>NW_024039507.1:157500-1513080 GCF_016077235.1 Cyprinodon tularosa | reverse complement strand
CGTCCAATACTCAGTAAGAAAATTAAAGCCTGGCGTGGCCACGTGTGGTTTTGCTGCCAATCACGAGCGATTTCATTTGTTTGAGAATAGTGGTTTCAGCCAATACTGAGAAGGTTATTCAAGCCAGACCTGGCCAGCCGCGCGGGTTTGCTGCATTCATATGCTAATTAGGGCCATTTGTACAGCTGATCGCTCTCCACATACGTCACGGTACGTTTTCGACAATTTGTGGCACGACAAACGCGGACAAGCACGGGTTGCAAATTGTCGGAAACTGACGAAAATCAAATAGATCTGCGGGAGTTTACGGGGGTTTACGGGGACGAAAATCTCACTTTTCATGCAGTGTATATGGCAGATTTTCTTTTTTAATATCCGTTTATATAGAACTGAATGCAATGTTTCTACTGCATTTTGCACCATGTCTTTAAACTGGTTACCTTTTCACCTTCACTGTGGAAATGTTAATTTCACTGTTGTAAGCTTCCCATTCACTGTTGAAAAACGTATGCATTGAAACTTCTTTTTGTTTACACTGTGTATATACCATGAAAATAAAGTTTTTGAGGGGAAAAACCTATGGTGATTACACAATTTTATTCTGGGTGGTATATATCTGTAGCTTTAGCTTAGAATTTAGTATCAGTGTGCATGCGTGAACACCTGGACCCAAACTTACGTGGTGTGGTTGCATGGGTATGTTCGCGTAAAAAGGATTTACAAAGCTTCTTCAGGGGGAGAATATGCTCAGTAGCAGGTGTTCAGTGGCCCCAGACTTAGGGGCCTGATAGAATAAGAGTTGACATGAGTCCCGGATATCTAGAAGAACCCCAGATCATTTGGACACAAGGAAGGCAGACATAGGGATAGCCGCACCCAGCAGAGAAGGGCAGACAAAAGCACCCGGAGCCCGACCCCCAAGGGGCCAAAGCCCAAAGGGGTCTTGTCCAAGATGGACCCTGGTCAGAGCCCCGGGGTCGGAGGTCTGGGGGCATAGAATTCCCCACCTCCCACCCTAAAAATTGTGTCTAAATGCATTCCAACAACCAAGAACCACAGGCTCACATGAGCATCAGAAGCAAACAAAAAGCCTGACTCACCTCTAGTGCCCCAAGTATGCCCACCCTGATGTCCTACTTATGTGTGTCTTGGAAATGTTAAAAATGATAAATGATGCTGACTAATGTGTTAAAAAAAATTAGGGCAAAGGCCAGCACCAGCATGGGAGGAGCCACTCATTTGATGATTGCTACTCCAGGATCCTATGTGTGCAGCACTGTGATTAAGCAGATCAGGGGAAGCATCCGAGATCGGAAGCAGAGAACTGGGAAGGGGTTCTCCCAGAGAGCCAACTCACCTAATGCCCTTAATAGACATCTTGTTCTCCAGCCTCAACCAGGGGATCGAGGCACCAAGTTTTAGGGGCAGACCAAAACCCATACCCGGGGCCCCAAGTCCCCCCCATCACTCCCCAACCCTCAAATGCCAACCGCAGCTCCAATACCTTGTCCCTCGTCTTAGAAAGGGAGAGCCATTCCCCAGATAAGGAGAGGCCAGGGACTGGGCAGTGGAGATAGAGCATACTAATCCTCATTTTTCTTAGGTCTTCAGCTAATATGTGGGGGTTTATCTTTCCAGAGAAATCTGGTACTGGAACAATCTTAGAGATTTAAACCATTCTGAGTATGGTTCACTTGGAATCATCAAAAATAGGTTATTTATTTTTGGCAAGAGCAATTTTTATTGAAGCTATCCTGTGTACCAAAAAGTGATATGGTAGGGATTTCCATCTGGCAAAATAATTTTCTACTTTTTTTAATAGTGGGATGTGGTTTAATTTTATCAAATCCACCAGTTATATGTTGATAACTACATATTTTATATTCCCTGTGTTGGGATCTGGGAGTATGTTCTATTTTCTTCTGCAGTTTTCAAGACCATCATCCAGAGGTCATCTGAGAGCATGGTTGGTTGGGTTGCACTGATTGATTGCCTGCACCTGTTCCTCATCAGCTCCAGACTACTTAAGGAGTTTGCTCCCGGTACTTCAATTACCGATTTAAGTGGTGTAATAATGTGGTGTAATAATGTTTTATTAAATGATTTTCTTAATCAAGAACCAATAACCTTTAGTCTAATGATTCTTAACCCTCTTTGAAATATCTAGCAGCGAACAGACATGAGGATTCCATTAATGACTCTTGGTCATACTTGGTAATCGAAATGTAATTAACCTATGAGGAACACATGAACACAAATGTTATATTAGTGTTTAACCCTTAGTGAAATAAAGGTTGTCCAAGCTTCAACAACAGCTCAACACATGTTTCTGTATAGCATAGTGTAGCATGCAGTCCATTCTGTTAGCGTTGTCTTTACTCATCAGTAAACTCATGAAAGGATCAACATCATCAATAGACATATTGTTTGTTCTGTCCCAAATTATGCCAGACCTGCAAAGCTTTTTTCCACGTCAGTTTGGAAAGCTTGAGTTTAATCCAGCTGCAGCTCAGCAGTCAGGGCAACAGGCAGGGGTTTCCAGGGGGTCCTCTTTGTCTCAGTGTTTCACACCCAGGGCAGGCTTCTCATCCAGTCTAGCTCTATAAGTGCTAAAACTCAACAGAAATGTGTTGCAAAAGGTCTGTTTTGCAGCAGTTTGGTTCTGAAAGCTTCTGACTTATCCTTGAGGCAAAGAGAGAAAATAATCTTATGTGCTCTGTGATTTTGTCTGTCCTCAAACAGATGGGGGGTTGCATAGATTCACAGCTGAATCCACATCATCATGTCAAGATGAAATATGGACACTGGTTCCCAATGTCCAGAAAGTATGATCATGGCATATGGCGCAACAATATATTAAAGTTGTAGAGTTTAGTGGGGAAAAGGTATTTAACTATTCAATCCTGTTAAATAAAGGAGGTTGAGGGTAATTCACTCAGTCGGTACTTTATTTTCTTACCAAGAAAAAAAAAAAGATATTAGATCAGATGATTTTATTACCATTACATGAACCAAAGAAAAAGAGTTGGATACAAAATATTGAATGAATAAATTTCCTTAAATCCTAAATTACGAACAATAAAAATTACACCAAAAACATTGCTGATTGGATTGAATAATAGTACATACGTTTTTTCCCCTCACTTCATCAGTATTAAATTTTTCTATCAGAATCTAATGTGAAAAAGGCTACTACTTCTTTATATTCATCAGGAAAAAAATATTTTTTTCTCTTTCCTAAACATTTTTTCACACTTAAATTGATTGTAAAACACTTTAAACCAATAATGACAAAAACAATTGTGGCAAACAATTAATTCTCAGTGAAGGCACCCTCATCTTGAACAACCCTAGATCCAACATGTCATCATGACCATTCTGGGATCAAAGAAAGCTGTTGAACAAAGAAAATAATATAACTAGAAGCTTTGATAAAAGTAAACAGCAGAGTAACTTTTTAAATATGCCATCTCCAAGAACTTTACCTTTTTCAGCTGCTTTTCAGAAACTCTTCATGGAGTTGTTGAACCCTGGTAAGTTCTTCTGAAACGTCTACACATAAAGTTTTGCTGACATACTTCTTAGACTTTTATTGAAAGTTTATTAATATTATTTTAAGAATGGGTACTTTACCTGGAATTGAGTCCTTATCTATCTTGAATGAGAGCTCAATTGATTCCTTCATGGTACTCTCCAGAGTCGCCAAGATCTCGGTCTAAGTTGGCATTTGAATTTGTGTTATTTATTGCAGTAAAACATTTGTTTCAAAGTAGAATACAAAGTTAATCTGGTTTTCTGAGACCTTTATTTATCTGTGTGGTTTAATGTAGAGGCTTGTTTTAGGACTTATCCAACTATAGCTTCTCTGTCATGGTCAGACTCTCAAAACTTTCTGTATTCGCTGGTAACAGTTCCTCTAACTCATCTGGAGTACAATCCAGTGAATAAATAAAAATCAGTGGTTAAATGTATGACTGATACTAATGTATTTCAAAAAGGAGATTCACAGAGTAAACTGGTCTCTTACAGAATAATCAATGCACTCAGCATTGGGAAAGATCATTGCACAAGTGACAATGGTAGCAGTTGATAATTTGATATGAAAGAAAACATTCTTTGTATTTATTTCAATATGTAACATACCCTCAAACTGCTATGCAGATCTAACATTTCATCTTTAGCCTTTTCAAACAGGATGTTATTTGATTTATGGACATGTCTCTCTATAGTTTCCCTCATGTTCTGCAGTAAACCAGTTCCTGAAAATCCTGCTGCTTCTGCAAAAGAGAATGTTGAAATTTATTGCAAATGTAAAATAACAAGGAACTTTTGTGAATTTATATATCAGTTAATCTTACTGTCATAGCATTCCAGCAGGTTTTCCTCAGCTGTCTTTGCTAGACTGTTGTAGATGTTTTTTTTACCGTTACGAACAAGTTTGGTCAGTTTTGTCTTTAATTGTTCTTCCTAAGAAAAATATAAGCTGTAAACAACTGTTTAAAAAAAAAAAAACAGACTTTTGGGCAAATTGTATTAATTGTACATGTTGTTGGTCTGTAAAAAAAACATTTATCTGCTGAATGACATGAACATAATACTTTCCCCATTAGGGCTGGGCGATAATTCAATAACGATATATATCGATCGATAGACGTGTGGTGCAATAGAAAAAAAGAGAGTTGATAAAAGTTCGATAAAGACATGCAGTTTTCCTTCCTTCTCATTGTAGCCTAGCATGTAGGTTTATGCTAGTCACTACTTCCTCCCAACCAATCACAATCGCGGACCCAGGCACGCCGTCACAAAGCGCCGCCCTCTCAAACCACAACACAGAGCACATGAAGATGTCGCAGCAAGGAGAGGCGGAGGAAATTGTTCCAAAGAAGGGTTTTTGTAGTTCGCCAGTTTGGCAGTATTTTGGTCATGGCAAGTCCGAAAAAAAACAAACCACAGTCATCTGTAAAATATGTAGGGAACCAGTGAAAACGAAGTCTGATAACACAACCAACTTTTTTTTATTATCTCAGCCGCTCACACCCGCAGGAGTACGAGCTGTGTAGGCCCCGGCGCGGCTCTCCTCCGAGGAATCTTCGGGCAAAAATATATATATTTTCAGTTCTGGGCAGTTTCCCATGTAGTTCTAACAATTGAGAGAAAAATGCTGAGGGGGCAGCAACTTCAAAGTAATAACTCAGGTTAAAGCAGGAAACTAAGCTGAACCAGGTTCAGGTTGTCCATTTATTTATTTGTTATATTTATATTGGTCACTTTTCTGGTCACTTTAGTTTATTCTTTGTCAGTATTTAATAATATAACTCAGGTCTCTTAAGTTATTTTTCTTTAAAACAATTCTGAGTATGGTTAAAAAAGTTGGTAAAATAAAGATTTAATTCGAAGTCTGCTTTTGTGTCCTTTATTAAAATTAAATCATTTAGCAATATCATAAAATGTCCAGGCAGAGCTGCACATAAAATATGGTTTCAAATCTTTTCAATAATTATCAATATCGATCAATATGCATTTTTTTTTATCGATACGCTTTTTTTCTATATCGCCCAGCCCTATTCCCCATTAGTTACCTCATTCTTCAGAAATACCAGCTGTAGTTCAACATCACTGTACTTCTGTTTTAGCCCTTCAACATCAAGTGAAAATTCATTGATTACTCCGTAGATTGGACCACATTTTCCGTCATTCCTGAAATATTTAAATGTATTTTCTGATTATCTTACACTGTATACATACATTAAATTAGTAAACTCATTTATTATAAACATTCTCTTAATTTAAGCAGCTTATAAAGTACAATACTTACGGGAAAGTTTTTCTGAATTCCTCATCAATGCTATCTGTCAAGAGTGAAATTAACTTTGTGTTGAAGTTTTTTTCCCGCCCACGTTTTAGTTTCAGGACCCCTTTATTTTCGACCAGTTTTCTTAGTTGTCTATGAAAACCACGTCCACTCTTTCTCTGAAGAAATACAAAAATTTTAGAGTATAAATAAATACAAAGTACTGTTTACTAAGTTTTTAGTATCCAAAAACATACTGGAGGATAGAGAAAGTTCTTCAAGATTTTTTCAAATGAATCTTTGGATTTTTCGACTCCTTCTTGTAGGCACTTTTCAAACATTTTGTAATTCTCCATCATTGCATATCTGATCAAGTCACTTTGTTGGCTAAGGTTTCTCTCCAGTTCTTTACAAACATCTTTGTTTTCTCCACCCTGAAAAGGAAATAAAAATATGAGGTAGAAAAAATGTGTAGTATGAGTAGCTCTTACTGTGTTTATCAAGTCATGTTGCTGTAGCTTTCATCTTCTCTTCATTCTTTTTACTTAAACTACATTTACCTATTTCAATGCACACATTTTAGTCACTTAAATAACATCCATATTATAAATAAGCGACATTTCCAGACTATTATACATAAAGGAATTGTTGGCACCCTTCAATTATTGAAAGAAAAAGTAATAAGATAAGACAAAGGTAATTAGATATGATTCTAAGAACAAGAACAAATCAGAAATTGATTTTCAGCCATGCTGAAACAGGCCTAGATAAAAATGATGGTACCCTTAAAAAGGACATTAAAGCTGGGTTTTGAATATGAACTTTTTGCTGCAAGGCAACTGTACTACCGACTATGCAGCCAAAGTTTAGCAGCAACTGTCTCATTAAAAGGCTTTTGATGGCATAAGACTGATTCCAATCAAACTTTACTTCAAAAGAAGTAACCTCGAAAAGCAGATGTTCTCCTTCTCTGTCCTCTCGAATGTATTTTGTGTCTTCTAGCTTCAGCCCCAGGTTTGTCAGAACAAAACAGAATGAATCACTGGGTTTAATACGGAACTGCTTCACCTCTCAGTGTTCTGACTTAGATCTCTAATGATGTTTGGTTCTGTTTTCATCAGGAAAAAAAAGGTGTTCAAATAATTTGAAATAACTTTTCAGGTCAGGCCACAGTTTCCTATGGCAGTTTGGATAAGGACAAAATTGTTATATTGAGTTTATCAGTTTTAAGACAGTTCTTATATGGATTTCTACTTAACCTTAATAAGGTTAGGAGAAGTGGAACTTGGAAGGTGTTTTTTTTTTAACCAGAAAAAAACTTAAGGGCCTAAATCTTACCATATTCCTTGACTTTGCTCCTTGAATCAAAGAGAGGATCCCATTAGCTCCAGAAAAGTAGTTCGATGTTTCTGAGTGACAGTCATTGAGATTTTGCAGAAACTCCTGAAGCTTGGGGATTTCTGTGAAAACAAAATTCAACTTATAGTGGTACTCTTTATAAACATAATTCTTAAGTTTTTATCACCCAAAAAAGGGATACTTATCCTACCAGTGTATTCTGGACTTAGATATTTCCTCTTGACAAACTCTTTGGAGCTCACCGTGAACACTTGGAAACAGCCTTCATTGAAATGTTTCTAAAACAATAAAGGTTAATAGGCATTATGTTTGTATCCTGTTTCTAGAAGTGGCTTATTTTGCTGTTGGATTTTTTTTTAACCCATTAAAGCTCACCTTAACTCTGTCTAGCTTGTTGAATTCTTTTCTCACAGATTCTTTGGCTGACATGTTTCTTTTGAGTATAGAATCCAACACAGCAGCTCTGGAGAAAAATAAGCAATAATAGTATATATGTTACACATTTTGGAATGTTTAACAGCACGTGTCTAAATTGAAACCGTTGAATGTCTGGTACGCCGCTTGGCTCTGCTCAATTTTTTTTTGTTTTATGCTCATTTCATCATCTGTCTCAAGGACCAGCTGGTGTATTATTCTCAAGAATTGCTAAAAATAAGGGAAACAGTGCATTTGTGTACTATTTGTGGTGCTAACAAGTCAGATTACCGTATTTTCACGACTATAAGGCGCACTTAAACGTCTTTTTTTCCCCTCAAAATGTGCGGTGCGCCCTTTGGTGCGGTGCGCCCTATGTGTGTTGTAACTGCTACTTTTGAGACCACCTCATTGAGGAGATGATGAAAGAGTGGCTGAATGTAAGGAGACCAGGTGTTTTTTTTCCACTCATCACCATCGCTGTTAATATGTAACTCCATGCATGCCCATCTCACAGCTGATGTCAAAAACATGGGGAAACAAATTAACGCTGTGCTCGCTGTTCAACCGCTCGACATCGGTGTGAACCGGACGCAGCAGGTGCAGAAGAAGCAGCGAGTTTACATGCAGTCAATGGTTGACGCGCGTATAGGCGCAGCAAAAGGTCCCGCAGCGCGTTTTGAGCAGCAGGTGCATTTAAGCATCTGCCAACGCGCTGCTGCTGCTCGAGATGGAAAAATTGAAGTTTTGCTGCTGGACGCGCCGCATCAACCAATCAGAGAAGCAGATCTGGGAGCTGACAGCGAGACAGACACAGCGCTCTGATGACATATGATATTAACGCCAATGAAAAGGGCTGGATGGATGAGGAGATGATGAAAGCCTGGCTGAGGCAGGTGTATGTGAGGAGAACAGGTGTTTTTTTCCACGCATCACCATCGCTGCGTGCCCATCTCACAGCCGATGTGAAAAAAAAAAGGTGAATCAAATGGACGCTGTGCTCGCCGTTATCCCGGGGGGTCTGACAAAGGAACTTCAACCGCTCGACATCGGTGTGAAGCGGCCGTTCAAAGTTAGGCTGCGAGCGGCGTGGGAGCGATGGATGACAGACGGAGACCACAGTTTCAGGATAAGTGGAAGGCAGCGCCGGGAACGTTACGCCACCGTTAGCAGAAGGATTGTTGATGCTTGGACTAACGTGTCTGCTGGCTCTGTTGTTCAAGCTTTCGCAAAAGTCGGCATTATTTCTGAGGAGCTGCGCTGCACGGAAAGTGACTCTGACAGCGAAGAAGGGGAAACTGGCATGTCTGATGTAGCGCAGCTGTTTAATTCAGAAACAGAGGATGATGACTTTGATGGGTTTGATTAATACTTTGTAATAAATACATGAATAAAGCACAATCATACTCAGTTTTGCTCCCGCTCTATTTTTCTACCGGAAAACTTAATTCAACAGCATCCTCTGGGCCGGGTCTCCTCCTCTTCACCGCGGTGGCTGGCAGGTGTTTTTTCATCTAAATAATCTAAATCTTGCAGCTATATTTGCTGTGATCAGTGGGAAAAAAGTAGTTTTAATATGTTTTTAAGTGAGAAAGTCCACCTGAAAACTTAATAATTGCAGTCAGTTAATCCAGATTATCTATTTCTGTCGGAGGCGCTCAGACCCCCACATACCAGCGGTGCACCGACAGCAGAAATCCTTTCATCAGCAGCCTCTAGGCTGGGCAGCCTCCAGGTTCACCGCGGCTGCTGGCAGGTGTTTTTCATCTAAATAATTTTAACTGCAGGCACCAGGATACCGGCAATAAAAGCGAACAAATTCCGTCGGCAGGTTTCAGGATTTTAAGTTAATTTAGGAGCGATCACAGCGCTGTGTCATCTGCGATGTGTCTGTCTCACGGCCAGCAGCCAGGTTTGATTAATACTTTGTAATAAATACATGAATAAAGCACAATCATACTCAGTTTTGCCCCCGCTGTATTTTTAAATACGCAGTAGAGGTATTTAAAGGTAGTAGAGAACATGTACCTGTATATAAAAAAACGCGCCCTATAGCCTTATGTGTGTGTTAAATACAGAAATGGGACACATAACTGAGAGTGCGCCTTTTAGTACGGTGCGCCTTATGGTCGTGAAAATACGGTAAGTCTACCCAGTTGTGTATTAAAGACTTTTCTGAATTTGTTGCCTTTGTGCTCACGAGTTATGACAAGGTTTGTGCATGTATGTTGCCCTTCTAAGCCCATAACCAGTGAGTTTTTAGACTTGGGGGAAGTTTTTAATTTTACACAACAAGTCACTGGTCCAACACAAGTGCACAAGCACATGTGTTGGGCAACAATTGTGTTTTCCAGTGGTTTTCCCATTAACAATGTCGTTCTTGGGGATAACTTGTTCTCTGACTACAGTCCTGTCATGTTTGTTCTTACTTTGGACCTAATTTGCTGTTTTTTCTCCTCTTTTTCTTTTACTGCATCTTCTCTGGATCATCTAAAATCCGCTGCATTCATGGACATGGAGCAACTCTTTATTTCCACCTGCCAGTGTTGCTCCTCTTAGAGCCATTTGTCCTAAGCCAAACCGTTGCTCAATGACACTACAACACAGCTCGGCGTGAGTGGAGGATAGGTGGAAGAGGAATCACTTGGAGGTGATTCTTAGAGAGCACTGGAGATAATATCAAAGTCAAGTTAAAATTGACACGGTCAGTATTTTTTGCACTTGATCTTGACTTATGTCAGTAAGCGTGGGTTCTGTTTTCAATCCAAATCAGTCCACTACATCTGAGATGACAAGGAAAACTTGTGAAAAATCCCTCTCTTTTTTTAATGAGAAGGTTTCTGCTATTAGGGCCAACATATCTATCTCTTCATTGTGTTGCTCAGTGTCCACTCAGTGCTCAGCTGTTTTTTGTCAGTTTCAGTCTGTGTCATTGTCTGTGTTCATAGGGATAGATAAAAAACTAAAACCCTCTTCCTGTCCCACACACCTGTTCCCTCCTATTTTTTTAAAAAAAGGTTTGGGACACCATTGGCCTTTCTGTCAGGTTGGCTTCTGGTGCTATGCCTAGCCCTAGCCTAGCCATGACCATGCAAATTTGGCAAATTATTACCCAATTTGTGTTAGAGAAATGTGTTTTTGTACATTTGCAACCTTTTTTTAGATTAAAATGGTACTTTAGACCCGTTTCAGGCGGTTTACAAAGCTTTGCACAGTACTGAATCTGTACTCTTAAAGGCTTCTGATGACCTGCTTTTAATGACAGATGACGGAGGCTCTGACATTTTAGTGCTTTTAGACCTGATGGCTGTTTCTGACACAGTTGACCACACAATTCTTTTAAACTACCTAAGAGATTGTGTAGGTGTCAGGGGGGTTGCTTTGCAGTGGTTTAAGTTTTACCTGTCAGAGAGGTCCTTCTCAGTCAGGCTGGGAGACTCCACCTCATCTTCTGCCCCACATCACTGTGGAGTTCCCCAGGGATCTATCCTGGGACCCATTCTTTTTGCTTTGTACCTCCTCCCACATGGGGAGATTTTTAAGAAGCATGGCATGTCTTACCACTTCTACGCTGATGACTGTCAAATTTACATGCCTATTGCCAAGCCCCCTGACAGGCCTGCTCAACTATCTAGGTGAGGTCAAGGCTTGGTTAACCAAGAGGTGTTTTAAAGCTGAATTAGGTTGGATCTGCCCACGTAAATTTGGGATCACTCAGACATTACTTGTGTCCCAAAGTCATCAGCTTTGACATCATCATGATAGCAATTTTAAATTTGATAAACAGATCAATGGCAGTTTAAAATCAGGATTTTATCACACTTGTCTTTTATCCAAAGTTAAGCTGTTTCTATGCTTTAATCTTTTTGAGCAAGTTATGCATGATTTGCACTGGTTCGTTGTTAAGTTTAGAATTGATTTAAAAAAATTTTTTGTTTTTGAATGGACTGGCAGCTCAGTACATCGCGTACCTCATCCAAAATTACCGTCACCTGCTTGCTTTGAGGTCTGAAAGCAAGCTAAAGCTTGTGGCTCCTAAGATAAATCGGAAAACCAGAGGGGACAGAGCGTTTTCTGTTGTCCGTCCAAAGCTGTGGAATGCTCTGCCCCTCAATATACATATGGCTCCCACTGTGGTGTGTTTTAAATCTCGTCATTGCATAAGTTGTGTAGTCCCCTGTGGCTTTGTAATTATTTTATTGTATTTATTGTTTAAACTGTTTTATTTATATTTATTGTTTTAGGGGTGGAGGTAATGGTTACAGGGGTGGAGGTAATGGTTATAGTTGCGTGTGCAGCACTTTGGAACATTTTGTAGTTTAAATGTGCTACAGTATATAAATATGGTGGATTGTATTGGATTAAATGTAATAGCTAACTTACTCATTATGTGAATATTCAATAACATCAGACTTGGTGCAGATAAAGTGGATGTGCCGACATTCCCCTCCATTTCCAAGAAGGCTGCTTGCACTTTTTAGGATATCCCAGGATTCTCTTTCTGCTGCTGCTCGGTTGATTTCAGATACAATCCACACAGTTGAACAGTTTCCAACAATCTAAGGTGACATATACATAGTAATAAATACCTCTACTTCTATAATAACAACTAGTACTATCAGTGACAGCATATAATAATAATCAGACCTTCAGTCAACACCTCGATAATGAAGTATATATTACCCCTTTCCACATCTCATCTCTGCTTTTGTTTCGGTCCCCATTTCCTGGAAGGTCCACAAGTGTGACGTGTTGTAGAAAATTTGTATGTGGCACCCTGACAGTGACACACTTCACCAGTGGCCAATACCACCTTTTTACAACCTCATCTCCTTCTTGTTTAGTGTCACTTCGTGTGTATTTGATCATCTTTGCAGATAGAGCTTCAGCCTGCAAAACAACAAAAAAAAATTGTATGCATTGTGAAAAAGTCTGTTTTAGAACAAGGCATCCTTTCTTGCCTGGAAGACTGTCAGAGAGTCCACAGTCGTGTAAAATTAGCTTATATGTAGACAGGAACACTGATTCACAAAACCTTAAATTGTTCTTAGAGCTCTGCATAGTTAAAATGTTTTCCTTTATTTGTGACTATTGGGAAGGGTCAATGTCAAGGTCTAAAATGTTTTTCTCTTCTAGCAAAACCAATGAATAGAAATTATAAACTACCAGTTTTGACCACTATATGGACAATCTAATAGCCCAATTTGAATTTTTTCCCCATTCAGCACCACTAATTTAAATATTCCAGTTGAATACTTCTTTATAAGCTTGTTAAGGTTTAAATAACAAATAATGTTTGTTCTGTTCTAGTTTCATTCTAAAAATGACAATAATCTCCTGTTAAATACAAGATGATAGTTTTCACACCATGCCAAAAAGCAGTCCACCAGCTTCCTAAATGGAATATATTTTTTTGTTAAATCATACTTTAAAAGCTCTGCCCCTAGTCACGGTTAGTGACCTTATTACTGCTCCACAATATGAATCTTAGCAGATCTTACTATAATCATGTAAACCATCTGTCACTAAACATTAGACAAATAATTAACATATATTTTTCTTACTGATTCACATGTCAAGGTTTTTCGTATCGACTGACGAAATTCTGGAATTTCCCTGAAGTATTTGTGATCCATGAGTTGCTCAGTAGTTTTCCATTTCCAGTCTTCCCCATAAATTGCAGACAGTTTTTCAACAACATCATGATATTCATCATTATATTCTTCATCTTTCTCCTGATCTTCGTTATCCTTAAGAAACTGATCTCTGTTGCTCAATTCATCTTCCCACTCCTGAAAAAGGGGTGATTTTATTATGAAGGTGTGAAAGAAATGTATTTGAAAAGTATTTCAAAAGAAAGAAAAATATATCTATAGTTTACCTCTTTTGTGATGAACTCAATCTCTGCCTCATATTTTTGGTTGAGCCTGTTAGCCTCCACTTTGATCATGACTGAGGTACAGGCACTGAGACTTCCAGATGGTAAAAGCCTTTCCTCTTCAATGACAGCATTTATCAAAGATGTCTTTCCAGCTCCTGTTTTCCCAAAGACTCCAACCAGCTCTCTTTTTTCCGTCTCCAGATTCATTATTTTAGTCCTGTTCAGAAACTAAACTTTTAAACCTTGAACAACCTTTCAAATTCAAGTAAAAGCTTAGGGTAATATGGAAGTAAATCTGTGTCGCTGGGATTTGAATTAAAAATGGCACTGAAAGTTAAATCGGTGACCTGAAGTAACCCCTTCCCTTTTTACACTGAATTTAGACGCCGAATTTAAGACAGTGAAATAGAGCCAGTTGAATCTCAGGAGGCTGAAAATATTGAGTTTGAATTTTGAAAGGTTGAGTTTTTTTTAAATGCAGATTTTTTTAACACTGAAAAATTAAACTGAAAAATAAGTATTGAAAATGTAATCACTTTGAAATAGTAATGTGAATTTTTAGCTTTTAGAGTAAATAACAAATTAAATTTCAACTGTGTAGAAATAATGACGATTTTTTTTTTAGGCCAAAAATGTGTTCCGAATATATTTTAACACTGAAACAGTAAGTACAAACATACAACATTTAAATTTCAGTGGTATTTTTAATTCAAATCCTAGCAACACAGATTTACTTCCATAGGGTAAACTTTAAAGCATAGCTTTGTAATGAAGCTAAGGCGGAAATTCAACTGAAGAAACTCTGATTACTTCCATTCAATCTGAGGCTGATCCGCCTCCGACGCAGCCAACCCGCTTCAAGCCACTTTCCTCGATGCCCAATCATCTTCCAGCACTCTACTTAAAGCCACTCCAAATCATCTCTAGGCCTGCTCTTCAACAAGCGCAAGATCCATCGCTCCTATGTCGGACTTTGATTCAGACAAATCAACTTACCTCCAATCCTCCGGCTCGAAGGAGTTCCCGTCTAGCCGCTCTCTCATCTCCGTCCTCCGCACTCCGCTCCAGGGTTCGTAAGCGGTCATGCAAACGCAGCAGAGAACGTCCCAGCTCCAGCCGCCATAGCGCCCGGTCCCTCTCTCCGTTCCGACGCAAACCCAGGTCCTTCTTCAGATGTTCCCACCATGTCAGTTTCTCAATCCATAGCGGCTCCACCCTTCCACAATCCTCCCGCAGTTGACCAGTTTTCGGCTTCTCTATGCTCCACCCTGGACTCTCTAAATCGCTCCGTTCAGACTCTGTCTGCACGTGTCCAAGCCTTGGGAATTCCCCACACTGCCACGTCATCACTGCCTTCAGCTTCGCAGCGGGATCCCCTCCCTCCTCCTCCTACATTCACACTCCCTACGCCCGCCCTGAGCCAGCTCTAGGTAAGACGTATCTAACCATGTTTCTATTATAATTTTCTTTTTTCTTTTTTTTTTCATTCTGCTCATTATGCTTCCCCCGCCCTTTCCATCCAGGCAGTTTATATATTTCTATGTATTCTAACGTTTCTCCTTGCCTGTTGCAATATTATATATGGGAAATATATTAATTTAGTTTCACTCACCCTCCCCTCCTGTGAAGTTGAACATCAAGTCGCCTCAGCAGGTGACATTACAGCTGTTTCAAATCATCCGAGGGCGTTTTGCCCATCTATACCCTTTAAGTCTAGCATTCAATCTATTCCTCCTCCGTTCTCTTCTACACTTGCCCAGCCCACAGACTCTGGTAGAAACGTCCAGATATTCAATTCCAGACCCATCTGTAATAAGTTTAATGAAAGTACATGCACCTTTCCTAATTGCAGTTTCGCCACATTTGCAGCTTTGCTAGGATGCGCATCCCAAGTCCATCTATCCCCGTTGTGTTCTGTTCATGAGAAATCGTACCTTCAAACATTAATAGCCCGTCATCTTCTACTCCCATCATTATTTCTGAATTGGCAATTTATCTTACCCATCATCCGACCACACTTTCGTCAACTTCATTCTTACCGGTCTGTCTCAAGGTTTTCATTTCGGAGTCTGCACCACCACCCCCCCCACCCCCCCTCACCCATGTCTCCCCTAATCTCCAATCTGCTTTAAAGAACCAGACGTCGTAGATCAGCTGCTTCACAAGTTGTGTCCAAGAGTTTCACGATTGGTCCTTTCAAAACATTCTCTGTCTGCTCCCTTTCGTGTGAGCCCCCTAGTGGTAGCTAACCGCTATATTCCGGGAAAATGAGGCTCATATTGGACTTATCTGCCCCTCATTCTGGCCGTCACTCCTCCATAAATAGCCTCTTCCCTCTTTCCTCCTTTTCTCTTCACTACGCTTCTGTAGACCACGCTATTTTCTCTCATTAAGACCACCGGCCAAGGGGCCTGGCTGGCCAAAGCAGACAAAATTATTTTCATTCATCCTTCTCAATGGCTCCTGTTCGGAGCTAAATGGAAGTCTCTGTTCTACTTTGCTGTCCGTCTCACCTTTTGCTGCAGGAGCAGTCATTGTCTGTTTGACAATCTCAGAAGCTCTGTGTTGGATTCTCCTTAATGTTACTCATTTGCCATGCGTTCTTCATCTCAGGATGGTTTCCTACGCATAGATCCTCCCTCCATTAGCCCAGTTCGTCACTCCTTAAACTAAAGCTCTTAACCACTTGGTGTTCCCCTGTCCGAAGAAAAACCATCGGCCCTGTTACAAATTGTGTTTCTAGGCATAGCTCTCGTTTCAGTGGCCATGATGGCATCCCTGCCCGCGGACAAGCTGTCTCAGATTCGTGAGATTTCTCAGTCTTATAGCTCTGCATCAATTATTTCCAAACGTCAGTTGCTTCTTTGCTTGGTCACCTTATTTTGCTGTGCGCATCATGGTCGTTCCTTCATTTCCCGACTGCTTGACCTAGCTAACTCTGTTCCCTCTCTCTTAGATTAGGTTTCTCTGGACGAAGGTTGCCGTTCCGATCCTTCCTTCTGGGCTAGACTTCTTGTAAATGGAAGGGCAAATTATTTTCGATGGCATCATTCAAACGCTGACACGCTCCAATTTTTCACGGATGCTGCCCCATCCGTAGGTTTTGGGGGGTTTCTTTCAGGACAGGTGTTTGCTGGTTCATGGCTCCCTCTTTTACTAGTTCTCAGTCATTTGCGCTATGCGAGGTTTACCTTTAGCCGTAGCTTGCCGTCTGTGGGGCCCGCTTTGGAGGAGAATGCGCATATCCACTTCTGCGACAACATGGCAGTCGTTGACGCCATCTCTAAGGTCGCTCCTCCTCTCAATCTCTCATGCCATTCATTAGAGGCATAACTTGGCAAGCAGTCTCTTACAACTCCATCATCTCTGCTTGACACGTTCCTGGTCTTTCTAACCATGCTGCTGATGCTCTTTCTCGTTTTAAATTTCAGACCTTCCACATCTTCGTCCTTCTGCCGATCTCCTTCAGACCCCCGTTCATCCGCTAGAAGAACTCATCCTTAACTAACCCACTCTCTTCGTTCGTACTTACTTCCTCCAGTTTCTACATAAATCAGGTTTAGCTTCACTTCAACTAATAGTCGTTTCGATCCTTCCCGGCATTTGTCTCTTTCGGATCTTCGTTTCCACATCGATCTTACAAATATCTTGAATCATTCTAAAGGAAAGGCCCTTGTTTTATTTCTATCTTACGTACAGATGGCCCCTTTGCCCGTTTATTACCATGTTTAATCTGTTCAAAGCGCCAAAAGTTTTTCCCTCATTTCAAGCCACTTCGTCACGCGCAAGGGTTCTCCCGCATCACCATGCTGGTTCCAGACCATCTCAGAATACTATTAGAATCCTGTGGCTTTTCATCCAGTCATTATTCCAGCCACTCATTTAGGATAGGGGCAGCCACAAACAGCTGCTCGTGGTGTCTCTGTGGCTTCTCTCCAGCAGTTGGGCCGATAGACTTTTTCAGCCTATAAATCCCATATCCGCCCTGAACACTCTTCAATCTTAGCAGCTCAACGCTCTCTCTGTCTGTAAGGTAAGCTAACTTCGAATACTGGTGGTGGTTTAAAATATATTCTCATCTTTGCTAAATCATTGCTCCCTGCCACGCACCCTGCTATGTTCCCTGTGTGTTCCCTGCCTCATTCCCTGCCTTGCATTCTGCCATGCTCCCTGGGTGTTTCCTGCTACGCTTCCCGCTATGCTCCCCGTGAGTCATGTTCCTTGCCATGCGCCCTGCCACGCTCCCCGTGTGATCCCTGCCACTTTACCTGCCTGCCATGCTCCCTGTGTGTTCCCTGCCATGCTCCCTGTGTGTTCCCTGCCATGCTCCCTGTGTGCTCCCTGCCATGCTCCCTGTGTGCTCCCTGCCATGCTCCCTGTGTGCTCCCTGTGTGCTCCCTGCCATGCTCCCTGTGGTCCCTGGCCTTGCTCCCTGCCATGCTCCCTGTGTGCCCCCTGCCATGCTCCCTGTGTGCTCCCTGCCATGCTCCCTGTGTGCTCCCTGCCATGCTCCCTGTGTGCTCCCTGCCATGCTCCCTGTGTGCTCCCTGGCCTTGTTCCCTGCCATGCTCCCTGCTATGCTCCCTGTGTGTTCCCTGCCATGCTCCCTGTGGTCCCCTGCCTTGTTCCCTGCCATGCTCCCTGTGGTCCCCGGCCTTGTTCCCTGCCATGCTCCCTGGCCTTGTTCCCTGCCATGCTCCCTGGCCTTGTTCCCTGCCATGCTCCCTGTGTGTTCCCTGCCATGCTCCCTGTGGTCCCTGGCCTTGTTCCCTGCCATGCTCCCTGTGTGTTCCCTGCCATGCTCCCTGTGGTCCCTGGCCTTGTTCCCTGTCATGCTCCCTGTGTGTTCCCTGCCATGCTCCCTGTGGTCCCCAGCCTTGTTCCCTGCCATGCTCCCTGTGGTCCCTGGCCTTGCTCCCTGCCTGCTCCCTGTGTGTTTCCAACCTGCTTCCTCGCCACATCCCCTGTCGTTTCCTGCCTTGCTTTCTGCTATGCTCCCTGCATGTTCCTATGCTTCCTGCAATGCTCCCTGCAATGTTTCTATGCTTCCTGCAATGCACCCTGCTAGGCATTCTGCAAAACTCCTTTATTTTCTCTCTGCCATGCTCACTGCTATGATCCCTGTCATGATTATTCATTTATCACGTGTATCAGCCTGTGCATAATGAAGTCCTTCTGTACTCATCCTTCTCCCTCCGCTTTCTGCATATGCTGGCACTCAGGCCTGTACCTCGGCAATTTTTGGGGGGAATATCCTTATTCTCATACATCAGTTTATCTGCATTAAAGTATAAACCAGCGTTTATGTTTCCTGCCGAGGCCTGAGCGCCAAAGTTCAAACTATTGTATCAATAAACTCTTCTAATTGCATCTTTCTCTCTCTGTGAGTTTTTCAGATTGAAATGAAGCTAAGGCGGAAATTCAACTGAAGAAACTCTGATTACTTCCATTCAATCTGAGGCTGATCCGCCTCCGACGCAGCCAACCCGCTTCAAGCCACTTTCCTCGATGCCCAATCATCTTCCAGCACTCTACTTAAAGCCACTCCAAATCATCTCTAGGCCTGCTCTTCAACAAGCGCAAGATCCATCGCTCCTATGTTGGACTTTGATTCAGACAACCCACCTCCATCCCCTTCTCCACCATTGTAGTAAGCTCATCCGACTCCTCCTCGATGCTCCTTCAACCTCACCTCCAGTGTGTACTCCCTCCAGACTTTCATGGAGTTCCCTGTCACTTTAAACGGTCCGGCAGAAGACCGCCACGTTGAGCCTGGTTCTGCCAGAGATTTCTTCCCAAAGGGGAGTTTTTTCTCTCCACAGTCGCTTCATGCTTGCTCTTCATGGACAGTTTATGCAACTTTGTTCATTCAGTGACATCTAACTCAAGCATCACCCTGTATACCAGCCTCTATGGATTAACCAAACTTCACCTATCTAAACTCCACCACCAGTTTCAGGCCCGGGGGGAATATCCTTATTCTCATACATCAGTTTATCTGCATTAAAGTATAAACCAGCGTTTATGTTTCCTGCCGAGGCCTGAGCGCCAAAGTTCAAACTATTGTATCAATAAACTCTTCTAATTGCATCTTTCTCTCTCTGTGAGTTTTTCAGATTGAATTACTTTTATATATGCATGCATATTAAATATGGATGATTTTTTTAAGTACATAATTAAGGTTTATATCTTTGAAACTGATTACTCTTTGAAAATGTTCACAGTGCAATGTTTTTCATTTGTAAACATTAGACAAATAAAAACATAGCAAATATATTATTAAGTATTTGATTGTACACACAAATTATGTAGCATTAAGATTTTATCCAAAATAGAAATAATTTAAAACAATTTTATCATAAAATTGTTAGGTCTTTGTGTTTCTGCTTAATTTCAGGTTGGCAGGCTTGATGGGTTCCAGCTGTTACTCCTTGATGACAATCAGTGGGGGGCCTTTATATTGGAGCAGTTTCCTGGAGCAAGCTACCAGTTGGTTCCGCTCTCTCAGTGGTAAAACAGGTCAAGCTCTGTTAGTGAACTAAGCTCCCAGAGTCTCCTCTAATCTCTCCTTGCTCTCGTCCTCCACAGAACCAGATCAGATGCTCACCAGGATCAGGTCCGTTTCCTCCATCTAATTGCTCCTCTGGAACTGTCTCCTCTCCGGTGACCCCTTACGGGAACAATCAGCCTGCCTGTCCACCCTCAATCCAACACAGGACCATCCTCTCGAAAAGGATCCAAAACTCAGATTCTCTCTCTCCCTGGTTTTGTCTACCGTATTTTCACGACTATAAGGCGCACTTAAACGTCTTTTTTTTCCCTCAAAATGTGCGGTGCGCCCTTTGGTGCGGTGCGCCTTATGTGTGTTGTAACTGCGACTTTTGTGACCACCTCATTGAGGAGATGATGAAAGAGTGGCTGTATGTAAGGAGACCAGGTGTTTTTTTTTCCACTCATCACCATTGCTGTTAATATGTAACTCCATGTGCCCATCTCACAGCTGATGTGAAAAACATGGGGAAACAAATTAACGCTGTGCTCGCTGTTCAACCGCTCGACATCGGTGTGAACCGGACCCAGCAGGTGCAGCAGAAGCAGCGAGTTTACATGCAAAGTCAATGGTTGACGCGCGTATAGGCGCAGCAAAAGGTCCCGCAGCGCGTTTTGAGCAGCAGGCGCAGCGCGTCGTGCCGCTGCTGCTCGAGATGGAAAAATTGAAGTTTTGCTGCTGGACGCGCCGCATCAACCAATCAGAGAAGCTGATCTGGGAGCTGACAGCGAGACAGACACAGCGCTCTGATGACATATGATATAACACAAATGAAAGGGCTGGATGGATGAGGAGATGATGCAGGCAGGTGTATGTGAGGAGACCAGGTGCTTTTTTCCACGCATCACCATCGCTGCGTGCCCATCTCACAGCCGATGTGAAAAAAAGGTGAATCAAATGAACGCTGTGCTCACCGTTATCCCGGGGGGTCTGACAAAGGAACTTCCACCGCTCGACATCGGTGTGAACCGGCCGTTCAAAGTACGGCTGCGAGCGGCGTGGGAGCGATGGATGGCCGACAGAGACCACAGTTCCAGGATAAGTGGAAGGCAGCGCCGGGCAAGTTACGCCACCGTTTGCGGATGGATTGTTGATGCTTGGACTAACGTGTCTGCTGGCTCTGTTGTTCAAGCTTTCGCAAAAGCCGGCATTATTTCTGAGGAGCCGCGCTGCACTGAAAGTGACTCTGACAGCGAAGAAGGGGAAATTGGCATGTCTGATTTAGCGCAGCTGTTTAATTCAGAAACAGAGGATGATGACTTTGATGGGTTCGATTAATACTTTGTAATAAATACATGAATAAAGCACAATCATACTCAGTTTTGCTCCCGCTCTATTTTTCTACCTGAAAACTTAATTCAACAGCAGCCTCTGGGCAGGTCTCCTCCGGGTTCACCTCGGCGGCTGGCAGGTGTTTTTTCATCTAAATAATCTAAATCTCGCAGCTATATTTGCTGTGATCAGTGGGAAAAAAGTAGTTTTAATATGTTTTTAAGTGAGAAAGTCCACCTGAAAACTTAATAATTGCAGTCAGTTCATCCAGATTATTATCCTGCATATACTATTTCTGTCGGAGGCGCTCAGACCCCCACATACCAGCGGTGCACCGACAGTAAATCCCTTCAACAGCAGCCTCACCGCGGCGGCTGGCAGGTGTTTTTTATCTAAACAATTTAAACTGCAGGCACCAGGATACCAGCAATAAAAGCGAACATATTCCGTCGGCAGGTTTCAGGATTTTAAGTTAATTTAGGAGTAATCACAGCGCTGTGTCATCTGCGATGTGTCTGTCTCACGGCCAGCTGCCAGGTTTGATTAATACTTTGTAATAAATACATGAATAAAGCACAGTCATACTCAGTTTTGCCCCTGCTGTATTTTTAAATATGCAGTAGAGGTATTTAAAGGTAGTAGAGGACATGTACCTGTATATAAAAAACGCGCCCTATAGTCCGGTGCGCCTCATGTGTGTGTTAAATACAGAAATGGGACACATAATTGAGAGTGCGCCTTTTAGTACGGTGCGCCTTATGGTCGTGAAAATACGGTAAGTTGACTGAGCTCTTCTCCATTTAACCAGGAAATAAACTGTTAAATCTGCCTCTGTGTCCGCAGTTGTCGCTTGCTTAATCGTCTGGTCTAGCACTATGTCAATAATTTTAGGTTCTGGTTTGTGCAGTCCATACTGTGGTTTTTATTTGCAAATAACATGTCAGTCAGTAAGTTTTGTCAGTTTGGTAATACTCTATTTCCCTGTTTGACTACCTTCAGCCCTAGAATAAATATCAGTGTAAAGTCTGATTCAAAGTCAATTTTTAGCAGAGGTGTCAAGTAACGAAGTACAGTACAAATACTTTGTTACTGTACTTAAGTACACTTTTTTGGTATCTATACTTTAATCCATTACTTATATTTCTTCCTACTTCTGACTTCTACTCATTACATTTTCAAACAAGTATCTGTACTTTCTATTCCTTACATTTTTAAAACAGCTGTTACTCGTTACTCTTGGCTTAGGTTTAATGCAGAGGTCACGGATTAGCGGCCTGCGGTTGATACTTCAACTTTTACCACAGTGTTTTTAAACTGCAGTATCTATACTTCTGCTTAAGTAACAAATGTGTGTATTTTTGAAACCAACGGTTTTTAGCAGTCATATTTTGACTTGAACTCAACCCCAAAAGGGTTTAAATATTATATTAGCCATAAGAAGGATACAAACTTTCCACTGATAACTATTTTTCTTTCATTTCAAGAAGGTTAGGCATAAAAAGAAACCAGGCCATAAATGCTGAGGTAAACTGTAAGTGAAGTACATTTCAACCAAATACATTATGGAACCAAAAACACTTAACAAAGAATATATAATTAAAAGCATGTTTCTTCAAATTGAAGTAATAGTTATTTAGGATAAGGATGCCAGAAAACTTAAGTTAGGACCCCCCCCCCCCCCCCAAAAAAAAAAAAAAAAAAACTAAGAATGCTATTTAGAATATGCCTTTGCAACTCATCAGCATAAAATTCTCTCTCTCTCTCTCTCTCTCTCTCTCTCTCTCTCTCTCTCTCTATATATATATATATATATATATATATATATATATATATATATATATATATATATATATATATATATATATATATATTATATACATTAGATATATAATTATAATTGTACTTATTGATGAATCAAAACCAAAATAATTTGTGATTTTGGAGCAGACTGTCCAAGAACACAGAAAACTACTTACTTTAAAAAATTGTTAACCTTTGTGTCCTCTTGGTTATGTAGTTTTGCTTGGACTTCTGCCATTAAGTTTTTTACACTAAAGAAAATCGATAAATCTGTAAGTGAAAGTAAAAAAAAATGTAATGTCAAAGCATAAATTAAAACCATATTTTAAGAAATACAATATTCTTTAACCAAAGAGGTAAAATTTGTCAGCTGTATTCCAGGTAGTTTACCACTTTTTGCCCAAAATATCGGCTGAATAATTGTTTATCTATTTTTTTCAATATTCTCAAAGAAACACCTGAGGAGATGGCAGTTTTGCGTTTCTTTTTTTCTGTCGGTTGATCTTTGCTGGAATCACTCTGGAAAGCATCCTTTCTCTTTCCTTGTCATCATAAAAAAAAAAAAGATTTGTTGGTCATTACTATCAACAAGTTTTTTAACAGTAAAATATGTGTATTTCTTACTTGTATCACTGGTGGATTGTAAAGTCTGAGGATGAACACAGATGTTATTTTAGTCTTTGTTGAAAAAAATGGCAGTCAATACAAAATCCATTTATATCAATTTTTTTTTTTACGTCACAAGTGGTTGTTTTTCTGACTGTAGGCTGACAGGAAAGGGGGTATGAGAGAGGGGGAGAGGCATGTGGCAAAGGACTACAGTTTGGACCACAGGTCGAACCCCGGTCAGCCACGTCTAGGACTAAGGACACTCTGCCACGTAATTTAGTATGATAAGTTTGCTATGAGATAATATAAATGATAAGCTTCATAGAAATTATTTTTTCAACATCAAATTTAGATATTCTTTTTCCTAAAATGATTTTATTGGAGTCCCCTTAAATTGGTTTGGAATGCATAGCATTATAGTAAAAGAAGGACAGCACATCCTTTTAAATTATTTTAAAAGGATGAAGAATTTTAAATTATCAAAAACACACAACAGATCTGAATTAATCTTTATCTATTAAATAAAGACCAGGTCAAAACAGTAAAAATGCCCTAGATCAGCATTCTTAAACTCATGACTTTAGGACTCACTGTTCTGCATATTCAAGGTTTTTCCCTACTTTCAAACATCAAACTTGAATAAAACAAACTGGTGGCACATGGGAAGCTGATACTCATATCGAAAACATGCAGGACAGTGGTTTGGAGGACCAGGGTTCAAGAACCTACTTTAGACTACAACACAAATGCAGATCTGTAAGCTTCGATTTCACAAAAAAATCTGAATTGAGCATATAGGCCTGTGGTGTGAATGCAGCCTTAATTTCCACAATATAGTTTCAACCTCGATCAAATAAAGTGTTTTTGTGTTTAAGCCTGAGCTTGTATTTGTGTGGTTGGGGCCCTACATAAACTATTACTATTATAAAATCTTGCCATTTAGAAATTTGTTTTATGTCTCGGCTGAAGATTAATTCATTTATGCATTTTATTTTTTGTTTTGAATTCTTCTTAAGGAGATTCCCCCCCCCCCCCCCCCCCCCCCCCCCTATTATTCTGTGAAAAGAAAATTACCTCTTTCAAATGAGTTTCTTCTTCAGGGTGGTGTTGATTCTATAGATAACATATTTCTAGTGTTCACTCATGAAAACATTTGTAAAAAATATGGCAGGTAAAGTAAGCATTAAACAGTACAAAGCCTTTTAGGTACATATATTCTTTAGGTATAATTGGCATGAAATTCCCACCTGATGTCATGAAAAGCCCATCCAGCCCACATTATGGAAGTTAAACAATAGAACCAAACAAGAATGTCACAGCAAATAATGTTTGTAAGGGTGGAGAATGGGATATGGAAAAGTGTAAAAAAAAAAAAAATCATGAAATTATTGAATTGTTTGCACATGTAAAGTCCCTTCACTTACATCTTGTGAAAATTCTATTTCAGTTTCATTTTTAGAAATAAAAATGCTTAAAAATGGTTATGTTTTTTATACATATTTTTCTTATGTATTTTCATTTATTATCACATCCAGATATACATAACGTGTTGCAATGTCCATAACTGTTAACAGATATTGGTCCATGCTTTGTTTTTGGTAGGGGATCCACACAATTTATTAAAACACGACTGCATGGTTCTCCGACCACTGGGATAGGAATCAGCGCAGCAGGTGGAATGTTTCTCCAGCTCTTTCTGTTTGTACTCAAATTCCTGGCTCATCCGTTCTTTATCCTACTCAAGTGTGGCAGCTTCCTGTACTGCTTTCTGCCTTATAAATTTTTTTTCCAACTCCAATTGTGCAAAATGTAACCCCACAACCTTGAGGTTCGTTTCCACAAGACTTCCAGGGGAAAACGTACCTATTAAGGCTTCAATTAGATTAGCTTTTTTGTACCAGGTGGATACTGGACCTTCAAGGACTCTGCTATTTTTAACTGTTCTTCCTTTTTTCATTTGCTACCAGTCTCTCATTCTCCAACCATCCTTTAAGAATTCTTCAATGTTGAATTCCTCCATAATTTCTCACCACTGTCAGCCACTGTTACAGGAAAGAACAAAACCCTGATATTAAAAATGTAGGTTTTGATTAAGTCTGTGACTTCGGACAAGCCCCCACTTGTTACGAACCACTACCTCTAACTCTGGCTTGTTTGTCTTTCTTATCATTGCAAGAGGATAGGGGCTGAAAAAAAAAAAAAAAAATGGGCACCTTACAGAACACACAGTGTGGTGGTTAAATTTCCTTAACCAGCTTCCTTAACCAGCTGACATCTGCTGAGGAAGGGGGAACCCTCGCAATCCCTCATCCATCATATGCTGTGTTTGTTTCTCTTTTTTTCCTTTTTCTTTAGACTTTAATATATATAGTTTTTATTTATTTTCCTCAAGCACCCCACTTGTGACTCCGTTAGTGGTTAGTTTCTTCTTAGCTTGGGTGTAAAGGGCTGGTTATACTCCCGCAGCAGTGTGATATTTTTGATCTATGCCCAATATTGAAGCGTGGTCTGTGCTATGTTATTCCATGCTACAATGCAAGAGGGACAATCACGAACTATCTGTGGGCCTAGATACGACTGAGGCGGTTCTATGAGATCATGTGAATAGCCTAAATTGCTGCTCCCTCCATTTTTTATTGATTGACAATGTTTATTTTGATTTGTTACTAAATTATTTTTAGTAAATGATAAATACTAAATGATAAATCTTTTTATTTAAATTGATACTTGTGTGACCTTTGTTATCATGGTGTCAAGTTTATCATGTAAATGGAGGAAGAAAAAGCAATACTGGGTTAAAATATTGGGCCATATATATGGACAGCATATATCTGGGATTGGTTACACTGATGTCAAAATAATCAGTATCTGCCTAGCATATGTAAAAACTATATACTGTAGGTAATTCTGCACTATGCGCTTACAATGACTTTATGGATTTCTACAGCAGTAACTAACTCTGGTTTCCATTTTAATTATCACACATATTGTTATATTTTATTTCTGTTTTTTGAAGCTTGTTTTTTTCTATATCTCCCAGTAAAGAACTTGCTTTTGTGTAGATCTATAACAAGATGTGACCAGACATAGACATTAGTAACTGCGAATGTTTGAGCTTCACAGTCTCATTACTGACCTCTCTGCTGTGTTCTGTTTTTCACGAGGCTACTTGTTCCCTAATGTTTCATAAGGACTTTAAAGAATAGCTTGATTAACAAATAATAAAAAAATAATAATGAATGCTATTTAGTGGCAAAGAAAGTTCAGGAGGCAAATCATTGTACTAGATTTTACTCAGAGCCCTGAGAGCAAGGGCTCCTAAATACTAATGTAAAAGACTTTAACCGTAGACCCCCTTACCTTGGATAAACCAGGTGCATCTTTTTCTTGCTGTTGGCACTGTGGTGAGAGAGTTATTTTAGTTATACCATTAATGTGCTCAGGAAAATACATAGATATTTATAGTTTGACGTCTGTTACACATTCATGGTGGAAATAGCTTTGGCCTACCATTTTAGGACAAAGTTCTCCATCATTTCTTTTACTTTCCTCCTCCTAAAAAGAAAGGTCATATTGTATATATATATATATATATATATATTTTATTTAGTAATGGAATTATCATTAAAAAGTTTAGAGACTCCAAAACATGCCCTTAGCTGACGGAGCAACCCACTTAGAGCAGTAATTATACCAAGATTGTAGAAAAATATATCAACATTTCGCATTTAAGCTAAAAAAAAAAAAAAAATCATTTATCGTTTTGTATGCTCTATCCATAACACCTCAAATGGAAAAGTTTTAGTTTCACTTGGTTTAATTTCACAAAAAGTCTTTTTTTAAAAGCCTTTTTATATCTGATTATTAATCAAAAAAGAATCAACATATTAATCGATTTGCAAAATAATCGTTAGTTGCAGCCCTAACGATTATATATACAATAAAAAAAAAATACATATATACATTTATATATACATATAGATGCATAGTTAGATTTAGATGTAGATAGATAGATATGTTTCAATCTTACCTTTAACATCCTGAGTTTCTCCTTAAACCGTGCCCTTGGTCCCACTTTTGGTATCAATATTAAAATATCTTTCTCCTCCAGACAATAAAGACTGTCTTTATCCACTTCTTCATCTGTGATTCAGAAATTCTGTTATTTACGTTGTTTTTTATGTTGTTTGCCTCAACAACATAAAAAACATGTATGTAATGAAACTAAAGCTGTTCTCAAAGCCTGTCTTTTTCAAATAAGCCATACAAATATTTAGAAGTGTTTTTGGTGCCATTTACTGGCAAAAATCAAGTAAACTTGTTATAACAACAAGCAAGGATTAGACAATGTAATCAAAAATGTGTGCATTTCCTAAAATGAAACAATGTCTAAGGCCTAGCAAAACAATTGACCCTAAAGTTATTTATGTTTGACAACCATGTTTAAAAATGTTTTTCTAATGAATTAAAAAAATATATACATAGAAAAAATCATGAAGAAACATTAAAGATATTCACCAAACAACACTTAATGCTGAGGATACAATGCACAAAAGACTTATTAACTGTCATGCATTGCCATACTTTACCTTCAAATTTTTGTATGAATTCATTGAGACCCCACTGTTTTAGTTTGTCACGCACAAAGGTATCCATTTCAAAAAACTGAAACTGAAAGTAAATAATCATACTGTTAGTATTGAAACAACCATAAGTAAATTTTCCAGCATGCACATTGAAGAAATCCAGTAAGAATAAACTTTTTACAGTTGAAAATTATACTTTAGGGTTAAATTACTCACCTATTTCTGAAGGTAATGCAGAGAGTTAAGTCAAGGAGATGGAAGAAGAAATCATAAATGTGAAGACAAAATGCCTGCTTTCAAACTAACAGCAAAGTTGCATGGAGAGATGAACCTACTAACAGTAATAATAGTCTGTTGAAAAAACTCAGAGAAAAGAGGAGGGGTTTAAGAAACGAATAATGAGAGTGAAAAACAGAAATGACAGTTGAATGGTTCC
The DNA here is from genome assembly GCF_016077235.1 of Cyprinodon tularosa. Lineage (NCBI taxonomy): Eukaryota > Metazoa > Chordata > Actinopteri > Cyprinodontiformes > Cyprinodontidae > Cyprinodon > Cyprinodon tularosa. The sequence continues at coordinate 1,484,382 of NW_024039507.1, read as the reverse complement.
ACTTTTAACAAATTAAAAAGACAAACACCTTGGGCAGTATTAGTCATACTCATGTGTTTCAAAATCATGCCAGTTTTTTCCCCCCAATTTTGTTATGCAATGGCAAACAGGTCTCAACTCGCTCAGCAAAGCAAGACTTGGACGCCCTTTTCGGACTCAATTAAGGCAGACCTTGTGAGATTAATGGGTTCACCAAAAGGTCTTACTTGTTTAATGTCACCAGTGCAAAACAGATTAGGATAAGCATTGTTGCTGTCAACATAAGCACACTGTGCAGTCTAACCAGGCAAAATGTAAACGGGCACTATATGTCACTTGTTGAAAGGTATGAGGAGTTCAGAAATTCAATTGAAAAATATAAAGGATATACTCTTGCAATTGTGAAAACATTGTGCGTTACTATGTTTATGCTATATTTTTAATTTGTAAGAAATATTTTTGTGCTTTAGTCTGTTGTAACCTTACATGTTTCTATGAAGAATTCACCCCTCATCTTGCTGACATATTTTGTCACCTTTTATCACACACATGATTTATATGTGTGTGATATATGTGTGAGATATATCAAAACAAAATGTAATGTTAGCCAAGTCTCAATTTTAACTAGAATTTTAGTAAATAATAGTCTTATATTATATTGCAATCCACAAAATTAACACTTTTTCTCTAACTATTTCAGTAACACATGTTAGGGTTACTCTTTATACAGCATGTGCATTGTTGTTCTGTTAGCCAGATTAGACGAAGTAGAAGGCCTTTCTTCATATGGTGGATGTCACTGTGTGTATGGAGGTAATCTAATCAGGACAGCCTTCGTGTCTTTAGAAATACACAGGATATGGGCACATCTTATCTCTGATAAAGGGGAGCTATCTATAATTCTTGGGCATAGAGGCAAGACGCATAACGGTCAGGGCATTGATGGCATGTCAATTTCTGATACGTACAGCTAAGCATCCACCTGATGCAACACATAGACTCATGAGGTATAAGAAGCAGGAGATGACCTTGTTCGGGGTTCGAACTTTGCCGGACGCTCGCTGACGTTTTTTGAGCCCACAGCCTTGCAAGCTCCAAGCATTTTCTTTGTACTGTAACGACCTGATCTGGAATAAACTCTGTCACTTTTTACTCCTGTTTTTATAGTCCTTTTTATATGGTTTTTCCCAGTTTGAGTTAAGAGTAGTAAACAACTTGCTCCCAGGAAAAGAACAGGTAGGGAAGTCCCCTTTAATGAAATTAATAACAGGAGCACTAGAGGGGCAACAACGAGACGACCATCAAAACAGGAATGGTTTTACAGGTGGAGGCCACTGACATTTTTTCCCCTCCTCATCTTTCTGACTCTTTTTTTTACCAGTTTTCCATTTGGCTGGGGTCACTGTCACTACTGCTAGCATGAGAGGCTACCTGGGCCCTACAAAGGTTGCACAGGCAGTCCAACTCCTCCAGGATGGCACATCAACACATGCCATTGCAAGAAGGATGCTGTGTCTCCCAGCACAATCTCAAGAGCATGGAGGAGATTCCAGGATACAGGAAAGTGTAGCTTGAAGTTTCCTGGTGCATAACCCCAGTACTTGGCCATAAAAGTAGCTTCAATACCGAAAAGCTATTTAAAGTGAAAAGCAATGTTGCGACCACACTACTGATAACTGTAGTTAAGGTAGTGCTACTTGTAACAGCGCTACTGCCCATCACTGCTGAACATACGGGTGTTAGGCCTCCAGTCTGTGTGGTCTTTGTTTTTGTGTGTTTGTCTTCCTTCCTCCACCAGGCAGCGCCTGGTTCTGATTCGCCTCCTCACACACCTGCAAGAGGTTACCTCTTTAACGGAGTGTTCTTAAGCTGCTGACTGCCATTACCTCGAGGCCAGAGTGTTTGCCAGTTTTGGGTACTCTAGCCAAGCTGAGTTTTGCTAAGTCAAACTGAGTTTTTGTTAACCTGAGTCTTAACATTGTTTTTTGTCTTTGCCTCTCGGCAGGAAGTCATCCTGCAAACTGGATTTTTCTGACCTTCTCTCCCTGGAAGGATCAGCTGAGCTTCAGACTGAGCTCAGGATACAAACCCGAGGTTTGGATCCTCTTTTCCCCGAGGAAACGTTTGAGCTTCACACCGAGCAAGGGATTCATCTTCACGTACCACAGGAAATCTGAGTGACAGTCAGTCTTTCTCCGTTCATCTACAAGCAACCGCATTCTGGGTAACCCTGTCCGTCCTCCTCCGCATGAGACAAACACCAGAACACATTCCTCACCTGCTGGAGTCTAAGAGTAAACCTAATCTCTGGAAACGTGAGTCTTCAAGTTCGAGAGTCAATTCTCCCACTGAACCTGAACTAACCGCAGTGTCTTCCCCTCACCTTTCAGTTCCGGTTGAGCAGTGTTTAGAGCAACACTGGAATCTCCACAATAACTTCTCAATAAACCTTTTAAACTTTTTCCCTTGTCTCTCTGGACTGGTTTTATCTTCATGTGGGTCTGAGCTCTTGATAAGATCATGACAATGGGACTTACAGCTATCACTTAGCACTGCTATTTTGAAACTTTTAGGTTTCCCTGAAATTCCTTGACAATATAAATGTAAAAATAGTATTAATTGTTTAATTTCGAGCATGATTTTCCTATGTGTGCTCATTGAGTTTAAAGCAAATTTAGGCCCCAGGGTTAGGCCCAAGGAATGCAAATGTGTTTGCATAGCACATTTCAGCACCAAGACAATGCAAAGTGCTTAACTTATAGGAAGCCTTTGCAAGTTCTCAGTGTTTTTTTTCCCACAGTTTAATAGGCATTGACTAAAGATGGTTTCCATTTACTTCAATAAAAAAGTGACTGCAAAGGGACATCATATGCTCAAAAGATTCAGACAAAACGGTACATACCCCTCATTTATTAAAAAATAAACAAACACAATTCTCAAAAAAATAACTTGAATCTGAAAAACATAGTGACAAATAAAAATTCTACATATAAGAACAAATTAAAGTCAGATATTGCTTTTCAACCATGCTTTAACAGAATGATATATTAATAAACTTATAAAAGGGGTCTGAGAATGAGGGTACCTATACAAAAGAAAAATAATGTGACAAAAGGGACATATTAATTTAAGGTTTGTCCACTAATTAGCTTTAGAGGTGTCTATAATCTTGTAATTAGTTAGTGGGCCTATATACTGTATATTTAGGCTATAGGTAGTCACTGTACTGTTTGGTGCCATGGTGAATACTGCACCCAACATGGACTAAAATTATGGACAAAGGTAAAGGCTTAAAAACCATCTCCAAGTACCTTGATGTTCCTGTGATTACAGTTCCATACATTTTTCAGAAATTCATGATCCATAGGACTGTAGCTAACCTTAATGCACATGGACACAGGAGGACACTTGATCACAAAAAGTGGGATTTTGCTGAAGTTTTCTTTTTCTTTCTTTTTTTCTTTTTTTACAGTTCATAACATTTTTAGAATCCTTGAATCTGTTATGTTATCTAGAGGAAGAAGATAATAGTTTCTTACATTTCAGAGGACATTGGTCTTGCATGGTTTCATAACATCAAATAAAATAAGTTTATGGTCAGAGTCCTTCAGATCTGATGCAGCAAAGCTGAAAGGAGTTAGAGCGGAGCAGCATACAAGGTCAAGGATATGTCCTTTATTGTGTGTGGGAAAATTAACATGCTGCTGCATTTTAAAACTGTCTAAAACAGAAGCTAAATCTCTCACCAGAGGGCTGTTGATTTTGTCCATGGGAATATTGAAATCTCCCAGCAGGATAATATTTTGGGATAAAGGGCGCAGATGCCCTAAAAGAGAAGACAGATCACTTATAAAATCCTTACTGTGTGTTGGTGGTCGATAGAGGATACCTAAAATGATGGGAGGAAGTCCATGGATTTGATATATTGCTGTTTCAAATGAGTTGTAGGCAGAGACTTGGAGAGGAGACACAATCCATTTGTTACTGTAGATCATTGCAAGACCACCCCCTCTTCCACCAGAACGTGGTTTACAGGTGTAAACAAATCCAGATGGTACAGCCTTTTTGAGCTGCATAAAATCATTTTCTTGCTGCCAGGTTTCAGTAAGACATAAGAAATCCAACTGTTTGTCCTCTAGGAGCCTGTAGACAATTTGACTCTTCTTGTTCAAAGAGCGGATGTTCAGTAAACCAAATGACATGCAGGTGGTAGTGAAGTTGTTTCCATCCAACCTCGAAAGGGGAGATGGTACACTGTGGTCCATAGTGAGCTGGTGTTTTGTCACTGGGAAAGGTGATGATGACCAGAGGGGCTTTTTTGGCTTTTTATCAACATAGCTTTTTCTCCATCTGCATTCAGACATGCTTGAGCACTATAAAAAACACACAGTTAAGACATTAAGATTAAAATAAGGGATAATATAGTAAAGGCTACTATGAGTCTTACCTGTAACACTTAGAGATGGTGAAATCTGTAAATTAAATAATGGAATTTATTAACAAACGTCTTGCAACTGTTTAAAAGCATTACACTTAATTTATCTGTTTATCTTATGAATTAAAGTTTTATTTACTACTTTATTTAGCTGAGATGAGGAAATAAAATTGTTCTTTTTTTACTCTACAACATTATCTTATTCTGGCTGCTTCTCTGAGGGTTCATAATACCATATAACCTTCCTCTACCTAACCCTATCTGTTACCTGATGAACTATTACACAGAACCTTGTCATTGTCCTCCTTCACTATGTCCATCAGTTTCTTTGTGATCTCTCTCTTTTCCAGGTTACTGTACTTCATATAAAAATCTCAACACCTTTAGTTTTTTGTCTATTTAAGTAATGCTGTCTCCAAACTATACATCATCACATGTCTCTTTATTTTCTAATAGACTTCTTGTTCAATCTTGTTGACATTCTTTTGTCACAATATCCCTGGCCTAAGTCTTTCATCAAAGACCACAAGGTCATCTGCAAACATCAGAGATCTGATCCCTGTCTAAAAACAGTGGTTCTGGACCTCACAATGATATGGTCCAATTATTTCCCCCTGCACTGAGTGGACAGAACAGCAAAGGCATCATGTTCCAAAGAGTTTCTTATCTGACCTAATCTGTCAACATATCCATAACCACTTTAACAGGAAGGGGATAGGAGTTAAACCCATAATGACTCTGACTGTAAACCTTACCTTTGTCTCACGGGCCATTTCACAAGAACTTGTTTTCTCACCAAGTACGTTCTTGACAAGAACACAGGAAGTATGGACTCAGGGAGAACAGCAACATGTAGAACAAATCTGTGTGAAATGGAACAGAAACATTTTCATGACATCGCCACCAACACTGGTGATCTGGACCTGCATTTCACCTCCTGTTATTGATAGTCTTGAGATAATGATACATTACGTATTTCATTTAGTCAGATAAACACAAGACAAATTAATGTTTTGCCAAAAAATAAAAACGGCATTAAAGCCAACAGTACTTCACATCCACTATAATGAGAGAGGGCTGCTGTAGACGGGCTAATGCTAGCCCTGGCTGTGGTAAGACTCAGAGCTCTTCTGGTTGCCACAATCCTCCTAACATCAGCACTTTTTTCCCCCAGTAAATTGGCCATATACTGTAGTTAGATTTTTCCCCCTTGCAGTGGCTGTCATCTGCTGGATGTTTAGGCAATACTTTTGGAAAAAACAAAGAATCATCTTTTCAAATATTTTAGATCAAATATCACATTTAACAAAGAAAGTTAATGTGTAAATGTAAAAGTTTCATAAATTAAGAACTGTTATAAACAACGGTACATTTGTATTTGTAAACCAAAAAATGATTGTGGCTTTGTTAAGCTGCAACATACTAGTTCAACTGTCAAAGCACACATAAGTTTTATAGTATTAGATTGAAAATAAAAAAATATGTTTACCTTGTAGGACGGTACCTTCAACAGCTTAGGTCTGTTCTTGAATGCTTCTCTCGGATCCACCTATGGACTCTGTTAAGTTCTGTTCTCCTTTAAATCAGTCAGTGTTTTTATATTTACTTATATGATTCATACTTACCAATTCAGTCACATGCAGCCACATAACTTCCGCAGAAACTATTGAAGGTGTGTCCCCGACTGTGTAGTGAAATTAGATGACTTTTTTTAGAAACAGGAAAAGGCTGCAACTCCTGTTTGGACAAAATTTTGTTGGTTTCTATAGCTTGGAATGGGATGTAAGACTGCATTCTGTTTTCAACAGTTAAAAAAAAAAGATCTTTATCATGTTTTATATAAAAAATATTTTTTTTTATATAAAACCAGTCAAAGCATTTAAATTGGAGCCATAAATGGATCATGACACATTATATTGTGGCAACAGAGGGTTGCATTAATATTCCCCTCTTTATGAAGTATTAAAGGCCTTTAGTGAATGTTTAATGCATTATCAAAATTATTTTGTCATCCACACAAACATTATCCAGTCCAATCCCTAATGCCTCAACATACTTGAATCATTTGAATTAAGGGGACGAAAAAGTTTTACTGAAAAGTAAAATTTATATTTTGCATTGCTTGCAGTCAGCATTCACATCTTTTGCTATGACATGCAAAAGTGAGAACAAGTACATGTTCCATTGTGTGTATAACTTTATTAACGTCTGTCTGTGGTAAATTCAGTTGACCGGACTCAATTTGAACAAACAATCCAAATAGAAACCAGAATACAACTTTGTCTTGTGAAATCCTCGTGTCATGTTTTGAGAAAAAACATTGTCATGTTTTGAGAAAAAACATAAACCAGTTATTACCTGACTAATATCATCCTTTTGAGGTAGTGACGCTATAATTATCTGGCTCCGATTTTCTAAAATAGTATTTTGCTAAAGTAAGATGACAAGATTAAGAATACAAAGAGATTCCAAAATACAATCCAGAGCACTCTGGACCTCAGAGTAAGTTTCCAATTTAACTTTCAACAAATATGATTAACAGCAGACAACCAGATCAACAAAATTCCATTTCCATTAGCAATCATTTAGTGCATATTGTCACGCCACGCTTAAAGCCATATATCATGCAGAATCAACTTTTTCGAGGTTTTAACTATGTAATAATTATTTTGTTTCATCATGCATGGTTATTAATCCTTATACAAAAAAAAAAACAATAATATTTTGCACAAGAGCGATAATGTTGTAGAGGCTTGTTAAACTAGAGATGCACAGTGTTGGAATTTTAACCAATATTATGGCCCAATAAAGTCAATATCGCCTAAAACCGAAAGCATGACATTAGTATTTATATCCCTAATTTAAACTTATCAATGTGTTCTTTTTTGACTGATTTCAGTTAGCGACAAACAAAGTCATCCAAAAGCACAGAAGCTGAAAGACAAATCATATCACTAATTCCATTGTGGAAGTAGTTGTTATAGCTTAACTTTTCAACTCCCCAAATCTCTTCTGGTTAATATGTGATTACTTATAAATTAGTAGAACATATACAAACATTTGTACCAGTGTTTGTATACATTCACTTATACTATCCCATGTGGGATATCCCACATGGGATGAAACTGGTTTTGTTTATAAACAAAGAGACTGCTGTATAAAGTGAAAGGTGTGGCATGTCTTATGACAGAGATTAGGAGGAATGTAAAGGTTCTGTACCAGCAGGGAAAGAAGTGATAAATAAACAAATGGGTAATTTGTTTATTTAACCAGTACTTAATGGGGAATAACCAGCCTTATTATGGGACAACTGCTTAGTTACCCGAGAAACACAGAATAACAAATCAGGAGCTACAGTAATGTGTATTTGTCAAGAAACTACAGGACATATAAATATGAAAATATATTTCAAGGGCAATTGCTGTCTTGGCACATATTTTGTGAAATTCCACATAAAATCTAGGACTAGAAAATTTCTGAGAGAGCAATGGTTTATATTCACCCCAAAGTCAGGTTGGTGCCAAATCTGGACTGTACCCGATAAGGGCAGCGGCTGCCACTGATCTGTGGTATTAATGAGAAGGATGTAAAGGTTTGGTGTTGTTGTGCAAAACGATATCCTGCAGATAATGAATAAATGATTAACTAGAACTGGAGTTGTAGTTAATTATTTAGCTTATTAAACGTTGGAGATGAAATCAATTTAGTGTTCTTAGTTGAATAATTGTAGCTCTAATTTTCTTACTTACCAGGGTTTATGCCTTTCACCTCTGGATGGTTCCTGGAGCAGCTGTTAAAATCCAGGTATCCACGACAATTAATGTGACCTGGGCAAGGTTATCAGCAGAGCTTTTAATTATCAATCAAAGAACTATTTATGACGGTGTCAGGACTCAGCCGACAGGGCCGTGCAGTTTCTGCCGGTTCTGCTTCTTTCTGCTTTCTCCGCAGGTGTTTGCAGTTGACAGGTGGGCAGGGCGCACGCACCTGTGGCTGGTTGAGCTGCGTCTGATCGCACTATAAGAGCAGCATCCAGACAGCAGGAGGACGCCAGAGTGTTAACCGTATTGGTATGACTAAGGCCACAGTCTCTCTACTGAGTTCTGACTTCCCTCGTTAACCCAAACCTCTGTGTTCCCCAGGTTACCTCTCGATCGCCTTTCAGAGGGTCCCACTCGTGCTGACTCCAGGTTCTGAGTTCCCACAGGGTCCTCCCTTTCTCCTGGCTCCAAGCAAGGTGCTTCGAGCCACTCTAGTTTCTCCTGCTGCCCCGGATCATTGTTAAGTAAGCGCAGCTCTGTCACCCTCAAGCCCGAGCCCCACCTGTCACTGAGACACCCGCCACCAGCTCCATCGATCAGAGCCTGAGTCCGCTCCGTCCTCCCCCGGTTAGGTTGCTGCGTCCGGTGGTAAGCTCATGTTCCTCTGTTCATTTTTTCCTGATTGCCCTTTCCGGCTAATCACTAACTTCTCCTTTCAGAAGTCGAACGGGTCCCGGTGCTGTGGCTTTCCCGTCGACTCCGTTGCTTCCATTTTCTCTCTCTCAATAAACAGTTAACTGATCCCTGTTGCCATGTGTGTTCTGCATGTGGGCAAAATACGTTCAGCCGAACATGACAGAAGAACACTCTGGCCAGACAGGCCCAGCGGACACATTCGGCAGGGCGTTAAATGCCCAGCAGGATCAGATTCGGGGATTAGAGTCCACTGTTCTAGCTGTTCAGAATCAGCTGCAGGGCATAGCCGCCCAGCTCAATCAGCTGACAGGTTTACTGAATGCAAGCGCTCAGCCTGCAGCCTCTGCACAGCCCGACCCCGCCCCCGGTCCAGCGCCAGCTGATTCGTTTTCACCTGTCCCTGAGACTTTTTCTCCCAGTCTGAAGAAATTCTCCAGAGACAGTGTAGATTGTTCTGGTTTTCTCTTCCAATGCTCCCTGGCTTTAAATCGTAGTCCACGCTCTTTTCCCCATGACGACTCCAAAATAGCCTTTATTTTGCGCCTTCTCACCGGGAGAGCCCTCAGATGGGCGGAATCCCGTTTTCCAGACTGCCGAACATTCCGCTGCTCATTTAGTGAATTCATAACAGAATTCAAGATGGTTTTTGCTGCCGAGTCGGATGAGACGACTGATTCCCGATGGCTCCTCGCCCTCAGGCAGCGGGGAGGGCGCGTTGCAGACTTCGCAATTGAGTTTAGAACTCTTGCGGCTGCAGATGGCTGGGAAGAGCGCGCGCTTAAGACTGTGTTTTTTCAGGCTCTAGACCAGCCACTAAAGGATGAATTAGCCCGTCTAGAGGTGCCCGCCTCTTTAAATGAGTTCATCTCCCTTGCGGTTAGATTAGATAACCGTCTAAGGGGAAGGTTTAGAGGACGAGCTGAGAGATCCCTCCCGTCTTCTCCACCTGATCCTATTCCCGGTCGGCCCGCAGCGCGTCCTCCTTCTCCTCCTGAGCCCATGCAGTTGGGCCGGTTACGGCTCACCCCCGAGGAGAGGCAGCAGCGTATAGCTGCCAAATTATGTATTTATTGTGCTTCCCCGAATCATTTTATTGGCGACTGCCCTGAGCGGTCAAAAGACCGGGTCCGCCGGCTGTAGCAGGGAGACCGTCGAACCAAGTTAAGCTGACAGCCCCTGCTCCTCCGCGTCTGTGCTTACGCGACGCCTTAATTTCTTCCCGTGAAACCTTTAAGTTTTCCGCTCTGGTTTATTCAGGGTGCGACTTTAATTTAATAGACTGTTCTTTCGTTCAACGCTCCCAGCTCGAAACCGTGCCCCTGTGCACCCCTCTCCAGGTCTCTGCCTTAGATGGAGGGGCTCTCCCTCAGATAACCCACCGTACTAAGCCCCTTGAGCTCGTGGTTTCAGGAATTCACAGGGAGCAGATCTCCTTCTTGGTTTTTTCTGTTAAGCAGGCTCCTCTGGTGTTGGGTTATTCTTGGTTACAGCAACACAACCCAAACATTAACTGGGCTGACCGGCGCATCGAAGCCTGGTCGATTAAATGCCATTCCAGCTGCCTGCTGTCGGCGGAACCCGCCAGCCCGATCACGGTCCAGCCTTCTGCTGAGGTTGGTCCGGATATGTTAAGACTCGTTCCAGAGTCGTATCACGACCTCAAGTTGGTTTTTAGTAAGTCCCAGGCCTGCTCTTTGCCACCGCATCGACCCTACGATTGCGCAATCAACCTCCTGCCGGGCGCCCGCTCCCAGCCAGTCGCCTGTATAACATTTCTCAGGCCGAGCGACAGGCTTTGGAGAATTACATTAAGGAGTCACTAGCTGCCGGGCTGATTAGACCCTCGTCTTCCCCCCTCGGGGCTGGGTTCTTTTTTGTTGCGAAGAAGGATGGCTCCCTTCTCCCGTGCATAGACTACCGTGGGTTAAATGCTATAACGGTAAAGAACAGGTACCCCCTTCCTCTCCTTTCCTCCGCTCTTGAACCGGTCCAGTCCGCTACGGTCTTTTCTAAATTAGGTCTGCGTAATGCTTACCACCTGGTCCGGATCCGCCGGGGGGACGAGTGGAAAACGGCCTTCAAGACACCCTTGGGCCATTTTGAATACCTGGTAATGCCTTTTGGGCTCAGCAATGCTCCAGCGGTCTTCCAATCCCTTGTGAACGATGTCCTCCGTGATTTCCTATTGTAAACCTCTTAGTTTTTGTCTACCTGGATGATATACTCATTTATTCACGAACCCTCTCTGAACACAGACACCATGTCCGCCTCGTTCTTCAGCGCCTTCTGGAGAATCGTCTTTTTGTGAAACCAGAAAAGTGCGAGTTCCACAAACCCTCTGTCACCTTCCTTGGTCTCATCCTGGAAGGGGGGCGTGTCCGGTCTGACCCTGAAAAGATAAGGGCTGTTCTCGAGTGGCCTGAACCAGAGAATAGAAGAGAGCTGCAGCGGTTTTTAGGTTTCGCTAACTTTTATCGGCGCTTTATCCGTGGGTACAGTCAGATCGCCGCCCCCCTCCATGCCCTCACGTCTGTGAAGACTTCGTTCAGGTGGAACACAGAGGCCGACTCAGCTTTCCGTGACCTTAAGGACAGGTTTTCCAAGGCCCCTATTCTCATTCATCCAGACCCCTCCAAACAGTTCATTGTTGAAATAGATGCTTCCGACACTGGTGTTGGAGCTGTGTTGTCTCAGTGCTCGGACCTGGATCAGAAGATGCACCCGTGCGCCTTCTTCTCCCGTCGTCTGTCCCCCGCTGAACACAACTACACGTCGGCGACAGGGAGCTCCTGGCCATAAAACTGGCCCTGGAGGAGTGGCGCCACTGGCTGGAGGGGCAGCCAGTACAAATATGGACAGATCATAAGAATCTAGCTTATCTCCAAACAGCTAAACGACTCAATCCTAGGCAAGCCCGTTGGTCCCTATTCTTTTCCCGTTTTAATTTAAGTATCTCTTACCGACCTGGTTCCAAGAATCTAAAACCCGATGCTCTGTCCCGCCTGTATGCCCCCCACGACTCAGTTAAGGAGCCCTCTCCCATCCTACCTCCGACCTGCACCTTTGGGGCCCTCCAGTGGGAGATTCTGGACCTCATTTCCCAAGCTCTGCCTGCTGACCCGGACCCAGGTAATGGCCCACCTAACCGCACCTATGTCCCCTCCTCCGTTCGGCCCCGCCTCATCCAGTGGGCCCACTCTGAAAAGTTATCGGCCCATCCTGGAATCCTCCGAACTATCAAGTCCCATTCCAGGACCCACCCTACCTTCCATGTCTCCTAAATCAAGCCCATCCTCTCTAGCCCGTTTTGCCCTCCGGCCGAACCCCCTCCACCCACCCTCGACCACCTGGGACGTCAGGTCCAAAGGGTCGTGGCCTCCCGTCGGCGTGGTAGAGGGTATCAATACCTCGTCGACTGGGTGGGCTGCGATCCGGAGGAACGTTCCTGGGTTTCTGGTTCCTCCCTCCCTGACAGGTTGTTGGTGGACTCTTTCCTCTCCTCTTCCTCTAGGTCGCCGGGTGGCGACCATTGAGGGGGGGTGGTGTCCGGACTCAGCCGACAGGGCCATGCAGTTTCTGCCGGTTCTGCTTCTTTCTGCTTTCTCCGCAGGTGTTTGCAGTTGACAGGTGGGCAGGGCGCACGCACCTGCGGCTGGTTGAGATTCGTCTGATCGCACTATAAGAGCAGCATCCAGACAGCAGGAGGACGCCAGAGTGTTAACCGTAGTGGTACGACTAAGGCCACAGTCTCTCTACTGAGTTCTGACTTCCCTCGTTAACCCAAACCTCTGTGTTCCCCAGGTTACCTCTCGATCGCCTTTCAGAGGGTCCCACTCGTGCTGACTCCAGGTTCTGAGTTCCCACAGGGTCCTCCCTTTCTCTTGGCTCCAAGCAAGGTGCTTCGAGCCACTCTGGCTTCTCCTGCTGCCCCGGATCATTGTTAAGTAAGCGCAGCTCTGTCACCCTCAAGCCCGAGCCCCTCCTGTCACTGAGACACCCGCCACCAGCTCCATCGATCAGAGCCTGAGTCCGCTCCCTCCTCCCCCGGTTAGGTTGCTGCGTCCGGTGGTAAGCTCACGTTCCTCTGTTCATTTTTGCCTGGTTGCCCTTTCCGGCTAATCACTAACTTCTCCTTTCAGAAGTCGAACGGGTCCCGGTGCTGTGGCTTCCCCGTCGACTCCGTTGCTTCCATTTTCTCTCTCTCAATAAACAGTTAACTGATCCCTGTTGCCGTGTGTGTTCTGCATGTGGGCAAAATACGTTCAGCCGAACATGACACTCTGTCTATTTAAACTATCACCAAAAGAGGGCGGATCTGGCCTGAGTGATAAACCATTCGTATATGAATCACAAACAACTGTAAGTTAAACAATGACAGCTTTATTCTAATAGTTCAGGATTACAGAAATCCAACATCTATAAAAAACACTACACCGTATTATAAAATAAACTTGAGGTAGACTAAATGACTAGTTTTGAAAGAAAAAGGAAAACAACCCTAAGAGTCCGCTTAACTGGCTTCTGAGATTGCCCAAGATAGGTCAGATGTTAATACATTCAATAATGTCCGTTTGGAATTGCAGCAGGTATGATGAGAACAACAGTGCAATTAAAGCAACATAAAATACATTCAGCTTAAATGATAAATGGTTAAAAATGCATTTTCAACAGCAGCAGAAGTTCGTTCAGCAAACGGGAGGAGCAGGGCAATGTGTGTGTAAAACCCGCCTTTTCATATGATGAAAGGGAGGACGGCGGGGGGGGCAGCTTGTGACCACACGCAGTCAAATGTAAGCAAATTCTCTATAAACTAACCTAAATGCAGAAAAAGAAGGATAGCATGATAGAAAGAAAAGAAGAAAGAAACATTACCTGTAGCTATTCACATCACACTTATTTTAACCATTAAACCAGAGTTCTTATAACCAGCACAGATTAAACATCAGCATTAATTTGAGATTTCACTCTTATCTGAAATATCTGGAAAAAAAAAATAGTTAAAAAATTTAAAAAACTCAAGTCTTTCAAAATAAAGTAAACAAAAACTTTTAATCGATAATGATCTGATGATCATATAAAAATTACTTTCACTATTTAGTGATAATTAAAGTTAGACCACTGTAAGGTGGAACAGTTTACAGAGCGGCTGGGTTTGACTCCTGGCCTAGAATCTTTCTACATGGAGTTTGCATGGGGTATTTGGGTTCTCCAACTTCCCCCACAGTCCAAAAATCTGACTATTAGGTTAACTGGCATCTCTTTATTGTCCTTGGGTGAGAGTGTACGTATGTGTGCATTGTGTTATCCTATTAAACTGGTACATATTTTTTTTAGGTGTGTGACACAGTATTGGACCATGCAAAACACAGATTTGCCTTCACAAAGCCTCATAAGAGCAACATTTATGTACAAAAAGTAAACCTGTATGTGAAATTAAGTTTTGTTTTTTTCAAAAATGTTTTTAAAATGTTTTTTTTTGTTGTTGTTGGCTATCATATAAATATTCTGGTATGATAACTTAGTATATGTTTAATTGTTTTTTGGTATACATCTATTTTGAATTTTTAGCCTCCCCTGGAGAAAACTCCACCAGACACCACTGTGTGAATGTATGCACATACCAAACATATCAGGCAATAGTTTTTATTGCTATATATTTATAATTCATTATCTTTCTGCCAAGCAAGTTTTTATTTTATTTTCTTGTGAAAATAGTGTTTTTGGTAATAATGTTTAATCTATTTGAGGATATTATCTTGCAGTGGTTTTCAAATAATCCCCAGGACCAATGTACTGAATATTATACTGTAATCTCTGCTCCAGCGTCTCTGTCTCTGCTCCAGCACACCTGTATTAAATGATTCAATTCTTTCGTCAGCAGTCACCAAAGGGTTGTGTGGAGGCAGGGACTTATCTAAAACATGCTCGCCGTTGGGTCCTTTGAACCGGGTTAAAGATCCACTGCTGGGTCCTAATGGCCTCTATTAATGATTAAAAATGATTTATGATGCAGTGGGCATTTTTTTGAATGATCTTGGAATCTTGTGAAAGGGTAGAAAGTATGGACTCCAAAACATACACTGTGTGCAGAATTAATAGGCAAATGAGTAATTGGACAACATCATCCTTTTCATACATGTTATCCTACTCCAAGCTGTATAGGCTTGAAAGCCAACTAGCAATTACGTAAATCAGGTGGTGTGCATCTCTGTAATGAGAAGGGGTGCAACTTCCTTTACCTTGGAAAAATGGGTCAGAAAAGAGATTTAAAAGACTCTGAAAAGTCTAAAATTGCCAGATGTCTTTCAGTGGGGTGCAGCAGTTTGGAAATTACGAAGCTTTTTAAGCGGGATCATCGCATAATTAAGCGGTTCATGGCAAATAACCAACAGGGGTGCCAGAAGCGTGTTGGAAAAAGAAGACGCAAAATAACTGATAATAATAATAATTGATAAGGATCAAGCATGAAGCTGCCAGGAAGCCATTAGCCGCCAGTTGTGCCATATTTCAGAGCTGCAACATGTCTGGAGTACCGAGGAGCACAAGGTGCTCAATACTCAGGGATCTGGCCAAGGTAAGGAAAGCCGAGAAAAGACCACTTTTCAACAAGACACACAAGACAAAACGTCAAGATTGGGCCAAGAAATATCTGAAGACTGATTTCTCCAAGGTGTTTGGGTCTGATGAAATGATGGGCCAGATGGATGGACACCAGGCTGGATCAGTAAAGGGCAGCAAGTTCCTTATCAAATCACACGCCAGCAAGGTGGGGGTGGGGTACTGGCATGGGCTGGTATCATCAAAGATGAGCTTATTGGACCTTTTCGGGTTGATGATGGAGTCAAGATCAACTCCCAGACCTACTGGCAGTTTCTGGAAGACGCCTTCTTCAAACAGTGGTTCAAGAAGAAGTCGCCATCATTCAAGAAAAAAATTATATTCATACAGGACAACCCTCCGTCACACTCATCAAAATACACCACAGCCTGGCTCGCCAGAAAAAGTCTAAAAGGAGGAAAAATAGTGACATGGCCCCCTTGTTCACCTGATCTGAACCCCATGGAGAACCTGTGGTCCTTTATGAAATGTGAGATCCACAGTGAGGGAAAACAGTAGACCTCTCTGAACAGTGTCTGGGAGGCTGTGGTGGCTGCTGCACGCAATGTGGATCGCAAACAGCTCAAGACACTGTCAAAATCTATGGATGGAAGGTAACTGATTTTGTTTTTTTGTTTTTGTTTTTTTTGAATGTCGCAAATGTTTATTTCGGAATTTTGAGTTGTTATATTGGTTTACCTGTTGAAAAAAACAAGTGAGATGGGTATAGATTAGTTTTTTATTACGTTGCCTAATAATTCTGCACAGTAATATTTACCTGCACACACAGACATCCTTATAAAATGGCCAAATCTAAAACAAAGACCACATCAACTTCCAAAAATATGAAACTTTGATATTAAGGAGTCTTTTGGGTTGATTGAGAACATAATTGTGGCCCAATAATAAAAAATACCATATTTAATAATTGTGGAAGGTTTTGATTCTGATATATTTGTAAAGTTCAGCTTTAATTTAGACTGTGCAACATAAACACTGTTTCAAAATTAGTTGATCGACAAACCCTTGAGCCCAGGAGATGATCCAACATGGCTTTTTTAGCATCCTCAAATGTGTCTTTTAATCAATGAACACGCTTTTTTAGGGTTTCTCTCATTTTCTCCAGGTACCTGAGTATTCTGCTGCAGCTGCAAAAATAGTTGATTAGAGATTTATTACAAATGGTATAGAACGAATTAAGATATATCTAATTTCAAAATAAACATTTCTTACTCTTGTAGAACTTTTGCATTTTTTGCTCAATTGTCTGTGTCATGCTAGGCTGCTAGCACTGCAGCCTTGCAGCAAGAAGGTTCTTGGTTCGATTCCCGGCCCAGGGTCCTTTTGCATGGAGTTTGCATGTTCTCCCTGAGCATGCATGGGTTCTCTCTGGGTACTCTGGGTTCCTCCCACAGTCCAAAACCATGACTGTTAGGTTAATTGGCTTCTCTGAATTGTCCTTAGGTGTAAGTGTGTGCATGAATGGTTGTTTGTCCTGTGTGTCTCTGTGTTGCCCTGCGATGGACTGGCGACCTGTCCAGGGTGTATCCCGCCTGTTGCCCATTGACTGCTGGAGATAGGCACCAGCACCCCTTGCGACCCCAATTGGGACAAGAGTGTCAGATAATGGATGGATGGATGGATGTCTGTGTCAGGCTGAGGTAGATTATTTTCTTCTGATCTTGAAGCTTCTGTTAAGTGTTTTGTTTAACCTTCTCTTCCTAAGTGAAATGAAAAGTGTTTCACCACTACAACATACAACTACAACTTATTATTTTTTTCAAAACACAAGACATTTTGGAAATCTCAACTAGTGTTATTGAAATCTGCTAATAAAGTTTTAAGTGGAAAATTAGATGCGCATCTACACAGCACAATGTTCACAGACCAGTGTGATGCATTCACGAGTGTCAGATAGCTATGGTGGATTCAGGAGTATGGGACATTACACACAAGATTATTACACACACAGGAAAGAGACATAACGGAACAGAACTTAACTCATACAATAATATATTTTTTCAGAAACAGTGTGGGCTTTCTCACAACACTGAATGCTCTATAATTGTATTTCTATCATTTTTGATTATGCAAATCTGCTAGCTTTTTATTGTAAAAAATCTATAATAATACAGCAACAAATTATCAAAGTTTTTCAAAAGCCTGTGTAAAGGCTTCAGATACAGCGACAATTGCGCTGTCATTGTTTTACAGGGCAGAATTTGCATTTGCTGACCCTTGTCCTTTAACTACAGATGGATATACAGGAATACAGTCATACAAGTGTCAACTCCTCTGAGTTAGCATGGGATGCAATTTTCGACAAGGACCTGCCCAAAAATGCATCCTGCTTGTTTTTAATTTAAAAATTGTCCCACACACATGTAATTCACACTAGTAGCTTAGAACACATGTGTAAACATGTATAAAATGTTACAAGTGTATATTTCTTTAAAACAGCATGTATCTTGAAGTTAAAGATTTAAACTAGGAAATGGTGGAAAGCATGATGGGAAAACCAGTAGGACCATCAGAAACTGGCAGAGTGACAA
The DNA here is from genome assembly GCF_016077235.1 of Cyprinodon tularosa. Taxonomy (NCBI): domain Eukaryota; kingdom Metazoa; phylum Chordata; class Actinopteri; order Cyprinodontiformes; family Cyprinodontidae; genus Cyprinodon; species Cyprinodon tularosa. The sequence continues at coordinate 1,466,362 of NW_024039507.1, read as the reverse complement.
TAACCTAAAGATAAATTAGAAATTATGAGGGCAAATTTGATTAAGTATTTATTATGTTGGGTTCAGTTAAACAGTTTTACTCTCTTCTCAGTTGGTGGCGGCCATTATAAATTTCATCTAAACATTGCCATCTTCCTCTCCTTTGCAGTTGTAATGCCGTTTCTCTGTCTTTTAAACACATTACCTTTTTTTTCCATTTCTTCATTAAAATCTCAAGGTCAAGTGGGATGAAATAGGCACTTTGTGTTGCCTGTTGTCTTGGTGAATCATTGAATTGCATCCAGTGCTAATGCCAGCCAATCAATTTCTAACGCCAGCTTATCCAATGCTTGTAGGAGCCTATCCAAGGCTAATACCAGCTGATCTGTGTTGATGGGCAGCAGAAGAAGTTGCTAATTCAGTGAGTGACCAGCATAGGCATGGTAGACCCCAGCCTCTCCAAAGCTAATGCAAGAGTTCTCTTCCTCTAAGTTACTAGCTTGTGCATCTCATTTGCTAGTGCGTGCCGCTCAGTTACCGCTGCCAGCCTATAATTGATCAGATCAGAAGCTGGCATGGGAATGGATATAGCCTCTTGTGCCAATGAAGTATGCACTGGTGGGTATGCAATAGTCTTAATTTTGGCACCAATACCGTGCAATAAGAAAAATCTAAATAAGGCGTCTTCAACCTTAGGCCTTGATTTCCAGAGCTTTGCACCTTTAAGATCTGGGTCTGCTTCCACACACCTGAATCAGGTCGTTGAAGTATGGAAATTCCTTTTCATCCGTTTAAAGACAAGCTAACCTTCTGAAGATTAGACCCAAGGTTTATTTGCAAAAAACTATCTGTGTCCGATTAGTACCACCAATACCAAGTGTTTTATACAGTATCTGATTGTAAAAGGGAATTGGTGGTATTGGTTCATCCTTTGATCACTCCAGTTCAATCCGATTAGGTAATGTTTCTCAGATTGTGTAAAGGAGAAAACATGTTTAAGCATTAACAGAATGTATTCCTGTCATGGTTAACAAATCATTGATATAAGCACAAATTAGAGAAAAAGATCTCTTCTATATTAGGCCCTTTTTACATCTTCACCCCTCAGCTGGGAGAACCAGCTAAATGGCCAAGAGCCTCTGCACACTTTCCAATTTTATCTATAAGTGTGCAACGAGGTGTCTCCCCAAAGCCCAGCTTCAGCTTTGGACCTTCTCACACAGCCTTGAGTTTTACCATATAAGGTGATTCTGGAGCCACTGTAGACATCATATGTAAACATAAGAATGTCAATTTTAGCTAACTTACACAGAAGAGTGAACAGATATACAAATGAACAGACAATAATATAAAAAGAATTGAATCTTTATTCAACAGTGGTATCAAATATCACTTTCTCCTTGTATTTCAGCTCTATGTTTACTTTTTTTTTTTTTTTACAGTGTCCTGTCTGGCAAGGTGGCAATAAGAATAATTGTCTTGATGCCAAAAGGAGGCCAACAGATTTTACTTTCACAAGTGTAGCGGTATCGCAATTGCCATACTGCTCCACTTGTTTCATGTATATAAATTGCTTTATTATAATTATGCAGGGACTTTTACAATGTAAGTAGAGCAGAAAAACAGAAGAAGAAGAAGGAAAAAGAAAAAAAAACAGGACAAAAGATGAAAGAAAGAGGAGATAGGAAGGAGACAATGACAAAACATTTTCAGTCTGCTTCAACACCTGTAATGAGATGGAGAAAAAAAAAAAAAAGAACAGCACAACCAAAAGACACGGTACGAGATATACAATAAAGCAAACACCTTGAAACTATCGCTAAAGTAATATTATTAAGTCTGACATGTACTCTGTGTTACCTGAAGATATGAATGTGGGGTTTCTGTTTGGAAGTGAATCTCTAAGTACCTGAAGCCTAGCACCTGTAGTTGTTTGTGAGGGTGAACTTGTGCATGTAAAGTTTTAACCATAGAAAAAATGCTCAATAGTGGTTGTGGAGAGCCGGAGAGGCACACCCCCCAGAGCACTGAGTCCAGCGCCGGGAGACCCAAAGCCCCAAGCGCCCAAGGGGACCCCAGAAGCGAAGGCACCAAGGCGGGGCCAGCCCCGGAAATCAGACCCCCACCAAGGCAGGAGGAGAGACAGCCACGAAGAAGCCCCCCAGCCATCGCCATGCCGGCACCCCGGGGAGCCGCGGGGACGAGTCCGCGGGCCCCGCTGGCAGCCGGCCACCCCGAAGTAGGGCCGGGCACCGAACACCAGCCCCCCCACGGCGCCGACCGAAACGCCCCAGCCCCACAGAGCACCGAAACACGCCCCGCCCCCCGGCACCAAGCCCCGGCGACCGGCCGCAACACCCACCGCGACCGCACCACCCAGGAAAAACACTCAGGCGGCCCCGCCCCCGGCCGGGGCCCACGCGCATCCACCGCGAACCGGCCGCGAGCGCCGCGGGACCCCTCCAAAACGCCCCCCCCGGCCAAAAGCGCAGCCCCACCCCACCGAGACCGATGCCAACAGCGCGCAACGAAACACACCGCGCACAGAATCAGCCCGAGAGCAGAAAAGCCGCCCGGCGCAAAACCGCAAGAAGAGCAGACCGCAGCCGGCGCAACCACCCCCCCCAGCAGCCCGAGGGGCAGCACAAAGCGGAGCGAACCGCGCCGCCCCCCCACCGGACGAAGCCAAAGCAGCTCAGCCATGCCCGCCGCCCCCCCCCCCGCCGCCCGCACCAGGACCTGACACACGGCCAGAGGAGCTCCGCCGCCCCGGCCCCTCAACACACGCCGGCCATAGCCACTCCAGGCCCCCACCCGCCCCGCAGCCCCACCCGCCGCGATCAGCGGGAACAGAGCAGCCCCGCCATGCCTCCAGGAGGGAAAACCCACCCGAATACCCAGCCAGCGCAGCCAGCCCGCCCAGACACGCCAGCAGGACCCCCACCCAGCAGGCCCGCCCGCCCCCCGAGAAAACAGACATGCCAAACCCCCCCCAAAAAAAAAAAAAAAAAAAAAAAAAAAAAAAAAAAAAAAAAAAACAGCGGACACCAGACACCGACCCGCAACCGCTCCCCCCCACCGAGGAAGAGAGTAAAAATAAAATAAAAAAAACATAAATACATAGGTAAATACATAAATTAATTGATAAATTAATAATTACAATTAAAATAAATAGGCAAGAGGAGAAGTGCAAGCGGAAAAACCGGAGCCCAAAACAGGACCCAAGACCCGCACCCCACCATGCCGTGCAGCTGCCCCCCCCCCCCGAACCGATACCACAGACCCGGCATAGGAAAGAAACACCGCCCAGGAACCGGCATCGTAGCGAAGGCACCGGCACCGACCCCGAAAATCCCCGAACAACACCCAGCCCCACCCCGAAGCGGATCCAGTCCCAGGCCCCAGGGATCCGAGGCCCCCAAGGGCACCCGATCCCCAGACGGGAGCCCCAGCAAAGCCCCGGCCGGCCGGGGCCAGCGGAGAGGCCGCCAGGAATGAGCCAGCAGTCCCCCGGGCATCCACCCCCAGCTCCACCAGTGCACCGGTGAGCCCCGACGCCAGCCAGCGGAGGGAGAGCAGGACGGGGGGAATGGGCTCCGCACTTAGCGGAGACTTGAGATGTATTTGGGAGAGGGTGCGGTTGAGACCCCAACCTGGGAAAAAAAAAAAAAACACACCATCTCAATCATGCCTTCCCTCCCTAGTGCCCCCACTCGTACCACAAGGAAAAAAAATAATAAATAAAAAAAATAAAAAATAAAAAAAAATAAATAAAAATAAAAATTGAATAAAATAATAATAATAATAATAAATAAAGAAAATCACAACGCGGACACACATTCACACATAACACTCACATCCAATAATACCAGGACCAAAAACCCGGCGACACCGGTGGTCGGTCCCGGGACTATCGGATGACCCCATAAGTGAACCTAAAATCCGGATGTGAGGGGAGGGGAGCGGCGACACCGCCACACCAACCCATCTCTTTCCTGCTTCAAGCCCGGCCCCCCACCCCGCACACGGACCGGACCGTGTACAGCTCTATGTTTACTAGTTTATGTACTATTGTTCTTCCCAACATGCTGCTCCTGACTTCCTGTGTCTAACACTTAGTTTCTGCTAACAAGCCAAACAACTGGACACACTCAACACTTATATTAAACTGTGAAAAAAAAAAAAATACCAATTGCATTTTGCAGTGAAATATTTTCACTTTTTTTTTTACTGTATTATGCAAGGCACATGAATTTAGTCAGAATTAACAAAATCAAACATTGCTGGATGGTTATTAAAATATTACCTGTTTGGCACTGAATCAACAAAAGATAATTTAAACACAGAATAAAAAAGTAGCTCTTTCTTTTTTTCTCTCATTGGTTACTACTCATTTTCAATGCAAAGTGTATAGCCTTGATAATTAATCTTTTCATGGTGTATCTTAAATCCTATTATTTTGTTACCATTACATGAACCAAAGAAAAAGAGTCTGATACAAAATATTGAATGAATAAATTTCCTTAAATCCTAAATTTAGAACAATAAAAAATCGACACCAAAAACGTTTCTGATTGGATTGAATAATAGAATTTGAGTTTTTCCCCCTCACTTCATCTGTATTACATTCTTCATCGTAATTACAAAGAATCTGATGTAAAAAAGGCTACTACTACTGTATGTTCATCAGAAAAAAAAAAAATACTTTTTTAACAGTTTCTCTTTCCTAAACATTTTTTCACACTGATATTGATTGTAAATCACTCTAAACCAAACATTACAAAAACAATTGTGGCAAACAATTCATCCTCAGTGAAGGCTCCCTCATCTCGAACAACCCTAGATCCCACACGTCATGATGACCGTTCTGCGATCAAAGAAAGCTGTTGAACAAACAAAATAATATAACTGGAAGCTTTGATGATAGTAAACAGCAGAACAACTTTTTAAAATATGTCATCTCCAAGAACTTTACCATTTTCAGCTGCTTTTCAGAAACTCTTCATGGAGTTGTTGAACCCTGGTTAGTTCTTCTGAAACGTCTAAACATACAGTTTTGATGACATACTCCTTAGACTATTATTGAAAGTTAATTAATATTATTTAAAGAACAGGTACTTTACCTGGAATTGATTCCTTATCAATCTTGAATGAGAGCTCAATTGATTCCTTCATGGTTCTCTCCAGAGTCGCCAAGATCTCCGTCTAAGTTGGCATTTGAATTTGTGTCATTTATTGCAGTAAATCATTTGTTTCAAAGTAGAAGATAAAGTTAATCTTTTAAATGTCATTTTGGTTTTCTGAGATCTTTACTATGTGGTTTAGTGGAGAGGCTTATTTTAGGACTTATCCAACTATAGCTTCTCTGTCACGGTCAGACTCTTAAACATTTCTGTATTTGCTGGTAACAGTTCCTCTAACTCATCTGGAGTCCAACCCAGTGAATAAATAAAGATCAGTGGTTAAAAGCATGACTGATCCTAATGTATTTTAAAAAGGATATTGACCTAGTAAAATGGTTTCTTACAGAATAATCAATGCACTCAACATTGGGAAAGTTTATTGCACAAGCGACTATGGTAGCAGTTGATAGTTTCATATGAAAGAAAACATTTTTCGTATTTATTTCAACTTATAATATGTAACATACCGTCAAACTGCTATGCAGATCCAACATTTCATCTTTAGCCTTTTCAAACAGGATGTCCTTTGATTTATGGACATGTCTCTCTATAGTTTCCCTCATGTTCTGCAGTAAACCAGTTCCTGAAAATCCTGCTGCTTCTGCAAAAGAGAATGTTGAAATTTATTACAAATGTAAAATGACAAGGAATGCATAAATGCAGAACTTTTGTTAATTTATATATCAATTACTCTTACTGTCATAGCATTCCTGCAGGATTTCCTCAGCTGTCCTTGCTAGACTGTTGTAGATGTTTTTTTTACGGTTACGAATAAGTTTGGTCAGTTTTGTCTTTAATTGTTCTTCCTAAGAAAAATATTAGAAATGAACTGTTAAAAAAACAGACTTTTGGGCAAACTGTATTAATTGTACATGTTGTTGGTCTGTAAAAAAGCATTTATCTGTTGATTGACATGAACATAATACTTTCCCCATCAGTTACCTCATTCTTCAGAAATACCAGCTGTAGTTCAACATCACTGTACTTCTGTTTTAGCCCTTCAACATCAAGTGAAAATTCTTTGATTACTCCGTAGATTGGACCACATTTTCCGTCATTCCTGAAATATTTAAATGTATTTTCTGATTATCTTACACTTCTTTAAATTAGTACACTCTAGGGGTGGAACGGTTCACAAAATCCACGGTTCGGTTCACAGTTTCGTGGTCACGGTTTTCGGTTCGGTATATGTTTATTGTTACACCGAAAAATAAAATTTTTTATAAAAATTATAAAAATTAATGATTTGTTTTTAAATGAAATTAATGAAAAAAATCCCCAAAAATTAATGAATTGTAATTATTTTTAAAGAAACCATGGATCATTTCTGCATGTTTTACTGCTTTGAATTCAATCATCTCGCGCATGCCCTCTATGATCTCCAAGGAACTCAGAGCGGAGCGGACGGGAGCCACAGTGGAGGCTGTATGCTTTGCTTTGTGCAGGCGGTCTAGAGCCCAGCGGGGCGGAGCACTAACAGAGTATGTGGGATTTCGGGGTTAACATGACATGTTGGTCAAGTTGCTGTTAGCATAAACAAAAGGTGTTGCACAATGCTTGCACACTGTTGCACTTTTATCCACAACTTTCTTTCCGCCGTCATCGTAGGTCACTCTAAATGCAAAGTTGTCCCATACAGCAGACCTATAAAGTGCTGCTGGCGCGTCTTCCAACTCCTGTTCTTTCCCACTCGCCATACCCACACGATTCTCCACAACAACTAATTTTTTTCTGCTATGCTGCTTCGCTTCTTCTTCTTGTTTACTACTGGTGGTTGGCTGTGGTCGCAGTACCGCCACCTTCTGCTCTGGAGTGTACACGCTTCGCCTATGAGAAAATGGAGCAGCGCATGAACCGAACCGAGACAGTCGAACCGAACGGTTCAGACGGTTTTCAAAAACCGTTCCATCCCTAGTACACTCATTGTTTATTGCACACATTCTCCTAATTTAAGCAGCTTATAAAGTACAATACTTACGGGAAAGTTTTTTTGAATTCCTCATCAATGCTATCTGTCAGGAGTGAAATTAACTTTGTGTTCAAGTTTTTTTCGGGCCGACGTTTTGGTTTCAGGACCCCTTTATTTTCGACCAATTTTCTTAGTTGTTTATAAAAACCACGATCACTCTTTCTCTGAAGAAATACAAACATTTCAGAGTATGAATAAATACAAAGTACTGTTTACTAGGTTTTTAGTATCCAAAAACATACTGGAGGATAGAGAAAGGTCCTCAAGATTTTTTCAAAAGAATGTTTGGATTTTTCGACTCCTTCTTGTAGGCACTTTTCAAAAGTTTTGTAATTCTCCATCATTGCATATCTGATCAAGTCACTTTGTTGGCTGAGGTTTCTCTGAAGTTCCTTACAAACATCTTTATTTTCTCCACTCTGAAAATGAAATAAAAATATTAGTTAGAAAAAATGTGTGGTATGAGTAGCTCTCACTGTGTTTATAAAGTCATGTTGCTGTAGCTTTGATCTTGGTTAGGCCAATTTTCAAGCATGAATAATTATGTCTGAATACTAACTCAGAACTTAAACATTGTCTTTTCTTTTAGGCCCCGTCCACACGAAGTCAAAACGAACACGAAACGCTAATATTTTCCAGAACGTTTGTCGTAAAGACGGAGACGTAAAATAAATGTGATCGTCCACACGAATGCATGAAAATGCTGCAAAATGTATGCCATGCCTGTAAGTGGCGCTGTGGTGCCAAAGCAAAAATAGCCGACGAAATGTTGGGCATGCGCATTAATATTGATACATGGTTGCCCTGCGGGTCCATTTTCGTGGTTCAGTCAAATTCAGGTGCTGAACTATGTCGTCGATATTGCTCTGTTCTTCCTGGAGATATTCCAGAAGAAGAAGATTTTGTTGTAAGCCCGACAGCAGAGCGAGTAGCATGAGCAGCAACCATTCAACACAGTACGGCGCCATTGTTGTTGTGGTACTGTGTCGCGCATGCGTGTTTAGAGGCGACGCTATGACGCATGCGTGTAAGAAAAAAATGCGGTTTAAAGCTTAAAGATGGAAACTCGAAAACGGCGTTTCAAAATCTTCCCACTCTGAAGGCTTAATAAAAAAAAGATTGTTTACAGACCCCCGAAACGCCGGCTTCGTATGGATGAGAGGCTGGTTTGGTAAAAAATTTGTGCGTTTAGGCCAGGGTTTGGCTTCGTGTGGACGGGGCCTTACTTAACCTACATTTACCTATTTCGATGTTACTTAAATAACATCCATATTATAAATAAGCAACATTTCCAGATTATTATACATAAAGGAATTGTTGGTAGTCTTCAATTAATGATTAATCAAAGAGAAATCAGAAATTGCTTTGTAAAAGACTGTTTTAAAAGAAAAATTTGCGAAAGGCCTAGATAAAAATGATAGTACCCTTAGAAAGAACATTAAAGCGATATCAAACATTAAGGGTTTTGATTATAGGAACATTTTGCTGCAAAGCAACTGTACTACCAACTATGCAGCCAAAGTTTAGCAGAAACTGTCTCATTAAAAATGGTTCATTAAAATGTTTTTAATGGTCCAAGACTGATTCCAGTCAAACATTACTTCAAAAGAAGAACCCAGGAAAATAAGATGTTCTCCTTCTGCATCTTCCCTAATGTATTTTGTTTCTTCTAGCTTCAGCCCCAGGTTTGTCAGAACAAAGTAGAATGAATCACTGGGTTTAATACAGAACTGCTTCATCTCTCAGTGTTCTGACTTAGATCTCTAATGATGTTTGGTTCTGACCTCCATCGTTTTCATCATGAAGAAAAGGTGTTCAAATAATTTGAAATCACTCTTGAGGTTAAAGGCCACAGTTTCTTATGGCAGTGTGAGGGCAATTTGGATAAGGACAAAATTGTTATATTGAGTTTAACAGTTTTAAGACAGTTTTTTTTTTATATGGATTTCTACTTAACCTTAATAAGATTAAGAGAAGTGGAACTTGGAAGGTGTTTTTTTTTAACCCAAAAAAAAACTTAATGGCCTAAATCTTACCATATTCCCTGACTTTGCTCCTTGAATCAAAGAGAGGATCCCATTAGCTCCAGACAAGTAGTTCGATGTTTCTGAGTGACAGTCATTGAGATTTTGCAGAAACTCCTGAAGCTTGGGGATTTCTGTGAAAACAAAATTCAACTTATAGAGGTAATCTTTTTGAACACAATTCTAAAGTTTTTATCACCCCAAAACAGGGATACTTATCCTACCGGTGTATTCTGGACTTAGATATTTCCTCTTGACAAACTCTTTGGAGCTCACTGTGAACACTTGGAAACAGTCTTCATTAAAATGTTTCTAAAACAATAAAGGTTAATAGGCATTATGTTTGCATCCTGTTTCTAGAAGTGGCTTATTTTGCTGTTGGATTTTTTTTGGCTCATTAAAGCTCACCTTAACTCTGGCTAGCTTGTTGAATTCTTTTCTCACAGATTCTTTGGCTGACATGTTTCTTTTGAGTATAGAATCCAACACAGCAGCTCTGGAGCAAAAATAAGTAATAATAGTATATATGTTACACATTTGGAATGTTTAACAGCACATGTCTAAATTGAAACCTTTGAATTCTGTACTATTCGTTGTGCAAACAAATCGGAAGAAGCCTACCCAGTTGTTTATTAAAAACTTTTCTGAATCTGTTGCTTGTGTGTTCACGAGTTATGACAGGGTTTCCATGGTCAGGGATTTTAATGTGCATGTACAGTATGTTGTCCTTCTAAGCCCATGGCCAGTGAGTTTTTAGACTTGTGGGAGGCTTTTAATTTTACACAAGTCACTGGCCCAACACTTGTGCACTTGTGTTGGGGCAGCAATTGTGTTGTCTAGTGGTTTTCCTGTTAACGATGTTGCAATTGTGTTGTCTAGTGGTTTTCCTGTTAACGATGTTGTTGTTGGGGATGCTGTGTTCTCTGACCACAGACCTGTAATTTTTGTTACTTTGGACTTAGAGGTGAAGCTGTCTAATTTGATCCAGTTATTAAACCCAACACAGCTTCTGCTTTTTCTCCTCTTTTTCTTTTACTGCATCTTCTTTGGATCATCTAAACTCCACTGCATTCATGGACATGGAGCAATTAATGAACTCTTTTATTTACAGCAGCTCTGAAGCCCTAGACAGTGTTGCTCCTCTTAGAGCCATTTGTCCTAAGCCAAAGCTTGAACCGTTGCTCACTGACACTACAAACACAGTTTGTGAGTTTCGGAGCGTGGAGCTTAGGTGGAAGAGGAATCACTGGGAGGTGATTCTTAGAGAGTACTGGAGATAATATCAAAGTCCAGTTAAAGCTGACAAGGTCAGTTTTTTTCGTACTTGATCTTGACTTATGTCAGTGAGCTTCAAGTTCTTTTTAAAACAATGGGTTCTGTTTTCAGTCCGAATCAGTCCACTACATTGGTGATGACAAGGAAAACTTATGAAAAATTCCTCTCCTTTTTTTGTTGAGAAGGTTGGTGCTATTAGGTCCAAATTATCTATCTCTTCATTGTATTGCTTAGTGTCCACTCAGTGTTCAGCTGTTTTTTGTCAGTTTGAGTCTGTGTCATCCGCAATCAGCTTTGACCTGGAGTCACCTGTTTCCGTGATAATAGCGTTTTAAAATCAGGTTTTTATCATCTTCGTCCTTTATCCAAAATTAAGCTGTTTCTATGTTTTAATCTTTTTGAGCATGTTATTCCTGATTTTATTTCAAGTCATCTGGAATACTGCAATGCACTTTATTCCGGTATAAACCACAAAACACTTCCCCACTTGCAGTTAGTCCAGATCGCTGCGGTACGACTTTTAACAGGCACCAAAAAACGTGAACACATTGTCCCAATCCTTGCGTGTTTGCTCTGGCTCCTTGTTAAGTTTAGAATTGATTTTAAAATATTGTTATTTTTTAAAGCCTTGAATGGACTGGCACCTCAGTACAATGCAGACCTCATCCAAATTTACCGTCCCCTGCTTGCTTTGAGGTCTAAGAGCTAGCTCTAGCTTGTGACTCCTAAGAAAAATCAGAAAACCAGAGGGGACAGAGTGTTTTGTGTTGTCCGTCAAAGGCTGTGGAATACTCTGCCCCTCAATATACTTATGGCTTCCACGGTGGATTGTTTAGAGACTTACTTTTATTCTCTGGCTTTCATCATTGCATAAGTTGTGTGGTCCTCTGTCGCTTTGAATTTATTTTATTGTATTCATTGTTTTAAACTTTTATTTATATTTATTGTTTTATACTTACCGACAGGTGGAGGTAATGGTTATAGTTGTGTATGCAGCACATTTTGTAGTTTAAATGTGCTACGTTATATAAATAAACAGTGATGGCAGTAATGGCGTTGAAAGTAACAGCGTTACTAATGCCGTTACCTTTTTTTAGTAACGAGTAATCTAATTACTTTGACTGTAACTATAACTCAGTTACCATTGCCGACACCCTGTTACTGTACGTTACTCAGGTCGCACAATTAACCTTTTTTTCATGATAGGACTTGTGCTCACCTTGTCATGAGAAAGGGGAGGATGAGATTGGCTGATGTATAGTGAGATTACGTCAGTCAGTTGGGTAGGTGGGTGTTTCCGCTGGCGGGTGTTAACGTACAGCACACACTGATGCTGCGTTCACACCGGGGGCAGCTGGCGCGACAGAAGCAGCGAGTTTACATGCAAAGTCAATGGTTGACGCGCGTCAAGGCGCAGCAAAAGGTCCCGCGGCGCGTTTTGAGCTGCAGGCGCAGCGTCTGAGCAGCTGAAGCAGCGCGTCGGGCGCGTTTTGGCATCTGACGCGCGTAACGCGCCGCAAACGCGTTGCTGCTCGAGATGGAAAAATTTAATTTTTGCTGCTCGACGCGCCGCGTCAACCAATCAGAGAAGCTGATCTGGGAGCTGGCTGGGAGAGAGACACAGCGCTGATGACACAGACCACTCTGATTACTCCTCTTAAACAGTTTATTAACGCATAATTAACTTAAAATATATACATCTGCCGGCAGAATATGTTGGCTTTTATTTTTCTGGTGCTTGCAGATCGGATTATTTAGATGAAAAACACCTACCAGCCGCCGCGGTAAACCGCGAGGAGGCGACCCGTCCAGAGGCTACTGTTGAAGGGATTCCTTCTGTCGGCGCACCGTCGGTATGTGGGGGTCTGAGCGGCTACGACAGAAATAACATTCGGAGACAGGATTGTAATCTGGATGAACTGACTGCACTGATTAAGTTTTCAGGTGTATTTTCTCACTTAAAAACATATTAAAACTACTTGATTCCCACTGATCACAGCAAATATAGCTGCAGGGCAGAGAAAGGACAGTGAAGCTCCGCCCAACGCGCGTCAGAGCCACTTTTGCACCGCGCAGCCAGAGCAGCAAAGCTGCTTCAGCCGCGCGTCAGAACTAACTGGTACAAGCAGCAAAAATGAAGCAGCAGACGCGATTTTGCTGCTTTTGCAGCGTCCGGTCTGAACGTAGCATAAGAGATGGAGAGTGAGGAGGACTCCAGCAGCAAAATACCGTTTTCCTGATGAAAATACCGGTGTTACGTTGAGATGCGTTTCCCCATCATATACGGTTTCCCCTGCATCTCTGCACAGCACAGGTGGCACGAATCACCATGCAAGCGACAAGAAACGCGCATGCTTGCTAAAGGCGCGTAACAGCCGCCCTGTGCTCACGCCACAGGGGAACTACAGAGAGCGAGAACGATCAAATGTTAGCCTCTATGGAGAAAGGGATAAATCAGGATGGATGGACGGATGGATGGAGGCCGGGTGGTGAGGGTTACGGGGACGAGAAATGCAAAAGTAACACAATAGTTACTTTTACTACAAACTAGTTACTTTTATTGTGGAGTAACTCATTTAGTATCTCAGTTACTTTTTGGGAGAAGTAACTAGTAACTATAACTAATTACTTTGTCAAAGTAACGTGCCCAACACTGTAAATAAAGTGCATTCGATTGGATTAGATGTAATAGCTAACTTACTCATCATGTGAATCTTCAGTAATATCAGACTTGGTGCAGATAAAGTGGATGTGCCGACATTCCCCTCCGTTTCCAAGGAGGCTACTTGCACTTTTTAGGATCTCCCAGGATTCTCTTTCTGCTGCTGCTCGGTTGATTTCAGATACAATCCACACAGTTGAACAGTTTCCAACAATCTGAGGTGATATATGCATAGAAATTAATAACTCTACTACTAAAACAACAACTAGTACTATTAATGACAGCATATAATAATAATCAGGCTTCAGTCAACACCTCAATAATAAAGTATATATTACCCCTTTCCACATCTCATCTCTGCTTTTGTTACGGTCTCCATTTCCTGGAAGGTCCACCAGTGTAACGTGTTGTAGAAAGTTTTTATTTGGCACCCTGACAGTGACACACTTCACCAGTGGCCAATACCACCTTTTTACAACCTCACCTCCTTCTTGTTTTGTGTCACTTCGTGTGTATTTGATCATCTTTGCAGATAGAGCTTCAGCCTGCAAAACAAAATAAAAATTGTATGCATTGTGAAAAAGTCAAATTTTGGAACAGGGCACCCTTTCTTGCCTAAATGACTGTCAGAGAGTCCACGGTCATGAAAAATTAGCTTTGATGTTGACAGGAACACTGATGCTCCTTCTTCCAGATGGTGCAATGTGCAGACTCATGCTAATAATAAAAACACATTCAGGTGTTAAATGCAGGGAGCTTTGATGCTGCAGTTAAGTAATGGCTCCAAACGAAATTCTGTAAACCGGAGGTCTTCAACAGGTGGTCCGCGACCCCTAGGGGGTCAACGAAGGTACCGAATGGGGGTCATGAAAGTTTGGGTTGATTAGACTTTATTTTTATTCCTCCCCTGCAATTTTTTTCTACTAATTGAAATGTGTTTAAATACACATTAACATGAATTCAACACACTGTAGTAAACAGATAACTGGAGGCAGAAGATGTCTTTCGGTCATCAATGCACACATTCAGCAACACACAGGAGCTCTTTCAAGCTGGGCACTGTTTCACTCACAACACCTGTCCCATCAACCAGGAATCAGAATCAGAAATACTTTAATAATCCCAGGGTGAAATTACTTTAGTTACATTACTCCATCTAGAATATAGTGACTATAGGTTTGATATAACACAATTTGGTACAATATATATAATTGGGGGTTCACCGCTCCATCTTGCCATCAGCTTGGCCTGGAAAACGTTGAAGACCCCTGCTCTAAACCTTAAATCGTCCTAAGAGCTCTGCATAGTTAAGATATTTTCCTTTATTTGTGACTATTGGGAAGGGTCAAGGTCGAAAAAAACTATTCTGTTTTGGCAAAAACAATGAAGAAATATATTATAAACTACCAATTATGACTATTATATGGAAAAGCTAATAGCCCAATTTGAGTTAGAAATATATTCCCCCATTTAGGACCACTTTATAAAGTATTCCAGTTGACAACTTCTTTATAAGCTTGTTAAGGTTTAAATAATTTGATTTGATGCTGCCATGCCAACAGATGATGGCACAAGAGATCACCCTCTCCACCACAGACTTATAAAAGATATTCAGCATTTCTTTGAACACTGAAGGAAATAAGCTTCCTCAAGAAGTACAGTTAAGTACAGTCTGCTCTTTCCATTCCAGACTGTTTCCAATCCATTTTATTGTTCAGGTAGACACAAAAATATTTATGCTCCACTTCTTCTCCATTGATCATAACTGTGTTTGACCTGTTCTAGTTTTATTCTAAAAATGACAATAGTCTCCTATTCATTACAAATATGGGTGTTTCCACACCATGACAAAAAGCAGTCCACCAGCTGGAAAATAAAGTTTTGTTAAATCATACATCAAAAGCTCTGCCCCTAGTCACGGCTAGTGACTTTATTTCGGCTCCACAACATGAATCTTATGAGAAATTATTATAATATTGCAAACCCTGCACATTGAAAAAAAAAAGTTTCTGAAAAGTCACAAAACATTAGATAATTGATTAACATATATTTTTCTTACTGATTCACACGTCAAAGTTTTTCGTATCGACTGACGAAATTCTGGAATTTCCCTGAAGTATTTGTGCTCCATGAGTTGCTCAGTAGTTTTCCATTTCCAGTCTTCCCCATAAATTGCAGACAGTTTTTCAACAAGATCATGATATTCATCATTATATTCTTCATCTTTCTCCTGATCTTCGTTATCCTTAAGAAACTGATCTCTGCTGCTCAATTCATCTTCCCACTCCTGAAAAAAAAGAAAAAATTATTATAAAGTTGAAAAACAAATGTATTTCAAAAGAAAGAAAAATATATCCATAGTTGACCTCTTTTGTGATGAACTCAATCTCTGCCTCATATTTATGGTTGAGCCTGTTAGCCTCCACTTTGATCATGACTGAGGTACAGGCACTGAGACTTCCAGATGGTAAAAGCCTTTCCTCTTCAATGACAGCATTTATCAAAGATGTCTTTCCAGCTCCGGTTTTCCCAAAGACTCCAACCAGCTCTCTTTTTTCCGTCTCCAGATTCATTATTTTAGTCCTGTTGAAAATCTAAACTTTTAAACCTTGAACCTCTCAAGTCTCCCAAATTTATTTAAAGACTAAGGGTAAACAACAAAACATAGCTTGGTATTAGTTTGATATATACATGAATATTACATATGGATAAAAAAAACATACATTATCAAGGTTTACATCCCTGAAGTAAATTCCAAAATGTGCACAATGCAATACATGAAAGTTGTTAATTTTATATAAATATAACAAATATATTATTAAGTAATAAAACGTACACATAAGTTAAGTAGCATTTAGGTTTTATCCAAAATATTAATATTTAAAAAAAATTTTATTGTATAATTTTAGGTTCTGCTTTGTACAGCCCATACTGTATTTTCTATTTGTAAATTATAGGTCAGTAAGTTTTGTCAGTTTGATGGTACTCTTTTTACCTGTCTGACTACCTTCAGCCCTAGAATAAATATCAATGTAAAGTCTGATAGACACTTTTTAGCCGTCACATTTTGACTTGAGCTCAGTGGGCCATTCTCCCTCAGTCCAATATGTCTAGTAATGAATATTTTAGAAGTCAGAGGGGTGAACAGATGCTCCACGATAGGAAACTGACATAAGAAGGATACAGACTATTTTTCTCCCCTCTCTAGAAGATTAGCCATAAAAATAAACCAGACCATAAATGCTGAGGTAACCGTAAGTAAAGTACATTTTAACCAAATACAATAATTAACCAAAAACACTTAACAAGGAATATATAATTAAAAGCATGTTTCTTTAAACTGAAATAATAGTTATTTTCTGCATAAGGATGCTAGATACCTTAAGTTAAGAAAATCCCTACAAAAACCAAAACAAATTAAACATTGCTATTTCTATGCCTTTGCATCTCATCAACATAAACTTGTATAAATACTTAAATAAGTAATAATTTGTGATTTTGGAGCAGACTGTCCAAGAACACAGAAAAGTACTTACTTCAAAAAGTTGTTAACCTTTGTGTCTTCTTGGTTTTGTAGTTTTGCTTGGACATCTGCCATTATGTTTTTTACACCACAGAAAATCCATAAATCTTTCATTGAAAGTAAAAAAAAAAAAAAATGTCAGGTCAATTGCAAAGATTGAAATCATAATTGAACTGGGTCTTTTAGTATCAGTCCTGTACAATATTCTTTAACCAAACAGGTAATATCTCAGCTGTACTGAAGGTAGTTTACCACTTTGTGCCCAAAATGGATGTTTAAACATAATTCTTCATCTTGCTTTTTCTAATTTCTCAAAGAAACACCTGAGAAGATGGCTTCATTCTTTCGTTTTTTTGTCGGTTGAAATTTGCTGGAGTCACTCTGGAAATCCACCTTTCTCTTTCCTTGTCATAATAAAAAAAAGAAGAAAAAAAAAACAGATTTGTTGGTAATTTCTCGCTTCTAGTTGTACCGGTGTAAAATATGTGTATTTCTTACTTGTATCACTGTTGGATGGTAAAGTCTGAGGATAAACACAGATGTCATTTAAGTGTTTGTTAAAAGATGCAGTTAATGAAACTTCCATTTATAATAATAATTTACAAATATTATGCAATTTTGATGATTTTTTAAACATATGAGCATTTTAATTGATATCATTAGACGTTTGCCATGAGATTATAGAAATCATAAACTTCTCAGAAAGCATTTGCTCAACATCATGTCAGATTTCTGGTTCTGTTATGTTTTTCTTTTAAGTATTGAGTTTTGCTTTGCTCTTTGTTTTCTATTTTTAGTGGTTTTATTCTCATTTTGTTGTGTTCTCTGGTTATTTCTCAGTCACGGTCACAGTTCTGGTTCTGTTATGTTTTCTTTTGAGTATTAAGTTTTGCTTTGCTCCTTGTTTTCTAGTCTTAGTGGTCTAATTCTTATTTTGTTGTGTTTTTTGGTTATTTTCAGTCTTCAGGTTTTTGTTTGTTGTCCTCTGCTACCCTCTTGTGTTCACCTTTTTCTTTGCTCCTGTCCTGATTCTGTCCCGTTCACACCTGCTCCCAATCTACTCATTAGTCATCTCTTTGTTTCAGTCTCCCTTAAATACTCTCTCTGTTCGGTTCTTCAGTGCTGGTTCCTCGTCTAACTTCCTTCAACTCCGTCTCTCCTCGTGATAGTATCCCCCCTGATGTCTCCATGGTTTCTGATTTGTTTTGACTTTGTTTTCATGTTTGGATTTTTGGATTTCCTGCCTCTGTGTTCAGTTAACCATTCATTAAACCCACAAGAAAATTACCTCTGCCTCCCTGCCTCTGCATTTGGGTCAACAAACCACAATGAAATCCTGACACATCAAATACGTATTAAATATTCCTTTTACCAAAATGAGTCCCCTTAAATTGGTTTGGAATGTGTTCCATTATAGTCAAACTAAAACACATCCTCTAAACACTTTTAGATTTGACATCCTAGCATGTAATAAAAGTATATATTTCGAAGTTTGTGAAGTTATTTCTTGCAGTTGTAAAATTATGTAGGAATAATTTCAATTGATCAAAAACACAAACCAGATTTGAATTATTCTTTATCTAATAAATACTGACCAGGCAACATTGAGAAAAAAATACCTTATATCAATAGTCTTAAACTGAGGAGCTGAATCTAAAACATGCTGGTTTTAAGGACCTGGGTTCAAGACACTACTCATCCACACAAATGCAACATTCAAATTTTTGAAACATCTTCGGTAAACTTAGAGTATACAAAAAAATCAGAACTGAGCATTAAGGCCTGTGGTGTGAATATAGTCTTACTTTCCACAATGTTTTTTTTAAGCCCAATCAAATGAAGTGTTTTTGCGTTTAGGCCTGAGTTTTCCTTTGTATGGTTTGGGCCTTACATAACTTAATACTGCTAAATGAAAGGAGTGTGCTAAGTTGCACTGTACAGACATTCTTACTTGTTTTCCTTTTGTCATGATTTTTGTCCTACCCTGTTTTTGTTCACTCTACCTCTCCTGATCAGCACTGATTGTTCCCACCTGTGCAGCTCTCTACTTAAGCTCCTGCTCTTCCCCTGCTCTGTGTGGGATCGTCTGCCTTTCACACCTTTCAAGTCCTGCTTCATGAGCCAAGTATTACCCTACCTGTCTTTGACCACTGCCAAAGTCCTGACTTACTATTGAATGAGTTCTACTCTTTCTGAGTTATGCTGAACTTTGCAAAACTTTAACACTGATCAAGCCCACTGGATTTTTGAAAACCCTCTGCCTGAGTGTTCTTTTGTGCATGGCCCTGGACAGGAAAAGGATTTCAAACTGGATTGTGGATGTCTGTACCTCTGCTCTCTTTAACCCCCACTCTAATTGTTTTTTTTTTTTTTTTTTTTGGTGGAATGGCTCCAGCATCACCATGGTAATGCTGTGGGCTGTGTGAGAAGGGCTGGATTCTGACTGGGGACTTTGAGTGAGACCCTTCCTGACTGACTTTTAGATAAATCTGGAAAAAGGAGGAGGCCCTCTGCCATTCTGCTGTCACACAGCTAAATGGTCGAGATGTAAGGGCATAAAAGAATGTCAGATCTTCCTCTGCAATTTGGGCTTGTATCAATAGTTTTGTTTTGTTAACCATGACTGGTATAAATTATGTTAAAGGGATAGTTCGGTATTTTTGACATGAATCTGTATGGCATCCCCATCACCAGCGGCATGCAATCACACTGACTTACCCCTGGCAGCGTCCTGTGAGCAGAGTTATCGTCCAGTTTTGGTCAAGCCGAAAGTAGTCCTGCAGGTTTTTAGGAACAGCGAAATAAAACTTTTCTCTTCCATTCAGACAGCGAGCCCAACAGCAGCCATGTCTCCTTCCGCGGCGGAGGGAGACATGGCTGCTGTTGGGCTCGCTGTCTGAATGACGGCGCGCACTGATACGAACAGAGAGAAAATAGGACCAATTGATAACGACGTGTGACTTTTTCCACTACAATGTTTTTGGGATGCAAAAATATCACTCTTTTGAACACATAATGTTTTGGGAAGAGAAAAGTTTTATTTCGCTGTTCCTAAAAACCTGCAGGACTACTTTCGGCTTGACCAAAACTGGACGATAACTCTGCTCACAGGACGCTGCCAGGGGTAAGTCAGTGTGATTGCATGCCGCTGGTGATGGGGATGCCATACAGATTCATGTCAAAAATACCGAACTATCGCTTTAATGCTTAAACGTTTCCTCCTTTGTGTACACTACCTGAGTTACATTATTGGATCTGGACCAGGTAATAAAAGGATGATACAACATCTCTGAATGCAAAACCTTAGATCTAAAACCTATTATTCTATGTGAAGAAAAAATTACCTCCGTCAAAATAGTTTCTTCTTTAGAGTCGGCTTGAATCTGTAGATGACATATTTCAAGTGTTCACTCATGACAACATTTTTAAAATAAAAAAAAAGTTAGGTAAAGTAAGCATTTAACCGTACAAAGCCTTTTAGGTAAATATATTTGGCATGAAATTCTCACCTGATATCATGAAAAGCCCATCCAGCCCACATTAGGAAATTTAAACCACATAACACAAGCATGAAACGGCAAATAATGTTTGAGTCTGATTAATGGGATGTGGGAAAAGTAAGGAAATCTTTCTATAATTAGAAAGCATTCATGAAATTAATTTGTTTGCACATGTTGGCTCCCTTCACTTACATCAAGTGAAAATTCAATTTCAGTTGCATTTTTAAAAATAAATATGCTTAAAAATGGTGTTTTATACCAATTTTACCCAATGTATTTCCATGCATTATCACATCCAAATATACAGAGAGAAAAAAGTATGTTTAACTAACTTGAGCAGAAAAACTTTCCATCGCCATTTCTGTGCTTTCTTCTTCCTAGAGGAAAGTAAATGACTGAAATCATTGTCTATGGGGTCTGTTTCACGAAGCAGGTTTACTGAAAACTACGTTTTCTAAACCTGAAATCAGGAAAACTCTGTTTTCGATTTCACAATTAGAGTTTACTCAACCTCTGCTTCAGTCACCATAGTAAGATTTTCCCCAAAGCTAACCTGGTTGGGAGCAGGTTTTGTTCAGTGAACTCGGAGTGTCCTCAGAGTCCTTACAGCCAATCACACTGTTTTTAGTTACTGATTAAGTCAGATTTTTGTCGTATTTTTGGGCATAAAAAAAAAACTCACTTGGTCAGTTCTGTTTATTTTTACAGAACATGAAGAACTACAAAAATAATTTTCAGATTACACATAAATAGATTAAATCTGCGGGGGGGATACCTTAGGGTTAGGATTAGGATTCATTCAGTGATGAGCTACTGAGCCTACTGGCACATCTGAAGCCATTCTATGGGACTGATAACCGCTAATAACAGCCATTTATGGAGGTGATAACATACGAAGCGGCTGCAAAAAAACCCACTTAGTATTTACTGTGTAAAAGAAGAAAGAATCAAACTGGAGAAGCCTATGATTTGACGAGGTTTCATCTATTAGAACATAATTTATTTTTCTTCATCACCTACTGCCAGATGATTTCACCTAAATAGATACACTGATTGGCTTCCATTCAAGAAATAAACCTGTTATGTTGTGGTCACAACAGCTTATGGCAAGCCGATTGATCTGTATTAGTTTGACTGAATATGTATTCCTGATATCTGGAAAAGAGGAGAGTTCTTTTAATAAATGTTAAAATGGCCTGCCATAGTCACTTCAAATAAACCCACTCATTAACTCGAGTAGCAATCTTCTCCTTCGCTATCTTCCATTCCTGTGAGCTGGATCACTGTTTCTCTGTCTTTTAAACACATTCTGCATTTTCTTTTCATTTCTTCATTAAAATCTACAGTTCCAGAGGGGTGAAATAGGCAATTCCTGTTGACTGTTGTCACGGTGACTCGTCAATTTGGGGCTCCACTGATAATGCCTCTTCAAACTTGTTATGCACGTGCTCAACTCTGAGTGGACCTACTTAGAGTTGATTGAACTAATTCATAGCAGCCGTTGTGAAACCGAAAACTCAGAGCTCCCGACTTTAGACTAGATCAATTCCGAGTTGAGGATTTGAATCTGAGTTTGTTAAACCTGTTTCGTGAAACAGAACCCTGAACTTAGACAAGGGTTAGCTTTAAAAACATTTTTAGCACAAATATAATTAAGGAAGTAAAACAAAACTGTGCATAATATTTTCTGTGTGAGCTTTTACCTTCATTTTCTTCAGTCTCTGTTTGAATCGTATCCTTGGTCCCATTTTTGGAATCAGTTCATCAATATCTTTATCCATAAGATAGTAAAGACTTTCTTTGTCGATGCCTTCATCTGCAATTACATTATATTTTACTAAATTGTTGTTTTGGCGGATGACGTCATACACGTTTTTAAAAGATATAAATATAAAAAATATAAATATAATTGTCTGGGGTACAGTGATTCACCTACATGTTATGAATGCTGGTTTAACATAAATGATAAATTATGAACAGTTTAGTTTGTGCCTTTAAGTCATTGCTCATAGGAAGACGTTACTTGGACATAACCTAACGGAATATCTTCAGAACAGCTCCAAATGACACAAAACTTATATGTGTGAGTAGAACATGATGTAATAGCGTAAAATCAAGGGCCCAATGTAAAAAAATCTTTAATATGGAGACCATAGCAGTGTACAGCCAAACATCTTTCTTACAGAAAGACTATGACATATAGACACTGATTTCAATGGTTTGGGTTCCTTGTGGCTTCCCACACCACAATTCCACCACATTTAGTGTGAGCTTAGTTTGAGAACCTTTATATTTAGCATGATTGTCTTTAATTTCCTTTCCAGTTTCCTGAGATATCCCCCCCCCCCCCAAACCCCCCCCCCCCTTTCTCTGGTCCATGTTGAGTGTGGTACACACCCTGTCACCAAACAGCACAGCGACTAGCTTTAGCCCTAAATATAGGCCCACTGACTGACTAAAAGATTGTAGACACTCATGATGCTAATTAGTGGACACACTTTAATTTAGTTTTTCTAGGCGGTACCATAATTTTTGTCCAGGCTTGTTTTGAGAGTTTATTACTATTTGTTGAAGCAAGGCTTTAAAAGCTGTCTTAATTTTTTATTTTTTCCTACTTGCTTTGATTCTGTTTTATTTTCCTATATTTTAAACATGTAAAGCACTTCGCATTGTCTTTTTACTGAATTGTGCTATACAAATAAATTTGCCTTACCCTGCCTAATTTTAATAGTTGTTTTTTTTATTGATTTTTTAATTTAATTTAGAATTACTTTTCCACATACAAGTTTTTTTCTGTTATCATTCTGAGTTTTTCTTTCAATAAAAAATGGCTACCAACAACTTTGTCAGTGTATGTAACTTTGTGAATTATGATGTAATTCTCACTATGGTAAATCTATGTAAAGGGCTGTGTATACTCCTGCAGCAATGTTTCGCAGGTATAACGCAGATACTTTTGATTTATGCCCAATTTTGAAGCGTGGCCTGCGCTTTGTTATTCCACGCCATAATGTATTAGCCTGACGTACTGTAGTCCGACTCAATTCTAGTCAGAATATGAGTCTGATACTGCTCCATAGAGCTGTGATTATGGGGCGTGTTTCGAACGAACCAGGAAAAAAAATGCCTCTGCACTCAATTGGATAGACCTACAACCAATAAGAGCAACGGAGTGCGTTACGTATGTTAAGCCACGCATAGTTGTTGTCCACAAAAATCAAAGCGTGCAGTTGCACGCCTATAATAAGAAGATGAGATTTGATCGCGTTTCTCTGTTCCTATTTTAAAATTAATTTGCTGTCGATATCTTCTAGAACAGACCTAATAGCAGAATCTACTCACCTCAACTCTCCAGCGGCAGCCATTATTGTTGTCACCCAAGCGCGCATTGGTCACGTGGTTGATTACGTTACTGTTGGTCATCTGTCCATCATCGTATAAAGCCCGCCCTGACAATTTGATTGGATCGCCTGCCAGTGGGCGATAATACTCGCGCTACTATGGAGCAGAGCCAGACCGAACTTCCCGACCTCAAACTTTGTGGGCGGGACTAAGTTCGGAATGGCAGCCAGGCTAATAATGTATAGAACGCTGGGACCCTTTCTCCACTTGGATCCCTGCTCTTTTTCGCCCTCATGCTCCGTTATCACACAAACTTGTCTCTTGCGTCTTTCTACTTCCCGTTTGTGACCTCGACGGTCATACAAACAAAACAAGCCGGTAAGGTACCAAACAGGAAATAAGCATAGTGTAGAACGAATGTAGCATTGACCAATCAGAGGCCTCCTTTCTATCCTCCCTGTGACGCTATCTGCAGCACTGTGCGGTCACCTACAATTTTGAAGAATGTCTGCAGAAGGGGGGGACGACCTGGTGTCTGAGCATAAACCAAGCTTTAGTGTTTTTAGCTGCATAGTAAACATAGTGAAGTTGTTAGTTTTAAAGCAATCTGTACATGCACTGCACTCTCAGTATGTAGCGAATTACAAAGTAGGTTACAAATCTCAGTGGGTTTGACATTAAAACAATTACTCTTCTCCTTGAAAACTAAGTTTTCTCTCATAAGACTTATGTGTTTTCAGTTATTCTGTTCTTACACCAAAAAAAAATTGTCCTTTGATATATGACAGCAATAATCTTCCTTACCACCAAGTCCATTGTTAAATATATTCAACTGTTTAAAATGTTTGTGTGAATTTAAACCCCACAAAAGTAAAAGGAACAAATAAATATGTTACTGGGCCTCAAAGATTTTGAAGCCAAAAATACTTATTTATTATTGTATAATAATTATATTGTTTTGTCTATAATAAACACATGCTGATTCTCTCAAATTTTAAATGTCAACACAGGTTTTTCTCTCAAAAGTGTAGTACAACATATTAGCAAGTTTAAAAAAAAAACAGTGTTACATTTGATTGTCATTTTAACAAAAGCTGAAGTTAAAACTATTATTTTCTAATTAATAAAAAGGAATTTTAATACTTTACCTTCAAATTTTTCCCGCAACTCATTTAAACCCCAAAGGTTTAGTTTGTTACGCACAAAATCATCCATTACTTAGAAAAGAAACTGAAAGACAAATCACAGTGTTTGAATTTGTAATCTGTTCCTAATATTTAACACTTGGAATAAATAAACAATTCATATATGTAGGCTATTTTCTGATATATGGGTTAGAGAAGGTTATAAGACTCACCAGTCAGTGCAGAAATTGCTAAGACAGCTAAAAGCAGTGTGAAGAAGATATATAAAAGTGTGGGAGGGGCTAAAAAAGCAATTAAAATATACGACCAACTCAATGTAGCACAACAAATTGAATTGTAGAAAATAATTTAGACTGTTGAATTACAAACAAAGGTGGAACAAGGTGTGGCATATGGGTAAACAAGAGACAAGAGGGGAGAAATGCCAACTGAGAAAGGAGTGACACAAAATAAGAAGAAAAGGAAACTGAGCTGCTTATCACAGTGAGCATTTAGATCCAAGAACAGGGGCAATAAACATCAGTACAGTTAGTTTCTGTTTAAGTTGTAATTACAATAGCTTTAAACTGCAGAAGAATAATTTCAAAATAAATGGGGGGAAAAAATGTATAACACATTTCTTTCCTACTTCATACATGTACAAATTGAGTAAAAATCCTTTTGGGCTATACGTTTTGTTTGTACATGACAACACTTTCACACATTTATTAAAGATAGACATCCAATTTATCTACCAATTTCAACACACCAATGTGTCACTCACTTCAGTATTTTTATCAACATTCCTTTAAAGTATTAGGAGATGAAATTGTTGGACCTCATGTTTTACAATTTATCTTAATTTATCTCATGTTACAATTTAGGTTATGCCATTACTTACACATATTTCAGTCTCAGTTTTTTTTTCTCACTAAACATCTATGTTAATCTTGGTTTGATCTATAAACTTTGGTTAAATGTTAATCACTGCTAACAGTTCTTACCCCTTAGTTTAATCCAGTGGTTCCCAAAGATTTTCTTCTGGGCCCCCCTTTGGATTACAATAAAATTTCCGCCCCCCCCCAAAACAAAAAAAAATAAAAAAAATAATAAACTGGGCACACACATCGTTCAACCAGATATAATAAATCTATACACATATTTTGTTTTCAAACTCCACTGAAGTTTATTTCACACTTCAGGTTGCAACAAAACAAACTACACCATCTTTACAGTGGAACACTTTTGTGTAACTGTATTTTTTTCATAGTTCTATAATGTAGATTAGAAGAGGATTCTTTGTTGTCTGTGTTATTTTAAACATATTTCTTTTTTTTTATTTGTAACAATATTTAACTTTGCTATAATCTATACATTAAAAAAACCTCTGTGCAAAATGGAGTGAAAACATTGAACAGCTCCCTGAGAGTTTTTTCTTTGTACTTTAATCCTCCCATCTTTTCAGTGGCTGTAGTGAGCCTGCTTTTTGCTGTAGATCTTCTCAAATCTGGGTTGCAGTGTCACAACTGTCCATTATGCTCAGTCAAGCAAGCGCTGTTTTTGTTTTTTTTTTTTTTGTTTTTCTTCATTCATCCATACCGCTTCCCGCGCCCACCTTCAGTGCCCCCTCCACCATCGTAGCTAAAGCTTCATCAGAGCGTCATTCCTTCCAGACTTTTCCTGCATTCCATGTCTCATTTAAACCGCCATGTTGAGCCTGGTTCTGCCAGAGGTTTCTTCCCAACGGGGAGTTTTTCCTCTCTACTGTCCCTCCATGCTTGCTCATCATGGACAGGTTCTCTCAACCTGTGTTATCCAAACTGGAGTTCCATCTTCCAGGTCCCTGAGTGAAGCTCTAGTATCACCTCCACAAGCCACTGGATCTCCCCATAAAGCTCAGCATACCGTCTTGCTAACCAGCAGTCTACAGACTGACCAACTTCATCTATTTCCACTCCACCACCAGTTTCAGGCCTGGGGTGAAACAACCCTGTTCTTTACTCCTCTCCATGCATATGTAGCCTGGTCTAAAAAAAAAAAAAAAAAAAAAAGCTATTTCAGGCTAATACAATATCACAGTTTATTGCTTCTCATCTTTGCTACTAGGTGACTTCCAGGATGAAATGCTTTAAAGCCTTAATGCTAAATGATAAAAATGTATTGAAGATCTAAAAAGTATTTTCTGAAGACGGGCCAGTCAGTTACACAGCACACACTGTATAAGATATATGTAAACTTGTCAGTACTGGGGTCAGTACTAGGGGCCATGACCAGTTCTACAAGGGAACATTTTATGGCACTTCCCTCATTATGCTTTAATAATATACAGAAAAAAAATTGTACTTTGAAAAAAATGCAGGATAGTAAAAATGTATCCATGAAAGCATATGCATCAAACTCAAGGCCTGCAGACTGAATCCACCTGCCACCATCATTGTGTCATGACGATATTGCCAGATTTCATTCTGTTTTCAGTTTTGTTTTCCCACTAACCAGCTTGGTAAATCATTGCTTAAGCTATAAACCAAGTGATAGCACAAATTGTTAAACATTAAACCAAGATAAACCCAGCTGGTTAGTGGGAAAGCAAAACTAAGACTGAAATCTGTTTATAATATCATGACACAAATATTACGCCAACAGAAAAATTATAGAGATATAGCATATACAAAAAATTAAATTTTGTTCCCAGAAAAAAAAAAAGTATACATATGAAGTACAATTTAATATTAAGTTGTGCAGACAATATATTATACCTGCTCACGAAATCCTAATCAATGTCTAAAGCATATTTATTCATGACAACAACATTGGTATGATCTATGACTTGCAGTGGCCCCAGATCCAGTTAAGCGGTCATTGAGAAATCCTCAATGACGCTTAATGGGGCATTTTTTTTTGCATTGTGCTAATATAAGTGCTTGGCTCATTGGCACATTTTATATATTAAAGTTATTGCTTTCAATCACAACTTGATCATTTTTCTGTTCTTGAAACATGTAGTTTAGTTTATGAGTTTAGTCTAAACCTTATCTCTCAAATTCCTTCTTCAAGAAATGAATTTAACCTCTGTATTCATACATTATCATAATGTCTAACCTTGCAATGCAGCACTGATTAAATGTTATTTTAAGCACAGAGCTTTTATCGCTTCTCCTTTTCTCTCGGTTGATCGTAAAAAAAAAAAAACTTTATTTTGTATGGGCTTCAGCCTTTAAGCCTATTTCTTGTGGTTTAAAGACAGCACTATGTAATCCATAGATATCTGTGGAAAGATTAAACGCAAAGCATCTATTTACACTAATTCTGCCTTCTGCATGTGTAAATACACGCTTGGAAATGGATTGCGCAATGGAGTAATAGATGAAAAAAGGATTGCTGGTCAGGTCAGAGGCAGAGAACTAAGATCTAATGCTGAGAATAATTACCACAAAAGTTACCTAAACGGCATGCCAAATATCTACTGTATCAAGGTCAGCAGTCTATTGCAGGGCAATACAGAGAAGAACAGGGCAAACAACCATTCACACACACAAGGAGAATTTAGAGAAACCAATTAACATAACAGTCATGTTTTTGGACTGTAGAAGGTGTTAGGTTTCTGTTTCTGTGACGTTTTTCTTTTGATGTTCAGTTTTGCTTTGTTTTTTGTTTTACTGTCTCAGTCTTGGTTCTGTTATATTTTCTGTTTAGTGTTCAGTTTTGCTTCACTCCTTATTTTCTAGTGTTAGTAGTTTTTATTTTTGCTGTGGTCTCTGGTTAATTTTTAGTTACTGTCTCAGTCTTTGCTCTGTTATGTTTTCTTTTGAGTGTTTAGTTTTACTTTGCTCCATGTTTTATAGTCTTAATGGTTTAATTATAATTTTGTTGTACTTTCTTGTTATTTCCAGTCTTCCAGGTTTTTCATTTGTTGTCCTCTGCTGCCCTCTTGTGCTCTCCTTTTTCCCTAGCTCCTGCTTTGTTTCTGCTCTGTGCTCACCTGTTCCCAATCTGCTCATTAGCCCTCTCTTTGTCTCAGTCTCCTATTAAAGCCCTCTCTCTTCAGTTCCTCTTTGCTGGGTCCTCGTCTTACTTCGTCAAGCTTCCTCCAACTCGTCTCTCTGAGCCTTCTTCCTGGTTTCTGTAATTAAATCAACTATAAATTCACCTTTGCCTGCCTGCCTCTGCTTTTGGGTCCTCAATCCACAGAAGGGACAGAAGGAAGCCGGAGTACCCGGAGAGAACCCACGCATGCTCAGGGAGAACCTGCAAACTCCATGCAAAAAGACCCCAGGCTACCCACTGCAGCCCCGCATGTCCAGCCAGTTGATTTCTAATGCCAGCTTATCCAGTGCTAACGGCAGCCTATCCAAGGCTAGTACCGGCTGATCTGTGTTGATGGGCAGCAGAAGAAGTTGCTAATCCAGTGAGTGACCAGCATAGGCATGGTAGACCCCAGCCTCTCCAAAGCTAATGCAAGAGAGTTCTCTCCTTCTAAGTTACTAGCTTGTGCATCTCATTTGCTAGTGCCTGCTGCTCAGTTACCGATGCCAGCCTATAATTGATCAGATCAGTAGCTGGCATTGGAATGGATATAGCCTCTTGTGCCAAGGAAGTATGCACTGGTGGGTGTGCAATAGTCTTAATTTTGGCACCAATACCGTGCAATAAGAGAAATCTAAATTAGGCATCTTCAACTTTGGGCCTTGATTTCCAGTGCCTTGCATCTTTTTTGGGTCTGCTTCCACACACCTGAATCTGATAATTGGAGTACGGAACTGCAGATGCAAATTCCTTTGCACCCGTTTTAAGACAAGCTAACCTTCTGAAGATTAGACCCAAAGTGTCTTTGCAAAAAACTATCTGTATCCGATTAGTACCACTAATACCAAGTGTTTTCAAGTATCTGATTGTAAAAGGGAATTGATGGTATTGGATCATCCTTTGATCACTCAAGTTCAATCAGATTAGGTAATGTTTCTCAGTGTACACAAAGGAGAAAATGTGTTTAAAAATTAACAGAATTTATTCCAGTCATGGTTAAAAAAAATCATTGATATAAATACAAATTAGAGAGAAAGATCTCACCTTCTATATTAGGCCCTTTTTACATCTTCACCCCTCAGCTGGGAGAACCAGCTAAATGGCCAAGAGCCTCTGCACTCTTTCCAATTTTATCTATAAGTCTGGCATGAGGTGTCTCCCCAAAGCCCAGATTCAGCTTTAGACCTTCTCACACAGCCTGGAGTTTTACCATGTAAGGTGATTCTGGAGCCACTCTAGGCACCATACGTAAACATAAGAATGTCAATTTTACCTAACTTACACAGAAGAGTGAACAGATATACAAATGAACAGACAATAATATAAAACGAAATGAATCTTTATTCAACAGTGGTATCAAATATCACTTTCTCCTTGTATTTCAGCTCTATGTTTACTAGTTTATGTACTATTATTCTTCCCAACATGCTGTCCCTGACTTCCTGTGTCTAACACTTCGTTTCTGCTGACAAGACAAACAGCTAGACACATTCAACACTTATGTTAAACTGTGAAATAAAAAATACCAATTGCATTTTGCAGTGAAATCCTTCCTCATTTTTTGTTTACTGTACTATGCATAGCACATGAATTCAGTGCAGAATTAACAAAATTAATTAACAAAATCAAACATTGCTGGATGCTTATTAAAATATTACCTGTTTGGCACTGAATCAACAAAAGATAATTTAAACACAGAATAAAAAAGTAGCTCTTTCTTTTTTCTCTCATTGGTTACTCCTCATTTTCAATGCAAAGTGTATAGGCTTGATGATTAATCTTTTCATGGTGTATATTAAATCCTATTATTTTGTTACCATTACATGAACCAAAGAAATAGAGTCTGATACAAAAAATTGAATGAATAAATTTCCTTAAATCCTAAATTTAGAACAATAAAAATTGACATCAAAAACGTTTCTGATTGGATTGAATAATAGAATTTGAGTTTTTCCCCTTACTTCATCGGTATTACATTCTTCATCGGAATTACAAAGAATCTAATGTAAAAAAGGCTACTACTACTGTATGTTCATCAGAAAAAAAATGCTTTTTTAACAGTTTCTCTTTCCTAAACATTTTTTTTACACTTATATTGATTGTAAATAACTTTTAACCAATAATGACGAAAACAATTGTGGCAAACAATTCATCCTCAGTGAAGGCTCCCTCATCTTGAACAACCCTAGATCCAACATGTCATGATGACCATTCTGGGATCAAAGAAAGCTGTTGAACAAAGAAAATAATGTAACTGGAAGCTTTGATGATAGTAAACAGCAGAGCAACTTTTTAAAATATGTCATCTCCAAGAACTTTACCATTTTCAGCTGCTTTTCAGAAACTCTTCATGGAGTTGTTGAACCCTGGTTAGTTCTTCTGAAACGTCTAAACATACAGTTTTGATGACATACTCCTTAGATTATTATTGAAAGTTAATTAATATTATTTAAAGAACAGGTACTTTACCTGGAATTGATTCCTTATCAATCTTGAATGAGAGCTCAATGGATTCCTTCATGGTACTCTCCAGAGTGGCCAAGATCTCGGTCTAAGTTGGCATTTGTATTTGTGTCATTTATTGCAGTAAATCATCCGTTTCAAAGTAGAAGATAAAGTTAATCTTTTAAATGTCATTTTGGTTTTCTGAGATTTTTACTATCTGGTTTAGTGGAAAGGCTTATTTTAGGACTTATTCATCTATAACTTCTCTGTCACGGTCAGACTCTTAAACATTTCTGTATTTGCTGGTAACAGTTCCTCTAACTCATCTGGAGTCCAATCCAGTGAATAAATAAAGATCAGTGGTTAAAAGCATGACTGATCCTGATGTATTTAAAAAAAAAGGAGAATCACAGAGTAAACTGGTTTCTTACAGAATAATCAATGCACTCAGCATTGGGAAAGATCATTGCACAAGTGACAATGGTAGCAGTTGATAATTTGATATGAAAGAAAACATTTTTTGTATTTATTTCAAATTATAATATGTAACATACCCTCAAACTGCTATGCAGATCCAACATTTCATCTTTAGCCTTTTCAAACAGGATGTCCTTTGATTTATGGACATGTCTCTCTATAGTTTCCCTCATGTTCTGCAGTGAACCAGTTCCTGAAAATCCTGCTGCTTCTGCAAAAGAGAATGTTGAAATTTATTACAAATGTAAAATAACAAGGAATGCATAAATGCAGAACTTTTGTTAATTTATATATCAGTTAATCATACTGTCATAGCATTCCAGCAGGATTTCCTCAGCTGTCTTTGCTAGACTGTTGTAGATGTTTTTTTTACGGTTACGAATAAGTTTGGTCAGTTTTGTCTTTAATTGTTCTTCCTAAGAAAAATATAAGAAATTAACTGTTAAAAAAACAGACTTTTGGGCAAACTGTATTAATTGTACATGTTGTTGGTCTGTAAAAAAGCATTTATCTGTTGAATGACATGAACATAATACTTTCCCCATCAGTTACCTCATTCTTCAGAAATACCAGCTGTAGTTCAACATCACTGTACTTCTGTTTTAGCCCTTCAACATCAAGTGAAACTTCTTTGATTACTCCGTAGATTGGACCACATTTTCCGTCATTCCTGAAATATTTAAATGTGTTTTCTGATTATCTTACACTGTATAATTCTTTAAATTAGTACACTCATTATTTATTCTACACATTCTCTTAATTTAAGCGGCTTATAAAGTACTTACGGGAAAGTTTTTTTGAATTCCTCATCAATGCTATCTGTCAGGAGTGAAATTAACTTTGTGTTCAAGTTTTTTTCCCGCCCATGTTTTGGTTTCAGGATCCCTCTATTTTGGACCAGTTTCTTTAGTTGTTTATGAAAACTACTGCCACTCTTTCTCTGAAGAAATACAAACATTTCAGAGTATGAATAAATACAAAGTACTGTTTACTAGGTTTTTAGTATCCAAAAACATACTGGAGGATAGAGAAAGGTCCTCAAGAATTTTTCAAAGGAATGTTTGGATATTTCGACTCCTTCTTGTAGGCACTTTTCAAAAGTTTTGTAATTCTCCATCATTGCATATCTGATCAAGTCACTTTGTTGGCTGAGGTTTCTCTCAAGGTCTTTGCAAACATCTTTGTTTTCTCCACCCTGAAAAGGAAATAAAAATATTAGGTAGAAAAAATGTGTGGTATGAGTAGCTCTCACTGTGTTTATAAAGTCATTTTGCTGTAGCTTTCATCTTGGTTATGCCAATGTTCAAACATGAATAATTATGTCTGAATACTAACTCAGAAATTAAACATTGTCTTTTCTTTTACTTAAACTACATTTACCTATTTCGATGAACACATTTTAGTCACTTAAATAACATCCATATTATAAATAAGCGACATTTCCAGACTATTATACATAAAGGAAATGTTGGCACCCTTCAATTAATGAAAGAAAAGGTAATAAGATAAGACAAAAGTAATTACATACGATTCTAAGAACAAGAACAAATCAGAAATTGCTTTTCAGCCATGCTGAAACAGGCCTAGATAAAAATGATGGTACCCTTAGAAAAGAACATTAAAGCTATATCAAAAATTAAGGGTTTTGAATATAGGAACCTTTTGCTGCAATGCAACTGTACTACCGACTATGCAGCCAAAGTTTAGCAGCGGTGGACTGCTACTACTTCAACTGAGTTTACCTGAGTCTAATATATTCTTTGTTTCTCTGAGTCTAACGTGATTTTTGTCTTTTGCCTTTCGGCAGGAAGTCATCCTGCATACTGGATGTTTGGCCTTCTCCCCCTGGAAGGATTGTTTGAGCTTCACACTGAGCAGGGGATTCATCTCCACACGTCCCGTTCAAGTTCTCCAGGAAATCTGATTGGCAGTCCCCTCCATTGCTCCTCAGAAACCAACCAAACCAAAAACCTGTCTGCCCTCCAACGAGCCCCTCAATCTCTGAAAAAACCCACACCAGCTGGATTCAGGGAAGAAACCTTTCTCCGCAATCGTAAGTCCCGTTTATCTCTGTTTTTGCAGGACGTCGTTCAAAGTTCCCACGGACCCTGAACTAACCTATGTGAATTTCCCTTCTAACTTCCAGTTCCGGTTCAACAGCTCTCTTAGTTCCCCCGAATCCAACCCTTTGAACTCCTCAATAAACCTGTTAAATTTTTCTCTGGTTTCTCTGAGTGGTTTTCTGCATGTGGGTCAGATCTCTTAAAACCGTCATGACAGGAACTGCTCCACCTCTCGATGTTCTGATTTAGATCTCTAATGATGTTTGGTTCTGACCTCCACTGTTTTCATCAGGAAAAAAAGGTGTTCAAATAATTAAAAATTACTCTTCAGATTAAAGGCCACAGTTTCTTATGACAGTTTGAGGGTTATTTGGATGAGGGCAAAACTGTTATATTGAGTTTAACAGTTTTAAGACAGTTTTTTTTTCTACGTAACCATAATAAGATCAGGAAAAGTGAAACTTGGAAGGTGTGTTTTTTAACCAGAAAAAACTTAAGGGCCTAAATCTTACCATATTCCCTGACTTTGCTCCTTGAATCAAAGAGAGGATCCCATTAGCTCCAGACAAGTAGTTTGATGTTTCTGAGTGACAGTCATTGAGATTTTGCAGAAACTCCTGAAGCTTGGGGATTTCTGTGAAAACACAATTCAACTTATAGAGGTAATCTTTTTAAACATAATTCTCAAGTATTTATCACACCAAAAAAGGGATACTTATCCTACCAGTGTATTCTGGACTTAGATATTTCCTCTTGACAAACTATTTGGAGCTCACTGTGAACACTTGGAAACAACCTTCATTGAAATGTTACTAAAACAGTAAACGTTAATAGGCATTATGTTTGTATCTTTTTTCTAGAAGTGGCTTATTTTGCTGTTGGGTTTTTTTTTTTTTTTTACCATTAAAGCTCACCTTAACTTTGGCTAGCTTGTTGAATTCTTTTCTCACATATTCTTTGGCTGACATGTTTCTTTTAAGTATAGAATCCAACACAGCAGCTCTGCAGAAAAAATAAGTAATAATTGTATATATATATATATATATATATATATATATATATATATATATATATATATATATATATATATATATATATATATATATACACTATATTGCCAAAAGTATTTGCTCACCCATCCAAATTATTGGAATCAGGTGTTCCAATCACTTCCATGGCCACAGGTGTATAAATTCAAGCACCTAGGCATGCAGACTGTTTTTACAAACATTTGTGAAAGAATGGGTCGCTCTCAGGAGCTCAGTGAATTCCAGCGTGGAACTGTGATAGGATGCCACCTGTGCAACAAATCCAGTCGTGAAATTTCCTCGCTCCTAAATATTCCACAGTCAACTGTCAGCTGTATTATAAGAAAATGGAAGTGTTTGGGAACGACAGCAACTCAGCCACGAAGTGGTAGGCCACGTAAACTGACGGAGCGGGGTCAGCGGATGCTGACGCGCATAGTGCGAAGAGGTCGCCAACTTTCTGCAGAGTCAATCACTACAGACCTCCAAACTTCATGTGGCCTTCAGATTAGCTCAAGAACAGTGCGCAGAGAGCTTCATGGAATGGGTTTCCATGGTCGAGCAGCTGCATCCAAGCCATACATCACCAAGTGCAATGCAAAGCGTCGGATGCGGTGGTGTAAAGCACGCCGCCACTGGACTCTAGAGCAGTGGAGACGCGTTCTCTGGAGTGACGAATCGCGCTTCTCCATCTGGCAATCTGATGGACGGGTCTGGGTTTGGCGGTTGCCAGGAGAACGGTACTTGTCTGACTGCATTGTGCCAAGTGTAAAGTTTGGTGGAGGGGGGATTATGGTGTGGGGTTGTTTTTCAGGAGCTGGGCTTGGCCCCTTAGTTCCAGTGAAAGGAACTCTGAATGCTTCAGCATACCAAGACATTTTGGACAATTCCATGCTCCCAACTTTGTGGGAACAGTTTGGAGCTGGCCCCTTCCTCTTCCAACATGACTGTGCACCAGTGCACAAAGCAAGGTCCATAAAGACATGGATGACAGAGTCTGGTGTGGATGAACTTGACTGGCCTGCACAGAGTCCTGACCTCAACCCGATAGAACACCTTTGGGATGAATTAGAGCGGAGACTGAGAGCCAGGCCTTCTCGTCCAACATCAGTGTGCGACCTCACAAATGCGCTTCTGGAAGAATGGTCAAAAATTCCCATAAACACACTCCTAAACCTTGTGGACAGCCTTCCCAGAAGAGTTGAAGCTGTTCTAGCTGCAAAGGGTGGACCGGCGTCATATTGAACCCTATGGATTAGGAACGGGATGTCACTTAAGCTCATATGTGAGTCAAGGCAGGTGAGCAAATACTTTTGGCAATATAGTGTATATATATATATATATAAAACACATTTTGGAATGTTTAACAGCATGTTTGTCTAAACTGAAACCTTTGAATGTCTAGTACGCCGCTTGGCTCTGCTCAGTTTTTTTGTTTTATTCTCATTTAACATCTGTTACAAGGACCAGCTGGTGTATAATCGTCAAGAATTGCTAAAAATAAGGGAAATGGTGCAATCGTGTACTATTCGTGGTGCAAACAAGTCGGACTAAGTTTACCCGGTTGTTTATTAAGGACTTTTCTGAATTTGTTGCTTGTGTGCTCACGAGTTATGACAGGGTTTTAATTGTCAGGGATTTTAATGTGCATGTATGTTGTCCTTCTAAGCCCATGGCCAGTGAGTTTTTAGACATGTGGGAAGCTTTTAATTTTACTCAACATGTCACTGGCCCAACACAAGTGCACGGGCACTTGTGTTGGGCAACAATTGTGTTGTGCAGTGGTTTTTCTGTTAACTATGTCGTTGTTGGGATGCCGTGTTCTCTGACCACAGTCCTGTCATGTTTGTTCTTACTTTGGACTTGGAGGTGAAGCTGTCTAATTTGCTTTAGTTTTTAAACCCAACACAGCTGCTGCTTTTTCTCCTCTTTTCTTTTACTGCATCTTCTCTGGATCATCTAAACCCTGCTGCATTCATGGACATGGAGCAATTAATGAACTCTTTTATTCCCACTCTGAAGCCCTGGACAGTGTTGCTCCTCTTAGAGCCATTTGTCCTAAGCCAAAGCTCGAACCGTTGCTCAATGACACTACAAACACAGTTCAGCGTGAGTGTCAGAGAGTAGAGCATATTTCGACGAAGAATCACTTGGATGTGATTCTTAGAGAGTACTGGAGATAATATCAAAGTCCATTTAAAGCCTGGCGTACATTGTGTGATTTTCGGGGCAATTTTCTGGTCGTAAAAGAATCTTTTGATCGGGCCGACTTTCAGCCTGATTGTGAGTCGTGTAGTGTACAGGGTGTTATGGGCGGAGATCAGCCTCTCACGACCACCTCCCGATCAGGAATTGTGAGGTTGGGAAAATATCAAACATGCTTGATTTTCTCCCGACCGTCGTGGGCAAATCATTCAGGGCGCATTAGCAAATATGGATTCTTCTTTTTATTCTTCCTCTCAGATGTAAACACAGCAGCATGGCAGGGATGCAATGAGTGAAATACAGTTCTGTCTGTAAAATTGACAGACTGTAGTAGCCACGTGTGCTCAGCCATGTCTTTTTTTCAAATATATTGTTGCCTTTTCTTTTTAGGACTTTCAGCACAAAATTCTACAAATTGACAAGGCAGCGCGGTTCATTATAGTGAGCTTCTTAATCCTGAAGCTTGTTTGGCTTCAGGATAGAGAGCTACAAAGCAGCTCCAAATCACTGCGGAGCTGAGTCTGATGTGGTTTTTAGTCTTAGTGTGAGAAGATAGATCGCATCAGAGCGTCAGGCCGAACATAAATCGTCAGCTGTGAATTCACACTGTACGACTAAACCCTGCGGTTAATTGTAATTTGAGCAGCAGCTGTGTGCATTGATTAAAAAAATGGCACAGTGTACACCCGGCTTAAAGCTGAGAAAGTTAGTATTTTTCACACTCGATCTTGACTTATATCAGTAAGCTTAAAGTTCTTTTTAAAACAATGGGTTCGGTTTTCAATCCGAATCAGTCCACTACATTGGAGATGACAAGGAAAACTTGTAAAAAAAAATCCTCTCCATTTTTAATGAGAAGGTTGCTGTTATTAGGGCCAACATATCTATCTCTTTATTGTGTTACTCAGTGTTCACTCAGTGCTCAGATGTTTTTTGTCAGTTTCAGTCTGAGTCATTGTCTGTGCTCATAAGGATAGTTAAAAAAAAACTAAAACCCTCTTCCTGTCCCACAGACCTCTTCCCTCCTCATTTTTTCAAAGAGGTTTGGGACACCATTGGCCCTTCTGTCAGGGAGACCATCAACAGCAGGTTGGCTTCTGGTACTATGCCTAGCCCTAGCCTACCTTTGACCATACAAATTCGGCAAATTATCACCCAATTTCCAAACTACCCTTGGTATCTTAGAGAAATGCGTTTTTGCACAATTGCAACCATTTTTAGATTAAAATGGCACTTTAGACCCACTCAGGTTCAGTCGGGTTACAAAGCTTTGCACAGTACTGAATCTGCACTCTTAAAGGTTTTTGACTACATAGTTTTAATGACAGATTCTGGAGGCTCTGCCATTTCAGGGCTTTAAGACCTGATGGTTGTTTTTGACACAGTTGACCACACGATTCTTTTAAACCACCTCAGAGATTGTGTAGGTGTCAGGGGCATCGCGTTGCAGTGGTTTCAGTATTGCCTGTCAGAGAGGTCCTTCTCAGTCAGGCTGGGAGACTCCACCTCATCTTCTGCCCCACTTCCCTGTGGAGTCCCCCAGGGATCTATCCTGGGAACCATTCTTTTTGCTTTGTACCTCCTCCTACATGGGGAGATTTTTAAGAAGCATGGCGTGTCTTACCACTTCTACGCTGATGACTGTCAAATTTACATGCCGATTGGATCTGCCCACACGAACTTAGGATCACTCAAAAATGATTGGTGTCCCAAAGTCACCAGCCTTGACATGTCATCAAAAATAGCGATTTTAAATTTGATAAACAGATCAATGGCATTTTAAAATCAGGTTTTTATCATCTTCGTCCTTTATCCACAGTTAAGCTGTTTCTATGTTTTAATCTTTTTGAGCAAGTTATGCATGATTTTATTTCAGGTCATCTGGAATACTGCAATGAACTTTATTCGGGTATCTTCCACAAAGCACTTCCCCACTTGCAGTTAGTACAGATCACTGCGGTACGACTTTTAACAGGCACCAAAAAAGGTGAACACATCATCCCAATCCTTGCGTGTTTGCTCTGGCTCCTTGTTAAGTTTAGAATTTATTTATTTTTTAATATTGTTAGTTTTTAAAGCCTTGAATGGACTGGCGCCACAGTACAGTACAACAGACCTCATCCAAATTTACCGTCCCCTGCTTGCTTTGAGGTCTGACAGCCAGCTCTAGCTTGTGACTCCTAAGATAAATCGGAAAACCAGATGGGACATAGTATTTTCTGTTGTCCGTCCGAAGCTGTGTAATACTCTTGCGTAAGTTGTGTGGTCCTCTGTGGTTTTGTGTTTATGTTATTATATTTATTGTTTTAAACTGTCTTACTTATATTTATTGTGTTATACTTACCGAAGGGTGGGGATAATGGTTATAGTTGCGTGTGCAACTCTTTGGAACATTTTGTAGTTTAAATGTGCTACAGTATAAAAATAAAGTGGATTGGATTAAATGTAATAGCTAACTTACTCATCATGTGAATCTTCAGTAATATCAGACTTGGTGCAGATAAAGTGGATGTGCCGACATTCCCCTCCGTTTCCAAGGAGGCTACTTGCACTTTTTAGGATCTCCCAGGATTCTCTTTCTGCTGCTGCTCGGTTGATTTCACATACAATCCACACAGTAGAACAGTTTCCAAGAATCTGAGGTGATATATGCATAGCAATTAATAACTCTACTACTGCAACAACAACTAGTACTATTAGTGACAGCATATAGTAATAATCAAACCTTCAGTCAACACCTCAATAATAAAGTATATATTACCCCTTTCCACATCTCATCTCTGCTTTTGTTTCGGTCCCCATTTCCTGGAAGGACCACCAGTGTGACATGTTGTAGAAAATTTTTATTTGGCACCCTGACAGTGACACATTTCACCAGTGGCCAATACCACCTATTTACAAACTTATCTCCTTCTTGTTTTGTGTCACTTGATGTGTATTTGATCATCTTTGCAGATAGAGCTTCAGCCTGCAAAACAAAATAAAAATTGTATGCATTGTGAAAAACTCAGTTTTAGAACAGGGCATCCTTTCTTGCCTGAAAGACTGTCAGAGAGTCCACGGTCATGTAAAATTAGCTTTGATGTTGACAGGAACACTGATGTTCCTTCTTCCAGATGGTGTAATGTGCAGACTCATGTTAATAATAAACACATTCAGGTGTTAAATGCAGGGAGCTTTGATGCTTAAGTAATGGCTCCAAACGAAGTTCTCTTAAGAGGTCTTCAACAGGTGGTCCGCGATCCCTAGGGGGTCCACAGAGGTACTGCATGGAGGTCGCAAAAGTTTTGGTTGATTAGACTTTATTTTTATTCCTCCCCTGCAATTTTTTCCACTAATTGAAATGTCTTTAAATACACATTAACACGAATTCAACACACTGTAGTAAACAGATAAAGGGATAAATATTATAAACTACCAAATATGACTACTATATGGAAAGGCCAATAGCCCAATTTGAGTTAGAAATATTTTCCCCCATTTAGGACCACTTTATAAAGTATTCTAGCTGACAACTTCTTTATAAGCTTGTTAAGGTTTAAATAATTTGATCTGATGCTGCCATGCCAACAGATGATGGCACAAGAGATCACCCTCTCCACCACAGACTTATAAAAGATATTCAGCATCTTTCTTCAAACACTGAAGGAAATAAGCTTTCTCAAGAAGTACAGTTAAGTACAGTCTGCTCTTTCCATTCCAGACTGTTTCCAATCCATTTTATTGTTCAGGTAGACACAAACATATTTATGCTCCACTTCTTCTCCATTGATCATAATAGTTTTTGACCGGTTCTAGTTTTATTCTAAAAATGACAATAGTCTCCTGTTTATTACAAGATGGGTGTTTCCACACCATGCCAAAAAGCAGTCCACCAGCTGGAAAATAAAGTTTTGTTAAACCATACATCAAAAGCTCTGCCCCTAGTCACGGCTAGTGACCTTATTACGGCTCCACAACATGAATCTTATGAGAACTTATTATAAACTTGTAAACCCTCCACATTAAAATAAAAGTTTCTGAAAAGGCACAAAACATTAGACAAATGATTCAGATATATTTTTCTTACTGATTCACATGTCAAGGTTTTTCGTATCGACTGACGAAATTCTGGAATTTCCCTAAAGTATTTGTGCTCCATGAGTTGCTCAGTAGTTTTCCATCTCCAGTCTTCCCCATAAATTGCTGACAGTTTTTCAACAAGATCATGATATTCATCATTATATTCTTCATCTTTCTCCTGATCTTCGTTATCCTTAAAGGAATAGTACACCCAAAACATGATTAGCCTTCATTTTCTACTCACCTCCATGCTGAACAACACTCTGGAGTACTTTTTTGATATCTCAAATGCATCTGGAGATCTGGGAGACTTCTTGCTGTCTGCTGACATTCAAATAATGGAGGTCTATGGCGCCCGAGACAGAAAGGTCCACAAAAGTCCACAAAAACTTGTCAATATTCCTCCATAATGCTCGTCCAATGTAATCCAAGTGTCCTGAGTGGGTAGCATCCAGAATTTACTCGAAACGAAGTCATTTAGAACGTTTTAGAGCCTAAACAGTAGTGTATAGGATTTCCTAATAGCGCCCCCATGCGCGCTCACGATTCTACGGAAGCCGGCAGACCAAACCAGCGCATTCAGCTCGGCAAAGAACTCATGCTCTTCCTCAACACTGAAGTCCTCAGACATTTTTCTTTCGTTGTTTCTTTCTTTGCACAGGTAAACAGCACATTTCTTCTTCTACGCTTGCATTATCGGCAGACCAGACGCTGAATGCGCACTTCCTTCCGGTTTGGTCTGCCGGCTTCCGTAGAATCGTGAGCGCGCATGGGGGCGCTATTAGGAAATCCTATACACTACTGTTTATGCTCTAAAAACATTCTAAATGACTTCGTTTCGAGTAAATTCTGGATGCTACCCACTCAGGACACTTGGATTACATTGGACGAGCAGTATGGAGGAATATTGACACGTTTTTGTGGACTTTTATGGACCTTTCTGTCTCGGGCGCCATGGACCTCCATTATTTGAATGTCAGCAGACAGCAAGAAGCCTCCCAGATCTCCAGATGCATTTGAGATATCAAAAAAGTACTCCAGAGTGTTGTTCAGCATGGAGGTGAGTAGAAAATGAAGGCTAATCATGTTTTGGGTGTACTATTCCTTTAAGAAACTGATCTCTGTTGCTCAATTCATCTTCCCACTCCTGAAAAAAATATATTTTAATATAAAGTTGTAAAACAAATGTATTGAAACATATTTGAAAAGGAAGAAAAATATATCCATAGTTGACCTCTTTTGTGATGAACTCAATCTCTGCCTCATATTTATGGTTGAGCCTGTTAGCCTCCACTTTGATCATGACTGAGGTACAGGCACTGAGACTTCCAGATGGTAAAAGCCTTTCCTCTTCAATGACAGCATTTATCAAAGATGTCTTTCCAGCTCCGGTTTTCCCAAAGACTCCAACCAGCTCTCTTTTTTCCGTCTCCAGATTCATTATTTTAGTCCTGTTGAAAATCTAAACTTTTAAACCTTGAACCTCTCAAATCGCTCAAATTTATTTAAAGACTAAGGGTAAACAACAAAACATAGCTTGGTATTAGTTTAATATATACATGAATATTAAATAAAAATTTTTTTTATATAAATTATCAAGCTTTACATCCCTGAAGCAGATAGCCAAAATGTGCACAGTGCAATAAAGAATAGGCGTTAATTGGATATAAATATACAAATATATTATTAAGTAATTGAACGTACATATAAGTTAAGTAGCATTTAGGTTTGAATTTTTTTTTAATAATTTTAGGTTTTGCTTTGTACAGCCCATAATGTGCTTTCTATTTGTAAATGTAAAAATATACAGACTTGCTAGTGATGACTATTTTTCTTCCTTTTATAGAAGATTAGCCATAAAAAGAACCAAGTACATTTTAACCAAATACATTAATGAACCAAAAAGACTTAACAAAGAATATATAATTAAAAGCATGTTTATTTAACTGAATTAATAGTTATTTTCTGCATAAGGATGCTAAATACCTTTAGTTAAAAGTATCTAGCATCAAAACAAATTAAGCATTGCTATTTATATGGCTTTTGGATCTCATCAACATAAAATTGTATAAATACTTATTGATGAAGCAAAGCCAAAATAATTTGTGATTTTGATGCAGATTGTTCAAGAACACAGAAAAGTACTTACTTCAAAAAAGTGTTAACCTTTTTGTCCTCTTGGGTTTGTAGTTTTGCGTGGACATTTGCCATTATGTCTTTTACATCAAACAAAATCGGTAAATCTGTAAGTGAAAGTAAAAAAAAATGTCAGGTCAATTGCAAAGATTGAAGTCATAATGGAACTGGCTCTTTTAGTATCAGTTCTGTAGAATACTCTCCAACCAAACAGGTAATATCTCAGCTGTACTGGAGGTAGTTTACAACTTTGTGCTCAAAATGGACTCTTAAACATTTTTCTTTTTTGTCCAAATAATGGTTTATCTGTTTTTTCAAATTTCTCAAAGAAACACGTGAGAAGATGGCACCTTTACTATCCCGTCGTTTTGTCGGTTGAACTTTGCTGGAGTCACTCTGGAAATCCAACTTTCTC
The DNA here is from genome assembly GCF_016077235.1 of Cyprinodon tularosa. NCBI lineage: Eukaryota > Metazoa > Chordata > Actinopteri > Cyprinodontiformes > Cyprinodontidae > Cyprinodon > Cyprinodon tularosa. Next base: position 1,422,927 of record NW_024039507.1, on the reverse strand, counting down.
TTTCCTTATCATCATAAAAACAGGAAAAAACAAAACCAGATTTATTGGTAATTTCTCCCTTCTAGTTGTATAGCAGTAAAATATGTGTAGTATTTCTTACTTGTATCACTGGTGGATGGGAAAGTCTGAGGATAAACACAGATGTCATTTCAGTGTTTGTTAAAAATTGCAGTTAATACAACATCCATTTAAAACAATTATTTACAAATATTAATGCAATTTTGATAATTTTTAAACATTATATGAGCAATTTACTTGATAACATTAGACGTTTGCCATGAGATGATAGAAATTATAAACTTCACAGAAAGTCTTTGCTCAACATCAAATACGTATTAAATATTACTTTTCCCAAAATGAGTCCCCTTTAAATTGGTTTGGAATGTGTTTTGTTATAGTCAAAGTAAAGCACATCCTCTAAACACTTTTAGATTTTACACCCTAGCATGTAATAAAAGTATATATTTCTAATTTTGCTATTGTAAAATTATTTAGGAATAATTTCAAATGACCAAAAACACAAACCAGATTTGAATGATTCTTTATCTAATAAATAATGACCAGGCAAAATAGAGAAAAAATACCTTATATCAATAGTCTTAAACCCTTGACCTCATGATTCACTGTTCTGCATGGTCAAGGATTTCCCTGCATTCGAACACCCGTCTTCAATAAAGGGGTTACAAATAGCCTGCTACAGTCCCTGGTGGCAACTGAGGAGCTGATGCAATAATCTGACTCAATTCTAAAACATGCTGGTTCTAAGGACCAGGGTTCAAGACACTACTTTAGCCTACAGTACATCCACACAAACGCAACACTCAAATAATTTTTTTAACATCTCCTGTAAGCTAGGAATATACAAAAAAATCTGAATTGAGCATTAAGGCCTGCGGTGTGAATGTAGTCTTAGTTTCCACAATGTTTATTTTAACCCCATTCAAAAAAAAGTGTTTATGCATTAAAGCCTGAGCTTTCCTTGCCTTTACATGGTTTGGGTTTGGGTACTGCTAAATTAAAGGACTGTGCTAAGTTGCAATGTACAGACATTCTTACTTATTTTCCTTTTTTGTTTAACTTCAGTTTCATAAAATCTTGGCATTTTGAATTTTTATTTTATGTCTCTGCTGAAGACTACATTATTTCTATTTTATGTTTTGAATAGTCGTTACATCTGTTCATATCTATATATGTGCATGGATCAGCCAAAATGGACACTTATGCTGACATATGATGGGCGGAATGGCTCCAGCATTATCTGATATGGTATTGCTGTGGGCTGTGTGAGAAGGGCTGGATTCTAACTGGGGACTTTGAGTGAGACCCTTCCTGACTGACTTTTAGATAAAACTGGAAAAAGGAGGAGGCTCCCTACCATTGAGATTCAAGGGCCTAAAAGAAGGTCAGATCTTCCTCTGCAATTTGTGCTTGTATCAATAGTTTTGTTAACCATGACTGGAATAAATTATGTTAATGCTTAAACGTTTCCTCCTTTGTGTACACTATCTGAGAAACATTACATTATTGGATCTGGACCAGGTAATAAAAGGATGATACAACATCTCTGAATGCAAAACCTCAGACCTAAAACCTATTATTCTATGTGAAGAGAAAATTACCTCTGTCAAATTTGTTTCTTCTTCAGGGTCGGCTTTAATCTGTAGATAACATATTTCTAGTGTTCACTCATGAAAACATTTGTTAAGAAAAAACAAGTTAGGTAAAGTAAGCATTTAACCGTACAAAGCCTTTTAGGTAAATATATTTGGCATGAAATTCTCACCTGATATCATGAAAAGCCCATCCAGCCCACATTAGGAAATTTAAACCACATAACACAACAAGAATGAAACAGCAAATAATGTTTGTGAGATTGATTAAATGGATGTGGAAAAAAGTAAGGAAATCCTTCTATAATTAGAAAGCAATCATGAAATTATTTATTCTTTTGCAAATGTGGTCTCCCTTCACTTACATAAAGTGAAAATTCAATTTCAGTTGCGTTTTTAGAATTAAATATACCAATTTTACCCAGTGTATTTGCATGCATTATCACATCCAAATATACAGAGAGAAAAAAGTATGTTTAACTAACTTGAGAAGGAAAACTTTCCATCGCCATTTCTGTGCTTTCTTCTTCCTAGAGGAAAGTAAATGACTGAAATCATTGTCTATGGGGTCTGTTTCACGAAGCAGGTTTACTAACAACTAAGTTTTCTAAACCTGAAATCAGGGAAACTCTGAGTTTTCCATTTCACCAAGACAGTTTACTCAACCTCTCTTTCAGTCACCATAGTAACATTTTCCCCAAAGCTAACCTGGTTGGGAGCAGGTTTTGTTCAGTACACTCGAAGTGTTCTCAGAGTCCTTACAGCCAATCACGCTGTTTTTAGTTACCGATTTAGTCAGATTTTTGTCGTAGTTTTTTGCTTAAAAGAAAATAAATCACTCACTAGCTCAGTTAGACACATTAGCCTTTAAAACATTGCATGTCTTTTTAATGAGGATGTTTTTAAAGAAAAATCTGCATTTTTTTTCCACAGAGAATGAAATATTTATAAGCAGAGGATTCTACAACTATGTTGAAAGGATATGAGATTTATTCGTTTTTGCTTTGTTTATATGAGCGAGATGCGGATTCATTTTTACAGAACATTAAGAACTCCCAAAATTGTTTTCAGATTACACATAAATAGATTAATTAATTCTGCGGGGGGAAAAAAAATTACCTTAGTGTTAGGATTAGGATTCATTCAGTGATAAGCTACTAAGCCTACTGGCACAATCTTAAGCCATTATATGGGACCGATAACCGCTTATACTGTAACAGCCATTTATGGAGAGGATAACATGCGAAGCGGCTGCAAAAAAAAACACAGAATCAAACTGAAGAAGCCTATGATACAATGAGGTTTTATATATTAGAAAATCTTTTTTTTCTTCATCATCATTCCCTGCTGCCAGATGATTTCACCTAAATAGATACCCTGATCGGCTTCCATTCAAGAAATAAACCTGTTATGTTGTGGTCACAACAGCTTATGGCAAGCCAATTGATCTGTATTAGTTTGATAGAAAATGTATTCCTTATATCTGGAAAAGAAGAGAGTACTTTTAATAAATGTTAAATGGCCTGCTTTGGCCTGTTTACTTTATATAAACCCACTCATTAACTCAAGTAGCAAACTTCTCCTTCGCTATCTTCCATTCCTGTGTAGCTGTAGCACTGATTCTCCGTCTTTTAAACACATTCTGCATTTTCTTTTCATGTCTTCATTAAAATCTACAGTTCCAGAGGGGTGAAATAGGCACTTCCTGTTGCCTGTTGTCACGGTGACTCGTCAATTTGGGGCTCCGATGATAATGTCTTTTCAAACTTGTTACGCACTTTCTCAACTCTGAGTGGACTTACTTAGAGTTGACTGAACTAATTCATAGCAGCCGTTGTGAAACCGAAAAACTCAGAGCTCCTGACCTTAGACTAGATCAATTCCAAGTTGAGGATTTGAATCTGAGTTTGTTAAACCTGTTTCGTGAAACAGACCCCTGATCTTAGACAAGGGTTAGCTTTAAAAACATATTTAGCACAAATATTAATGAGGTGAAACAAAATTGTGCACAATATTTTCTGTGTGAGATTTTACCTTCATTTTCTTCAGTCTCTGTTTGAATTGTAACCTTGGTCCCATTTTTGGAATCAGTTCATCAATATCTTTATCCGCAAGATAGTAAAGACTTTCTTTGTTGATGCCTTCATCTGCAATTACATTATGTTTTACTAAAGTGTTGTTTTGCGTTAACAATATTTATCATTTTTGTCTCAAGCAATGAGTAGTGAAGACCTTAAATGGCTGTTTGGCAAAAACTTTGAAAGCTATGATTTTGATTTGCATTTGGGTGAGAGAAGAATCTCACAGAGTTTAATAAGTAATAGCGATTGATGTAGGTGTTTGCAAATTTTCCTTCAAATATTATATATTTTGTTTACGAAAAACAACATCAACTTAAGGTGTTGTATTTCTGTCCATTTTTCCAGAGATTAAAAATTTAAAAGGATATTAAATGTGAACTCTCAATTAAGAATTGAGTACTTTTTAGTGTCTTATAACTTTTTAACATACCGTAGATAACCATACATTACTCAACGGTGAGTTTATTACTTTCATTTTTCTATAGTTGAGTTAGCGTTAGCTTGCATGACCGGCTCCGTGATGCTGGTTTTCCTTCCATATGAGCGCCACAAGCGTCACGTCACGTGACTAAGAAAACGTAATAGGATTGGCTAGGCGTTGGACACCACAATCCATTGCTAATGTCTGTGACCTGAAGTAACCCTTCCCTTTTTACACTGAATTTAGACGCCGAATTTAAGACAGTGAAATAGAGCCAGTTGAATCTCAGGAGGCTAAAATATTGAGTTTGAATTTTGAAAGGTTGAATTTTTTTATATGCAGATGTATTTAACACTGAAAATTTTAACTGAAAAATAAGTATTGAAAATGTAATCACTTTGAAATAGTTATGTGAACTTTTAGCTTGAAGAGAAAATAACAAATGAAATTTTAACTGTGTAGAAATAATGACAATGATTTTTTTTAGGTCAAAAATGTATTCTGAATATATTTTAACACTGAAACAGTAAGTACAAACATACAACATTTGAATTTCAGCAGCATTTCTAATTCAAATCCCAGCGCACAGATTTACTTCCATATAATTCCCCCAGCATGCTGTTAAGTTTGTGGTATAAACAGTTGCATTTTAAAACTTGTACAAGGCTCCATAGTAAATGTTGTTTAAACCTGAAAACTGGTCTGCCCCACAATGTTGTTTTGCTGCAGGTTGATCATCAGTAGACTCAATGTCCACCTTTTTCTTTCCTAGTTAGAAAAATAGATCTTATGTTTGCAATTTTCATAGGATTGTTTCATAAGACAAACATATTGTACAAAACATAGTATGACATATTTCGCTGCTTACCTGTAACTCTTGATGAATGCAAAGACTTGGGAAAAAGCAGAGAAATAACTCAAACCAATTGCAGTAGACTTTGATAATGTTTCTTAAGTTAAATAATAATACTAAATGCAAATTCATTGCTTTCCGATAAAATATAAGTTTAGAATAGCACTTGAAAGCAAGAGTAAAGGGAAAACATTACTCCTAAATCATTAAAATGGCTATACCAAGGACAGATCATCTTTATCTGGCAGTGGTCTTTGTTGCTGATTAGAAGGATTTTCCTGCAAACCAGAGGACTGTTAGTCTTTAAAAACTGTTATTTAATAATGATGAGGAATTAAGATTTGTCTGTAAACACCATCAATGTAAGTCCACACTTGATCTCATAATCTGCTATAATATCCACAAGGGCCCAGCAAAGGACTGGTAGGGAGTACCCTGTCTTTAAAACTTTGACTCCTGGAGATATTTTTACCAGCCACACTTGACCCTGATGATAAGCTGCAGTCGATGGACGGATGATGGATGGATGGTCATAATTTAATTTAACCTGACCCGCATTATCTTATAGACATGTAAGGAATGGATAGTCACTTTCTTATTTGGCTTTTACCTTTAACTCCCTGAGTCTCTTCTTGAATTTAACTCTTTGTCCAACTTTTGGAATCAACTCATTGATGTCTTGATCTTCAAGATAATAAAAACTCTCATGGTCAACTGCTTGATCTGCAACAAAAAAAAATCACATTTTGTTCATTCTTACCTACACACAATTGTTTTTTTTGTTTTTTTGTTTTATGTTTGCATTGTTTAAAACACTATGAAGGCAATAACAGATAACTGATAGTCCTGTTATTTTTACCGATCTAAATATTTCCTTGACATAACAAAACAATTTGTGATATTGCTGTCTTGTTGGCTGTCTTTCTATTGCTTTAAGGCAGAATATTACAAATACATTACAGAGCTTACAACACTGACCTAAAGCTTACCTTTAAATCTGTATATCCATTCACTATAATAGTCCCCACTGAATTAATTTGTCTCGAACAAACTCATCCATGGTGAAAAAGAGAAACTGCAAGATAAACATTTTTTGATCAATCATTAGTTATCGAGATAAGATCAGCTACATCCATTATGGAACGGTTTCCATAAATTCATCCATTTAAGGCAGAATGACGCAGAATGCTGGTCGGTTTTAAAAAACTATGTTTTGGTCCTAATGTATCTTTCTTTCTTGGATTTACACTCTCAGTTGTGATTTTCTATTTAAGAGTAATAATTTTTGTACGACTAGATTATTTTATATTCAGAACTGAGGAGTAAATACTGGGTCAGATAGATAAGTGAAGCTATAGAATCTAAAGTCTTATTCATAATGTACTAAGAATGTATTTTTAATACGGTTGGCTTGAGGAGTGCACATTCCCTGCAAATATGCAAATGAACAGAGGTTATAAAGTACTGCAAAGACAGTAGCCTGGGCAGATACAACATATTCCTGTATGTTCAGCCTGGATGGTGAAATGAACTATAGCAGAGTTCCCAAACTTTTTGATGCTGTGACTAGAGACCTCTAGAGACTGGTTTTAAACAGACAATGCAAGAAAATATTTAAAGGGCTGAAAGTGCAATATTGACTTTTTCTGCCCTGTCGTGAACCAATAAGTTACTCTTGATTATCAATGTAATATTTACAATATTCTCTCACGCCACTCGTCTCAATATTATCGTAAAAAAAAAAAATAATAATAATAATAATTGCTATTAGGACAGAGTGCTTAATCAATTGTTAACCAAAAACCAAAGTGCCCAACATTTAAGATCCCAGTACCAGTGCTTCCACTAACTTCCTTCTTCCTAGGGCCACGCCCTCCACATCTGAATGGAAATTATGGTGAGGTGAGAAAAAATTTACAAATGGATTCTTTTTAAATTTACCATATCTGCATTAAGTCTGTACTTGCTCTTCATTTTCCCTGCTGTAGCTTTCAAAAGGTGAAGTATATTGACAACTTGTCATGATGGGTTCACTAGTGAGACCCAGTTATGCAGAACACCACGGAGACGGAAACAGAAGTAAAAGGTTTAACAATGTTTATTGTCACAAGCACAGAGTTAACAACTGGTTCTGGTTCATGCCTGGGGAACTTGTTCACTGGAGTCTGCGTGGGAGACAGTTCAGTTAGCGTTTGCTCAGAGGAGTTAGATTCAGACAGTTTCAGATTTGTACCTTGAGGGTTCTTGGTTAAAGCCTTGAGAGGGAAACTGTTGGGTCCGGAGATAGTTTGTTCAGCAGAGTCCATTAGCTGCTTCAGCGTCTTACTTCTTGAGAGTGAGCTGACCTTGGCTTTGAGTTTCCAGCTCTTGGTCCAGAGCTGCATGGGAATCCAGAGAGAGACTTCAGGTTTGGCTCAGAGGGCAGGCTCGGCAGGTTAAGCTCTTCCTGAGCTTCACAGGAGAAAAACAGGTTTCCTGGAAAACAGAGACAAGGTTAGAATCCAGTCTGGATTCAAAAGTCACAAAGGTTCTCAGAGATACTAGACTAAGGTGCTAACCAACTGGATCAACACTGCGGCGTTGAGGCAAGGTCTGAAGACAGCTTAAATACTGTGGATCCTCTGATGATGGAATGAGCCTCAGCTGTGCAGGAGGCTCGGCTCAGGAGGATCCACGGCGGACTCTGCTGGAGGAAGGTGGTACTTTTCCAGCTCCCAACAGTACCCCCCCTCAACGACCGCCCCTTGGCGGTCCGGAAGATGTCGATGGACAGGAACGCTCATACTCCTCGATGAGTGATGGATCAAGGATGTAAGAGCCAGGAACCCACTGGCGATCCTCCGGGCCGTAGCCCTCCCAGTCGACGAGGTACTGCCAGCCGTGACCTCGCCGACGGGAGTCCACAATCCGGCGCACAGTGAAGGCGGGATGACCATCGACTTCCAGGGCGGGTGGAGGGGAGTCAGATGGTGGGCACAGAGGACTTGAGACTACTGGTTTCACTTGGGAGACGTGGAACGTGGGATGAATACGAAGAGTCGGGGGAAGTTGAAGGCGTATGGCTGATGGGTTGATGACCTGAGAAATCTTATATGGACCAATGAATTTTGGGGAAAGTTTACGAGACATCCCCTTGAGGGGGATATCTCGAGTGGATAGCCATACCTCTTGGCCCACGGAGTACTCAGGGGCGGGACGTCTTCTGGAGTTGGCGAAACGCTTGGTAGTCTCGGAAGAACGATTGAGGGTTGTGATGTTCTCCTTCCAAATGCGTTGGCACCTTCTGATGTGCTGGTTGACTGACTGGACCGATATCTCTCTCTCGTCTGCGGGAAAAAGTGGAGGTTGGTAGCCGAGACTGACCTGAAACGGTGACTGGCCGGTGGAAGCAGATTTGAGAGAATTGTGTGCGTATTCTATCCAAGTTAGATACTGGCTCCAGTCGGTGGGATTGCTTGATGTCAGACAACGGAGGGTTGACTCTAGTTGTTGGTTCATCCTCTCAGTTTGGCCGTTGGACTGAGGGTGATTACCGGAAGTTAGAGAGGACTTACAGTCGAGAGCGGAACAGAAAGCCTTCCAAACTTGGGATATGAACTGGGGACCACGGTCTGAGAGGATCTCTTGGGGAATGCCATGTAGACGGAAGACGTGTTTCACCAGGAGCTGGGCGGTTTGAAAAGCCGTGGGAAGTTTCCTGAGAGGGATGAGATGACAGGATTTCGAGAATCGATCAACGATGGTGAAGATTGTGGACATACCTCGGGAGATGGGAAGACCAGTGACGAAGTCGATAGCTATATGGGACCATGGACGCGAGGGAACTGGAAGAGGTTGTAACAGGCCAGAGGGAGGTTGGTGTGAGGCTTTATTTCTTGCACAGGTGGAACAGGCCAACACATACTCCTTGACATCTCTGTGAAGAGTTGGCCACCAGAAACGTCTTGAGATCAAAGTGACGGTTCTGCTCACCCCCGGATGGGCAGAGAACTTAGCAGCATGCATCCACTGTATTAGGCGAGATCTGACAGAAGAAGGTACATAGGTTCGGTTAGCAGGACCATTACCTGGGTCAGGTTCTGAAGCCAGGGCGGAATTAATTAGATCGGTGATCTCCCAGGTAACCACTCCAACAGTGCATGATGCGGGAAGGACAGGTTCAGGCGTCTCGGGTTGATCAATGGAGTATAGACGAGAGAGAGAATCGGGTTTGACATTCTTGGATCCGGGTCTGTAGGAGATAATGAGGTTGAAGCGAGAGAAGAATATGGACCACCTTGATTGACGGGGATTGGCTTGTTTAGCTGACTGGATGTAAGCAAGGTTCTTGTGATCCGTCCAAACGAGAACCGGGTGCTCAGCTCCCTCCAGCCAGTGTCTCCATTCCTCCAGTGCCAACTTGATGGCCAATAGCTCTCGGTCTCCAACATCGTAGTTTTGCTCTGCGGAGGAAAGTCTTCGAGAGAAAAAGGCACAAGGATGAATCTTTTGATCAGTGTCGAGTCTTTGGGATAAGACTGCTCCAACATCAGAGTCGGAAGCGTCTACTTCGAGGACAAATTGTTTGGAAGGATCAGGCTGGATTAACACGGGTGCTCTGGAAAACAAAGATTTCAGTTTCTCAAATGCGGTTTGTGCCTCAGGGGTCCATTGAAAGGTTCGTTTGACTGAGGTTAAAGAGGTTAGAGGAAGAGCTGTCTGACTATAGTTCCTGATGAATCGGCGATAAAAATTGGCAAAACCCAGGAATCTCTGCAGCTGCTTGCGGTTTTCAGGAACCGGCCATTCCAAAACTGCCTTAATTTTATCCTCAGAAGGCTTAACCTGCCCGCCCTCGAGCACAAACCCCAAAAAGGTGACTGAAGGCTGATGAAACTTACATTTCGGCTTTGACAAAAAGTTTGTTCTCCAGTAATCTTTGTAACACAAGGCGGACATGTTTCTTATGCTCAGAGAGGTCTTTGGAGTAAATGAGTATGTCATCTATGTAGACGAACACGAAAACATTTAAAAAGTCTCTGAGAACGTCATTCACCAGGGCTTGAAAACAGGCAGGAGCATTCGTTAGACCAAAAGGCATGACCAAATATTCGAACTGGCCCAAGGGGGTCTTAAAGGCTGTTTTCCACTCATCTCCATCACGGATCCTAAGAAGATGATAAGCGTTCCTCAAATCTAGTTTGGTGAAAACAGTTGCCCCTTGTACAGGTTCAAAAGCTGAGGCAAGTAGTGGAAGAGGGTACTTGTTTTAAATAGTTATTTGGTTCAGGCCTCTGTAATCAATACATGGTCTTAAAGAACCGTCCTTCTTGCCAACAAAAAAGAACCCTGCACCCAACGGAGAAGAAGATGGGCGAATTATCCCAGCAGCTAAAGACTTGTTTATGTATTTTTCCATAGTTTCTCGTTCAGGTTTGTAAATATTGTATAGTCTGCTGCTGGGTAGAGGTGCTCCAGGTAATGGCTCGATAGCACAGTCATATGGTCTGTGTGGTGGAAGGGACGTAGCACTGACCTTACTGAAGACAGGAGCCAAATCATGGTACTCAGAAGGGACAGAAGAAAGGTCGGGAGAGTCCATCTCCCCCCCACCTCTAGGAGACCCCACCACGGGGGCTGCCGAACGGAGGTATGTTTCGTGACATAACGTTGACCACGATTCCACATGACGATCAGTCCAGTTAATATGTGGATTATGTTTCTCCAACCATTCGAATCCAAGCACCAGGGGAGAGCATGCAGAGGGAAAAACAAAAAATGTTATGGTTTCACTATGATTACCTGAGAGTAGTAGCTCGAGAGGTTGAGTTTGATGGGTAACCTGGTGGAGTTTTTTCCCATCAATAGCTGAGACACTAAGAGGCTGGGTCAGGGGAATGGTTTCAATTTGAAGCTGCCGGACAAGGTTTGAATCAATTAAATTTCGTTCACAGCCTGAATTGATGAAGGCAGAAAAAGAAAAGCTTTGATTTGAGCAAAACAAAGTGGCAGGGAGCATCAGTCGAGGAGATTTTTTAGAGTTATCATGGCCCGTCAGACTCCTCGGAACCTCTGACGGGCCCTGTCTTTTGATTTAGCAGGGCATGAAGCGATGAAATGACCACTCTCACCACAGTAGATACACAGTTTGCTTGAAAAACGTCTTTGTCTTTCCTCAGGAGTCAGCCTAGTATGTCCGACTTGCATGGGTTCGGTTTCTGTGGGAGCAGAAAACACAGTCACATTATTTGAAGCAGGGGCTGAGGTAAAAGAACCCTGAATCCTAGGCTTGGAGTTATTTCTAGCTCGGATTCTGTTATCCAGCTTAATTGTTAGGCGGATTAATTCCTCAAGTGTTGCAGGTTCGTTGAGGGTTGCGAGTTTATCCTTTATGTTTTCGTTCAAAGCCATGAAAAAAGCCCCCTTTAAAGCACTTTGGTTCCAACCGGAAGCTGCAGCTTTTACCCGGAAGTTAATGGAAAATTCCGCCACAGAAGAACTTCCCTGTTTAAGGTCAAAAAGAGCACGAGAGTCAATCGTTTGATCTGTTTCTTGGTTGAATACTTGAGAAAATTCAGAGATAAAATCGGTGTATTGACATTTGAGGCTTTCGTCAGAGGCAAACCTTGCCTGAGCCCATTCCAGGGCTCTTCCGGTCAATAGAGACAAAATAAAGGTTATTTTAACATGATCTGTGGGAAAACTGCCAGGAGAGTTTAGAAAAATTAAACGGCATTGAAACAAAAATCCCTTGCAGTCCTTCATATTACCAGAAAACTTTTCGGGGAGTCTTGGGTGGAACTCTGGCGATGACGTCACTGCCGGTGACCTCGGAGGCGGAACTGGACCCGGAAATGGTTGTTCAACTGGTGTGGTGTTAGCTCTGTTCAAGCAGTTAGCATAGTTTTGGACTACATGGTTTTGTAACTCAATGTGGGTGTTTAACTCACTGAGAGCTTGAACATGTCCATGGATTTGAGCCTCCCGCTCCTCCAATAGACGACGGAGGTGGTCTGCTGGGCCTTGTGTTTGGCCGCAGTGTTCTGTCATGATGGGTTCACTAGTGAGACCCAGTTATGCAGAACACCACGGAGACGGAAACAGAAGTAAAAGGTTTAACAATGTTTATTGTCACAAGCACAGAGTTAACAACTGGTTCTGGTTCAGGCCTGGGGAACTGGTTCACTGGAGTCTGCGTGGGAGACAGTTCAGTTAGCGTTTGCTCAGAGGAGTTAGATTCAGACAGTTTCAGATTTGTACCTTGAGGGTTCTTGGTTAAAGCCTTGAGAGGGAAATTGTTGGGTCCGGAGATAGTTTGTTCAGCAGAGTCCGTTAGCTGCTTCAGCGTCTTACTTCTTGAGAGTGAGCTGACCTTGGCTTTGAGTTTCCAGCTCTTGGTCCAGAGCTGCATGGGAATCCAGAGAGAGACTTCAGGTTTGGCTCAGAGGGCAGGCTCGGCAGGTTAAGCTCTTCCTGAGCTTCACAGGAGAAAAACAGGTTTCCTGGAAAACAGAGACAAGGTTAGAATCCAGTCTGGATTCAAAAGTCACAAAGGTTCTCAGAGATACTAGGCTTAGGTGCTAACCAACTGGATCAACATTTCGGTGTTGAGGCAAGGTCTGAAGACAGCTTAAATACTGTGGATCCTCTGATGATTGAATGAGCCTCAGCTGTGCAGGAGGCTCGGCTCAGGAGGATCCACGGCGGACTCTGCTGGAGGAAGGTGGTACTTCTCCAGCTCCCAACACAACTACTGCGTGTAGGGTTATTGTTTGTGGGTGTTTTTGTTTTGCATTAAAACTTATTTTTATTAGAGCAGTTCAAAATCTAACATGTATATGCAGGGAATATATATGTACAAACTTGCATAGCCTGTTAACCATATTGCATGTGTTAAGCAGTGGTAAGACTGTTTACTGGCATTAAATAGAAGCAGGGCAAAGACGAGTGATTGCAGTATGTGTGTGGATTTGTAATTTTAGTATAATCTTATTATTATATTCAGCATCAGGTTTTACCTTACAAAAGCCAGGAAGACCTTCTACGACTCTGTGGTGGCATCAGCCATCCTGTACAGTGTGGCCTGCTGGGGCAACAGCATCATGGAGAGGGACAGAAAAAGACTAGACAAGATCATCAAGAGGTCCAGCTCAGTCCTGGGCTGTCCTCTGGACTCTGTACAGCAGGTGGGGGACAGGAGGGCCCTGTCCAAACTCATGTCTATGCTGGACCATGTGGACCACCCCCTGAAGGACACTCTCTCTGCTCTGGAGAGCTTCAGTGAAAGACTGATACACCCTCACTGTATAAATGAGAGATTCCGCAGATCCTTTCATCCTGCTGCTGTCAGACTGTACAACCAACAATGCTAGCTCCGTATTAACCATATGTCCACCGTCACTTTACCTGTTATTATTGCATATCTATTGTATACTTCACTCATTCTATTTAACTCTGCAATAATTTTAATCAATCATTTGCACAGAACTTTACTGTTGTCACTTTATACCAGTGTTGCCTTGTCTGTATATACCTAATGTATATTTTTTATATATTTTTGAATATTTTTTATACTTTGTATTCTTCTTTTTTCCTACTGTACTGTTCACTGTGATGCAACGCTGCAATTTTCCTACTGTGGGACAAATAAAAGATTATCTTATCTTATCTTATTTAGAGGTTCTTAGTCCCTGCTACAAAAAAATAAGGTGGGGGGGGCAATATGTTGAAAAAGGCTCCATATGTTTCCTAAGCTTGTTGAAATTCAAATAATTTGTGATCAACCCCCTAAGAAATAAGGACTTGTTACACTTCCAGTATTATCCCTATTCCCAAGAATCCAAAGCTGAAAGGACCTAATGACTTTAGACCCGTCGCCCTGGCCTCTGTAGTTATAAAGTCCTTTGAGCACCTTGTGCTTTCTCACCTGAAAGAGATTGCCGACCCCCTCCTGGAACACAACAGTTTTCCAACAAAGCTTGGCCCTTCACTACATCCTCCATCACCTCGATTCCTCAGGTATCTACACCAGGATCCTGTTTTTTGATTTCAGCTCTGCTTTCAATAAAAACATCCCAGCTCTGCTTCAGGAGAAGCTCTCACAGCTGATTGTGCCTGACTCCACCTGCAGGTGGATTACAGACTTCCTGTCTGACAGGAAGCCGCATGTGAAGGTGGGAAAACATGTCTCAGACTCCCAGCTCATCAGCACTGGTTGCTTGGGCTGTGTTCTTTCTCCTCTGCCCCTCTCCCTTTACACCAATAGATGCACCCCCAGTCCTCAGTCCAGGGGAGCAGCTACATATTTTTGAGCTGGATGCGAAAACACACAATTGCCCCCCGTACAGTAACCAATCTCGTTCAACTTTCTCTCCATTAGACAGTAAACGAAAACAGTATCCTTTGGAAAAACACCTGTTACTCTTCTCTGCTCTTGGATATGGGCCATCAGAAACTTTCGGTGGGCCATTTTCAACCATGTACTGCCTAAATATGTCCCCCATTTTATGTGTTAAAGGCCATTCAGATGGATCTTCTGAATAAAGTGTTGCCTCAGCACTCTCCTCTGCAGCTCTCTGCTCCTCTCCCTCTTCATCATCTGAACCTCTATGCTCCTCTAACTTTTCTTCATCATCTGGTCCTCTCTGCTCCTCTCACCTCATCTGCACCTTCCTGTTCCACATTCTCCCAATTTTTCCAAAAAAGAACACAATGAGAGATGGTCATCAGACATTCAAACCATTATGGTATATAGGTTTTTGCTGCCTCCCTAATGTATTTATTCCTACCTGATGTCCTCACTTGTCTCTTCTATCACCGACCTCATGTCTGTCTCCTTCACCCCTTGTCTGTGGCGTTGTTCACTAAGTCATATGGTCAAAAAGCATTATAAATTAGTTGTAAAAATTACAGATCTTAATACAGTTTTTAAAAATAAAGTTTAAACATTATCGATTGGGATTAAGTAGCTGTTCCCTCACTTCCACCTAATATTAGACCAACCTGTTGCTTTCCCCTGTCTGTCCTGGTTCTTCCTCTGTCATCTTCTCTTCTTTCTCTCATCCTCACAGCTGAATTAAATTAATTTTATGTTAAGTAGGGTTAAAAAATACAGCAGTCAAACTACAATAAAATTCATCTTTAAATTTGAATGATCTTCTTGTTGGATAACAGCTACTGACTGGACACTGCATCTGATCTGACTTATCAGATACATCACAACACCACTGTAGTGATACTGAATAAAACATTTAAACTCAAGTGTCCCCCTGCCAAAAAGGTTGGTAACATGGGTCACCAAATATGGGACGACTCCGTATCAGGCTAGCTTTATCTAACATGAATATTTTACAACCCTCCTGTCCTATTGTCGATACACTGACAGAACTTACCTACTGTCTTTCAACCACATTGAAAGGCTTTTTTTTCATCCCGCCAACATCTTTATCTTTCTCCCTTTTTCTTTTTCTGTTTTGCGCCCCGGATAGTTTTTTTTTTTTTTCCTTCTGGCACTCCATCTTGCTGTTAAGTGTGCACTACGAGTGGTAGTCAAAGATAAAAAAAAAAAAATATATATATAAAAAAAACACCTCTTAGGGGCAAGTGCGCAAGCCACCTGTGTGGGAAGGGAGAGCGACAGGAGAGGAGGTGAAGGGGGCGCATAATCAGTGCTGTCTCTCTGTTATTGATCATTTTATGCTGTTAAATATAGAAAATGACAACTAGAAAAATTTATTTTCTAGAGGGGTTTTTTGACGCCCCCTCGAGTGCAGTGCCTCTATGCGTTGCATGTGCTGCATACCCAGTTTTTGCACCACTGCCTCAGTCTGTCAAGCTTCTGAAGTTCGCGTACAACACCACTCTCATTGGACTTATCTCTGATGGTGACGAGTCCACCTTCAGGTGGGAGGTTGCCCATCTGGCTAATTGGTGCAGAAAGAACAACCTGGAACTCAACACTCTAAAAATATTGGAGAGGGTTGTTGACTTCAGGAAGAACTCAGCCCCAGCTATCTCCATCACCCTCTGTGACTCCACAATTGACACTATGGAGTCTTTCTGCTTTCTAAGAACTTTCATCTCTCAGGTCCTAAAGTGGGAGCTGATCATCAACTCCCTCACCAAGAAAGCCCAGAAAGGTGTACTTCCAGCGGCAGCTGAAAAAATTCAACCTGACAAGGACTGTGATGGTGCACTTCTACTCTTCCATCATTGAGTCCATCCTCACCTCCTCTATCACCATCTGGTACGCTGGTGCCACCGCCAAGGACAAGGGCAGAGTGCAACGGGTCATCTGGTCTGCAGAGAAGGTGATTGGCTGCAATCTTCCATCTCTCCAGGACTTGTGTGCCTCCAGGTCTCTGAGGCATGCAGGGAAGATTGTGGCTGAGCCCTCGCACATCAGCCACAAACTATTTCAATCACTTCCCTCTGGCAGGAGGCAGTGATTCATCATGACCAAAATCTCATGCCACAAGAGCAGTTTCTTCTATACCACTATCGACCTTATCAACAAAGCCCAGAGACCCCGTGACACTGCCTCCCTCCCTCCCCTGTTAAGGACCTAGAAGCTACTGACATAGCATCTCAGACCTCCTGAGTTACACTAACACACAGTCAACTGTGTAAATAGTATATGGCTATATATTATAATATTTATCGATTAATTTTCGTCCGCTTTATCTGGGGCTGGGTCACAGAGGCAGCAGTCTAAGCAGAGAGACTTCCCAATCCACACACACACTTCCTCCAGCTGCTCTGGGGAGATCCCGAGGCGACACCAGGCCAGCACACAGACATAGTCCCTCCAACATGCCCTGGGTGTTCCATGAGGCCTCCTCCCATTGGGACATGCCTGGAACAACTCCCGAGGGTGGAAACCAGGAGGCCTCCGAAACAGATGCCCGAGCCACCTCAACTGGACCCTTTTGATATTGAGAAGCAATGACTATAATCCGAACTCTTCCCTGGTAACTGAGCTCCTCACCCAACCTTAAAGGGTTTGCCCAGTCACCCTGCGAAAGGAAACTCCTTTTGGCTGCTTGTATTTGCGATCTTGTCCTTTCGGTCATTACCCAGATCTCATGACAATAGGTGAGGTTGGCAACGTAGATCAATCGGTAAATCGAGAGCTTTCCCCCCTGACTTAGCTCCCTCTTTACCACGACAGTCCGATATAGCGACTGCATCACTGCTGATGCTGTAACGATCCGTTTATCGATCTCATGCTTCATCCGTCCCTCACTCGTGAACAAGACCCAGAGATACTTGAACTCCGCTTGAGACAATGACTCTCCACTGACCTGAAGAGGGGAGTCCATCTTTCAATCAAGGCCAAGGATTTGGAGGTGCTGATCCTCATCCTGGCCACTTCACACTCGGCTGCAAACCGCCCAGTGCACATTGAAGGCCCCGGTTTGATGAGGCACAGCCAGGGACTGGGACACCCTCCAGTCCCTGGCTGTGCCTCAAAATTCTGTTCATAAATGTAATGAACAGAACCGGTGACAAAGGACAGCCCTGGTGAACATCATGATTTAATGCCAACTACGAAACAAGGAATTATTGCATAAGATACATTACAAAGACATAGTCCCTCTAATGTGTCCTGGGTTATCCCCTAGTCCAGGGGTAACAATTAAAAATCAGCGTGGTCCGGATAAAGAAAATCAACATCCAGTAAATGTCCAGAGAGATTTTTTAGAGTAGAGAACAACAGTCGTTCAATTTGGTATATAGACAATTTCCTGATTTACATATTTTATAAAACACCTGAACTGACCGTTTGTTATTTTTTCTTTCTTTTGTATTGCCTAATGAGAGCAGTAGGCTTTAGGCTGACCTGCAAGGCTTTAAACCTGAATTTGAATGGAGACAAAGCCATTCTCAAGCACGTATCAAGGTGCTCATTTTGAGCCTGGATCCATATTTATTTTTGATTCTGTTCATGGTGGAGAATCCTGCTTCATTGCAGTAGGTTGAGCCAAACATACTCAAATGTGCAGGGTCATCTTTGAGCACACCATTTTAATTTTCTGTCACCAGTTCACCACAGTTCTTCCAGCAGTCCACACTTTCTCTGCTTTCTTTTTCTTATCGTCTTCTCCTTTCACATCGCGTGGCTTGCCACATGTTTGCCTGCTGTTTCCAAAAGTAGCTAGCATAGGGGAAAACCACCTTGGAGCAGGTGTGTGTGTGTGTGTGTGTGTGTGTGTGTGTTTGTGTGTGTGTGTGTGAATGGGATCTCTGTTCCCATGCATAGAGATGTCTGTGGCATGCACTCACTTAACATAGACCTACGTAATCCTACAATAACATGATATTTACTGTTGATTTATTAAAGAATGTTTTTCAGTAAAAGTCAACAGCAATAACTCCAATAACAAATGATAATTTCATTCAAAATGTATTTATTAAAAATGCTTAACAATTCCTGTAATGAATGAATAGTACAATGAAAGAAATAATGTCTCATCTAAACATCCCTCACTTAATAAAAGTTAACAATAACTCTCAACTCCCAATAACAGATGATACTCAGCCTCAGCAATGAACGAAATAATGTCTGTTCTGTAGGCTATTGGAAAAAATAAATTAACAAATGAGCTAATTAACAAAAAATACCTCTTGTGTAGCAAAAATTATTCAAAATGTACCAAAAACGAACAAACATATCAATAGACTATCTTTACTTTCGGAGTCCAGGTGGCTTTTCAGATCCCTTGCACCTCCATTGGACACCAAGACATATGTGCCTGCTTTGCACACTGTGCACAAGGCCTCCCATTTGTCTCGACCCGCTCTGAAAGCGGGGAAACTCTCTTGTAAATCGTCGGTAAACATACATTTGCGCTTTTGCATGTTGTTGGCGTACTGACAGCCACGATATCTATATTCTGATTAAGAACAGGGCTGCCCGCACTGACGCGGCTCAGGGATTACGTCACACGCAGCGTCGTGCGCAGTGCCCTAGTGCCTATAAATTTAATGGTCCAATTAAGGTAATTTAAAAAATCAGGACATTTCCTCACTTTCTAAAAAAAACATATGCTCTAGGCCTTCTCCCGGTGAAATGTGCCTGGAACACCTTCCGAGGGGGGCTTCCAGTTGGCATCCGAAAACGATATCTGAGCCACCTCAGCTGACCCCTCTATATGTGCAGGAGAAGAGGCACTACTTCGAGCCTCTCCAGAATGACCAAGCTCATTCTTTTGTTCATGATCCAGATTTCTAATGATATCAATTAACAAATGTCTAATTTTAATATCCGTTCCATATTTGTATCAATTGTTGTTTTCTTACCATGTGTTTTCCACTGGTACAGTGGAAATGACAATTATTTTTGTCTCCGTTTTAGGATATTCTAATAAATAAGCCTGTTATCATAACAGCACATAACCACTTATTTTGTGCTGTTGTTATATTAAATTATTTCATCAACACATTACAGATATTAACTCTGTGCTGCTTGACAGCATTGACCCTTTATAATTTTCCTTCTGATCTAACCACTATGTGAGAAACATGTGTCCATGGTGTTTAATCATGCAACACTCGGCAGCAATAGAACCCACAGTAGGCTAAGTTTCCAAGGATACAATGTTTGCTAACTTCATGGCAGAAAAACTGCTCAACAAGTTTGTCCCATTTTAGGCTCCTCCCCGCACTCACAACTGGGCTGGATCTTGGATTTATTTAGTGGTTAGTGTTTCTCTGGAGTCACAGCATAATTATTAAAGAGCTGTCTGTTTTTAATATATTTTCCAAAGAATTATTTATCTTTTCACAACTAGTCATGTTCTTTCAATTATCACTCATTTCGTATTTTTTTGTTCCCTTGAATCTGTAGCATTGCGCTGGACTGTCTATGCCCAAAATGAGTTAATATATGCAAATGCAAAGAAAGCTCCAACTGAAAGAGTGTGAAAGTGTTGAGACCTGCTTACCATTGTATAACAACACAGGAAAAAAAATTGGCATGTCATTTTGACATGAGTATTACTTATTACTGTCCTTCAAGTTTTTAATTTTCCAAAAATAAATTTGGTTTCTTTTCAATTGAAAATGTGTTGTTCAAAGGTCACTTCTATACCTACCATTTTTATGCTGCTTGTCTTTCCTGAATTCCTCCATCTATCCCTGAGTTTTACCAACAGACCACACCCTGCTATAGTTGGTCTCTTTCATAATCAGCAGCCTGGCTCTTTGTTTTAAAATGGGTAGCATTTCCTGTGATCTTGTTCACAAAGTGGGCTGAACATTTACTTTTAAATGTTTTTTAAATGTCATACTTTTTACTATTTAATGATTACAGTCAACCCAGAAGTATTTAGAGCATTTCATATGTTAAATGCTATGTTAAATGCCTTGACCTCCCACCAGAGGCGGGAGGTCAAGGCATAATGTCTATCAGAGCCATTGTCCAAGTTTAGACATGCTTTATATTTTGTTCAAAAAACCTTTCAAGTTCAAAAGCCAGACTCACATAAGTAGGTTGTTGCAAAATTGAAAGAGGGACTACAGAGGGGTTCAAAGTTCTTTCTTAAATCCTGACATATTTGAAAGTTAGTGACAGAATATGTTGCATGCCATGCAGCTTCCTTCTTTTTTGGTGCCAAAATTTACCTAATTAATTAAATTAAACTGCCGATCGATGCAGTAGGCTTTGGAACAAAAGAGTCATATTGTCTCCAGCTTGCTTTTCTGTCTTTTCAAAGATTTCTTAATTTCAGGCTTTACATTGACTAGACTGTATTTCACAAATGTCTTCCATTTTTCACAACTAAATTCCAACTACCTTTTAGAGTTGAACAAAGTACACAATGACAAAAAGGGTTATATTATGGCTTTCTAAAAACTGTACAATAAAAATATGCAGGATAGCAGAAAAAAATATCACCTTGCAGAGTCTGTAAACTTCCTTGATTTTCATTTATAGCAATGAATGCAAATATGTAAGGTGTAACTGTTAAGAAAAATGCATAAAATCCTACCTGTTTTGATGTTCAGAACAGGTCCTGAAGAAACAAATAAAACAATTTGGGGAAGAAAAATAATCCAGAAAACTGTATGAACACAGAGGGCTCTATAACAAAGATAAAAAATTATCAGACAGTTTGAAACAGAAAGTGGTTACTAGCACAAGCGACTGCAGAAGGTTATGAGACAGAGGTGGGAGGTTCAAAGTCTACTTTCTACTTGTCTCCTGACTTCAGTCCAGTGGAATTACAGATATTAAGTCACAGCATAATTATTAAAGAGCTGTCTGTTTTTTATGTATTTTCTTACGAATTATTTATCATCTTTACAACTAGTCATGTTCTTTCTATTATCACTCATTTCATATTTTTGTTCCTTTGAATCTGTGGCATTGTGCTGGACTTTCTATGCCCAAAATGAGTTCATGTATGCATATGCAAAGAAAGCTCCAACTGAAAGAGACGTGTTGAGACCTGCTTAGCATTGTATAACCACACAGGGGAAAAAAATGGCATATCATTTTGACATATGAGTATTACTCATTACTGTCCTTCAAGTTTTTAATTTTCAAAAAATGAATTGGTTTTGTTTTCAAATTAAAATGTATTGTTTAAAGGTCACTTCTATACCTACCAGTTTCCCTTTGCCATTTTTCAGCTGCTTGTCTTTCCTTAATTCCTTCACCTATCCCTGAGTTTTACCAACAGACCACACCCTGCTGTATTTGATCTCTTTCATAATCAGCAACCTGGCTCTTTGTTTTAAAACAGGTTTCCAGTGATCTTGTTCACAAAGTGGGCTGAGTCATTTTTGTTGCACCTTTCCAGGATTTCTTCCCATCTGTTTTTGCTCTTTTCAATTTTCTCCTCCAGTCTGCTTGACTTAACCCTTTGCATGAACAGGTGAGCATTTTAAATGTGTTAATCTGAACTCTAGAAATGTTTATTCTTACTGCATTCCTTTGATGCACATGCTGAGAAAGTAATTCATTATACTGTGGCTGTATTTATGAGCAGTGATCACTCATACTATCAGATTATGTTACTTTCAGTTTCTGTTCTTTGAAATGGATACTTTTTTACGTGATAAGCTAAACCAGTGGGATCTGAATTGTTTAAACAATACATGTAAAGGTTTACCGGTAGTAATAATTCAAGACTGTTAAAAGAATATAGTGTGCATTGTGATTGTGTTAACAAAAACTGATGCTCTAATAATGCATACATTGGGAAAGGGGCTTTTTCTTCAAACTTCTGCATCTAGAGTTAAAGTTTAAAGTACAACTATGTAGCTTTGTTCCACAATGTTCACATTATTTCATACATGTTAAAGTATTTTCAGGTCAATATGCATCACTTGGCATGTATCAATGTTCCATGTGGGTTGCCCTTTTAAACACTTTCCTTTGTAACTTTGGAGGGTCAGATCCATCATTGAGTGGGTGATCCAAAGGGGGAAATTTGTTTTGTATTAACTAGTAACTCAAAGACTTCTCAGTCTTAATCTAAAAAGGTCTGAAATCTGATTCCAAAACATGGAGAAAGACTCTTAAAGGTCCCATATTATTCCACATTTCAAAATATAAATATTAACGATAAGCCCCCAATAGCATGTTATTGCTGCTTGTGGAGGAAAATTCCTCTAAAATTAGGCAGACAGCCTTTACAAAAAATATTGTAAAGGCTGTCTGCCTAATTCCTGAGCATAAACTGTCTTGACTTTCCAAGCCCCTGTCCTCCCAAAAACCGCATCCCCACAACCCGAAAACATGACAACCAATCAGAGTTCCTAATGATAGTCCAGGGATTATACATAATTTGAAAGCCTTTGCTTGGCCGATTGGATGCAACAGCTTGCGCTAGACTGCTTGTTCCCCCTTATGACATCATAAAGTGCATGATTTTTCAAACAGAGCATTTTGTTACACATTAGCTAAGAGGTGGAGAAAAGCAATGATAGAAGTAAAAGGGTTTATTTCATATGCAAACTACATACCCAGGCTTCAGGACACATATGACTGTTACAAAATGTTTATAAAGTGAATTTTACATAATATGAGATCTTTACATTTTGTAAGACTGCAGTGTTGCCAGTGGCTAAACCTGAAAGTTAAAGATCTAGCGCCCCTTGTGGCTAAAATGTATACTATGCTGCTTTAAGTTTTTACCAAAAACTTTGTCTTGTTTTAAGAAGATAACTTTAGCCTCATAACATAAATGTTTGCACCAAGTTATCATCTTGGTTATGGTTCTTAGGATGAACCAAAGTTAGGTTGAGCAAACCTATTAAGCTCTTTGATATTACGGATTTTTTTTCTCAGAACAGGTAACATCAATTTAGCCTGGGTGCCATTCCGAACTTAGTCCCGCCCACAAAGTTTGAGGTCGGGGAAGTTCGGTCTGGCTCTGCTCCATAGTAGCGCGAGTATTATCGCCCACTGTCAGGCGATCCAATCAAATTGTCAGGGCGGGCTTTATACGATGATGGACAGATGATCAACAGTAATGTAATCAACCATGTGACCAAAGTGCGCTTTGGTGACAACAATAATGGCTGCCGCTGGAGAGTTTAGGTGAGTAGATTCTGCTATTAGGTCTGTTCTAGAAGATATCGACAGCAAATTAATTTTAAAAGAGGAACAGAGAAACGCGATCAAGTCTCATCTTCTTATTATAGGCGTGCAATTGCACACTTTGATTTTTGTGGACAACAACTATGCCTCGCTTAACATATGTCACGCACTCCGTTGCTCTTGTTGGTTGTAGGTCTATCCAATTGAGTGCAGAGGCATTTTTTTTGCTGGTTCGTTCGAAACACGCCCCATAATCACAGCTCTATGGAGCAGTATCAGACTCATATTCTGACTAGAATTGAGTCGGACTACGTCAGGCTAACATCAATTATCCTCCGATCTGAAGCATATTCTCTCTTCTAGGTCCTACTCATTTCATTAAGTCAGCAGAGAGGAAACTATCTTTGACAGAGAAGGAACTCCAGATTGATGTGCTAAATCCTTGGGCCTTTTGCCTTACAAACTTCAAATCTTTAAGGACTCGTAAGCCAAAGTGGTTGTAAATCAATGGTTGCTATGACAAGTGCTGTAAACTAAGGAGCGAAATAGTGCTGGCAGTAGGAAAAGAAGCTACAGTAGAAAAGGAAAGCTAGATGCTTTCTATTTACATTTAGCATTGTGGACTTACAACTGGATGGTGCGTAGGAGCTATATGGATACCCACAATTCTTTGCATGTCAGGATGTATAAGCACAACTCCCTCACTGAATTAAATAAAAAATATATTATTCCTTAAAGGAGAAGTTCACTTTTTAACACTTTAAGCCCATTTTCTGTAGTGTCCAGGATGAAATCGAATGATCGACACCAAAATTTTTACTCCGACGTCGAGGTGCTAACGTCTCTGTTAAACACTTTAAAAAACTCTGAAAATGGAATACGAAAGGTGGATTCTTGATTCTTGATTCTCGACGTCGGAGTACACAGAGTGAAGCGAAAAGACTGCAACTGTGTAAACAGGCCCCATTTCCGTTTCCGGTGGCAGGGGAATATTGACTATTCCAACAGAACTCAATGGGATTTACAAAATGCTAAATAAAACACTACAGGAACGTTTTTTCTTTACGAAACTTTTTTTGGAACGTCATTGAACAGCGCTGACGACCCGGTGAGTAGCATATTTTAAAAAAAGAACGTTTAAGGTTGTTTTAAGGACATTATCGGACATGCACAATGGAAGCCATTCTGAAGCAGCCAGGGGGTGATTCTGCATGAGCCAAAAAGCAGAGACAGGACCAATTGTCAAAATTTTGGTGTCGATCATTCGATTTCATCCTGGACACTACAGAAAATGGGCTTAAAGTGTTAAAAAGTGAACTTCTCCTTTAAGGAATAATATATTTTTTGTTTAATTCAGTGAGGGAGTTGTGCTTATACATCCTGACATGCAAAGAATTGTGGGTATCCATATAGCTCCTACGCACCATCCAGTTGTAAGTCCACAATGCTAAATGTAAATAGAAAGCATCTAGCTTTCCTTTTCTACTGTAGCTTCTTTTCCTACTGCCAGCACTATTTCGCTCCTTAGTTTACAGCACTTGTCATAGCAACCATTGATTTACAACCACTTTACAACCACTTTGGCTTACGAGAATCAAGAATCCACCTTTCGTATTCCATTTTCAGAGTTTTTTAAAGTGTTTAACAGAGACGTTAGCACCTCGACGTCGGAGTACACAGAGTGAAGCGAAAAGACTACAACTGTGTAAACAGGCCCCATTTCCGTTTCCGGTGGCAGGGGAATATTGACTATTCCTACAGAACTCAATGGGATTTACAAAATGCTAAATAAAACACTACAGGAACGTTTTTTCTTTACGAAACTTTTTTTGGAACGTCATTGAACAGCGCTGACGACCCGGTGAGTAGCATATTTTAAAAAAAGAACGTTTAAGGTTGTTTTAAGGACATTATCGGACATGCACAATGGAAGCCATTCTGAAGCAGCCAGGGGGGGATTCTGCATGAGCCAAAAAGCAGAGACAGGACCAATTGTCAAAATTTTGGTGTCGATCATTCGATTTCATCCTGGACACTACAGAAAATGGGCTTAAAGTGTTAAAAAGTGAACTTCTCCTTTAACATGTCTTGTGTGTAATAAATCCATATTTTTTGGGATTTATAAAGTAAAGCTTTAGTTATTTGGTATATTTGTCCAACTTGTATTTTTGTACTTCAGAAGGCTGTAGCCCCAATTTAACAGGCATCATCTATGCGTGTTTCCATTTCGTAATAATTTCCTTAAGACTTAAGGTTGTACACATTTAGCCCAGAAGACTTGAGCACTGAAGCACCCCCAAATTAAATCAAAGCACCCAAACAAAACAACTGTAACATAAAAAATATGAAATACAATACTTGTTTAAAGTGATATTATAAATTATTATTATTATCAGTCATCCAGGTCATAGTCAATCCAAAAAAATAAAATTAAAAACAACATTGTATACATTGGAGAAGCCAAACAACCTCTCCACAGACGTATGGCCCAACACAGACCTCATCGGAACAAAACTCTGTGGTACATCTACACCTCATGGACGAAGGACAGTCTTTTGAGGACTAGAATGTTCACATTTGGGAAAAAGAAAATAGGTGGTTTGAGAGGGTCGTGAAGGAAGCCATCTATGTTAAGAAAGAAAAGACAACAACCTTAAACAGAGGGAGTGGACTCAGGTTTCACCTTTCAAAAACATACAATGCAACAATTGAGTTAATCCCTTCCCGCTATCGTTGCATCCCCAGCCTCTGTACAGGAGAGCGGGAGACCTCGCCTATTCAGCCAGGCCAACAGTTTCCTTTAACAACCGACCTTTCAGACACTTAGACACGTATAGGGCATTGCAGACTATCAAAAGAAGCCAAATGACCCCCATTCCAAAGGGGTAGACCCATTTGTCCATTTCAATTAGCATATTTTCAAAACAAAAACAAGGCTTTGTTGGGCTACTGTATAAAACCTCGAACTCAACACTATTCCTGACATTTTGAATTGAAAAAGCCTCCTGGATGGGAAGCGAAACGTCTTCAAATTTGGAAACAAAGTCCAGTGGATTGTTTTTAATTTTCTTTTTTTTTATTTTAAACTGAGCAGTTTTATTGCAAGACAAGTTTATTTATATAGCACATTAAGGCAGCAGGACAGTTGAAAGTGTTATGCATAAAAAACACAATAGGAAAACACACATGGTGTGTTCTTGTGCTCGGTCTTCTCCACTGAATTCTATTCAACCCCTGACTTTGATCACAATCTGGGTTATTTCTACCTATCACCACTTTGTTTTACCTGCATCCCATCTACTCTTAGCCTACTTCCAGAGGCTGTTTGGGGATAATTTCTTCCTAGTGATATCATTTCACAAATTATTAAAATCTGGGTTTTTTTTTCCTGATCCTCAGATTGCATCTCTTCCAGAATTACTATTATATTATATTATATTATATTATATTATATTATATTATATTATATTATATTATATTATATTATATTATATTATATTATATTATATTATATTATATTATATTATATTATTATATTATTTGTGTGGTAAATACAGTATGATGTCTTAATCTAAATCTCATGTAGTTTGTTATTTTGACAGCTAATTAGTGACCTAACCCGTTCAAGCAGAATCTACCATGGAGGAACCAGCAGTAAAAAGGATGCATGACAGCTTCCAATTCGCAGGTATTTTTAGGGTGTTTATTTGATCAAAAAAGATTACACATATTCAGGAAAGTGAAAAGTATTCTGCTTAAAAGATGTGTATTTATAATATCTCTTGTACAAATCCTACATTAAAGAAGTGAGGGTCAAATTAAAATTTTTCTTTCTTCACATTAATTATTCAGTGTTACTGCTCGGTATATGTTTTGTGTTTACTTACAGAAGCAGTGATACTACCTGATGCGAAAATCATAATGACGCATGTTCAAGCCAATCTACACAATCAGATGTGCACAGATCTTACTGAATTCCTTAAGTAAGTATGATTTGAATCTTCCTCATTATGCCTTAGATATAATCATTAGTAAGTATTAGCTCTATCTTAGATTCCTTGATTTCGAAGAGTTTCAGTCAGGTTTTTGTTATCTTATATGGTACTATGTTATTTAATCATATAACCTTTGCTGATATTTTGTCCTGTGAATACATACAGGTACAGAGTAATAGGTATTATTAGGGTACTTGGTGGGGTCTGTATTCGATGCCTATGTGGTAAATGACAGTCACACCAAAAGGGGCACGATATGATGAATGATTTGAGTGTTGGGATGTCCATAATGTACAACGTTTTCAAGCAAAAGAATGTCCATCCATGCATTTGGCACCAGGATACCCCAGGCCAGAGGTCAATCATTTACCTTGTGGTGTCAGGATTCTGCCGAAAATGCCCACGCACAATAAATCCTCCTACAAGTAGCTGAATTTCAAACAGATGCTCCTAAACTACTCTTCACCTGCATGTTCAACTATCACTTGTGCAAATAAAGTACCAGAGGCCCCAATATATCACATGAGTGCTTGCTCCTTCCGCAGCCTCTCTCCTCCTCGTGAGTGGACCTACTTCTGCTAACTTCTGTCAACTTTTGTCACTTTGAAGGTGTTACCCACCAGATAAAGCAACTTGCCTGTGATTGGCTACTTTTCAGGAAATCCCACCTATTTAGGGTATACTCTTCTTCTTACTAGCAAAGCAACTTCAGGCTTCTCTTCAGCTGCTTTTCTTCAAGAGTTGGAAGTTGGTAAGTGAAGCCATCCATAAATATAGCAAATATGGCAGGACAGTTTACACTAGTTATCTTGGTAACACGTCAACTGCCTTGTCCTTCCTGAGGTGTTTGTCACTTTGACAAAAGGTGACAAGGGCAACAGGTCCACACAAGGAAAAAATAAATAAAAGATCAACTCTATTGCCTTAAATATGTCTTAGCCTGTAGTGCACTAAACCTACAAGCATAAATTAAATACAATTCACAGTAAACAGCACCTGCAGTTCTGGTCTTGGAAATGTCTTCCAAGCTCCAGAATGATGAAGAGGCTGTCAACATGGATGGCAGAGGTCATGAGGGAAGAGACCCTACTGGCCACAACTGTGACAATCTGGCTGGTTGTCATGATGGGTCTCTAGTGTATAAACCCACATGCATAACACCACAGAAACGGGATAAAAGTTTATTTAAGATGCACACACAGAAAAACAAGATCTGGTTCTGGTACAGGTCTGGGACAGCAGTCACTGAGAATCTGCAGAGATGGATTGTTTGGTTAGCCAGGCAGTGGAGAGGGCTTGTTGATGTTTGATTCAGATTTGTACCTTGATGAGGTTCAGGCAGATCACTGGAGAGGGGGAACCAATTGGGTCCAGAGACAGTGGGTTCAGCAGAGAGCTCAGCAGCAGCAGCGTCTAGCTTCAGACAATTGAGTTTCAGATCTTGAATGATGTCCAAGCTCTCCCATGAGAGCTGATTGGGGAGGCAGGCAGGTTTTCAAGCTAGCTCCTCCAGAGCTACAGACTTTAGTCAGGCTTTCCAAAACTGGTCAACACTCCGGCGAAGAAGTCAGGTCTGGCTGCTGCCTATGTAGGAGGTCTCCTGATGGGCTGATGATCCACAGGTGTGCTGGAGGCTCCAGCCCAGGAGACCCACAGCGCTCTCTGCTGGAGACAGGCGGCAGATCTCCAGATCCCAACACTGGTGGTAACATTAGTTTTTTCTCTAGATTACAGGTGGACATATTGGTCCTCCAGTGTACTCTTGCTCTGGTACAGCACAATTTCATGGATGACCCATCCTTGTCGTGTATTATCTCTCTTCTTAACGACTTAAAGATTAGGACTAAGTTTTGTAAAAATTCAAAGTTCTTAAAAAGCAGAAAAGTCTCAAACAAAGATCCAAAAATCAGTCAGAAGCAGTTGAGTCCAAGTCCAGGGTGTTTTATTGCAAAACACAACACAACCACACGGAGCTGGTCCCCGGTGAGCAACTGAACAAATGGTGAAAACAGCCCTCTTTTATACATTTCATTGGGCTTGGGGCTCCTCCCCCAAGCCCCCTCCTTTGTTTACATCATTTCAGGTGTTTTTCTTCGGGTAAGACCAATTATTTTTATCTTATCAGTGGAAAACCCCTTTCAAAGCATATTTTTATATATATTTAATCAACAGTCTTTGTTACAGGTTATGGTGACATTCTTTTGCAAATCATGATGACATTTATTGCTACTAAATCATAGACACATCATATTCTTAATTATCAACCCGCCAAAACAAAACTTTCATCCAATGTAACTTATGATTATGACATTTCTGTGAGAGCGGTCTCACCGGTCATGATGACATCTGGTGCACTTAAATCAGAAACTTATGACAGTTTAATTACTAATCTGTCAAAACTAAGCCTTTCTTCCAATGTGATCTAAGACCATAATATTACTCCAAGCTAGGTCAGTATCACCCTGGTGTTCCCCGTGTGTTCCATGTCCCAGCAAAGCATCACCCTTTTCTATGACCAGTACTGCACAGTGTGTTTTGAAGATGACAACTCAATTCATCACAGTTAGTTTGGCTAAACTTAGCTGAGCTGGGCAACCTTGGTATGTCAAATAACTCATTTTTAATGAGAGTGCTTCTATCTCTAAAAGGCCAGGTGCAGAGTTACACACACACACACTGCTCTGCTTCTCTCCCTTTGGCTTTGGAAGGCAGTCATACACACACGCTGCTCTGCTTCTCTCCTTTGGCCTTGAAAAGTTTTTATAAATGTATTTGTGAAAACAACTTTAAACTTATACTCATAACTTATACTTATAACATTAACTCTATTTTATTCTAGTCATTGGTGCAGATTAATACACTACATCCTCAGAGATCTTTATACACAACTTTAAAAAAAACAACACTTGTTTTGCTTGCTGTTAATACACTGTCTCACATTTACTGCTTTTCTCCCTTTGTAGGGAACCGTCATCTTGTTCAGGGACTGCTTTTATGTCTCTTTCTAATGCCTTAAAGCAGTATTGAGGAATGTGAACAACCCTAACGCTGCTATGGATTTGGTATTTCTCATTGAATTGGTCCAACCACTTTGACGACATGAGGTCAGCACCTTGAGCGATACTGGTACTGTTACTGATAGTTATAGCCCAGTGCTCCTTAACAGTTTGGAGCCAAACAATCCCTTTATAGCTAAAGATTGCTACAAAGGTCATTATTAGGCCCGAGCGGCGAAGCGCTGTGAAGGCCTTGTAATAATTATGTGATCTGTGGTGAAAGTGCACTATATTGTTCTGAATGACATATAAGTTGGTTTGGTATGTCATGTGACTTATGGGAGCCAAAGTATCTATTTGAAGTTGGGGAAGGTAGTCAGGTTTAGTCAGGTTTTATTAGGGCAGGGGTGCTTTGTCAATGTCATCTTTGTGCCAGGTGGTTGATTTGGCTGCTGACATTTTGCTGTTTGTGGGCCTCTTGGCTTGCTGTGTATGCTGTTATTGTCATCTTTATCCTCTTCGCTATCATTATCAATATCATCCTACGCCTTCAGGACCTCCACTCTAGGTTGTGTTTCATCTTAGAAGAGGGGACCATCTCATTTGTGTCTTGAATGTGCAGGTTGTGGGTATATAGGACATAGTCTGGGTCTGGGACATCGTCATCATCTTCCTTGTCACTGGTGGCAGGGTGAGATGGCACAATAGTTTTGATGTGTTTGCAGTAATACAACTGAGCAGACAGCTGGTAATAAAAAATCGAGAAATAAAAGTCAGAAAACTTATTAGTTAAAGACTGACAAAAATCAAAAATATTTACAGCAATAAAATGCACAACAACTATTAACAGACAAACTGACAAAAAATAATACATTTTCACTGCAATCACAGATAAAACAGTTGTTACATAATAAAACTGATAAAAATGCTTGAAAATGTGTAGAAATGGTTAAGGCTTCTTATTGGATCATTATGGTATTATGCAAATTCTTGGCAACATCTATCACAATATATAAACAAATTTTCCTCATTTGTAAAGTACATTCAGTACTTGCATCAGGGGTATTCCAATAAGAGTCATACCTCCATAACTCCAGAGTTTACAGGAAGAGGGCATATGATCAAATGGATCATGGTCCTTTTTCCTTCTGTAATTTCAAACATTTTGCTTATTCCTTAGCAAATAATAGACATGTTATCACCTTAAATAACTATTTAACCATGATGTGATTTCATCGACTTGTCATTAGTAGTTTTTATTTTTCACTGTAAATTTGGAAAGTAACTGATCTCTCCTGATTGGTCAAATGCCAGAATAACATGTGCAACCATGAAGTAAGATCTTTCCTGGTTGGCTTGATTAAAGTAACTGGGGGTAAAGTAACTGGATTAAGGTAAAATAAGGAGGGACTTTATCTATAAGATGTGTAAAAGTTATCCAAAATGACAACTTGCCCAATAAAGAGTTAAGGGCAATTTATGCTTCTGACATAGCCTCTGCAACTGTCAAATGTCTGTGTGGTCGTCCTTCTCTATTCTGTGTGATCCGCGTAGTTCTCGCGAATTCTCGATTAGGCTCCCCCTTGGGTTAACCCTAACCCTTTGGCAGGAAACTGCTGTGTGTCCATAGAAATTCCAGACCGACGGTGCAGAAGCATACCAGCAAAACTGGTTCGTGACCAGACCCAAGCGACATTTGATGTGTGCGGTTGCAGAAGTCTAATCTACTCTTTAATTGTTTTTCACACCGTCCATGTGCTGTTGTGCTGTTTTCCAATTATTCCAACTAAAAGGCCTTCTGATTACCCATGTAATGGATAATCAATGTCATCAATAATCATGTAATCAATCACGCACGAGGAGAGGGATCAGTGTTCTTTAAATTAAGGAGGATCAAAGGAAAATTTAGCTTCGGATAGGCTGTACGAAGAAAGTCCTATCAGCAACAATGGTTAGAACTAAGATAGTGTGCTGCAAAAATCAGAGAAAAATCTACTGTGGTCATTGGTTGCATAGGAAACAAACAGGGCTTAATACTGGATCAAAATTCTAAGAATGTTGTCCCTTGCGGGCAAGTGGGACGATCTGTACAGTGTTTGCAGTCCTGGGGACAGGTTGTAGGACAAAGAGAGAAGCCTCTGTCTTCTTGGTGGTGGGCGCAGTGAGCAGTTTTGGGGTAGTACATATATGAGGACCCTAGATTGCAGGATGCTCCTTTTCTTCGAGATTTCATGAAAAGAGTTTATTTTACTTACAAACTGAAGCCCATGACTTTAGTGGTCAGATCCTGTGTGACATCCAATATTCATATTCCTTTTATATCTTGGCTGTGAGGCCAAGAACTGCAGTACAAACAATACACCTGTCAAAAAGCTCAATGACATCCCTAAAAAAATGTAAGAGAACTAATAGTATTGGATATCTGGATATCAGTGCAGCATTCAACACTGTTGATCACTCTGTTCTTTTGGAGCACCTGGAAAACTGGGGTGGCCTTTTTGGTAAAGCACTTGATTTGTTTAAATCCTGCTTGTGTCAGTACTGTAGGCAAATTTATATTAGATATCTTATCATAGCTTTATCATGGTAGAGAAACCATGCACAATTCTGACACTGTCTGAGACATATCCATCAGGAAACATTTATGATTCATTTTACAAACATTTAACAGGTGAATGTTTTCTCAAAATTTTCAACAGGACCAACATTAAAGATTTGGAGATGGAAAAGAGGGAGTTAGTAGGTGTATTCGGTAAAACAGGATCTGGAAAGACCTCATTGATAAATGCTGTCATTGGTATACAGAAACTTTTGCCATCTGGCGATGTTGATGCATGTACCTCAGTCATGATTAAAGTGGAGTCAAATATGCACAACTCAAACTATGAAGCAGAAATAGAGTTTATCACCAAAGAGGTAAATAAAGATGTTAATCTGTTCCTTGTATTCTTGGTAAAGTATTGGAGGGTTATGCATCTGAAACTTATCAAACATATTTCTTTTCAGGATTGGGAAGATGAGTTGTTTACAGTAGATCACTTTCTTGAAAATGATGGAGAGCAGGAGAGGGATGATGAAGATGATGATGATGATGATGATGATAATGATAGCCGCCATGACCTTTTTGAGAAGATCTCAGCAGTGTATGGAGAAGAATGGAAACAAATATCATCACAACTCATGGATATCAACAACTTCAGTGAAATTCCAGAGTTTCTTCAGTCCACAAAGAAGATTTTAACTTTTGAATCTGTAAGTTGGACTTAGCAAATTAAACAGCATTTGGGAGCAATTTGCTAACGTTTACAATTAGCAACACTATATATTTCCATTGTTATGCTAACAATCATGATGTTCTACATCTGTCCATAATTCCTGATTGATCTAACCACTTGACCAGATACAGGCATGTCTTTAACACATAAAGACCTTGATGACTTTAATTTTACAGAAATTATTGTATTTGGATCCTCTTGGGAGAAAAAATGCTTGCTCAGTCATTTTATCTATACAGCACAAAATAGGCTCTCTATGATCAATAAAAACAAAAACCTTCTTTTACCTTTTATTAGGACATGTTTTTTTAATTCAACCTTAAAAGGGTTTTTGCTGGGAAATTGATTATTTACCATCAGGAACTCCACAAAATGCAGTTAAAAGCATTAAGCCTATCCAAAAAGCAAGAGTGTTATGAAAATAAAAAAAAATAAATCATATTTCTTCAAATTTAGCAATTCTTCAAATTTCCTTCCATTTAGTCGCTGCTCACTGGTTTGTTTTACTCTATCTCTATATTCTGCAAGGCTGAAGAGTTATCAGAAAATATTGCTAAGTACACAAGACAAGGAGAAGAAAGAGACAAACAAAGGTACTATTGGCCACTTGTGAAGTGTGTGACTGTCAAAGTGCCAAGAAATGATTTTCTCCAGCATGTAACTCTGGTGGACCTTCCTGGAAATGGAGATCGAAACAAGAGCAGGGACACGATGTGGAAACAGGTCATTTATATATTTATACTATGGAGTTGATTCCAATGTTATTTATGCTTTACTAGGACTGTTATATTTCAAAAATATTTTTAAGGAATAATTCTCAGTGTGAAAACATCATTTCAGATTATTGGAAAGTGTTCTGTGTTGTGGATTGTGTCTGAAATTAACCGGGCAGCAGCTGATAAAGAATCCTGGGAGATCCTGAAAAGCCTTGGAAATGATGGCGAGACTCGACACATTCACTTTATCTGCACAAAGTCTGATGTAGTTGGAGGTTCTAATGATGAGTAAGTTCACAGAATAAAACTGGAATGTTGCTTGAATTTAAAAATGATTCAGCCTGGGTATTAATTTTAATTTAAATTATTATCTTAACAAACACAACACTAACATTTCTATATTCTATGGGTGTTTCTATGGGTAGTAACCGATCTGAAGAGACCAGTTAATTTATAAGGTTTGATAAATGTTTGTAAAAATGAATAATTTTTGTTTTTTCTGAAAACTGAATAGAACAAAAGTTTACGGTTTAAAATAACATACATGATTAAACATACTACTAAAGGAATACATGAACACTTTATTGAATCTTATAAACACCCGTTAAGTAAAACAACATGAGTTTTTATGTATGCATGCTGGATTTCTTCTTTTTGTTATATGATAAAGCACAATTTTCATGCATATTGAAACCTGAATAAAGTCTATTCATGAAATATTACACCTAATTCGTAACCTATTTTGATTCTTAACTCTGAATTGACAGCATGAAGATAAAATATATCAAATGATCAAATGCTTTTTTAAGGAAAACCATATGTAAACTTTTTTTACTTTCTACTAAATAGCATGATGTGATATATGTCAGAAAAATGTTTCACCAGTGAATGCTTTCTTTTAGTTCGGAGGCTAATCTTCAGACCACAATTCTTAAGAGAAACATGGAGGCCAAGAAAGCAGTGCAAAATCAATTAAACAAGATACCATCCACTAAGGTAGCCAATGAGCATATTTAATATTAATAATATTTTAAAAATGACAAAATAAGTTAACATGCTCATTTATTCCACAGAGATATTGCAGAGATGAGTGTATTGAAGTGTTTACAGTGAGCGCTGCAGAGTTTCTGAAAAGTAAACACCTTAATCCAGATGACACTGGTAGGTTGAAACCAACAAAGAAAAGATAACTTCCTCAGCAATACCATTTAACTTTAATGTAAACCTTAATGTAATGTAATGTAAATTTGTCTTTTATAAGAAATCCCAAAGCTTCAAGATTTTCTAAAAAGTTTGAATAATCGTCCCTCAGAGACATTCAGCTTTATTTCCAGAGCTCAAAGGATTCTGGTTTTGATTCAAGGAGCCAGTCTGACAAAAGTGGTAAGCTTTATCCTGAGTTCATGAATATTTTTTATGTTAGTCAATGGCTAAGTGATATCCAATCTCTATATGAGGCTCCTGCTAGTTTCTTCTTTAACCTGAAACAGCTGTTGTTTGGGATTCTGGTTAGGATTTCTTGGCACGGCATTTGGTTAAAATTACCTCTTTTCTGTCTTTATAGCACAAACCAAAAAAATTGGAGTAATCAAATAATCAATAGATTGCTATAAACTAAAAAGGAACTAAAAGTAATATAGCTTTGAATAAAGGATATTTGTTTCTTTTTTAGGCTGGTGTTAATAATGTGAGTAAGGACCTTGAGACAAACCTAAACCATCAACTTAATGCAATCAAAAAGGAAATGAAAGAGATCCACACAGCATTTGGAAAATGTGTTGATCAAGGATTTGAAATATACCAAAATTCATTTGAAAGAATCCTGAAGTCCTTTTTATGTACTGCAGTAGGTAATCTGATGGTTATATACATTTAATCTGATAGTGTTCAGTGTTGGTTTTTAATTTCCGCTTTTTTGTCTTTTTTTCCCCACAGGGGAAGAGTGCCACAGCCCAATGCAACACACTAATGAGTGTCTTGAAAGATGGTGGCATCTACAAAACAAAAAATGGGAAAGAAATAAATCTCATCTTAAAATTATCTTTAAAATTGAGAACGAGTATTGATGAAGAATTCAGAAAAAACGTCCAGTAAGAATTTTATAAATACAAAAAAATACATAAACACATTAACATTATATGATACAACTATTGAAAATTATGTCAAATATTATAATGTGTTGAAATGTTTTAGCAATGATGGCATTTGCAGTCGATTACATGGAGTGATCAACAAGTTTTCACTTGAAACCGAAAAACTAAAAGAGAAGTACAAAGATTCAGAACTGCTGCTGATATTTCTTGAAACAGAGGTAATTCATAAAAAAATGCAATATGTTATTATATATTAAATGTAGAAATGCTTTAAATCACATATATCAAATTTTAGAACTTGAGGGCAAGTGTCTTGCAACTGTTAGCTATGTCTCTGCTTCAACATACACGAATCAGTCAATAGCAGGGCTCTGGAGAACCTGCTTGAATGTACTCATACTTTTCTTCTACTTTATCCTGGACTGGGTTGGGGGGCCACAACCTCAGCGGACCCAGACTTTCCCCTCCCCACGCACCTCCTCCAGCTCTGCTTGGTGAAGCATGAGGCCATCCCATGCCAGCTGAGAGACATAGTCCCCCACCATGCTATGTGTGGGGGGAGGCCCACCCAGAGCATCATTTTATTAGCATACACTAACTAGCATTGCCTCATTTGTAAAGAAAATGCACTGTGTACTTGCATTAGGGGGTATTCTAATAAGGGTCATACCAAATTAACTCTAGCGTTTGCTGGAAGAAGATGTATGATCATACATGGTTCTTTTTGTTCTGTATTTTCACAAATGTGTGATTCCTGGCCCAGGGTCTCTCTGCATGGAGTCTGCATGTTCTCCTGGTTCATGCGTGAGTTCTCTCTAGGTACTACTGTCATAGCTTTGTTAAGGTCTCTGATCCACATGTAAAAGAGAAAACTCCCAGGAGATAAGGAAATCAGATAATTAAGTTTAATGGAGTGAGATCCAGGTTTGTAGCTGTAAGTCGGTGGTGGTGAGTTTGGTTCATCCAGGTGAACTGTGATCTTGAGAGAGCTTTTGTAGCTGCTGTGCTGGCAGGGAGTGAAGATGGAGTGGTTCCAGTCCAGTAGATGAATCCAGTTAACTTCTTGCTATTTTGGAAGTGACTCAGTAGAGTAGTTTGCCCAGGCTTTCTCAGACAAGGGAACTGAAAATAACACACTGAGATCAATAGGGACAGTAAGTATTACCAAGTGCAGAGAGGCTGAGAGTTACCATGTGTGTTTGACACTTTGGCAAAGAGTGACTGGATCCCTGCTTCTCTTGTACAGCTCAGGTAATGAGGCTCATGGTTGCATGTCTCTGTGTGTCTTGGAAAAGACACACAGATAGGCACCGGCCCCAATATGACCCTGATTAAAGAGAAAGACGGATGGATGTGTGAATTTCATTTAATTACCATAGTTAATTTTATTTTTTCGCTGTAAATTGAGAGTGACTAATCTCTCCACTGATTAGTCAAAACCCAAAATTATGTGTGCAACCATGTAGTAAGATCTTTTCCAAGAGACATAGTCCCTCCAGCATGTTCTGAGTCTTCTACTTGCCCATCTCCCAGTGCTTTAAAATCCCCCAAAGGGAGGCATCCATCCTCCCATTGCATCTGTGAACTTGTTGTTTTGGTCATGTCTAGATTTCATGACCATATGTTCGGGTAGGAATGTAGAGCAACAGTAGGTTAAGAGCTTTGCCTTTTTTTGATCAGCTCCCTCGTCACAACAGCAGACCAGTTCACATTAAATCACCAGCCATGCCTATCCATCTATCGATCTCCCGCTCCCCAACTTGGGATTTCTGAAACCCCCCACAGTGCACCACGAGGCACACAGTCGAATGCCTTTTCCAGGTTACAAAACACATAAAGACCGGTTGGGCAAATTCCCAAGCACCCCTGAGAAACCAGTAGAGAAGATGGTCAGGATGAAAACCAGACCCTACTTCTGAAGTAGAGGTTCAATCATCAGCCAGACTCTCCTCTCCAGGACCCTGGCATAGGCCTTCCAGAGCATTCCCAGCATCCCCAGCATTTAAATTGACCAACATTCTGGTTTATAGGTAAAAACTCTGCACAAACTAATTACCCTAAGCTTGTGTGACAGGTTGATTGATGATGGCTAGAAATAGTCGGACTCGCCGTCATAAATAGCCTGGGCTCTAGAATCCAGCTCCTGCCTGAATGCTGAGAAAATAATTCAGCCATTGAATCAGGCGTGCTGGGCCAGGTGCACACCCAAATGTTGTAGGATAGTAGCCCTTGAAGATTTAAGTTTTACACTAATTTATTAAATGGTCTTTCTAAGATAGTTATGGGCAGCTCCAGTCCTCGAGAGCTGGTGTCCTGACATATTCAAATACGTTTCTTCTCAGGCATACCTGACGAGAAATCAAGTAATGATTACTCATTAATAAAGTAATGATAACTCATCAGGAGTGTGGACAACATGCATAATGAGGATGCAATTAAGCTATTTGATTCAAGTGGGGTTGATAAAGGATAAAAGATAGCTCTTAAACTTGCACAACAGCCCTCAAGGACAGGCCTTGCTCATAACTTATTTGAAAAGATGAAATCATATTTATTAAATCTTGATATTTATAATTGTCTACATTTTCCTTAGGAGGAAAAGCTCAGGACAAAAACTAGTAAAATGACTCAGGAGGGCAAAAGATTAATGTACAAAGTTTTAACAAAGACAGTTGAGGAAATTATGCAAGACTCCTACAGAGGTAAGAAAAACGCTACCATGAGACAGTAATTGCTACTTAACTATTGGTTATTGTTGGCAAAAATCAACCTATTTTGCAGAAGCAGCACGGTTTCGAGGAAAGAACACACTGCCGAACATAATGAAAACATTACAGAGACGTATGCACATTGACAAAAACCCCGTGTTTGCAAAAGCCAAAGATGTCATGATGGAACAGCTCAACAAATTGATGGTTTGTTTTTTTCTAGACTT
Source organism: Cyprinodon tularosa (assembly GCF_016077235.1). NCBI lineage: Eukaryota > Metazoa > Chordata > Actinopteri > Cyprinodontiformes > Cyprinodontidae > Cyprinodon > Cyprinodon tularosa. Next base: position 1,383,423 of record NW_024039507.1, on the reverse strand, counting down.
GGTTTTTAATTTTTCTCCCCAGTGTCTTGAAAACGTAAAAATATACGTTTGTTATTTACATATTTTATCAGGTTATAACCAAAACTATTTAGGGGCAGATAAAGACAATTTTCATACAAATTGTAAAGAAATTGGTTGTAATTTTTGTCCCTTCTTTTTTTTAGAAATACAAATTTGAAAGGCATGTAATGTAACAGGTTTTACTTCTATAGATGGAATATTTTTCCTATTCTTGCAAAAAAGCTTAGTAGTGTCTCCATTCAGGTAACCATGTTCATGACTTACAGGATTGTGCTGTATTTAGCTTTATTCAGCTTAAAATAAATTCCAGGCTCCTTCTTTGAGATCCATCCCAACATTCATGAGTAGTTCTGATCCATGATTGTTTCTGCAACCACGTGTTACTAATTGTTTCAATTCAAAATTAGGATGATATCGTGGGTCTTTTGGAAAAAAACATGATGGAGTCCATTGGGCTGTCAATCCATTATCCATTTCCAGGTAAAGATGTCTGTCTGTCTGTCTGTCTGTCTGTCTGTCTGTCTGTCTGTCTGTCTGTCTGTCTGTCTGTCTGTCTGTCTGTCTGTCTGTCTGTCTCTACCTGGCATCTTCAGAAATAAATATATTTCTAATTTGACCAATACATTTCTCTGACTGGAAAGAATAATTGTTGTTAGGTCCAGCCTTAATGTGATTATGGGAGTTAAACCCAAAATCAGGGGACTCTAACCCTGATCAAAAGGATCTACTCTCCTGCATATTTTAGATGCATCCCTAAAGGGACTGCATTATGCAGGTAACGAGCAGAGTCTGTTTTTTTTTCAGATGCCAGGAGTGTGACTGATTTGTGACTATAACTGTAAATATGCCACTAAGAATTAATTTGTTACAAAAATTGCATAACCAAAGAAAATGTCTTCCTCAGATGTGTCAACAGAGATTTCGATGTTAAAGAAACTCCATAATGAGCTGCAAAGCAGCATTGATGCGTCGACCTCAGCAGAACCTTCCAGTAACTCAATGCTAGTGCCTGGACGAACAAACTTTGGTTTTAGCCAATTATGGTAACAAATGAAATGTTTGGGAACATGCAAACTGTGCAAGAACATGGCAAGGTTGACTCGCCTTAGGATTATTACAGTTGTTTCCATTACTCTAACACAGTCAGTGCCTTTGTTGGCATTACATACCCAGACATAAATCATTGAAAAACATGAACAGCTCTTTGTGAAGACTTGATCAACTTAGAAACTCCTCATGGATCAGGCTATTCATTTTGTTTTTTTTTAACTTGTTTTAAGACTGATTTTTGTTTTTTACAGCAGGATTAACAGAAATTTCAAGCAAGCTTCCATTGACCAATGCTGATTTGTATTCAAAACTGTCCTTTGAAATCAACTTTTTCAAAGAAAGTTAAAAATAGGAATGCAATTCAGTCTTTGAAAACTGCATCATTTAAGGTCTGCAGAAGGGTATTATTTAGTAGAAATGATCACAGATATGATAAATGTAGATTAGCAGCCTCTAAAGACTTTTTATATTGTTTTACATTCATGTTAAATTTTCTGATTATATATGTTTTAAAACTGTTTTAAAATGTAAATATCCGTTCAATGTTAAGTGATAAAATGTGCATGTTACTTGCTACCACAGCATTTTTTTCATACCTTGATTTCAGACTTTAAAGAGCTTTAGTGTTTTTTATTTGCAAAATTCAATAATCTTTTTAGTATATAGATTATATAGTACATAGTTTAATGTATATTAGAATATATGGTCTGTTTTACGGTTCTTGTTTTCTGTTTATTTTCTCTAGTTACTGTTATCACTCTGATGTAATCTAAAATTTATTTGAGAAGAAAATAAAAAGAAATGTTAATTTTATTTCCTAAATAATTAGTTGTTGTTTTTTTTTTTTTCCATTTTGAAAACTAAATTACAATTGCACCTATTATTTACGAACTTCAAAAAAAAATTTCTGGAGAGAGCTAGAAAAAAAAAAAAATCTGGCAGTGAGACAAAAAAAAATAATTCAGCCATAAATATATATATATGTATATATATATATATATATATATATATATATATATATATATATATATATATATATATATATATATATATATATATATATATATATATATATATATATATATATATATATATATATTTGGGTTATTTCTTCTCTCATAGACTAAATTATAGGCCTCACTCATTATTCTAAGTAGGAGAACTTGAACAATCATTGGCTGACTGAATAATTTTGGCCCCACTGTAACGATTGGTATGTTTAGCTTATTTATTGACTGGAATGATTGTTCAATGTTTACTAATTTCTTCAGAGTGGACCTCACAATAAAAGCACAGGTGAAACTTGAGATCACAGACTGCTGCTATAAATTACTCTCTATGCACAACTTTTGAATCACCTCAAGAGCACATCAGCATGATTTTTATCCCTGAACCCGATTGTCAAAATATCCATAATGCAATAAAGAATATTAATTAATTTGATACAAATAAAACAAATATATAATTAAGTGATGAATGTAGACATAAGCTTTGTTATATCTAGGTTTTGTCAAAAATATACATATTTTTAAAATAATTTATTATACAATTTTAGGTTATTTGTATTGAAATATAGAATTAAAAACATGTTTCTTCAAATTGAAGTCATAGTTATTTTCAGCATATGGACACTGGAGACCTTTAGGTAAGAATATACAGGCCTTGTCTGCAATATTGTGTTTCAGTAACAATCTTAACAATATAAATGTTATGGTTCCTATTTGTTGTTACTCTGAGTTTTCTGTTATCAGTTGTTTTGTTTTTATTTTCCATTATCTTCAAGCATTCTTTAGTTACTCTCTGTTGCCCCCTTGTGATTGTTTTCTTTTCCCTTGGATTCCCTCTTGCCAGTTCCACCCACACCTGCTCCCCATTCAGCTCGTTAGTCTATCCTTTGTTTGGTTGTCCTTAAATACTCCACCTCTGCAGTCACTCAGTGCTGGTTCCTTCTCGTTGCTGTGTTTTCTACTCTACTCGTCTCTCCCTGGCTCCTCAGATTCGTCTTTACCCTGATGTCTCCATGATTTTGGTTTGTTTTATATTTTGAGTTGGATTTCTGCCTCTGCTGCTTTTTGGTTTTCAATTAAATCTTTCAGAACACATCCCAGCTTCACTTGTCTCTGCATCTGGGTCCTCAAAGCAACCTCACCAGCCATTGTTGACAATAAATCCAGTCTTAACTACCCAAAATACAGGACAACCTTTGAAAGCCTTCTTTCTATGTGGACATTTGGACATTTTTATTCAATTGAAAAATGAAATTATTATGAAACCTGATGCAAAGACTTTTTCGAAACATTTTAAAAATATTTTGATAGCATAGAAATTTGTTGGAGATATTGTTAATATTCCACACAAACATAGGGTATCACGTCAACAGCACATGGGTACATTATTGCAATCTTGCTACAAAATTCTGGATATTTACTGGGTTCCTGAATTTTGACGTACAAGGGAACTTCATCTTATGTTCAATAAATCTTTAATTATTTGCTTATAGAAAGATTTTCAGGACTTGCTTTTCATAATATATTCATTCTAGTTGACTCCAGTTGGCATAACCAGGTGTTTTGGAACTAATCAATCTGAGTGAAACTGTCATGCTTTTGGTTCGGATTAAGTTTTCTTCGAGTTCAACGCTATGATGTTGTTGCCTTAAAAATCTGGCCTTTCGGAGGACGCAGCCCCTGAATTCAAACTCAGTGAACGTTGGTCTCCAATTTATACTCCTCATCTTTAGATACTGTTGGCTGGTTTCTCGTAGTTGTTTTTTTTTGTGCTCCTCAGCCTGTCTCCTGGTTTTTGGTTTTCTGTATTTTGTTTTTGGACTTTACTTCTGTTGCCTTTGGATCTACATTAAATCTGCAAGAAACCACCTTAGCGTCCATCTCTGCATTCTGGTTCACTTAAAACCTTCGCTCAACCTGACAGAGACTGGTCTCTAGTGTTTAAATCTCACACCTGCTCACACAACATGTGTCGGGCATACAGCTCCTTCTCAGAATATTAGCATATTGTGAAAAAGTTGATTATTCTCCATAATATAATGATGAAAACTTGAACATTCATATATTTTAGATTCATTGCACAATAGGTGAAATATTTCAGGTCTTTTATTATCTTAATACAGAAGATTTTGGCATACAGCTCATGAAAACCATAAATTCCTATCTCACAAAATGTGCATATTTCATCCGACCAATAAAAGAAAAGTGTTCTTAATACAAAAAAGGTCAACCTTCAAATAATTATGTACGGTTATGCATTAAATATTTGGTGGGGAATCCTTTTGCAGAAATGACTGCTTCAATGCAGCGTGGCATGGAGGCAATCAATCTGTGGCACTGCTGAGGGGTTATGGAGGCCCAGGATGCTTCGATAGCAGCCTTTAGCTCATCCAGAGTGTTGGATCTTGCGTCTTTCAACTTTCTCTTCACGATATCCTACAGATTCTCTATGGGGTTCAGGTCAAGAGAGTTGGCATTTTGGCATTTCCTTCTCCCCAGTCTTCCTCCAGACTCTGACACTTGGATTACCAAATGACATGCAAAACTTAGCAACAGTCCAGTGCTGCTTCTCTGTAGCCCAGGTCAGGCGCCTCTGCCGCTGTTTCTGATTCAAAAGTGGCTTGACCTGGGGAATGCGGCACCTGGGGCCCATTTTTTGTATTAAGATAATAAAAGACCTGAAATATTTCAGTTAGTGTGCAATAAATCTAAAATATATGAATGTTCAAGTTTTATCATTACATTATGGAAAATAAGGAACTTTATCACAAAATGCTGATATTTTGAGAAGGACCTTTACATTTAGCCCTGGCAAATTCTTTTTTGCCAAAGGTTAATGTGGCCCATTTTAGCCCCTGACAGAAATTTGTCTATGATCACTGATGTCTCTAATGCCACGTTTTTGACTATGGAGATGCCAATTACCAGAGATTGCTTCTCAACAGGTTTGTCGGGCATTGAAAATTTTATAGAAATGCAGACGGGTTGTTTGTGACTTAGCTGGGATCTAAACTACGCTGTCTGAGCATTTGCAATTTTAATCTAGTCAGGTGCCTTTACTTTTAGTCAAAGTTATAATGTTAGCAGCAATGAAAAACTCGTTGTCTAGATTTAGTCTTTTCTTCATCACTCCAGTACGATCTATTTGCATACTTTCCTGACTAGCTTGAGTAATATATGAAAGGCAGGAGTTTTTCCCATTATTCAAGAAAACAGGGGAACAAAAATTATCAAGCTGTTTGTACACATTAACCTTCAACTTCGTGTATTTGTTCGGCTCTAAATAATAATAAACACAATGTAGCTTATTTTAGGAAAAAAATCTATGACTGAAAATGAAGATTACTTTTTTTATTTGCTTTTCAAATACATTTTAGATTACAGAAGACATGCTTACAATCTTTGATTTAGGAACAAAGTGGAATTCCAGTAAAATTACAGAAGCCATTTTTTTTTTCAATTTACGAGACATATATTCAGAAACTACAATATATGTATAAGAATTTATATATAGGAGCTCTTTGAATCTAGCTGATTCACTTCTAGCATATTAATTCTAATCTCTATTATTTGGTATCACTTTATTAATCTCATTGCAGAGCCTAACTGAAGCAGTTTGGGCTGAGTTAAATTTGTAAAAATGAGAACATTTGTAAACTCCTCAATTCAAAGCACAGTTTTGAATAACAATCTATCATTATTTAAAACTGGTGGACTAATATTATTATTACTATTCACTCCTAACAGAACAACAATTTCCCTATCTGAAACAACAAAATGTTGGCAGTTCAAAACATATACATATAAATAAAAACATGGGTTAAAAGAATTAGATACTCTGATCAATAGGGAGGTGTTTAGTTGATAAAGTTTGCACAAAAACGGTTCAATTGCTACATTTATATCTGGATATGTAACAGGATGAAAGAAACTAAGTGCTAGAGTATTGAAAATAACTGCAAAAGCTAGAAGGATCATTATAGATTCATAGTGTCATAAAGAAAAATAACTAAAATTACATTTTGTCCATGGTTAACATTAGCTTAAAAAAAGTTGCAAACATTGGCATTTACAAAAGAATGTACTATAATTAAAAAGTGTTGTTTGTTTCAGGGTATTTATGAATTTATGCTGTGCAGCTGAACCCAGCGTTGCTTTACCATTGAAAGCGCCGTGGACACATCTGAGAGAGAAATTTAATTTGGTTAGAATTTTTGTGGACACATAAAAAGCATTCATAGTAATATATTCACAGTTATGTTAACAAACCATTCACAATTACGGCAAATTAGGGGAGGGAGGAAAGGATATTGTGTATTGTGTAACTTAACCTGGAATGGAGTCGTCTTCAGCTTCGACAGACAGCTCGATGGACTCCATCATTTCTTTTTCCAAAACTCCCAGGATGTCCACCTAGTTTAGCATAAAAAGAACCATGAGTGTAAAATCTGTTCTCAAACACTTTTCCCGCTTAGCGAGAATAGATTTCAGAAACCACCGCTAATCACAACTTAATCTAACTTAAAAGTGCTTAGGAATCTTAGGATGGATCTTTTAAGCAGCCACTCAGAAACAGCCCTAAATTTATTCTAGGCTAACAAAAAGGTAAATACAGGACAACTTTGAAGTCAAGAGAATGGTAACATACAACAGAAATATTAATGTTATGGATCAGAGTCAGTGTCCAGATATAAATTAAACTGGTGCAGCAATTTCAAAGATAATGCTCAAAGACTCTCCACCCAGTCTTACAGAGGCTATTTTTAAAGGGAAGATGGACATAATTGTCCATCTCTGGGAGTAAAATCTGGTTAAAAAAACACTTTTTCCTTCTTAGCAGAGTCTTTATCTTTTGTTAAAAAATACAATTTTCATCTCAATTTACAATGATGCAGCTCTGTGTTTTGGTTGTAATGAAGCTCTAGCGAAAGTTCAATTGAAGAAACTCTGACTTACCTCCATCAATCAGAAGCCGATCCGTCTCTGAAGCGAGCCAATCAGCTTCGAACTACTCCACCACGAAGCCCAATCAGCGTCCTGCTTCCACTTTATAACTCCCTCAAATCTCACCACAGCCGCTATCCTGCAATCGCAATGTCGGATTTCGATTCAGACGACAATTCAATTTTCCCCGCTCGGAGAAGCTCCCGTCTAGCCGCTCTCATCTCCTTCTTCCGCGTTACACTCCAAGGGTATATTGCCAGGCTCCGACCTAAACTCTGCTCAGATGTCTTAACGAGCCTCCCTCCTACCTCCTCGTGATTCATCTCCCTCGCCTTCCGCTTCAATCCGCTCCGATTCCTGGCCGCAAAAGACATGCAAGTCCTCCGCTCCCCTCGCCAGGCGCAGAAGGCCTCCCGGATCTGTCCCAGCAGCAGCCACCGCTGCGCCCGCTCCTTCTCATCGTTCGATGCAGCCTCGGAACTTCTTCAGCTTCCTGATTCATAGCAGCTCCCCCGTCTAGTCCTTCTGGCGTTTAACAGCTCTCAGCCTCACTCCGCTCCACCGGACTCTCTCACTCAATCCTTCGACGCTGTCCGCACGCTCCAAACGTGGGAATCCCTGCACTGCCACGTCATCCCTGCCGCTGTCTGCTCAGACGGACCTCCCCCTCCCCTCATTCACATTAGGGAACGCCCGCCAGGGCCAGCCTTAAGGCCCATTCATACCTCACGTTTGGCCTGCACGTCCGTATTTCTGTCCGTACGTTCTATCCGTTGACTCCTTCATACCTCCGTCCGTTGAGGTGCGCAATAACCCGTATTTCCTCTAGGTGACAGTGCTGGGCGCCAATGATTGGTCATTGATCAAAACATGGCGATGGTCCAAGACCTGATTTTGTTGACATTTTGTACTAAAAACTCAATAGCACCCCCACCGTTTCCGGTAGTATTGCTCCGTATTGATCCGTTTCGTCCGTAAGCGTAAGCTCCCAATTTTCGTGTCAAAGTACGGACGAAATCGACGGTTAGAACGTATGAAACACTCCACACGTATCCGTATCCGTCTTTTACACAAGGTATGAATGGGCCTTTAGGGTAAGACGTATTCAACCATGTTTTCATTCATAATTTTCTATCTATTTGAGTTTGCTGTTATGCTTCGTCTGCCTCTATCAGGCATACTTATATTAACACACATGCTGATATTTTCACTAGCCTCGTTCTAAATTATTCAGGGGAATATTTTAATTTAGTCTCTTATTCTTCCCTCCCCTGAAGTCGATCAGCAGGTGACGTCACAGTTTTCCTTAAATCATCCGATCTCCGTCTACCAGAGATCTTTCTATTGGCCAAAATTTATTTTTTTTGGCCGCATTCAGCATCTATTGTGATTACTCAGAGCTTCTGCAGGAGGGCCATCCGATCAGTCTGTCCCCGCCGTGCACGCTTTATATATCGTACCTCAGTCTTAGCAGCCCGTCATCTTACCACCCCTTATTATTACTTCTGATTATCGTTCTGTCTTCTTCTTCTTCCAAAAAAAAAACAAAAAAAAACAACAAAAAAAACAAAAAAAAAACACAAAACTGATGTTCTCCATCAGTCATTTCTAAATGCCAATTGCGCTCCCTGCTAGGTCAGCTAATTTGCCATGCGCTTATTTCTCAAGGCCGCGCTTTCATTCCCAGTTGCTTGATCCGGCAATTTCCGTCCCTCTCCTTGGTCAGATTACTGAACGTAGGCTGCCGTTCGGATCCTATGGTCTGACTGCTTCTAAATTGGAACAAAATTTCTTTTCTATGTCGACATTATCTATCTCCTGCCATGCTTCAAAAATTTTACGGATGCTGCATCCGTAGGTTTTGGGGGGTTCTTCAGGACAGGTGGTTCACGGGTTCATGGCCTCTTTTATTCACACCCATTATGCTTGTGTGAGGTCTAACCCTAGCTAGCTTGCATCGTGGGGCTTGGGAAGGAATCGCGTCCGCCCACTGCGATAACTTCGTAGTAGTTGAAGCCACTAATAGTCACTCCTCCTCCCAGTCTCTCATGCCTTCATCAGAAGCATCACTGGCAGCAGTCACTAACGTTTCATCATCTCGGCGCGTCATGTTCAGGCATTCAAGCACTTTTATTCGCCCAAGCGTTACCCTACGTCCACTCATGGTTCCTTCACCACCTCAGGATACTCTTAGAATCACGTGGCCTTCCCTCTAGTAGGTAATCTGGGCATTCGTTCTGGACCGAGCAGCTGCATTGCAGCTACTCGCGGGGTTCTGAGGCTTCCCTCAGCTCTGGGCCGATGGTTTACCAGCCTATACCTCATTCATCCGCCCAGAACTCTCACCAATTCTCTCAGCTCAGTGCTCTCTCTGCCTCTAGGTAACTCTATTACAAATACTGGTGGTGGTTCAACTCATTTTCTTAATTTTCTGACCTAATCACGACCATCCTCTAACTCATTTTCTACTCCCACTCCTTATCAGTTTTCTTTATTATTCCCTGCTTCATGCAGTCTTCCATGCTGTCTCCTTGCTATTCATGCTATCTTCATTCTGGCTCGCATTCATGCAATCTCACCTTTATGACGGGCATTTATATGCATTCTCCTGTGTGTCACGTCACGTCTGGTCTGTGTCTCGTCATGCATCCTTGACACATTTAGCATGCATTCCCTAATGCATCAATTCTTCATATATGTTACCATCTGCAAGATTCATTATCAGACTCATCTGCAAGATTCATTATCAGACTCATCTGCAAGATTCATTATCAGACTCATCCGCAAGATTCATTATCAGACTCATCCGCAAGATTCATTCCCTAATGCATCACATGCTCCCTATCTGTGTCTCGTCGTGTCTCGTCATGCATCCCTTACGCCATTTTGCTTGCATTTCCAATGCATCAATATGCACCATGTCTGCGTCTCGTCATGTCTGTATCCCGTCGTGTTATATGTTCTATATGGACTCATCCGCAAGATTCATTATCAGACTCATCCGCAAGATTCATTATCAGACTCATCCGCAAGATTCATTCCCTATGCATCACATGCTCCCTATCTGTGTCTCGTCATGCATCCCTTACGCCATTTTGCTTGCATTTCCAATGCATCAATATGCACCATGTCTGCGTCTCGTCATGTCTGTATCCCGTCATGTTATATGTTCTATATGGACTCATCCGCAAGATTCATTATCAGACTCATCCGCAAGATTCATTATCATCATCATCATAATGGGATGCGTCGTCGTCATCATCATCATCATCATCATCATCATCATCATCATCATCATCATCATCATCATCCGCAGGATTCATCATCCGCAGGATTCATCATCATCATCATGGGATCATCATCGTCATGGGTTCATCGTCATCATCATCATGGGATCATCATCGTCATCATCATCATGGGATCATCATCATCATCATGGGATCATCATCATCATGGGATCATCATCATCATCATCATGGGATCATCATCATCATCATGGGATCATCATCATCCTCATGGGATCATCATCATCATGGGATCATCATCATCATCATGGGATCATCATCATCATCATCATGGGATCATCATCATCATCATGGGTAAATCATCATCGGTAAGTTCTCGGCGTCAACCGTGGTCGCCATCCTCATCAACAACCTGGCTCGGTAAGTTGTTCGCAAACCTTCTCAGCATTTCATTACGCATTCTTTATTCTGTCCCTAGCGTATGCCCTACGAGCATACAGACTCTCCGGCCTCGACCTCGGCTTTTTGGGGGAACATCCCTATTCACATTCATCTACTCATGCATGTTAAAGCATAATTCAGCATGAATGTTCCTGCCGAGGTCTGAGCGCCAAAGACTATACTTTCTTATCAATAAATTCTTCTAATTATCTTTTCTCTCTGTGTGAGTTTTTCAGATTGAAATGAAGCTCTAGCGAAAGTTCAATTGAAGAAACTCTGACTTACCTCCATCAATCAGAAGCCGATCCGTCTCTGAAGCGAGCCAATCAGCTTCGAACTACTCCACCACGAAGCCCAATCAGCGTCCTGCTTCCACTTTATAACTCCCTCAAATCTCACCACAGCCGCTATCCTGCAATCGCAATGTCGGATTTCGATCCAGACGACAATTCACCCACCTCCATCCCCTTCTCCGCCATCGCAGCTGAATCGTCCTCCATGACACGACTTCACCTCAGCCTCATCAGAGAGTATTAATCCCAGTTGTCACCATCCCTCGCCTCATCGCATTGGTCCGGCAGAAGACCACCATGTTGAGCCCGGTTCTGCCAGAGGTTTCTTCCCAAAGGGGAGTTTTTCCTCTCCACTGTCGCTTCATGCTTGCTCATCATGGACACTTCACGGTACCTGCATCACCGAGCAGGACCTCTATATCCCGAGTCTGAGTGAAGCCCCGGCGTCAGCTCCCTCAGTCTTCTAGTCCCACAATTCTGCCCAGCAGATCACCTTGTCAACCAGCTCGGATTAAACCACCACCATAAGTCTTTGTGCTTGTAAACTGACAAAATCTATAAAAAAAAAAAGTAACTAAAAAAAAAAACTCAAAATGACAGGATTTGACTGATATTTTTTCACTATGGACACTATGGAGAAAAAAGTATAAAGACAGCTCAGTTTTAATTTCTACACAAACCATCAATTTCATGAGTTTCTCCATCATGACGTCTTTAGCTTTTGCAAACATGGTGTCCTTGTTATTGTTTACATGTCTTTTTATAGTTTCTCTGATGTTCTGCAGTGTGTTCTTTCCTTGAAACTGTGCTGCTTCTGCAAAAGAGAGGATTCAGTTTTCTCCAATCCAGTAGTTATAGCATACATTTTTTGATGGGAAAAATCACTGGTCTTTCTTACCTCTATAGCACTCTTGCATAATTTCTTCAACTGTCTTTGTTAGACTGATGTAGACTTTTTTCTTTCCATCACGAGTAATTTTATTCAGTTTTTTCTTGAGCTTTTCCTCCTAAGTAGAATGTAGTCAACCATGTAAACCAGTCACATAATGCCTCTTCTTTTTAGACTGAATATTTAGAGCATTTCTAGTTTAATGTATATAAGAGCAAAATTTTATTTTTCTGATGAATTACCTCTGTCTTGAGAAATATCAACTGCAGTTCTGCATCTTTGTACTTTTCTTGTAATCTTTCAGTATCAAGTGAAAACGTATTGATCACTCCATTAAAGGGACCACAGTTTCCTTCAACACTGAAAAAGGTCAACACATTTGAATTGTCAGTACACTAAACTCTTGATATCAGTTTAATATTGTAGTTGTATTGTGTAATGCTTATAATTATGTATTTTGTCACTGTGTTAATGGAGCTCTTACGGGAAGGTTTTTCTGAATTCTTCGTCAATGCTCTTATTCAATGATGCAGATAATTTCATGTTGAAATTTATTTCTTTCCCCTTTTTAGGTATGTGGATGCCACCATTTTTCACAGCATTCTTCATGATATTATATTGGGCACTTCCGCTCTTTCTCTGGAAAAAACGCAGAAACAATATCAAGAGAAGAAGAAAAAAACACGTTTTGTAACTATGAGACTACATACTGCAAGATGCAAGATGGACTTCAGGATTTGGTCACATGAATTTTTGGATATTTCAACTCCTTCATCAAGACATTTTCCAAATGTGGCGTATATCATTCCCATTTCCTTTCTGATTCCAACAAGTTGAGAATTGAGCTTTCTTTGAAGGTGTTTACTCACAACCTTATTAACACCAGCCTAAAAGAATCAAGCAAAGTCTTCATACAAATCTATAAAACATTTTTTTTTTTCATCATTAACAATTTTATTTCTAGCTTATTACTGATTCTGAACACAAAAATCCACTGAGATATTACTTTATTGCAAATTCTAGGTTAGTAGTATAAGGACAGAACAGAGGTAGTTTTAACCAAAGATTGGGGCAAAAATTGTTACCACCATTAGTCAGGTAAAAGAAGAAAGCTCACATAGAAGGAGCCTCACATAGAAACTGGCTAATATTTAGTGATTAGATAGATAGATAGATAGATAGATAGATAGATAGATAGATAGATAGATAGATAGATAGATAGATAGATAGATAGATAGATAGATAGATAGATCTTCTCAACTTTACCGCTTTTCTCATGCTGGCTCCTTGAATCAAAGACAGGATTCCATAAGCTCCAGAAACATAGTTTAATGTCTCTGAGTGACAGTCATTCAGATTTTTCAAAAAATCTTGAAGCTCTGGGATTTCTTAGAAAAGATATTCATGTTCATATAAAGGTGAGATTACAGTACATCGGATTTCTTTTTGGTTTTAACTTACCGGTGTTCTCTGGATTAAGGTGTTTTCTTTTCAGAAACTCCATTGAGCTCACTGTGAACACTCTGAAACACCCTTCGCTGAAATATTTCTGTGAAATGTTTTGCTTCTTTGTTATTTGGTTGATTTTAAAATGGGGGCATTACTCTTACAAATATTTAGATGTTTGATGCCTACCTTAACCATGGTTATCTTGTTGAATTCTTTGTTCACTGCTAGCTTTGCTTTCATGTTTCTTTTGAGGATTAAGGCCTGAAGATCAGCTGCTGAACTAAAAGACAACATTTACAGGTAAAACCTGTTTTTCACAATTAATATGCAAGCTAATTTGTAGCAAGTACTGAGCATACACTACCGTTCAAAAGTTTGGGGTCACATTGAAATGTCCTTATTTTTAAAGGAAAATCACTGTACTTTTCAATGAGTATAACTTTAAACTAGTCTTAACTTTAAAGAAATACACTCTATACATAGTGAATGTGGTAAATGAGTATTCTAGCTGCAAATGTCTGGTTTTTGGTGCAATATCTACATAGGTGTATAAAGGCCCATTTCCAGCAACTATCACTCTAGTGTTCTAATGGTACAATGTGTTTGCTCATTGGCTCAGAAGGCTAATTGATGATTAGAAAACCCTTGTGCAATCATGTTCACACATCTGAAAACAGTTTAGCTCGTTACAGAAGCTACAAAACTGACCTTCCTTTGAGCAGGTGGGAGATTTGTACAGGGTAAAAGGGATTCTGAATAAGGAAGGCTACCACTCCATTTTGCAACGTCATGCCATACCCAGTGGACAGCGCTTAATTGGAGTCAATTTCATCCTAGAACAGGACAATGACCTTAAACACATCTCCAAATTGTGCAAGAACTATTTAGAGCAGAAGCAGGCAGCTGGTGTTCTATCGTTAATGGAGTGGCCAGCGCAGTCACCAGATCTGAACCCCATTGAGCTGTTGTTGGAGCAGCTTGACCGTATGGTACGCAAGAAGCGCCCATCCAACCAATCCAACTTGTGGGAGCTGCTTCTGGAAGTGTGGGGTGCAATTTCTCCAGATTACCTCAACAAATTAACAGCTAGAATGCCAAAGGTCTGCAATGCTGTAATTGCTGCAAATTGAGGATTCTTTGACGAAAGCAAAGTTTGATGTAAAAAAAATCTTATTTCAAATACAAATCATTATTTCTAACCTTGTCAATGTCTTAACTCTATTTTCTATTCATTTCACAACATATGGTGGTGTATAACCCCCAGATTCCACATACTCCGTCAGCGCTCCGCTCCGCCCCGCTGACGTACGTCGTGCGGAGCGCTTGTCTTTCATGGAAATCAATGATAGCTGTTCCACATCCACCGCTACTCCTCCGCACGTCTCCGTCCACATACGTCTTCTCCGTCCGTCACCAACAAATTACGGAGCCGAGCTATTTTTTGCTCCGGTCCGGCCAGGTCAAGATCCGCAATTGCAATCGCACCAAACAGGAAAAAGAACATCGACAAATTCCGGTTCGTCAAATTAAAACATAGCAGCAACAGATCGGTGACTAGAAATTATAGCACAATTCTTATATATAGCTATATATAAAAAAAAAAATCTAACACCGTTTATTTAAATGATTGGATCAAACTATTGGTTATTCACCAACGATTTTATACCGAGGGACTTTAATCAAATCCATTCAAAAGAAACTTCTTATTATAGGAATGAAAAGAGATGCTGAGTTTGGGAGTAGAGAACAAGTTCAATCAAAAAAAGCACTTTTGAATTATCCTTATCTCTGTTACAAAAATCTACAAATATATATTTATATATTTGGGCAGAAACTGAACATATGCTGGATGATGGTGGGATTTTTTTAATATGCCATATTAAATTAAGCGCTCACAGGGTTCATACAGGAATGAGTGACTCTAATTTAATGCTATTAGAAATTATTTTAATGCCATCAACAGGAACCATGTACACAAGTTATTAGTGTACATGAAATATGAAGGAGATGTAAGCACAGTTCCATGACTCCTGTATGTATGTAAACACACACACACACACACATATACGTATATATATATCCTCTAGCTTTTTCTCCGCCTGGAGCTTCCTTTCCGAACATACGGCTTTATGATCAGTTTCACGCAAATTAATAGCGATATAATATATCGGACGAAATTGTTTTTATAAGCATTTTTATTAAAGAATCATAAATGCAACGATAAACATATTTAATTAATTTTAGTGCCAATTAAGGCCTTGATTTAAAGAAAAAATGAATGAATTGTAATTATTTTTAATGATCCGCGGAAACCCTGGTTCATCTCGCGCATGCTCTCTACGATCTCCAAGAAACTCAGAGCGGAGCGGACGGGACCACAGCGGCGGCTATAGGCTTTGCTTTGCGCAGGTGGTCTGGAACGCAGCGGGGCGGAGCGGAGCACTGACGGAGTATGTGGGATTTCAGGGTCAGTGTGACTTTTCAGGAAAACACAAAATTGTTTGGGTGACCCCAAACTTTTGAACGATAAAGTATATATGGAGTTCTTTGAAAAATGTTTGATAATCTGGTATTTTCTAATTTAATATTGCCGAATCAGTTGCCTGTGTCAGACTGGCGACATGTCTATCGTGTTTCCCACTTCTCACCAATTAAGATAGTCATCGGCATCTCGCAACCCTGACAGAATAAGCAGGAGAAGATGGATGGATGGATGGATGGATGGATGGATATTGTCAAATTAGACTTAATAATTAGAATTCACTGGCTATGGAGTTTATGTTGTTTTATTTTTTTTTAAATCATAAACAAAGGAGAAAACTGTTTTTTTTTAGCATGCATAAATTCAGAAAATGCATTTAGTTTTACTTTTTCGGTATTTGAAAGTTTCCATAAACTGCAGGAGGGTTACTTTTGCAGTATTTTTAGTCATATCTTTTAATTTAAACCATAAACATCTCTTCTAGTTACAGTTATTAAAAAGTCTTGAGCAGGTTATCTTTGAAAATTATTTATATAACCCTTTAATTCAGGTCATCTTTTTCTTCTTTATGTACCATCATCTTTTTGGCAGATAATATCCCTAGATAATGAAACACCCATAGTTTATTGAAGTGTTATTGTTGTGTTTTTTGAAGACTAAATAGTGATTTATGCTGCAATTATTGAGCCTAGATTGATTCATGTCTGAATTCTATAAACCCTCCACTTTCAGTATGATAGTGAACTTACTTATCATGTACATCTCCTAATACATCAGACTTGGTGCAGATAAAGTGAATGTGTCGACACTCGCCACCGTTTCCCAGGAGACTGCTTGCACTTTTTAGGATCTCCCAGGATTCTTTATCTGCTGCTGCCCGGTTGATTTCAGATACAATCCACACAGCAGAACAGTTTCCAACAATCTAAAGTGATAGATTTTTAATGAGAATTAAGCTTAAATGTATTTTTGAAATATAAGTTTATAAGAATAATTTACGATGAGGACAGGTCCGCAGTATAAACAAGTCATTTACCCCTTTCCACATTGTGTCCCTGCTCTTGTTACGATCTCCATTCCCAGGAAGGTCCACCAGAGTTACATGCTGGAGAAAATCATTATTTGGCACTTTGACAGTCACACACTTCACAAGTGGCCAATACCACCTTTGTATCTCTCTATTGCCTCCTTGTCTGGTGTATTTAACAATTTTTGAAGATAAGTCCTTGGCCTTGAAGATTATAGAGACAGAGGAAACACATCAGTCCACAATTATAAATGAAAAGTAAAGCACAAAAGATTTTACTTTGTAGACCCCCATTTTTGAGGGAATCGTTGGGGTCGGTCCCCAGCTCTAAGAGTGCTTTTCTTCATATGTTTCTAGAGATTTAAATTCTTGCTGGTTTTACAGCAGCTAGGTGAAAGATCTTTTTTTAAATAAAATTCTTCTACAGTCTTTTACAGAATATAATTTCAGTTTAGGTCTAGACATTGACGGTCTGGACTTGGACTAGGTTTCCTTTAAACATAAATAAGTTTTGTATGCTTTTTTTCTCTGATAGGAGACTCCCATTTGTTTTTATGTAGTATTATACCACTTTTATAAGACCAGAACCACAAGATGTTGTTTAATCAATCTTACAGATTCACAAGTTAAAATCTTCTTTGTGGACTCAAGAAATTCTGGAATCTCTCTGAAGTTTTTAATATCCATGAGTTGTTGCAAGGATTTTTGTTTCCATTCTTCTCCATACACTGCTGAAAGCTTTTCAAAAAGGTCATAACGGCTATCAATATCATCATCGTCGTCGTGCCTCTCCTGCTCTCCATCATCTTCAAAAGAGTGGTCTATGGTTCCCACCTCGTCTTCCCACTCCTAAAAAGAATGAAAAACCCTGAGATGTTTTAGGTTACATAGAAAATGAGGAAACTGTTTAAAATCTCTATTTACCTCTTTGGTGATAAACTCTATCTCTGCTTCATACTTTGAGTTGTGCATATTTGACTCCACTTTAATCATGACCGAGGTACATGCATCAACATCTCCTGATGGCAAAAGTGTCCGTACACCTAAAACAGCATTTATCAATGAAGTCTTTCCAGCTCCAGTTTTACCAAATACACCAACTAACTCCCTCTTGTCCATCTCCAGATCTTTAATTTTGGTCCTGTAAAAAAATTTGAGAAACATTAATTACGTTAACCTTCAAAAGTTAGCTTGGCATGTCTCAGACTGTGTCGGAATAGTGCAGCTTGATAAATAACATCCTACTCGCATGATTTCTACGCCAAGATCAAGTTATAACCATAGAGTGATCAGCTCTGCCTTGTATTCTTAGGGACCGAAACAGATATTGGTAGCTTGTAGATATAACCTCACATGTGAGTATCATCGTCTCTGATGTTGAAAGTAAATGACCAGTATTTGAACCCTAAATCCACTATACTACATTTAGTCAATCACACTGTATAAACCTCAGCTGGACTGGGGCAGACTGACACAAGCAAGACTGCCGTACAGTACCCTCTGACCACCAATAGCAATCAATGAAAAGGACACAGTGATGGAGAAAGACAGTTGAACTGGGGCTTAAACCAGAAACCGGACGTACCCCTACCTCTTACACCACTGTTGCTCTGTAGAATCACAAAAAGTCCCTATCCATCAGTGAGATTTAAGGTGCTCCAATAGAATAGAGTGATTAACCGTCTTGAATGCTCGCCTGAGGTCCTCTACTACCAGCACTATAGTTCTTTATTCTTCATTTTAATTTGACACATTTAGAAGCGCTGTCTTGGTACTGTGGTAAGCACACAAGCCTGAGTAGAAGACGCTAAAGAAACTGGTTGTTGTTATTGGGGTACTAAATATTTAGGCGCAACTTTTTCTTACTGGTTTGAAATGGGCCCGAAGTGCAGCAGTAGGAGCTTGTCCAATTTGTTCTTTGTCAACAGCTACAGTATTTGGCAGTTTTTGTTTTTAGGGCCTGGGGAGTGTACCTGACAAAGTAGGATGTTTATATCGATTGAGCCAAGTCAGATATTATGGTTGGAAAATCTCTCTTAAAACAAGTTGTGTAGAAAAAAGCCACACAAGTCTGAGAGAGCCTCATGTTACATAATCAGCATGTTCTTTAACCATTTTATGCCATGAATATTTTTGGTGTTAGCAGGGGAGCCAAATGAAGAAAAGGAGAATGTTTGTAAGTCTTAAAACAGGCGCAAACATGTTTGTATGCACAGAGCAAATATTCAAAGAAAATTCAAAGTGCTTTGTCTTTGCAATTCAGCAGACAGGATTGTGCCAACCCTGTTTTGCATGTTTTCCTTCGTGAATATGCAGATCATAATCTAATGACCACCCGGGCAAATCCATATATGGAGGAAATGCAAATGTAAACAGTCACTATACACAAAGCAATTTTCCAAATCGAAAACTCAACTGCAGCCAAATTTTTGTGTGTTTTTTATTATTTCTGAAAGTAAGGTGGAAACTGACACATAAAATTATCTACCACTGGACCAAAGGATGGAGAAATATTCTGGGTGCATGGAAACATACTGTAATTGGACCGTCAGAAATAGGAATAGTAGAATAATCTGAAGAAAGAAAAAAAATTATACAGGCTGGCACCATTGCAAGACAACAATCTTTATACAGCTAATAAATCTAAAAGCAATAAGTCAACTTGAATGTTGTAGCATGGTTATAAAAACGGGTTGAAAAGAGACATGTGAATGAAGGGGGGAGATATGGAAGAGACTGCCTATTTCTTTACAACAGGGATTTTTTTTCCCCCATCTATTTATTAAAACATATTTATTCAAGGTTATGCTTTATTTTCTTTTACCTATTTTGTCATGCTTTGAGAAGGCTATGAGGTGCACATTATTTTGTTCAATTCCATTACTTTGAACATATTTTTTCTTATATTGCGACTCTCAAACTGCTTGTAGAATGCACAATCTGCTTTTTTAATGGAAGGAACAAAATCTGTTTGCAGGTTTTAACATTTGTGAGAAATCTACATAGATCACCAGCAACATACCCAATTATTGCTGGTATAAAAAAAATGTATGTGCAATTTTAACACCTCCTATTTGGAATCTTTGAAGACCAGGTCCATAGTGTACATGAAGAAAACAACACTTACAGTAAAGAAAAAAAAAAAAAAACAATAAAACCCAGGGACTAGACCTGACAACTTTAAAAAACAGTTAATCTAACCCACCAAAGCTTTATTTGTTGGGCACAAAGAGGAAGACACAAAACATACTTACTTTAGGAATTCATTAAGATCTGTGCTGTCTTGATTGCTTAGGTTAGTATGAACATGGGCCATAATGTTTTTTACGTCATTCAATATCATTTCTTCTGTTGGTGAAAACAATACAAAGACTGAACAGCAACACTGACCAATGAATGTGAAGCAAAGTTAATGTTATTGTAACTTTAACTCATGTTTAAACTACACATTGGTCAACAATTTTATTTTTGTTGATATCCAGCATTTACCTAAAAGGGTTTTATATATTTATATCAATATTAATTTGGCACTATTATTAAAAAAAATAAATACCAGAGTTTTGAAAGCTGCCACGCTGCCGTTTTACTGCTGGTTTGTCTTCTTTAGATTTCTCCTGAAGCTCAATTTCACTTTTTCTTTTTCCTTTTTCCAAAAATAATTAATTGGTTATCTCAATATTAGTTCGATCAAATAACAAACTACTTGAGAATCAGATTAAGACATTTTGTGTACCATATATATTACTTGCCGAGGACACAACCTGTGGATAAAAAACAAAAAAAAAAAAATATCCCAGTGAAGAACTTGTTTTGAATAGATTTATAACAAGAACATGTGACCAGACATATAGAGTAGTAACTGCACATGTTTGAGCTCCACAGTCTCATTACTGACCTCTTTGCTCTGTTCCGTTGTTTTTATGAGGCTTATGTTCCCTAATGGTTTATAAGTATTTTAAAGCATATTTGAAGAATTAATTTTCAAATGAATAAAAAAATAAATTAATAACTGCTGAATGCTATTTAGGGGCTAAGTAACTTCAGGAGCATTTCATTGTACTATGTTATACTCAGAAGCCTGAGAGCAAGGGCTCCTAAATACTAATATAAAACACTTTAACTGTAGTCCCCCTTACCTTGGATAAACCAGGTGCATCTTTTTCTTGCTGTTGCCTCTGTAGGAATAGTTATTTTTGTTAAACCATTAATGTGCCTAGGAAAATATATTCATTGTTTAATGTCTGTTACACTTTCATGGATGAAATAGCTTTGGCTTACCGCTTTAGGACCAAGTTCTCCATTTCTTTTACTTTCTTCCTCCTAAAAAGAAAGGCCATGTTATTTATTTATTTATATATATACAGTATACTATATATATATATATATATATATATATATATATATATATATATATATATATATATATATTATTCAATCAATCTGATTAATTGTTTATATGCTCTATAGTTTGAGTATATAAGCAATTAATCAGATTAAATTAATTATTAAAAATTAATTAGATTAAATATTGAAATAATTGTCAACTAATTTAGTAATGGATTAATTGTTAAATAGAGTTTAGAGACTCCAAAACATGCCCTTAGCTGACAGAGCAACCGACTTAGGCTACGTTCACACTGCAGCCTGAAGTGACCTAAATCCAATTTTTTTGTCCATATGCGACCTGGATCTGATCTTTTCATGACAGTCTGAACCACACAGATCTGATTTTTTCCAATGCGACCCAGGCCACTTGGCTATGTGGTCCTGAATCCGATACGAATCTGATCTTTTCAAACGCGACCTGTGTGTGAACGGCCAGGTCGCATTCATCCAACCTGAATGTTATTAATACCCGACAAACGTCACAATTATGCGTCTCACTATGCAGAAGCGGCAAGAAAAACAACAACCATGGCGGATGATAATGCAGAGAGCAGTATTTATGTTTACCCATATTGAAAAGATTGTGTTTTTATTAGTGCTGTCAATCGATTACATTTTTTTAATCGCGATTAATCGCATCAATGCCTGAGTTAACTCGCGATTAATCGCATTTTAATCGCACATTTTTTTCCTGATTGAAAATCATTTAAATACTCTCGATGACATACAAAAAAATACATACAGGCTAGGTTTGTGCCAATGTTCTTTTTTTAAAATGAAAACAGGTCACAGACACTGACTTATGCCATAGAAACATATGGCAAGAAGATGGGGAGGCATGTAGCCAAAAAAAAAGGCCCTGAAAACAGGCTGATGTAAAAGACAGTCTTTACAGTTAATACAGTCTTTTGAACAAAGACAAGCATTTTACCCTACTGCTATAAAATGTAGTACAGTTAACATTAGATGTTAATTAACCAAGATAATAATGAACAATTTTCAATCAATACATCAAAATCAATAGACCGACATCACTGGATGGAGGTAGTCTATACTCTAGAAAGTTACTTTTCAGCCTCTTAACAAAAATGAGAACGCACACCCACCCACACACACACACACACACACACACACACACACACCCACACACACACACACACACACACACACACACACGATACCGACCTGTGGCGTACACAGACAGCAGGAGTGCCGTAGCAGATTCCATTTCACCTCAGTAATCTGTTTTCTCAGCGTATTTCAGGTTGCTACTAGTTACCAGACACTCAACGTGTTTGTTGGTGGTGGGGCTTAAAGAAAAGGCACTAGCGTCACCCAGTGTATGAGCGTCTTCTTTCGTTGAGGAGCTCCGCTCTGGAAGCCTATGAGAAATGCATAGACTGGGGGAAAATAGCCCCGCCTTCCCGCAGGCTGCAGTGGGATGTACTTGGAAAATTGTACCATAAAACCACATAGCGTTAATCTCATGTTAAAAAAATTATCGCCGTTAAAATGGCCTCGCGTTAACACGTTAATAACGCGATAATTTTGACAGCACTAGTTTTTATGTTTGGAAAAGACCACTAGATGCGCGCCGGTACTACCATCCAAGTTTACGTCCGGAAAAAAAGAGCATGCTGGCCTGTGAAGTCATTGCGCCCTCTACTGCGTATGCGGTGCACGTGTTGTTTGACTGCAGTTCACAAAGGAGATCACATACAAGTCGCACGCAAAAAAATCGGAATTGAGCATCAAGGCCTGCAGTTTGAACGTAGCCTTAGAGCAGTAATTAAACCAAGATTGTCAAAAAATATATCAACAGTTTGCATTTAAGGTAAAAAAAAAAAAAAAAACGTTTCCATCCTTTAGTATGCTCTATCCATAACACAAGTTTTAGTTTCAGTTGGTTTAATTTTGTAAAAAGTATTTTTTAAGGAGACTTTTTCTATCTGATTATTAATTGAAAAACAATCGACAGATGAATCGATTTGCAAATGAATCGTTAGTTGCAGCCCTAACGATTACATATACAATGAAATACATATATACATATTTATATATCCATATACTGTAGATCTATAGATAGATATGTTTAAACAATACCTTTAACATCCTGAGTTTCTTCTTAAACCGAGCCCTCTGTCCCACTTTTGGTATCAATATTAAAATATCTTTATCCTCCAGACAATAAAGACTCTCTTTATCCACTCCTTCATCTGTGATTCAGAAATTTAGTTATTTACAGCTGTAGAACAAAGATTTATAAAGAATGCAAACTGCTAATTTTTGAAAGACTGCGACTATTAATCTAACTCAAATTGATAAAGGACAATATATGCCATATCGTAGATGATTAACCCTCGATTTGAATAAAGTGCTGAGCTTTTACATTGTTTGCCTCATCTTTTTATTACAAAGAGAAAAGGCGGAAACATTTATGTAATGAAACTAATATCTAAGTCCATGCAAGATAATTGACCCTAAAGTTATTTATGTTTGACAAGCATATAAATTATTTTTTTCTAATGAATAAAAATATTATACAAAGAAAAGATCATGAAGAAATATTAAAGATATTCACCAAACAACAATTAAAGCTGAGGATACAATGCACATAGGACTTCTCCTTATCAACTGTCATGTATTGTAATACTTTACCTTCAAATTTTTTTATGAATTCATTGAGACCCCACTGGTTTAGTTTGTCACGCAAAAAGGTATCCATTTCAAAAAACTGAAACTGAAAGGAAATAATCATACTGTCAGTATTGGAACTACCATAAGTAATTTTTCCAGCATGCACATTGAAGAAATCCAGTTAGAATAAACTTTTTACAGTTGAAAATTAGACTTTAGAGTGAAAATATTCTCCTGTTTCTGAAGGTAAAGCGAAGAGTTATGTCAGGGAGAAGGAATGAGAAAACTTAAAAAGAGCAAAAACAGAAGGGAACGAAATTATCTTAAGGAGCGGAAAAAGACTTGTGAATGTGAACACAAAATGCCACCTGCTTTGAAACTAACAGCCAAGTTGCATGGAGAGATGAACCTGTACTAACAGTAGTAATAGTCTGTTGAAAAAACTCAGAGAAAGGAGGAGGGGTTTAAGAAACGAATAATGAGAGTGAGAAAACAGAAAAAACACTTGAATGGTTTCACTTTTACCGAATTAAAGAGGCAAAAACCTTGGAAGGTATTTGTCATACTCATGTGTTTTAAAATCCATGCCAGTTGTTTTTACAGTTTTGTTATGCAATGGCAAAAAGGTCTCAACGGATAAAACTCGCTCAGCAAAGCAAGACTTGGACTACCTGTTCTGACTAAATTAAGGCTATGGAAGTAAATCTGTGTCGCTGGGATTTGAATTAAAAATGCCACTGAAATTTAAATGTTGTATGTTTGTACTTACTGTTTCAGTGTTAAAATATATTCACAACGCATTTTTGACCTAAAAAAATTCATTGTCAATATTTCTGCACAGTTGAAATTTAATTTGTTATTTTCTCTTCAAGCTAAAAATTCACATTACTATTTCAAAGTGATTACATTATTAATACTTATTTTTCGGTGTTAAAAAATCTGCATATAAAAAAATTAATCATTTCAAAATTCAAACTCAATATTTTCAGCCTTCTGAGATTCAACTGGCTCTATTTCACGGTCTTAAATTCAGCGTCTCAATTCAGTGTAAAAAGGGAAGGGGTTACTTCAGGTCACAGACATTAGCAATGGATTGTGGTGTCCAACACCCAGCCAATCCCGTTACGTTTTCTTAGTCACGTGACGTGACGCTTGTGGCGCTTTTTTTTAGGTCAAAAATGTGTTCTGAGTATATTTTAACACTGAAACAGTAAGTACAAACATACAACATTTAAATTTCAGTGGCATTTTTAATTCAAATCCCAGCGACACAGATTTACTTCCATATAAGGCAGACCTTGTGAGATTAATGGGTTTCACCAAAATGTCTCACTTGTTTAATGTCACAAGTGCAAAATAGATTTGGATAATCATTGTTGCTGTCAACATAAGCACACCATGCAGTCTAACCAGGCTAAATGTGAACGGGCACTATGTCACTTGTTGAAAGCTATGAGGAATTCAGAAATTCAATTGAAAAGTAAAAAGGATATACTGTTACAATTGTGCATGAGTATAAACATGACTATATTCTTATTTTGTAAGAAAGATTTATGTGCTTTGGTCTATTGTAACCTTACATGTTTGTTTGAAGAATTAACCCCCTAATCTTGCTGACATATTTGTCACCTTTTGTTGGGAGCTGGAGAAGTTCCACCTTTCTCCAGCAGAGTCCGCCGTGGATCCTTCTGAGGGAGCCTCCTGCACAGCTGCAGCCCATCAAGATCATCAGAGGATCCACTACTTAAGCTGTCTTCAGACCTTGCCTCAACGCCGCAGTGTTGATCCAGTTGGTCAGCGCCTAAGCCTAGATCCTCAGTGTAACTTTGTGACTTTGAATCCAGCCTGGATTCTAACCGTTGTCTCTGTCTTCCAGGAAACCAGTGTCTCCTCTGTGAAGCTCAGGAAGAGCTAACCTGCCGAGCCGACCCTCTGAGCCAAACCTGAAGAATCATAGAGAACCTCCATGCAGCTCAGGACTAAGAGCTGGAAAACCCCGAGCCAAGGTCTGTTCATTTTAAGACGTGAGACGCTGAAGCAGCAAGCGGACTCTGATGATGAACTCCTCTCCAGATCCAACAGTGACTCTCCCAAAGCTAACCTCAAGAACCCTCAAGGTACAATCAGTTATCTTCAAGAAATCAAGCTCCAGCTTGCAACGCTAACTGAACTGTCTCTCACGCAGACTCCGGTGAACCAGTGTCCAGGCCCGAACCAGAACCAGTACATTCTGTGTGCTTGCATCTAAATAAACTTGTTAAACTTTTATTCCTGTGTCCGTCAGTTGTGTTCTGCATACTTGGGTCGCTTTTAGTGAACCCATCATGACAGAACACTGCGGCCAAACTCAAGGCCCAGCAGATCACCTCACCCGTCGATTGGAGGAGCAGGATGCCCAAATTCAAGGACAAACCCAAACGCTCCGTGAGTTATACCGCCTGGTTGATACTCATAACCATATGCTACAGAGTTATGCTAACTATTTGAACAGCGCTAATGCTGCACCAGCACCACAACCATTTCCGGGTCCAGTTCCACCTCCGAGGTCACCTGCAGTGACGTCATCTGAGTTCCGCCCAAGTCTTCCAGAAAGATTTTCTGGTAACATGAAAGATTGCAAAGGATTTTTATTTCAGTGTCGTTTGATTTTTCAGAACTCCCCTGGCAGTTTTTCCACGGATTACAAGAAAATAACCTTCATCCTCTCTCAGCTAACAGGAAGAGCCTTAGAGTGGGCTCAGGCAAGATTTGCCACTGATGATAGCCTAAACTGCTATTACTCTGACTTTCTCTCTGAATTTACTCAGATATTCAACCAAGAGACAGATCAAACCATTGACTCTCGAGCTCTTTTCAATCTAAAACAGGGAAATTCTTCTGTGGCTGAATTCTCCATCAACTTCCGGGTTAAAGCGGCAGCTTCCGGATGGAACCAAAGCGCTCTGAAGGGAGCCTATTTCATGGCTTTAAATGAGCACATTAAAGATGAGCTTGCAACCCTCGACGAACCAGCTACCCTCGAAGATCTAATTCGTCTTACTATTAGATTGGACAATAGAATTCGTGCCAGAAACAGTTCAAAAAAACAGGGGACACTTTCTTCTGCCTCACATAACGTGACTGTTTGTTCTTCCTCTACAGAGCAGCTGCCCATTCAGAGACCTAAGTCCCAGTCTCTACCGCTGCCCATTCAGGCCTCTCATTCAGGCGAAGGAGATGTCGAACCCATGCAGGTGGGACACACGAGGCTCACCCCAGAGGAGAGACAAAGACGTTTTCTAAGCAAATTATGTATTTACTGTGGTGAGAGTGGACACTTCATTGCTTCCTGCCCGGCTAAATCAAAAGCCTGGGCCCGCCAGAGGATCTGAGGAGTCTGGCGGGCCAAATTAACACTAAGAAATCTCCTCGACTGTTACTTCCTGCCACGTTTTTTTGTGCTAACCAAAGCCTCTCCTTTTCTGCATTCATCGACTCAGGCTGTGAACGGAACTTAATCTATTCTAACCTCGTCCAACAGCTCCAAATTGAAACCATTCCTCTGACTCAGCCTCTTAGTGTTTCTGCTATTGACGGAAGGAGACTTCACCAAGTTACCCATCAAACTCAGCCCCTCGAGCTACTTCTGTCAGGTAACCACCGAGAGACAATAACATTTCTTGTTTTTCCCTCTGCATGTTCCCCTCTGGTGCTTGGTTTCGAATGGTTGGAGAAGCATAATCCTCACATTAATTGGACAGAGCGTCACCTGGAATCATGGTCCATCTCATGCCATGAAACATGCCTCCGTTCAGCTGCCCCCTTGGTGGGGTCTCCTAGAGGTGGGGGGGAGATGGACTCTCCTGACCTTTCTTCAGTTCCTTCCGAGTACCATGACCTAGCTCCTGTCTTCAGTAAGGTCAGTGCGACGTCCCTACCTCCACACAGACCATATGACTGTGCCATTGAACTTTTACCTGGTGCACCACTACCTAGCAGCAGGTTGTATAATATTTCCAAGCCTGAAAGAGAAACAATGGAAAAATACATTAATGAATCATTAGCTGCAGGAATAATCCGCCCATCTTCCTCTCCTTTGGGCGCCGGGTTCTTCTTCGTTGGAAAGAAAGATGGCTCCCTGAGACCATGTATTGATTACCGAGGTTTGAACCAGATCACAATAAAGAACAAATACCCACTTCCTCTACTCGCCTCTGCATTCGAACCCGTACAGGGAGCCACAGTTTTCTCGAAACTGGATTTAAGGAACGCTTATCATCTTCTTAGGATCCGAGAAGGAGATGAATGGAAAACAGCCTTCAAGACTCCATTGGGCCAATTTGAGTACTTGGTAATGCCTTTTGGTCTAACTAACGCTCCAGCCTGCTTCCAGGCCCTCGTGAATGATGTTCTCAGAGACTTTTTAAATGTATTTGTCTTCGTTTACATTGACGACATACTCATCTACTCCAAGAACCTCGATGAACATAAGAAACATGTCCGCCTTGTTTTACAGAGACTGCTGGAGAACAAGCTGTTTGTAAAGGCCGAGAAGTGCGAATTTCACCAGTCTTCAGTCACCTTTTTGGGGTTTGTGCTCGAGGGCGGCCAGGTAAAACCATCTGAGGACAAGATAAAGGCAGTTTTAGACTGGCCAGTTCCAGAGAACCGCAAACAGCTACAGAGATTTCTAGGCTTTGCAAATTTTTATCGTCGGTTCATCAGGAACTATAGCCAGACCGCCCTTCCATTAACTTCTCTGACCTCTGTCAAACGCACTTTTCAGTGGACACCTGAGGCGCAGGCTGCGTTTGAAAAATTAAAATCTTTATTTTCCAGAGCACCAGTGCTAATGCAGCCTGACCCAGCTAAACAGTTTATTCTCGAGGTGGATGCTTCAGATTCTGGAGTTGGAGCAGTCCTATCCCAGAGACTAGACACGGATCAAAAGATCCACCCTTGTGCATTCTTCTCCCGTAGACTTTCTTCCGCTGAGCAGAATTACGATGTGGGAGACCGAGAGCTGTTGGCCATCAAACTAGCGTTGGAGGAATGGAGACATTGGCTGGAGGGAGCTGAGCATCCGGTTCTTGTATGGACTGACCACAAGAAACTGGCTTACATCCAGTCAACCAAGCAAGCCAATCCTCGCCAATCCAGGTGGTCCATTTTCTTCTCACGGTTTAATCTCATCATCTCCTACAGACCCGGATCCAAGAATGTCAAACCCGATTCTCTCTCTCGTCTTTACTCCGTCGATCATCCCGAGACGCCTGAACCTGTCCTTCCGGCTTCCTGCACAGTGGGAGTGGTTAACTGGGATATCACTGACCTTATCAACTCCGCCCTGGCCACTGAACCCGAGTCAGGTAACGGTCCCACTAACCGAACCTATGTACCATCTTCCGTCAGGTCCCGTCTCATCCAATGGATGCATGCCGCCAAGTTCTCTGCTCATCCAGGAGTCAGCAGAACAATAGCTTTGATCTCAAGACGCTTCTGGTGGCCCACTCTCCATAGAGACGTCAAGGAGTATGTGTTGGCTTGCTCCACATGTGCCCGTAATAAAGCCTCACACCAACCTCCTTCTGGCCTGCTTCAGCCGCTTCCTGTTCCCTCGCGCCCTTGGTCCCATATCGCCATTGACTTTGTCACCGGCCTCCCCGTTTCTCGAGGTATGTCCACCATTTTCACCATCGTAGACCGTTTTTCGAAGGCCTGCCATCTCATTCCCCTTAGGAAACTCCCCACGGCCTTCCAGACAGCCCAGCTCCTAGTCAAGCACGTCTTCCATTTACACGGCATTCCCCAAGAGATCCTCTCGGACCGGGGTCCTCAGTTCATTTCCCAGGTTTGGAAGGCTTTCTGTTCTGCTCTCGGCTGTAAACCCTCTCTGACCTCTGGTTACCATCCCCAATCAAACGGACAAACAGAGAGGATGAACCAGCAGCTGGAATCAACCCTTCGTTGCCTCACCTCAAACAATCCCGTGGACTGGAGCCTTTTTCTCACTTGGATGGAATACGCGCACAACTCCCTCAGATCTGCTTCCACTGGTCAATCTCCCTTCCAGGTTAGTCTCGGTTATCAACCTCCACTTTTCCCCGCAGACGAGAGAGAGATTTCGGTCCAGTCAGTAAACCAACACATCCGCCGCTGTCAGAAAATCTGGAGAGAAACCATCGCCACCCTCAACCGATCTTCAGAGACCAACAAACGCTTCGCCGACTCCAGGAGACGTCCCGCCCCCGAGTACACTGAGGGCCAAGAGGTTTGGCTGTCCACTCGAGACATTCCCCTCAAGGGGATGTCTCGAAAACTCTCTCCAAGGTTTATAGGTCCCTACAAGATCACCCGAGTCATTAATCCTTCAGCCGTCCGTCTCCAACTACCTCAGTCCCTCCGAATCCATCCTACCTTCCACGTGTCCCAAATTAAACCTGTCACCTCGAGCTCTCTGTGCCCACCTTCCGACTCCCCACCACCCGCCCTGGAGGTCGATGGGCATCCAGCCTTCACAGTTCGTCGCATCGTGGACTCCCGTCGACGAGGTCGCGGATGGCAGTACCTCGTCGACTGGGAGGGCTACGGACCGGAGGATCGCCAGTGGGTTCCGGGCTCGTACATCCTCGATCCTGCCCTTATCGAGGAGTACGAGCGTTCCTGCCCTTCGACCTCTTCCGGACCGCCAAGGGGCGGTCGTTGAGGGGGGGGTACTGTTGGGAGCTGGAGAAGTTCCACCTTTCTCCAGCAGAGTCCGCCGTGGATCCTTCTGAGGGAGCCTCCTGCACAGCTGCAGCCCATCAAGATCATCAGAGGATCCACTACTTAAGCTGTCTTCAGACCTTGCCTCAACGCCGCAGTGTTGATCCAGTTGGTCAGCGCCTAAGCCTAGATCCTCAGTGTAACTTTGTGACTTTGAATCCAGCCTGGATTCTAACCGTTGTCTCTGTCTTCCAGGAAACCAGTGTCTCCTCTGTGAAGCTCAGGAAGAGCTAACCTGCCGAGCCGACCCTCTGAGCCAAACCTGAAGAATCATAGAGAACCTCCATGCAGCTCAGGACTGAGAGCTGGAAAACCCCAAGCCAAGGTCTGTTCATTTTAAGACGTGAGACGCCAAAGCAGCAAGCGGACTCTGATGATGAACTCCTCTCCAGATCCAACAGTGACTCTCCCAAAGCTAACCTCAAGAACCCTCAAGGTACAATCAGTTATCTTCAAGAAATCAAGCTCCAGCTTGCAACGCTAACTGAACTGTCTCTCACGCAGACTCCGGTGAACCAGTGTCCAGGCCCGAACCAGAACCAGTACATTCTGTGTGCTTGCATCTAAATAAACTTGTTAAACTTTTATTCCTGTGTCCGTCAGTGGTGTTCTGCATACTTGGGTCACTTTTAGTGAACCCATCATGACACCTTTTATCACTCACGTTATTTGCAGAAATATAGCTATCAAAATAAAATGCGACATTAGCCAAGTCTTAATTTTATCAAGAATTTTAGTAAATAATAGTCTTATTCCAATGATCAAAAAAGTGATTGTAGTAAAAATTTTGTCAAATGCCTCTTTACTATGATAGTCAAGTTTCATTCTGGAAAGTCTACTCATCCAAACGGGTCAAAATCAATGTTTTCAGATTTTAGTCAGCAAGAATCTTGCTTGGATGAAAAAAAGAAAGAAAAAGTATATTGCAATCCACAAAACTAACCTTGCAAAAGGTGAAATCTAAGATCAGGCAAAAACCTAATTAAAAATTGTAGCCCTGATTGATCATATAGCCGGAATTTCAGCAAGGGATAGGGTAACTGTATATCTCTTAGCCACTGCTAGGGATGTCAGGAGGTCTCTATGCCAAACAAATTGGTGCTAGGAAGCACACTGCTTCCTCATGCTAGCTCTTTCCCTACTGCCAGCACTATTTAGATAGCACTTGTTATGGTGACTAGAAATTCACTTCCGCAGTGGGTGAAGTGTCTAAAATGATTTTAGATATTTGAATTGAGCTGTAGGCACCTTTAAACCTGGTCTCAACCAGGCTAAACTCACTTGGTCAATTGTCAAGGCAACCAAGCCATCTTTATCTAACCAAAATTAAATAAAATAAGTCAAATTGGCCAACTGAGCCTAGCTGAAGAACTAAGCATTTTTTAAACACACATTAAGTCTTTCTGTTGGGAGCTTTCTTTGCTGTTTGTGCACATGTACTAATATAGGGTATAGAAAGTTTAGCACAATGCTTACATGAAACAAAAAAGTTCTACAGGAATGGCAAGAACAAAGAATTTTTCAGATGTTAATGTATGTCTGCTAGGACTGCAGAGAAGATGTCGTTGTCTGTCCACAAAGAAATTCAAGAGCCAGTCCATTTGTGGTTGGGAGGTCGGACCATAAAGCTGGCCAACTTGTAGAGCAGAGGGCTAATTTACGAAACCAAAATGTTCAACAAGTGTTGGCAGTGATATTTTTCATACATTAAAACATCCCTTATACATAATGAAGCCCAAACTAAAATTCAGACTGAAAGACCTAATTCAGCCTCACCTCTCTCCAATCCCCCTCTAATGGTCCTCTGCTTAATTTGACAATGAAGATTGATCATCATATTGACTACCATGGTAGATATTCTTCAGAAGTTTTGACCTCCTGATGGTTGTAAAAATGTCCACCACAGAGCTATCTCACATCCAATTGTTACATCATAGATAGTAAATCAATGTATTTGAAATTGTTAATCAATATGTTTTTGTTGCACAAAACTTCACAGCAAATTGATGTTGAGTTGATGTCTGGAAACAAGGCATTGAACTGACGGGTTGAACCGGACGTCCCAACAAAACTGAAGCATTTTTCAGTGGGTGTGATTTGGTTTTGTCCTCATTAAAAATTAGAAATTAAACACATAAGCAGTTCTTCAGCCCCTATGCTGGCTCCCCATATCTCAAAGAATATACTTCAAAATAAATATTTTTTTAGGCTATAAATCAATGGTAGGGTTAGCTGTAAAATATTTTACAGATTTAATATCAGTGTATCGAATGCCTGGACCTCTCAGGTATTCTGGCTCAATACTTTGTAGAAATGGAGAAGAACATCTTAACTACTATGCTCCACTAATCTGGAAGAGAAAAAAAACTCTAACAGTGCTGAAACCCTAAGTTTCTTTAGATATTCAAACCTATTTTCTTGTTTCTTTTTATTGTTCTATTTAAACTTTTAAAAAAGACATTGTTCATTTAATTTTGCAGTCTTTTTCTTTAACTGCCTTGATTATTCCACTGCATTGTCATTTATCAGTTGTTTCATGTTTTTTTTTTCTTTGTCCAAGTAAGTTACTGTGTAAAATTGCATAAGACATTATGTTTTTCTAACATCAGGAGATCTTCAAAGATTTTTCTGTTTCCATCCCCCTTAGCTGCTGCACCCACAGCTGCTTTGGTGGCGCAGAGTAGGAGAAGTCGACAGAAGATGGGACAAAGTGGAGCTGTCTCCCCAACTTTTGATGAAGCAAGAGAAACAGTTGAAACGGAAAAGTAAATAATGATAAGGTTCAAAATGTACAGAAAGCATGTGCATTAATCATGCATTGAAAATAAAATAATGGGGTCAAAATATATTTTCAATAAGGCACATTTACAGTAAGTGTTGACTTTCACTTTTTATGTTGTCATTTTAAGTTTAACATTCATCTAGCTATCTCTTCTATTTTTTCCCCACATCCAACTCTTGAGGTTTTTCTAAACTACGAGGCATAATTGAACAGACGACTGGGAGGGAGGAGCAACAGAATTGATGAGAGAGCAACGTTTTGAGCAACATTATTTGTTTTGTAGCATGCTTATATAGTTAATAAGAAGATGTGCATATTTATATTTTTAGTATGGGTTACTATGATCAATATAATTATGGTGGTTTTTCATGAGCCTCATTTTTTTTTAAACTCCATCAGGGACATTGTTCCCTGTGCACAGCAAGTGACGACTGCCTGCAGAGTGCTGGGGCTGGTGAGCATATTACAACAAGAATACTTAGAACTCAAAAAAACATCCCCCATTGAAACCATCCTGTAGGAGTGAAAGCCAAACAAATGTATTTGTTTAGCACATTTCCACAACCTGGCAATGCAAATTAATTGAAATAATGCAAAATGGTTTACATACAGTAAAAGAAGTCTTGTAGTTTTTCATTGGGTATTTACAGAGGTCAAAAGACCTGGACTAAAGCTGGTTCCCATATGCTTTAATCAGAAAACTTTGAAAACAACCTGCTAAGAACTGGTTTGTTCTTTTGAAAACACAAAATATAAATGCAGAAAGACATCACAAAGCTAAAAAAAAATAAAAAATAAGATGCTTTGGTGTGATTTGATTGTCATTTTTGGTGTAATGGTCTGATTAATTTCTTATTACAACTTTGAACATTCCTTCAATGCCATTCCTTGGTGAGTGTGATGCTGTGAAAGTGTTCATAGACTAAGGGTCGTAATTAGACACCCAGAGTTTCAGTCTGATGGATCTGAACTTAAGAACTCACAGGACAGAAACCCCCTGTTTCAACCACATAATATTATAACAACCTTAACCTTATATAAATGGTTATTGGCCTGTACTTATATAGCACCTTTTTTCAAGTCAGGAGACTTGACCAAAGCATTTTACACGACATTCAGTCATTCACCCATTCACGCACACACTATATTGTATTGGCAAGCTATATTGTAGCCACAGCTGCCCTGGGGCTCACTGACAGAAGCGGTGTACAACAGTGTCCTGTTGTACACTGGAGCCACCAGGCCCTCTGACCACCAGGTTTAGTCCACTAAAACCTGACAATGCAGGTTAAGTGTCTTGCCCAAGGACACAATGACACTGAAAGTCGGAGCCAGGGCTTGAACTGTCAATCCTTCGATTTCAGGGCAAACTTCTACATCTGACGCCACTGTCGCCCACTATCTTTCAGAAGTTTACTGTTTTTCCATATGTTCAGGAAACGGCACACAATCATGTAATGTTTTTACTCTAACACATGGCTGCTCTTGCCATGGTTTACTGACTCTCATTCAGTTTTGGGATTCTGTTTTTTATTTGTATTTGATTGGTGACTTAGATTAAATTTATGAAGGCAGTTCTGGAATACTTAAAATGCTGATCTGTTTAACTTAAATCTATAAACACACAAAATATCAGTTTGTTAATCAATGCTGTGGAGCTGATTGTGTTTAGTAGAACATTTATTGGTCTCATTTTGTACTACTGTGTTTTAAACAAATGTCTGGTTTAATAGACCACAATTTTGATTTGTAAAGAAAAAAACTGTACAGACTAATACTGTTCTGCTTCTCCTAACTTTTCCTGCATGAATTCTGTTCATAAACACATACACAGTGTTGTTTTTGGTGGCAATCTTAGATTTAGTCTTAGTCTTAGTCTTGAGGATGAAAACTAATAGTTTTAGTCGCATTTTAGTAAGTATGATATGTAATAGTTTTAGTCAGTTTTAGTGGACTAAAACTCAAAAAGGTTTTAGTCTAGTTTTATGTTGCAAAATAAGTTAACCTTTATAATTTGAAATAACAACCCAATTCTTTACCAGACTGACAGCTCTACACTAGATACTACAATTGCTGCGTATAGAGAGCTGCCATGCAGTCCATCATTGCTGTTAGCAGAAAAATTTTATTAAAAAAATTCCAATAAACTTATTTAAGAATGCCGTACTTTATACAAAAGTGACTTACAAAACTTGTGAAAATAGCAGAATTAATGCACTACTTTGTAAAAAAAAAAAAGTGTCTTCCAAAAGCTATGCAATTATTAGACATAGTTCAACATATCGTAATGGTGTTGGAATAATTATGTATAAAATACTGTTTGTTCTTATGATGTATAATGTGTGACATAATGCTGTTCCAGAGAGGTGTTGCTCAAGCAGTATAGGTCAACAGACAGTATTGCTCAAGCTTAACGAAACCAGCCGTTCTCAGACCATTTGACCGCAAGACATTTAAATGCTCATCTTCACTGAGGCTGCAAATTGAATTGTTAGCTGAGGCTGCAAATTGAATTGTCTTTCTTGTTTCCCTTTCCTTTAGTGCAGCACTCAGCTATGTAACTAGGGAATGCCCTGACTTTAATAAATTTGTGAGGAGGAAGCTGAGACCGGCAGAGTGTGTTGGAGATTGTAACTGCACGGTCTCTTCCTACTCTCCTCGTGAGTAAAAATAATTCTGACTCTGTACCTTTCTTTCCTTTCCTTTTACAGTGTTTTAGGTGTTTGAACCTGATAATTGGTTAATACAGCAGACAGACAAGTTAACAAAATGTACAATAAAGGAATGATTTAAGACATACAAGGTTTCCATCCCAAAGTAAACACTTCCTGATCTACTATGAATTATGCATTAGATATAGATTTAACTTCACAGGGTTTTGATTAAAAAAAATTCCGTAAAAATTAAAAAATTATCCACTGGACTTGTTTTCCAAGATTTGAAGACGTTTCGCCACCTCTCCAGGAAGCTTTCTCAATTCAAATGAGAGGATCGATTGTTAAAGGGGGGGGATTGCCCCCCTTTAACAACCGACCCTCAGAATCATAGACAGGTTTCAGATATTACAGGCTAACGATGGAACCAAACGACCCATTCATCGGTTACCATTTGCATGTTTCCAAGCGATACAAGGCTTTGTCTATATAAGACTCAAACTCACTGCGGATCCAGACATTTGAATTGAGAAAGCTTCCTGGAGAGGTAGCGAAATGTCTTCAAATCTTGGAAACCAAGTCCAGTGGATAATTTTTTAATTTTTACGGAATGACTATGACCTGGATGACTGAGAATCTTCATCAGCATATTAAAAACAATGCAAAGATAACCTACATAATTACCTTGTAATGCCAGACATAAATTGAATAAGTTAAAGAAAATGTTGAATTATTCAAAGGAAACATAGAAAATGTTTTAATGACAATACAACTAAACATTTACATCATATTTAAATGGATAGAAACAAGAACAATCAGAGAGAAATATTAAAAGATCTATATACCTTTTCATCTGGCTCTTTTGCCAAAAATAAACAGAATGCAATGAAAGAATACATTATATGGATATAATTTGAGGATTCCTTAAAGGATGTTAGTATCGCCTCTTGTGAGCTGGAAGAAATAAAATAATGATGGTAAAGGGATTTTTTTATGCTTGGCAGAGGATGATCAGCCGCATAGTTTATTAAGTAGCGATGGAAGAGTCATACTGCTGAGAGCTAACCATCAGAGTGGAGTGTGAAGTGCAGACTCGGAGCTCAGTGCGCAATGACACATTTCTACACAAGCACAGTTGGGGAGCAGAGCAGTTTGTCAGAGTTGAACGCGCAGTACCAGACCAATACGGGTTATTTTCTCAGACTCTGCCGCCGCTGCTGCTATAATCCATCTGTGCTCCTGCAGCATGTGTAGCGCTGCAAGGCAGGTGGGTGGCAGGATCAATGAAGACGCAGCAGCTGCTTAGCTGATTACAGCACAATGATGCAGTTTAAACCTTGACAGACACACCCTACGGCTGAATCCAGGACTATGGGTATCCACAGTTAAAAGGCTGCTTTACTGCCACGTCGGTAGAGAAGGAAGAGAGATGCATTTAAGAGATGTGTTGGAAAATTTAGCTTGAAGCTTCCAAGGACATCACCCCAGTACTAAAAGCTATTTAAAGTGAAAAGCGATGTTGCGACCACACTACTGATAACTGTAGTTAAGGTAGTGCTACTTGTAACAGCACAACTGCCCATCACTGCTGAACAGACGGGACTCACAGCTATCACTTAGCTTTGCTATTTTGAAACTTTAAGGTTTCCTGAAAATCCAGGACAATATAAATGTAAAAAAAAGTATTAATTGTTTAATTTTAGCAGCATGATTTTCCTATGTGTGCTCATTGATTTTAAAGCAAATTAAGGCCCCAGGGTTAGGCCCAATGAATGCAAATGTGTTTGCATAGCACATTTCAGCACCAAGACAATGCAAAGTGCTTAACTTATAGGAAGCCTTTGCAAGTTCTCAGTGGTTTTTTCCACAGTCTAATAGGCATTGACTAAATATTGTTTCCATTAACTTCAATAAAAAAAAAATGTTTGGTGGTTCATGACTGCAGAGGGAAACCATAAGCTAAAAAAATGCAGACAAAATTGTACATAGCCCTCATTTCTTAAAAAAAAAAAACACAATTCTCACAAAAATAACTTGAATCTGAAAAACATAGTGAAAAATAAAAATTCTACATATAAGAACAAATGAAAGTCAAATATTGCTTTTCAACCATGCTTTAACAGTGATAAAATAATAAACCTATGACACAGGCCTGAGAATGAGGGTACCTATAGAAAAGATAAAATAATGGGACAAAAGGGACATGTTAATTTAAGATTTGTCACTAATTAGCTACAACCTTGTAATTAGTTAGTGGGCCTATATACTGTATATTTAGGCTATAGGTAGTCACTGTACTGTTTGGTGACATGTTGAATACTGCACCCAACATGGACTAAAATTATGGACAAAGGTAAAGGCTTAAAAGCCATCTCCAAGTACCTTGATGTTCCTGTGATTACAGTTGCATACATTTTTTTTTTTGAAATTTATGATCCATGGGACTGTAGCCAACCTTCATGCACATGGCCACAGGAAGACACTCTATCACAAAAAATAGGATTTTGCAGAACTTTTTTTTTTCTTTTTTTTCCCCGTTCATTAAATTTTTAGTATCCTTAAATCTGCTATGTCATCTAGAGTAAGAATATCATAGTTTCTTACATTTCAGAGGACATTGGTCTTGCATGGTTTCATAACATGAAATAAAATAAGTTTATGGTCAGATCTGATGCAGCAAAGCTGAAAGGAGTTAGAGCGGAGCAGCATACAAGGTCAAGGATATGTCTTTAAAGTGTGTGGGAAAATTAACATGCTGCTGCATTTTAACATTGTCTAAAACAGAGGCTACAGTCATGGCCAAAAGTATTGAGAATGACACAAATAATATATTTTCACATGATCTGCTGCCCTCTGGTTTTCATGTGTGTATGTCAGATGTTGTCATCACATACAGAAATACAA
The DNA here is from genome assembly GCF_016077235.1 of Cyprinodon tularosa. Classification (NCBI taxonomy): domain Eukaryota; kingdom Metazoa; phylum Chordata; class Actinopteri; order Cyprinodontiformes; family Cyprinodontidae; genus Cyprinodon; species Cyprinodon tularosa. The sequence continues at coordinate 1,344,468 of NW_024039507.1, read as the reverse complement.
TTTCAATCATATTATAAGTAACAAAAGCTTTTAATTACAGTTAGAATGAGTTACTGCAGCAAGTCAATATTTGCTGTGTTGACCCCTCTTCTTCAGGACCTCTGCAGTTCTCCCTGGCATGCTCTCAATCAAATTCTGGACCAAATCCTGACTGATAGCAGTCCATTCTTGCACAATCAATGCTTGCATTTTGTCAGAATACCTAGGTTTTTGTTTGTCCACCCATCTCTTGATGATTGACCACAAGTTTACAATAGGATTAAGATCAGGGGAGTTTCCAGGCCATGGACCCAAAATCTCTCTGTTTTGTCCCCTGAGCCAGTTAGATTTCACATTTGCTTTATGGCAAGGTGCTCCATCATGCTGGAAAAGGCATTGTTCATCACCAAACTGCTCATGGACGGTTGGGAGAAGTTGCTCTCGGAGGCCATTCTGGTACCATTCTTTATTCATGGCTGTGTATTTATGTAAGACTGTAAGAGAGCAGACTCCCTTGGGTGAGAAACAACCCCACACATGAATGGTTTCAGGAAACTTTACAGTTGGCATGAGACAAGACTGGTGGTAGCGCTTACCTCATCTTCTCCGAACAAGTTGTTTTCCAGATGTCTCAAACAATCGGAAAGGGGATTCATCAGAGAAAATGACTTTTACCCCAGTCCTCAGCAGTCCACTCCCTGTACCTTTTGCAGAATATCAGTCTGTCCCTGAGGTTTTACCTGGAGAGAAGTGGCTTCTTTGCTGCCCTCGTTGAGACAAGGTCTTGCTCCAAGAGTCTCTGCTTTGCAGTGCGTGCAGATGCACTCACACCTGCCTGCTGCCATTCCTGAGCAAGTTCTGCGCTGCTGGTAGCCCGATCCGGCAGGTGAAACACTTTCAAGAGACGGTCCTCATGTAGATGGGCTAATGCTAGCCCTGGATGGTTGGACTCAGAGCTCTTCTGTTTGCCACATCCTCCTAACATCAGCACGTTTTTTAAATTATGCACATCAGTAAATTGCCCACATAGTTGGATTTTTTTCCCCCCTTGCCGTGGCCTTTATCTAGTGGATGTTTAGGTAATATTTTTGGAAAAAACAAGAAGAAAGAATCATCTATTCAAATATTTTGGATCAAATATCTCATTTAAGAACAAAAGTTAATGTGTAAATGTAAAAGTTTCATAAATTACGAACTGTTATAAGCAACGGTACAGTTTTTATTTGTAAATCCAAAAAAGATTGTGCCTGTTTCATAATCGGATAGTATTTCAACTGTCAAAGCGACATACATTTTTTAGTGTTAAATAAAAAAAAAAAAAATATGTTTACCTTGTAGGATGATACGTTCAACAGTTTAGGTCTGCTTCTCTCGGTTCCACCTATGGACTCTGTTTAATTCTGTTCTCCTCCTTAAAGCAGTCATTGTCTTTATATTTTTACTTATATGATTCATATTTAATAATTCAGTCCCATGCAGCCACATAACTTCCGCAGAAACTATTAAAGGTGTGTCCCCGACTGTGTAGTGAATTTAGATGACATTTTTTAGAAAAAGGAAAAGGAAGCAACTCCTGTTTGGACAAAATTTTGTTTTTTTTTCTATGGGTTGGAATGGGATATAATACTACATTCTGTTTTCAACGGTTTAAAAAAATATATCTATTTCATGTTTTATATAAAAAATATATGTTTTTCTCTAATGGATGTGTGCTTTAATACTTTATCATGAAGGAAACAGCAGACCCAAGCAAACAATATTGTTCAAACTGAAGCTTTAAATGGATCATGACACATTATATTGGGACAGCAGAGGGTTGCATTAATATTCCCCTCTGTATGAAGTATTAAAGGCCTTCAGTGAATGTTTGATGCATTATCAAAAGGATTTTGTCATCCACACACACATTATCCAGTCCAACTCTGACTGCCTCAACATACTTGAATCATTTGAATTAAGGGGATGAAAAACTTTTACTGAAAAGAAAATATTTTGTATTGCTTGCAGTCAGCATTCACATCTTTTGCAATGACACTCAAAACTGAGCACAGGAACATATTCCATTGTGTGTATAACATTATTAAAGTCTTTCTGTGGTTAATTCAGTTGGCCGGACTCAATTTGAACAACCAATCCAAGTTGAAAGCCGAATACAACTTTTTGCTGTGAAATACTAGTGTCATGTTTTGAGAAAAAAACACACTAGTTATTACCTGACTAATATCATCCTTTTGAGGTAGAGCACTGTGGACCTCACAGTAAGTTGCTAATTCAACTTTCAACAAATACGATTAAAAGCAGACAAGCAGAGCAACAAAACAATATTTCTATTAGCGATCTTTGAGAGCACATTGTGATGCCACACTTAATTCATATATCATGCAAAATCAACTTTTTCAAGCTTTTAACTATGTAATAATGTTTTTCTTTCATCATGCATGGTTATGAAAACTTATATTAAAAAAAAAATAATATCTTGCAAAAGAGCTGTGATGTTGTAGAAGCTTGTTAAAGTAGGGATGCACAATGTTCAAATTTTAGCCAATATTATGGCCTAAATTTAGTTTTAAAGACGATGTCGCCTAAAATCGAAAGCATGACTTTAGCATTTATATCCCTAATTTAAACTTATCAGTGTGTTTTATTTTTGCCAGGTCTTTGGGGAAAACTACTGTTAGAATGTTAGAATCAGTCTAACATAACACAATATAAATTGTGTAGAGGTTTACTCTTGACACTTTAAATAAATCCCTGTTGCAGTGCTGGGATTTGTAGCTCATATGATGAAATTATCTATAGTATGTATTTGTCTCAATTCTAAGTAACTAAATCAGCTTTCCTCAGCCTGACTGATATCGGTTAGCGACAAACAAACTCCTCCATGAGTACAGAAGGTGAAAGAGAAATCATATCACTAATTCCATTGTGGAATTAGTTGTTATAGCTTAACCCCAAATCTCTTCTGGTTAAAATTAGATTACTTATAAATTAGTAGAATGTATACAAACACTTTGTTGGTAACGGAAATATTTCAAGTCTTTTATTGTCTTAATAATAATGATTTTGGCATACAGCTAATGAGAACCCAAAATTCCTATCTCACAAAATTAGCAATCATAAAAATGGTCTCTAAACAAGCTATGCACCTAAACATCAGAATCAACAAATTAACTATAAACACCTGCAAAAGATTCCTTTGGTCTTTAAAACTTCCAGCCTTGATCATCACTCAAAACCCCAATCATGGGTAAGAATGCCGACCTGACTGCTGTCCAGAAGGCCATCATTGACACCCTCAAGCAAGAGGGTATGTCACAGAAAGATATTTCTGAATGAATAGGCTGTTCCCAGAGTGCTGTATCAAGGCACCTCAGTGGGAAGTCTTTGGGAAGGAAAAAGTGTTGCAGAAAACGCTGCACAACGACAAGAGGTGACCGGACCCTGAGGAAGATTGTGGAGAAGGGCCGATTCCAGACCTTGGTGGACCTGCGGAAGCAGTGGACTGAGTCTGGAGTAGAAACATCCAGAGCCACCTAGCACAGGCGAGTGCAGGAAATGGGCCACAGGTCCCGCATTCCCCAGGTCAAGCCACTTTTGAATCAGAAACAGCGGCAGAGGTGCCTGACCTGGGCTACAGACGAGCAGCACTGGACTGTTGCTCAGTTTTGCATGTCATTTGGAAGTCAAAGTGCCAGAGTCTGGAGGAAGACTGGGGAGAAGGAAATGCCAGAAGTCCAGTGTCAAGTACACACAGTCAGTGATGGACTGGGGTGCCATGTAAGCTGCTGGTGTTGGTCCACTTTGTTTATCAAGGGCAGGGTCAATGCAGCTAGCTATCAGGAGATTTTGGAGCACTTCATGCTTCCATCTGCTGAAAAGCTTTATGGAGATGAAGATTTTTCAGCACGACCTGGCACCTGCTCACAGTGCCAAAAACACTGGTAAATGGTTTACTGACCATGGTATCACTGTGCTCAATTGACCTGCCAACTCTCTTGACCTGAACCCCATAGAGAATCTGTGGGATATCGTGAAGAGAAAGCTGAAAGACGCAATACCCAACACTCTGGATGAGCTAAAGACCGCTATTGAAGCATCCTGGGCCTCCATAACACCTCAGCAGTGCCACAGGCTGATTGCCTCCATGCCAAGCTGCATTGAAGCAGTCATTTCTGCAAAAGGATTCCCCACCAAGTATTGAGTGCATAACTGTACATAATTATTTGAAGGTTGACTTTTTTGTACTAAGAGCACTTTTCTTTTATTGGTCAGATGAAATATGCTAATTTTGTGAGATAGGAATTTTGGGTTTTCATGATCTGTATGCCAAAATCATCTGTATTAAGACAATAGTCCCAACGAAGCCTCAGGTCACATTACTAAATGATTACCGGCCTGTTGCACTGACTCCAGTCATGATGAAGTGCTTCGAAAGGCTGGTTAACCTCTTAACATCCACCTCATTTTTGGTACAGTAATCCTTGTCTATTTTGCTTATACATAATGGAGAAGCAAATAACTTAGGAACTGTAAGCACAAATTACATGTGCAATGCATTATTTGAAATCTATCACCCTCTAGTTTCCTAATATGTAAATTAAATTTGGGTGACTAGAACACAGACCAAACTGCAACAGTTCAAACATGACTCAAAGTTGTTGTTTTTCATTCTCGGAAATGATAGGTCTTTTTTGAACAGCAGTAATAAAGACATTCTTGAGAAAAAGCAGATTTAATTGTATTATATTTGTTCTACATCATGTCAACCCCAAATGCAGAAAATTACAGACCTCTAGTTATAACAGTTCCGGAGCTGTGTGGTATGGAACTTTTGGAGGAGCGAGCTCTGCAAGTTGCAAAATAATCAGAGAAAAATATTCAAAAGCGTCACCAAGGAGAGGTGGATTATTATCAAATTCATTTCATGTGTATCTCATCTCATGTCTTTCCTATCACATCAATTGGATTTGAAAATAATACTTTTCTGAGGAATTTCCAAAAGTGTAGATAACAAATGGCACCTCTATTTTATTATTAGAATAAGTATACAATGAGCAATTACTACACTTAACTTGTAGGATACACAGATAACTTCATCTGGATCATACTACAACTCTTTCTTTGGGAAGATAGGCCAAGGTTGTTTTTTTTTGTTTTTTTTTTATATTTATTCATTGTTATTATAAGCATATAATAACCAATAATTACACAACAGATAATTGTAGTGCAACAAAAAATGTAGCACACATAGATAACCTTATCTTGTTCACACTACAACTCTTACTTTGGGAAAATGTGCTAAATTCTATTTTTTTTTAGATTTTTCGTTGTTTTTATAAGCATATAAAAGCCAATAATTTCTTATGACCTAGACATTTTATTTAGTCATTTAGTATACACAAGTGTAAAGAAAAAGAAATTTATTTTACAACAGCTCTAGACAATTTCATATTTTAAAGTGCAGCCTTGAAAACAGTAATAAATACATTAAAAAAAAAATATATAAACATACGACTGTTTATATACAGTTCTAACATTCTTTTTTTTTTACTTTGGGGAGATAGGCCAAACTGTATTTTTGGAGATTTATTCATTGTTATTATAAGCATATAATAGCCAATAATTACACTATAGATCATTGTAGTTCCACAAAACTTGTGGCACACATAGATAATCTCATCTAGTTCATACTACAACCCTTACTTTGGGGAAATGTGCTAAACCCTATTTTTTTTAGATATTTTCATTATTATTATTAGCAGGCCACATGCGCAATCTCTGCAACAGGAACCACAGCACTGAGCGTTTTGTGCACTGCACAAAGTATACCTGTCACAAATGCAGGATTAACTCACCTTGGGTTTGTGAAAACTGCTAATTGTAGCTTCATATGTAGTGCTTTTCCTTGGGTGAAATAAGTGTTACTCCAATACTGAAATCATACTGTTTGTCATTCTCTAAGCTGAAATGTTGAATGACATGAAAAGGTGAGACAAGGCAAAATACAATTATTCTCTACGTTTCTTTCATATAGTGAGCTTTGCAATATAAATGAGTCTGTTGGTGAATGGACAATATAAATAGGCTCTGCCTTCCCTTGTTGGAAAGCATGGTTATGACCTGTTCTCAGATCAGGAACTAGGACCCGTATGATATCTGGTTGTTCAATAGGTCTGGCTAAATAAAAGATTTAGATATGACTTATCAAGATATTCCTGCAAAAAGGTCTGATGTTGCAGGGGCAGGTAATGAAAAGTGTTTAGAGCATGCTCTTGTTCTGATGCCAGTTTGTTTCAGCCTTATGAAGTCTCATGTGGAAGGGCTGGTCATATCAAAGGTTATTTGCATTACAAGGACAGTTAGCAAGGTAGAGTGAATACACAAAGATGAAGAGGGGACGGGGGCTTGCAGGAAAACTGGAATTCTCTGGGACTTGTAGTGTTAAAGACATTTCATCCCAGCACTGTGTGTACCGAGCCCGTAACATCATAAATGACCCCTCACACCCCCACCGTGGACTGTTCTTTCTGCTGCCCTCGGGGAAGAGGCTTCGAAGCATCCGATGCAGGTCCAGCAGATTCCATAACAGTTTCTTCCCCACTGCCATTAGAATCCTGAATGTTATGTAAAATGTGTTATCTTAAAGTATTTTATTATATTCATTATATTTTGTTATTAAAAAAATGCTAGAACTGTAAATATACATTCATATGTTTATATTACTGTTTTTATGTATTTTTACTGTTTTCAAGACTGCACTTCAAAAAAATGAAACTGTCTAGACAGCTATTCTTAACTAATTTTTTTTTGTTTACACTTGTGTATACAAAATGAAAAGATAAATCTGTCTAAGTCTAAGTTGTTGGTGATTTAGCTGGGATCTAAAACAACGTTTTCTGAGCATTGGCAATTTTAATCTAGTCAGGTTCCATTATCTTTAATCAAAGTTATAATTTTAGCTGTGACGAAAAACTCTTTATCTAGTTTTTGTCTTTTCTTTGTCACTCCAGTATGTTTTATTTACATACTTTCCTGACTAACTTGAGTAATATGTAAAAGACAGAAGTTTTTCCCATGATTTAAGTAAATAGGGGAGCAAAAATTATAAAGCTGTTTGTACACATTAACCTTCAATTACGTGTATTCGTTCAGGTCTAAAACAACACAATGTAGCTTTTCTTTAAATTAAAAAAATCTATGACTGAAAATGAAGATAAAATGTTTTATTAACTTTTCAAATACATTTTAGATTACATAGAACATGATTACAATCTTTGATTGAGGAAAACAAAGTGGAATCCCAGTAAAATTACAGAAGCCACTTTTTCAAATTACGAGACATATATTCAGAAAATACAATATACATATGAAAATTTATATATAGGAGCTCTTTGGACATAGCTTCTAGCATTCTAATCTCTATTATTTGGTATCACTTTATTGATCTAATTGAAGAGCCTAACTGAAGCAGTTTGGGCTAAGTTAAATTTGTGTAAATGAGAACATTTCTATACTCTTTAATTCAAAGCACAGTTTTGACTAACAATCTATCATTATTTAAATTGGTGGACTATTATTATTATTACTATTTACTCCTAACAGAACAACAACTAGCCTATCTGAAAATGTTGGCAGTTCAAAACATATATATATATATATAAAAATCAAAACATGGGTTAAAAGAGATAGATAGACAGAGATAGATACTCTGATCAATAGGGAGTTGTTTAGTATATAAAGTTTGCGCAACAAAGGTTAAATTGTTACATTTACGTCTGGATATATAACAGGATGAAAGAAATTCAATTCTAAAGTATTAAAAATAACTGCAAAAGCTAAAAGGATCATTCTTGATTCATAGTGTGATCAAGAAAAATGAATAAAGTTACATTTTTTCTAAGGTTAACATAAGCATTGAACATGTACTTTTAATTAAAAAGTGTTGTTTGTTTCAGGGTATTTATGAATCTATGCTGCGCAGCTGAACCCAGTGCTGCTTTACCATTGAAAGCACTGTTGACACATCTAAGAAAGAAATTTAATTTTGATAGAGTTTTGTGGACACATGAAAAGGATTCATAGTAACATATTCACAGTTATGTTAACAAACCATGGTTGTGAAGGAAGGAAGGAAGGAAGGAAGGAAGGAAGGAAGGAAGGAAGGAAGGAAGGAAGGAAGGAAGGAAGGAAGGAAGGAAGGAAGGAAGGAAGGAAGGAAGGAAGGAAGGAAGGAAGGAAGGAAGGAAGGAACACCAGAACAATATAACAACAGTCAGTCAGTTTAAAAGCAATAATATTGTTAAAGAAATTATGTTTCCACATTTGTCATGATGACCAGTATCATTGCTTCATTGGGTTTGTGATCTGAAAAAAAATGAGTATTCAAAATAAATTTGTCACATATACTAATATTTACAGCAATGTTCAAAAGTAAAATTAACGTCTTACCCTTTTCATGATGTTGGCTAATTTAAGCTCTTGTTCACCTCCTTGTATGATTTCATTACCCTTTCAAGTTCTTTTGAAACATCTAACAAAGTAATATCTGATTGTTAGTGGCATAAAATATGTACAAAATGCTGTTCAGTCCATATCTTGAATACATATACTCTTGCTTTACCTGGAACTGATTGGTCATCAGCCTTGAGTGAGAGTTCAATGGTTCCTTCCAAAGTATCCATTGTTTCCAGGATTTCCTTCTAATTAAGCATAAAAACTACATTATTGCATAGAGATCTAAAACTGAGGGCAAAATAATTTACACTTCAAATATTTTGTGAAGTATCCCAATCTAAGATTGTAAATTTGAAAAGAAATCCAACCTTTTAGAAGCAATAAACAGTGCCACACAGTCATCTGACCGCCTTTTAAAATACCTAATCCATTACTCACAGAACAGGCGTCTTGAAAGTACAGCTTTTGGGGAGTTGCTCTATAAGACTACTGTGTTTAACAATAGAAACCTGGTGGAAGCCGAAGATCCCTGACTCTAGTGTTGTCATGATCTTGGCACTGATAACCTGTTTTGCCTCTTAACCCTGAGCCTGCCTGTTCCCTTCTGAACCGCTTGCCTGAACTGTCTTTGGAGTCTTGGACCTTTGAGCCTGCGTGTTCCTGTTCTGATCTGTTTGCCTGACCTGGCTTCGTACTCCTGCATATTCTGTGGGGCTTCAGCATCTGGGACATCTTGTTGGCAGCCCACTGGCTGGATCCTACCTCATTCTCTCGCTATGGCCTGAACTGTTATACCAGGTTAGTGACTCACTTGTCCATAATCATTCCCCCTTCAGAATATCAGAGTCACTAACCTCACTAACCTTTTGAGCTCCAGTCCTGGTGCTCAAAAAACAACATGGCACTAAACAATACTAAAGAGATTATCGTTTATAGGGCAGTCAATACAGAACAGAGGATTGTTGGCTGCTCTCTCTCCTCTCCTCATTTAAACCACCCGTTGCCTCAAGCACAGTTCACACTCAGCTGTTTTTATTGTCCTGGGGGGTGTTGCAAATGCATTAAAATTAAGACAAACACAGTGGAAAAACTATGATATGTAAACATTATTCAGCTGAAACTATTTATAATAATCAATATTAATATCACTGCTATTGCTGCTGCTCTGATCTACTCTACTTTATAAGACACCTTATGTACAATATTATCATCTGTGAATGAAGGGGCGCCCGACCAATAGAGGGCGCTAGGACGCCGCCCCACCCTCCTAATGACCTTAATTAAGAAATTTAAAAAAATTTAAATTAAATTATAAACTCAAAATATTTAGAAACATATTGATATATATATATATATATATATATATATATATATATATATATATATATATATATATATATATATATATATATATATATATATATATGCAAAATAAATATTTAATCTTTAATGATGAGTAAAGCTGTTTTGTTTTTCGTCGGATTGGTGACGTATTTCCGCCCTAGGGTACAAAAATTTTGACCATAGACTCTTGTTAAAAGTTGTACGTGAGCAGTACCACATCTGCAATACAGAAGTATTGGTACCTCATGGCGCAGGAGAAGTGCGCCCCAAGGTGGAAGGAACTGTTGTCATAGACGAAGTGGGGCTGATTGACAGGTCGAGTCGTGAAAGAGGAATCCTTTAAAGCAAAGCTGGAGGTGAAACTGTTTGGACCTGATCAGCTGAAAATCAAAATGAATCAGCAGTCCAAAGACAGAGAGAGACGGTCAACTCTGTCTTTTCCAGGACCTAGTTTAGTGACAAGGCTTGGCAAACAGGATCCAGTGATTAATGATTAAAAAGGATCTATGATGCAGTGGGTGTTTTTCTTTCTTAATGATCTTGAAATCTTGTGAAAGGGTAGAGAATCATGGACTCCAAAACATATATATTTCTTATTATTTTGAGCATAGGCAGAGGTTCAACTGAATAAACTGATTATTCGCCTTCATTCGCCTGCGACACAGCCAATCAGCTTTGAACCACGAAAGCCAATCAGCATCCAAAGTGCTGTGTGACTTCATTCAGATGACCCTGTTTCAACACACCTCCAGCCCCTCCTACACCATCTTAGCTGAAGCCTCATATGGGTTTCATTATGACCGCACTCTTACTGCATTCCGCACCTCATTTTAACCTGCCTGGCAGAAGACCACCATGTTGAGCCTGGTTGGACCTCAGGTTTCTTCCCAAGAAGATTGCCAGTAATTGTGGAAGGTTTTGATTTTGATATATTTTTAAAGTTCAGATTTAATTTAGACTGTGCAACATAAATAGTGTTTCAAAATCAATTGATGGACAAACCCTTAAGCTCAGGAGATGATCCAACATGGCAGTTTTAGCATCCTCAAACATTGTGTCTTTAAACCCATGAACACGCTTCTTTAGGGTTTCTCTCATCTTCTCCAGCATACCGGTACCCGAGTATCCTGCTGCAGCTGCAAAAACCATAGATTATAGATTGATTACAAATGGTATAGAAAGAATTAAGATATTTCTAATTTCAAAATAAATGAGAGATTTTAATGACATTTCTTACTCTTGTAGCACTCTTGCATCTTTTGCTCAATTGTCTGTGTCAGGCTGAGGTAGATTATTTTCTTCTGGTCTTGAATCATTCTGCTCAGTGTTGTCTTAACTTTCTCTTCCTAAGAGAAATGAAAAATGTTTCACCACTACAACATACAGTAGGCCATCCTTATTATTTTTTTCAAAACACAAGACAAATTGGAAATCTCAACTAGTGTTATAGAAATCTACTAATAATGTTTATTTTCTCTCATCGTTTACTGTACCTCTGTCCCAAGAAATTTCAGCTGCAATTGTACATCTTTGTACTTCAGCTTCAGCTTTTCAGTGTCAAGTGAAAATTTGTTAATAACACCATTAAATGGACCAATTTCTTGCTCCTTTCTGAAACGTTTTGACATGAAGAAATCGTTAAAAATTGCACTTTGTTATTATTTTCTCTTAAGATTACTAGAGTGGAAAGGCTTTCATATAATTATAAAGATCTTACGGGAATGTCTTCCTGAATTCCTCATCAATGCTGTCAGTCAGGAATGATGAAAGTATCATGTTGAGGTTTATTTCTCTTCCAGTTTTTGGTTTGTGGATTCCACCTTTTTTGACAACACTTTTTAATGTTCTGTGATAAGTACCACCACTCCTTCCCTTAAAAAATAAGTAACATTTTGAAAAAATTTGACAAAACTCAATTTGATGATTATCAGATGATTAATATAAAAAGAAAAGCATACCCGAGGGAATAAAATCTGATTCAGCTTTTTTTCACATGACCTTTTGGAGTTTTCAACCCCTTTTTGGAGGTGTTTTTCAAAAACACAGGAAGCTTTTTCCATCTCCTTTTGTACTAAAGAACGATGAAGGACTAATTTTCTCTTAAGCTCTTCACATACATCCATGTTTTGTCCAGGCTACAAAGAAAAGCATGCAAAACAACAGATTTTTAGTAAATGCAAAAAAGCCTAGTCTGTTTATTGAAGGAACAATTCCTTTTTGCCAATGCAACTTTGTTTAATAATAATAGTAATAATAATAAAAAAAAATAAATAATAATAATAATAATAATAATAATACTACGATATTTTTTGGGATTTAACAACACTTTATTTAAACAGTTCAAACTATAGAACCAAATATTGAAAAAAATCACTTTATTGTAAAAACAGGTGTCAGTGAAAAATCATTAAATGAGGAGCCCGCTAAATTGTAGTTGTCCATCTGACACAGTACAAAAAATTTTGTCAAAACCCCACAACTAAATAAAATCCTCCATGTTCTGTGTGGCCCTGTGGAAGTGAAACTCCAGCCTTATTCTGAAGAAGAAGAACATTTTTCTTTGAAAGTATGGATAATATTATGTTAGAAAAGTATAGAGCTAAAAAAAACAATGTACAGAAGATCACAGAGATGTGAATGTGAAAGGTCTTGGAGATACTTTAATGTTTGAGTAGCAAACTTTAATTTAATGCAGTTTTTTATGGGAAGCCAATGAGGTTGGTGGAGAAAAACAGCAAGAAGCTTAATGTAAGGAGTTCTGGTGATCAATTAAACATTTAAGGTGTTTAATATTTAAAGTTAATGGATTATTCTAACTTTACAGCAAACACTTTTCAGGGCTCATATTTAAAATAGCTTTGCATTGATGAACATTTCTCTGTCTACAGACATTTATGCAGCTAACGAGAGAAACAAAAGTTTCCCTTTAAATTCTGACCTGTTTTTTCAAGCTGGCTCCTTGAATCAAAGAGAGAATCCCTTGAGCTCTAGATATATAACTCAATGTCTCTGAGTGATCATCATTGAGTTCCTGCAAAAAATCCTGAAGTTTGGGGATTTCTGTAAAAATAAAACCACATCAACTATGATTTTAAGTTTCCCAACCAGATTCCTCAGAGTTTCTTTATCATTAACAAGATATTCAGACAAATTTATTATAAAACATACCAGTATTTTCTTGACTTAGAACACTCTGTCTCAGAAACTCCTCGGAGCTCACTGTGAACACTTGGAAAGACCCATCAGTGAAGTGTTTCTATATCAATTAGATTTTCAGTTTATTTTTTGTAGTTTTGGACAGTATTGCTATAATATAATCTGTCAACATTTAAAGCTTACCTTAATCTTGTTTAGCTTGTTGAATTCTTTTCTCACTGCTTCTTTCGTTTCCATGTTTCTTTTGAGGATTGAGTCTTGAACATCACCTGAGCTGAAAGAAAAGTTATGTTGCTACTTTAGAGTTGTTTTTGTGAAGAGGCTGTTTCTCTACAGAATCCTGATCCCTAAAGATTGCTATCACTCATATAGAGCATAACAGAGCAAATATTTAAATCTGAGGATTCCTAAACAGTATAGCCATTTTTAACTCCTATAAAAGGTTAATGCGCAGAATATTTTTCATTAACTCCAATAGCAGTTACATTAGAACATGTTCGGCAAGCAGTAGGTTGGTATCACTGATGAATCCTTAACCTAACTCTAAGGTTATTCCTTTTTCCTGAAGAATTGATTAATTTATGTTTGTCTAATCTGCAAATATTTTCAGTAGTTCTTGATGTAATTTTAAAAAGAAAGAAAGATCTGCATGTCACCAACCAATAACAAAAAAATCTTATCGTGTCAGCTGAGTTGTTTTGAATCCTTGCATTAAATCCTTGTGACTGAAACATATAATTAATTGGAAGTAAACTTTAAAACATAGTTGTTTCTTTAAATAGGTACATTTTAAATAAAGTAGATAAAAACTATAAAGTAATAAATAAAATGTGTGGTTTTAGATGTGGCCGAAGGAGCTGTTATCAATTATAAACTTCACGTCATCAGACATAATAAACCAACTAGAGGAGGAACTCCCTGAAGCCATTCTATGGGACTAGTGCTGCCTTGACTGTGCAGTTTTATTTTCTTTAATGCTATTGCCACACAATCCAATGTTCTCTCATTGATATCGAGCTCTCTTAAATAAGTCTGTGTAATGCTACAAATGTGAGGACGAATGAGGTCTCAAATGTATGTGATGGATTGGGAGATGAAATGGTAGTGCTCATAAACTTTATTTTCTGAATATGAAAGTTATCCATTCATTATCTGTGAATTAATGCTGATCATTCTTTAACAAGATCCTCATCAAAAGGACATGCAATGTTTGATTTTTAAAACTTACAATGTCTAATGGACCAAGTGGGAACTACAGACTAAATCAGGAAATAAAACAAAACAAATAAAACCTAGGGGACCGGAGAAAGAACAAAACCTGCTCCCGATCAGGTTAGCTCTGGGGAGAATGTTACTATGGTGACTGAAACAGAGGTTGAATAAACTCCCTTTGAGAAACAAAAACTCAAGAGTTTTCGGTAACCCTGCTTTTTGAAACTGACCTCTGCACAAACCCTCTGAAGATGAGGCCAATAATTTATCAATTATTCATAAAGGAACATGTACACTTCCTGATCTTACTAACATTTTCCAGAAAGAAGTTTCATATTTTGTTTAACTTTACACATTTAGTGCTTGAGTTCACTTACTGATTAGTTGACTTTTGAATAATGTCAGACTTTGTGCAAATAATGTGAATTTTTCTGCACTCCCCACCATTTCCAATGAGACTACTGACACTGTTCAGGATATCCCAGGATTCTTTATCTGCTGCTGCTCGGTTGACTTCTGTCACAATCCATACAGTAGAGCAGCTTCCAACAATCTATTGTAGAAAAACATATACACTGATGAATAATCATCATGTTTAAAAAAAAAACATTCTGCAGTTTGCATAATACAGGAATATATTACCCGTTTCCACATAGTATCCCTGCTCTTGTTACGGTCTCCATTTCCAGGAAGGTCCACGAGAGTGATGTTGTGGAGAAAACTGTTGTTTGGCACTTTGACAGTCACACACTTCACAAGTGGCCAATAGCACTTCTTGATACCGTTATCCCCACATTGATTAGAATCAGCTCTTGTGTACTTTATCATTTTAGCAGATAATTCTTTTGCCTAGAAAAAAAATAAAGAGATGAAAAATACAGATTTAGAGATTTAGGAACTTTCATCGCAACCCCCTACACCAACCCACAAGACCAGCAGGAGACACCCCCAAAGGACTTGGCGATCCTGCCCCCCATCCTGCTTAGAGACAAGTCGGGTAAAGTTGGATAAAATTTGGCATGATCCTTAAGACTGCAGAAGCTGAAAACAAAAAAAGATCAGGTATGTATCTGATTTAGTACCAGATATAAATATGGCTCAGATCCTATTTTTTAAGGTCACAAGATAAAATAGGCTGTTTACAAATCCAATTAAGGCCACATTTGCCTGTTATGTGAATGTAGCCAAAGTGAGAAAATGGATGACATAGAACCAGCTTGATAATAGCTGGTTAAAGATAAATTGCAGTGCTGATTATGTTATGCTCTCATGAAAGCAGAAGAAACTTAATTTTATTGTCCACATTTAAGAACCATTTAAAAACTTAATAACAAGCTATAGAAATGGTCAAATCACACAGCTCACAGCACCTTCTTGTTGTAATGTTCATTAGTGGCCATTATTAAGAGGTTTCCCTTCATAGATCAGTAAAATATACCCAGAAAAATCTGTCTTTTACATTTTTACAGTATATAAATTATTCCATTAAACATCTTTTATAGAAAAAAAAAAATCATGATTTCAGTTGTCTTGGTCTTCCATATGAATACTATTAAGCAACTTCTGCACCATTTCACTCTTACTGTTTTATAAGACAGTATCTTCTTTGTGGATTGATGGAACTCTGGTATTTTTCTGAAGTATTTGCTTCCCATTAGTTGTGAAGAAGATTTCTGCTTCCATTCGTCTCCATAGACTGCTGACAGCTTTGCAGCAACATCCTGAGAATCATCATCATCATCATAATCATCGTCATCTCTGTTTTGATCTGTAGAGGCCCTTTGACACTGTTTTATTGACCACACCTCATCTTTCCACTCCTAAATGTAAATAAAAGTCTCATTATATTTTATATATAGTATGAGAAACCATGATTCTTCTTTTTAAATGAAAGAGGGGTGAATTTTCATAGCTCTTTTACCTCTGTTGTGATAAATTCAATATGTGCCTCATAGTTTTCGTTGCTGGTGTTAGCCTCCACTTTAATCATGACTGAGGTACATGCAGTGACATCTCCGCAGGGCAAAAGATTCCTCTCATTAATGACAGCATTTATCAAAGAGGTCTTTCCGACTCCTGTTTTACCAAAAACCCCAACCATTTCTTTCTTCTTTATCTCCAAATCTTTGATTAATTTCCTGTTAAAAAGAAGAGAGGTGTTCTTTGATTACTTTAAAACATAAAAAAAATATATTTTAGATTTCAAAGTACATTTGATAATAACAGTATATGTCTTTAAATGCCACGGATTGCAGATTTTAATCAAATGTTAACAAAATATTTGTTTTTATTAAGATATTTTTTTAACTCTTTGATTACTTTAACTTAAAGAATTGCAAGATGATGTTCTACACCAAAAAAAGAGTGTTAGAAAGCAATAAACTTATAAGAAAATATACTCACCTTACAAAAGCATTCAGCTCTGTCTTTTCTCGTTTGTGTAGTTCACTAAGAACATTATCCATCGCATTTTTAACATCGGACACTGATTCTGCTGCTATTAAAAGATAGAAAATGAGAGAACAGTGTCATTTTGTATGAACCATGAATCTAAACTGAGAAGGAATTTAAATCCTAGGTCTTTTATACTGGCCCTGACATTTTATTGAAGCAAATAAATCTAAGTAATTTCCCTCTGGGATTATGAAAGTATTTCTGATTCTGATTCTAAATAAGATTTTTTTTTAAATTTATCATCAGTTATAATGGCTTCTTAACATACAATTTATTGTTACATTTTGTAGATCTTTTGGGAGTGGTTTCAAATGGAGCTCTGCGTGCGATAATCTGGATCCACTGTTCCCTTTCTATTTAGAAAGAACACTTCCTGCTGTATTTGTTTGAACTTGCTCTCTTAAAACTTAAAACATTCCTGTGGTTTAAAGTTTTATTTGATTTGCTTGGGTTTGTTTTGCATTCAAGCACCCTGAAAACAACCAACCTCACAGAATTCCTGATTAGCATGGAATTTAATTATTTATTTTTTTGTTTTAATACCGAAATAAATATCAGTAAAAAAAATTTTTTTTTATTTGTTATTGAGGTCTGTATATATCTTAACTATTCCACTGCCTTATTAGTTTGGAAGTGACGGCATCTTGATCTATATAATTGATTTTTTTGTGTCGCTTTTATAAAGAATTACCTGGCACGGATTTTGATAAACTCATCCGCTGTTTTGCTGGTGGTTGCCCTGTTTTCAACTCCTCTTGATCCAACTTTCTCTTCCCTTTCCCTAGTAACACAGAAAAACAGTTAAATGAGTTCCTTTCTAGGATTTGTTTTTGTAACAAACATATATGAAATATAACAAACTGTAATTCTGACCTCTGTCACTTGTAGATGGTCGTACCTAGGAATAAACGTACAGTTTTTATTATCTTTCTTAATCAAATAAAATAAAACATGTTTTTAAAGCTAAAAAAAATATTTTAAAAGCTTTTAGAGAATGAATGGGGGTATTGTTTGCACTATGGCATTCCCACCAATAAACAGTAGATATTTAACTAACAAGAATCATTTATTTCGAACACAATAAAAAGCAAATATAAGTAAATTAATAGTCATAACAAAACAAATCAAAAAAGAAGAAAAAGGAGTAGGAAGAAGTAATAAATCTTATTACTGTAAATCCTACCCCTGTTCTATATTAACATCTACCTATGTTTAAGCATACATACATATCTATATATATACACACACACACACACACATACATACTTACATATATACATATATATATACATACACATACTCATAGATACCTATACATATATATACACACATACATACCTACACATACACCCGTATCTCAAACACATGCACACATACATGCATATACATACACACCCACATAACTATAGACAGTATACACATATCTCTATCTACATATACGTACACATATATCCATACATATGCATATACCAAAAACCCTTATCTCTCACACTTATATATATATATATATATATATATATATATATATATATATATATATATATATATATATATATATATATATATATATATAGTTTTTTTTTTTTTTATTATTATTATTATTTCATCTCTCTTGACTTCTTATCGGTTTTAATTCATAGTGGCAGAGCAAGTTCTATTCCCCCTCAAACCCCCTCCTCCCTGTATCTTGTAAAGATCATTTGTTTATATTTGTTTTTAAACTGGTTGATGTTTGGACATTGCTTCAAATCCTTGCTCAGTCTGTTCCATAGCCTCACTCCACTATTTGTTATACAAAATCTTTTCCTTGCAGTTCTGTATCTTTGAATCTTAAAATTAGTTATCTCCCTTAAATCACACCCCCCCTCTCTCTCATAAAACAAATTTGTCAAGTGACTTGGTAATAGCTTATTTCTAGCTTTAAATAGAAATTGTGCTGTTTGGAATTCTATCATATCATAAAGCTTCATGATTTTAGACATTATAAATAGTGTGCTGGTGTGTTCTCGATATCCAACTTTATGAAATATATACCCCATTGTTTAACCATCTAAGAATCAGTAATTGCTAAACTTACCTCAGCCCGATCAGGTGTGTTTTTCTGTGCTTGTTGGGTCTAAATATAATAAAGTAATAAAAAGCTGTTAAAACATTGATGTGAAATTTTGAGAGAAGTTTCAAAAGTTGTGTGTGAACATATAATATGTAGGGTCTGATCTTTAATATTCCTTAAATATCAATGCATGTTTAGTAAAATAACAAAACTGAGCATTAAAAGTCTCTAGAACACAACCATCTCACCATAGGCAAGCTTGTTTGACGCATGCATCCCTCAATTGTGGCATTATAGGATTAATATATATATATGTGCCATGATATGTATTATATTCAATAATTATTTGGGATTGCTAATGAGAAATTTAGTTAAAATTTTAAACACCAATTACAGTCTTGACAAAAATGTTTGCTGTAGTCCTCTACTGTTTGGTAGAAATAAACAATAATACAGCTCTTTCGTATTTTTGTGTATTTTTTATTTTTTTTTTTTTGAAAAAAACTGCAATAAGCAGAGGAGAAATACATTTTAAAACAAAATTTAAATTATATTGCGCCAACAATAACCCAAATACTTCCACTAAAGGTGTGTTTTACTTTTCATGGAAAATAACTCAGTGTCTCTTATGTATAGAAACCCATAAATTATATTCTGTATTTCATTCAGAACCATAAGAAAGATTACTTATTTAACAACTGATAAAAAAAAACATACCACAAACCAAACACAAAACCACAAAATAGCCATCCAATATACATGAATGTCATACCTTAGTGCGAACAGTTGTATTTTTCTTTGCCTGTTTGATAAATAATTAGGGGTGACAAAAAAATATACAACATTTATATAAAAGTTATAGTTTTAACAAAAGCTTAGCTGCAACACATCTGCATATGATGGGATTATGATGGGAATGCACATTGTGTAGGAAATTACCTGCAACAGCTTTAGTTCCTTTCTGAAAAGTGCTCTCGGTCCTACTATGGGGATTAAATTTTCAATGTCTCGATCATCAAGGCAGTAAATATTTTTCTTGTTAATGCCTTGATCTGCAATTAAAAAGTGTAATGCTGACAATAAATTTCATATTTTAAAAGGTTAAAGGCATTTCAGAAAAGATTTGGGAATAACATATGCAATGCAATACTTAACCTTTAAATCTGCTTATCCACTCGTCTAGTCCCAATTTTTTTAATATCTGGCAAACAAAGTCATCCATGGCCAAAATAAATAACTGGAAAATTAAACAGACATGAATCAGCAACAATACATCTTTTATAAATCCAATCTAGTAAAAATTTTCAACTTAAAATTTAAATCTTAAAAGGAAAATTCGTACCGGTTTTAGAAGAAATCAAAGAAAAAAGACAGAGAGAAAATAACAAGAACAAGCTTCTAAAATAATTCCAGAACACACGGGCTATCAATGATTCAACAAGTTTTCCAACAAAAGTCAAACTGAATAAACCAGATTATTTGCGGAGAACAGGTTCACAACTTCTGTGAGCAGATTTGAAGTTGTTGTATATATATATACAACCAAATACAACCAAACAGCCAAAAAAAGGTTGGTTCATGTAGAAGAGGAGTGGTTTCCTTACGCACAGGTGTAGCACCGTACTTTCCATTTACTAGAAAATGCAATAAGTTTTGCTTTCTCTTCCTTGTCCTCTTAAAACCTTTAAAAAATGCCTTCATGTGACCTGTTAGGATGAGGTTTTATTGCCTAAGAGACCGTTAGGAGATATTTTGTTGTAAATTAATGCCATCTTTAACCATGAGATGAAATACAGTTTTTAATGTCATGTAAATACATCTTTTGCCCTTAAACAACTAAATGTATCTCTACCAAACCTATCAGATTATTAAATGCTCTAATCATTTTTCTCCCCTTATATACAGTACTTTATGTTGAGTATTATTAACTTCTTTGAAATCATTTCTAAAGGGACTTTCTAATAACTTTTAGAGGGAAGCCTAGTTTGACATACAGAACATATTTCTATGGAGAGATTTACCTTTCAGTTTTAGAAGGTGGAGCTGGCAAAGCTTTGCTTTCTGACTAATTTAATAATCTTAATTTATGGATTATTCCTCCCGCTTTTTACCTTTGACGCTGTACATTCTAACCATTGTTATATGAGCATTCTTCTTAATTGAATGTTGCAGAGTGTTTTCTTTTATCAAATCAATAAAAAAAAAACTTTATAGATCCCAAAGGAAAATTTAATGGTAAATAGTTTTATTTATTTCAAAATTAATCTATTTTTGCATATATTTATAGCAGTAACACCACGACCTGCCTAAACTAATTGCTTAGCTTCAGTGTTTTTGACAGTTGGTGCACAGGACTGGTGTGGTCAGAGAAATTACACTTAGTAATACATTGACTACGTTTATGATGGATAGAAAGATAACGCCCTGGTTAAGGGTTGGTTGGATATGCAGAGGAGATCAGGTAGAAAAGGGAGATCATTTCAGTGGAAATCTTGTATCCATAAACATATCTCAATAATCAGGCCTTTAAAGATTCTTATGAGATGATAAAAGTGCTCAGTATAGGTATATTATACCTATACCTATATTATAGGTATATAAATTTTTAAGAAGGGTTTTTGCAGGTTCCACAAACTGATATCTGTAATTTATCAATGTGTTGTTCTATACTGACATCTGCTGGATCTCAAACACCATTGTAAGTTACTTAGTTGAAACAAATTGGACACTCAGATTTGATTACCTTGATACCTATATGAAAATATGATTTAATTTTTTTTTTTTTTTGTATAATTTCATATTTCTATCTAAGTTATTTATGTTTAAAATATATTTGTCATCTTTTCAGTAACTAAATCAGTAAATAATGTGAATATTCCATAAAGTAAAAGTAAATGAACGTTTTGTGTATGTGATGTTACCTATTGACTTTATTAACAATATACTTATTTAAGAAAAATAAGGATCTTAAAGGTTTTGGTATTTAGACAATACCATATTTTTAGGCAAGTTATGTACCTTTTTGGATGGCAAATGGTATGATGGGTCAAGCATCTTTAAAAGGAGCGGAAACATGCCATCTCAAAAAGGCATCCTTGAAACCTCAGCCAACTTAGAAGTGGACCAAAGTTTCTGCTGAGAGGCTGAGACGTGCAAAAGCCACAGTTACAGGAGTTTCAGATGTTTTGTTTTTTTATCATTCTGTTAAAGCATTGTTGAAAAGCAATGTCTGAATTTGATTTGTTCATTTTCACAGATTTCTATTGGCTATCACTTTTATCAGACTTAAGTTATTTTATGACAATTGATTTTCTGTGTGTTGTTGTAATTTTTTTAATTAGGGAATCCAAAAATTTTTTAACTGTGTGTATTACTCTTCAAAAGTATCCATCAGCTGAATGGAACAATAACTTTTTAATAGCTTGGTAGAAGTTACTAATAGTATTAAAAGTTATGGGACAAAATTAAGGATTTTAACCTGCACCTGTATGACATGTGTGACATGTTATTGAATTATACAGTATATGGGTCTAAACTGCTGTTTGTCTCAAAACCAACATTGCACCTTATGGAGAGAATACTACACAGATGGCAAAATATGGTAATGAGAGCATCATGCTCTGCGGATGCTGCTTTTTTAAATGAGACACATAATTTTTGCCAACATGGATGACATTATAAACAGTTAACATTTCAAAGCAAAATGAGTAAAAGCTTCCTCTGTCTTTTCACAAGATGAACATATTGAATTAAATTAAATAACCTATTCAACAAAAAGTATGGCTTTGGGAAGGAATGCCCATGTCAAACAAAAGTCTAAGAGTAAACCTGTAAGGGTCACTTGAAGAAGGCTGCAGGCAAGAGGTATTTCAACAAACTGATAGATCTCAAGAAACGTTTGTAGTGCAGAATGGACAACATTATCTTGCCATGAGGACTTTAGGGACTCCTATCAAAGAAGTCAGTATTGACTTAAATGGTACGTTAACAAAGTACTGATTAAAAGGTCTGTACACTGAATCAAAAGGATTATTGTAACTTTTTGATTTGTTACTTTATACCTCTTACCAAATTTGGATAATATTCATTTTGTCTTTACAAGAAAAAAGTCACGACACATTATAGGAAAATGTTTCTGCTGCAAAAAATAAAAATAAAAATCCTGTTTAAGATTTCAGGTATGGACTAATAAGCGACTGAATTGTAATAATCATCAATACCACCACTATGAACAGAACACCTTGATCTCTAAAAGCCAGATTTATCCAATGACAATAGGGGTATAGAGGTGAAAATTATTTATAGGTTTGTTTAAGCACAAGCAGCAAAGCTTCTCAGATTTTTTATACCGTCTGATATAGATACGGTGAACACAGTTGCTCTGGACACTAGGTGGAGACAGTAGTTAGTAAATACTAACGGTGGAGAGGCCCATCTTTCTTTTAAACTAGATTTCTGTTGTTTAAATATTGATAGATAAATAAAAATAAACAAAACCATTACTCTCCCAGTTTCTTAAATCCAATCTTAATATGTATTTCTATGTCTCTATGAGCTGGAATGGAAAGGGCCCCAGATTTGATTTTAGAAATCTGGTCACCTTATGAAAGAGGTCTCATTCAACTAGTTGTAAGTTGACAGATAATTACAAAAGTTATGAAAACATTTTATTAGTGTGAAACGTTACTTCATGTTGGTTTAAAGCAGCACATTTTTTTATATATATATGACCTCTCCCTACAGGACCTTTTGGAAAAAGGCACTGCTGTAATCAGACTGCCCTCTTCAAACCATTTATCCTACAGCTACGCCACGACTGTCCAAGCAGCTGGAAGATGGATATCATGATCAAAGTCTGAAGAGGTAAGTAGTATTGTACATTATGTAATGTAAACTAATGAATATCAGGATCTCTATGTTTTATAGTAGTAGTAGTAGTAAATGCCAGTAGTAGAGGTTCTGAATAGGTTCTCCCAGTCCCAAGGCTGGTCTGCAGAGCCCTTGTACAAGCATTATCACTGATCATTATAATTTTAGGTCCTATGGTGAGTAGCACTCACCAGCAGTTCACCTATAGCAAGAATCAGTGGTGATTCGAACTGGGCTGTGATAGAGATATTGATGGTTTGGTAACACTCGCTGAACAAATGAAGTTATATTCACTCAGGTTGTGACTTTCTCAGCTTCACTGCCAGCCCCACCTGTCCCTGACAGTCAGGAGTGATCCATGCCACTGCTTCCCCTTCTCGCCCCATGTACAAATGAGATGCTGATTCATTTATGCCGTCAGGTATTATGCTGTGTTGTAGCCTAAAAAAATAACATCCTTGTTCATGTAGTTCAATAATCATGATAAGATTGATACTGTTTTACTGACTCACATGATATACTAAAGATCAGATAAGACCGACATGATTTGGTATGGATGATACAGAAATTTATCTAAAATAAAACGCCATATTTAATCTGGAAATTGATCTTTTTCATGTTTTTAGCTTTAAGGTAACATAAAACGATGTTAAAGGTCTGTGAGTAGTTATACCTTAATGCCACTAAAGCTATGTTTATTCCCTGTTTTAAATGTAGGTGTTTCTTGAAAGATTAATTTTAATGTACATTTTTAGAATTTCATTTCACTCAAAATAACTTCTGTTCCCATCTCTACTGGCTAGAGGCTCAAATCTATTTAAGATTACCAACATAAAACCTTTAATGCACTTGATAGGTATTATTGGACTACATGTTTTCATCTACTATTTATTATAATGACATGCAATATACATATGATTTGGAAATTATGTAAAAATCTAATGATCATAATATTAAGGCTTTTTTCCCTAATTCTTGGTCAGTTCATGATATATTTGTTTAAAGGTCAAAGTTTTAGTAAATATACAACACATTAAAATTTGAAATAAGGTACTTGGTTATCTATTTATTTATTTACTTATTAGTCCTCCAGGAATATATCAGCAATAAATCTTTATTTATATATTGCTGTAATTAACCTTTGCATAACTATACAGAGAGAGATTTTATTTTACCTTGGTATGATGTTTTGTCAATAGTTTCACTTTGATTCTGTTTCAGACTTTTTAGTAAGTAGTCTTTCCTAACCAATAGTACTTAGAGACCAACTGTACCCAGCAGCATTGACTGCCCAACATACTGAAACCTCAGTGGGACTGTGGCTATGAGATCCTCTGTTTAACTATCTTTACAGGGCGGGTCCAGCTGACCAGACCTTTCCATGAACCTGCTAAGTGATGACAGCTGTACGCAGCCACTGTGGAACAGCACACCTCCACAGAAACGCTCGGACAATGGTTCCTTCAAGACCAGATCCCCCTAGGCAGTCATCCAGCCAGGGTATATCGTGATGAGGAGCTGACTCAACCAAAGCCACCCAGGTGTGTCACACTCTTATGGCACAACAGCTCCTCTGTGTGCCACCTGTTTACCTCATCTCCATTCATTTCCATGAACTATATTTGTTGTTTGCTGAGCAGAGAGGGTATTTTCCTGTTGTCAGTTTATTTTCAAATGTGGGAAGGATAGAAAAACATCAGAGGTAAATTTCACCCTGTGGAGGCAAGTATAAGTAGAGAACAAGGAGATACTGGAAACCTATAAACTATAGGTTTAATTGAAATTAAAGCTCAAGTGAAATATTAAAAAAGAAAAGCTTAATAGTAAATTTGCAGCATGCCAGAGTTTGCTGTTTGTTTAGGTCAGCTGGAATGTGCATGTCTGGTTATCCCGAGCGATCTCACAAAAAGGTCATTTTCAGAGCACCACTTATTAAGAACTGTTGTAAGTAATAAGAAACCAAACCTACATTTAATGTTGATTATTATCTCAATGTTTTAATTTACAAATTCAACTAATCTCGTCTTATCCTTCTAAAATCTTCGCAAATGCTGCTTAGGCTATCATCACCTAAATAATCATCGAAGTAACACAAGCAGGACTGCTTTACTGTGCTTTACTTTTTTTTAAATTAAGACATTGTTCATTTAGAGCCGAGAAACAACGGCAGTTCTGTTTTTGAGTTTAAATCCATGCCTGACGAAATTCAGTAAACTTTACCTCTTATTTTTATTATCTAATAAAAGCCATGAGGATATATTTGTACTCCGTAAACCTTTTACAATTTGTTTAAAAAATATCAATATCAAATATCAAGTACGGTAAAGAAAATTATGTTTATTGTTCCTTAGGATATCTCAAATGACAAGTTTTTGCTCGGTGATCTAAAATGTGTTGAAAAAGCAAAAAAATAAAAAAATCGGCTAAACAATATCTTATAAAACTTTTAATTTATACACATAGTATTTATTTGAGTGAAATGTCAATAGCAAAGTTAGTTTATATAGACACCTATTACAGTCAACTATATTGATTGCAGTTTATGTAATTGGGGGCTTTTTATTTATTTATTTATTTTTATTCTTTTTTTTTTTACTAGTTTGGTCCGCTTTGCTGATATTAAGTTGGACCTGTTCCCCGGTACCTGTCGTGTTCATAAGATTTATGAGGTCCTGATCCATTCAGTGTTTTATAGACTCAGAGAAGGATCTTAACTTCTCTGAGTTACATTGGCATTGTTAGGCCTCTGAAGGTAAAGGTCTATGTCCACCATGACACCAAGATTTTCGCCATAATCAATGGTTTCTGGCTGTAGAAGCTAAAGCTGAGAGCTAATTCTGGATCTGTCCTCCTTTGTTCCAAAGATTATACCTCATATTCCCGTATTGATCTGTTCTATGTATCTAGCTGATGGTTTGATTGGTTCATAGTCATCAGGTTACTTTGCGATGTAAAGCTTTGTGTCATCTGCATAGTTAGGGAAACCTATGTTATTATTTGCTATAACTTAAGCTAAAGGGAGCATTTTTATATTGGATAGAAAGGGCCTCAGATCTAAGCTTTGAGAAACCCTGCATGTTATTTTTCTGGTCTTTGATTTAAAGGTACACTATGCAACCGGTGTTGATTTTCCAGCGAGGCTCCCCCCAGAGGGCGAAAGTAAAAGTGCACTGTCGTAAATATGCACAGCTGTTCTCCTGGTTTCTTCGTCAAGCCAGGCGCGGTTGTTGAGCTTAGCAGACAGGCGAACGCAACGAATGACTAATGCTGCGTTCACACCGCAGCTGGCGCGACAGAAGCAGCGAGTTTACATGCAAAGTCAATGGTTGACGCGCGTCAAGGCGCAGCAAAAGGTCCCGCGGCGCGTTTTGAGCAGCAGGCGCAAGGCGTCTGAGCAGCTGAAGCAGTGCATCAGGCGCGTTTCATCATCTGACGCAGGGAGAGAGACACAGCGCTGATGATCAGAGGCTATGATCACTCATCTTAAACAGTTTATTGACGCCTAAATTAATTTAAAATGCAGAAATCTGCCGGCAGAATATGCAGTTTGGATTATTTAGATGAAAAACACCTACCAGCTGCCGCGGTGAACCGCGAGGAGGCGACCCGGCCAGAGGCTGCTGATGAAGGGGTTCCTACTGTCAGCGCACCGCTGGTATGTGGGGGTCTGAGCGGCTCCGACAGAAAAAATATTGAAGGCAGGATAATAATCTGAATGAACTGACGGCACTGATTACATTTTCAGGTGTATTTTCTCACTTAAACACATATTAAAACTACTTTATTCCCACTGATCACAGCAAATGTAGCTGCAAGGCAGAGAAAGGATAGTGATGCTCCACCCAACACGCGTCAGACACACTTTTGCACCGCGCAGCCAGAGCAGCAAAGCTGCTTCAGCCGCGCGTCAGAACTAACTGGTACAAGCAGCAAAAATGAAGCAGCAGACGCGATTTTGCTGCTTTTGCTGCGTGAACTTAGCATAATTGCACAAAGATCGCCACTGTGCTAGCAACGAGAATGCTTTTAACTGGGGGCGTGTAGCAGTTCTCGCCGTAAAGCAAGACTGACTCTCGCGAGACTTCTGAGCCTGTGGGTGCGGGTTGGTGCTCCTGCAATTGCAAGTGCGGTATTTCCCCCACAGACCACCAGGGCGGCCGAGAATACCTTTGTTCAACCTGAAATGACTCATTTAATCATCCAAAACGATATGGAACACATTAATTAACTGAAAAATGTTGCATAGTGTGCCTTTAAAGTATTCTACTTACACATATACGTCCTTGTTTTTCAGGTTGGACTTAAACCAGTCCAGTCCATTACCAGAAAGGCAGACTCAGTTTTCCAGATGTTTTAATAAAATCAAGTAATCAACAGTATCAAAAGCGGCACTGAAGTCCAATAATACAAATTTATACAGATATCATTGAACACTTAAATCAGGGCAGTCTCAGTACTGTAGTTGGCATGGAAACCTGATTGGGTCAAAGCAGCTTGTCATTGATAAGAAGAAATGTAACTGTTGAAACACAACTCTATAATTTTACTATTGAAGGGGAGATTTGAGATGGTCCTGTAGTTCTGCTTGATTAATTTTTCCAAGCTGCTCTTTTTCAACAATGGTTTGATGACTGCTTTTTTAAGGCCTGGGGAAAAATACCCAACACAAGGGATAGGTTTGTGATTTGAATAAAATCAAACTCTAAAACACATAAAACTTTCTTAATAAAAACTGTGGGTAAAACATCAAGAGAGCAGGAAGAGGAGCATACAGTGGCTGCTAAACAATTTATTCTAAACTTTAGTAGTTTATTTTGCAGAATTGGCCCCAATTCTTAATTCTTAAATTTTAACAGATCTTTTCCAACTGTAGACAACATTGGTAGTGGAGTTGACCCTGATTTTACAGCTTTTCTAATACCTTGTAGTGTCTCAGTAAAGAAGTTTGCAGATCTTTTTAGAATGGATTTCATAGGCCATGCAGTTAGGAGGATTTGATAACTTTTTGGCTGTTTCAAATAGGGCATGAGAATTGTTGAGGTTTTTGTTCTCAGAGAAGAAAGAAAATATTGCATCTCCAAATTGAAAATTGTATTCGTGAAGTTTCTCTTTATAGATTTCATAGTGAACTCAGAGTTCATTCTTTTGCCACCTTCATTCGGCTTTCAGTATTCCCTCTTTTCTTTTTTCAATGCTGGAGCATTTCTCTATAGAGATTTCATCTTCCCAGGGACAAATATCCCTTTAAGTGGAGCAATGGAATCAACTATGTCTGCAACTTCACACTGGAAATTATCAACCAGCTCATCTACTAAGTTTCATGTGAAGTGGAAGCAGAGAAAACTGGGTAGATTGATCAATTGTACTGCCATTGATAACACCTTTTCTCACAGCATCTCTTCTGGTATTAAGACCAGTGGGAAAATGGTTTCAAAGCACAAACTTAGAAAAATTTTGACCTTTACTGATGACTGCGTCTAAGACATGTCCTTGATTGTGTGTTGTCTGTTTAACATGTTGAGTGAGACCAAAAAGTAAGCCACATATGTAGAGCACCTCTGTTTTCAGGGCTGTCAACATGTACATTAATAATAATTGAACTTTATCTCACATTGGAGTAATGTACCTCTGCATTTAACCGTTCCCCTTGGGGAGCAGTGGGCTGCCATTGTGGGGCACCCAGGGAACAATCGGGGGTTAAGGGTCTTGCTCAGAGACCCAGAGTGGCAGTCTGTGGGAGTGGGGCTCCAAACCAGAACCTCAACATTCCAAGCTCCATGTCCTAATCACTCATCTTCAACACATATCACAGATAAACATTCATTGAAATCATTGCATAAGTGTATTTGGATCCAAAAACTGGACAAGAAGGTCCTGGATCATTTTGGAAGAGATACAACAGAGTATGCCAGCAGTAGACTGAGGCATTCATGGAATCATGCATTAATAAACTTAGTAGATGAGTATCACTTTGGAGGATTCTTGTAAAATATGGATGAATGGGATGATAATTACTGTTGCCACCTTGTAACCAATATATACATAGATCTAATACCTATAATCTATATATAGAATCAATTACCGGAAAAGAGGGTCTTGGATTGTTTTGGAAGAGATACCGTAGAGCATGCCAGCGTTAGACTGAGGCATCCATGGAATGATGCTTTAATAAACCAAGGAGATGAGTATCATTTAGAAGGCTCCTTTTAAAATCTGGATAAACAGGATGGCATATGCTGTAGTCACCTGGTAACCAAACTCAAACTATAAAGGGGAGGAAAAAACATACATTCTTTTCGTTCTTGCTCTGCATTTCAGTCCGTAAAAGGCAGGAATGTTGTTTGACAAACTGCAGTGAATCCTCTGAATGAACAGGCTTCTGGAGTGCCGCTCAGTGCCTCTATAGCTCTCTTTAGCTTCATTCATAAATGACTGTATGAGGGAAAGCCCCTCTGCTGTCAGGCTAAAACCCCACATCCTGCCTGTTTTACTGATCCCCTCGACTGTCGTCAGATCCAGACCTAGTAACACTGTTTTATTTTTATGGTGTTTGACAAACTGCTCCTTAACAACCAAACCCAAACGCGCCAGGGGGCCCATCATCCAGACTTTGTAGCTATAATCACTTTCTTGCTGATAAAATAGTTTTTTTTCTCTCTCATGAAAACCATAAATATGGTTTTGTGAACTTTTTTTATGTTTAAAGTTTATTTTTACAGCCATAATTCTTTTGTAATTATCTGCTGAATGTGTGGTTCAGTCACCATTAAAACATACAAAAAATGTTAATTTATATAACATTGACAGTTGGGGGGCATTTTATGTAGCAATTAATACATAAACAGAAAACCCTGTTTAACTTTATTATTCTAAGTGGAAGCGAAAAACTACTCGCTCTCATAAATCTGACCAGGCGTGAAGTGAGGGCCGCTCTGTTGACAGCCAGTGTTTCACTGCATGGAAAAGCCAGCTCTGAACACACAGGGAAAACACACATCCGCACCCACAGGTTAACAAATGTTGATGGAGCCGTGGCTGTCCCAAAACTCTGCAGGACTCACTGAGCACTAACAATGTCCCCTTTGGTCCTGAAACCTCTTCTTCCTTCCCCTCTTTCCCTCCACATCTTTCCTTTCCTAACCCACTTCCAGCCATTGCTGGTTGTCTCATCATCATTGCCATAAATATCCGCAGCCTTTCTTCATCTACATTCACAGTTTCTAAGATTTTAATGTAAAAAGAGGCATTGTGAAATGATCTAAGAATAGCAGACTTAAAAGTATGTTTTAAATCATGGAAGCAATCAGAGATAAAGACATGCAAAAGATAAGTAAGTAAGAAAATAAATGAAACATATTAAAAAGTTGCTTTCCAGAGAAAAAGCATTATTAATGGTAGGGATGTCGTACCAGAAGTATTGAGAAAGAAGCAAATAATTGAAATATCAGAAAACAAATATAACGTTTTGCAATGTTGTTAGCATCCAGATGTAACGTATTCATAAGGCTTAAAACAATTCTTACAGTTTGACATTAACCTTTGACATGTTAAGAGGACATCTTAAAATATTATACTGATGACATGAAAGCTTATAAAACTAGTCTTATACTTTAAACTTACCAACCAAGAGCTGTAATCAGAGAGAAAATAATAAATGTACTTTATAGTGCTGATAATAGTCAACTACAGGATATAAAGCATTGATACATGCTGATAAAAACTTTCCTTTTAGATGCGACTTTTTGATTGTGGGGGTTCAGTTATTCTACAGGCTTAGAATGCTGATCACTTTTCCTCACTATTCAACTACTTTTTGCTATTCTCCAAAGTTGCACTAATGGCAGATACAGCTATTTTTAAGCATCATGTCTTCAGAATAAAATGAATTAAATTTAATATAATAAAACCTGGTCTGGTATTTATGTTTACTTGCAGCATGTTTGCATGTTTACTTTGGCTGAGATGTTGATGATGTATTTTAGCTATACCTCTGTGTTTACCCTTATCTACCTCCGGTCTAAGTTATTTGAACAGGATTGTTGAAGTAAAGAGGAAGAAAATTAAAGCACAACTGCAATGAAAAATAAATCGAATAAATTCGCAAAAAGTTTCCAGCTTTTTCCAAAATGCTGAGCTTGCCGTTTTAACAGTCAAAAATTATCCTATTATTACACTCCTTAGACCCCAACTCTGAGTGTCTGAGAAATCAAGTTCCTCCTCTTAATTCTTAAACTATAAATTGTATTGCACCAGTTTATTTCAAATATCTTATTATGTCCCTCGACCAGGGAATCACTCAAGTCTTGAAAAAGCTTCCTAATTGTTCCCATAATTGATCAGTCTACACACTGGGGCAGTAACTTCAGCTTCCAGGTTCTTGTCTTGTGGAACCATCTTTAAGTCAGTGTTAACCTAGTGACTACCATGCACAAACTGTTTTAAAGGACTTTTCTAAAATCTACTTTAGCTTTCAGGGCTGCTCAGTGGTGGGTTGCAGGTTCGATTCCCAGCCCAGGGTCTTTCTGCATGGGGTTTTTATGTTCTCCCTGAGCATGCATGCGTGGCTTTCTCCCACAGTCCAAAAACATGACTTTTAGGTTAATTGGCTTTTCTAAATTCTCCTTAGGTGTGAGTGTGTGCGTGCAATGGACTGGTGACCTGTCTACAGGTGGGTGTACCCCACCTGTAGACAGCTTGAGATAGGCACCAGTGCCCCTCACTACCCCACTTGGGATTGTCAGAAAATGGATGGATGGACTTTAGCTTTCATGTAGGTTATCATACTCTGTTATTTGATTTCTAAATATTATTTTGTGGTGTCACACATATCAAATATGATTCTAATAAAAAAAAAACAGAATTGAGTCTAAGTTCAGATATGTAACATAAATTCAGTCTTCTGCTATCTTACCTTAATGTAAAAGCTCAATCAGTGGACTGCATAGCTGCCTTTTTCATTAGTTTCACCATACACCAGATTTGTACTTACATACCATGTTGTCTTATAAAAACAACATTCCTTCTCTCTTAAGGGGTTGGCCTGGCAGCAGAATATTTAAGCAACAGGTTTCAGGCATCCGTTGTTTGGCAAAACAGCATCCGGCCCACATTACATTACCTTACAGTGCTGTGATTTATCTAGTATTTGTACCTTACATCAAACCTCCAGCCAGAATAGATTGACGCTCTTATAACAGACTTAAAATTACATTCTTTTATTCCTGCCTTTTGGCCACTCAACACCTATTCTGACAACAATGATGTAGTGCATACCTGCACTTAATTAAAATAATTCCTTCCTACCTCACCAATCATTATGTTGTCTTTTAAACATTAAGAGAAAATTAAAATAATTATTAGCTTTGATTTTTAAGCTGTGGTTTCCCAAGTAGTTATTTTAACTTTAAGTCAAATACAACAGAGAGCGGGTTGGAAAAAATATGCTGGCCTAAACTTGCCTCCTCCAGTGCCCTGGAGTTAATAAAATGTTGACCTAAATTTATCAATTGAAAGTAAATTTGATCTGGTGAAAGGTTGATTTTTGTCTCCTATCTTCTTTGATTGCTGGTCATCTTTGATGACCCCAGAGAGAGGGGTTAGATGTACAGAAGGTGTGCAAAACAAGCATCACTCAGGCTTAAACATTTGACCTATTATTCTTCAATGTTCATTCAATTCACTGTTTAAATGTTTGTAGGTTTAGGTTGATACTTTATCACTGTACAAGCTTTTTCATTCATATTAAGGCTGCAACTAACAAATATCTTGCTTATTGATGAATCTGTTGATTATTTTTTCAATTGATCGATTAATATTTGTAGAGAGAAAGGTTCATCAAAGAACACTTTTTGACAGAATTAAACCAGGTGAAAATAAAACTTTTCACTTGAGTTCTGAAAAGAAGCATATTTATAAATGAAAAGTTTTTTGTCTTAAATGTAGAATCTATCTATCAATCTACCCATCTATATATCTATACTATTTTGGTGTAATGCTGCTGTTAGTGGGTCGCTCTGTCAGCTAAAGGCATGTTTTAGTCTCTATACTTCACATAATGACTAATCTATTACTACATTAGTTAAATATTATTTCAAGATTTATCTTGATTAATCCCATTAATTGTTTCAACCAGAATTGATTTGCAGATTTTAATTTTATGTAAAACATAATAGCACACCTTTTGGTTAAATAATATAAAAGTTTCCTTTTTGAAAGCACATGTTTGAAGACCCCCTCGAAAATGTGATGTTTAATACTTAAAATCAAGAAGTATGTCCTGTATCTAATGAAAGGAACATATTTTAGGCTTACAGCTCATTTATTTCATATCAACATTTGCATGGTTCATTTTTCCTTTCTGAGTATATTGTGCAATAAAGAAGTTGCGTCAGCTTTGACTCATTACATCACAAATCTGTGCAAATATTTCGAACCAGACATCACAAACACAAGCATACTTGTTTGCTAGTTAAATAAACTGAAATGAAATACGTGGCCTTTTTAAAAGCCCTTATGCCTCTTGAGCTTTAACAGTCTCAGAGCGATTCATTTTATAAATATTTTATTTTACAGACAAATAGAAAGGCAGAAAGATACATGAACGGTTAGGAAAGTGGAAAATGTTTTTATTTTATTTTTTCTTCCCAGTTCATCTATTCATGTCCCCTGGGTCAAAACTTTTAGAACCAGCTGTTTGAGAACATGTGGTCACCTAAATATTAGCCCTCTCCTCTTACCTTTCCTCTGTGATAAAAGTTAAATTTAAACGCCACCCAAAACCCTCTTATAAACATTCCATTCTATTTCAATGTTGTTTTCTATATACCATTTTGATTGAAGAAAGCTTTTTCTCTGTTTTGCTCCTTCACAGTACATCACAACAGCATCCACTTCAGTTGGTGGACATAAATTCACAAAACAGTTAATAGTTTCTTCTCCATCATGGATTTCACTTTGTTCTGTTCACCCCACCATAGAGAGACATCCTTTGTATCACGTTGCTCTTCAATGCGCTTTTAGTGGCAGTGGGAACAGCTCACTGACCTGTGTCTACCCATATCAAAAGATATGGCAAGCGATGTAAATTAAAATCGCCTCGGCTTTGCTTAGCATACAGTGGTAACACAAGACCTGGGTCAAACCACTAATTTACACGATACCATTGAGCGCAACGTACAGACGTCAATACCCCCGCACTACACGTGTTTGATCTAACAAGCCAAAACAAATCTTTACACTTGATAAACATGGCGCATAAAAGAGCGAAACAATAAAGCACACTGACTACGCCCAGGTTCATTTCAATGTTGCTCTCCATTGCTAACTTTCCTGATTTCTGTCATGACATCATCAACACTAACCAAGCAGACAGTGGTGGGGGGACAGAGGCCATCCAGCTTTGGGAAGCCGATTGTTAGCAAGTCGACTCGTTTTCAAAAAACCCAGGTTAGACCCGCTAATTTCAGTGGGAAAGAGGCTTTTCAAATAGATTAAACAGTGATTGGTGGGCTGTTACAAGCTTTCATTTATCTTGCTTTAGACTTCTATAAAATCTTCATCTGGATCTGCTGTGCCCCTTAGTTTCCATGATGCTGATTATTCACCAATGTCCTAAAATAAACATTTGGGATATTCTAAGAAGAGCTGTGTTTAAAATGGAATTAAAATGCCGACAACTTAAAATAATTTCCTTATTATTGACTTACCAAGGTGGCACCTAATTTTTTTTAGAGATAGAGTTAAGAGGCTGAATTCAAGGATGCACCTCTGTTTTATATATTTAATAATAAAAACATACATCTTTTTATTTCTTCTTTAGAATTATGTTTCATAATGTGTTGTTTTATCTAATAAATGCACACTGTCCTTGATCAGTATTTGTCCCTGCCAGTCCCCGAGTCCCTGCCACCTTCCAGGCAGCTGTCGATATACCCCCTCTCAATGAGCCCTCCTGAGTGATGGCTTTATTAATCTGCACCTTTGGCAC
Source organism: Cyprinodon tularosa (assembly GCF_016077235.1). Taxonomy (NCBI): domain Eukaryota; kingdom Metazoa; phylum Chordata; class Actinopteri; order Cyprinodontiformes; family Cyprinodontidae; genus Cyprinodon; species Cyprinodon tularosa. The sequence goes on along the minus strand of NW_024039507.1, from coordinate 1,308,961 downwards.
ATGAATGGAGGGAAACTTGGAGGGAGTGGAAAGGAGAGAAGGGAGAGTTATTTTCCTCATAAACAAAATGAGACACGTTATTATGGGCTATTAAAATACGTAAATCCACCAAAGTAAAAACATGCTTTTATAGGGCGAGAGAACACATTTTATTATTAGCAGTGCGACCGAGCAAAGTATTTGAGAAGCCTATTCATGGTCTGACCTTTTCTCCTCCCTCTCTCTTGTCATCCCCTTCCTCCTGCCATTAACACAGGAGGAAAATCCAAAATTATTCAGTGGGAAAACACAAGCATATGGAACTTTACAGCTGAATGCAGCACACACAACACAATCTGTTGGCTTTAATGCTCTCAGAGAGACCCTTGTTTTGAGGGCAAGGCTGAGTTTGCATTTATTTATTTCAGTTAAAACTTTCCTTTGGCCTGCTACATGTTTTAGGAAAAATGAAAACTTGCTGTGAATTATTAAAGATGTAAAGTCAGGAGGCAGGGAGCAGACAGCATTCATTTTCTCTCTATTTCACTCAAAACTTCAACACAAATGGAAAGACTGAAAGAGACCTTTACACAGCAGCCACTCATAAGTATTCCATATAACTTCCCAGTGTGTGCTTATTGTTTTGCATCATTGTACTATAGAGATAGGATTTCCTTCTTATCAGAGCCACTTAGACACATATAGGGGAAGCAATAACCTCAAGTGCAAGACTGGCTTCTATGGCCAACAGATGGCGCAAGATAACCAGCCATCAAGTGAAACTTCTGGTATCATTTTTGATTGTTTTAAAACCTACAGATTGCAAATCTGCAATTTGGTAGTGTGTGCATGTAGAAATGAAAGGAAGGGTTAATTGGGACATTTTTATTCAATAACAGCAGGAAGTTTGGGAGGGTTTGTCTGAACCACCTCTATAACTTCTTTGTATTATTTATCTTTGTTAACTTATTATATTCCATTAAACGCTTATTTGAAGAGCACATTCTGAAGCTTAATAAATATTTTTAATTGTATTTAGATTGGGGTCTGACTAGGCCATATCATTTAAGCCAGCGTCTCCCTCCCTGTAGAGACAAGAAATCCCCACAACATGATGCTACCCCCACCCTCTTTCAAGTATTTCCTCTGTGTCCTTTGTTTCTGGTCTAAAATTTTAAGCAACAATTCATATAGCTGTCTTTCACTACTGGCCTTTGTCTTTAGAGTTGTCCATATGATAATTTTTCCTGTCAAAGCCAAGCATTTCCATAGGATGATGCTCCCACATGGTTCTAAACTGAGATAGTGTGTTCATGGTGATATGCAGGTGGTAGCTTATAAAGAATGCAATCCGTTTCAATTTGAAAGTTGACACCAGTGGGAAGGTAGTCTATCTATCTTCTGCCAATTTTCCATCAGGGTCTCAGGGGGCTGGTGTCTATCACCAGCAGTCAAAAAGGCAGGGTACACCCTGGGCCGGTCACGAGTCCATTGCAGGACAACAGAGAGACATACACCCATGGTTACATGTACAGTCCATTTTAAGACAGCAATTTATCCAATAGCCATGTTTTGGGATTGTGGGAGGATACCAGAGTACCCATAGAGAACATGAAAACTCCATGTGTAGATAGGCTGGAGGTCACACCAAGGACCCTCTTGCTGCAAAAGCTAATTTGCAGTGTTAAAGTAACACTTTAAAAGTGCATTTCGTCCCACTCGGAATTAGCTTTAAGTTAGAACTCTACGTAGTGTATATTTTACTCCAGTTGTTGTAATAACTCTAAAAGAGTCAATTTACTTTGACACTGCATATTTAACACTAGAATTTACTATGTACAAACTTTGCCTACATGCAACATACAAGGCAGTTTGATGTGTATAAAAGACAAATTTCATAGGGATGCACAAATTATTAATTAATTTCGTTTAAGGCAATAAAACTTTTCTTGTCCTTTTTCCTGCAATTTATCCTCTACTGTACCTCTATGACTTCCCCTGTTTTGATGTGCCATGCCAAGATGATCAACTACTGCAATATTTTCACCCATTTAAATTTTTTTTGGAGGTATTCTTGCTAATATAGAAAACATTCATATTCTCTAGCAAAGTAAAAGAAGTTTTATTTCTTTGTAAAATAAAGTTTTGTTTCTTTAGTTCTTTGAGAACTGAAATAAAAGAAGCTCTTTGATAAACGTTTTTTGTGCTTAAACCCCTCTGTAATAAAAATTAATTTCAACTGTTAATTTAAGAGGATGGTTAGAATAAAATAAAGCAAACATAAAATTACTGGCCTATATTCTTTATGTATTTGTACACATTGCCATTAAAATAGACAAGACTTCACATGTCTCTCCTCAGCGGTTTGTATACATGAAGTCTCCAGTGGCTGCTAACTGATTTCTATCTTCCCTGTGCAAACATATTAAAGCTATATCTGACTGTGGGAGCTCCTCTCTGGCTGTTTGACTGTGGAGCTGCAGTGTTAGTGGAGACCGAACTGGATACACTGGTATCCTCCTACCAGCTTCTCCACAAACAGAGTGCCTACCACAAGGAAGAGGAATCGTTTGATTCAGTTTCCACATTCCCCTTTTCTGCTGAAAGACTGCGGAGGAGAGGAAAAAAATCAGCTGGAAAACTAAACAAGATACTGTGAGAGGAAGGTATGGTGCCGTCACAGCAGTAAGTGTCTTAGGTGAGGGATGCCCTTCAGAAATTCAATCCACCTGTCATAGATTCTGGCATTAATATTGTGAAAACATGACAGAATATACATAAGGTATAGTTTTGATATTTGCGGTACCAGCACAGGAGTCCCTTCCTGTTTTAGTCTGAACAAATTGCCTCCTGATACCTGGTTGTCCCCACTCCCCCAGGCCATACTATCTTTAAATTTTGACAGATCCTGGCAAACATGTGAGGCATGGGGAAACAGGTGAGCATTCCATACTGATCTGCAATGAAACATTTTGGGCTTTTTTTTTGTCTGAGAGGAACTTCAGGATATTCATCCTTTTTTCACAAATTCTCATCTTTAATATTTTCATGTGGAGAAAAAATGGACATTTACTGTAACTCTAATTATTTTATATACATTTTCTTGTTTTCATCTCTGCTATAAATTTGTTAGCCAATCCTTTCCTCAGCAGCAGGTAAAAACCGTCAACAGATGACAAGCAATAAAAGTACTCAGCCGGAGTCGAAGTGAGGATCACACATTCTGGCCTCTTTGACTGCGAGCCAATCACAACGTCCTAAAGCACAAGTCTTGATGTCCCAAAGGCCTCCCACCCAGGCTAGACAAATGAGCTCTCATCAGCTGTGTGCTCATGGGTGGGATGCACCTGAGTCATAAAGCTTTTCTCTGTAACTACTGGCCCCTCAGCTGATGGCCCATTAGATTGGCTTGCTGACCCAGCCTAAATGCCCAAAGGAACCAAAATAACAGGGATTCAAAAGAAGCAATTGAACAAGAAAGGGAAATAGGGAGGATGGGTAAACAGCAGAAGGCTTCAAGTTAATTTTACTCAACTTCATCTAACCACTTGTATGACTTTTAAAGCTAACCCAGAAGGGCCATCAAGGGGGTTTTCCTGAATGGCCCATTGCCATTAAAAGCACAACACAGAAAACTACAGTTTACACAGAGGGAAAGTAGATTAACTAAAGCTCCATCAGAACCAGCAGCAAAACATAACAGACAACTAAATGTACCAAAGGCTATATTGGCATCAAATTTAATACTTTATCATTTTTAGACAACATTCTTCTGATGTGATACTGATGCTTCAGAGATTTTCTCCAAGACCCACTTGCAGTTGTATTGGAAAAAAATCAGAAAACTTTTTATTAAGGTATTAGAAATTATATTATTATGACTTTGTTGATTTAGTCACACTTACTATAGTTCCAATCAAAAAAATCAAAAACTCATTAAATTAATTCAAGACATAAATCAACTCACACAGGAAATGATTGCTTGAGGGGAAACAGTGCTGCAATAAAAAAAGGGAGCAGTAGTTCTTCACTTTCAAGAAGTTGCATTTGATCCTATTGCTGCACAATCCTGTTCAGCTGGCATAAAGAACACCTTCTAAATGTATGCCCTTCCAACCAGAAAGCCAAATTTTGCTAATTGAAAATGGCCAGTCATTGGGCCTCATGCAACAAAATGTTTTGATTGTGGTTATAAATTTCTTTTACTTTTTGTTCTATGAATTTGTCACATCAGATTCAAAAAATGTTCTTTAAATAAATGATTCTTATAAACATGACACACTCAACCTGTGTGTAATTGAACAACAGAAATGTGAATCTTCACATCTTTGCCCCAATAATGCCATATAAGGCTACATATAAGGGGGAGTGCTACAACTTCCAATGTTTCTCAAAATGTGTTAATTCATAGAGATGGCATTGAGGATGAGAAAGGAAAGGAAAAAAAAAAGTTTTAAAGATTGAAGTTCTGCTGACTGAGACAAAGAAATTGAACTTTATTGATCTCACAATGTAGAAATTAACTCTGCATTTAAACCATCCCCTTTGGGGAGCAGTGGGCTGCCACTGTGCAGCGCCCGGGGAGCAGTGTGGGGTTTATGGTCTTGCTCACAGACTCAGACGGGAGGCTGTGGGGATCAAACCGGATACTTGCAACCTTCTCAGAGCAAAACTGCACTACTCTAACCACCAGGCCAACACTCCCCAGCACTCTAAACAGCAGCAGAATTAAAGCACCACTAAAAAGCCAAACAGTGAAAATAAATTACAAGAGCTGTAAAGTATGTGGTCTCACTGTTCCAGAAATAAAACTAAAAATAATATTGAAAGAAAAATAGTTTGGTACGAACATGAACACATTTAGAACTACTGATGGTGGCAAGAGTTGCAACGTATGATGTAAATGCTTAATATGAGTTCGCCATCAACCAACACAACAACATTCTGCAAAATCTCTTTTTAACACACGCACACCTGTCATCTACACCACCAGAACACATCTGGACCACATCTCCATTGCACTCTCCATATCTCTTATTCTTTCATACAGCATACACATAAAAAAGGTTGATGCCAAAACTCTAATAACTCAAACATTCCATATTTCATGTAAAATTAAAACCAAGGAGCTGCAATGGAGTGATATGAATACAAGTCTTACCGTCTTACCAAGGAGTTTTGCTGAGCTTTAAATCCATTTTCTGTTAGAGAAGTCACTTCAATATTGGCTTGATCCCACATAGAATTCACTGACTTTTTTCTTTTAGTGAAATGACACCAAATTAAATCAGCTTCCTCTGTGTTTTGACCCATAGTTCTGTCATCAGTGAATAAAAATATGATGTAGTATAATTGTAGAGTTGCATAATATATAATGATGTAGCCTAATAAAATGGACAATTCCTTCTCAGTCCTTTAGGAAAAACTGGTTTGGATAACAGCTGACTGATTGTGCAAGACATCTATGTCAAGTTGCAAAGTTGCAAAAATAAGTCATACCTGAGAGAAAATTAGAAATAGGAGAATAATGTTGAATGCAACATTTTCTCCACTCACTTGTACGAACATTATTAACACATTTGTTCATACAAACATTTCCTGCATGAGACCCTTTGTGAGGAAATTAAAAGAGTTCCAGCACTTTCTCTTATTGTCAAAACTGTTTCAATAAGACCATAACCTTACTAAATATGCAGCTAATCGTGGGTTTCTATTGTTGTGTTACCCCATAAAAAATGCAAGCTCATTGCAATTTTAAACCTAAATATATATTATTCTCAATTTTATTTGCTTCTGGTGTTTGAGTTTGTGTGTGTGCGTGTTTTTTTTTTTAAGGAACCCAGTAGACGGGGCAGCCATGAAGATGTGTATTTTAGCTATTATAAGAAAATGCTGATGAAGTGAACAGTGCAATTCCAAACCTCCTAAGTCATGGTCATCCACATAATATATACTAAGAGGCCAGGAAAGACAAGGATTAATCAGAGAAGCAGCCAAAAGGACAGCTCTGGAGGAGAGGGAAATGTTCACTGTTTACAATTATTAGTCATATACTGCCCAAACCAAACCCTAAAGGAAGCTTAACTATCACTGAACAAAGCAAACATGTGGAAGAAGTTGAGAAAATGAGAACGATCTTGAACTCTTTTTCCATCATGCAAAACTGCTGATGAAAAGATTGATGGAACTAAATGCAGGGCAATCCTGGAAGAGGGAAAAAAAGAGACTTGTGTAGAGGTTCTCACAGCAAAAGCTCAGTAGAAAGGTTTAGGCCATATGCATGTGCCAGAATAGCCTAGTTAAATTAAATTTAAAACCTTGGGCAACACTGTCCAGGGGTTATCTGTAGCCAATCTAAGTAAATTTAAGCTGTTTTCTAAATAAGAATTTCCAACTTCTTTTGTCCTCTTTACCTTCAAATCGGATTTGAAGGTAAATCATGATTTACTTTTGTTGTGTTATTACCAAATATCCCTTAAAAATACATTTGAATGTGTAGTTGTAGCTTGACAAAATGTGGAGACTTCAAAACACAGTTCATTCTGGCAGCACTTTGGAGGTCAACACATATTCTCAAAGCTCTAGATGAAGATACCCCAGAAAAAAGCTTTATCTCTCTGACTGGTTTGCCTTGTTCTGCTTGCCATATCTTATGTGCAACCATCACTGGTGTTAACTGGGTCAAGCGTTGGGTCACGAAGGGCAAAAGTCCCCGTTGCAGCAACACATGCACATAGAAAGTATGTGCATGTGCAAACAAACTGCCCACTCTCACAGTGAAACTACAGGAACAGTAACAGAGTTAAATGTGACAACTGCAAATACAGATGTGTACAGGTTTACATAAATTGTCTGCTGTCATGATTGCAGTCACTTCCCTGCTTGATCAATTGTCACAGCTGCTCTAAGATATCCAGACGACACATTCCCTTAGACTGGAAACAGTAATATATATATATATATATATATATATGTATGTGTAACTGGAGAGGGGCATGTTTTTTCTTTAAACAAAAGAGAAGAGAGAAGTTAGTTTTGCTAAGAATAACCTCTGAGTGAAACTTTCTTGTGTGTTTATTTTTTCTGTTACTGTGGGCAAGCATTTCTTTATTTAAGATCCAGTTTCTCCGCCTGTCTTGTTTCTCATTTACTTTGTGGAGAAAAAAAATGGTTAATGTAAAAAGAAAGAAAAAAATTAAATGCTAAGAAGATCCCTCTGGTTCGTGTTGTGTTGATACATGTGTTGTATCAGGGTTCCTAGAGGAGTAGGAAAGACTAAGCTCCTAAGCTACTTTATCTCTGTGCTGTCTATATCTTCCACTCAGTCCCTCCTCCTCTTTGCTCCTACTCTTTGATTTTTCTCTTTCTTCTTCCTACTTCAAGAGCTGAGAGTGCTGGTCTTTTGTGCAAGCTCCATGTGAGCTTGTCTGTCGTGCATTGTTCCCCTCTCCCTCAATATGATGAGAAAAGCTTGAAATAACAATGTCTGGGGGAGGAGTAAGAGCCTCAGCTCTTTGTTTCATCTCTTCTCCCTCTGTTCTTGCTTCTTCACATGACAGTGATGCTCTCTGCAGATCTCCTGCAGGTGTGGGCCTTCCAAAGTCCTCTGAGACTAATTGCACATTCATTCCCTCTACAAACGCCCACATGAAGGCTGTAGCGTGTGCGTGTGCTTCAGGAGAAGTTGGAGAAATGAGGTAGGAAGTCATCTGTCTTATGAAACAAGAAGTGTGTTTTTCATCCTTGTCTGTGAAAAGAATGCACATTTTCATTAACCGTTACGTGACTAACTGAGTAAATGTAGCACAAAAAACCCCACTGGAGTTCAGCAACTTGAACCTGTGTCACTGGGAGACAAATGTATAGACACCATGCAGCTATGGGACAGGAATATCAGGATCTGACCTGCTGGCTGAGAGGGTCATGTGTGAGATGAGGCCTACAGCCGCTGCACCCACCAATACCAGAATGTGTAACGTTTCAGGAATTTAAGCAGCATCTCTCAGCCTGACCACACAGGAACAACACAATTCATCCAGCATGTTTTTTTTTTTGTTTTTTTTTGTTTTGTTTTTGTCTATGTAAAGATTTTGGCAGTACTTTGAAAATTATCTCAAGGAACTCTGCTATGCAAGTATGTATACAATTTTGTATGCTTCATTGAGTTCAGTAGCTGTAAGCTCTGATTAGTAAGATGAATGGAAATAAATATAAGTGAAACAATATATAATTTGATATATAACCAGTCTAAGTAATGTATGAATGTTACTTTTAAAATATAATCCCTGCAATAAATCAACTGTATTTTATTATATTCTAAATTAGTGAGATTCTTGAACTAAAAGCACAGCATGGGTCAAAGCATATTAGGATTTCTAAAGGTGCAAATGAAACTGCTTGTGATCCTGTAATTAGTGTATTTAGCAGTAGTTCTGTAGTTCTTAAGAATATCCCAACATTTAGATGAAGGGGCAGGTCCACTTAGAAAAGGCTAAACCTCTCAGAGTAAATACATTGAAAACAAATCAAACTGGCTGATGCTATGTAAAATACATTTTTTCAGGCTTTCTGTTAGGAAACATATTGCAGGAGACAAAGCTCCCACAGAACTGTCTGTGTTCTCAATTAGCAACCTGAGCTCACTAAAATATCAAAGAATATGTGATTTATTGGAAGCATGTACTTAATGTTGTGTATATATTGTCAGGTGACCTCACATGTTAGACTGGTTAAAACTTAAAACCATCAAAGGCATAGCAGTGGTTACACATGGCTTCCCAAACCTCCCTGCTTCTCCGGAAAGCAGCCCCTCGTTATCCCTCTCCCATCTCACCAACAGCCCCACAAAAGTGCCCCCTCCTCTGTGTGAATGTGTGCATGCATGGATATGCATTTAGTATATGCTGTCATGTGTGCAGGTTGGCATATGTGTAAGTGACATAATTTTGTGTGTATATATCAAGCTGTGTTTTTGCAGGAGTTCTCGCTGGCCGCAGTCACTTTTGATGGATATCTACTCTGGCTTTGGAGAGCTGCAGGTTTTCCAGTGGGTGACTCATGGGGCTTCTGACAGATGCCTGTACCAATTTACTGCTACTGCCACTGCTGCTGCTCCTTCCCCTCTACCCCAAATGTGTGTGTTTGACTGTGTGCATAGCGCAATGAATAAATGTCCTGTACATTTGCTGGTTGTGGTTGTAGTTTCCAAATTGTGCTTATGGACTTTCCACTCATCTTTCGAAAAGCAGACGAGGAAAGGAAAAGGGGGGTGGGGGCTAGGTAACAACTATTCTCTAATGAAACACCATACATGCTCAGACATTCATAGAAATCCCTCAGTCTGGGTTTATAAGGAGGCTGCTCTACTGGTGTCAGACTGTTAGAATCACTTATTCATCCACACAAAGATACATGTTTAATAATTGGTAATATGCAATCACATACAAACAGGTAAAAGCATAAAAAAAAGAACCTGGAGGATTGTGCACTTTATCTCATAAGAATTATAATGTATGGTTTGCTCTTTATATCCCTAATATTTATGATAACTCAAATAATTTGACAGAGCTATTTATTTTATTGAAACATAAAGAAGAGGAGGTGTACAGTTTTCCCTTTATTCATTCCTGCTCACCTTTCTAAGAACGTTGAGTTCTTGAAGTGAACACGCCTCATCCTGACAACTTTTAACTGGATTACATGAGGGGATAAATAAAATATTAAAGGGTTATTCAGAGTTAAATCTAGATAGGAGTGGTGACCTAGTGCTTAGGGCATTGCGCTTGGCTTCTAGAAGTTCTGAGCTCGAGGCCCACTCCCACAGACTGCCACTCTAGGTCCCTGAACAAGACCCTTAACCCCACAGTGCTCTCCGGGCGCCGCAGAATGGCAGCCACCACTCCCACAGGGGATCGGGTAAATGCAGAAAGTTAATTTTGTTGCTTTGTACTTGTGACATTGTAATGACAATAAAGTTGAATTCTATCTTCTGCAGCAAGAGCCGATAATTTTCTCTCATGGCATGCTGGTAGACTGCTGTATGTGAGTAGTCTTGGCTCTCTTTTGCGTGGACCCCCATTGGGCTCTTTAAGCATTAAAACTTGGCTATGCTGCCTTCAGTTTCAGTTTATTTGGATTTAGAAATATAAATATAAGGAAGCTGTGTTACACTAACTGTGGAACGATGTGTTTTTGAATTCAGCATTAAATATGGAACAGCCCTCAGTTGAAGTTGTTTCATTTACATTAGTTACTTCTGTGGGCTTTCTGTGTCTTTTTTGTACATGATGTAGACAAATTCATAGTTACATCATCTCTGAAAGAAATCAACCTTATTCATGATTTCTGACTAATTATTTACTGCTGCGCAGTAAAAAGAAAATCTTGTTCAAATTGTGGCCTGCCATGATGGTATCCTACCTGGGAATCCTTCAGAGGTTATGGAAACACAGTGCATCCCCAGAACAGCACATTCCCAATAAGATGTCTGTCAATTTTCCAGGAAATAGCAACGGGAGAGTGAGTGAAATCTTCTGGGTTTGCTGCGTGTGTGAATGAATCGACCACCTAGGCGGGAGTCCTGGATAATTCTCTCCAGACGAGAAATGTCAAACTTCATTTGGCTGTTTCAGCAGAGCCCGACATGAAGCCCTTTTATCAGGGATAATCCCTGGGTGGAAACACTTAGTTCTGTTCAGCCTGTGTCAGTAAATCCCATCCTCATCTGTAAGCAAAGAGGTTACCACTTTTACTCTTGTTTTCATTGCAGACCTTTTTGAGTTGAGGTTACCCTGGACACTATGTGAATACAGACAGATTTAGCTGCCCACAGAATGCTTAAGTTATATAATTCCTGTTTGTTATACAAATACTAAATATTCATTAATGGTTCCTCTATGGTTCCTCAAATGCTTCTTCATTATTTTGTGTCAGCTCTGTAATCTTCACTTTGACCTATCCCACTGGATTTCTAGAAATAATCCTAAACCAATATTGACACATGCTAAAGAAGTTCACCTGCGGTGGAGGAGTCGGGCCGGAGGCCTGTGAAGAGGGTCGTGCAGCCATGGCCAAACCACAGGACTGCTCAAGGAGGAGAGGATGGTCCTGTGGAACAGCGCTGCATCAAAGACAGCGAGTTTGTCCAACAACCTCATCTCCACGCCTCTTCACCTCCAAAGCTCGTGTCTATTTTCAGAAAGACAAACACAAGCAGCCAACACCACAAACTCTATCATTGTTGCTATCATTTCCAAACAGCAATTTTATGAGGGTAAAATTAATCTTAGACAGCTGGCAGGGAAACTTGTGTGTCTACTGTGTTGTGAGACGGACACCTTTTCATAGCTCTCTGTGTGTTTACTCAAGCAGGTATAAAGTCAGTTTTGCAGCAGCCAGTCACCCCCTACTTGGTCTACCCAGGGTTTTGGCTCAGCTGGACATGGACTTGGCCTGGCCCTGGCTCTCCAGGCGCCAGTTCCAACCTAGCGCCAAGGTGATGAAGGAAGACTTTGTCCCCTGTAACCCTTCCTTCACCCATATCCACAGAGGTGAGGAGGCACCCAGGGGACACGATGGCTGGCATCTATCACGCAACTGACAGAGCGTGGTTGGATGTTTGGAATGGGGTGGTGCCAGCATGTCTCATATCCTGCTGCCAATAAGCTTGCTCTGCAGCTGTTAACTATGATAATACCTTCATCTCTTCTCCGAAATCTCAGCACTTGTAGTCAAATGAAAAGGAATTCACAAACCTTTTATACATTTGATCATATTGCAAACACCAAATAAGAGTTTTGGGGGGATTTTCAATCACATTAGTAGTACATTTTTGAGAAATCAAAGAAAAGCAAATAGAAAATGCAGCTTATAATCATCGTTACTTTGATACTGGTAAGTAAATCCATGGTAACCACCTGCCTTCAGAAGTGGGCATAATCTTTATTTAAACCCACTTGTTCTGTATAGGCCTCAAAGGTCTGTTTGAACATTAAAGAACTAAGAGCATTAAGACTACATAGAAAAACAACAGAGTGATTATGCATACAGTTATGGAGGTAAGCAGGGTTAACTTATAAAGCTGTGGCAAAAGTTCTGAACGTTGTCTATAAATATACTGTAACCATACCATAGTACAGTGTAGTGATACCAACGCCTTTTAAGCATATTTTATACATACATGGGATTTTCTTTGGTTGAGCTATGCCCCTATGTCATGCCTGTTATTATTTCTTTTATTATTTGGTTGGTCCATACTCTAGACCTAATTCAAATCCTAAAATTCCTAATTTTCAGTCTGCTTGACTCAAAAATCATTAAACTATTACTTTTTTACACATTTGTAAATAGAATATGAGAGTAAGTGGATTTAAAGGTTACAGAGGCATATGAGGGAAATACTTTCTCCATCTATCTTCCTTCTGTTGAGAGTTGCAAGAAGAAATCTGTGGTTAAAGTAAAGCCATAAGGATCAGATTAAAATGTCTCTTTTGTGTGTTTTTGGTGCTATATGTCAACACTGCCTATGACCCTAAAAAGTGGTGCTAGAACCATGGTCTTTATTAAGAGAAAAGGGAAAGCTGGTCCTTCCAGCTGGAAGTCCACAAAAAAGACTTACTGCATTACTTTTTTCAACTTTCAAATGAAGCCATCTTGTTTTAATATTCCACATTGTTGATTGCACATGAGAAAATATTGAAAATTTCAAGTGTTTTATGTGCTCTGTCAAAGCATCGTAGATGCATCGTTGTTTGGCTGTTTGGTTAAATAAAATTATGACAATTGCACAGATTATCTCTTTTAAAGGTAGAAAACTCAATTGTATCTTGCAGTTATATAAAAGCTACACCCTGATCTTTAAGTGTTCCAAATAAGGGTCACTAAATTGCACATGCACTTTTTTTTTTTTTTATACATGTAATAAGTGGCTGTGTTGTGAGTGATCCACAAAGATTGCTGGGCAAATGTAAAGACATGCAAACTGATCTGGTGCTGTCCATTGAAATAAGCAGATTGCATGTTCTACAAGCAAATTTAGAGTAGTGGTAAAAGGAAGATGGGGTCAGAGCCATTTAGGTGGACTGAATAATGATACTTGAATAAAAAAAATAAAAATGATAATACTACATAATACTAAAGTAAAAATGATAATAAATCATAGCTGAGCTGTGCTTTGTGCACAGTTATGTCTTGATATTAATAAAGGAAGAAAAAAATCCCTGTTGTGACAATTAAGAGATGCACATTTCCAACCTCTCTCATATCGCTTTGCCTCATATTCTATTTTTATAAGCATGCCACAATATTTATGTTCAGTTATGTTTTTTCCAATTTGCATTACTTCTATAAATATTTTCTGCCACTCACTGCATTAATCTGTGCCAGCCCGTGTACACATTTTGTCCTTATACTGCAAAAACTATGTAGAAATTAGCAAAAATGTCTTAAATGAAGTGTATTTACAATTAATTTGAGTAGGTAAATAATATAATTTGCCAATGGAATGAGTATTTTTAATCTTTAAATAAGATAGTTAGATAATATGCACTTGAAATAAGATAAGGCAATTGTTTTTTTCTTATTTTAAATGTAAATTGTCTCGTTCCCTGGGCAAAGTGTCTAACTTTCCCCTCAATTCAAGCAGTAGTAGCACTGTTGCCTTGCAGCACAAACGTTCTGGGTTTGATTTCCAGCCAGGGGTCTTTCTGCATGGAGTTTACATGCATCTTTGTGTCTCTGTGTTGCCCTGTGGCAGACTGTTGACCTGTCCACCGTACCTTGGCTCTTACCCACAGACTGCCGGAGATAGGCACAGTCCCCACTGCAATGCTGAAGGAATAAACAGGAGAAAATCGGTGCAGGGATAGTATTATTCTACTATTGTTTTGTTTTTTTCAAAAGTGTTTACATGCCCACAGAATATCTCTGTGTATCAATACCTCCTTTGTAGCAACAATGACTGCAGACATTTTTTTATTTTTGCAAAAAGATGCAAAAACTTTTGTTGCTGTTGAGTTTCGTATTTGGAAAATCACTCAGCATGTGGTAAATATTCACATTAGCATATCCTACACCCATTAATTTGTGCAGTTTGGTTCAAAACTGTTCCAAAATGCTGTCTGTCAGTATTTTGGAACAGTTTTTTCAGATTTTCTTTGAAGATCTGCTCTTCCAGTACAAACATGTTTGCACCTCTTTTAAGACATGCAAACCTGAAGATCAGGCCCTTAGTCTTTTGAAAAAGTTATAAGATTGCAATTATAAAATACAAATTGAAGAATTTTGCATTCTCTCCACTTTTTTCTTTCTCCTACATTCAGTCTCATCTAAATATTCCTTGAAATGGGAAAGTATGTAAGTATGTTTTCATGGTGCATCAGCGACTTTAAAAGTGCTACCCTGCCCAGGTGCTCCTGAGCACTATATCAAAGCTGCCACTGAAGATTTAAAGAAGGTTATCTGTCCTGGTATAAGGGTAGGGCCTCTTGCTTCAAAAAGATGTATTCATCACAGTGATTCCTTTTGCCTTTGATTTGAGCCTTCATTTTAAGGACTAAAGCACATGCATTGTCATGATCTCGACAGCCGACAAGATCTGACTGTATTTCAATAGATAAGTTAGAGATGAAAGAAAGATGAAAATTAGATTTATTTCCGTTCATTTTTGTCAGTCACCAGGGCCCCGACATGAGCTCCACCTCCTGCCACCTGTTTGGTAGGAAAACAGCGTTCAGCACAAGCATTCCAACATCCGAAGGGGGATAAAGAGAGAGGAGCGGTAAAGGCGTAACATTCAGTTGGAGCATGCAGAGTGCATACCGAGGCTCAACTCACAGATTCCAAAGGCAAGCTGATGGAAGTGAGCCAGGCTCCTTCACATTGGACATGAGGAGAAATGAAAAATGAGAGAGAGGACAGATGGAGATGGAGTGAGCTGAGCTTCAAGAAGGGGGCATTAAAAAGATTTTCTCTTTAATCAAAAATTCTCAGGATGTTGATGGAAAAGGGGGGGGGGAAGTTGAAGAGAAGGGAAGAGGAGAATGACAAAGATAAAGGGGAGAAGATCGAGGAGCACTGCAGCTGGAGTGTCTCAAAGCCTCCCACATCCAACCCTATAACCCCTGCCTGCCTTCTGTTTGCCCTCTTACCCAACTAGCTCAACCCCCAGTGATGAAAAAAAGTTACTGTCTCTCCACTAATGCCCTAAAATGAAATAGATGAAAGAGAAAGATGAATGCAGCAGCTCAGGAATAAGGATGCAGTGTGAATTGTTGACCTCAGCTGCCAGGTGACAGAGAGGCTCTCAGGGATCCAGGCACCGCTTTGCCAGGATTGATGGTCCAGGGAGATTCAACAAGACAACCAAGCTGCTAGTGGTTTGTCACGTTCTCTCCAGTTTGTCTTTCTCCCACACACAGACACATCACAACCTTGACTCTCTGGATCCCAGACGCTAGGCTCTTAGCTGAGACATAGAGGACTTGTGGAGGTCAGGTTATGTTCTTTGTTCAATGACAACACTACTCCTTCTTCCCCAAGTAACTCACTGAGAGATTGTTCCGTTTTCACAAGAAAGCTTCTGATAGCTCTTTATGCCAGAGAGCTCAGAGGAAAAGAATACCTCTGATTTGACCTTTCACCTTAAGTAAAGCCATGCTTGTGTGAAAGCATGGTTTTTCTAAAGGTTGCTACAAAAGGTCCCTGTAAGACTTTAGATCTAGTCAAAATATACATTCTAACCTTGTAGGTGGTATTCAAAGATCTCCACAAGTTTCTATTACATGTTTGACTTAAATTGGTTATAAATTCAGAAGTAAATATCCATGGTTCATATATTAATAGAAATGATTTAGTTTTATCTAACAGAAACCGCTTGGTTCAGTCTATTGTCTTTCATCTCATATTCCCTTCACTTGAAAAAGAGACCCCAAGTTATTTGAAGTACTTTGCTTGAGACCAGAACTCCACTACCACATAGAGAGGGTAAAAAATGTTTTTCTAGTCAAGGAATCTATCTATCTATCTATCTATCTATCTATCTATCTATCTATCTATCTATCTATCATCTATCTATCTATCGACAAGGATGGATGGATGGATGGATGGATGGATGGATGGATGGATGGATGGATGGATGGATGGATGGATGGATGGATGGATGGATGGATGGATGGATGGATGGATGGATGGATGGATGGATGGATGGATGGATGGATGGTGAATATAAGAAAAGAAGATAAAACTAACAGGTTGCTGCATAAATTTGGGTTCAAATGAAGATCAGAGCAATATGAGCTCTATCCTTTTGAGACACAGAGTCATCCCTGGCCAGATTACCGTCTCCACTGCAGTTCAGCTGGACCTCTCTCACAGGGAGTCCTCCATCTAGGGAGGCCTTGTAAGCCATGCCATCAGAGGGTGGAGTTAGGGTCAGAGGTTGGAAGTTACAGGGTTGACAGACAAGAGAGATTGATTTCCGTTGACAAAACTTGAGCCTAGCAGACCTTCTTTTCCTTGGGGGCCAGATGAGTAGAGGATCAGAGAAACCGATACAATAGCCAATCTCCCTCTCATCCACATCAATAAAAACGCACATATACACACACACAGACACACATTTTGACTGCCCCCAGGAAACATAGCTCTTAATGCTACCCTTGCTGCACAGTCCAGCCTTGTTTGCTCATATCCTACTGTAAGGGGAAACAGTGGAGGACCTCTGTAAAATTACAGCTCTGGCACATCATTACTAGTGAATGCCTACAATAAGTGTTTCTGTCAGCCAGAGGAACACAAGCTGTCACCAGTGAAATGTAAGATGTGAGTGGCTATAGCCCCTCTTGGCATGCCACAGAGTCGTTCAGGCTTAAAAGAAACAGCTTAAGTAAAAGTCATTTTTGACACTTATTATACCCGAAAATGTAAAAAAAAACATTGAAAACTCACACTTACATCAAAAAAATAAGAATGGACACTACATTTTCAGATATTAATACCAGCATGTTCATAGATAAGAAGAATGCAAAATTAATTCTAGAATAAATTACAGTCCATCTGTATATTTTTATTTATTCATAATCTATCAAAGTAGTGCATCCGATTTGTTTATTCTATGGTCATGTCAAATAATTGTAAATAATTTAGTAGTGTTTTAGTATTATGCATGTTGTGCTTTGCAAATGGATTAATGATGCTGCAGGTTTATTATGGGATGCTATGCTTTGGGAGTGGTTCATCACCCTTTCATGAAAAGAATTTATGAAATACATTTTATTTCAGACAATTTAGGAAAATTTTGACAAACAACAATAAATTATTAAACCAAGTACACACAAAAGAGACTGGTTAACATCAAACCAAACCTATATAACATTTTCCTCTGCTTTTAATGG
Source organism: Cyprinodon tularosa (assembly GCF_016077235.1). Classification (NCBI taxonomy): domain Eukaryota; kingdom Metazoa; phylum Chordata; class Actinopteri; order Cyprinodontiformes; family Cyprinodontidae; genus Cyprinodon; species Cyprinodon tularosa. The sequence continues at coordinate 1,291,592 of NW_024039507.1, read as the reverse complement.
TTTTCTAGCCTTCTGAGTGAACCACATCCACATGACACAGCAACTCCTGTTTTCCACAATGCTTGTACTATTTGTATGTATTAATACTTTATCTAAGCAAAAAGGGTTAACAGAAAGAAAACAAATTTAAAACTTGTGTGTAATTTCAATCTCATCTGATCAAAGCTTCTTCTTCTACGGCGTCTTTGACAAACTAGAAGCAGGACTTCTTAATGTTTTCTGTTAAGTTTATATATCACTTATGGCTGTTCTTCTATTTCAACTAAGGGTTCTTTCTGTCATATTTTCAAACAAGACAGACACATGAAGATCATAAATAATTATTGTCCTATCAACAGATATTTTCCCACATGAGCTGCTCATGTATTAATAACATTGACCTTTTGGCTGTGTCTTTTTAGTGTACTTAATCATTAAAATGTATAATTTGTCTAAATAAATCGTCTGGAATGATGTCAACTTTTGTAAATCTTAACATTGATCATCTCAAAAAATAAAGAAACTTTGTGTCTGAATGATAAAAATGAAATAGAAATCTAGTTAAAGGGATAGGTGGATAAACTTCACAGTTTGTTGTGACATTTTATTGATTCAACACTTCCCCTCGCTAAAAAAAAATTGGACAAGGAGTGCAGTACATATAATGCTGAAAGCACCTATTAGAGCAGCTCCTTCACTCACTCGTTCTTTCTCTTCTCCTGTTACATGAAATCATCAGTTTGGAATTCCGGGACCCTCTCCAGCTCACTCCTGAGGGAAAGTGACACACTGCTGGATATAGTATATCATTTGAAGTTATGTAGAAAGTTGTAAAGTTTCATCTGAATGTGTGAGTCCATGTCCCATGACATGTGTGTCAGCACAGAGCCTGTGATGAGTGACTGCAATAAAGAGATGTCAAGTCTAGCTGTGCATTCAAAGTGATATTACACTGCCGAAGTACATGATTAAGAACTTTTTTAATTAAAGCGAACATTTTAAAAGGAATTTTGTTGAATCCATAAGTAGATACAATAAAGCAGCTCTTGAAATATAAAAAAGCACATGATGTAAATATTCTGATTCAGGAATTTCATGTTTTTTTAACTCTTAATGACTAAAACATTTCAATACTTGATAGATCTGACCATACATAACCTCTTTATAAATATGGATACAGCTAATTAAAAAAGTGTTTTTTGACCTTAGGGTCTGTTTTTCTCAAATCAATTTTCATCTGGTTTCCACAATTGATATAAATATTTTCAGGGAAGAAGCCAATTTATGCTTTTTAGGCTGTCTCAGCAACTGATGGATACTTCATTATGTTTTCAGTGAACAAATTGTGGGTTCCACTTTGCAACATTCTCCTGTTTGAACTACCTGACCCCCCTCCATCTCTGAGCAGAGCTTAACCAATCAAAAGAAAAAGGTAAGGATATAGGTGTAAACAGAGAGCCGCCGGTTGTTTGAAGCCAACCAGAGAGGTCATGTTCGCATCCCCAGTGACTTCCATCCTGCTTCCTCCATTGATTGGGAATGTTTATCACATTAGAGAGGGGTCAAGAAGGGGGTCAAGTCAGAGCGGGGCTTGCAAGTTGCCACCCTGTAGCATGGGTAATGATACTGTCCAGAACCTGACCACAGGCTAGGGGATATTAGTGAATGGTGGGAGAACATGTTTGTGATTAATTGAGGCTGAGGAGAGATGGAAAGAATAATACACAATGGAGGAAAAGTAACAAGAAATATCACATTTCTAACTTTTAGTGCAATCCCCTAACAAAGAAATACCTCCTAAGTGACTCAGTCAGGTTTGACCAACCAAATTTTATTTTTACTGTCATTTGAATCACCCACCTGGTCTCATATCAGATACAAGATGCTTTAATCTCCAGACTGAATTCTGGTTTGGGACCTTTCTCTATAATGCAGGACCCACATAAGACTAGCTAAAGGCAAAAAAATCTCCCTTTCATGAGTGACAGGGCAGGAACCTCCCATGCTTCTCCATTTGACCTCCTTGTTGCCTTAACTGTGTATAATGCCGTACCCATACTCTGCCCAATCTAAACTCTCCCCCCATCTCCATCAGAGGCCCATCACAACTGGACCCACAGGCCACAGTGGCCAATTATTTCCTTATTGTTGACACAGACAGCCAAACATTTCCCCTCCCACATAACTCCTGTCCTCCTGTGCACTCTGGTGTCCTTCTTTTTCCCTCTCCCCCAATAACCTCCCCAGGACCACCTAGGTGTCTGTAAGGCTTGATGCCTGATGTTTTTTTCTTAATATATTGCCAAGATTCTCTCCTCTCATGCTCGGCATACCAGTGGAGAGCCATTAACAATGCTGCCTCAAGGCAGGACCATGACGGGCGGGTGTGAGGGGGTCAGAGGTCATTTGCTGTGGGGCAAAGTCTTTTGTTTGCTTTTTTACCCTGAGGGGTTAAAGAGTTACAAGTATTATTATTGGAATTATGTTTTCTTTAATCTCTCTTGTTAGATGGTAATTCCCTTCTCTTCTTTGGTGTCCATTTTTGTATTTGATGTAGAAAAGTAAAGCAACAATGACCTGTTACAACAACATACCCCCAATGAATACAGTGACACCTGAGGTTCTTGTGTGGGGGATTCTCTTACTTTTACGCAAGTGTGTTTTAAGTAAGTGTCTTTTTTATTAGCAGCAGCAAAGCAAACATCTCTTTGCTCAGGAAATGGGAAGATCTGCTGTGATAGGAAACCATCCTCTATTTTCAGCAAATGAGCTGTGTCAGGTTTTGTTCCAAGTCCGTTCAAGTGTCAGCATGACAAAGCATCAGACTTTCTTCCTTGGAGTTGCTGACTTCAAGTGGCATTATTTTCTTTTATTCTGCCAATCTGCTAAAATATCACATTACAATACGATCCTAACTAGCTTCTTTCCTGTTACCTGGTTGGGACAAGTTTATTGTTTTGTTTTAACATTGTTGTTTTTGGGATTCTCTACTTATTTGAGATATTTTTCAAACTTGTTGCAGCTTGCACAAATGTATTGACACTGCTTAAATCTTTGCACATTTAGTGCATCTATATACAGCATGTTATTGAGGTTTTATGTATGTTTGAGGTTTTTATAGACAAAAACAAAGCAATGGATTAAAATAGATGTATTGTTTTGAAGTCTTTTTATAAATAATGTGGAAAGGGCTGCAATAATTTTAATTCAGCACTGCTGAGTCAGCATTTATAGAACTTTCTTTGTGAAACATCTATGAGTCATTCAAAATATATAAATGCCAGTTTTATTCAGAGCCACTTAGTGATTAATGATTTTACGCTGAAAACGTTTTTTTTTTTAAGTCTCAGTGTGAAGAGAAAGTGGTGCTAATGGTGTTCGGTCAGTAGGTTGTCTTCCAACTGCAGGATTAAGGATGGGAATGAAGATCTTGTAATGGAGATTTGGAGATTTATGGGATACGTTTTATGAGTCATTTGTATAACTGAATGCTACTTATAAGTATGGGCGAGCTGGTGAAAAAGCAAGTAGGGGTTCAAAATGGAGTAAATTATCCAAGCTAATATTTCAGTTTTTTGTTTTCTCTCCAGGAACATCAAGAGATTTCTCTATGGAGAAACTCAAGAAAGGTTCCAGGTAGGTTTTATGCAACCACAGCTGGCAATCTATCATTGCCAGGATTTTATGCATGTCTTTTTATCACCTGATCTTATCAAGTTTATTCCTTAGAGTATTCATTTGCCCCATTTGAACCATTTTTATTAACCTTTTTCTAAAAAGTGACTTTAAACCTTGCATGGGAAGGCACTGCTGGAAACAAGTCTTGCATTTTCTATATCCACTTTAGCCTGCCATGGCTGAGTGACATTTCAAAATAAAGAACCACAGTAGCATGTAGATAAGAATGACTCATTTAGAGAAAACATAATCTCAGGGTCTTTTTTCCATGTGACTACGTCAGTAGAAACACAGCTATGAACATTTCTGCCAAGAGACACACTTAAAGCTGCCAATATTTCAAGCTTTGTGTGAGAGCATTATTCTGAAATCAACCTTGAATACAAAACGAGGTATCTTGCAGAGAGGAAATAAATTTTAACTCTATTCCTGACTAAAGCATTTCATATGTTTGTAAAACAGCTTTATTGTTTTGTTGGTTATTCATAAACACATACTGAGGATTTTCTTTTGTTTTTTGTTTCTGCCTTCATGCAGTTCATAACTTTTCTCACAAACAAAAAATTAACAATTAAAAGTATTTGAATTGATCAGTCATTATAAGCTTGGTACTGTAGGGCTTATTCAGTGGTATTTGGAAGATTGTGGGTTTTGATTCCAGCGTCCGGCAGTCAGATATCTGGACACTAAATGATACTGTAAAGCAAAATAATTGCTTTATGCAGATATATTTGCAGCTAAGATTGTAGGTTTTACATTGATATGTGAAAAATGTTTATTACCTGACAAAGTACAAATTTGTCATCTGCTGGTGTCATTTATGCTTTGTTGTGATGTTTTAACTATATAGTTTAAGGAAAGTCAGTATTTGGCAGTGGCACCGGTACATAGATTTTTTCCCCCCATCTAGCCATCAAGGGTTCAAGTCCAGATTTGTTGACCTTTGCCGCATATCTCTCTCCCTAACCTCCATTTCCTTCCAGCATACTTTCAAATAAAGACACTAGTTAAAAAAGCAGAGCTAAATGGTCCTATTTTATGTCTTTTGTTCATCTCACAACTCTTGAAGCCAAACTACCAAAGATACTAAAAATAGTATTGTGCTTTGGAAATTATGCTATTCCTGGCAACAGATGTAGCAATTCCAGATTTTTTTAGTTTACTCAAACTGGCTTGATGACATGTTTTCATAAAAACAAGATCTGTGATCATTTTATGAACCAAACTCAATGCCAGTTTTTTTGTTGACTTTTTTTTTTCTGTGAATGCACAGCTTTACTAGCTTCAGTTCTCACTTCTGGCTCTGTGGCAGAAAGTTCCACCACTAAAGTTAACTTCTGTGATCCTATTTAGGCCCTGTCCTTCTTCATCATGCCTTATATGTCATATAAGACTTCGTGGCAGAGCTGGATGGTATCTGGAGCACAGTGTACTTTAACAAAGCTGCCTTTGTATAGAGCCTCTCTCACTGTGGTTTGAATCCATAACCACCTCTGCAGTCTGGCCAAGGTTGAGTGAAAGAAAGTGTGCTGGACATTTGCTGGCATGTCTGATTTGATCCTCCGCTGTCTGCCGTGCTGAACTTAACTTTGCACTACATCCAGAGTGTGACATTTATTGTTCTGCCGGGATACAAGCCCCACCAGGTGTGTGCGATGATTGTGACAGCTTCATGATTTAGTGCCACATGTCTGTGATTTTTAACGAGATAGAGGAGCCTCTGCAGATAGATGGATAAGTTGCGCCCATGGGAGCTGTTCAGGCTGCTATTGAAAGGTCCCTGGGCCACCTGACCCTCAAGAGAAGGTGCTGGGAGCGCAGCGTTGGTCCAGTGGGGGTCTTGGTCGGTCTGCAGTGTGACGAATGCGACATTTGAGCCAAACTGTAACACCGTCAGTGTGGTGGGTCCCCCAATCACTCTGGCTGCCCAACTTCCAGAATCAAGTTTCAGATTCCGATCGGGGTGGAGGGTGCAGGGACCGAAGTGTCTGGTTCACTTTAACAACAACATTTAGATGCAATCCTATAGTTTCCTCTCAGTATGCATCCAGACACACCTACAGAGAGAAAGATAGGAAAGTAACACACCTTGCAAAACACATTTCAGATTGATTGGGAGATTACAGGACCATATCTCGTCTAGTAGAAGGTTAAGGACCCGTCTTTGAAATGTGATCAGTTTTATGCAGAAAGATACTCTGTCTACACAAATGGAAAATCAGTAAGATGTCTGTCTCTAGCAAAATCTTATGCCAGGCTACTTAAGCGCTAAAATGGAAAACTAATAATTTTTTCAGAAGCTTCAGCAAAATATGTTTCTGGGTATAGGCATATTAAATGAGCCATGTGTACACAATTAATGTATTTGATAATAAAAATCCAAAATAGACATAACACCTTAATCTAGAATGTTTCATTTTTGATACAATAACGATGTTGAAAAAAAGAGATCTCAATTATGTTTAAAGAATACTTAGTTGTTTGTTAAATCCTTCAGTTAATTGATGAATATTTTCTATTGGGCACTTTTTAGTCCTTTGTATTATATAATTTGTATGGAGCTAACATTTTCATGCACCTTTGGTAAGCTGGGAACAAGCTGTTAAGGGAATGAAATGTAAGTCAACAGAAAATAAAAAAAGTCTGCCTCTGTGGTTTTAAACATGTAAGATCCGACTCTTGGTGATGCAGCACTGTTGACATGGCTTACTATCAGTTTACGATGTTAATTGAACATCTAATAGCTCGGCAGAGCAGATGGCCTGAGGTTAAATGTGTCCTCTTGCCCCCTCTTTCTGGGTTTTATTTCGGGATCTGCTGGAGGAGGTGGGGTAAGGAGGGGGCAGCAGACGGTCCGTATGCCCAGAACTGAAGCCTCCCTGTTTTGGGACATGAAACCCACTCCTCCCTCATCTGTGCCGACATCAACCACAGCCAGATTTAGATGGGGGGGTGAAGTTGTACTGTGTGTCAATACCAACACGGGCCAAACCAAACTCCATTTGCACTTGTTTCTCTACTTAATCGCTCATCTAAACAAGCTTGAGGGTTGGTGGGAAAGGAGGAAGAGGGGCAGGAGGGGTGGGAGGTGGAAAGGTGAGGAGGCAAAAGGAGAGGGAGGAGTGAACGGGGTTTGCCAAAATAAATGCATGAATGCTTTCTTTGACTAACTGGCATCTTTGAAGTCAGCTATAATTGCAGGCCTCTTGTCGAGCAGTGGAGCCTGTGGCAAGCCAGGTCATGGGCAAATAAGATGCTTGGCTACATTGAGAAGGAAACGTTATTGCTGAACAATAAACAATATCGCAAGGCATTAGTTCGGCAAGAAATATGGCGTCATACTTAGTTAACAGCCGTGCCAAACTGGAAAAAGAGAAATCCCTTATTGCCTGTGTTTATTGAGTGCCTTATTACCCATTGAACTTACTAACATTTTGTCACGGATCAACCACACATTTAGATATACTTAGTTGGGACATTAGGAGATAGATCACCATATGGTAATAAAAAGTGAAATATAATATTTAATTCAAATCTGAAAAGTGTGTGTATGTGTGGCAGCATCATGGTGAGGGCATGCTTTTTCTCAACAGTTGCAGAAAAGCTGTGAAGATACATGGAGGTTTATATCATGAAAATGTTGCTAAATATGTAGCAAGAGCTACAAAAGAAAAGTCTAATAACAGGCCTTCACAGACGCCTTTTAATAATCTGAGTTTTTTTAATTCTGAGAACTAAGCATGCTTATGACCCAATGACTCAATAATGCTTATGACTCAATTACCAATATGCTTATTGGTTATTTAGTCATTTCTTTGATAAAATACCCACTCAGCCTTTATAAATGGCAATGAGGCACGAAACGTTTGGTATGATGCTCAAACCAATATGCAATGTTCTCCACGAACACTTTACATTACAAAATAAAAAGTTTCCTTTTTTGTTTTACTGCAGAATTCAGTAAATTGATTCAAAATGTGTTGTTTCAAAAAAGCTATTTTAATGCAATGCTTCAGAATGTGCATTAAACATTAATGGAAACTGTGTTGCCCTCAAATACGCCTTTGCTTTTGCAGATTTGTACAGAACCAAGTTCTGCAGGTGTTTCAGGGGGCAAAACTGTACTTGTTGGGGCAGCACTTAAAGAGCTGGTTAGGTGTTCCTCAATGTTTGTTTAATTGTGTGAAGATGAAGATCCCTGACAACTCAGAGTGATGAAATGAAGGAAAGGCTGATCGGTCTAAAGTAGCTTTTTGATGTTTAGACTGAATTCCAGGTCTGTGCCAGAAACACATTCCAGGTCCTGCTGGTTTGTGATAATATATTCAGCTTAATATTCTTTTCACACCCCAGGGAGGCTGTATCAGATTCTATAGAATATGTTTTCATTCATAGGCAGTTTAGGAGTGCCTGTTTTTTTATGTTTAGACATCAGTTCTCTGTGATGTTTAAAAGTGTTTTGTCATTTGGCTGCTCTTTGACATGTCAATCCAGCCTTTGCACCCAGCCTCTACAACACAGAGTGCAATGCGTGTAAAAAGCATAAAAAGTTCAGAAGCAGTGTTTAAACTCTTAACAGTTTATTCCGAAATAAACAGAGAAGAACAACACAGAATCTGTAGGGTTTTTCTTTAGTTAAAAAGACCAGAGACAATCACTGAATCTATTGGAACCCAAGCTGATTCAGGCTTTCACTTCCACTGGCAATTGAAAAAGTAGACTTGAATTTCCAGGAACTATTCAAATCTGGTCTGTGCCTTACAACTTTCACCCTGCAATGCAGATGTAGCATAGATGAGGGTAAATGTAACACAGCAATCGCACATGAAAGAAAAGAACACTGATGCAGATTGAGACAAAGACAAAGAGCAGTGGCTGTAAGCAAATAAGATCTTAATCAGAAAATCTTTCATAGGTCAACAAATAGCGGTGGATAGAGAGTCCCATGATAACTAAATACGCCATGCAGCACTTCCATTTTAGCAAACATATTCCACATGAAATTGTCCTTATACCTGCAGCTAATCTGTTTGCTCTATTTCATGCATTTTATTCTCACTCTGCAACAGATTAATTTTTTACCTTCATAAAAAATCTGCATCTGCTGGTGGAATCAATGGCCCAAGTTTGGGCTGCTGGGAACAGATGTGGCATTCTGCCAAAATGTAAGCTATACTCAATCAGTTATACAAGTATTTTTCCTCTGAGTGTACACACCTGTGCCTGGTTCTGGGCTTTTCTCAAAATACTTTTTTCATCAGCTTGATCCAGTGTGAGAGTTTGTCCCACATTAAACTTTGGGGTCCAGCATTTGGATGTTGAAGGAATAGTACACCCAAAACATGATTAGCCTTCATTTTCTACTCACCCCCATGCTGAACAACACTCTGGAGTACTTTTTTGATATCTCAAATGCATCTGGAGATCTGGGAGGCTTCTTGCTGTCTGCTGACATTCAAATAATGGAGGTCTATGGTGACCGAGACAGAAAGGTCCATAAAAGTCCACAAAAAAAGTGTCAATATTCCTCCATACTGCTCGTCCAATGTATTCCAAGTGTCCTGAGTGGGTAGCATCAAGAATTTACTCGAAACGAAGTCATTTAGAATGTTTTTAGAGCATAAACAGTAGTGTGTAGGATTTCCTGAAAGCGCGCACATGCGCGCTCACGACGCTACGGAAGCCGGCAGACCAAACCAGATGAAAGTGCGCATTCAGCGTCTGCTCTGCCAATAATGCAAGCGTAGAAGAAGAAATGTGCTGTTTACCTGTGCAAAGAAAGAAACAACGAAAGAAAAATGTCTGAGGACATCAGTGTTGAGGAAGAGCATGAGTTATTTGCCGAGCTGAATGCGCTGGTTGATCTCCTGATGCATTTGAGATATCAAAAAAGTACTCCAGGGTGTTGTTCAGCATGGGGATGAGTAGAAAATGAAGGCTAATCATGTTTTGGGTGTACTATTCCTTTAACCTGACCACATATATTAAACAATTAATTCTTTCCAGACCTAACTGTTCCAGACTTGGAGCATATTTTATCATGTTTTATAGCCTAACTAGGTAATACACTAACCTTTGGAGCATGTACAATTTGTAAAGACATCCTTTCATCTTGGAGTATTTGTTGTTTGGTTTGTAAAAAAAAAAAAAAAAAAAAAAAAGTGTTTAAGCTTCTCAGTTTTTCACATAATTACATTTTTACTTAAAGGCATTGTACCTGAATCTGCACGTTTTGACCTGCTTTACCACTGAAACGTGGGTTAATGTCAGTTTTTCAAATGCAGGTCGACACCTCAGCATTTGGTTCCTTTCTCTTTGGGCGAAAGCTGTTTCTGACCTCCCCCTGGCACGCTGCATGTCTGATGATGCCATCATGCTGGGTTACCATTGATGGTGTCATCAGTATGACAGAAATTAGGAAAGTAAACTATTGAAAGAACATACAGTAGAGGCAGGGCAGGGCGCAGTAAGTGTGCTTTATTGTTTGCCTCTTTTGCTTCATGTTTATACAATGTTAGTGTATAGTTGTTTTAGCTCGTTATTGTATATCAGATGTGACTGTTGTGACCTATGTATTGTCATGCAGTTGTGATGTAATAAAGGGTATCACGACGATTAGTGAGTGGACCCGGATCTGAATGCCGGTCTCACTGTATGCTGACTGGAGCCCAGCCTTTTGATGGTGATTATAATGAACGGATGAGTCAATGAGCCATTTCAGCTGTCATTAAAGCTGATTGTTTGTGGGTTTAAAAGGTTTTCTTGGCCAGAGGGAAAGGGGTATAATTGTAAGCTCTCCACCTTCAGTATGCTGGTCCAGTATTTACACAAGCTTTTTTCCGTTTTTAGTCATTCTTGCATTTCAACTCTCTTTTCTCTTCCTCTGTTTTAAAATTTTTTGTTTTGCTGCATTTCCGTGACACCGAACAGAGGTATCATAATTTTCCCGTCGTTGGCCCACATCTTTCTCTGTTTACAAGATGTGCCATGGATACAGGGTAGCTTAATGGGTGAGTCACCCGTCCTGCAAACCGGAAGTCTGGGTTTCGTATCCCAGCTGGAGGGAATGAGCTGCCAGTGTGGGTCCTTAGACTAGACCCTTCCTGCTAATGCCTGATTTTTGGCGGCCTAGTGGTTAGGGCGTTGCGCTTGGAATCCAGAGGTTTTGAGTTCAAGCCCCACTCCCACTCTGGCTCCCTGAGCAAAGACCCTTAACGCCACATTGCTTTCCGGGTGCCGGATAATGGCAGCCCACTGCTCCTCAAGGGAATGGGTTAAATGTAGATAGTTCGTGTCGTTGCTCTGTACTTATGACATAAAACGCTGGAAAAAAACAAAAATGTGTGAGAAAACACCCCTCATTGGGAAACACTCTTAGTGGCTGATTGGAAACCAGAAGCTCTACAGAATGAGAGAGAAAACCTTCTAAAGTTAGAAGCTTATATTAAAATAGAATTTAAAATCCTCCTTCTCACCTATAAAGCCCTAAATGGCCAAGCTCCATCTTATATCAGAGATCTGATTGTTCCTTATGTTCCTATCAGAGCACTTTGCTCTCAATCTGCAGGTTTACTAGTGGTTCTAAAAATAGAATGGGAGGCAGATCTTTTAGTTATCAGGCTCCTCTCCTGTGGAACCAACTACCAGTTTACTGTAAGTCTCTGAGGCAGAGACCCTTTCTACTATTAAGGGTAGGCTTAAAACTTTCCTTTTTGATAAAGCTTATAGTTAGAGTGGCTCATGTTATCCTGAGCTATCTCCACAGCAATGTTGCTATAGGCTTAGACTTCTGGAGGACATAGGGATCCTAATTTCATTACTCTGCTTCATTCTATCTCCATTCTCCTGCTCTGAAGAATCTGTTATTTCAATCTCTAACCTTCTGCTCTCTCTGCTTTTTCTCATAGTAGCTTTACCCCGTCTGTTCCTGTTTGGCTGTGACACCATCCTGCAGAAAAATATCAGCTGTGCTGCTGCCATCAACACCCTTTATTGTAGATGTTGCAGATTGGCCTGTTTTTCCAGTGTAGTCCTGTTTCTCTGACAGTGACTGGTCAGATGTTCTCTCTTCATCCTCTGTCATGGGAGTTGGCTCAGAGCTCGTCTGCCTGGCTGTGTGTTTCCTGGACATGGCCGCCTTCTACAGCTACTCTTTGTATCTCTGCTTCTGTCTCCTTGAACCCCAGTTCAGATGGCCGCTTACACTGAGCCTGGTTCTGCTGGAGGTTTCTTCCTGTTAAAACTGTGTTTTTCCTCTCCACTGTTGCTACAAGCATGCTTAGTGTGAGGGATTGCATTCGAGTCAATGAGTTTATGCAATCAATTGGTTTTCCTTATATAAAAAACTTTGAATCAATTTGACTGGATGAGATGACGTGTTGTGAATTGGCACTATATAAATAAACTGAATTTAAAGCTACACTGTGTAAAAATTACAGGGACACACAGTCAGAAATGTAATATATTATACATAACTATGTTATTTATCATCATCTACGAGCTCAGCCTCTTAAAGGAATAGTACACCCAAAACATGATTAGCCTTCATTTTCTACTCACCCCCATGCTGAACAAAACTCTGGAGTACTTTTTTGATATCTCAAATGCATCTGGAGATCTGGGAGGCTTCTTGCTGTCTGCTGACATTCAAATAATGGAGGTCTATGGCGCCCGAGACAGAAAGGTCCATAAAAGTCCACAAAAACGTGTCAATATTCCTCCATACTGCTCGTCCAATGTAATCCAAGTGTCCTGAGTGGGTAGCATCCAGAATTTACTCGAAACGAAGTCATTTAGAACGTTTTAGAGCCTAAACAGTAGTGTATAGGATTTCCTAATAGCGCCCCCATGCGCGCTCACGATTCTACGGAAGCCGGCAGACCAAACCAGCGCATTCAGCTCGGCAAAGAACTCATGCTCTTTCTCAACACTGAAGTCCTCAGACATTTTTCTTTCGTTGTTTCTTTCTTTGCACAGGTAAACAGCACATTTCTTCTTCTACGCTTGCATTATCGGCAGAGCAGACGCTGAATGCGCACTTTCTTCCGGTTTGGTCTGCCGGCTTCCGTAGAATCGTGAGCGCGCATGGGGGCGCTATTAGGAAATCCTATACACTACTGTTTAGGCTCTAAAACGTTCTAAATGACTTCGTTTCGAGTAAATTCTGGATGCTACCCACTCAGGACACTTGGATTACATTGGACGAGCAGTATGGAGGAATATTGACACGTTTTTGTGGACTTTTATGGACCTTTCTGCCTCGGTCACCATAGACCTCCATTATTTGAATGTCAGCAGACAGCAAGAAGCCTCCCAGATCTCCAGATGCATTTGAGATATCAAAAAAGTACTCTAGAGTTTTGTTCAGCATGGGGGTGAGTAGAAAATGAAGGCTAATCATGTTTTGGGTGTACTATTCCTTTAACCTTAATATTTGCGTTGCCTTAGAATTCGTTATTTATAATTACATAGGAGCGGGTCTCGCAGCCATGGAGGCAGACATCTTTGCGCTACGGCAGCGCAGAGCCAACAAACTAGCGATTGCGAGATCGCCCATTACGCTCGAAAGTAACTACAGCAAGTTGAGAGAGATGAACTGAGACGGTACTGAAATCTATACCCTACACAGACTAATGAAATACTATCTGTAAAATTATCTATGTAAACAAACCTCATCACTTGAGAAGGTAGGTGATGTGGACGTCGTGGAAGACATTTTGTCCCGTAACGCTCGCCGTACTGTTGGGGGGGAGAAGCGGTGGGGGGGAGATGTTCATGTTGCTGCGGTCTGCAGTCTAGGCGTTAGATGTCGCTGAAAATTACACACTGTAGCTTTAATTGAATTGAATAAAAATGCCTGTACTCCTATTATGCACAATCAATGGGTATTTTATAAAATATTTTTATTGACCTCTTCTGCCACACAATTTTCCATGAAAAAAAAAAACATTTTTCTTAGAGATTAAAATGTATTCAGGTACAGGGCCTTTAAAGTCTTGTGTCTGTGTCCTTTCTTCTCCACTTGGGTTTTCGTTATCACCAACCGGAGGTGGATAAATCAGGATTCATAAGGTAAAATTTCCTCCCTGGTTACTTTCACCTAGTTCTCTTAACCAGGGCATTTAAACATGAATCCCTGCTTTACGAATGCTTGAACCTAATGCCTCTACAGGCTTCTTACTGACTGAACCTGATTTATACACCTCTGCCATAGACTTATAAGTGACAGAAGCAGCTGTACCACAGATTAACTATATATTCTTTGTGATACGATTAACCAAAAATGTAGTGTTTTCCCACATTGTCATGAATCATTTCAATACAGCCATGTCCCGCCTAGGTAGAACTTAAAAGTTTTACCAGCTGCCCTGTTAATCACATTTATTATGGCAGAGGGTGACAAATTTATCAACCCTTTTTTTTAGACCAGTTGGTTTCCTCAGCACAGATCCAGACTCACCTTCTTGCTCCTACTAACTGGCTTAGATGTAGAAAGCTGAAATTACTCCAGGGCAAGCTTCAAATTTCCGTCTATTCTCCACACATGCCAGACAGGGGAGGAAAGAATAACAGGCTTTACTGCGTTTGGACTGCCTTTCTCTCAGCCAGAGCAAATCCTTAGCTGCATCAACTGATAATTATTACAGCTCATAAACGTGGGAGGGAGTGAAGGAAGATTCAGGGAAGGATGGGGAGGAAAGAAGCAAAGGTGTAGTAAGGTTAAAGTCGGAGGAGGCAAGTAAGACTCTGTGGCCAGAAGAAAGGATGAATTTGAGCCGATGGGTTCAAAGTTAAAAAGCAAAATATGTGGAATTGGGAATATTGCATGAAACGCAAAGTTTGTTGTGAATTTGTAAAGAACAAGAAATACAGGCACCTAGCATGGATTCTCAAAACAACAAAAACAAGAGTTAGAAGAGATAGGGCTGAATATCACATCAATTCAAAGAAAGAAGAAAATGATGACAGATCTGGATCATGTCCAATGTAAATAAAGCGCACAACCGATGTGCTGTGTTTTAAAACCTGTGCTGTGTCGGCTGCAAGTTAATCCCATAAGCCAGGAGCTTCACAGGTTCTCTTTGATCTGTAGTGTTAATGCAACAGCCTACACACATGAAACTGGGTTTATAATAAAAAAAAAGGTAAAGAGGGTAGCTCTTCAAGTCATCCTTAGGTGCAGACAGCGTGCAGACAGATAGAAAGCCTGCATGAGAGCAACAAAGATGTCATACCTGGATGGCAAGCGAGTGGAGACAAGATGAAACTGCTGTGCAAAAAAAAAAAGAAAGAGGACATAAAAACATCAGGAAAAACCCAAGCTTTATCCCAGAATAATGAGCAAATCTTTTCTGACACGGGCAAAAATAATAGTTTCATTTTGAAGAAAGGACAAAATTAGCCTGTATTGTAAATGACTGGATACTTGTGTATGCAGCCTGTATAGGAGTTCCCCCTTAGCCCACCATGGGAGATAATACAAAGCACATATCTGACAATACAAATGCATGTCAAATTCATGAAAAGATTTAAATGTAATAAAAATAGAATTTAAAAAGTATGTTAAACAAATTCTCTTATTCAAGAATCTGAAGTGAATATTTTCACAGACACTGGTTGACTATACAGCAGATTTCTTTCTACTTCTTTTAGACCTTTGCAATAGGAGCATGAACATTTAAGACTTTGTCTCAATGTAAGACTATGATTCAAAATGAAAGTTTTCTATGTATATGCGATGTAATGTGAGGGAATGATGAACTGGAGAAAGCAAAATTATCAGTCCATCTTTTAATACACATAAATGAATAAGGATAGTTCACTGGGTGAAATTGACGTACAGAGAATCTCAAACCCCATCGGCACTTTTCTCTGCAAATCTCACAATTCTAAACGTCTACAATAAAACGGGCAAATCCAAAAGAAGCCCAGAATTGACGTCAATTCGGGGATGTGCCTTATTTGGTTCTGGCCTGTACTTTCATCATGGCCCGAAATTGACATACAGACCAACCAACTGGTTCACTGGCCCAAGAACATGAATAGAGGTAGATGTAAAACACCATTTTAGCTGTGTAGCCTTCAGTTGAGTTTACTTCTACAAGAATTACAAAGCAGGCAGTTTCTCTATTGAAAAATGAGCCAGAACCACAGGCGTAAAAGCAGTGTTTCAAGCTGCATGGAGGACATTTTCACAGTCTTCCCAAGGATCCAAAGACTCGACAGGCATGGATTATTTTTGTCTATCAGATGATCTCTGCAAAGTTTGATGCTCAGCTGTTCATTTGCTGTAAGCATTTTAACAAAGACAACTTTCAAAATCTTGTAAGCAGAATTTTGTAAAGTTCTTTTACTGAAACGAGGGGCTGTTCTGACTGTAAGGTCACCACTTCATCACAACTGCAAGCTGTAGGTATTATTTTCTCGCTAAGCTATTGATAGCAGTACAAGCATATCTATGGTGTCCAGATTTGGGTTTCTGAAAAGGAGGACACTTTTATTTATTTATTTATTTATTTTTTGTGGGGGGGGGGTTCTGGGATGCGTTGGGGGGCGCTGACTGGACTCGAAACCCGACCCGACATGGTATGATTCCCCCCGCCTGCCTTACCGGGGCCGCCCCGTTGTCCAGACTACCCCGGAGCTGACGGCTTGGTTCTGCTGCACTGTAGTCGACCAAAATCCTGGACGATTTTGAAATACCCCCGGACATTTTTTTAGGTATGAAAAGTAGGCCATGTCTGGGAAAAAGAGGACGTCTGGCCACCATACCATATCAACAATTTCAATGTTTCAGTGAGTGTGTGCTTGTTGCTAGGATGGGTCTTTGCTCGGCAGCTTTGCTCGTTGTAAACCCACCAATCAGCTCACAGCTCATCTAAATATTCATGAGCGTAACATAAAAGTAAGAAAACCTGTTGTTTCATTCTAGGACTTATAACCAAGCTTCCATTAGGGCTCATAGAACAACAAAAATGCCATTTTCAGCCCAACAAATTTTACACACCGTATTCAGAGACCTTAAGGACCAGCACCAAACACCCTATATAATCATTCTATGACCCCTTTAATTTTGTTTAGGGTTACAGGGGGATGGATCATATCCCTGCAGTCACTGGAGGACAGTCTGTGTAGGCTACGTCATAGAACCAAGATAGACAAACACAGGATAGACAACATACATATTTACAGTTACAAAGTACCCAGAGAGACCCACACATGGATGATATGGCTTTTATCAAGTTTTCAAACTTTTCATTTATTTTTTTATGTTTTTTTTTTTTGTTGTTGTTGTTATTTTTTCTTTGTTGTTTTTTTTTTTGGCAAAGCAACAATTCAAGACATTCAAGTTTTTTAAATCATTTTCAAGATTGTATTCAATCTTAATTGAATATTTTCATTTGAAGCTGCAATTCAAGGTAAAATAAATAATTCAATGATTCTGAAATCATATAAGGGATACAGTGCAGAAATCTGAGTTTATAATCTAACATAGTTCTATCAATATGTTCCACTTTAAATGATTAAAATGGTCTGTTTTGTCCACATTATAGAGCCAAATGTTACATTTTGAATCTTTTTTACTAATCCTTGCAAATGCTGTTAAATCTCAAACTGTAAGACTCCCCTGCATCTAACCTCATCACCATGAGCCTCTGCTCCAGCCTATCAGCACAGCTCCTTTCGTGTCACTGTACCAGGCATCCTCACTTCCTGCTAAACAGCATCCTTCCTCCACCCCTTTTCCTCCTTCCACTCACTGGACTCCCTATGGCTTACCTCATTCTCCAGCCTTTATTCCACTACCAGTGTCAGACTCCAGGTGGATAGACATCTTTAACCTAGACCTACCTGGCTACACAGAACTTCATTTAGTATTTACATCTTCTGCGGGGATCTGAGATACAAAGATTCGTTTATTCATCTAGATGAATTTCTTCGTGTACATAAAACTTCTTAATTGCTGTTTTTTCCCATGTGAGTTTATCCAAGTTGAAATACTTTCTAAACAATAATTCAAACAATCCTTAATCAGTATAGATCTAGCTCTGGTAAGCTGTTAGAGTACAGTTTAGAAGGCAACAGAGAGTCTATGACCAGAAATAAACTAATTAAATTAACATTTTCTGATGCTGTCCTTCAAATATGAATGACATTAAGGTGTTTTGCAAGGTTGAATCTGTTGTTGAATAAATAATACTTCTGTCTGTAAAAAAAAAAAAACTCATTATACCTGGGTAAATATTTGTTTCCACAACCTAAGATTCTTCATAGTTGCTTCTAAACTATCTTTTAGACACAGGAGGAAGATAACTCTGAGTTTTTACAGCGTTGCCACCACAAACAACTTCGATGTCATTTTTGCAGTATGATGCACTACCAGCAATTCACTATGAAAGGTTTGTGTAATGTCTATAGCAGGGTTTTTTTTTTGTGATGACAGGGAATGGGACTGAGACAGTAACTATGGGAGAGAGGTGGCTTGAGGCTGTAGCGTGAGCAAACAGATGTGTTTTGCTGATTTTATCAGGGTAGCTGTAAGCATTTCTTACTCAGAACAGACTGATCTCGACACTGGGACAAATAGAACACTGAAACATGCTGATTGTAAACTAAAACACACTGCAACATGACTAAAGGTTCAGGTAGACGCACTGTTGTTTTGTCTAAATGTTAAAGTTGAATTTTCTACAATGCTTATTATTTGTATATTTTTTTAAATTTGTCACACTTTTCTTCTCTCAAAGTTTCAAAGTTTTCCAATTTGTTACTTACTCTCTTATCTTGTCTCTGATGTGGATGTTATCGTTCGTATCACATTCCCTTTTTTTTCTTTTTCTCCAGCTTGTCTTTCTATGTCCGTCACAGCTCGCTGCCCCTCCATCACACGCACCAACATCATAACTCTTGCCATTATTTTGAGAAAAATGCTTCATCTTTTCATGCCAAATTGTCAGATGAAACATAATCGCCTTTCGCTACATGATCTGCAGAGCAAATGAAAAGCAGTCTTTCCTTTACGTTTTTTTTTTTTATTATTATTTATATTTTTGATGAGTGCATTATGAGTTTACTACATGTAATATAAGATCAAAATATCTACTTTATTATATATATATATATATATATATATATATATATATATATATATATATATATATATATATATATATATATATATATATATATATATATATATATAGGGCTGTTAATTTTACATACTTTACATACTTGCTTAAAATTAAAATAAAACTGTGACTTTTCAGGGTCTGCTGTGTTTCTTAGTCTTCAAGATGCTGCTTATTAAGTGATGCTCTCTTACACATCTCCAAAGCTTGCTCAAAACAGCTAAAACTACATTGAGATCAAATGGCATGCAATTAAAGTCTGTTTACAAACCATTTCTCTTTTTAAAATCTACTTCTGTTGGTCTTTACATGGGTTCTAAAAGTGGTTGTAATGTGACAAGCCAGGAAACAGGTTAAGGAATATAAATACTTTTAAAGGTTGCTGTGCTTGTGGATTTTCACTTGTAAATAGTCTATGGTTGCTATGTCTGCAGTAGGTTCATGCCTCTCTCTGTGCAGGTATGTATTTGTTTTAGTATATTTTGATTCCATCCAAAGGTGCTCGAAGTGTTGCCAAGGCCTTGTCATACACTGCTGCAGACTGACTGCAGGGCCATGTCTAGCTTCCTCCAGATCCCAAATGCAATAACTTAATTCTGCCAACTTTTACCATAAAGTTGGTTGGTGATTTCAGATTTTATTCATGGAGCTGATTTTAATGTCAAATGGTCAAATAGTGTAGGGACATCTTTTATCAATTAGCAAATATCTGGCAGGAATTTCTTGTGATTACTGTGTTTCTATTAGCAGATTGCTGAACGGCTGAATTAAATCCATGACTCTCCAGGTCCAGCATCTGAACTTAATCAGTGAATCAGACACAATTAATGTTTCCTGTGCAGACATTCTAATAAGTAATTTATCGCAATGTACTCCCCAACCCTTGTTTATCATCAGAGTTCAGACTCATCTGTACAATACATGTATTGTTGCAATTGTTTTGTGTTACCTAATGAGGATCATTGGAACAGATTTGGATTTGTTTGCAGGTTTCTGCACAGTAATGACATTCCTCGCCGTGTCTGTTTCCCTTCTGTGACTTGCAGAGTCGCTTAACTTAAGGCTTCAGCTATTTCCTGATCTTCTGGATTGAAAATTATCTCATATATAAAGAAAAAATAAAGTACTGTCCTGTTAAAACATCTTTGTACATATTTGTGAGGGAAAATTCTCAACAGATGGGAGTAAAAACAAGGGAAAGAGATGGACTATTATGTAATTTAACTGGTTAAGAGATGAGGGCTAAGAGTTTGAGAATTATAGCAATGGTAATTGTGCTTATGGTTAATCTAGAAGGTAATGTTATTCCTCATCTATGTTTTTAGATATTATAATTAAAGGAGCAAGCCTTGACCATCAACAGATGATACAAGACAATTTTTTTATACAAAATCCAGCATTTTCTTGATCAGCTGTTTTTTATAGCAAATAAAAGTCACATAAAAAACACTATTGTTTTAATTCTATAATTATAAGTAGTACAGCAGCATGAAATTAGAAGGGGATCTTACAAAAAGTGTAAATATGCCCAAAAGATGAAAATGAGTAGATATTTTCATTTAACAAACCATGAGTACGTTCAAAAGCAATCAACTTTCCTTGATGAATCACACTTGATGAGTGGGATTGAGAGTTGCATAAATATGTTTGCTAATTATAAATGGAACATGACTGTATTAACAAGGACATCCAGGACAGTTTTGCTTTTGCACTAGCTGTAAAATCTCGGCTTTATAGATCAATTGAGAGAATTTTTTTTCCAAAAGTTGCTTTAGGCAGAAAGTTACATTGGGGGAACTGTAAGAGATGGTTGCCAGCAGCTATAATTAATTAATAAAAATTATCAGTGTTCCGTCCTTTGTTTGGGTTTATTTTCAGTTTCTTTGTAATTTTGTGTCTTTGTTGTTGTTTTCTAGCAGTCTTGTGTTCTTGAGTTACTCTCTTTTGCCCCCTTGTGCTTGTTTCCTTTACCTTTGGCTCCCTTCTAGTTATTTCTATTCACACCTGATCATCAGCCCATCCTTTATTCTGTTCTTCATATATACACCACCTCTGCAGTTCCTCATTGCTGGTTTTTTGTTGATTTTATGCTTTGTCGGGGTGGTGTTGGGGGGCCGGTGTGGATGGGCTGGCTGCGCTGATTGGGTAATTGGGTGGGTTTTCCCTCTTGGAGGCATGGTGGAGCTGCTTTGTTCCCGCTGATCGTACGTGGCTGTGCTGCTTTGGCTTCAGCGGGTGGGGGGGGGGGGGGGGGGGGGGGGGGGGGGCGGCGTACGTGGCTGTGCTGCTTTGGCTTCAGCCGGTGGGGGAGCGGCGTGGTTCGCTCCGCTCTGGCTTTGTGCTGCCCCTCGGGCTGCTGGGGGGGGGGAAGGGGGGGGGGGGGGGGCTGTTGCGCCGACTGCGGTCTGCTCTTCTTGCGGTTTTGCGCCGGGCGGCTTTTCTGCTCTTGGGGTTGATTCTGTGCACGGTGTGTTGTATTGCGCGCTGTTGGCATCGGTCTTGGTGGGGTGGGGCTGCGCTTTTGGCCAGGGGGCCGTTTTGGGGGGGGTCCCACGGCGCTCGCGGCCGGTTCGCGCCGGATGCGCATGGGGCCGCCTGTGTGTTTTTCCTGGGTGGTGCGGTCGCGGTGCGTGTTGCGGCCGGTCGCCGGGGCTTGGTGCCGGGGGGCGGGGGGTGTTCGGTGCTCTGTGGGGCTGGGGCGTTTCGGTCGGTGCCGTGGGGGGGCCGGTGTTTGGTGCCCGGCCCTACTTCAGGGTGGCCGGCTGCCGGCGGAGCCTGCGGACTCGTCCCCGCGGCTCCCCGGCGCGCCGGCATGGCGGTGGCTGGGGGGCTTCTTCGTGGCTGTCTCTCCTCCTCCCTTGGTGGGGGTCTGATTTCCGGGGCTGGCCCCTCCTTGGTGCCTTCGCTCTTGGGGTCCCTTTGGGCGCCTGGGGCTTTGGGTCTCCCGGCGCTGGACTCTGTGCTCTGGGGGGTGTGCCTCTCCGGCTCTCAATAACCACTATTGAGCATTTTTTCTATGGTTAAAACTTTACGTGCACAAGTTCACCCTCACAAACAACTACAGGTGCTAGGCTTCAGGTACTTGGAGATTCACTTCCAAACAGAAAGCCCACATTCATATCTTCAGGTAACACAGAGTACATGTCAGACTTAATAATATTACTTTAGCGATAGTTTCAAGGTGTTGCTTTATTGTATATCTCGTACCATGTCTTTTGGTTGTGCTGTTCTTTTTTTCATCTCGTTACAGGTGATGAAGCAGACTGAAAATGTTTTGTCATTGTCTCCTTTCTATCTCCTCCTTCTTTCATCTTTTGTCCCTTTTTTCTCTTTTTCTTTTTTCTTCTTCTGTTTTTCTGCTCTACTTACATTGCAGTGTCCATATAAACTATAAAACTCCCTGCATAATTATAATAAAGCAGTTTATATGCATGAAACAAGTGGAGCAATATGGCAATTGCCATACCGCTACACTTATGAAAGTAAAATCTGTTGGGCTCCTTTTGGCATCAAGACAATTATTCTTATTGCCACCTTGCCAGACAGGACACTGTAAAAAAAAAAAAAAAAAAAAAAAAAAGATTTTATGCTTTGTCGTCTCTTTGCCCCCCTGTGTTTTTTCCCTGATGTTTACTAGTTTACTAGATTTTTTTGGTTTTTAGTATTTTGTGTTTTTGGACTTTGCTTGAGTTGCCTGTGGAATTAAAGCAGCAGAACTCATCTCTGCCTCCTCATCTCTGCATTTGGGTCCTCAAAAAACCTCCACACTATCATGACAAAAATAATATACAAATAAATGTTTAAAAATGTGCCCAGCCAAGATTTATAATGCTAACCCCTAAAATATAAACCCTCAATATTCCAGTGTTGCTTAATGAATATTGGGGAAATCAAAGGACTTAGAGATGTGAGGATGTTCTATTTATTTTTTTTTCTCCATACTTATTTGTACAAACCTATATATAGATGGAATGTATGTGTGTTCCTTTAAGTCCACTTTTAGCAAGGATTGTTTCTTTTTTGATCCTCATCCTGACCTGTATAATCTTAGGTGGTTAGGTGGCTGTGAAGGTCATAGTGATTTGTATGTTGGTGGAGAGCTTGGGTGTGGATGGGGCAATGACTGTTAAAGGAGATGGAAGGGTGGGAGAGAGGTTCCAGTGTATGTTCATGGGAAACTGAATGTTGAATGACTGTGATGTTTTACAGTGAAACATTTCTGTTTTGCTTGTTTCATAAAAATTGAAATTTTTATTACCAAAAAAAAAAAAAATCATGGGTCAGGAATCTTTGGTAAGCCCTGATAACATGCTCCCTCCTATTTATCTAATCACTGGTAAAGCTTGATTTCAAAGGTGGAACGAACAGGGTCAGCAAGTTAGAACCAATCAGATAGCTACAGATGTGACTCAAGAACTCCAAAAGACGTGCTTTGTTTTTTGAGTTTTGGAGTCGGGGGAAACATGTCAAGCTGTCGAAGAAACTCTCCAGTGGACAATATTGCCCGCTTTTATCCAAAATATCTGAGGTTAGAAGGTGTGCTTTCAAGGGTTTGTAATTTCTAAGAAATTTACAATTCCGATTCCCTTATTGATTCTGTGAAAAAAATTGATTCTCTTATCGATTCTGTGAAACAATCAACTTGGTATGTTCACGGTGACATTCGTCTACCCTATTTCTGCCTGCCTCGGCGAAAACAGGGTAATGAATGGGAGCTGCCAGCCTCTGAGTCAGCCAAGCTACCTGTATTGTCACAGTCATCTATATCTAATGGAGAAGGCATCTGTTTAATGAAAAGGCATTACTGTAAAATAAACTCATCTACCCCTGATTTAAATAGATGAGCGTCACCTTTCTCTCGCTCCCTGAACTGCGGAGCAACGTCACAGCATGTTTAATAATAAATAGGAAATTGGTTTATTTCCAGAAATGGCCTATGATTTACTAGAAACCACATTAAGCACAGCCAGTGATATAAAACTCGCTACTTACCACCAGAGTTGACTTCCATGCTGGTCGTAACTTTAGCTTCTGTCCAGAAGCATAAAAAACACCTCATTTTTTAAATTCATGTTGTGGGCGCAGGTGTTTCTGCATGTTGGATGTATTTCCTCCCGTGAATGTAATTGCTACTTTCCAATCATTGCAAAGCGGCTTGTTGCCATCTTTCTCTTCCTTAAAATGAAGCCAATCTTTCGATCGCTTTGACCGCTTTTGTTTTGCTTTTTTAGACTTACGCCTGGTCACGTTGTTCTTGCTTACTGAATGCAATGTGCGTCACTTGCGTAAAAAACGTGACTTAATTCGTGCTGCCCAGGGCTAGGCTGTGGTGCTGCCTGGGGTCATAAAAAGAATCCTTAAGAGAGCTGCCAAACGGTGCCATGAAATTGGAACACACAGAACCGGTTCTGAACAGGTACCGGTTTTTGATTCGCATCCCTAATACGTTCTATTATGTTCTTAATTTTAATTGTAACATTGGCCCGTTGCGGTCACCAGCATACTGTTATGCTAACAGGAAAGTGTTGCTGCATTTTGGGCAATTCTGGCACTGACAGTCCATCATCATAAAGTCCTGCATCCCACACTGATTGATCTGGCCTGGTCTGGTAACCAGACTGAATTACGCTGAATTAGGCTTGCTGGCTAGGCTAGATCGGTGGTACAGCTCAATCTGTTCATCATATGGTGAAGGCATATAAGTTTTTTTTGACAGGTCCTCATGTATTCTTGTAGTTTATTAGTATGCAAATAAATCAGGCTGCAATATTGGATGCTTATGATGACAAAATATTTCTGAGCATCTTAGAAAGCCTAATCCAGCTTCAGTTCTGCTCCTCACCATCTGAGCTGCCATTTCCTCCTAAATGTGTGTACACCCATGTATGTGTGCCCCCATCTTATTGAGGATTGTCTTGTTTTATAACCTAATATGGGCCAACCTTTAGGTGTCATACTGATATCCCTATTTGACATTGCAATATTTTGTTTTACAAGGGTGTTCATGGTCAGTCCAATAAGTGCACGTGGCACAGTTGCCTGGGATGCAAAAGTGCCTAAACTTTGTATCAGTGGTTCACCATTTGTTAGTTTGTTAATTTTATCTTTGGTTAACTGCAAGGCCCCCAACATCAGTGGATTTTCATGGATGTATAGTACTGGGAAGACTGACAGTTCTCTTAAAATCTTGTCCCACTTCTCTATGTAAGTAAGGCTGACTCTCAATAGTTTGAAAATGCCCTTCCCACGGATTGATGAACAGGATCAATGCTTTGCTGTGATTTTTACTGATGTCCTTATATTTGGCATTGTAAAGGCTATACTGTAAATTACTCACATATCTATATGTGAGATATTTATATCGATGTGTTTATTAAAGCTCCAGGCTTTATTTTTGACTTAATGTCATACATCATATAATGAAAATGCAAAACTGCATTGTTTGGCTTTACTCAGAGTTAATTCTTTTAGAGTAAGATAAAGCACATACTTTAGGTCTCATAATAAAATACCCACTGCTACTGCAGAAAGGAGTTACTGCTTCTCTCTTACTACAATATGTTTCATGGTTACTTTTACTTTGTTCCCAAAATGCTGCAATTATAAAGGCAGCACAATATCCTCAGTGTTTCAATAAGAAAAAAGGAGTCAAAGAAGGGTTTTCAGTTTTCGTTTTTTTTTCGAAAACGTGTGTAAATAATTTGGAGAAAGGAAGCGTAGGTGGATAGATTGAGGACAAAGGAATGAGAAAAACATGACTGACAATTATTATTAAAATTATGTTTCAATACGCATGACCCAAAGTGACTCAGAAAAAGCATGGGCTAATTTCATAGAAGAAAAACAGTAAAGAGAAAGGACACAGATGTATCTCCTGTCAGATATAAACCTACAACAGTAGTTATGCATATTGAAAAACAGTTATACAGAAATGCCTTACATAAGCAATGCGAAGTAAAGTTTCAGTTCAGTTTTTCACTTTCACAAGTTTTTTTCCATCCTTTCCAAAGCTGGTAAGCTCTTTTTTTTCTCTGTGGGTATCAAGCTGTTTGTGTTTAATTATTCCACCATGGATTGCTTAATAGGAAGCTTGGGCACTCTAACAACCTCTCTCCCCACCCCCCATCCACATTGAGAGAATGCATACCCTTTACACATTACGAAAAGTAAAACTTAGAAAGTCATACAGCCAAGCAACACTAATGTGTTAAACAAACTTGATTTAAATAAGCTTGAAAAAAAGGCTAGAATGAATTTGAGTTTGTTAACTGAATTTAAAATGTCCAAAACTTTTAAGTCCAGAGTGAGAAAGCTTGTAAAAGCCCCTTTAAATTATAATTGTTTTAATAAATCGTAATTGTGTATTGTTGCGTTTTGTTGTTGTGTATTTTTAACTTAACTTTGCTACCTTTTGGCCAGGGCTCCCTTGAAAATAATGTTTTAATCTCAATATGACTCTTCCTAGCAAAATAAAGGTTCAATAAAGAAAAATATTCTATCCATGTTACATATGATTCTTTCTTTTAGTTATAGTGGCAGTTTCCCTAAAGATGGCACCATTAATCAATAACTTTCAAAGCATCACTGGGTAAATTTTAGGTACCAGGGGGCACTTGACCTGTAACCTTTCAAATGAAGCACCCCTAAAGTCCACTGGCAACTAACCTGGTATAAGCCAGGTTGATGTGCAACTTATTTTGAATTCTGCACAGTATCCGGAAAGGCTCCTGTGGAAAATGTTCACCAAAGGGTGGGATATTCAGTACAATTTTTGAGCTGACTGGGTTAATCATGTGACACATGTCAAGCTTTTAGCCAATCACAGCAGCAGTAGCAGCTGCGATTTTTCAATTTCTTGATTTGTTTCGCAACTGGCTGAATTAACTGATAAATCAAATTTGCAAAATCCACAAAGGCAGTAAACGTTTGAAACGTTTAGCTGATTTTTCAAAATTGGAGGGTATACCATCATAGGTGTCCTTGTTTTGGCCTGGTTGACACATTGACGTCATCACATCACCGTATTTTATTTGTCCAAAACATTTCTGCATCAGGGCCAATTTTTCTGTTGGCCTATGGTAAGATGTATTTTACACATCTTGTCATATATATTTATATATATATATATATATATATATATATATATATATATATATATACTTACTCCTGACAAGCACTTATGTGAAGTACTCAATGCATATACTGTAATAGTGAATGTGTATCACTATAACAGCTGTATCGACATTACACATTACTGAGATGTAAAACAAGTCTATCAGAAGAAGGACATAATTATCAAATATTATCCAACTTTACTTGGGTGACATTTGCATTGGATGCAGAAGTTACCCTGCAACCAAAGGGTCATTGGTTTGTTGTTTTGTCCTTGGGTTGTTATAATATTCCTGCTTTGTAAAAATTATATAAAATAATTATCTGAATTTCTATTACACTGTGATACTGATTATATATATGTTTTTTTAATTAAAGTTTTGTTTATTTTTAATGTTCTGCTCTTACAGCAGTATTGTCTTTATAACCTCCCCATTCTTTCTATATTAAGAAACACAGCTGCCCCCCTTCCTAACTGAGCCATGAAGCATTGACACTTTTAGTTAGAAAGCTGCACTCTTATCTGTCAAGTAAAGTATCACTCATCTGATTATGTCCTGGACACTACGGGCATCTATCAGATATGGTTGCTGTGGCTGTTGCCTGCCAACGTCTCTGTTGTGGTCATGTTTTTAAGATAAACCATGTGGTATCTTGTTTGTATAGTCTTTTGGAGAGATGATAGAGACTTAATAGATGAGCTTTAATATACTGTATCTTCGGATTCATGTTACAGCCCACCCAGCTTTGTAACATTTTGAACTAAATCAGTTTAAATTGAGAGAGGGTGATAGGTTATCATTGATTGTATTCCAACTTGTTTGTACTTCTTATAAACTCTTTGACGCCCTGATCCTAAAGGACCCTAAACTTCAAAAGCCCACTGTCCAAACATCAATCCTCAGACATACCTTTGCACTTTCCAGCTAACTTTAACCTCTTTCCATGTGAACATCAAAACCCCTTCCTCTGTTTTTATATCTCTGCTCCCCCCTACTCAAAACACAGGAAACCTGTCCTGGAAAATTCAGCTCACATGTCACACCACTTTAAAGTGAGAGGTGCAAGCAGGAAAATAAATATGGGAAAGGGAAAGTAGCTTCAGAACAAAGTGACTCTAAATTGGTGTGGCTGCATAGCTTGGTCCTGGCTGATGTCCATACTGATAAAGAAGCTTAGGACGCTAGTGTTTCTACAAAGCTACCTCTGATGCTATCAGAGACATGCTATTGCTTAACCATTAGACAATGAAGACTGTGATTGTAGCTTCGATTATGCTGCTTTATGAGGAAGGCAGTCACTCTGAATGTCTGATTCTTCACTGAGTAATCATCTGGAAAGACAACACAGATCAGCATGTGCTCCCAATACAACAGCTGGGTTTCACTGCTTACACTGGTGTCAAGTAAGGTCATTACGCCAGTGTCTGTCTCCTTTATAATTATTAAAAGATGTCCCAATTGTTTGTCAGACATAGACAAATCTAGGTGCTCCTTAAAATTTGTAAAAGTTGTGTGATTTAACCAAAGCCTTTAATTTATCTTTTTGAGAAATTTTTAGCCATTTAATGAAGTCCAGTCCTATTTATTTAATTTAGAAGTCATCCAATTTTTCAACAGAATCAACTTGTATGTGTTATTCTTTGAATAAATATTGCTGTTCTATGAGGCCCTCAGAGATTCATTAGAAAACATTGGCTGACAAAGATACACCATAAATGAGGGTTAAGCTATTGTTGGAGCCATTTGTTGTTTCATTTTTCACTTGCTTATGTTTTGCTTTAGGTTCACTGCGGATGGCAGTAAAAAGGCACACCAGGTTTATTAAAAGGCAGCCACAGGTGGTGCGGGGCTCTTAATTATCCTTGCTGTGGGATGACACACAGTTTTTCACTCCTTTTATTATTTGCACTGTTTTGACTTTGTTATTAATGTAACCTGGAAGCTACAATGTTATCAATGATGAGTCAAATGAGATTCTTGTTCAACCGGGCTGCACAGTGGAGCAGTGGGTACCACTGCTGCCTTCCAGCAAGTGGGTTCCACGGTCTTCCTGCATAGAGTTTGCATGTTCATGGAAAGATGTATTTTTGGAAGTTTGTGAATTCAAATATCGTGATAATTCATCTTGCTTGCAAGGTAAACCCTTAATAGGAGAAAAAACCCTGCAGCCAGAGATGGAAAAGATAAAGTTTTGATCTCATCTAAAATACAATTAAGAATTTGCAGCAAGGCATAACTTTACAGGTAAATTTTACTCTGACTAAACACAAACTGTTAAGCAAAAAACTAAATAAATACAGTATATCTAGTTGTGCAAGACTGGTAAAGATATAACTAAGAAGAGTTGCAGCTTTTTCTGCAGCAGCAGGTGATTCTATATTGTGTTGAGCCAGGTAAGCGGAAAACAAATTCATGCCACATTGTTTAGATTTTATTTGTAAAACATTTTGAAATAATTTATCTGTCCTCATTATTACCGTCACATGAGGGTTAATAGCAGAATGAAGAAAAGAGAATTATGAAGGGGTGAGAATAGGCACTGCATCCTCTGAGACCCACAGTTAATCACTGTAAATACCATCAAACATACAAGGCAAAAAGGTGTTAGCCTAAAGAAGTCAAGAAAAGCCACTAAAGGTAAGAATAACCATTTAGGTTTGTCAAGGCGTTCAAAGTGTGGATAAACTTAAAAGCGGCTTCTTTAAATCTTCATTAAAGTTGCCATTGTTGAGGCACGTTCTATCTTATTCTCTTCAAAGACACACATGTGCCACTCTGCTACCTCTGCCAGTGTCTCTGCACAAAAACCACAACACAGAGGTAATTTAAGAGATTAAAAACAACTCTTCAACTATCATCTGAGGGTAAACTGAGGGTAAACTTAAAACACACTCTTTAGCAGGTGCTGTTTTGAAAGGGGGAAGATTTCCCAACAAGTCAGAATGGCTTTGCTCTGAAACGACGCAGAGTTGATATTTATCTGGTGGAATGTGGGGTGAATTCACAGCCTGTATATTAAGCAGCCTGGCAAAGGAAAAATACGATACAGAGGACAGATATGTTTAGGGGAAAGATGAAGGAAGCGTTGGGGAGGGCTTAAGAATTCCTGTAAAGTTGCTGTGGGGACAGTCGAGGCTATGTTCCAGGACCGAGTCCACATGTTGACAGCTTTACGCCTGTGGTCCTGGACGATAACTATAACTGCTGCCACGGATAAACCTAGAAGCCTGCGTCTTTCATTTACTGGTGTGTGTACTGAAAGGAAATTTGGTGTAAACCTTATGGCTCAGTGAAGAGCACTTTAAGGAGGATTACCAAAAATACATTCACATTCCTGGTAATTTATGTTTCGCTTGAATAAGGTGGGGGTAAAAAAAAGAACGAATATTTCTCTGTTTTCAAAAGGTGTTTTGAATAATTTCCAGACAAGTTCAGGAATCATATATCAGGTGGTCATATTATTTAAATTTGTGACCTTTGAACCTTTATAAGTCAATTTTTTTTGCTTAGATTTAATCTATGAAATCTGAGACTTCACCATTGTTATCTTAGACAGGTTTTTCACCAATGGGTCCCTGTGCTACCTAGAAACTAGTGCTCACTAAAGATCAGTGCTTTCACTTTTGTCTACCAAAAGCACTGAAAGACTTTCAGTTGGATCCAATACAGAACCACTTTTGTCAAGGAATGGAAACAAGTGCTTTGAAACTTAACCATTTCAAAAAATTCTTGACTGAGAGGAGTATCGCATCTTAAAATGCTCTTTTTATATTTAGCAATTATGCACCAACTTTTTTTCCTTTTTGTTTCCTTAAGCAACCAGCAGAATATTTCAGTTATTACTGGAAACATTTGGAGACTCTAACGTTATTGAGTGAGAACTCCTCATAGTAATATGGGTCTCATCCCAAAGCACACAGGCAGCCCTGTACATGCACACAGTCCATCCCTGCAGCTGCATTCTGAGCAAATAGGTATCTTCACCCCTCTGCATCTGGGAATTGACTAATCATTATAATTAGTGTTTTATTCTAAATTATTATTTTAATATCAGTAACATCTGGGAAAAAAATGTATGGTTAAAATGTTGATGTTTTATTATTCTGTTAAACTGGATCATAAAACTAAAACCCAAACCAGACTTCATTTAGAAAGAATTCTCCCCGTATTTCATTAAAACATTTATTTTGACTTATCTTATACAGTAGATGTCTAAATAAATATCAAGTCCTGTCATTGTTAACTGGTTTATCAAATCTAACTCTGTACCTATTTTTTCTGGACAAAGATTACAAAGTTAAAGAGCTAGAGAGAAGTTTTTGCTATATTCTTTGAAATTGTCATGCAGTAACATTAAAAAGTACGGAAAACACAACTTTTGTGTGAAACATTAAACCCAAGCAACATTTTGGATTCACAAAAAATAGAAAAAGAAAAACATTTGAGGGCTCTAATCTAAGATTGACTGAACATGACATGCCTGGTAATTAAAATGCCATTAAATATATGGCTCTTTGTTTGTTTAAGTTTAACCAGAGAACTTGCCACTTGTATGTTTTCATCCATGTATTACATTGTTTTTCATGTATTGCCTTCTTGACCACCATCTGTCTAAATAAACAGAATGAACCTTTGTAATAGTGTCCTTCTACGCTGATGCTCAACCCCTCCCAGTCCTTCTTGCTGCTGCTGCTGTTATTGTTCTTGTTGTTTGTGCTCAGATTCTTTGAGAGGTCCTGACATATAGTGAAGGAGTCATGATAGCCCTACATAGGATACAGGACAGTGGCAGATTTTTGCAGTGACCCTAATTAAAGGCGCTGCATATTTCTTCTTTTTTCTGCATACATTGTCATCACATATCCCGTATCTCTTACACAGCATCTCAGAACTTCCTTGATCAATGTGCTACTGTACATTATAAATGATAATAAAGCCTGACCTGTATAATTATATTAAAATCAAGGTCAGATATAAGGGTGTGGGCCCCTTGGCAATAGTCAGTTTTGGTGCCCTAACTACATAATATATTTTGCTCTTACAAATTTGGTTTGTATGTAGAGCAGCATTATATTTATAAAACATACTGTTGACATTATGAATGTTTTTGTGCTCTCATTTGTTGTTGTTTTGATCATTATTGGATGATTGTTTGTCACATCACGTGACCTGTCTAATTTAACACACTCGTGTGTAATAAAGGGTGTGTCCTTCAAACAAAGGAGGAACAACACGAAAACTGACTGAGTCTCATGCTGTCACGTTGAACGCTGTGCTGAAAAGTTGATTCTGCTAACAGGTTATGGGCCCAGAATGTCCAGAATCAATACAGAAACTGGTGAATGTCCAGACAGACAGTGAGCACCTGCTCTGTAAGTAAACAAGGAAAATGAACAGAAGAGAAAAAGACATGGCACACAGCCGCTGGTCAAGACTTCTCTTTGATGGAGACGAGAAAAATTATGAACTATGGGAAACAAAGTTTTTAGGACATCTTCAATTGCAAGGGCTGAAACAGACAATTTTGACAAGCCCCTCCGATGATGACAATGAAGAGGAAGATGCGACGAAAAACGCTGAGGCTTATGCAGAGCTCATTCAGTTTTTGGATGACAAAAGTCTATCACTTATCATGCATGACGCGGCAGACGACGGGCGTGCGGCGCTGGGAATCCTGCGGGCCCATTATGCTGGCAAAAGAAAGCCCAGAGTGATCAACCTGTATACTGAGCTGACTTCACTGCAGAAATCACCCTGTGAGTCGGTTACGGAGTACATCATCAGAGCTGAGACCGCGATCACCGCTTTAAGAAGTGCAGGTGAGGCGCTGAGCGACGGACTTCTGATCGCCATGATCCTGAAAGGACTTCCAGAGACATTTAAGCCATTCGCTATTTATATCACTCAGAGCGAAGATGGTGATAAGTTGACTTTTGCAGAGTTTAAAACTAAACTCAGAAGTTTTGAAGACGTTGAAAATATGCGTGCTACAGTATCTGAGGACAATGTGATGAAAGCTAAAGCACATTCTGGCTCGAAACGCGCACCAAGAGGTGTAAATGATCCTGGAGCAGAAAGTTCTGAGATCGTGCGCTTTAAATGTGGGATGAAAGGCCCCATAAGCAGAAACTGCCAGCGGAAGCAGTGGTGCAGTTACTGTAAGAATAACAGCCACAGCAACGCAACCTGCAGACGGAGAAAACAACGGGACAACGCGCGGAAAGTAGCCGAAGAGACGGGCGACGCCAAAGAGTTTGCTTTCCGGGTGAGCGACGCTGACATGCGAATGGACGGCATCAAGAGGAGAGGTCTGATGGTGGACGCTGGTGCGACATCGCACATAATCACTGACATCAGGAAGTTTCGGAGGCTTGATGAAAGTTTCCAGGCCGAGACGCACTGTGTGGAATTGGCTGATGGATCCAGGCGTTTTGGGGTTGCTAAGCAACGAGGAGACGCGGAAGTGTGTTTGATCGACAGCAGAGGTCGACGTCTTAAAACAGTGCTGGGGAATGCATTGTACATCCCTTCATACCCGCAAGACATCTTCTCAGTGAAAGCTGCAACATCCACGGGGGCAACAGTGATCTTCAAAGAAGGAAAGAACGTTCTTCTCAGAGACGGAACCAAGTTCCCCATTCACGTATGTAACAAACTGTATTACTTACAAACAATGGACAATGAATGTGGTGATCAGTGTAAAAAATGTTATGACTTACAAAGTTGGCATGAGATTCTTGGACATTGCAATTACAGAGATGTACTGAAGCTAGAAAATGTTGTTCAGGGCATGGAAATTAAAGGGAGAGGTGACCCAATGCCATATTGTGAAGTCTGCACAAAAGGAAAATTTGTTCAAACTAGGAACAAGGAGCCAGATGCAAGAGCTAAAGAACCATTAGCAATGGTCCACACAGATTTAGCAGGACCTATAGACCCAATGTCCAAAGATGGTCACAGATATGCATTATCCTTCACAGATGATTATTCCAGTGCAGTCTTTGTATATTTTTTGAAAAACAAGAGTGACTCAGTACAAGCAACTGAAAAGTTTATTGCTGACATGGCCCCACATGGAAAGATTAAATGTATGAGGTCAGACAATGGTACTGAATTCACAGGAAAAGATTACCAGGCATTACTGAGCAGAAATGGTATCAGACATGAGACATCAGCACCATATTCTCCACATCAAAATGGTACGGCAGAACGAAACTGGAGAACTCTATTTGACATGGCTAGATGTATGTTAATCGATGCTGAGTTACCAAAAATGTTATGGCCATATGCAGTTCAGACAGCTGCTGTAGTGCGAAACAGATGTTTTAATAATCGCACAAAGCAAACGCCTTATTTCATGTTGACGGGCAGAAAACCTAACATTTCTAGGATGCACGAGTTTGGATGTGTTTGTTACACTTACAAACGAGAGAAAGGGCAGCTGGATTCAAGGTGTGAAAAAGGCATTTTTATAGGGTATGACAAGAATAGTCCAGCCTATATGGTCTACTATCCAAACAGCAGGAAAGTCCAGAAACACAGGCTTGTGGAATTTGTATCCAAAGAGAGAAATGAGATGGATGTAACTTTGGATGATGATGAGGATATGATTAGAATTTGTCCCAGAGCAACCAAAGCTTCAGATGCTGATCCAGTAAATGTTTCTGATCATAAACTGAAAACAGAAGAACCACCAATGGCGAGTACCAGTCACACAACCAAACAAGAAGAACCTGAGAAGCGATACCCTGTCAGAGAGAGAAAGAAACCAGGTTATTTAGATGACTATGTATGTAGCATTGATGAAGAGGAGATAGCCAACATTGATTATTGTTACAGACTGATAAGTGGAGTACCTCAAACCTACAAAGAAGCTGTAACATCTGTGAATGCAAAAGAGTGGGTTACAGCAATGGATGAGGAAATGGAGTCATTAAAGGACAATGTTACTTTTTCCCTGACCAACTTACCTGTAGGTAAAGCTGTAGTGGGGGGTAAATGGGTGTATGCAATTAAAAGGAATAGTGATGGATCAGACAAATATAAGGCTAGATATGTTGCTACAGGATTCAGTCAAAAGAAAGGTGTGAACTATGATGAAACCTTCTCACCAACTGCTAGCATGACGAGCATCAGAGTGTTGATGCAAAAGGTGGCACAGGAGAACATGTTTGTTCACCAGATGGATGTAAAGACAGCATATTTACATGCCCCAATTGAGTGTGAACTTTATATTGAACAACCAGAGGGCTACAAGAAGGAATCTCAAGAAAATGAAAGACTGGTGTATAAACTGCAAAAATCTCTTTATGGACTTAAACAGTCGGGCAGAAACTGGAACAAAATGTTGCATGACTACCTATGTGAAATCAAGTTTGTTCAAAACCCTGCTGATCATTGTGTTTACACAAAGATTACTGATACTGAAACTGTGTTTATCATTATATGGGTCGATGATTTGATTATTGCTGCCAGTGATACAAATATCCTTAGAGATGTAAAAGAGAAACTTGCATCCAAATTTAGGATGAAGGACTTGGGAAAGTTGACACATTTTCTTGGCATTGACTTTGAGAGAGATGTTGACAGTATTAAAATGTCACAGTCAAAGTATGTGAGGAAAATACTGGAAAAGTTCAATATGGAGAACTGTAAGCCACGAACTACCCCTTGTGAGCAGAAACTTAACTATGCTGATAATGCAGAATTAATGAGTGATGTCAGAAAATACAGGGAGGCAGTAGGAAGCTTAATCTATTTGTCAACATGTACAAGACCAGATTTAAGCTATGTAGTAAGTAAACTGGCACAGTACTTTGCAAACCCAACCACAGAGCAGTGGAATACTGTAAAGCATGTTTTCCGGTATCTAAAAGGCACACAAGATAAAGAACTATGTTTTAAAAAGGGTGCCTGTGATGACATTATATATGCATACAGTGATGCAGATTGGGCAGGTGATGTATCAGATCGAAGAAGTACAACTGGTTATTGTATGAGTCTAAGTAAAGATGGTCCGTTAGTCTCATGGAAAACCAAAAGACAACCCACAGTAGCTCTATCTACATGTGAGGCAGAGTACATGGCACTAGCTGCTACTCTACGGGAATGCTTATACCTGAAACAACTGTTGTTCAACATGGATGGTTTGGATTATTTGGCTAAGATTTATGAGGACAATCAGGGTACCATATCCTTAGCCAAAAATCCTGTGTATAGACAAAGATGTAAACATATTGATATTAAATATCATTTTGTCAGATCAGTTGTAAATGAAGGAAAAGTCTTTCTAGAGTACTGTCCAACTAATGAAATGGTTGCAGATGTACTAACTAAACCAGCAACAAAGCTTAAGTTGAGGAAGTATGAAATGTTTATGTTCGGTGTATCATGAATGTATTTTGGTTGAAGTATTAAGAGTTAGAGGAAGTTACCCAAATATGAGCAAGTGGGGGTGTTGACATTATGAATGTTTTTGTGCTCTCATTTGTTGTTGTTTTGATCATTATTGGATGATTGTTTGTCACATCACGTGACCTGTCTAATTTAACACACTCGTGTATAATAAAGGGTGTGTCCTTCAAACAAAGGAGGAACAACACGAAAACTGACTGAGTCTCATGCTGTCACGTTGAACGCTGTGCTGAAAAGTTGATTCTGCTAACACATACTATATAAGAAAGAAATATACCCCTTGAAAATTCTAAAAGACGATTCTAAAGGACCACCATACCCATTATTTTGTGTATTTTTTTATATGTGACGTTCCATAAGTAAAGTAGTAACAAGTCAGAGGAGCTCAAACAGTAAAACACAAAATGTCTAATTCTTAGAAAATAGTGATTTTTGTTTAGTGAAAAATTTGCAGGTTTAATTTATATGCTAAACAGTGCTATAAATAACAGTTGCACATGGCTACTTATGCAGATACTGTAGGTAGTTAATGCCAGTAGTAGAATGATTAAAAAGAATAAAATAAAACACAGCATATGCAAAGTCGGTTTAAAAGGCACACAGCACACAGGTCCATATTCTTCCTCTAAACATGTAGTATAGCTTAATAATTTTCAAATAGATAAATGATTGTTATTTATATTACAAAAAATTACAGCAATATTAAAACACCTGCTATGAATAGAAACATTTTACACAAAGCATATAGCATGAGGTATGCAAAACATTAGTTAATAATGTTAAGTTTTTCCCAGGTTAGGGGAATATGGTACCAAATAACGTTTGCATTAACCTGAAAATTTCTTATGAAGATAATATGCGAAGTATCTGAATGTTCCCTCTACCATTTTGTATTTGCCCCCAATCATCTTTTCAGCATTATTTCCTGCTGTCCAGCCAACAGTATACTCTATCACAGTAAGTTCAGTTTTAATTTAAGATAGCATTTGATCAAAGTATATAAATTTTTTTAAGTATATGTGGTGTAAGTGACTAGTTGGACTGGCTTTCTGTAAAGCTGCAGGTGTTAATTTTATACTCATAAAGTTGTTGCTTTCTGGTCTGCTCTTCCTCAAAGGGTGTGGACTATAAAGTAAACATGCCCAAACCAAATACAAACACAAACCTCATAGATGATGTTTTACAAAGTGTCAGCAGATGAATTCAAGTACTTTTGGTGCAGTTTTAATAGGCTGCATTAAAGCTGAGGGGAAACATTTTCTCTTGATTCTGGGGTGAATGATATTTCAGGCAAACTCTCTGTTTAACCAGCTGCTGATGTAAGTTAAATGATGCTTTGCTGAAGCACACGGAGTTTTTTTCATGCTAAATCTGATGCACTAGTAATATTAGCTCTATCCTACCCTGCACACATAAAAAGAGCTTCCTGAAAAACATAGAACTCAGGAGGTGAAAATTAATAACTTGATAAATTGTAATATTATGTGATGTGTAATAAATGTGCAGTAAAAACCAACATTCCTTTCACTGTAATCCAAAATTCCTCTTCAAAATTATTGGCACATGTAGGAAAGATAGAAACAATACTAAATTATTGCTGGGATTTTATGATGTCACATTACATGCAAATATTATTAAATGCCAAGTTGTCACAGCTTAAGTTGTTCTGGAGTCTTTGCTCTGTTTAAAGAATTACCATTTGAAGGGGGACTAGGTAGAATAGACCTCTCCATCAGATCTGATTAATAGCCTCAAGAAATAAAAATTTACCCCATGCTCCTAAAAAGCAAAGTGTAAGTTAAAAAATTCTTTAAATACATTTATTTTACAAAACGGTTAAGGCTACTAATATTTAGGGCACCAATGATTTTTATCTTGATGATTCATCACTGTTCATCAATTTTGAATTATGTACCAATTTTGGCATTTTAAAGGCTATAATAAAATTGTCAAAACAAGCACAAAAAAAATGTAATTGAAAAATAGCTATGCTTCCTACCTATTTAAACCAATTTATCTTTTAACATAAAACTTGAAACAGTACCTCCAGTGACAATATTTACTGTATATTAGCTTGACCTCCAAATGTCATGGTAGGTTCAAGTAAGCCTATGTACAAAAAAGAACACCTAGTTTGACATTATCGTTAAATGTGTGTCTTTGTCTAGAGCACTTAAAGCTTGTTCCTTATTCAGTAAAGTAACTCATAATGAAAGGCATAGCCAAACATTTTACTCAGGTAGTAAAATGTAAGAGTAGCAATACTTTATGAAGATATTATTCAAGTCCAAGAAACAAGTATGGTGAAGTAAAACTACTCGTAAAGGTAGATTTCTGTCAAAAAGTGCTTTGGCCATACTACCTTCTGATATTAAAAGCAATTGAAGTCTGCCTGTCTTATACTGATCCATATTGGTTCACTATACCAGAAGATTTCAAATCCCTGAGATATATCATCCTCAGAGATGGTTAGTAACATTTACCGGTACTCGGTTTCATTAACTTGAGTTACTGGAGTAAATGTTACTTTAGTTGACACATTTCCTAAGGGAAGAGAAGAAATTGTTTATGTCATAATTCAGATGAAGGACTCCCTCCCCATCTAAAATTACATTTTCTCAATAGGGCTGACAGAAAACATCAAATAATAGAGGTAAATGTGAACAGCATTGTAAAATATCACCCCAGGAAGACAGTTTATATTGTAATTTTGTTCTGAGCTTTTGTTCTTGATTGCATGTACAAACTGAAGCAGTGTTTCCTTTTATTATCACAGGGCAGAACCGACTGGTTGGATCCTTTTCTAGTATCATTGTAGGACTCAGATATTTGAGTATAAATAGCGTGAAAGAGGAACTGTGCCAGACAGGAATGTCCTTCTCAAGGGCATGCCTTGGACAATGCCCAGAATACTGTGATGGATGTTCAAATTTGCAGGAAGACAGCCAAAAGCAAGAGGCAGAAAAAAAGAGACGTGGAAAAAGACAGGAAAGATTGACCAAAGACAGGCCTGTGTAATGTTTTCTCTCCTTAATCTATTTAGAAGGGATGAATAAAAAACATATGAAGATACATATGACAACAGTTTTAGAAAATCTGTTCAGTTCAAACTCAAAGGGCAAAGTAGGTCAATACAATATCTACCAAGAGGAATGCAAAAGATTTACATTTACTGATCTTTACTGGCCTTAGCTTCAAACATGCCTTAGCCAGTTTGTGTGAGTTTATGTACAGTATGAGGTACAGTAGAAAAATGCAAGCCAGTCAATCAGAGGCTGCCATGTAGATAATGTGATCAATAAGTAAAAATGTACACATTTTATCTACATTTCTTGACTAGCTCTTCTACATTTATCTAAGATTGTACTGTCTTCTAACTCTTAGAGAATTTGATTCTAAAATATTCTGTTCAACACTTTTCCATGTTACATTTACAAATGTCAGTACATTTTAACTTTGACATTTTAAATTAAAAAAACAGTCAGAAGGATGACATTGATATAAAGTGAGATATTTTTTTACAAAACATAAAATAAAACAAAATTTAGACTGTAACACTAAAAAAGCAAACTAAATCCTCTAACTGAGAATTGGTCACATAAGAGAAACCTTAAATGATTTATCTTCGACCTCACACTTACAGTATGCTCTCAGGCATGAGTGTGAAATAATTTATCACATAAAACCCCAATGAAATGAAGAATAAAGTTGAAACATGACAATTTCAGTAGGTATGAATACTTTTACAAAGCGCTGTATGACATGAACTGGGGACTGATTTTGTGCATATCTCAGAGTGTTCAAGCCCTGTGTGGTTCCACAGCTGTCTATCTATATGCATGCAGCCCCAATACCCTAGTTGCCTTGTTTGTAGCAACAGGAGCTCCTGTCAGTCGCAAAGCGAGCCTCCTATTTTACGGAGGTCAGGGGTGAAAGGTCAATTATGTGACACTGGGATTGTTGGGGGACATGTAGAAAACCAGCTTAGACCTAACATGACAGCATAGGGCTTTGAGCTTACTCTCTGGGGAGGTTTTGAATGTAGGGATGCTGATTTTGATTTGTAATCAAGGAAACAGAAACTGTGATTACTGAGGATGTTTAAACATTTTTCCACCACAGGGAAAAGCCTGAAAGGAAATGACTAGCATCACTGGGGATAGTAGCGTGACAACTTATGAATCACATTGCTGACAATGCATAGACGCCCTGCACGGTCTAGCAACAGCTACATTCTGAAAAATTAGGAAGTTGATGTTTGTAATTGTGAAATGTAGAATTATTCGATTGTGACAGAGACCAAAGAGGTCAGTGACCTGACTGGACGAGGAAGAATCATAACTGCTTTCACTGTTTCTGTTGTATACTATTATGACACATTTTTGTATCATGAGCGAGTGGTTTGCAGACATTTTTAGTGCCCCCTCTTTGATTTTTAAAGAAAGTTTTTGTTTCTCTAAACATTTTTTTTTACATTTGAAAAAAGCAAAGTCAGCCACAAACAAGATGCAGTGGTAATGATTAAGGGCCTGTCCATCCAAAGCCAATATGTTTTGGGAGGATGGTGGGTGCAGATCACAGCACAACTATTAACAGAGGATGAATTATTCTGCCATTCATTGATGCCCCATTACTAAGCCTTGCCACCAGTAGTGGTATCACATATAGCTCTTTGAAACATGCTATGAGGAAGTAAGGAAGTTGCAGGTCAAAATAAATCACACATTGAGTAAGGAAAGCCTGGCACCGATCTGGGTCCCCTTTAAACACCTCTGGAGGGGCTCGCTGGAGGTTCCTTCCTATTAAAAGGAAGTTTTACCTCTCCACTGCCTTCGAGTCAATGAGTCGATACAATCAACTGGTTTTCCTTAGATAGAAAACTGTGAATCAATTTGACTGTATGGTCTGGTTGAGTTTTAAAGTGCCTTCAGATGACATGGGTTGTGAATTGGCGCTATATAATTAAACTGAATTGAAATTAATTCAATTTGTGTCCCTGGATAATATTTTGAATTACTCATCTGGAAACCCATCAACACCATGCCCACTCATCTTTCTACATCTAGGCCAAAATCATCTGTATGTTAAAGCTGAAAAATGTGAGTTTTACACCACTTGTATCTCCTTCCTGGGTTTTATCATTTCACCAAATAAAATTCTAATGGATCCCTCTAAAGTTTCCACCTTCTGAGTTGTCAAGGCCAACTATTAAAAAATCTCACAAATTACGAGCAATTTCTTATCCCAGACATGGACAAGGGGATGCCAATTTTGGAAGAAGAGAAGAAACCAATTTTGTAGGATCCTGGCCATCCCTATTAAATACAGAATGAAACAAAAATGTTTTGGCAGAAGCTGCATATATGCTGCATGCTGATGGTGAGTTTTAGTAATATCATATTAAATTAAGCGTCCATTACTTTGCTGGTGAAGATGCACAGTCATCCAGGTCATAGCCATTTCAGAAAAGTAAAAAAAAAACAATCCACTGGATTTTCTTTCCAAGTTTGAAGACGTTTCACTTCCCGTCGAGGAAACTTTTCCAATTCAAAATGTCAGAAATAGCGTCAGAAATAGCGTTGAGTTTGAGGCTTTATAGAGTGGACCTAAAACAAAGCCTTGTTTTGGCTTAGAAAACATGCTAATTTAACCGGACGAACAGGTCCGCCCATTAAGAATGGGGGTCGTTTGGGTCATTTGTTAGCCTGTAATACTTGATACCTGTCTATGTCTCTTAGAGGGGGGGGGGGTGTTAGAGGGAATTGTTGGCCCGGCTGAACAGGCGAGGTGTTCTGTTCCCCTGAATGCAACAATGCAGCGATACAGTTGATTCCTTCCCGCTATCATCAAATCCTCTTACTTGTGCTGCATCATGTTTATAAATGTTGTTAGATCAGACACGACTGGCGCAGTGTGTTGACCTCCTTACGTTGCACTCAATGATATCAGGAAAATTAGCGGGTTAACCCGGGTCTGATGTTACCACTGTATTCTGATCGGAGCCGAGGCAATTTAAGGCTTCGACACAGGTCAGTGAGTCACTAGCACTGCCACTAAAACCTGATTGTTCCCAGGTTTATATATATATTTTTTACCAATCAGAAAGGGGTATAAGTCATGGGTCAGTCAGTGACTTTCTTAATATGATTGGCAAATGGTCTTGGTCAAGTTTTTTTCTTCAAAGATCTTTAAGTGAACAATAAACTGTTCATTTTTACTACATATATTAAAACTAATAAAATATATAAAAATACAAAGAAATATTTCGAAGTGCTCGGTGACCAGAGTAATTATTGTTATAACCTGGATCTAATACCAAATAGAATAACTATTTCTTTCTACTATCAAATATCTAAACAACATGCTCACTAAAGGATTGAGTAAAATATCTAATTAGATTATCCGGTTAATTTAGACAGCGCAAATTTTCTTTCAAATATTATGTTTATGCACTTCCTATCCAGTTACAAAAAATAAACTATAAATACCAGTTCATCAATATCATTCAATCATATAGACATTAAAAATTCCCTCACAAAACATTCCAGTGTGATCCTAAATGTCATACATGATATTCCAGCTGAGTTTATATCATTTATCAGACAAATAAGTCCATCTAAACTGTATAAGAGAAGCCAGCCAAAAGGTTTGACTCTGAATTCTGCAGTGATTTATCCTCAGCAGTTGATTTGCAAAAATGTTCCTTTTACTTTGGTAATATTTGATAGCTGCCAAATCTTGAAATTCTGACTTCAGGAAGTTTATTAGTTTAAATGTATAATTTTGCATTTCAATTTTTAAATACGGATACAAGATACTGTAAGTTTGACATTTCTATTGCCACGACAGAAAGCGGACAGTGCAAGATGTATTTCAACATGGAGGAACTAGGAAAGCCTAATGATTACTAATATGACCATTAAAAGTTAAGAAGAACTTTACAAAACCATGAAACACTACATTGAAATAAAAAACTAGAAGGAAAATGCCACCCATACTTCAGCCTGGCACCCATAATCCAATCCATTTGCATCTGTCGTGCAAGATGAGTTAGATGACTCTTAGTGTGAAAAGAAAACAAACAGGAGGAAGATGACAGGATGAAAGAAAAGATACCAGTCACTCAAAGATTCGATTTATGTGTTATCACAGTATGGATGTAAACATAACGAGATGAAGAGGGATGTAAGGGTGGGGGGAAGGTGGGGGCGCAGTAATAAGAATAGTGTGAGCATGTTATTCACTATTATCTCACTTCTTCATCAGCCTTTAAAGCTAAGGGTATTTTTACTGCAGCAAAATAGCTGCATGAACATTTACAACCAGGACATCTTGAAGCCGCTCTTTTCACCCTTGCTCATGGGTGCAGCTAATGCTGGTTTTATTTGATAAAGGTAAGCTTTTTTTTTCAGGTGCCCTCTATCCTTTGTTTTGCAGTTCTGTTAATCCCTCTTTGATTTAACTAAAGCTTCCATTCTTTACCTCCTCTCCCTTTTCTCCCCATGTACCCAACTTCTATCTCATCCTGCTCCCCTCTCTTCTTACATGTCATTATGCTGTACATTTACCCAGGTGGCACCATGCCAAGCTTTCACATACAGGAGCCATTGTTCCAATCTGCTCTGAGACAAGCGTTTAAAACCTTAGATATCCTCAAATTATATTACATAAACATTTCCCCCATTGAAGTATTGGTTTCTGCTATACAAACATGTTATCAGTGTCTTTTGACTCTCACAAATACACACACAAATAAGCCTTCAAGCATTAGGTGTCTTGGATGAACTTAGCGTTGAAATGCATACTTGTGCCATTGGCATTAGTGCAACAAAGGTCTACACAGGCCCTGTTGTCTTGGGACAGTGAGGTAGTTATCTGTGCCACAGTGGGAACATAAAGCAGTCAATAGATGAATGCTATCTTTATATCTACTGCACCAGAGGTGAATTGAATCGCTGCCACTGGATGTCATGGAGGCCCACTCTGAAGCACTGCCTTTGAAGCACTGACAGCACAGACAGAATCAGGCCAGCTCTTTGATACGGCTGGTTGAGAGAGGAAAACTAGAACCTTAAGAAGGAGAATGATTTATTTAAAGCCACATTTGGTTTAATATTTCTGGAGGGCCATTTTTATTACCTCCTTTTACAATGAATTGGCTAA
The DNA here is from genome assembly GCF_016077235.1 of Cyprinodon tularosa. NCBI lineage: Eukaryota > Metazoa > Chordata > Actinopteri > Cyprinodontiformes > Cyprinodontidae > Cyprinodon > Cyprinodon tularosa. The sequence goes on along the minus strand of NW_024039507.1, from coordinate 1,247,116 downwards.
TTAAATTACTGAATGAGATGATAAAGCAGAAAGAGAAAGTGAATGTATCTTAAAATAATAATATACAGTATTCGGAATGAATTATACTTTATCACTATTCAACAACACAATTTAACAATCTATTCCTGTTTTATGAGCTAGATTTGGAACATTTGGAAGTTGCAGGACTGTAGTTTCAGACATCTGCTTCAGATTTCAAAAACGGTAAAGATGTACCCTAAAGTACATGCAGCTATAGGTGCTTTAAAAGTAATGTAGTAGTAGTTTTATCTCCTAAATTAAATATCCAGGATTAAAGCAGCAATGCCTCAGCAGAACATTGAAATACTAATTGATGCTTGCATCTGTAGAAGAACTGATACTGCAATAGTGTCTTCAAAGGTCTGCCCAAAAAGTTGATCGAGAATGCTGCTGCCTGCATCCTCACCTGATTTAGATTAAAGCACATCACCTCAGTTACCTCCCCTAATCTCAGAGAATAGACTTTAAGATACTTTTGTCTATAAATCACTGAAATCTTAGCTCAACCATCTACAGTAGACCTCAGGTCTTCTCTGCAAACCCAGAACCATGAACCAAACATACAGTAGAGAAGCAGCTTTTAGTTCATATACTTCATTAATCTGAAATAAACTATATAAACATATTAATCTAGAGTTTCCTTTTAATTTTACTACCTAAACAATATTAATTAGTTTTAATCCAACTTTACTTTCATATACTCTCAGTGTTTATTTTAATCATATTTTAATTTGTTCTCTTTAATTATTTGTGTTATGATTATGCCATTGAAATGCACTTTTCTTTTTCTTTTTTCCAGTTTACAGCCCGTTTAGTGTCACATTGCTGTAATGTGCTTTAAAAAAAAAAAAACTGTCCTTGCCTTTTTCTTATATAAGAACGACATCCCTTAACATGATGCTGTCATTATACTGTTCCAGGAAGCTGATTACACATACTCACCATTCTTTTTTTATGCTTTTATTCATAAACAACTTTTTGAAAATTTGTTTCATTTCCCTTCTAGCTCACAGTTATTCCCTACTTTGTCACTGTCTATAACACAAAAAAACAATAAAATACAGTGAAGCATATTATTGTGATAAAAGAAAAAGAGTGAAAAGATTATGAGAGGCACCCTATTTGCCCAAAGGAGTTTAATTATCTTAATCGGCTTGTTTTACCCCAACTTCCTGTTTTCCAATCTCACACCATCTAAAGTCTCTTTTTTCACTTCCTGCCAACAGCACTTCAGGTAAACCAAAACATTACATCATTACAAGGAAACTCATGTTTCATCATTTCAGACCCTGAAGGCTTTTTTGAGAAGAAGGATAAACACCATTGCTGGCACTCAGAGACACTTAATTGCGGCCGCTGATTCACTGGCTAATGGCTGGACCACTTCTGCGGGGTGTTTTTAGAGGGCTCCAGGAGTCGTGCAAGCAGCAACATCGATTTAATGGGACCCTGAACAGTTAGAGCTGGGAGCACAAATTGAGCCACTGCTTTTACTTGTGGTGCAAAGAGAATGATCTCATTAGAGGCTGTGCAATAAAAGAATCCTGGAGTGATTAGATCATGAGGAGCAGAAAGAAACTCAAGAACATTATCAACAGTTTTTCACTATTCAACACACCCTGAAGGTTTTCTCTTGCTGCCATCGATTCCAACTGTTCAGTAGCATGTTTGATTTTCACTGTAGTGATTTTATTTAATAATATCTCTCACCTTTGCAGAAACAAGAAAAACTGTAGGCTCAAAAATGATACCTCTAGTTTGTAAACAAGCTTTTATAGTCTGTAACCTTTACTAACAGAGCCATAAATAACATGAACTAAATAAAAAAAAACATACTAGTTTTTAAAGAGCATACTAAATAGTTTCACACAATTAAGAAAATTTTGTATGAGATGAAAGCAGTTCAGTGTGGAAAAGCCTTTAATTCCACAGCTGTTGCCATAAAGCTATAAAACCTAAATTTGGAAAGATGAAAAATAGATGAAAAATAAGCAGCTATAATATATGAAGCTTGGCTTAACTAAGTCTGGTCTCACAAACGTAAATTTACTTTTTAACGGCAGATTTTGTGGTCGAGGCATGTGATGTGTTAAATTTATGTGCCAGTTCCACAGAAAGGGTTTCCTGTATTCAATCTGTTACCAAAGGGACAGGTCCCAAGTGGAGGCTACATAAAGCTCCTGCTTTAAAAGAAAAGAAAATGAGGAAGTGCGAACTGTTGATAGGAAGGAAATAAATGCTGCGGTTGAGAAAAGGATGTCTTATTTAACAGAACACATACTAAAGAGTTACTTTACCTAGCATAAAAAAAAAAGGAAATAAACAAATAAACATGTTTTTAGTCCTGTTGGTAATTTATTTTTAATGATTTTGTTCCTTTACAAATATCTTATAGAAATAAAGTTCAATTATGCATTTCAACATGGTTCTACAAGATAAAAAGTCTTTTTCTGCCTCATTTTCAAAACTAATCTTTATTGGTTATTGTTTTTTTTCTCAACAAAACTTTATATTTTGCTTTATGGTGGTACTTTAAGGCAACAGTTGAACACGCCGTTTATTTATTTTTTTTTCTGTCTCAAACACACATACATGAACAGCCTCTAAACATTGTCCAGTCATTTATTCATCTTCCAAACGATATCCTACAGCTGTGAGCTTTCAGAGACGAATCCCGCATTGTGGAACACCAGGAAGTGCAGTTATAAACATTTATACGATTATATTCAAACATAAGTACCATGGAAATATTCAGCAATCATATAATTTAGGATCGATTGTATATGCAGGCTATATAATGAGATAAAACAGTGTTTAAATGTTGTGGGTAAGATGATTCTCTTTCATTTTTGAGTTTGATCTGTCTTCCTCTACACCTGTTTATTAAATAAGAACAGCAGAAAACCATATAGGTTTAGTTCCACGGTAGAATCATTGAAGATAATTATTCAAATACTGAATTAACCCTATTAATGTTCCAAAACCTATTACAGTGCATTTAATGTAATATTCTCAGCCTGACCTCAGCTAATTCAATTTAACATAAAAGACTTTAAATGTGCTTTGAACATAATACTTCCATCAAGTCTAATGTTTATCACAAGTCTCTGTTCTATTGAAGGATTTTGGTCAGCTCAGCTATGCAAAAGACAACACATATATTCAGCTTTAACTTCTCCATCTTTGAGAAAGGAGATATTCATCTTGGATTTACTGAGAGTGATTGTGTCAGGGTTACCAGCAGTGGAAAAAAAAATTGTTATGAAAAACACCTGAAGACATGATCAAAGGTGAGGTAATTCCTTCGCATAAGCAACCTGCCTGTGATGTAACAAGAAAAACAGCTCTTGTCTCAGTGCATTCAATACAGTAAGCTTGTTTAAGCTGAACACAGCTTTTCTATTTAATGGGAGTATCCTGAAATCTCTCCTGAAGTCATTTGCTGCCTCTCCTCATGACTTACCTGTGAGTCATGAATCTTCACTTTGGACTAAGTAGAGGCTACCTTCCAAGTGGAAAATCACATTAATGTCTGATTGTCAACAAATGCTTGATGTGACAAAAGGAAAATGTTTAACCCCTTTTTGGCAGCTGGGTAGAAAACATTCAAAACTGTCTGTTATAAATATGAAATTCACCAAGTTTAACTTAGAAAGTGCATGTCATGTTTGACTCTGATTATTTAGTGAGGGATAAAGTACAACAAGCTAGTAGAATATGTTTATTGCCTCTCACTTTTGAGGAAAGAGAAAAGGAGTCACGTTGATCAACCTGAATTCAACATCTCAGCCTCTTTGACTAAAGGGATTTGCTTACTTACCTCCAAATGACTCCGTCAGTGCTTTGTTGAGTCTTTGTTAAGGCTGAAAGAGGGCCTTAGAGTCGGATCAAACCAAGAAGAAAATAAATGTTTGCTTTGTTTTTTTTATTGAGTGAATTTAAACACTATTACATTTTGCAACTTTAGAGGGAAAAACTAATTGCATCTACTTATGACTAAAGATTTTTTTTTTAACAGTGTCCTGTCTGGCAATGTGGCAATAAGAATAATTGTCTTGATGCCAAAAAGAGCCCAACAGATTTTATTTTCACAAGTGGAGCAGTAGGGCTATTGCCATAGTTTCATGCATATAAATTGCTTTATTATAATTATGTAGGGAGTTTTACAGATTATATGGACACTGCAATGTAAGTAGAACAGACAAGGAAAAACAGAAAAAAGAAAAAAAAGGAGAAAATATGACAGAAAGAGGAGATGAAAGGGAGATAATGATAAAACATTTTCAGTCTGCTTCATCACCTGCAAAGAGATGTAAAAAAGAACAGCGCAGCCAACAGACATGGCATGAGATATACAATAAAGTTACACCTAGATACTATCGCTGAAGTAGTATTATTGTATGTTGACTAAAGATTTTGCAGTTCTGAAGTGCTTTAAAAAATATCCATCAAAGTGGTATCAAGTTTTTTTTTTTGTTTTTTTTAAGAATCAATTAAAAATCAATCAATTAATCAACAAGCTTAAATTCCATAGAGGATGTTTTCTATAGTTTGACAACTATAGACAACATAAAGTTTCTTTTGTTAAAAAATTGCATAAAAATCCCTTATCCTTAACATTGGTCTCAGTTAAACATGGTTCGGTGTTCTGAGTTACGTTAAAACCTCAGAGAAGTTGTAATCCTCTATGGACTGCAGTTGATTAAAGCAACTTTTCTTAGTGTAGAGTCCAGAAAGTCAGAGAAAATATAGTTCTCAAACATTTTATCACAGTAATATAGAAGCTGCAGATCATAAAGATGTTTCATATTGTTTCTTTTTGAACTTATTTACGTTTAAACAATGCTTTTGGAACTATCTTCTATGCAGGTTTTAAGTACAAGTGATTGCCTGAAAGCATCCTGAAACATGTGAAAGATGCACTGACAATGACTCATAGCAAAACAGAGAGGCTAATGATAACTTTAGCCTTGCACTTTAGGAATCTACTCTACATCAAAACATTTTTTTCCTGGCTAACTAGCAGTATCTGTGATCCATCTGACAGAAAATGTCCCATTCCTCACTTTCAGCCATGATATAAGGGATTTATTGATTGCTTTAGCCCATTTAAATTACCTATCAACATGTCAGTGAAATTAAGATGTGGACTTTGTCTTGGCACAGGACTTTCCTTTTTTCCATTTATCACGTGTCCTCGTTCAATTTAATCACATAGGGTTTTAAGCTACTAAACTTCAAAGCAGCTGAAGTTTTATGCATTGATTGTATTTACGTTGATGTACTGGATTTCTCATCTTGATGTTAAATAATAATATTACCAAAAAGAAAGACAAGAAAATTAATCTTTCAAAGTTCAAATTACACGTTTTGGGAGATATATTTGCTGCATTTTAAAGCTGCTTATGTTGATTCTTGTTCATTTTTTCTATTTCACAGAGTATCCCAGCAAAAAATAAATAAATAAATAATTCATGAACACTGACTAGAGAAAATATAGCATGTAACGATTGTGTCTACTGTGAGTAGAGCAGAAATAAGAAAGGAATGGAAAGGAATTCCTGGATGCAGAGCACATGCTCTTTTGCTCTACTTTCACTGCTCACAAGGTCAGGGGTGTCAGTCATTTGTGCTGGGGTGCTACACATGGTGACTTTTAATGATTTACACTTCCAACAATGAATATGCCATTTAAAATAGCAGGTGTTCACATGCTGCTTAGTACATGGAAAGCAAATTAAAGAGGAATGGTGGAGAGACAGAAGGGTGTGGGTGTCTGTGAATGTAAGGGAACGAGGACAGGATGGGGCTGATTCCTGAATTAAACCTTTTAAATTGGTGCAGTCAAGCTGGCATGCAGTTCACTGAGTTTCCCAACCACCAACGGGCCTGTTTCTCATCCCGCCACAATAACTTTGCCAGGCGGCTTCCAGCAGCCCTGGTAGCACTTAGGTTGCTGTTATTAGCTCATGGTGAAAGTCATCTCAGAGATATGCAGGTCAGACTAAAACCGCTGAATATAAAACCTTGGGGTTGGTGGGAACTTTGCATGCATGTGTCTGCATGCTTTTGATTTTACTCAAGCAGTGATGACATCACCCTGAATATTCGAAAACAGAAACATTAAAAAGGTGTGATAGAAGCAGATTGGCAGGGTCGGTAGGGCAAGCTCAAGCTTTGAGGGGTTTAAAAGAGAATGTGTGGCAAAGAACTTGAAGCTGGCAAACATGAAAATCTAGATGTTGAAACAGAAAACAAATATTCCTTTTAAGTCATTATAAAAAAAAATTAAAAATTTGTGTTTTGTGAAGCCCTCCTTTAAAGCGGCATCCATCCAGCATTTTCCAGACTCCCCTTCCACCAAAAACCGTCATGAGAGCTACAGTAAGTACTAGCATGCTGAATAAACCTTTATTTATAAAGGTTTATTTAGAATGACCTAGTTCCTCAGCTGAGCGTCCTGCCTTAGTTCACATCCTTGGATCAAAGAATGAGAATCTGATCACCTCAGGGTTGATGGATGGATGGATGGATGGATGGATGGATGGATGGATGGATGGATGGATGGATGGATGGATGGATGGATGGATGGATGGATGGATGGATGGATGGATGGATGGATGGATGGATGGATGGGCCTTTCTTTGAGTGGGCTGTTGTGTTGAATGCTAAATTGGAGGAGTTTTCGGTAGAGATTGTGTCTTTGAATCAAAACTAACTTTATTTGGATGAAAGCACATGACCCAAATGTCTTCCTGTTAAATTACATTGCATCAAAGTACAAGATGTTTATCTAGACTGAAAACTCGTGGGAGAATTTGGTTTATAAGCATTTAAGTAATTGCAAAAGTTAGAAAAAGATTTTTTTAGTATTTGACCTGCATATTAATAATTAGGGAAAAGGGCGTTACCGTTTGTCACATCGGAATTGCAATCCCATGTGTTTTTTACTATGTTTAGAGTGATAGACCAAGGCAAATAGTACATGCCAGCAATAGGAATAAACTTAAGGAATATAGATAAATTTTACTTTTAACCCCTAGCTAGTTTGATCCCTAAATAACATCTAGTTCCACTCAATCCCTTAAAGGTCACTTAATTAGTTGATAATATTCAACAAGTGAATAACAGTTAACTAATTTAGCTATAAATACAGCTAATTGCTAGAGAACATATTTGATAAATTAGATCATAACAACAAAGAAAGACAATAGACAAGTCATGGATAAGACGTGTAGAGGCTAGACGGAGGTAGGTTATAATATTCCAAACTTTTCAGACCTGAGGAGCTCTTAAGATCCTAATCAACAATGGAAAACTGCAATTTTAAAAAAAATTCCAAAACTTTAAAGGAAAAATCTAATGAAATGACCAAAAAATATGTTAAATAATACATCCAAATAGTAAAACATGGTAGTGGGAACATCATCCTGTGGTGATGCTTTTCTTGAAATAAAATCTGTATGAAGCTTGACTTGAGACAAAGGTGGAGGTTTATCTTCCTGCAGGATGGTGATCTACAGTAAAATGCATTTTTATAAATTAGAAATACATTTTTAATATATTTAAATCTGTGGTAGTGGCATGACAAACTATTAAAGTTAAAAGTTCTTGTATTTTGCTTAAAGAATTATTCTTAATACTTACTGTATGTTTTACTGACACACTTTGATTACACTTTTTTAAAAACCCTCAAATCATTTATAAATCATAGAGACAATTTATTAAGGATTTGCAGTTAGTTTATTAATCTTTAATTCATTTATAAACTGCATCTAAACCATTAATACAATGTTAATAGATAATTTATAAGAAAGTTGAATTAAAAATAAAGGCTAGGTTCAGGTCTTCAGTCCACTGATGTTAGGGTTAGGGATAAACATGACAGGACAATCATTTAGATGTAGTTTATAAATGATTATCAATCATTGATAAACCATCTGTTAATCATTAATAAACAGTCTTTTTACAGTATATACATGAACAACAATTCAAGTGAGAAGAGTTCAGTTCAGTTTAAAAAAAAAACATAATTTTAAAAATTAGTAATCCATAAAGAAAAGTTCTCACAGAGATGTATTTCTGATCTTTTTTTTTTTTCGTAAATATAATGGTTGATGCACTCTTTGACACCAGGTGTGTTTGCCACCTGCCAGCTGGGCTGAACAGTGTGAGGTCTGTGATGCTCTCATCATACCCTCATCAGATGGATCAGAGGGCGCCTGCTACCTCACTTCTTCCTCATGCCATTTTTTTCTTCTTTTTGTCAACACACTGAGGTCTATGTGTGTGCCGCTTCCCAATTTACTCACAAGATTTATCCTTGAAGATAAGGGAAGGCTGGGTATCTGTGTGTCCATCTGTGCCAAACCAGGTGGTCTTATCAAACGGTTGAATTAAGAGACTTCAGATTCTGTTCAATGCATGCTTTTACTAGGCCTGCGTCTTTACGGAGCTCAAATTAAAAAAGCAAAGAACATCCTGAAAATCATCATCTAGATGAAGTCAAGCATCGCTGGGAGGCCAAGTTCAGCTGAATGCATTACTCCTCTGATGATGACGGATCAAAGTAAACACTGATAATGGTTACACTGCAATCAATAATACTTTGGGCTCAGGAATGTTGGTTGTGCTGGCTACTCCCGACCTCACACATGCAATCGCAAACATGCACATAAGTCCTTCATTCCTCAACAGCAGTTACACATTCTAAGCTCTCATACTTTCTTCCAACAACCTAACACTTCTCACTGCTTCCCTCTAATTGTAGACTGCTGATTTATTTGAGTGGCAAAGGGAAAACTGTCTTCCCGTTCTGTGCTCTCATCAGAAAACATGCACGCTCACACACTAATCCTCTTCTGAAAACAGCCATTGGGTAGCGGCGCTTCTCCCTTTCTAATTACAACACATGCAAGCGTCCTCTCCCATTAGAGACTGACTTATCGCTCTCAAGAGACTTTTACGCTTTCTTTAGTTCCTGTTCTACACCCACTTTCTCTCCCCTGTTCTCTTGAATCTTCACTCCTTGAGTTTTATTGGAGCTGACACGAGGCCCTACCAGACTCACCTCAGCCAGACAGAAAAAAAAGTCTCTTGTAATAGAGAAGGAGGTAAATTTTCTGCAGGGAAAATGAACCCTAAATTTAATACTGCTGTGTTAAATGATGATTCCAGTTTAGCTGTGTGTTTTTCATATTTATCAGATAGTACCATAATGAATTCACCAAGCTTAGGTCGATCTACAGTTAATCAGCAGCATCTGTTGGCTCTTTTCACTTGATCAGAGTCAAAATCTTATATTGAGAGCTGCTTTTGTTCCTCTTCTAATGCTGTGTCTGACAGATATAAAAGGTGATATGGCATTACATTACGCCTACATTACAAAGATGCAATGATTGTAGACCAGAGGTGTTTATAGCATTTAAATAGATTGAACTTTTATTCAAAAAGTTTTAATTATTCCTAAAAGTATAAAAAGTAAATGAAAAAAATCCACCATGTCTTCAAGTGCATAGACCTTTGTAAGAATTTTTAATTTTTTACTTCTTAAATATTAAAGTTTTTACTTTCCTTTTTAGGATTAGTTAGCATATCTATAAACTTTTTATGAGTGATCCATGACTCTCTGTAGCCTCGGTATCAATATCAAATGCACTTAGGCCTGTTTCTTATAGCCACTATTCACGACACTATAGAAAAATCCTTTAGTTACCTCGCTACCATACACAATAGGCAGGAAGATAAGGATTTAAAACTTTATTGCAAAGGTTGCAGCTAGAATACTGCACCAAATACTGGCATCTTTTGGTCTCCAAATTCTCAAAACAGATATAAAATGCTACAGTATTTAAAAATTGGTGGCTTTTGGTCGTATGTCAAAAAGAAGCTTTTTGTGTCATACAATCACCATCTGTGGTGTTTGCCAAATTGTGCAAAGACAAAGAAAAGTTGTAGGATTGAAAGAAAGGGTTTCATATCTGGTACAATAACACACCCCAACTGTTGTGTACGGTATAAGATGATTGATAATTTTTCTGTTTCCTTATCAAAGACCCCTGTTAGATTAAGTGGCATCACAGATATTTTAAGTACTCAAAGCAGAGCCTTTTGTTAACTGGTGTTTATTAAGATGATAATTCAACACATAAGCGCAAGACAATGAAGAAGGAGTTTAACAGACCCCAAATCAACCTTCCTTCATGGCTGTTAATGAATACTTGGATCTGAATAGTGCAGAAAATTTGTAGGGGAAACAGAAGGAAAGATAACCCTCGACCGCACACTAGAATGGTCAAATATCCAACTATCTGTATGCTCCAGCCTAACTAATTATTTTATTTAGAGGGTGCTGCTACCCTCCTTATAAAAGAGGGGTTAAAGGTAGTGCGGATTTTCGCAAATTTTTTAAAAGATCCGCCCTAGCTCCATGCATGCATGAGCCCATTTCTCCTCATGCACCCGCTTTTTAAAACTTGCTGTTCTCATAGCTCATTCACGTTTACTGTGTCCGAACATCCAGGCTATATCTGCCTCTTCTGTGACCTTTCTTTTATTTTCCTACATTTCGTAGACATTTTTTCTCTCACGACCATCGACCATATTCAAAGAACCGCAGTGAGAAAGGTCTGAAACCTGCCAGAAAAAGATGACTAACAGAACGAACACGTAGGACAGCTTTACGTAAATATATCACCAGAATGATTGACAATTAGAAGGACCACTAATTTTGATGATCCATCCGGAAATGAAAAATCATCCTTTATACCTTTAATTTAAGTTAATGAATAGGTTTTTTAAAGCATTTTTAACACCGCATCAAGCTCTTCGCCTTGCACACAACATTTATTCATCTCTATCAGTGGGCTAACAAATGTGCATGCATTTATAATGTTTTTATTTAGTTCTTCTTCGACCTCTAAATAAATAGCCGAAACATAAGTATCAGATCGCCTTATAATTAGCAAGTCCATAACATTTTGTGGAGTTTGGAGCAATGGTAAAGTGTTTTTTAATTGTTAATGAGAAGGTGAAGATTTTGAATAGAGCCAAGAATATTAGAAAAAAAAAATTATATCAAAGCAAATCTTTGATTAATAGTAAAATTTTATTTTTCTATTATAATCAATAGTGCTTTACTAGAATGAGATAAGAGATGTGAGTGTTTCTAAGGGGATTGTCGCCAGGAGGTGAAACCAGAGAGTAAAAACTCCAGAGCATATTCAGAACCCATAACCTCAACTATCTGTCACTTGAATAAACCATTCCTGCCCTAATCCAGTGTTTACATTCAATGCTGGGCAGTAATGATAGCCATGAGACCATGGACCTCACCACGGGCCTTATACACCTTCCTCTCTCCAACCGCCGCGCCACCTTCCACCACTAACCCCTGAAGCTGTTTCACAGGAGCCAAATACCTTAAATACATAATTAGCGGGGTCATTTGTACAAAGTGGGCCCCAGCAAGGGCATGAGGGTGTTGGTGTGAGTTTGTGGGGGGCAGATGGAGGATACTGAGTGAAGCAAAGGGATGGCGGGGGGGAGTAGGATATGAAGACGTAGGAGGACGGCGAACAACAAAGACATTCATTCATGGCTGTGGCCCCAGACAAACTTGGCTGCCGCCTTCATCAAAGGCAACCTCTGCCTTTCCTCAAAACCCGGAGGCCACAGGTTGGGGCAGAAAGGAGAAACATAACATGGGGGAAGTTGGGGAGAACATTAAGGGGCAGATGGGGGGTTGGAAGTTATGATGGCAAAACCCATGGCTAATCCTGACAAGGCTGCTAATTAAGATCTAGATTAAGGTGTTTAACAAGATATATTCAGGATATGAGCTGAAAATACAGAAATGAAGAAACTGATCAAAGCTTGACGATTCATTTAACACCACTTGCCACATCCTCCTATGATCTGTGAACCCTGAACTTCGACCCCCTGTATTGTAGGCATTAAAATCCCAGTTTGCTCTTTAGAAGAGCCTTCAATTCCAGCCGACCGTGTTTCACACTGGGAGACCTTCTCTGTATTGTTCATCTGCATGCACAATCACGCACATTTGCAGATTTTCACATGCACAGGCCTACATGCATACAGCAACATAAAGCCCATTCAGCAGTCCCCTCTTCACACCTTGCCTGACCTTTGTGCTCCTCTGGTATTGTTTATAGAAGCACGTCCACTTAAGAGCTGACCTGTCTGGCCTCTTTTGCTGCAGTGCCGATTATCCACATCTTGAGTCCACGCTGTTCCTTCTTTTCTTTAACCACCAATCCACCCCACACCCCATCCCATTGCACTCTCACTCCTCGTGGTATCTCCACTCCTCCTCCTCCCTCTTTCCTCACCATGACATATTGCTTTCTTTTCTCTGTGTGGCGAGCACGCCGTGCACCCTAAATCCCCACTTCAGCCTCTCTACTTGCTTTTTAAAATTAAGCTGTGCATGTCAGATAAAAACAATGAAATCAATCAACTCCTCTGCTCTTCCTTTTATCTTTATTTTTTTCTACTTTATCCCTCCCGTTACCCTGGCTTGTCGAATTGCTGTCTCTCTGATCCTTTCTTCTCTTTCATGTGTTGCTTTTCTTTATCTGGCTTCCTATTGAGGTAATAAGATGGGTGTATAGCTGGGAAGTGGAAAGGAGAAGAACTTTCATGTCCCTCCACCCTGGGATTAGGGTGAGCTCCTTGGGAAAAGCAATAAAGCTCCCTGAACCTATCGTCTGTTGGCGGGTACAAGAGTAAAGCCCCACTCCATCTCCATGTGCAAGGCTGGAAAGCTCTTATTTCCTTTACACTACCACCATTGCCTGCAGCTCTCAGAATACCTGCATTGGCATTAGCTTTGCATGCTAACGCCACACACTCAAGAGATGGTTAGGGATTGCTGATCTTTATTTGAAAGTCAGCTAACATGGGTTTAAAATAGAGGAGGCATGCAGCAAAAGTCAACAAGTAGGGACTGAAATGTTTGACAGCTACATCAAGGACTAAGGCCTCCAAACATACAGTAAGTCATGATTTAGTAGTTAAATTTTTTTTTTAAGCCTAAAGATTAGTTTTCCGTAAAAGTTTAAAAACAATCCACTGGACTTGGCTTCCAAGGTTTGAAGACGTTTCGCTTCCCCTTCAGGAAGCTTTCTCAATTCAAACGTCTGGATCCGCGGTGAGTTTGAGGCTTTATATAGACAAGGCCTTGTATTGCTTGGAAACATGCAAAAAAAAAGATGATCCTAATCTAATTACTAATCCTAAATATTAGTATGAATCCAGATCTAGCTGAAACATTACTGCAATGGATTTCAGTTTTTGTAGAGAGCCTTTGTGAAGGCTTTAAATTAAAATAAATAGATAAATTGAACTTTATTGATCTCACAATGGAGAAATTTACTCTGTATTTAACCCATCCCCTTTGGGGAGCAGTGGGCCGCAACTGTGCAGCGCCCAGGGAGCAATCGGGGGTTAAGGGTCTTGCTCAGAAACCCAGAGTGCAGTCTGTTGGAGTGGGTTTCAAACTCAACTGGTTAGGGCATAGGGATACCAAGCCCTATGCCCTAACCACTAGGCCGCCCCTGCACCTTTATCAGTAATTACCAGTTTTTAGACACAAATTTAAATCCTCACAGGTTATAGTAGGCTAATAGCTATTCAAACATATCCTATTTAACAGATTTTATTTTTGAAAGGTAAACTATATTTAAGCAACAACTTTACAGCTATGTTGGATGAGTTTGCAAGAAAACTTGCTAAAAACCCAAAGACCTGGAAATACATTGAAAAGTTATCTTTTAATATCATGTAAAAGCCTATAAACCATTTGGCCTACCTTATGGCATTAATAATCAATTGAACAGTTTTATATTATTGGAAATATACACCTATAAAATATGATTATTGGCATATTTGTCTTACGGAAACATGGGATTTACCACAATGGCATTGTTAGATGGCCTTCAACCAAAGATATCTAACCACATATTTAAGCACCGTCCCTGATTTAGTGATAATATTGATTTAAACAGTGTTCAAACACCTACATTATAAAACTTGGCAGCACTCTGCTCATGCTATTGTCATTTACTGGCTACTGTATGATTTTTCAACCAAACTTTTTTTTATCCCATGGTGACACTCCTACTTTCAAAGAACACTGTAATTTTCTGCTGTTGATGTCACCATTAAAGCACCTGATAGATGATGTTGCTGTCTGTTCTGACAGGATCCAAGGTCAGGCCAGCACTGTAATGTTTTCAGAACACCTCAGTGAACTCATCACTTGTCTAGATTGTACATGAGTGCACAAAGAGCAAGTTCCCTCCACAGGGCGGAGTGATTTGTTCTCCTGTCAACGCAGGGAGTGAAGCCCGACTAAACAAGGAGGGCATTCATGAAGTCGTCGATTTGCTTTGCTCACTCATTCACTCTTTCAAGATGGACTTTGCTCTTTGAGGCATAACATGTACACTTGTGGGGCTGACCGGACAGGCATCTTCCTTATCAGTGTTGGGTTGGAGATATGTGTGAAAAAACAGCCTCTTGTTACAGACACACAATCTGCAATTATCTGCGCCACATAGTTTACCTTTCATCTTTATGAAAGTGTTAGCTACAAACTGCAACCACCGAATATGGTATGTTGCAGTGAAAACAAATCTGAAATGCTGTTTGTTCTGTAAAGTTTTACTTATTAACTTCCCAATAACAGCAATGGCATGGCAAAATCCAAAGTTTTAAACATCACAGAAAATGTTTCATCAAAAGTGTTCACAGAAAAATTTTAGAACCAGCCCAAAATATAGTCCTTAAAAAGCATATATAGATTTTTCTCTTACCACAATCGAGAATGTCAGATAGAGAGGTTTCTCTCACTGTTAACTATTAATTTCAAATTAACAGCAAGTAAAGCTCACTCATTTGGATTAACTTAATTTTCAATCTGTCTGCAAGCAGGGCGATTTGCTTATTCATTATGACATAAAACACCTTTAAATGAACACCTAGTGTAGAGATCTAGTCTGCATATATTGGAGGGAGGGTTGGCCTAGTGGTTATGGCATTGCGCCTGGCATGGCATTGCGAATTCCAGAGGTCCTGAGTTCAAGCCCCACTCCCACAGACTGCCACCCTGCGTCCCTGAGCAAGACCCTTAATCCCACACTGCTCCCCAAGGGGATGGGTTAAATGCAGAGGTAAATCTCTCCAGTATAAGATTAATAAAAGTTCAATTATTATATATTAATGAACAATGTTCTGGTATAACATGCTTTTCTTTACTTCTGAGAAGAAGGTCAACCTTTTAGGACTTATTGGGATGTAGGTCAGACGTTTTGCCACAGATTGCATCATCCTAGGCTGCAAGTTGTTTCTTCCACCTTCATCAGTAAAAAACCGTTTCACAAACATTGCATTCAGAGCGAATAATTTTAAAAACAGTTTCTTTCCCAAAGGTGTAAAATCAATCCCCTATCCTGGAGAGACTTAACACTAATTTCAAGACCGATATCCGTTCATTGGCTGCTCTAGCCTTACTTTATTGGACTGGACTATATTTATTTAATGCTACATCCCCATTTTCATTATTACATCCTTATCTTAAGCAATATTGTTTCAGCTGCTGTAAGTCCTCTTTTCAATATAATTTCTATGTCTGTATTTAATCTCTTGCTTAAGGACATACAGATGCTCTATGGTGAAGTGGTTAAAGGCTTTGACTGTACGGGGGGAGCCTCATTTGAATACAGGTTGTCAGGAAGAACATGTGACGTAACAACTTTGCCAAGACTTTAAGAAAGTAGTAGTGACTTTCTGGGGCAGCAGCTGAATATGGGGGCAGCCGAAAGCACTCAAAGATTTTTACAGACTTCCTATGTTGTCTGTTTTGTGTTTATGTGCATTTTGTGCCAAGTGTCTGGATGAAAACAATATTATGGACCAATATGACAATAAATATTCCTGATATAAAATATCATGCTGGATTTGGGACAAAAGCCTGGAAACTAATACTGCAATACTAATACTTTTTTAAGACTTTGCAAGTTTTTGCCTATTATCCTCTAAACATATGTAAAGCTCACTCAGATATTAAGGAGAGATTCTTAGTTATCTAGTTTTGGCAGATGTACCTAGATTTAGCTCTAAACTTTTATTTTACCATTATTGTACCATTGTGTTTGCAACGATATTTAAGATCGTTATTATACTTTTTGGAAGTAACATCTGCTTCATTCTTAAGGCTATTGCAGTCTTTAAATGTTTCTTAATCCAAAGTTATCTTTATTTTAATCCAGGAAGATAACTACAGGTGAATATAGATAAGTCTTTCACTTTTTGACTGGATCAGTAGTAGTTCTGCATTTAAAGAATGCAAAATCTAATAGGTACAAAAATAGATCTTGTATATGAGCTTATATCACAGAAAAATTACGGGATACAGTAATAGGTATGGGAGTAAACTTAAACTACAATTGCTTTGGGAAGGTATTTGGCCTAGCACAGGATTAGGCATGCTCTATTTGTTCCTTTCAATTCTGTGCACAAAAGAAAATTGCGGAATGTAGAACCATAGTTTTCCAATGGATAGAGGATACAGAGTTCCTGTAACTCTTACTTAATTTTTAATACATTTTAGAGGTATCTGAACCATGATGTCTCTAATATTCTGATAGATGCGATTGTCATCGACATATTGAGATATTTGCTTGTATTGTTCTGTAAAGGAATGACTGGAGCATTAGGTACCATAAATTACTATTTAGTAGCAATGCTGTAAACCTATTTTAACCCCACTGTATCATCTGTATCATGTCATATGCCTATAAAAATGTTCCCATTACCTCCCAACTGTTTAAACGGAAGCTTTAAACCACAAATGTATGAAAGAAAACATCATTCCTGTTTGGATATAAGTATGCATTATATATTTCATAACAAAAATAAAACATCTTCCTTTACTGACTCTCGCATCTCCTCTTTGCACACATACATCCAAACCATATGCAAAACTTGACATCAATCAGATATACTGCAATATAACAAGAAACATGGTTGACAATGAAAAAAACAACTGCTTAAAACAAAATGACACTGAGATTGTGATACTGGTGAGAGCAAAGGACTGGACCAAACATACCACTCGCATGTCTGCAGAAATTATTAAAAACATACAAAGACTGAAAGTGATAAAAGCAAATGTCCACACGCATAAATAGATTGCAAATCAGCAATGCATCCTGTTTTTTTAAGATTATATGTACATGGCAGGTAAGGCAATTTAAAAATTTAGGCTGTTTACTCAATAAGAACAAATTGTCCATCAGTCACAATGTTGCCTCTGTAAAACCCTCCCCAGCTTTTTCTTTACATTATTATTCCTATTTTTCTTTTGCTGTCTTCCTTTGAATGCAACAGTTTTTTTATACAAAATGGATCACTTTTTTGAGTCTTAGCACTGGACACCCAAAACATTTTGACCCAACAGTCTATTTGCCGTTTTGCTTGTCTTCTGAAGTCTCCATCCCAAAGTCCTTCCATCCCGTCTGAGTCCAAGCTTCATGGCATCTTCTCTTTTCTTTGTAATTGGCAGCACAGTTCAGTTGCCCTCATCAACACTGATTTTTTAAAGCACCTTTGGCATTCTGTGATTCTTTTCAGTCTTTTTCATTCTCATGACTTAACGAGAAAGTATATTTTCCTTAAACAAAGTTTGCATGGTGGGTAGGGAGATGGACACAGAAAAAATAAGGTGTCTTCTGGTTTAGGTCCATCCAAGTCTGCTGTCCCTTAATCGAAGGAGGCCTCACCTCACATCTACTGGAGAACAGAGAAATAAAGGTAAAATTACTAATCATAAAAGCACACATGCATTTTTTCATAAATAACACATAGAATCTTAATATTCCAATTTTAGCACTTAAAACCATGCATTTCTTACAAATACAACACACACAAAAAACCTATAGTTATCTCAATTAAGATATTCCACCATGATATTAATGGCCTTAATCAGCTGAAGCAAAATCGTGTTCAGTTTCATTTGTGTCTGTCCAAAGTCCAGTGTGAGGCAAAGGAAAAGTGATGATATCATATCCCAAAAAGCTTTTATACCCCTTTGGAATGTTTTTATAATTTATTTTGTTACAAAGCACACTTCTAAATGATTCTTAGTATAAATGTCTCTATGATAGTCCCAATAGTTAAAAACAACACTAGTGAATAAACTGCATCAAGTAGACATTGAGACCCATTAAGCAGGTCAGGTATAGTCTAAATCTGATACGTAGAAGTTTGGTTTAAGAAATAAAACAATATTACTGTACAGTTTTTCAAATTTTCTGTTTGAAAAGGTTATATAAGAGTGCAAATCTACATTCTTAAAATTCCTGCCCATTTTTCTCAGAAGCATCCCCAGAGCATGATGGAGCCACAACCATGTTTTGCTCTAGGTTCAGATTAATGTGCAGGGGCAGTTTTTTTTAAATGTATTTTTTTGGTCTATCAGGCAGATTACCAATGCATCACAATGAGGCTTGTAGTTGTGAGAATGACAAGTTAAACCTTTAAGGGGTATGAAAGCTTTCACAAAGCATTGTAAAAGCAAGACAAATGAACTTAGAAGTTTGTCAAAACAAGTATGGTGCACACAACATTTTGCAAGCACAGTGCTGTGAGGCAAAGCACAAAGTGAGCATGCTCATAAAGCCACAAATTCAACATGCAAAATTAGGATTTGGGGTGTAAAACTTGTCAGCCCTCCTTCTTTTCAAACTTTGATTGGTGTGCCGGTGATTAGCCTGCCCCATGTTTTGCCTTGTTTGGGCCAGAGTAACACCGAAAGGTGATTCCAGTGCTTAAGTCCTACCTGTGTCCTGTCACAGCCTTCCAGTGGACTTTGGGCAATAAGAGCAACTTTATTATGAGACCAATAAGTCCTTGCTGTGCCTTAGATTTTTAGGTTTCCTTTTTTTACCTTTAACCCTACGATGGCCTGAAAACACAAAAGTTGGGGAGGGTGAAAAGGAAGGAGGGTTTAAAGCAAGAGGCAGGCTTTATGGTAACCGAAGATACCGCAAATTCCCTGGGACAGAAGCAGAGAGTGCAAAGCCATAACTCAGTTTAAATTCTTCAGGTGCCTTATCAGTGCACATTACAGCACTTATCTGAACATAGATATGGAAACCCTTCAGATCAAGGCACGTTACCTGCCGTCAAGCCAAGCAGCCTTGAACACAGATCCTTGACACACAGATTTGCACACAAATTCTTACACAGCAAGTGCTTAAAGCTTCCCCTTGCAGGTGTGCAGCTTGCTTGGAAACATTTGGTGGTAAAGGTACATTTAGTGCAAAGCAGACAGACATTAGGCAGGTGTGCACATAGACTAAAGGCGCAAATGCAGGATTTTGGCCAGCAAACTTTAGTGTCTAATTGGGTAAAATATTTGTGTGGAAAATGGATGCTAAAACATCGTGTAGGGATGGCTTAAAGGAAATATGAGCTCAAATTTACCTGTCTCTGCATCTAAGTGTTCTACCACATGATGTTGTGATGTGCAAACACACTCCAGGTGGTCCTCTAACCGCACAAAGACCTCCTTCAGCTTGGGTCTCCTTCTCACGTACTCCACCTTGGCTACCTAAAGAGAGGAAGAGGAGAAAGGTTAGCTATAGGCTCCTGCACATTTACTCTTTCCTGTGTGCGTTAATGAATGCACGTTCTATTTGCCCACCAGAGAACATCAAGAGACATAGCTCCATGACTGATGGCATATGCATAAACTAATTCATAAAAAACTCAGCCAAGGCTTGCTTGTTGTTTGAAGTGTGACGGGACCATTCCTTACATGCTGATTCATTAGGTTTCACTTGTTGTGTGCTCTATGGTCTGTAAGCATCTGAATGAAGTGTATGACCCTCCTATGAGTTGAAAGAGGAGAGATGAAGGGTGGGATAGAGTATTCTGCACCCTTAGGCCCTGGGAAGGTTTATTCTGGCAAAAGAAAAGAAGCTGGGAGATCCCCTAAGCTCAGGCCCAAAGCATCTACATCCAAACATACACCTAAACTCATTCACCTTGCCTCAACATGTTGATTCTAAACCATGTTTCCACATAGATTATGGAAAGCTCTGCTTTGCTTGCATATAAGAAATATTCAGCACCTTGCAAAATATTCACACTGCTTGCACGATTATACATTTTGTCACATTGCAACCTCAAAGACCAGTCTTGAATTGAAAGAAAGCCAGAAGAAGTGACACAGATATTAACATAAAAAAAGAAGGTACTCTTTTAAGTGAGATCAAAATTGTATTCTTTGGTTTGCACATAAAATATTAAACCTGCCATCTTCTCCATGGTGAGACACGGTGGTGGCTGCATCATGTAATCAGAAAGCATTACTTTATCCCCTGCCAGCGGTTTAATTTAGAAGCTACATTTGAGATTGCTAATATTCCTTTAAGCCAAACACATCAACAGAGTTAAATGGATACCCAATCATTTGCACTATGAAGCATCTCTTACAGTGTAATTAATCATCGACTGTACAGAATTTTTATTTTCTCGTGAACTACCAATTGACAAGAACTGTTAGATCAGGACTTGTGTGTTAGAGGGTGAAAATGATTTGAGACAACGCGAGACGTTTATGAATTAGCAGGAAAACAACCCCAGGAATACATCCTAAACTACTACGGAATACCTTAAATCAAAGTATATTAATGTGTTAGAGTGACCCAGTCAAAGCCCAGACCTAAATCTCCTTATATGTAATGCAAGACATGGAAACTTTGATTTGCTGTTGTTCTCTTTACTTAGCTCAACATTAGCTGCTTTGCCAACAAAAATGTGCAAAATGGTAAAGAAACAATTCAAAAAGATTTGTAGCTGTATTAAAACAAAAGGTGGTTATTCACCATATTAACCTGATGAAATGAACCTGAATGTTCACCGCAAATTACAAGTTATTATTAATTCCCCTGTACTTCACAATAATAAACCACCTGTTGGCCTGTCATATAAAATCCAAATAAAATGCATGAATGTTTGTGGGAAAAGCAAAACAAGAATTCTTGTCATTCCAAGCAACACCCTCACAGCTTCCCCTTAATCAGCTTTTTACAACCATCAGTCCAAGGGATATGAATGCCCTGAGCTCTCATCAACAATACACTACTGATTAAAGCACAGATGAAAGTTAAATAGAAAAGGTTGCATGGAGGTTATATTGTTGTGCAACTCAGGAAAGGTGGGCACATGCTTTTGCCCCTCTGATCTAAATGCCAAGAAAGGTAACATCTCAAATCCTCCCTGAAGGCCCTAGAGTCACACTGAAACAATTTCCTCAGCTTCACCTATTCCAATTGTAGCACAAGAAAGGATATTAGCTGAAAATCTTGGTGCACACTCTGGTATGAGCAACACAGTGCCATAGTTGGCATGAAGCTTCTGCATGCATATAACCAATGATAGTTTGTTTTCCTCTATTCTGTAATGGCGCACCGCCAAGCCTGGCTCTTGGTGGTGAGTCAGTCATGCAGACAAATCAACATACCAATCCCTGTCTGATAAAACAAACAATAATGTTGAAATTAAAGAAGAGAGAGAGAGAGAGGGCTGCGTTTTGTTGTTGATGTAAAAGTGGCTGCAGGGCGGGGGGGCACGGTGCGACTGGAACTGAGGCAGTAAAGACGCAAAGGGCAAGCAGTTTTTAGCAGCCACTCCTTTGCAACATTTCTAACAGTGTGAAAAAAAGTAGAAAAGAAAGGGAGTGAAAAGAGGATAAGCAGGAGAGAGAGGTATGCGGAGGGCAAACAGAGGACAATAGTGTCTGGGTTATTGGTGGTGTGTTTGCTGTTACCCAGCCATGAAAGAGAAGAGGAGCGGGTGAAAGGCCAGAATAAGGAAGAAACTAGGAGTAGGAAGGTTAACCACCATTCTCATTAGCTCTCACAGGGGTGTGTATGTGTGTGTGTACAAATAGAGATGGTTATTTAAGAAGGGGGAGGAGCACCGAGCCATGATCATGACTTGCATTAGAAGGCATTCATGTGTTACCTATTAACACTTAGTCTCTGGGTAACCCATTTGGGAAATTTATTAAACCAAAACTCAAACAACAGATAGAGAATTTATCACAGTGTTGTTGCATTTATCAGCCAAAAGTGTACAAAACATCCCAAAATAGGACAGGTTTTAAAAGAAATCTGCCGCCAGCGCTTAATCCGATTATCTGACTGGAAAGTACTGATGAAAGGAGGCAGAGATGAAAGATGGAGCTGTCGTTACTGACAGCTTGTCTGCTGATGGCAGGTATGGGAATGTCTGTACTGAGGGGCTTCCAGAAGTTGCTAGCAGGGAGCAAAAAAGAGAAAGTCCAGTCCAACATTAACTGCTGACGCTGATTCTAATGACTAAAACACACACAAACTCTGTCGGGCAAAACAAACAGCTAATGTCAGAAGGATGAAGCAATGGGATATAAGACCCAGCAGTACATTTGTCTCCTTAGTTTGCACACAGCAGGACTAAAAACGCTCACATATCAAGCAAGCAAACACGTCTATAAATCTCTAATAGTGTTATTGCGGCAACTATAATAGGAACACCCCCCTAACACCAAACTGGACATATGCGTTTTCCTGAGGACTGCAGTAATAATTTATTGCCTAAATTCAAAAAAGTGTCAGAAGCTTTCAAAACAGCATTTGGCTCTTATATTCCTGTGTGAAGATTTGTTGGCTGTATGAAAAACTTCAGTTTAACCTAATTAACATGCTACTCTATTGGTTAGTGTAGCCATTAGAAGACCTGATTCCCCGTGGCCGTTAAGGGTTGGACACAATTAGTACCAACAAAGAAGCAGGCTGCAGCCCTTAAATAATGCCAACCACTAAGAGGCCCCAAATCTGGCAGCAAATTTCTGCAGACCATCACCAATGCAAGCCGGAACCACTGTGACGAAGAAGGAGAGATCTATATTTTTCATGTTGATTATATGAAATGCTCATCCTATAATCTGAATGTTGCAGCTAAAATGGGGACACTTCAGTCTTTACAGTATTTGTCTGATTTTCTCGAATCTGGATTAATCGTATTCTCTGTTTTAGGTATAAACTTCCAAGGCCATAGCCCATCAACTTCAATGCTTTAGGTATTTCACATTCAAACATGGTAGACAACATGCCTTGGTTTTAACTAGTTGTTTTTTAAGTTGTGCCTGATATCCTGTTATTAAACATGTCTGCACTTTCTGGTCAAAGCTCAATGAGGCCTTTTTATCAAAATAGCTGCCGTGTTCTACTCATTTAGATTGCTTTGTTTCCCCATTCTGAAACTCAGTACAAACATCAGCAAGCTGTGCTCACCACATCTAGACTCCTTAATGTTTGTTTCCTTAATCTTCCCATCTATACATTCTTGCACTTTGTTGCACAGCCAGTGACTTCCTACTTGAAACATAGATCAGAAAGAGCCTCTCTCCCATACTACAACACTGGGCCCCATGCTCTCTTTGTATAAATCAAACCGCTTGAAATTCCCTGGAAGTCAATGGCCCTGAGAAAGAATCCCCTGAGTGGCAACGGATATCCAATCCAGAGGGTTTGGGGTGAGGCATGAGGCTCTGGGAAGCACACCCCCTTTTGCTTTTGGCTTGTCCCCAGTGTCACCAGCAGCCTTTCTGTGTGAAGCCGTTTGTCCAGGTCGGGGCTAATTGGGAATTCCCTGAGCACAGAACACTGACGATGAGAGCATGATGAAGGAAGGGGAAAGTTTTGCTCCAGACTTCCAAGCAAAACACAGCAGGGATGTGGATGTGCACCGCGGGCCATGGCAAACTGGAACAGTGACAGATTGAAGCAAAAATAAATAAAAAAGTTCATGTGTATGTTTGCAGAATGGAGAGGGGTGGAAAGAGGCTGGGCAGGGTCACAATTCATCCATCAGGAGGGAAAACAGGCAACAGAGACACTCTGTGTTTACTGCCCAGAAAAAAAAGAAGAGAGAGGAAAGGCTTTGTACATCTCCATCTGTTACTATAGCTGTTTGTGCCATGAAATAATAAAAAGGAAAAGAAAAAAAACATTAACACGGCTGACTAATTTGCGTTTAAAATTTTCTTTTTATTAATTTTTTCAGAGTATTGCAGTAGGGTAAGCATCAAATATAGCTCTTAAAAGTAATGGACAATTTATGTTTAAAACGTACAGCCTCTCACTGTGGGAAGGATTTTTTTATGACTTCAGAGCCTCACACATCGTTATTTCTGCACCCTTCGGCACACCGTTTGTCAAACAGGAAGAGCAGAAGAGCTTAATCTAAACACACACCTTTTTAACAAGCATGTGGATGGATAACTTAATGACTGAAGGGGATTTAATTGCAAACTTTTGTTTAAACTTTTAAAAATTATGAAAAAAACACCATACCAAGTCCAACTGTGCACATCCAGTTTTACATAGGGATGCCATCACTGCCCTGGAAACACCATTTGCACAATCACCTCATTTGTGCATGTTTATCACCAAATTTGCTCATATTAATCTTGCAAAATGGTAAAACTCTAGTTTATACTATTAATACCAGTACAATCAAGTACGACAATATTTTAAACACAGCCACTAAAATTAACATTGCCTTTAAAAGAGAGTCGATACATCTCATTTTACATTTTTGTGATGCATTTTTTTCTTATAACTGAGATACTGTGAGAATTTCATACCAGTCCGAACCTGATTGCAGTACTTAAGACAGAATGAACCCACGTCTTTCTGTTTATTCCCAACTCCAATTCCATCGGCAGAAACCATAATTTTAGAAAGTGACATTACTGAGCACCCAATGGATGAAAAGTGAACAGATTATAATGAGAGAGAGCACAGATGATGCAGAGACATGACATCTGGGGTAAAATTAGAGAGTTGCTGTTTCAGGGGAGACAGAGGGAGTGAACAGTTATTTCACACAACAGACAATCAGACTCCAATATTGAAGCGTGCAGAGAGGAGATGTGGACGGGCTGAAGGATGAGGAACAGGCAGGGAGGACAGCAGGGGAAGAGTGAAGTAAAAATACAGAATATTGAGTCAAATATTATTTTAAAAAGACTGCTGCCCTTTCTGCTGAAGCATTCCAGCCGCTGTAGCAGTAGCCAACATCTCAGACACTCCCATGGTCTGCGACCTGCCCCACCATGTTCACACAAACTCCCTCACCCGGCTTCATCCAACAGGAGAGTTGACTGAATCAAAGGGTAAATAATTCACAGCTGCGAGGCACTTCAAACACAGAGGCCCCTTACTCCCACCGAACCCCCCTACCCTGTCCCTCACATGATCATCAATCATTCTCACTGTATCAACGCCACACTTTTTATTTATGAAACACCCCGTAAGTCAGAGTCCCACACAACCGCAGGGGCACCGCTACTGCTACCCCCCAACGCCCCACCATGACCCACCATCGGCTGAGGTAACCATGTGTAAGTGTGTTTGCGAGCAGGGGTCAGGGACCCGGAGGCTGGCGCTGAGAGATATGTGGGACCCCCACACTCAGCGCTGGGGCCATTTCCGCCTGGCCTCAATTGTCCTCCACTTTGATCCAATCGCCATCAACACTTCATTACTCTGCGGTCTGTCTTCCTCTTGCTGCAGCTTCACACAAAGAGCCTCATCTGGGTTTGCAATGCATTAAGGATTTACTCTCTCTCATCCACACTCCTGTTCTATAAAGATGAGTCCTGAAAAACCCTCTCTGAAAAATACTTGGGTGAAAGTCAATTACAGGTTTCCAGCTATTAAAAGATATTAGATTGAACTAAATTGTTACAGCAATATACCACTTAGATGAGATTAAGAAACATCATGGGGTTAATTTAAGAGGTTGACTCTCATGTTTTCCTTGTATTTTTTCAAGTTGGCCTCAAAACATTTATGTATGTAAGTTTATATACATTTGTCTTTCAATCTGATTACTGTTTTCTAATCATTTTTCTCTCAGAGAGCCACTTTATTTGATTCGGGAGTGTGCATTGCACTTGTTTCTCTATGGGGCTTTTATGGAGATACTGTAAGTAATAAATCTCAATACATTAAGATAATAGAACTGCTTTTGTTCCAAAAAGAGACAAACCAGTTGTTTTAATTATTATGGTTAGAGTAATGTTACCATGACAGCCTCTTAATTGTCTGAATTTTATTTTTAGTAAGTAAGGGGATGCCTTATCAGGCAAGCTGACTGGCAGTGCACAGTAACAGGTGAGGGAGAGGAAGTTCTGTGTTACTCTGTGCCAAAAAAAGCTGTAGAAAACTTAAGTCAGTTTTCTACTTTCATTGTCTTCTAAATAAACAGACTCTCAATTTCAAGATAAAGAAACTGAGGAAGCTATGCCAATTCAAAGAAGCCTTAAACAAAGTGCAGAAAGGATTATTTTCCCGCAAGTCATTCACCATTGGACTTTTATGATAGATGGGATGGAAACAGTCATTTCCACTTTCATTTCTGACAGTTAGGCATTGGTCGGTTACCATTATAAAGGATTAGCATGGTTTGAAAAAGGCTAAGAGTTTCAAAACTATTAACATTTTTGCTATGAACTGTGAATCATAATCACAATATTGTATTTTCTGCTCAAAAGCATGCAGGTTGCCAATTCCTGCTGGTTTATATTTTGTCTCTGATGGAAAGGCATGTACAAGACCTTTGGTCTAGTACTTTAAACCATACAAGTCTGAGATGGAAATTAAAAAAAAAAGTTGAAAAAGAATGAGAGTGGAGCAAAGAGGACATACTAAAGAAAAAAAGAAGGGGACATTGCAATTGAGTGTTCCTCTGGTTAGATCTTTGTAAATTAACTGCTAAACTAATGAACAAGAAATGCTTCAATAGAAGTCCTGAGCAGACCTCTACTGCTTCTCTCGAATCCCCAGCCTAAAAATTATGGATTAAATATGAGGAGAGGTACAGATTTAGATGAATCTAGAGTAGTTTGAGGTGGGAAGAGAACAGTAGAAGTCCTTTGTACTGATCCTTGGATTACAGAAGAAAAACAATCCAGACCTCTGGAAGACAGATCATTTTTAGCTTTCTACTTACTAAAGTGAGAGGAACAATCTGAACTACTGTTCAAACTCTAATTTTGGAACGAGATAATGCTCCTTACAGACAATGTGGGGAATGTCTCTTGTCCAGAGAAAGCCCTGAGGGATGCCCTCTTTTCAGATGCAACGCCTCTCACCCTCACAGCAACCTTCAGAAAATCTGTCTGTCTGTACGCCTATTCTATCGCCGGTGTCATGAGGGGGACACAAACAAAGCTGCATACAGCATTTTGGGAATAGCTGAAACAAGCATCTTGCAATGTGGTTGTGCCTTTCAATCCCTCTGATCACAGACAGAGATTCTATTGAGGATGGCAGTCAAAGTTTGGTTGAGCTGCTTCCATGCAGACAGATGAAGCATCCCCACAACATCACACCCCGACCATCATGTCTTAAAATGGGGGTGGCATATTTCAGATAACTTGTCAATCCAATTAAGCTATAATTAGCTTTTTGAATTTGGGCTAAAAGGGGATTTTTTTTTTTTTTTTTTTGATAGCAGAAAAGAGCCCCCATCTTCCACAATTTGGCTGTTTCTTTTAATAGATTTTAACTCCAACCTTTTCCTGGCTTTATTTAATTAAGGCCAGATTTGTAGACTGTGTTTCCATTAGACAAATTCTTCCACCAGAGCTACGGATCTCTGCAGTTTATTTAGAATAACAATTAGGACTATTTGCTGCTTCTCTGATATCATGTCTTAATAATATTCATCCTCCTGTTCAAAGCATAAGGGACTGATTCATAACCTTACATTGTTATTTGCTAAAGCTGTTGAAACTCATGCATCCTCAGTGCACCTTTGTGTCAGCCCATTCCACAAAATCCCAGTAAAATTGCATGAATAAAAACTCCATAGCCAAGATTGGTATTTGTTTTATGACTCTGCTAGTCTATCAGGCGGAAATCTTTAAAGCCTTGCATGAAAGGCAAAAGAAAAACAGCTCTGGCAGTGCCAGTGCCTGGGCAAGATCAAGCTGCTGCAGCAATAATTAAGTGCAGATATAGACAAACACAGCCAGAGTATTCTTGGCTATGCTGTTTATACCTTGGTTGTCTCTAGCTTCCACGGGGGCAAACCACATAGTCCCCATACCTCCAAACAGAGCAGATCACCAACTAAATAGCTCTACTGTAAATATAACCAGAAATTCATCTCATCTCCTGCCACCATGTCTTCTCTGATCCTGAACAGAGGGACATGCTTTCAAGCAAGCCATGCCTCTCATTCTTACTGTCATTTCGTCTCCAGTGGGCACATTGCTTCCAGAGAAGACAAAAGGATAAACAAAACTAAGATGAAGAAGCAGTCCTGCAGAATGTGACGCTTGGACAATCTCAGGCATTGTTTTTTATGCATTGATCTTGGCAGGAGCTTCCCTCTCTGGGTAATTCCTTCAACAAATATCCCAGCCAACAGCCTTATTTGCACCATCCCTTATGCCAAGCAAAGGATCATAGGATGGGGGTTGAACAGGATAGGGTGTAAGGGTAGGTCAGATGGCCAATATGTGGGAAATAGTAAAATTAGGGTGATTGACATGGGAGTTCAGGGTTCATCCACATTTCTCATGCCAACATTCCAGACGTCTTACTCCTTTTTCTTCAACTTTTATAGTAGATATATAAAACTTTACAAGGCTTTAATGGCAGAGTTCCACACAATGTTCAGGCTTTAGACATAGGACCTCAAAATACAGCAGACTGCAAGTAAAACCATTGGTCAACACAGTCGGTCCTTAAGCACAGGACTCTTACATATCTTAGATCTTTGATTTAGTGAATAGGCCATTAGTAGTGTCCTGTTTGGTGGCATGCTGATTAACTTATGTAGTCAACTAACTGAGCTGTAAAAAGCAAGGACACGTCTAAGCCATGCAGGGTGTTGGCGCTTAAAGACTACAGTTGGATACAAATGAGTAAAACAATCAATGGATAAATGTATGGATATATTTGGTATGCTTACACTTCCTGTCTTACCTTAACTGTGCGGTGGTGCTTGCGGGACGGGTGACAGCGCATGTTGCTGGTGTTGCAGCAGCCTGTGCAGCGCTTCACCTCCACACAGGGTGGCCATATCAGGAAGTTGGCAGACGTGGAATCCACCTGGCTGCGGGGGATCTCGTAGATCACCGTCCTTGTCTTGCACGCCGCAGGGACGGCTTCTTCAACTGGAAGTGAGACAGGGTCAGCTTAATGCTTTTATGCTTTTTTCATACTTGTTACATCTGGTGACGCATTTCCTAAAAAAAAAGTGCTTCTGTTTTGACGGAATCAGATCTTCAAACACAGCTGCTTGGATTCTTCATGACTCACTTGATGTGAGAGCAGTTTGTCTTGCCTCAAATCATAACTAACATCTTTTATGAGTGTTAAGAACACAAGCTTTCTTTAAAACTGATCTCATATCAGCTAAATGTCTAAGGTGCATGTGGGACTTAAGAAGACAGCTGCATTGTTAAGGACCCTCAGTACAGTTAACGTAGCATGACGAGCAAAGGCAACCTTTATTTACACAGGTGGGATATTTATTAACCACGTGTATTGGATTTAACAGCATTATAACAAATTAATTCTGGTGGGTTTTATAAATAAGTCATATTTTCTACATGCAGTAAGATATTTCTATGGTAAATTCTAACATTTTTTATTCACTTAAAATTTTGCTTTAACATTTTGATAAGAATTAACTTAACTATCGGTTAGATCAAACAATTAGCTTTGCCTATTTATCAATTATACTGTCCAACAGACAACAGTAAGGTGGATTTATTGGTTGTTTATAAGGGCTGGCAGAATGCTAACTGTGACGAGTTTCTCTGTTAGACTGAGAAGACTGTATTCTGCTCTAGCCAATTTATCAACAACATTAATGTTAATCTCAAATTTGCTAGTAGGCTTGTGTTCTTAACCCTAGTCTGTTAACTAACAGTAAACCTAAGCTGTAGTTCTCAGGAGAAAGGCTTAAGGTTTAGATCATCTTTTTATTCATTATTCACAGATGTTTATTTCTCAGTCACGGGTTTATTCTTTTTGTTTTAACATGTGGAAAAAGCTCAATTATCTTAATAATTGGGTTTAGAGTTTGGCCCTATACTTAAATGAGTACATTTTTAAAGACTGGTTTGAATTTAACACATTTCTGTTTCTAACTTTAAAAGATACTCATTAGTTTCAGAAAAGCATACACAATTTCTTTCTAAAAATATTGGCTAAATATGTTGAAATTAAATGTTTACAAAATGTCACACCAATTTTGTTTTATAGTTGTTTTATCAGTGAGTTAAGAGGCATAAAACTGTTTGCAGTAAAATAATCATCTTGTAAAGGGGAAATGCCAATCGTGCATTGAATGTAAGGGCTTCTGTTGAGCACTCCCAAAATGCTATATCTTATGGTGCAGCACAAATAAATGAAACATGACCAGCAGCTTCAATCACTTCAGTTTCTGCACTACTGTGAGAGCATGCACTCTACACTCTGCATGGTATTCTCCACGCCTCGATCAGATATCGTACCGCGTGGCGTTTTATGAAGAAATCTGACTGGGAGCAGAAGCAAGCTGCAACTTGAACCCTGAATGTCTGGAATTTCCACGCTCGAGGATATATCTCTGCCTGACGTGTGTGTCTTTAGATCTTAGAGCCTCAGGCCAATTAGAAGGCTTGGTGTCAGACGTCCTCCTCAACCCTGCGCACTAGCCTCCCTTTCTCATGATTCCTTGATTGCAAATAAATACTGGGTAGATGTCTTCATTAGGGTGCCTTTTATCTCTCTTTAAAAGCAGTATAAAAACCACTAACTGTTAGCTTTGTTGGAAATGAGTGTAAAGTGAAGTGTTTCATCTCCTGGGAACCAAAGTGAAATTTTAGATTATTTTCTTGCCCTGCTCACACTGCGTGTACCAGTTTCTCATGCGTGACACAATAATGCCTCCTCTGGGCTCTGAAGGTCTTACCAAGACTCCTCTTGCGTCGGCTGTGTAGCTGCGAGCTCTTCAGTCCATTGTAGTAACCATGATGATTGGAGGAGTTCTTATGATGATTGTGGTGCTTGTGATGCTTGTGCTCCTCGATAACATCGTTTCCCGTACCTCGTCAGAACAGAGGGACACCATGTTAATAATGTCCCAAAGACATTTAATAAAAGAACAAACTAAAAGCATGCAAGCCATGTTGAATAACTTGGTGGACTTAGATTTAAACTGCAATTCTGCTCAATTTTATTCAGGTCAGTTTATAAAGCAAACATTTCCAATACGAAAACCGATATTGCAGCCCTGATTATTGACTGGTACCAATATTGACTCAACAATTTATCAGCATGTGTCAAACAAACCTTTATTACTTATTTTGTTGTATGTGGAATTTTAAAAAAACAAGCCTGATTAAGTGATATTACTCAAGCTGAGAACAAAAGTCAACAACAATAGGTATGAGAACAGCTGACCCGTGTATTATTAACCAATGAGATACAAAAACTTGAAAGAAAAATCTGGCTGTTATCAGACCAATTTTCCAGAATCAATATCAGATCAGGAAACGCCTACTAAAGACAAAGAGGTTCAATCTGTATGCTACTATAGATAATCAAGCTTGTTTTTGTTTCACCTCAAATAATCCAGCTTATTCTAGTACAGCCGGGTTATATAGTAACACTGAGATCCAATCGCACAATGCAGTTTGATCCTTTAATAACAGCACAGTCAAGGAGCTTTTAACAGATTAGTAAAGGGCGACTGCTCGCACAATTAGCTTGCAACCTTGTGAAAACTGCTGATGTTTCTTTATACATTAATAAGTTGAATGTTTTTTAGGGTGAAATAGGAATTTTCAGCTACAACGATAACAACAAAGCATTGGTTGGTCACACACCCATAATGACATGAAGTATCAATTATAGGGTTTACACTTCCCTTCAATGTGCAAGCATGGCAACTCCTATAAGGTTACAAACAGTTCAGAGTACATTGGCTGCAGGTAGGAGGTACGGCTCTACACAGCGCTCTGGTTAATTGCTGGGATTACGTGTCAGCCTCCCTCAGTGACTGGGCTAAATTTACTTTAGCAGTAGCAAGACGAAGGTGAGTCAGCATGAACTTTAACAAACAACCAGCTTTCACAGACACGCAGAGGCTTAAAGTGGTCATTTGACAGGTAGGGCCCGGTCACCTTTATTTCAGGCCAAATTAGTGGTTCTGTGTCCCTCATTTACTGAAAATGTTTGCTTTTCAATCACTCTGTGGTTTTTCGTTAAAGTACGTGTTTTGCTAACACAGCCTGTTCATTTTTATTCATATTCACCGTCATCTGATAAGACTTGCTTGTTTTGGTCTCCGCCCAGACTTTCAAGGTGGATTAAGCAAAAGTGCCAGACCAGCAATAAAATGATAAAGCTTCTCCGTAGGATCCTGAGAATGTCTGACTATGTTTGCAAACTGGGTGGGTCTGCCACTTTCTGGTTATAGCATACCTGTCGAGAACAATTCTGCACACGTACACTAAACAAAAAGACACGCTAACAATTGGAGAAACTCTTCTCGTTATCCTAAACAACATAGAAAAGCCTTAAGCACACATGTATCAACAGAGCTTAACCATAGGCAAACACAGTCATCTCATCCAGCTTTTTTTGTGCATTTGACCAGAGTCATTAGAAGGGATTTCCTCAAACCATACGCCTTCCACCACTAGGATCGGTTGTTTATTTGACTTCTGATTTCTTTTTCCAGGTCTGTCTGTCACAAAGAGTTCAGCGAATTTCTTTCCAGCTTGTCAGAGACTCAGTCAACCAGTTTGTGACCCAGAACCAAAGGTTCACTGAAGGGAAGCGTTGCCTACAGCAGAAATCTGGGAGTCAAACAGAGGGCTGAGCTATCATTCTTTCGGACCATTACACATGCACATACTGTACATAACATCCCAATCTACAAATCTTTTAAACTCTTACTGTCAGGTTAAAGTAAAATCCCGGAGAAAAATAAAACATATACGGAAAGTTTTATGCAAGGGAAATTTGTCTAGGATTTGACAAAGAGACCTCTTAAGAAATGGGAAAGAGCATGAGGTGGAAAGACTACAGATGAGGAGTGAGGGGGCTTGCTCCTCTCTTGGTTCCAGGTGACTAATAGGTATGCACACACCCAGAGCCTCTAGACAAGAGAACAGAGGACAGGAGACAGTCTCTTACCATGAATCAGTCTTTCAAGACCGGCAAATTAGCTAAGAGCCTTCACTCCCTCATCTTATTCTTTCCCTTCTCCCTTTCTTTTCATCTCCTTGAGCAAATCACCAGCTTGGTGGCTTCTTAAGAGTAAGTGACTCTCTCTTCTTCTGTTATATTTCCTTGTGTATTTCTTTTTCTAACAGTTATATGGCTGAATTGACAAAATGCTGGCTAAGGTCTTATAGGCGGAAGGGAATTTCTATGGTTTTGTGTAATAGCAGGTGGGAAACAAGTTATCTTACTTAGTCTCAGAGTTATCTCTGCTAGCTGTGCAGGAGACAGAAGACAAAGCAGATTGCACAACAACCTGCGGTCTATGTGATTGAAGCTGGTGTCTCAAGATGCCTCCAACTCCCTCCTCCACCTCTGCCCCTTGCCGAGAGTCAGGTTCCCTTTTCTATCAAAGTTCCTCTCTCATAGAGATAAGAGCAGGCAGGCGAGGGGCCACCTCAAGAGAGAGACAGAAGGAGGAGTATAACGAGGAGCGCAGCACCTTAGGGGCCAGACCGCTATCTGCAGACTTCAACAGGGTCATCTCATCTGACAGTCAGAGCTCAAGACTGGGAATTTGCAAAAACAAATGCAAGCCTGCACTGAGCACAGGAGTACAGTAAACCATCTCTGGGCGTCCTATTGATACTGCCACTTTGAAACCTCTGCCTTTCCAGGGACAGAAGATACAGATACTGACAATCAAATGCTACACATAATTATAAACAAGATCACCTGCTTGTTAAAATCGCCCCCTCCTAACTTTGTTTACATTGATTGCCTCTCTGTGCTGGGATTCTGCAAAAAAAGGTCCAAAAATACCCTCCTGGCGTCTAGAGTCTTTTAATGGCCTGGCCAGGGCTGACCAGCTGACCCTCAAGACAGATTTATGCCCTTGTATAAAAATCATTAGCCTACTACTATTACTCTGCAAAGTATTTATCTGAATGAAGAACGACATTAAGAATAAACACATTTTTACACCCACAGGGCATCATAGCAATCTATACTGGGCTCAGAGTAAAGTGGCGTAATGGCTGTTGTGGAAAAGAATTGATTGCTTTCAAGTCTGAGATTCTTCCATTTATAAAAGCTCTAAAGAGTTGTAAAAAGCATCGAACTTGTCCAAACTTGGCTAGGTGGCAGCTCCAAACAGTGTATTTCATTAGAATGCAATGGGTATAAACGCAGCTGTTGTTTTAAATCCTCAGAGGTGTGTTGGAAGAACATGAGTTAACAAATAGCATTGTAAGAACCAAGAGAGCATAAAACTCAGGGAGGAAATTGTGGAGTAAATCAGGAAGTTGTATTGAATTGGGGGTGAAAAAAAATCTCAGTTTTGAATATTTAATGAATGACTGTCCTGTTTATCATGTCAATTAAAAGAACATATGGCATAAATGCAACTGAAAACTTAAGCAGCAAGACACCACACAATAATGAGTCATGGTGGTGGCAGCATAATGCTGTAGGGGAATGGTGAGAATCGATGAAAATGCTGAACAAGCTGAACAACAACCTTAGATGTAAAGCAAGATTTGCAAAAAATAATTTCATTCTAAGCAAAAAAAAAAAAAAAAGATACAAAATCCACAGCTGATTTTTAAATAAATGCTCTGCATGCAACTTAATTGAGCTTAAACTATTAATCTGAGTAATTTTGGCATTTTTAAGTGCAAATAATTTGCAGACATAACCTAGCAATATGTACTATCTCCAAGTCTCAAATACAAAGTGCTAAACTAAAATGTCAGCTAAGGTCCTTGTTTTCATGAATATAAAATTTAGGAAAAAAATCAGCAGAAATCTGCAAAGTTGGAGCCCTGAACTTGATATATGACAGCAGCCTGTGTAAATAGTGGCTCATGTGAAGGCAAACAAATTCTTCCGCAGCACAAATGTAATTTAATCAGTAAGACAGTCTGGGTCACAGAGAGAGAAGAAACCAGCTTAACATGCAACCTGCTGCAACTATCCACTGGATTTATGGCACTAAAACATGTGGCCGTCTGGATGCATGTTCATTAGTCACCCTTCATCACACATATGCAGTATATGCAACTTTCTTGCACCATTCTTTCCTGCATTTGCATTTAGGTTGATCATGAATGCATGGCATAAAAACTTTACTTCACATGTTTATATATGATGAATGCTAATGGAATGGGACTATTATAGAAAAGTGGAGCTTAGAAAAGTATCAAGAGGCAGAATTTACCTACGGAGTCAATCTCCAGTAGCCGCTGGAGGTCGCTGATGCTGTGGATTTCACTGTTGGAGAGCCGATCGATCAGCTCCTGGGGAAACTCTGCTTCCTTCTGGAGCAGGAGGAGGGTGACAAAGAATCAAAGAAAGGAAGGTTAGACACACATCGGGTCCTTGCTTGAAACTCTCAGCTGATTGTAAATAGTTTGGATGCTTGTTTCATTAGATAAATATAGGTTTAAAAGTTGAAGGAATGTCCAATGTTCCAGCAAGGTGTCGGGGAGGCCTGTTATAATTTAGTAGAGTAATCAGCAGCTTTAGATCTCTGACAAATTAGACAAATACACTCTTTGCTTCTGGAAAATCAGACGGAAAGCTGGCGGAGCAGCACCTCGCACCCTTTGCACTTGTCGCGCTTCATCCAGGCACCTCGGACTGAGCCAGACGTGCGCAACCCTCACAGGAACAGTGACTATTTTTATCATCCAGGACGGTTCCCATGGACGCGCTTGGCCAAACCAAAACCTTTGCCAAATTTGCCCTCAGACTACAAACAGATTTGGAAGAAAAATAAAGACCAAAAAATAACAGCGTTGCGCGTCAAAGCGCACAAAAGCAGGACTGGCACTGATGACTCAAACACTGTACTCAAACTGCTTTCAATTTAACTTTTGAATGTACTTATTTTTATCTTTTATGAGACTTTTGTAAAACTTTCAGATAGTTACATCAAAATCTTTTTCCTTTTTTCATCTTGAAATTACCTTTCAGTGTTTTGTGTCTGAGTGCGTGTGTGGCACTCGAAGAAAGGACCTTTGCACTCTAAATGTGATAAATCTGGAAACAAAACCAGTCACTTTACCTCAGCAGTGGCCAATAGGTACGTCGTCCACAGCAGGAAGCAACAAATTGTGGCTCTCATCTCCTTTTAATTGGAAAGTCTTCCTCAAGCACGAAAAAAGAGCTGTCGCTTAGGAGCCCCCGAGTCGCTCCTGGCTCCAGAGGATCCACAACCATCCCCTCAGGGAGGGAAGCGGTGTAGAGTCACAGCAGCTCGCCCAGACGCCTCGTTTTCACTTGCTTGAAACCTTTAGGCTGAGATGTCTTCTTATTATTCACATTCGGCTGCGTCCTCTTCAACAAACCCTGCGCTCCAGCACAGAATAAACCTTCCTTTACGCGCACGGGAGGCAAATCCAATAAACAAGTCTGGCGCGCATTGCACTTGTCCTTCACCTTTGCAAAAAAAAAAAAAAAAAAAAGATTCACACTTTGACCCAACGCAATGGAAAGTCAAACATATTAGAACAGCTCCTGTTCTCTAGGGGACCATTTAAAGCGCGTTGGATTTTCTCTGATTTGAAAGTTTTGCGTCAAAATAATCCAAAAGATGCCCCCCCAGGAAATCACAATGGAGTAAGTAAGTAAGGCGTCCGTGTGGAGCTGTTGAGAGCGTGTTTGAGCGCAGGTCTTTGGACGTGGAGGACTCTGGAGTGAATGGTGTCAGAGCGCCTCTGAGCAGCTGAATATAGAGAGCCAGCAGCTCTGTGCCCATTGCGCCTCCCCTCGCGTTTGGCCGATCATGCATCTATTCAGCAAGGGGAGCTGGTTGGCTGGCTGCTGACTTAAGACTCCAAGATCCGTCCCCATCCCACCCCTCCTTACCCCCCTCACCCTGGGTGAGAGTGTGTATGTGTGTGTGTCCTCAGAAAAACACCGCCCATTCACAGATATGATGCATAATCGGTTTGGTTTACAGGAGGGCGCAAAAGAAACGGATCCATTTCTTAAGGAGATTACCTTGATCTCCTCCCTTATAATTAGGCAGATCGATAGCTGCATATCATTCAATTTACTGGTCTGTAATCTTCTTTAATTATAGCCAGAGTTCTCTGGATTTTTTGCATCCTCCTCTGTTTATTCCTCACTTCTTAAAAAAAAATTTTTTCACAATATGTCGCATCATGGGCTAGATTTGCATAGGGACCATAGGAACATGTCCCTACCAACAATTAGATGTGAATAACATGTTTATAATTTACAATACAGCTTTGTTGCAGCAGTAGAGGGGATGGAGAATATTGACAGACAAAAAAATGTTTGTTTATATATATTTTTTACAATGGTATTGGTATAATTCCTGCTTTAAGTGGATCGCTCTGTGAGCTAAAGACATGTTTTAGAGTCTATACCAGTTTATGATTAATCGATTACTAAATTTGTTGACATTTCAATAATCGATTATTCCGATTAATTGTTTCAGCCCAAGATAAAATACATGATATGGGTTAAATAGAGTAACTATACAATTTATTTGGTGTCCTTCGAATCTATTATTTTGCTTTATTTCATGATACAGAGAGAATATTTTAAAGATAATTGTGGGTGTTACCTTTGCACAATTGTATATCATGAAAAAAAACAGGATAAATCCACAGATAAGAGACATGTTTAGACTATATTTTGATAAAAAGGCACAGATTTACTTTCTGTCTTAGTCGCTGGTAATTTCAAATGCAAACCTTTTTAAAGTGGAAAAAAAGTCATAATTCCTTATTCATCAGAGCCGATGATGCTTCAAACATTGATAGACAGCATCTAGTGTGTGTAGCGCTTATAACATTTTTACAAATGTGCCAAGAAATGCTGCTTTTCTCTTTAAACAAAATACAATCTGATTTTCACGTCAAGCATAAAAAAACAGAGCATGCATAATTTTGCATAGGACCAATTACATCAGACTAATAGTGTCCCTACCAAAGTTGAAATCAAACCTATGCCCTTGTGTCGC
Source organism: Cyprinodon tularosa (assembly GCF_016077235.1). Taxonomy (NCBI): domain Eukaryota; kingdom Metazoa; phylum Chordata; class Actinopteri; order Cyprinodontiformes; family Cyprinodontidae; genus Cyprinodon; species Cyprinodon tularosa. The sequence goes on along the minus strand of NW_024039507.1, from coordinate 1,208,785 downwards.
ATTAACACCACAGATTTTTTGGTAAAGCATATTTGTGAAGGAAAAGAAAGGGACACACATTGAAAAATAGAATCTTTTTAAATGTAAACCTGAAAATCCATCCCTGCATCATGATGCTGCCACCGTTTCTACTGTGGGCATATTTATGGCGAGGTCTGTTTCCCTATCATTCAGAAAAATCCATTGTATCATATGGGTTCAATTAAGATGCTCAGTATTTAGTGTAGGATGAGTAAATAAAACACTACTACTACAGGTTCTGTGTTGGTTTTGCAGCAGATGCTAACCATTTGCTGGAAGTTCAATGTTATCTTTCTCCTGATGCAACTATAATGTGGCTGAATAGGAAAGATTTCCAAGTGTGTGTTTAGTTTCATAAGATGCTGTAAATTATTCATGACTTTTGGACACATGCAGCCACTTTCCTAACATGGAGTTTTAAAAACAACTGGTCCTAACTTGTCATGGGGCAATTCATTCTGTGCTGGGAGGTCCGGGAAAGAAGCCAGAGGGTCGTCACGGAGGAGATAGACATGCAGTAGCAGAAACACAGACAGACAGACAGACAACGTCAGACTCATTATCAGCCAGAGGTGCCAGCGCGATCAGCAGGGAGCCACAGGTCAGCAGACCAGGTGGTCTGGCCTACACCTTGCTCCTTCTAAGCTGGAGGGCGTTGTGTCTGGAAAGCCTGCAAAGAGAATCACCTCAGCAGATGCTACGGTAATTAACCAACACTTTTAGAATTCTGGCTAAGCTTGCTTGGTCTCATAAAAAGAATCAAATATTTTTCCGGTGAAATTTCCTTGGCTGAAATAATTTATAACACTTTACTGCAACTGAGCCCTCCTCCCTGATGTACACCTCTCCTTATTAGTTCTTTATCTCTTCCTGAATGGTATGATAAGCATGCATGAAGTATGTAATTGCTATAGTAATAGGCAGCTTCATGATGTTATGCAAATTTTCCACTAAAGGTTTTACTCTTTAACTTGAGATCCATAGATGTGTTTCAGCTATAAGATGGAGAAAATGATACAGGGACATAAACAAACCTAAGCAAAAGAGAGGAAAAATATGTCTAAAAAGTAAAGAAAAGGATTATCTTTTGCCCTCTTTTGCTTTCTTTTGCATGAGCTAATAAGCAACATGTTTACTGGCAACTGAGGCCTGTGTACCTAACAACATTAACCCCATTAAATGACTTTATAGATGCTGTTGCACAGTAAATCGAGCCATAAAGACTCTGCAGAGAAGACGTCGGGAGTGAGGTGATGACTCCTGTTTTGCCCCCGAGCAGCACATAGTTCCCAGTGATCGTAGAGAACGGTAAACAGGGGAACATTTTTGAAGAATGCGTTAGATATGAGTTACATAGCCTCTGGAGAGCTGATGTGAGCCTTTTAGTCTGGATGACCTGTCAGTTTGAATCATCTATTTCCATTCTTGGAGGAGGACTTACTTTATTTCTTGTCACTTTAAAATGTAGTTTTTATTATTAAACAATTGTTTAAGAGCTTTTTTTTTTTTTTTGGTCATTTGTGCTCTTAAACTCTTCTGTAAGTTTTATATTGAGAAAAAATTAAGAACGATTGAGAATAGTGAAAGATAACATCTTTCATTTCCCAGCTCTAACTTCATGCATTGAAAACTTTCTGAAATCCTTATTTAGTATGTTGCAAATTAATAAACTGACCTCTACAGTTAAAGGGTGAGCAATGATCAATGAAAAATGACCCCGACTGCCCGAGTTTTTCCCTCTTTGCCACAAGCCAAGCTGAACTTAAACATCGAGACTGAAAAAGCATGGCTTTTCTATCTATAATACTGTAAATACAAACTGGAAGATGCTGGAAACCCCTTTGTTTCTGTACTAAATTAAGTTGTTTTACATCTTTAAGCACAGAAACGGTGCTGACTATGGAAGAATTGACCAAAATTCCCACCTTTAGGTGTGTCTGTGATTTACCACTACACATGGAAAAATGAAAAGCCTTATGAAGCAAATTTTTCGCTGCAATAAAAAAAAAACTGAGCTATTTGACCAAAGAACAGTAGGTATCATTTTGAGGAGGCTTTCAAACCAAACAATTCTATTCCAACTGTCAAGAGTGCTTCAAGTGGTCATTATTGATATTGCACAAATAATAAAGAAATAGAACTTTATTGATCTCATAATGGAGAAATTAACTCTGGGGAGCAGGGAAATGCCACTGTGCAGTGCCTGGGGGAGAAGGATGAGGTTAAGGGTCTTGCTCAGAGAGCCAGAGTGCCAACTGTGGGTATTCAACCGGGTACTTGCAACCTTCTAAGCGTATAAGCATACTGCTCTAACCACTTGGCAGTCCCCCATATACTGTCTTTACTCACCTGTTAGATGCATAGATGCAATTATGGATTCCAAAAGGACAATGATCATTGTGATGAATTTTATTGCTATTAGAAGTGTGGCAGATTGTAGCATTGTTGCCTTGCAGCAAGAAGGCCCAGGTAAATTCCCAAACGGGGGTCTTTCTTCACATAACAAAAAACCATAATGGTTGAAACAGTTCTGTGTATGGTGGGAACCCTTTAACCAACTACAACAGTTCATTGTCCAGCTCTGGCAGCTTTGAGAGCAAAAACATAACTATTCGTAACTCAACCTTTGCTTGAACTCTGATCATGCAATGAAAGCAAGAAATCTCACACTTTAAAGTGCCAAAGAGCTATATAAAGATAGTAGGGTTGACAATAGAAACTCTGTGACCCGATAGCCGCGTGTTCCTAAATGATTTTATAGCCCTAACTGTGACATTTTCCTTCCACTCAAAGATTATAAATGTTTTCCACAGGGCATCCCCAGTCTATGACACTTAGTGATGACACAAGGCAAGTAGATTTCAGACTGGATTGCCTTGCAACAGAGAAACAAACACCGATTTTAACCTGGTGTCCCCCCCTCCACCTCCAGCACCACCCATTCGTATCATGAGCACTTATGAGTCATGGACTCACGGAGTCAGGCCCTTTGTAGACTACTGAGTGATTCCTTCCCTCCTCCCCGGGGCAGCCCTCACCAGTTTATCACTGTCCATGATGACAAGGTTGATGTCATTAGTGGTTTGATGTTTTGTAGTTTGGAACCATTTTACAAGAGCTGCTGTAATGTACAAATTAGGAGTGGTGGTAACGTTTATGGTTAGGTTACTCATGTGCACGTTCAAAAGCACACGAACACAAACTTTAGGTGAGATTTCCCAGGAGCAAAGGTGCATTATAGATTGGACTTGGAAATTATCCAGAGCAGAGTGCATATCCAGGGCAACCTCCATTCTCATAAGCAAACACACAGTGTATTTACACCATGAAGGCTCTAACACGCACTCTCATTTCAATTATTAAGTATTGGCGACAGTAAAGGTGCAGAAGTCACATGTGCAGTTGGTTCTGGATGAAGTTCTTCTTTTATAGGGACAATTACTAGCAGCCATTTAAAGGACTTCAAATATCTAACATGCGCAGCAGCCTGAATGCAATGCACTGTGGGGCCTCACAGTAACCCTTCAGAACCGTTTCCCTTCAGGTGCAGCTGTTCTGGGGTACCGTATCCAACCCCTCTTTTATAAGTCACATTGGAGTCAGGAATTCTACCTCTCAGTATAAAGAATATGATGCCACATGCACAAATTAATGTACAAAGATGTTGCTACAAGGTATGCAAGGCAGCTTTCCAGATGGGACCCATTATACATTACAGCAGCACACTGAAGTTATTCGGGGATGGCAGCATCTTCTCTTTGCGATCTACAGATATGCCAAAGTGTGGGATGGTCTTGTCATAACTCCACTGTGATGTTTTCATTCTTAATGAAATATATCTTCAGAGAATGATACTTGATCATCAGGAAAGAGAAACTGTGAAAGCTGTACCTTGCAGGTTTGCACAGTTTGTTACATTTCAACCACAAACCTCAATTTTTGCATTTGTATGAGGCTTCTTTACAAGGACACCAGTAATATCCGGTATATATCTCAGATTACCATAAAATTTTGCAGCCTTAAGGAAAGAAAACAGTATAGCAAAAAACCAAGAAACACGTGGGCAAATTTCAGTCTTTACACCTAAAGTATGAAAATATTCCAAGTCTAAAGACATATTGTCCCACATAAACTATTCAGCAGACCAATTAAAGCATTGGGACAGAAACCAAGTCAATGGCTCTGTGGTAGTTCTAGAGTTAATTAACACCCTGTATTATATTATATACCCTTTATTACGATGGTAGTGGCAGCACCATGCTGTGGGGATGATGCCTACATAGTAGACAGCAAATGTGGCCAGGTTTGATTTGAGGATGGATGAAGTTAAAAACAAGGCAACTCTCGAGAAACAAAACGCTTTTGGAGGTGGCAAAATACTTAAAATGGAGCAAACAGCCAGACAATAGGAGGGGCTTGGATTAAAGAATATCTGTATGTTTGAATAGATCAGTCAAACTAAATATCCAAACCAAACTAAAAATGTCTGGCAAATAACTTGCAGTCCAAAAGACCCGTGGTTGGAATTATTGCAAACGGTAGTTTTACAGCATATTGTGTCATGACTGCTTTTAGTGGGTTGGTATTAAATACAATCCTTATTGTGCTTGTACCTCAGGCTGCATGAGTACTTTTGCAAAGCAGCTTCTTTGCAGAGTCATATTAGACACCAAGGCTGTCCCCAAAAAATGACTCTTGACCACAAAAGTAGAAAGAAAGGATTACATAGCAAGATTCAGTAAAAAAAAAAAAAAAGAAAAAAAAAGATCAAATTAAGACATCTTAATTCTCTCATGCTTACTTATAGGTTACATTTGGGAACCTTTACACATTTACACACCTCCATTCCCTCATGCACATTTACCAATTTCTTTAACTGGACAGACAGACATGAAGCAATCTGGGCACAAGTCCCTGCAAGCAGCTACCCGTTCCCCCTGTCCCAGCTCATTTTCCCCCTAAAACACTGCCTCTTTATTCTCTATGAACGAAAAAAAAAACTTACTGCACACATAGACACACACACTCATAGACTCTCTTGCACATGAAACAGGGGACTTCCAGCCTCTAAGAAATAGCAGCGTAATTGCCAGTGCTCTGTTGTCTATCAAGACCTGACCTTTTCAACATGTGTGCGTTGTGGCGGGGAGCGATGGGAACCAGTGAGGAGGAAGACAGGGGTCTCCCTAGCTCTGCGGTGGTCTGACCCAAATCCCCCTCTTCCCCCCCACAACAAAACTCTGGGAACTAAAAGCGTGTCGGGGCGTCGGGTGAGCTCGGAAGCTAGTGCAGGGAGGACGTGGCTTACCCACAAATCAGGTTCTTGGCGGCACCAACATCAGAGCTGGGACAGGACGATGTGGAAACGGCAACAGAGGCACAGAACTGCTCTGTCTCGATGGGGTCTCAGGGGGACGGAGGAAAATTGCAAGTCTATAAGTAGAGCCCAGACTTTATGGTGGCAATATGCTCTTTGCCGGTGCCAGTGGGAAAGTTGTGGACCAGTATTTCCCTACATTATCTGGCCCTGGACAAAGTACTTTAAAGAATGAAACATATACAAGAACACATTCATAATAAAGATGTGGCATTTTGCACTAAGAAACGTTGAGAAAACCCATCCAAACAAACATAAAGCTCTCCTTAGAAGGTAATAAAACTATACAGACATAATGAAACCCAATGCAATGTCATCTTCACATTCATACATGACAGACAAGCCCAGAAGGGGCACAATAAGCCGACCTCAGTGGTTTATTTGGAGACTATAAGCTCATGATTACTGCAATTCACAGATATGGTTTTCACCTTACCCTTCATCCTACTTGTCTTTCACTGGCTATAGGCAGACCCAATCTTTTGGACTTTAAATTAGGGTCAATAGGGGTGGTTGAGATGATGGTGGTGATGTATGGGATTAGAGAAAGATTTCTCTGCTTCACTTGAGTGACGGAGGAATGAAGATGACTAAGCTGGAAAAAGAAGGGGGTAAGGAGATAGGAAAAGATTTCACTGAAAAGACCTGGTTTCAAAGAGGACCCAAGAATCCACTTCAGTTGCTTTATGTCTTCAGCATCAGCAACAAACGTGCCTGGATACAGTTTTGCAAGAGGCCTTAACTGAGATTTTCCTTAACATTGTGTTACTTCCATAGCAACCACACCAAACGGAGCTAAAAATGCACTTTGACTCCAGGAGAGAAGCCCCTTCCTACTTTATGGGCCGTACTGCAAAGCTGTTTCGCACGCATCATGCTAACGATTAACTGCAGCTAATGTAATCCCCCGACCCCCTGCCCAGGTAGCTGCTCTGAAAACAGCACCGCTGCTGCTTTTAAAAAATAATTACAACAGGTCTTTGGTGCTTTTATTGTAGTTATTATTGGAGGCTTTAAAAGCGGTAGCAGCTACGATCCAACCTTTGGGAGCAGGAAAGATTTTTTTTAGTTTTTTTTGGCATTCTTGTCTCTAACAGAAGTTACAGATGCAGACACAAGCGTGTGAGTGTTAAGTTCCTGTAGCAGTTACTCCAAGAACTGAAAGCTGACTGATAGGAACAGTAAGATAAAGATGCTGCGAACAACTCTGCCATTTTTTGTTTAAATTATCCCGGCAATCTGAACTTCCTTTAAGTTTTGATCACTTTAGATGATGAACAATCATTTTACACTATTATGTAGTGTAGTAATTGGCAAGACAAGTAATTTTTTTTAAATATTTTTTTTATTTATCAATAAAAATGAAAAAGTTTGCCCCCTAAACCTGATAAATGGTTATGCCCCCTGTTTTTAGACTGGTACTGACTGTATTTTTTCACTGTGATGGTTTTGAAATTTGCACCAAAGCCTCACCTATTTGTCCTGACTACAAAATATTAATAATTTCTTTTTTTATTCAGTCCTGTTGAAGTAGACTTACAGTTATGATTCGGCTGAATCTCCTGCCTTATAAGAATTCATGTTTCCATCATTTACTGAAAGTAGTCAAAGTTCCAACAAAGTCAAGGGATCATCAAGCAAGGATTTGTTTTTGTTTTTTTACACCCCTTTGAATCAACTGCTTGGAAGGTTCCCACCTGCTTTAGGTTTTCATCAGTTCTGTTTTTCTGGAGTCCCAAACATGACTTTCCTCTTGCAGAAAGAGACTCTATTTCCTGCTTTTGAATTTCTTTTTATCCTAAAATTATGCAGTTGTTTTTTTTACATCTTTTAGCCTACTGTAATTAATGCTGTCGGACAGGTTATATTGAACTGCTTACTTGACCTGGATGTGTCTTGTGAAATTATCAGCATAAATTGGGTGACTTCAAATAGAACCAGGTTATTTTGGGTAGATTTGCATAAAAGCTGCCCTTGCATGTTTTTTTTTTTCCATTATTCATGTCTGATGTTAAAATTTATTTGACAATCAGAAAAAATATAGGGTCAATAAAGCTGAAACAGAATAGATTTATTCTGCGCAAATATTAAATATCAAAACTACACATTTCTCTTTCCAGCTCTTCTGTCCTAAAGTCAAGCAGAAATGACAAAAGAGAGAGTGATCACAACAAACTGATTATCAGCAGGAAGTGGCTCCATTATGGGCTTAAAGATGGGAGAGAGTGCTCTTTGGTTACAGCTCTCAGTCAAATCCACACATTCCAGCGGGGTTTAGGGTAGAGCCGGGTCACCCCTCTGATGGGTCCTGCGGGGGTTTTTCCAGAAAGGTGGGCCACCCTCACTTCTTCTCCAGCTGCTGCCCCGGCACCTGGAGCGCCGCTTTGGGCAGGGCTGAGGATGCAGAACAGATTCTTGGACACTTGAGGAGAAAACAGAGAGTGTGTGGATGTCTGTCAAGAGACACTTGACAGCTTTTTGCTTTGACCTTGTGAGAGGCTGTGCTGAAAAGGAAGACATTTTTAAAGGGGGGGGTTGAAGCACTCACATTTAATTATCCTTGAAATGTGGTAGTTCCTGCAGGGACTGAAGGTTTATGCATCAATCAATACAGATTTACTGTATGTAATCCATTCTAGAGAAAAAGAAAAAGCAAGAGCAGACAAGTGGTTTACCTAATCTTAAAATTAATCACATGAACCCCTAAAATATCTCATCATGATCATGAGAGAGCCTTTGTGACTATTCTCCTAACAGCCCAGTAGGGAATTTTTTTCTCTTATTGCATTCCTTCATCTTCCTAATGTGATTAGAAAAGAGTGTAAGCATTTTAACGATCTCCACTCTAATCCTCAATGATTCCCCTGAGAACAGGAGCAGCGGAAAAAAGAAATAATTTAGACAACTGCCGAGCTGCCTCCCCTGGGAGTGAAGTCAGAGCCCAGCTGAAGAGATGTATTGTGCTGGTTTGGAACGATGGAAGGCAGGAGGCTGCAGAATCATGTGCATGATGGAATATCTTACTCTGAAAACTGCTTCTGACTCTTTTTGTATGCGTGCGTGTTTGACTCAGTGATGCAGATTGTCGAAAGATATTTCTGTCTTCGATTTGTTTTCTCTACACGTCGTTCGGAGGCTTGGCTTACTGGGAAACAGCTTTGAAACTGAGGCCAAAACTCAGGCAAGATGGGGAGGCCCGGTCTCAGTGTTGGTACATGTATACATGTGAATTATTTACTTGTCGTCCAGCAGGAAATGAGGAACGATAACAAGCTTGGGAAAAAAAAAAGCAGAATAACAAACAGATGATATCTCATCCACTTGGTTTTTGTAGCTTTCATTCTTTGTCTTTTTTTCCTCTCCATTTCTCGTCTTTAATTTCTTTTATGTGCCTCAATGGGGGTGAGCTGGCTTGACCTTAACAGGAAGTGGGGAAAAAAGTTTAAAGTAAATAAGTGATTATATCTTATTCCCAGCTTAAATTCTTTGGTAACTTTTACAAGAGTCACAGAAACACCTTTATGGCTGAAGAGGGAGCATCACCAAATACTGAAATGTTTTTTTTTATTGTTTTTTTTAACCAGAGACCTTTTTTATTGGGAATAAAGACAAGAAACAAAAAATAATTATACATATTTCAATTAGTTAGTGTATGGTGCATAGCTGAAGAAAATCATCCCCATAGCATGATGCTTCCACCACTGTGCTTGATCATGGGGTTATTGTATTGCATGTTGTGCAGCTTCATTTTCCACCACAATACGGTTTTGGTCATGAAGGTCATGGTCATGTACCAGATTTGGTTTCAGGTCGTCAGGGTAAAAGGGGCATAATACAAATATGCATAATTACATTAGGATCAAATCAAAAATAAAAAGAAACCTAGATACATCTTTTTTAAACATGCAGTTGCGGAAATATTTAAATAAATATGCAACAGCACAATAGAAATTATATTAATAAAGTATTCTACAATAAAAAGTCCCAATAGGAAATAAGGTTTTTATTCCCTATTCTGTTTTTATTTTATGTATTTTTTTTTTTCTTCCTACAAAGTATACATGAAACATTTTTTTTTAGCTTTTTCTACATAATTTTCAGGGTTTTACTCCTTTATCTGTCCATCCATCTTCCTCCCTCTGATATTGCCTCGACATCTCGCTCATCCAATCAATCCCATCAGCCTGACTGTTGCTCAGCCACCTGTAACCAAGCCATGGTGTTAGCCTTTGACCTGAGAAGGTCACGATTAGAGTGGAATTAGAACCAAGGACCCAACAGAAGGATAGTAGGCCGCTGGACTGAGATTTTTTCACTCAGCCTGGCTAAACCCAGCTCTGAAGCAGACAGGTCGCCACACCCAATCTATCCTGACAGCTGTGTTAAAAGGGCTGCTGACCATGAGCGCAGGTGGTTGGGAAGGCGTGGGTGATTGGATCAGAGAGAGAAAAAAAAAAGGGATAAACAATGAAGATCACCAAGCATTTTAATTAGCCTGAATCCCTCCACTGAAGAGGAGGGGGGAGATGGAAGAGAGGTGGAATCTGTGGGAACACAGAGAGCAAGCAAGAGGGCAGAAAACAAAAGAGGGAGATTCAAGGAAAAGGAGGTGGGGGGGTTAGTGGTGATGCTCACACACCCAGTGGCAGTGAGCCAGATTTAAATATCTTCTCATAAAAGTGTGAGTGCAAAAAAAATCCACAAACACACCAAATTCCTCCCTGAGAGCTAATCTTGTAAATTTTAGGCACTCATTATACAAAACTTGGAATCTGGAGGGATGCGCATGAGAAGCCACACTGTAAAAGAGTGGGTGGGTTGGTGGGGGGATCTTTCCGTGATAGGAGAAACTGTAAAGTGTTTATGTGAATGATTCTCACAGGAATTTACTCAGGACTTCACTAAAAGTATAAAAAGATGTAGAAATGGAGCCCCAGTGTGTGTCGTGATCTTCCGCTTCTTTTACTCACAAGTTCCAAGATTCTAAAGATTAGTGTATAATTCTGATTTGCATTTGATAGACAAATTTAAATGATGGATGATTGTGAAATAGAAAACAAATATAAAAATAAACCACTTTTTAGTTTTATTTGCTAATATTCTCACAGTGATGCACCGCTTCATGTTTTCTTCTGCTCTTAATTTTTCATAGTCCACCTCTGTCTGCTCTGAGAGGCATGACGGCCAAATGGAACCAATGACATGAAAACCAATGACAAATAAGAGCATAGGGATTGAGCTGGTGAGATATTGTTTTAAAGTGGGGTCTGAGGAAGCTGTGTGACAGACTGAGGGTCATTAGGAGCTCAGCAGCAGGGCTGAATGATCTAATATAAAAGTAGCACAGAGAGAAAGGGTGTGTGTTTGTGTTTACTCTTATACTGGCTCTGTTCCACCGTGTCAGAAATTCATAACACAACCCATGTGACAGTGCCAAGTTTTGTCCTTAGCTAGCCCACCCAGGATGGCTCAGTAATGGCCGTGTCTAATCGGGGACTCTGGACACATAGCCACTCAAACAAAAGGGAAGGCTTAGGTGACCAGCTCTGCTTTTCTTAATTTAAGGACACCCTGTCATATAAATGCTGGATTATTTTTGATAAATCATTGAAAAATAGCAGAACATAGTTAAGTTTCATTGAATGGGTTTTTGTGAAGTTGATGCTTTTCACTAGCCTGACGTAGTCCGACTCAATTCTAGTCAGAATATGAGTCTGATACTGCTCCATAGAGCTGTGATTATGGGGCGTGTTTTGAACGAACCAGGAAAAAAAATGCCTCTGTACTCAATTGGATAGATCTACAACCAATAAGAGCAACGGAGTGCGTGACGTATCTTAAGCGAGGCATAGTTGTTGTCCACAAAAATCAAAGCGTGCAGTTTCACGCCTAGAATAAGAAGATGAGACTTGATCGCGTTTCTCTGTTCCTCTTTTAAAATTAATTTGCTGTCGATATCTTCTAGAACAGACCTAATAGCAGAATCTACTCACCTAACCTCTCCAGCGGCAGCCATTATTGTTGTCACCCAAGCGCGCTTTGGTCACGTGGTTGATAACGTTACTCTTGATCATCTGTCCATCATCGTATAAAGCCCGCCCTGACAATTTGATTGGATCGCCTGACAGTGGGCTTTAATACTCGCGCTACTATGGAGCAGAGCCAGACCGAACTTCCCCAAACTCAAACCTTGTGGGCGGGACTAAGTTCGGACTGGCACCCAGGCTAGCTTTTCACCTGCCTAGAGGTAAACTAAAGGGCCTTAAAAACATAGTAGCTAAAACAATTATTTTCCATTGCTCACACTAACTTTAGTAAAGTTTAAGTCACCAATGTTTCTGTTCCCAGTCAGTCGTGTGCAGATCTATGAAACTCACTGCGCCTCCTTCCATATTCCTTCTGTTTATGCTTTTTTTTTGTCACACTCACCTTCAAGATCAAACAAGTTTATAATATAGAGCTGCTGACCAAATACATCAGAGCAGTCCTAAAATTATCACACTACCGCCTCCATGTTTGACTGTGGCTACGCTGTTCTTTTTCTGAAACGCTGTTTTAGTTTTAGTTGTGTAAAAGCTCAGGCTTTCTGTGAGTCTCCTTCTACAGGGACAGATCACCACAGTTCCATGTTTTCCTCATTTGTAAATAACGTCCAACTGTGGTTCCTAAAAAAGACCCTCTAACCTTTTCCACACCGATGGATGTTAACTGGTTTGTTTATTGATTTTTTTTTATGTACGATCAGGGATGGTGTGTAGCTTCTTTAAGCGTTTTATCCCACTTTATTTAGTCAGACTGGTTTCAATAACATGATTTCCTGTTCTGACAGGTTAGGCAATAATCAGGTCTAGGTGTAGCTATGGAAACCATAATCAGAAGAAGATATGGTTGTTCACCACAAACTTTGACATGGGAGACTCTAGATTGCTTTTTAATAAAGAAAAGAAAAAAATTGTTTTTTATTTTAACTTTTAAATGTGGCGAAACTGCACAAACATAAAAAAAATTCTGTACAGGATGAAATATGGTTCTTCATGCATCATTTATCAATATATATCTTCAGTTCTGCAGCTTCAGTATCTGATGCATTCCTACTGAGGCTAGGAAAGTTAGTCAAATTTGGACAATTTTTGGACTAAAACTGTTGCATCAATGGTTTGACATCAACCTGGGAACCTAAAGGGCAGAAAGACAAAAAGATTTTATATCATTTTAACCTTTAAAAAGTTAACTTCTTAAAGTGTGCTTCCGTACAATGTTTCATTCAGTGCCTGTGTGGAGAGGGGAGTATTAAACTGAATGTCAGTGAGTTGGGGGCACATTCCTCAGTTGATTTAGTGGACATTAAGATGAAGAGGAATGTGTCAAAGCTGCAGAGGCTTTAGTCCAAGGTGGTGTAAAACCGCCTGGGAGGAGCTCCGAAGCTTTCTGACAGTCCCGCTATGAAGGATGACTGACACTTGGCTTAACGTGAGAAGGAGAAAGATGGAGAGCTCACAAAAGACAAGAGAGGAGGGTGGAAAGAAGAGGTGGATGCCTGTAGGAAGTAATATGAGCGATGTGACTGAAGAGTTGGACAGGAAAGAAAAGGGAATTAACAGACATATACCCACTAGGTCAGAATATGAGGGGAGGAGAAGGAGCCAAAAGAGGAAAAGTCACACCAAATCAAGGAACACAAGGAGTGGAATAGAAAGAAAAACATAAAACATAAGAGTTCAGAAGCTTATCTTTATTTATTTATTTGCCAGAGATGGTTTGATAGTTGAAAAAAAAAAAAAGATACAGAGAAAGTGAAATACAGAAAGACTCTTTTTCAGGAGGTCCCAGTTTTACAACATCTGGTCAGTTGTGCAATGTTGACACACCTCTAAATTAAAGGAAATCAACACAAGTTCTTCGTTTTCTCAACTCTCTTATCCAGATCATTTGAAAATATCTAAATCGGATTACTGTGCTGCCCCCAAAGTTTTAAACTCCAAAGTGGCCCGAAAGCATTAAAACATCAAACAAGAATGTGCTCAGAAAACAAGCCACAGGTAAGATGTGCGTGTTGAATATATATTCATTCAGTCCTGAGACAATGTCAGCTTAGAAGGTTTAGTGGTGTGGAGAGAACACCACTGAACCTTTGAAGAAAAAAAAAAAAAGAAACTTTAAAATCACAGAATATTTGTTGATCTAACAACTAATCTGACGGAAGAGTTAAAATCGGGAATGAAATGAAAATTCCAAATAGGTACCATCTGTGTGTGAAAAGTCTGATGTCGCTCATTGGTGACGGTGGAGTTTTTCACAGGCTGAGGAAAGATTATAATTATATAAGAAGATCTGCTTAATTGGGCTCACCCCAATTATTCTATTTAGCCAACTTCTTACACTTTATATGTTGATCAGGATAAATAGCTCAGCTATACAACCCACTCAGTTATAGGATTATTAGTTGTGCTTTTATAAACCACGATTACAGAGGTCTACAAAAACATCCACTTTTATTTTACTAGCATAATGTAACAGTGAAAGATTGTAAAAAAAAAAAAAATAAATCAGAGTGCCTTAAGTTTTAGTTAGAAATCACTGTCTTTCTGTTTCACTGGGGAATTATTATGAGGTGACACAGAAGCCAGGTGCCAAAACCAATCTTTAAGGCCAGTAATAAGGGAGAACACAGTTCTCTCTATAAAAAAAGACAACCTACAGTATATATCGAGCAGTGTCTAAACTTTTATGAGGGAAAAAACAAATATTACTTTTCTATTTCTCAAAGTTTAAGAACGTCAAAAATCTTTCCTTTTCCACATCCTTAACTCCTTCTTTTAAGTCAACTCTACATAGAAAACTTGCCTTCCAATGAAAGAGCGGCTGAAATTTTAGCAGTCTGGCAAATTTATTCCAGAGTGTGTCATCGTTACTACAAATATTTTAATTTATGGAGGTCACATGTTAAAGACTATACCTGGAATCAAACTAAGTGTGTCTGACTTAAGGCAGATGTGAGCAGATCTTTATAAGTTGGGGAAATGGCTACAGGTAAATAGCTTCTAGTCTGAACTTGCCCGGATCTGCAGTCAAAATATTAATTATGAAGATTAAAAAAAGTGGATCTCTGACAAGGCTGGCTGGATGAGGTTCAATGTTTATTTGAGCAAGATGGTGTGTGTGGGGGCGTAAAACTAAACATCCCAAATGCTTAATTTGAAAATCAGCCTTAAAAATTCTGATCTGTGCACCTCTAAGGGGGGAGCTGGAAGCAGCAGAAAGTAGGCGAGAAGGTTTTAATGGAAAAATTAAGAAACGTTAAAGTTAATGAGTTAAAAATTGTCTATTTTAGACTTTTTAGACCTAAGTTGGCTCCAAAACAGCAAGCATACGGAAACCAGTGAAGCTAAAAGCAACAATGAGCTATATCACACCCTCGATGCACAGACAGTACAAGTTTTAACTCAAGATATTTTAACGTTCATTATTGTTTCACTTCAGTATTAAAAACAATCTACAAACCAGTCCCAAGCTACATTTAATCACCTTTAACCTGTTAATCGAACTGAAAGCATCCTTTAGAAGCAAAGAAAATAACAAAACAGAAAAAAAAAAAGTGTTCTTCATACCTGTCTGACTACAGTACATTTCAGCGAACAAAGACTTGTGTAATGCCTTTCTGTTTTGATAGAGAAATGATACAACCAACAGGTAGAGGTGAAAATAAAATCCATTAAAACGCAACGACATCCAGCGAGCATAGAAATGTGACGCCACTTTCTCCCGCTGTGCGTAAACATGACCTCACTTCCTCTGTGATTCCTGAAGGTATCCACATGCTCTCTAAAATACATCAAAGTGCAAACACCATTTTTGTACGAGTCCCCCACGTGCATCATGACTCATAACTTCATGAATTCGATGGTTTCTGTCCTTGTTCAGCTTTTTTTCTGCTCCTGCGCTGTTTATGACATAAAGCTACATGACAAAGATAGAGTCAAAGTGCACAAGTAAAAAAAAAAGCGATAAATGAAAGAATCAAAGGTAGGAAACAAGCTTTTTGTGTCATTTAGATTTAAAATCCCCGTTTCCCACACTGTGTCCTCACACCCCCCAGTTAACAACCCTTACGCTAGACCTGTGATGCTGCTGATGATGGTGCACACCCTGCTGGTGGAGTGGGAGGGGACCCTCACACTGTGAGGGAGATGAAGCTGTTGTATCTCTGGATGTTCCTCTTGAGGATCTCAGAGCACGGCCCCAGCACGCGCTCAAAGCGGGGTCGGTCCAGCTTCACGCACTTGAGGGGCCCACGGGCGACAACGGTGGCTGCTCGGGGGCGGTTCAGCAGCAGGGCGATCTCGCCTAAATGCAGCCGAGGGGATCACATATCAGTCAATCTAAATCTTTCTAAAAGGTTCATTTATTCCAGAAATGCAATTCATAAAATTAAAATATATACAGATTTATTCCACAGAGTATTACCTGTAAGAGACTGCTGCCAGTTTATATCAATGATAATAGCTTACAGCTAAATTAATTTTTTTATTTGTTTTTTGCAGAAAATCTTATATTTAAAAAAATATAAGACATAATTGTGAACAAAGAAGCCTTAACAAGATAGTTAAGCCCTAAACCAGGGTATCCAAACTCCCATTTTGCAGCCTCTGGACTGATTCCAATGAAAAAAAAATGTTTCGAAAATGCAAAAACCCTTGATTCCCGTGACATTATTTCTTGTTTTTTCTGGTGTTTTTTGTACACAGTATTCACAATATGTCTAAGTTTTTAATAAGATTTTTTTGCTCATCTTAAACAGAAGTTTTTTAGAAAACTATTAGAATTTCCAATGAAAGAATGAAAAAATAATCAAATTTCTGGATAAGATCCAGGAGTAAGAGTAAGACCACTTTAACAACTCTGATTTAGAAATGTATTCCGTTTTTCTCTCAAACAAGTATTTTGATCCTATTAAAAAATATTTGGCCTATTTCAAGTAGCAGATTTTGTGCAGTGTCTGTCATTTTGTTATTGGCTAGTGAAGGGCAATAGAAAAAAAAAAAAACAAACAGAAGAATTTGACCCACCAGCACAGGTGGTTGATAAAAATAGAAACGTTCTATTTTTAAGTAAAACTATTACCGAGTTTAGATTTTCTGCTTGTGCTTTGGAGAGTTTTAGATTCTGTGGAAAGTGTTTGTACTTCAATAACATAACCTTAATTTTATAGTGAATAAGGCGACATCTATCCATTGACTTTTATTTACAAGCAGCCTTTGGTGAACCAAAAGCTACTTTTAATCACTTTATTAAACTGGGCTTAATAAAAAACATATAAAAACAAATATTTATTGCTAAAAAAATATGGCTTTTCCACTGTGTTTATCTATATTAAATATAGTATTTCATTTATGAAAGGAATTAAATATAAGGAAGAGGAGAAAAAGAACATTTAGAAAAGTCTCACCAAAGTAGTCAGAGGGCCCAAGGCGTCCGACCTCCACATACTCTTCATTGTCAGATCTGCGCTGCAGAACGGAGGCAATTCCCTGCACACAGTAAAATGGAAAAGTCATTAGCTGTGGAGAAGAAAGCAATAACGAAGGATGAAATTAAACAGGTGACAATGAGAGGAATAAATGTGAGGAAGATTTTGTTGAAAAACTATCAGGAGGATTAGGCTAAGGAGAAAATTCCTTTGCTTCGTAAGAAGGCAGGTGCATTGGATTAAGTCCTCTGCTCTGTGGAACGGACACCTGTTGAGTGGGACACAAAGGAGTAGGAACGCATTTATTGGACAGTACACAGTAGAAAAATCAATTATCTCTGCTTTGATTCCTCCAGTGGATAATAAACACAAACATTTAAGCCCAATTGGGGATGAACTGAATCAGCACTGTCGCCATCACAAAATCCTCTAAATCAGAATTCATCCGTTAACTGCCGTGTTCTCCAACAAAGTAAAGCTTTAAGTCCTTAAATGACCCAAAGAGCTGCCATGCTTTGTGTATGGACACAGGGGGAAAAACCCCTGCAAATTTGTCTCAGAAAACCGGATCAGAAAGAGGCATGGCTTATATCAGCTGGAGGCCCCACAGCTTCAGGTGATGCATGTATTCATGCATTTTTGTTGTTGTGGGAAGCCTGTGTGAGTCATTTCAAAAAGCACAAGAAAGGAAAATAATTTAGACTCTACTTTGGCCAAAAAAGGATAAGTCTTGCAGCTGTTGGCAAACTTCACACTACATGCCTGAAGATATATCTTTTTCCTCAATCTCCCAAACACGTGTTTGAAGCTGTGCTTGATGTCTGCTTTCCAAGCATACTCAGCGCTTTGCAGACGTAAGGGCTACTGTATTTGTTGGTTGGTAAAAAAGGAAAATAAGGAAGGGAACTTCCCAGCTTGTCTTGGACTTCTTTGTAAGACAGCGTTGACTGTTCCAACAATCCCTCAAACATTTCTAATCCCTTTCTGCTTTGTGTGATCCAGGTTGCTGACCAGGCTAATAATGCTAAATATGAATATAATGAGGCTTAATGAGAAACCCCCTAAAACTGCCAGCTACTCACTGCTGGCAGACAAAGGTGAGACTGTGTTTCAGCGAAAGAGATGTGTGTGTGACTGTGTGTTTATGCTAGAAATGAGCTGTGCAGAGTATTTCATGCAAGGAGTAATTTGAAAATGTTCGTTTCAAATAATTTCTGGAAAATCTGTGGGGTGATGTAGTTACAACGTTAACATGATCCAGCAGAACAGTCTAAGAGATCCTATGAATGTTTTAATATAGAGAAAATAAAAATTTCACAAAGCCCCGTGATGGTAAAAAAAAATCTATAAAATTGAGGCACTTGCGTCAGGTGGTACAGCAGAGCAAGGACCCCACCCTGGTCCTAGGGCTGGGGTTTGTCGGCGAGCGTCTGGTGGCTGGGTTCATCCTTGTGGGACCCACCCAGGAACAGCCCAAAGGAGTAACGCAAGACCCCCAGTGGGCTCACCATCTGCAGTGGGAACTGTGAGGGACCGGTGCAAAGAGGACCAGGCAGCAGTCATGAACGGGGGCCTTGACCACCCAACTGTCCGGCACTTAGACTGGCTCTAGGGACGTGGAATATCACCTCACTGGGGAAGGAAGCCCCTGCTTGTGTGGGAATCTGAACGATACCGGCTAGAAATAGTCGGGCCTTCACGGAGAGGGTGGGGGTGGGACTGCTTGTATTCTCCCAGATCAGCTGTCTCATGTTGGGGATTCCGGGGGACGCTGGAGACATGGAGTCTGAGTGGGCCATCTTCTCTGCCTCTATTGTCAATAGCTGTGGCCATAAGGTCTGCGGTTCCTGTCGTGGTGGCAATCCCCAAACTCTCTGGTAGACACAGGTAGGGGATGCTGTCAAGCTGAGGAAGGAGTCCAATCTAGCCTGGTTGGCCTCCGGGACTCCTGAGGCAGCACACGGGTATCATGATGCCAAGCATGCCACTTACAGAGGCAAAAACTCTGGCCTGGGAGGAGAGGCCATGGAGAAAGACTATCGGTTGGCTTCAAAGCGATCCTGGCAAAACGTTTGACGTCTATAGATGGGAAAGCAGTGCTTTGCTAACACTGCTTTCAGTGGGAATGGAGAGCTGCTGAACCTGAAAGAGGACATTGGTGGATGGGAAAGGAATACGTTGAGGCACTAATCAATCCAGCTGACATGCCTTCCATGGTGGAAGAAGAGACTGGATGCTCAGGGCCGTTTTTTTCATGATCCAGGCTAAATTTACTAAGGTGGTCAAAAATACTCCATGTTGGCAAGACTTCAGGGAAGGACGAGATCCGTCCCAAGTACCTTAGTGCTCTGGATGTTGTCAGGCTGTCTTGGTTGTCAGGCTGTCTTGGTTGACACCCTTATCCAGTCACCCTTCAGGACAGTGTGACTGGATTGGCAGTCCGGGGTGGTGGTTCCCCTGCACAAAAAAGATGTGCTCCAACTATAAGGAAATCCACTCCCCAGCCTCCCCGATGAGG
Organism: Cyprinodon tularosa; assembly: GCF_016077235.1. NCBI lineage: Eukaryota > Metazoa > Chordata > Actinopteri > Cyprinodontiformes > Cyprinodontidae > Cyprinodon > Cyprinodon tularosa. The sequence goes on along the minus strand of NW_024039507.1, from coordinate 1,189,402 downwards.
CCTATGGCAGGGTGCTGGAGAGAGTCTGGCTGATGGTTGGACCTCAGCTACAGGAGGAACAGTGTGGTTTTCATCCTGGTCAAAGAACAGTGGACCAGCTCTACACCCTCTGCAGGGTGCTTGAGGATTCATGGGAGTTTGCCCAAGAAGTCCACATGTGCTTTGTGGACATGGAGAAGGCATTCGACTGGGTCCCTCATGGTGATTTAAGGGGGGTGCTTCAGGCTTATAGGATAGGATAGAATTTCAAGGCACAGCCGAGGACCGAAGGTGGTCTCGTTCAGCGACCAGCAAATCTCATCCCTGGTTTTTGCGAATGACATGGTTCTGCTGGCTACCTCCTGCCAAGACCTACAGCATGCACTTGGATGGTTTTGAGCTGAATGTGAAGAGGCCAGGATGAGAATTAGTCATTCAGGTGGGGCTCAGAGAAGAGCAGGTTCTCCTCCACGTCGAGGAGAGTTAGCTGAGGTGCCTCAGACATCTTTCTCCCACTGGACACATCCCTTTAGAAAGGGATGTGACCAGCTGGCCTGGCAACTAATCGGGCTTCCCCCAGCAGAGCTGGAGGAAGTGTCTGCGGAAAGGGTCTGAAAAGTCTCTACTGAGACTGTTGCCCTCAAGAACCAGTCCCGAATAAAGCGGGAGACGAAAAGTATCAGTAGTGAAAGAGTCTATGCATAGTAAAATCAGGTATCTTTTAGTTTATTTAGTATAGTGTGATAAAATAACAGGATGTACTTACTGCATATCAGTGAGCAGGAAAAATATATTCTTGATTTTCAACATTTTGTTCGATGAATATGAAACAAAGAGTAAATTCCTATTCAGTTCCTTTTAACTTGATAGACAACAAGTTGCGTTTAGATAGTACCTAATTTAATAGTAACTAATTTAATTTCACTATAAACCCACTTGTTCTGTTTAGGCCTCAGAAGTTTGTTAGAAAACCTAGAGCATCATTAACCATAAATCTTTACCTGAAAACAGAGAGCACAGCCCAACCTACCAAAATATATCAAATAAGAAAAATAACAGGGCAGGGAGGGAGATGATTAATGAGAAAACAGGCAAAGAGAGGCAGCAGAGGTCTAGTTTAGCTAGAAATCATAAAAACCAAATCCTAGGTGTTGACGAAAACTGAAATTTCAATTAAAACACGGTGGTGGCAGCATTATGCTTTAGGGATGCTTTCTTTAACATGGAGAGAAGGATGGAGTTAAACACATGGTAAATACTGGAAGAAAACATGCTAGAGGCTGCAGAAGACTTGAGGGCAAGGGTTGACCTTCCAGCCTGATATAGAGCATAAACATTCAACCAGAGCACAAATGCAATGATATAGTTCATTGTTTATTCATACATAATATAACAATGATCCAGAGAAACTCATAAAATCAATTAAGAGCATGTGGGAACGTTTAGAAAATAGCTGAAGCTCCATCAGACCGGAAGAAGAATGTTTGCTAAAAACCAACGTTTGAATAATTTTCATTCCCAAATTAAAACATGTTTTCTTGCACAACTCTGGAAGTTTAATCGTATAAAAAAAGCAAATAAATAGAACAAAGACATTTGGTTTTCAAGTGACAAAATTTGAAAAGATGCAACGGTTATGAATACTTTAGCAAGACACTATAATCTTCTTGATGTTTAGTTTATTACCTATTACCTACATGTGTAAATTTGAACCCTTAAAGTGAAACATGTTCATTAGGAGTCTTTCAGAAATGCAGTTGAACTTTTTTTTTTTTTTTTTACTGGAAGCAACGCAATTAAACTGGAAGGTAGCTCTCCTGTGTTTACAACCAGTGTATTACTCTCCTTTCCATTCACGTCTAAACAAAGAGAGTGAGACAGTGCAGCGCTGCAACAACAGTTGTTCATGCAGTGTGGTCCAGATAACCATCTCATACTGTACCACCTCAGGGAGGAGCGCTCCGCTGCACAGATATTTCTTTTATAAACATTTAAGTGCTTTACCCGCCTAACAAAGACTGCAGCAGACTGCTGACAACTAAAGACAGCAGGAGAAACAAACAAACAGAAGAAAGGAGTTAATCACTAGTTGATTAACTGTCTTTGCCAATTAAAAAAGTCCCTCTTTCCCCGAGCAGGTTCTTCATGACAGTTCATGCACAGAATATATATATTCACGTGCATCAGCAACGGTAATGAATCAACTTGGGATGACAGGTCAAAATGTAACAGCTTGCTTGGATGAGAAGCTCTGGAACGCCAACACTCTGAGAGAAACACAGACGGGGCACAGGCCGAGGCGGAGAAAGGTGATATCTGGAATAGCCTGTTCGTGGGGCCACCCAGCACCAGGAGTGTTTGCAGCTTATCATTCAAACACACACAGACAAAAAGCAAACCCGTTTCAAACTACATTTGCTTTCTTACATCCGTGCCTGAGGGCTTGGGCAAAATGATTATAAAAATGTTTTAACTCAGTTAGGACCTGTTGATCCCTACCTTCCTTCAAACCATCTTTTTTTTTTTTTTTATCCAAAAAACAACTCAGACAGATAAAAAAAATATTTAACTTATGTATCAACTCCATTGATCTACAATCACTTAAAGCAGGAAACTGGTTTTGCATGTAGATGATATCTGCTGTGAAAAATCCACAGAGGGCCTTTGTTCTGTGTGACCCATAGGGACCCCTTAAGACTCATCAGTGCGATTAGTCTTGTAGGAGGTCAAAAGACAAATGTGAGAGATCTTAAATACTGTTGAGGCTGATGACTGTGACTGGGTATGTGTGTGTGGTTGTGTGTATGTGGGGGAAGCAAATATATGAGCAGGGAGGATGACTTCATTAATAACATCTTAACTTTACAACATCTGTGATTTGTTACCATATTACTGTTTCGGTAATGACATTTCCAAAAGAAATCATTTATGTGATGGAAAACTGCTCAACACAAATTAAACAAATATACTTTGAAATAAAGCTTGTGAAGGTTCTTATCATGTCTTTACTTCATGGCGAGCTGCACGGCAGTGTGTTTTGTAGCAATAGGGTTTTGGGTTTGATACCTGACCAAGGGTGTTTCTGCATGGAGTGTGCATATCATCCTCTCCAGTTACTCCCTCTTTCTTCCACAATCCAAACAGTTGCTTCAATTGCCCATTAATGTGCATGGATGTGTGTGTCTAAGGCACCTACTCAACCCACGCTGATTGACACGCATGATGGATGGATGGATGGATGGATGGATGGATGGATGGATGGATGGATGGATGGATGGATGGATGGATGGATGGATGGATGGATGGATGGATGGATGGATGGATGGATGGATGGATGTGTGGACTTTAAGCTATACTGTAGGGTAAAGTTGTGTCACATTAAAACTGCTAAACTTTTATTTTGCATTTTATGTAACTAATAAAGGTAATATAAAGGGACAAGGATACATGGTTAAAAATGCTCTACATATATCTGAAAAGTGTGGCATGCATTTGCATTTAATGATATTTGCACTGAAACTCTTAGTTCAAATACAGTGAAAGTAATCAGTCTAAGAAGAACAAAACTCCGTAAATCTAAAGCCGGGCATACAGTGGGGTTTTTTCAATCGTTGCACGCAGCTACAGCTCATACTGTACGACGAAACAACAGGGTTTAGTCGTACAGTGTGAGCTCACAGCTCAGATTTATGTTCTGCACGACACTCTGGTGCGATCTAGCTGCTCACACTGTACATCTAAAAACTACGCTGGACTCAGCTCCGCAGTGAGATGGAGCTACTCTGACTTCAAATGAGTAGAAGAATAATAAGCTCACTATAGTGAAATGCTCTGCCTTGGTAATTTGTGCAATTTTGTGCTGAAAATCAAACATTGGATTTTCTCCCGACCTCACGATTCCTGATCAGGAGGTGGTTGTGAGAAGCTGATCAGCCCTCATTACCCCCTGTACACTACACGACGCACAATCAGGCTGAAAGTCGGCCCAATTAGAAAATTCTTGCACAACTAGAAAGTCGCCCCGAAAAGGGCAAAAAAATCACACAGTTTAAGCCCGGCTTAATTCACACTAAGTTTTTTTTGTTTGTTTTTTACGGCACTAGTGGACAGTAGGCTGACAGGAAAGGGGGTATGAGAGAGGGGGAGAGACATGCGGCAAATGACAATAGGCCGGTGCGCTAACCACTGCACCACCAAAGCCTGCCCCAAATTCCAATGCAAGATGCAAGATGATTTTTTTAATTGCGCCATTTTATAAATTTTTTTTCGAAACAAACGCCTACTTTTTGTTCTTCTGCTTCTTTTCATTCCTGTTCCTATTTCTAACAAAGATTTTTTTTTGTTTCATTTCCAAAATGGCAAGTCTCGAATTTTTTGTCCAGAGGCAAAATGAGAGGAAAATAAAGGGAGTGGAAAAAGAAGCAGAAGCCGCTGATGTTAAGGAAGTTGAGATCTGACACTTTGTGCCCTCCTGAGTCTGTGAGGACTTGTTTGTACAGTCTAAGAATGAAATGTAAACATGTCACTTTTCATAAAGGCCTTAGTCCTCTATCCAGGCCAAACAAAATCAGAATTTCATGTCTCTAATTGCTTCTTTTTAAAGGGCTTTATGGGTTATTTTCCTGAAACTGATCCACCAATAACAGACAAACTAACGTGGATAGTGTGAGCTAACAGGTTAGGACACAAGGGAAATATGAGAAAATCATCTTAGTCATATATATTGTAATAACTATAAGGGATGAGAAATAAATATGTGCAAATGAAAAGAAATTTAAAAAAAAAGCGAAGACAGTGAGAGTAGGAAGCTTTTCTTGCAAATTGCTCACACTTTTAAAATCCTTCTCTCCCTCCTTTATTTTGTGGTCTGCCCACATGTCCTGCCCTCCTTTACTCATCTTCTTCTGCCTATGCCTCCGTCTGTCTCCTCCTCGCTCTCGTCTCCCTCCTGGGAGGCTGGGTCCACTGACCCCGTGTGAAAGTCAGCAAAACGCATTCCAGCTCGGTCCACTCCACTCTGGGAAAGTCGGGCCGCCATGAGACATGATCTTACAGACAGAACTGAACTGCTACTGGGCGCAGAAGGTGGAAAAAACAGTGGGTGTGTTCAGGACCCAAAGATTTAAAGCAGGAAACTGGCATGAATCTTGTTTAAATCAGTCTTCCTCTTTAATGATAAGAGCGGCTGATTTGTGATAAGCACAAGCTAAAACTTGTGTGCTGACTCGTAAAATATCTTCTCTCTTTGCTCCCACTTTTATCTTTATCTGTTATTCCCCAGAGTCAACCACATATTTTTCCAAATTTTTCTCTTTTTGACGTTTACACAGTCTGAGATTGGTGAGTCATGCAATTTCCGTCTAACTGACCTTTGAGGGATGTCTGGAGCTAAATTTGGAAGCCTTTGACACGACCAACTGGTAAAAAACAATACAAAAAAAAAAAGCTTAAAGTTCTTATTCTGCTTCAACCTTCATGGATATTGTTGCATGACAACCAAGTGATGACCAAGATAAAGCAGGCCATTCAGTAATTGTAGGGTGGAAGGAAAAAGATGGGTTTTTTTAGCATTTTTAGCCAATCAAAATTCAGTATTCATGTGTATTACTGTTCTTCTGAGAAAATACTTTTACTGAAATTGCTCTGTTCTCTTTGAACACCAAAATTTTTAACTCCTTTCCTTTGCAGCAGAGCTCATGTTCAGTCAGGTTGAACATAAATTATCAAGTGTTGCCACAGCTTCTCAATTAGACCCCAGACTTGATTTTGACTGGGTTATTCTGACACGTATATGTGCTTTGATCTGAGCTCTTCCATACTAGTTTTGGCTGTATTTTTAGCCTCGTTGTCCTGCAGCAAAGTGAATCTCCGCCCTAGTCGTAAGTCTTTGCAGCCTCTAACAGGTTTTCTTTCAGGATTGCCCTATAATTAGCTTTATCCATCTTCCCATCAGCTCTGACAAGCTTTGCCTTCCCTTCCAAGAGAGAATGATCCCCACCCCTGAATAGGCTGAAAAAAAATATATAGATTCTTGCAATATTCATTCCAAAAAAGTTAAAAAACAACAACAATCCACTGGACTTAACTCTTTTGGAATGACTATGACCTGGATAACTGAGAATCTTCCCCAGCATTTGGCAATATTCATATCCCAAAGGACAGTTTGGAGTCTAATAATTGTTACCTTATATATTCAATGTATAATAAAATACATCTTAATGCAGTAATGTAATACTGAGTCAGTTTGTCATCATACAGCAGGTGATGCTCGCTTCTTAAAATCTTAAAATTCCCCATCAGAACTGCAGCTCCTCCAGAGTTACCCGGGGCTTCTTAGCAGCTTGATGTTAATTTCTTTGTCAAGAAATCCCAACAAAACCCACTGAAGTTTGGAATTGTAACATAAAAAAGAAATGTTGAAAAGTTTAGAGTTTGATCCAGATGCAATTAAATGCCCTGAAATCTCTTTTGTTTATTATTTATAAGGGCATGTGTGCCTTTCTTATAGAAGTTATGACAAAAAAACATACTGTTGTTTTTTTTTAGTTTCCTTTTAGCTTGATCCTGGGTGTTGGGTATTAGGGAAATTGGTTGCTGCAGAGTCAGTTAAGCAGCTGTTATGCTGCTATGCAATCCTTTAATTTTAGTTTTTGATTGTGGACTTTAATCAAAGATTAATGATGATCAGACTCTGGATTTTATTTAATTTTCTGGCCCAGAATGACCAAGCTAAAGCCCAGACATTTATCTCATTCAAATTCTGAGGGGGTGAAACATGAAACAATTAGGTGGGCTGAACATACAACAAAGAAAACCATTATAAATATCACACAGCAAGAGTTAGGGCTGGGGCCAACGTTCCACAGACTGAAGTCATGGACTAGTGGATGACAACCAAAAGCAACTTAGAATAGACTCAGCTTTATAGGCCAAGTCTGGTGCACAATAAATGAATTTGACTTCATTTTTCATTGCTCACAATAAAGTTCAGCCAAATGGAGTAAGACAACCTGTTAAGATGTCCATCCTTCAATAAAAGCAGATTTTTTTTTTTTATTAAACTCATTTTATATCATAAGAAAAATGAACAAATCGGAAAAAAAAATCTACAAAAAAAATAAAATAAAAAAATGAATATTTCCTTTGGTGTATTAGCTTTATTATTATAGCAGTATCATTACTCACACTGCAGCAGATCCCCATTCCATAGAGAAAAGGGTCCACATTTCTAAAGGTCAAAGAAGGTGTCAGAAGCAATAATCCAGATACATGGAGGGAGTTTGAAAGTATGCATAGTGATGAGAGTGGAAAAATAATTGGAAGAAATGTAGAAGAAAGAGAGTGTGGTGTAGGGTAGAACTGATAAGAAAGGGTCAGATTCAGTAAAACAGGGATAAGGACTGACATTCAGCCTCCTTACCTTAGCTCACATACTGTAATCAAAGCAGTGCTAAGAAACGCCCCTGATGGACAAACATTATCCGACTTGTAACAAAGTGAGTTTCACCTGCAGCAAAGTCTAAATAGGGAAGGAAAAGAGAGAAGCAGCCGGGTTTCCCATCACCAGCCTTCCAGACAGGATCTTCCTGCCTGACCCTGGTGAAAGCTATGCAAGTATGGAGTTAATCAAAGTGTGTTAGGATGACAAGCAGAGGGGCCTCCAAGAAGCCATGCCAGGGGCCTCTTTTACACAAAACCAGCAGTGTGACTCGGGTGCTGTACTTTGGACAGGAACTGTGGTTGAGGGCTGGGGCAGGTAATCTGTCTGCTGGTGGCAATAAACTAAAATCAGCTCTAATTTCAGCAAAGCCTTTTTTTCCAGGGCTTGAGGTTAATGACATGAACATCAGCCCCTTTGACCACCTGGTGACATAAACATGTTCTCATATCCTACATGTCAGCGCTTACAGTTTAGAGGCTAGCAGCCAACAGCCATGGCGGATCTCACCTCTGTAATAATGAAGAAGTCATCTCCAGGCTCTCCCTGCACCACAATCTTCTCCCCGTCTTCAAACTGAACAGGCTCCAGAGCATCAGCCACAGTCAGGCGCTCCCACTTATCCAAAGACTCTGTGAATGAGGAAGACGAAACAGTAAACATAGTGGATTCACCAACTCATCTTCATGCAGTTTCTGCTGCATGATCATGGAGGCTGTCTTCTTGGGTCTCCAGGGAGGTGGTGGGATAAATCACATTCCAGACTAATCCAGTTATTCATCAGGAACCATTAGCATTCAGATCCTTTGACTACTCCCTTATTTCATGGAGGCCCAGGGAGCTTAAACACCTTAAAATAAAGCCCCAAATCTGTTTTGCTTACGTTGCCTTGTGGTGACAGATATGGTTTATCCCCAAAAAAGTATCTTTCATCCAGCAATAGGATACAGTATTAGAGACAGCCTGCTAAAAATAGCAACTTGAACAAGAATTCAAACCCTGTGTACATTTTCCCATTTTCTTCAATTAAAGCCACAATCTTTATTAGGATTTTATGTTAAAACCAAAAACGTTTCAAACGTATGAACTAATTAAACCATAAAAGCGCACAACTTTTCCTTGGGTAACTCCAATAACCTAGCAGGGAGAAAGTAATTCTGAAATATAAAGCTATAAATTACTTTTTTTTAAGTTACACCAGCAAAGAGAATGTTATAGGGCTTCTTTTTATTGGTGTTAATGTTGAATATCGCTGAGTTTTAGCTTTAGTCACTGAGGGAAGTGCAGGTTAATCTATGTGGTCAAATATGGCAGATGAAAGCAATTATTACAGCTGATGATGAATGCTTTTTGTGTGTGGTGCAAGTCAGGTCAGACGAAAGGAAAACTATTTTTGGTCAAAAAGACTGAAAATGGCATTCCAATGATGAGGCACGCTGGTGGCAGCATAATGCAGAGGGAATGTGTTTCTTTTCTGGAGGGGATGCTAGATGGATTAAAATAAAGGTAAATCCTTGCAAGACAAAAATATCAGCTAAAAGGCTGCAGAAAACTATAGAGTGAAGAAGAGATTAACTTCTCTAAGTGTTTGTAAGACAGAACAAAAAAAAATAAAGGGGAATTAATACTTTTAAAGGGCAGTGAATCTTCAGATTCAGCCTAAAGCAATGTTCAAGAAGAAAGAAAAGTAATTCAAATTCAGCTCCATTTAGGTTTAGGTTCTGATCAATTGTAAAGCAAATATTTCCTAAACATTATAGAAAATTGAGGATTTACTGTTTAATAAATCAAGCTTAAAAAAAATCCACTAAAAATTATACTGGTATCTACTTTCAGTTTTTAGGAGTAGTTTCAGATGCAGCCAGTTGGTCTTTCCAACTATCCAACCACTGAGACGTTGACGTGGTTAGCCCGAGATATTCCTAGAAGCTGCTGGTTATTTCACAGAAACCCAAGCGGATGGTTTCACATCTCTCCTCAGAAAAGCAATGCTTCAACCAAAAGAGGTTAAAGCCACGCAAAATTTGATGTTAAAGGAAGGAGGATCGGCCACAAATAACTGCGCATCTCCACACAGATGTTTGACCAAATGATCTCATCCTTCTTTCACACTTCAGCAGATCAGTGTGGGCTAATCTTTCCCAGTCCATCCATCTGCATGTGGAATGTGACTTATCTGCAGCGAAAACACTCCTCATCCTCAGCTTTGTCTAGATGAAAAGATGATTCATTGTTTTTATTTGACTAAGACACGAGTTAGAGGCGTAAAACTGTGGCGGAATCTCTTTGTCTGGAAGCATTGTCTCCTGACGTGCTCACTAACTGATCCTGTTGTGTCTATTTATCTGTGTGTATAACCGTGTAGGCATTTAGGATTAACTGGGATAGGCCAGGGAGTTTGGAGGTGTCCAGTGTCCTATCCAGTGGGGCCATGCTGTCTGCCGGACCCAGATGGATGTCTTCTGTCTGGCTGCAACCTAAAAGGCAGCAGGTCCTCCAGAGAGGTGATCCTTAACGACAAGGGACGTAACACGATATAGAGATGTCTTGGCTGAAGCAGCTACATTTTACGCTTCACGGAGCCTGCACCCACTTGTATCGCCTCGCTGTAAACATCCAGGGAACTCACCGCTGGGACGCTGAAGCTTGTTTAAGCGCGAGTGTGACAAACATTTGTTATTTCTCACTTAACACCAAAACATCAAGGGCTTGCACCCAATTTCGTGGCTATCTCTGAAATCAGAGACAAACAAAAACACTCCCGCCTCCTGACATTGCTGCGTTTGATGGAGGGTGAGCAGAGAGGCAAAGCAGCGGAAAGGGGGCATGGAAGGGCGGTATTCCGCTTCGACGAGGGAGGCGGGTTCCTGAATTCAATCCTTAACAAAGCTGTGAAAAAGGGAGGAGAATTAAAGAGGGACGACTTCAGAGAGACAATCTCCTAAGTCTTGAACTGAGTGTATGTGTTTACTCACCCAGCTAATAACTCTGTACAGGGGGCACAGCCTTACGCTATACACCCGGCACACACGATCAAGTGGAAAGGGATGGAACGTCACTTTCAATTGCACCTCAATTTGAAGGTCTGAATGAATCTCATTTGCCTTCCCTTTAAATCCAGTGGCCTGTGTAGGTTGGGTGTTATCCAAATTCCAGCAGGAAAGAGGAGCTTATCCTAACCCCCTATACTTTAATTGTCCACACAAGAGACATTACAGAGCGTGGCGGGGCTTACGGGCGAACAGTGTGAGTAGATTAGGACTGTAAACACAGACCTTACTCAGCTATAGGCCCCGTGTGACAGCGTATGCCGCTGTTTATGTGGGATAAGCTATAATATACATAAATTTAACTGCCCGGACCCTGGATTCTAGGCCTTTTGAAATCAACTTGCACCACAGGCTATTATTACGGTACACATGCTAAAGACACCCATTTTTTGCTGATTCATTAAAGAGGACACAATAGACCTACTGTAGTTTTTTATGCAACCTTTCTCCCGATGATACCACAGAGTTTCATGATTTTAATTGGACTTTATATGACAGACAAGTGAGAGTTGGAAGAATAGGCTATACATTTTGCATTGTTTTATAATAAAATCTGACAAGGGTTAGTGCTTGCTCCTTGGCCTATAAAATGCTTTTATTTGTGTAAAGCTTTAAAACAACACATTTGGACAAAGTGCTGCACACAAATGGAAAATAAAAACCTAAAAGATGTAAAACAAAAGGAATTGAGCACAAAACAAAGCAATGAAAGTCAACACCTCAGGAGACAGAGATGGCTTAACATTGTGTGAGTTTTTATGCTGAATGTGCAACATTAATTTATTAGCTTAGGGGTAAAAACTGAGAAAGAGTCTTAAGGGAAGAAAAGATGCAGAGGGCTGAAGCAGATCAGACAAAAACATTTGGGGGATCACCAAAGATGTAAAAAAAATTTTAAAACAACAGGAAGGCGATGAGGCAAGGCTAAAACTTAGTTGATGTAATTTGCATTTCTTGTACCAGCTAGTAGATGCATAGCAGGATTTAAAACCGGCTGAATATAAGCCATTCTTTACTCAGGCCAGAGTAATTGTTTTCTCAAATTCCTCAGAGACCTCACTAAAATGGCTGTATTTAAACTTATAATTTGATTTAACATGGGCAGAGTTAAATCGTAATGACTTCTGAAGGAAACTGATTGTGCTTGTATGTATTTTTCGCATAACAATAAAGGAGGCAAAATAAAAATGGACCGCAAACGTTTCCGTCTCCTATTTATAAAAACCATATAAATTGAAAATCTCAATGATAAACACTGAAATTTGTGACAAAAATGTGAAGAATGCCTGTATAACTTGTTTTTGGATGTTATCCTCTGATAAAATAAACTTACCAAGGATGGAGACCTTACTGAGGAACTCTTCATACATCTTTCTCTTTCTCAGAGTACTTCCCTGCAAGAAAAAGAAAAACACCACATTAACTTATTAATATTGCCATAAATCAACTAGTAGTGCATCAAATTACTATTTCATTATTCTGCTATTTACTTCAGTCTTCTTGGAGTGGCTCGGTTTCAAAATGCCCATCCTGATTTATTTTGCAATGCTTTTTTATTACTAAAGATTAGTAAAAGTAAGAGTCAGCCAAACGTACAATTAGGTAATCATATTTTAGTTTCTTTTTTTTTTGTATCTTGCACATCTCTAATGGCCATCCATAATAGAGAAATAAACGTGCAGTGCTTACAAAAATAAACAATAATACAAGTTTATTTAAGATTGACATATTATAGTTCATGGGGTCATGCTTAGGGAAGTTTGTATGGAATATGGGTTAAGGTTTATTGCATGTGTGTGTCTGTGTGTGTGGCCTCCCCCGCCCACCAGGCAGGGGACTTTCCCCTCCCCGTCTATGCCACGAATATCAGGTGCTTTCTGACAAATCCAGACCCACAGGACCCCTTCCCTAACTATGTTTCTTCTTCACTGAGCAGAGCCACTCAGGGATTCCTGCATCATCAGAAAAAAGAATCTTCGGAGAAAAAAATCTTCCCAAGTGAGTCAACGTCAAACTGAGGATCGTAAACAACTTGATTAAAGGAATTGTAGACTGCTCTGCCTCCCTCCTGGATGCATGATTTGAGTGTGTGCAGGCAAGTCTGTTTTTAGTTCTGCCACTTATATTATGTTGCTATCTTAGCGGGGACACATTTTTTAGCATTAAGCGAACGTATGCGGTATCCTCTACTCTGAAACTTTCACATGCAGATTAAAACCCACACCAATAGGCTCTGCAATGTTCACAGCCTTTCTGCAAAGCTTTAAGATTTTAAATGCATGTCATGCAAACCTAAAAACATATACAGTATGTCTGATTTATGTGACTGCAGCAGGACCGGCAGGGTGGGCCAAAGTAATGTATGTCATGTAGGACTTGCATTTCCAAGTTACTAAATGAAAAATACGACACTCTCAATGACAGATTTTCTTGCACGCGTCTACATCGGCATCTATCCTAATCCGTCCTGTCTACATGGGAGGGCTCCAGCACACGACCATGACTAAAAATGTCCTACTTCTCTACTACCTAATGTGTTTGCCATTCATGTGGTTAAAGATGAACCAGCCTTTTTGTCTGTTTGCTGTCTTTGAGGTGGAATCATCAAAGCCTTGAGGTGTGGAGTGAAGCCAGACTAATCCAACTGTATCTTAAGCCTCATCTGTATCACCTTCATCTCTATCCAATGTGACACATCACCGCTCTCTCAACCTTCATCGCTCCTGGTTTCTTTGGTATAATTTACTCTGGTTTCCTTTCGTCTTCTGTTCTGTTTGTTGACAGTGGTCTGTCAGTTTGATAATGGCTTTGGATGTAACTGTGTCTGTTTAAATACCAAGATGACACAGCAACGCTGGTATTGTATGACTGATGGCAACACAATAGGGAGAGTGTGTTTACTACAAGGACTGGTATTACACTGTTTGCTCAACTCTTGAATAAGGAAAGTGGTGTGATGTGTGGGTGTAGTAAGGTTTGAAGGGAGGCCTTGGATTTGCTTTACAACATCAATACAATGACATGTTAGCTTTGTCAACATGTTCATCATTTAAAGTTGTTTATTATAAAGCTAATAATTTGATAATCAACTTATTTTCTTGGCAGAGATTATGGTTGACCAACCGGGCTACCAACTATTTATTCACCGATCAATCTAACGATAAAAGAAGTTAAGGTAGTTGAAGACATTTTTACTGGACGAAGCTTTCCTGATTTGTATTTCTGTTTTTACAAACTGTATTTAATTATTAATATGATTAGATTACTTTTCTATGAAGAATATTTTTGGGGATTTGTCAGTGAAAAGTGATATTTAAAGACGTTTTTCATCGCTAACACAGATTTGGCTTGAAAGTGGGGGAACTCTGTTCATCTCTCGATCCAATTTTCCTTCATGAGTCTTAAAAAACATTACGTAGCCTTGTGTCCAAACAATGCAAAAACATGGTTGAAAAGTAAATGGTGAAAATATGCCTCCATAAGGACATCCATTGATGTATACATATGGTTGAAAGATGTTTAGGGTGGATAAAAGGGCCGACCAGGTCTGATTTTCATTTTCTCAATTTAAGCTAAATTTACACAGCCTAAGATAGTATGCATTTTAAATATATTTTGTTGGCTAAATAAAGACAAGCACCAACAAACAAATAGCAAAACATTGTCTCAGCGGAATTTTTTAAACTGTACATCCGTTAACCTGTAGGGAACAAAGATTGCAATGCCTTTGACATTTTATTCCCATCAGTTAAGATAATTCCAGCATTTCATTTGTAAACATGTTGCAAACACACACTGCAGTGTTTCATTTGACAGTAACTTTGGTGTAGCTGCGATCTGATTTTATTTATTTCAGTTTGCATATGCTGTTTGATCTAAGGTAATCATCTGCTTGCTGTCCAAAATCATAGAGAGTGGTCCCCTCCGCAGGGAACACCATAATAATACAAAACAGATCTATTTGTAAGCATAAGCTCTTGTGTTTGTAAACAAAATCCTGTAATCACGTAAAATATGCGATCATTTGTTGAAGCTTGTTCCTGTTCCTGTGTATACCAGCTCTGTGTGATACACTGAATTTTTCACTGACTACATAATCAGGTGTTTCATCATACTGCAACCACATATTGGTTATGTTAATATAATTATTTTTATGTGCACTCATCTAGTTTGTTGTTAACCAATAAATTCTGTATCTGCAATCAACTGCTTCTGCACACCCATAGATTAGGGGCAGAATAGGTTTTGTTGCTTGGACTGAGTGTAACAAAGGAAAGTTAGGCAATATTTAAAATGTCCATTAAAACCATACCGACTGATTATTAATCAAGCAGTATTCACACTGTTTTTGGTATACACACAGATGCTGAATATCTGAAAAGCGGACTGGAGTAGATCTAACTGCAACAGATGTGAAACATCAGAACCTGTTGGATGTATGTATAATTCAGGGATCCACCAATGTTGCATACTTTGAGTGTTCGGATAAAATTAAAAGTGGTTTCTTTTAAGATTATAAAATTAACACTGTACTGCTGCATAGATATGTCTAAAATTTAGCAAATCAGGGCTATTTGTTGTTGAAGGAGCTCTAATGAAGACTCTGGAGTTGGTTTCTTCAAAAGTGACAAAATATACCCAAAAAAATGCAATACCATAAAAAGATGGGTATCTAATGTTGAACCTAATGCCAAATATAACTTGAACCAAGATCAAACTGGCATTCTAGCAGATCAATGCACAAATTTTAAGGTTATGTAACTGTTTTTGGTTGAATCAACTGGTTCAATGCTTAAAATCCCAATTCTTTTGAATGAGGCTTTGCCTCATTAAGCCTCAGTTTGGCTAACATTATTTAGCTCCTCCATTGTGGTGTGTTTTGGTTGGACATCATGTTGCGTTATTTGAACAGATTACTGTTAACAGGTAGAGAAGCAATTCTTGGGGTCTCCTGACTTCTATGTACAGTATGTTAATGTATCGACCACAGGGTGTAATGGTTGTGCTCTTAGCTGTGTCACCTTATGTATCACTGTTACTAGTGTATAAAAAGTTATTAAAATTACATAAGGAAACAAGCTAACCAAGCAGGGGAGCAAGTAAAGCCTGAGGGAACAACAGATTTATAATACAGGGGGGCAAACCCAACTACACTCAATCATTCAACCCTTCAATCAATTCACACACTGATGGTGGTGAGCCACACTATAGCCACAGCTGCCCTGGGGTGCGCTAACAGAAGCAAGGTTCCTGTACATAGAAAGAAGACTGTGACGAGTATATGTAAGCATGATAGTTATTAGCTTCACCTACTAGTTTCATTTAATTTTAGCTTAAGGGTCTATTGAAATTGATACCTAAAATGTGGATTGATTTTTTTTTATAAACAGCCATGGCACTATAGAGAATGGATCAAAGCAATGGATATTTTTTGAAGCATTAGTTCCTTTTGTGTTCTTACTGTGCCTCTACGTGCAAAGTGTAAGTTTTTCCTAGTAGGGAATCCTGATTTTTTTCATCAAATTTTGTCCTACAGCATCCACTGATCCATTTTCAGTATCCTCCTCCTGATCAGGAGTGGCTGACCATAACCTCTTAACCCTTTATAGGG
Source organism: Cyprinodon tularosa (assembly GCF_016077235.1). Taxonomy (NCBI): domain Eukaryota; kingdom Metazoa; phylum Chordata; class Actinopteri; order Cyprinodontiformes; family Cyprinodontidae; genus Cyprinodon; species Cyprinodon tularosa. The sequence goes on along the minus strand of NW_024039507.1, from coordinate 1,173,324 downwards.
CAAGTTACCATTTTTGATAACTTTCATACCCCTTAAAAATTGAGTCGTCCCCCCCCCAGTGAGGTCTAGAAGCACAAGATCTATATCCAGCCATTCAGCAAAGATACTGCTGCATTGCTGTACATCTTATTTTGGCATTTGACCTATTAGATGAGCCCTTGAATGATATATTACCTACAGTAAATGAAGTTGGAAAAAAAAAATTAAGTCAAGAAAAGAGGTAAAAAGCTAATTGAAAAGTTAAAAAGTAAAGTTAAAAATTTAATAAGCCTAGTTAACAATTATATTTAGGTTTATAAACTAAAAAATGTAAGTGCCAGTATCAGCATTAATGCCTCTAAGGTTATGTTTCATTTACTGTGTTTTTTAAATTAATTTCTGATTGAAGAACTTTTATTTTTCTTAATATATTTGGGCAAGTTGGCATTTCTTGTTATTACATTAATATTTGCCATCAAAATATCCATATTTTTTGAATGTTACAAAGGTAATCAGGTCTTTTCCTGGATTCCAATAACACTATTGGCTTGAAATTTTCACTGAGTAGTATTTGAGAAGTATTTCACTGAGTGCCCTATAAAGGGTTAAGTCAACAGGTTTGTTAAGTAACAGCTTAGAATTTGGTTATAATTGAATTAAGTGTTAAAAGATTTCAAATGTTTGTCAAATTACACTAATATGTTTGTCTTGAAATCAAATTAATCATTGTTAAAGGTGGAAAATCTCACTTTATCTTAAAAATTTAAAGATTATGAAGACAAAGAAGACAGAAGAGCAGATGTTCAAAAGTCAAACAAACAGAAGTGCCAGCGCACCTTTCAACCCCAGTGCTAACTAACAGCAGACACAGCGACTCAGCGTAATTTTTCACTGGGAAACACACACATATTCTTACACAAAGAGAGAACGCTCATTGTGTTGGCTGAACACGCTGCCAGAATACCACACTTTGTAAAAACAGCTTTACAAATCATTGACAGCAATAATTAACAACAGGTTGATGTAATTGAATTCTGTTTTCAACTCCTCTACCCCCTCTTCTTGCTGCTGCTGCTGCTGCTGAAAAGAACGAAGGAATGAGAGCTGGAGAGGGCGAGAATCCTCTCAAAGAAAGGTTACCCAGGCGGATTGGGCCGTCACTTTAACTATGCGCTTAAGAGGGGACCTGAGTGCATGGCAGATTGCTGCCAACTTTACAATGAGCTTGAATTCCACCTTCTTAAAAAAAATTTCTTCCAACTCAACAAGCTCTGACATAGCAAAATCATTTTTACTGCTGGCAATAATTAAAATTTTGATACACACAGGAATTGGGAGGGTTAATCGGTGTCTGACTAATCTATTTGAGTTGAAGCGTTAGGGACGTCTGAGATCATGTTTAGCAAGCAAGGGGGTCCCACACAGACAGACATGTGCAATAATTAGTCATTCCAACAGCACAAAAATATATATCTGAGTGCGACAGCCAGGGCAGAGCACCTAATGTTTCCACTTTAAACATTTAGACATTCCAAGCAGATAAGCTCCCGGAGTGGGAAGTGCATGTACAGGCATTAGGAATGACCCTTTCTCTCCCTTTCAGGCCCCACACACTCCCTCTCCGCTTTTGATTTTTACCCTTTCTTCATCTAAAAAGAGATCTAGGAAGATATCAAAATGGGAGGATAGATGTGTAAGCATACATCAGTGGGCGTATCTCCATGAAAGCAAGTATTGTAAGTGTTTGAGAAGTTTTAAGTGGTTAAGTGGGAGGAAATATTAAAAGCAAAAGAGCAGGAAAGATGAGTGTTGAGGACCTACTGCAGAATATGTTCGGTGTGAGTGCATATATGATCCCTGCTTCAGCATTCACTCAGTATGAAATATTTTCTGCGTTCTGATTGTTCAGTGTTACTCTTTTTTATATTAGAAATGCTTTAACTTAGAGCACATTTTTAACTAACTAAATAATTAATTAATGTTAAAAAATATTTTTGGTCAACCTTGTTTTATGGCAACATGGTTCTGTGTAGAGAAATGTTAAAGCTTCTGACTGTGATGGATTTAATTTATGGATATAAGAGCACGAAGGTATTACACATTATCAGATTTTCTTTGTGAAAAAACAAAAAATGAAGCCGTGTGTCACTTTTATTTCACTACTCTTGTGTTGGTCTGCAAAAAAAATATTAAAAAAGGTCAATAGGTTCGTAGCTCTGATGTGATAAAATGTTAAAGGTCACAATTATTTTGCAATAATACACAAAACCAAACTATGCTAGCTGAATAATAAAGTTTTTCATCATTTTGGAGATTTGGGCAGTTCAGTTTAGGAATTATGATGGCAATATTTGCTTCACTCCAACAGGTTAAACTTAGGTTCCATATAATATAGAGAAGACTTGTTTGAGTTTCATACGTACCATGAGGATGCGGCGGTAGCTGTCTCTGTCGATGCCCCACAGCTTAAGATCAGTTTTGGCCTTAACAGTGGCAGCTCTGGGAGTGCCATAGATCAGGGCCAGCTCACCAAAACTTCCTCCCTCACCGATGTTGGTCACCAGCTCACCATTCACATACACCTACAGAGATAAAGAACAGGTAAGGAGACTGCCTGTTCCCAATGATACAGAAAAACTGACGGTTTCAGTCGGAGTTTTCTAGCAGTCTGAATTTACTCTAAAGGCCTGAATCTGGAAGGCATTTAGCATCAGATCCAACAGAAAATCGGAGCATATGTGCCTGAGGGACTTAGAGCCCATTGCTGGTTAGACTGCATACGATCCCACACAGATAGGCCCCTGGTCTATTCTGATCAGAACTTCCCAGCGATTCATCAGCAATGTTATGAGTCTGATAGGAATAGTGACTCAGTGTCAAAGTAAAACACATCCGCTTAGGGTAAAATACAATCTAGATTTCAAGTTAAATCACCCAGTTTTGAGCTGGTTGGAAATGGTGAGTGGAATAGTGCATTTAAAGGAAAAAGAGTGGACTCTGACATACATAATAAATAAAACAGTTCAATAAACAGTGTACTTTATCTGTGGTAGGAACCCAGGATAACAGAAAACAGACAAAGTAAGAAAATTATCCTCTTTGAGCAAAGAGGGACAATGTTGGATGCGAATGGCTTATCGCACTCCTTTCTTTTCTGAAATTGTAAAAAAAAAAAAAAAAAAAATCTAAAAAATCCAAACTTACAAAAGGCTTTAAGAGAATTACCTTTTAGTGCCATGTCCAGTTATGAACCATCCCAAAGCCTCTGGATGCTTTTTGTTTTCTATTAATTTAATCTTTAAGAGCAGCAGGTTGTTCATTTAATACAGCGCTGCTTTGCATAGTTATTGACAGCCAACCTCAGCATTACATTTACATTTAAAAATGGCTGATACATTTTTTTTCCCGTAATTTTTATAATCTGACCCGGTCAAATGCGGGCATTGTTCCAATTTTTGGGACACAGGGACAGAGATGAAAAACGTTGCACAGTCCTACACAGATCAGGATTTGCTCACCCTATGCATGGTAGGAGTTTCTACATGCACTGCAGCCGCTGTGACATGGAAAAAAAGTCAACAGAGCTTGCAAAGTTAGATGCATGCAGCGTTAGCAGGCCTTAAGCCTCTAACAATTTCCATTAAAACAGAATCTATCCGTTCATTCTCTTTTCTTTCCTGCACTGAGTTTGAATTCTTTCAGGTCTATCCACAAGTGAAGGGCATACACACTGACCCTGTCGACCGGTTACAAGCAGACACATGGGGAGTTCTATTTAGACCAGCCGGTAGAGATCTACAGACAATACGACCTCAGCGAGGCTCATTGGGGTCGTCTCTGGGACCGTTACGGTTTTAACTGTCAACACGCCATCCACTATCTTGTTGACTTAATAACACAGAGAGAAAGGAGGGAGGGAAACAGAAGGAGGGTTCTTTTTTTTTACTGCTCACTGCTGTGAATTGCCAGAATTGTTGGAAGCCATTATTCAGACTCTGAGGGGAACCACAGGGGACCCATCCGTCACTATAAGCTGGATTGGGTTCAAAGGGATGCAGAGTGCTGACTGTGGTTACGTCAAGCCTTAAGAGAACAATTATCCGAAAGTTGCAAAAACGTTGCATTAGAGTATTTTTGGTGGTGGGACTTTTTTTTTTTACAACCATTTCCAACCCTGTTCTCAGGTAGTAATTATTTTGTCTTTACAGAAGGACCTGCAAATAACTACTTTCATTCAACTCCCCTAAATATTTGCTTCAAATCTATAAACGGAAAAGGAATTCACTTGAAGTTAAGGTGACAGAAAGTACAGCACTGCAAAGGAATATAAAAATAAACCATTTTTGCAACATTTACATATGTAAAATATAACTCAATCTAAGCATCAAGTTGTCTGGGTGGTAGTAGATAGAAAGCAACATTAAAAAAATTAAATAAACAAAAGCATATGACAGAATAAAGCAGAAAAGTGTGATTTATAATGAATTTGTTAGCTTTAGAGCTCTCCGATGTTCTACACAAAATAAGTTAAAATAAGTAAGTTTAAAGCACTTAATCCAATGTTTGACAAATTTCTTCTAAGACAATTTCTCCAACATAAAAGCAAATGTCTTCAATTAAATGGATTTGTGTACAGACATAGACTGGGTTGCATTAGTAGCAACTTTCAGGCGGTTTATGAGATGCTGGCAAATTTACACCCCGTCTAACGACAGACATCTCTACACTCTCATAACCTCTGCAGTCTTCTTGATGCAGTTTAGTGCCAGGGCTGTGGCTAGGAGGCAGCCGCTGTCTGTGAGGGTTGTGAGGTAAAATATATGTAAAAGAGGGCGAGGTTTAGCAAAGGAAGGAGGTGAGGTCGAGGATAGTCTTCCCACAGCTCGGGTGCAGGCAGAGAAGAGTCTGTGGGAGCAGATTCACTAGCGAGCAGGACACATCTGGTTTAACACATCGAAGGAGGAGCAACCGAGGCAGACCAAAGCCGCAGCTGCAGGATGCTGCAGCTGTTGAGTCGAAACGCCTTTATGGAAAACTTTAGGAACAGGTGGAAATATTGAAATTCAAGCTTAGGATGTGTTAAAATAAAATGCAAAACACAAAGCAATCATAACTAGGGTCACAAATTTGAAGGAACATTTAACAAAATAATTAGTTCGTGGTAAGAAAAGGAAAATGTAGCCATTGGGTTTCATTTACCACAAGTGATATATTTAATATCTAAATATGTTCATGAAATATATTGCCAGATCTTTTTGCTTGTATCTCCAAATTATTAAACTCAGGTGTTGCAATGACTTCCCAAACCACAGGGGATGAAATCCAGAAAGTGCAGCCCTTCCTGAAAGAGTGGATCACTCTCAGGATGTCTCCGAATACTCCACAATCAACTGGTGGTGTCATTATAGCAAAGCTGAATAGACTGAAACTCGCAACTGTGCAACCAAGTAGTAGGCCGGTTTAGAATCAGAGCAAATCTGAGCAGGGTCACCAAATGTGCAGATCTGAGCAAACTTTAGAAAAGCCAATGGCTACAGAACCCCAATCATATCATGTCTTCGGATTACCGCAGGATTAGTCTAAAGAAAACTTCATGCAAGGGTTTTTATAGCCAAGCAGCTGTTTCCAGGGACTGCAGGTGCAACGATAAGCCTCTGATGGATTGGTGTAAAGCTTTGGACTCGACAGCAGTGGAGACATGTTCTCTGGGTGGACAAATGCTGCTTCTTTCTCTGAAAATCGTATGGACAATTAGAAGTTTTGCAGCTGCAGGGTTAAAGCCTCGCTGCACTGCGCCAGCTGTAAATTTGGTGCAGAAAGGATCATGGTGGAAAAATATTGAAGGAGACTAAAACTTTTGCACAGAAATGTGAATAGACAATGTCTCGACAGGCTTAGTTTGGCTTTCCCATGACTGCGTGATGTATTGTATTTAACGTATTGAAACAGTTACTGTTTAGCAAGATATCTTAAGAGATTGGTAATCAAATGTCTACTTCAGTTCTTAACTTTTATCTAAATAAATTGCATGAAAATTGAATGATATTTCATGAAAAACTGTGGTTCAATTTCAGATGTGTCTCAGAATATTTCAGGTAACTTTTTTATTCACATCAATCAGACACCACTGAAACAATGGCAGTCAAATCAGCAGAAGTCCTATCAAGGCCCTATCTCAGTGCCGTGCTTCCTACTTTTAATTTAAAAAGGGTTGCTGATGCTGGAAACTTTAAAAAGTGAATCAACCTGCCTCTCTCTCTCCCCTCTTATCCATTTTTTCTTTGTTGTTGTTTTTACTCGTTGCAGTAAGCTGATACAGGTCACTTCCTGTTTAACTTTCCACCAGCTCCTGTTTTATCTCTCCACTTAGGTCTATCAGTGTCAGGCTAAAGACAATAGATGTACTCAATTTGGGAGCCTTCACAAGGCGCTCACCTCTAAAGTGCCACGTTCAGATTGTCATCAGACCAGAACTAGACTTTGAACAGGACGAAACATGAGGGCAGTTATACAAACCAGCCCATTTATGCAGGGGTGCAGTTCTGTCTCGACATGACTGGAGAAGGAAGAATTTGAAACGGGGTCACTATCTTGTTTTATAAACTGTCTTTGGGATAAGATGAGTGAAGACTAACATACATAAACATCACACTGAAATGTGTTTATTTTAATTACCTTCGTATACAGATAGCATATAATAAATAAGTATCCCTTAGACATTTGACCTTCATCTTTTTTTGTGATTTCAAGGAATTAACAGACCTTCCCTTTATTCAGCCTGTATAATGCATAAAAAAAACTTTATCATATTGTATTTTTATTTTGACCAAGCCTGACCATTGACCACGATTGTGATAAATGGTTAAATCTAGTCCTTCTCTATTAACTAATAAAGACTAACCTATTGCACCAAAATACAAGTGCTTGATTCAGATGCCATTATCAGTATCAGCAAGGACTTTATGAATGATGTGAGAAGAAGATAAGTGATTAAGAACGGTATTTAAAATTTTGCTTGTTTAATGACCCTAACAGTATCTTAAAAACATTAAGACATCACTTCACATCTTTATACAGACATCTTTTCTCGGGTCCCCTTTCAACTGCATGTCGACATTGTTTAGACAGAAGGCAGGACATTTTACTTGAGGGTTTGTGTTTGTGTGTGCCGGACACTTACGTCCACTTCACCTTGGTCAATCACATAGAAGTTGTCTCCTTCATCGCCTAAGAGGAGAGAGAAGGGATCGTGAGCTTATAAGAGCAAAGGAAAGCAAATGACAATGCAGTCTGACTAACTCCATTATTTCCTATACAACGTACACTTTGCTAGAAAAGGCTCTCAACATACACACTAAATCATATTAGATGGGAGTTATGATTATTATGTGCAACAGAAAGGGCTAGCCTGCAATTCGATGCATTTATTACAATAAAGATCTAGAAAAAAGTCTCTAAAGAGGCAAGGAACTCAAGAAGCTCAGCATGCTACAGCTACATTTTGCCATGATTTAGTATTTTTGGAATTGTTATAGGATAATGCAAAACTAAAAGTCTGTCTAATATATATCTCTTCTTCATAAAATGAAAAAATAACATTTGTAGTTCGTTATATTCTTTTAAATTAAAGGGCTTTAAGCTTCAGGGCACATACAACAGAGCTCCCGCCTCCTTGAGAATACATACTTCACAGGGCATGCCAATAACTTACAAAAGGACTGTTGCCAATAAAAAAAGTTGCAGTAACGGCCGTGTTCATTACTTTGGTTTAATAGAGGAAACTTTGAAACATAAGTGCCTGAACATGCAAGCTTTAACACCTCAGTGGGTTGGACCAGAACAGTACAGCAGCGCCTAACTACAGGTGGTTGCTTCATTCATTGTGGTTTTTATATAATTGACAACCAAATGTTTTATAAACAAGGTTTAAACAATGAAATGTGCTCCAACTGTGTCACTTTCATAGAAAAGCTGTGCATTTAAAGAACAACTTTAAAAGTGATGAATGGTGTATGAGGTCACCATCTTCTAAAAACATTTAGTCTAAATCAGGGAAACACTAAACTCAAATATAAGTGAATTAAGATGCAAAGGGGGTGAAATGACTCTCAATGACAAGTATCTATAACAATGCGAGATTTTGGTAAAAGCAAGGGTGTGACTGTGTGTTTTTGATCTAAGTTCACCTGAAGACCTAAAAGGTGGAGAGAACCATGTGAGCAAAGTTCACAGAAGTTCACACGGCTAATTAATACTGAGAGGATTGGAGGGCTCGTTAATCATAGTGCCCTATTTGTCACACGAAATGTTCGTTGTCTGTCTGAAAGCCTACCCCTGAAAATACCCTAAAGAGCCGTGCACACACATATATTCTGAGAAACCTGCTGCAACCTGGCCCTGCTGTCATTTTTCTTCTTTCTCTCGCCTTCATCTCATCTATCCCTCTTTCAGTTTCCTTTAACTGTGTCTGTCTTTTCTTGTACTCTTCCTGTCTTTTATCACTTTGGTGGCCAGGTCTTTGTTTTGCGTCTTTCGCTTAAGAGTGCAGGCAAATATTTAACCACAACCTCCACACACGATCACACACAGGTATAGGGAGGCACACGAGCTAACATACTTTGTGCGGTCTTGTTTCAACAGAATGTAACTTCATACATATGGATAACTTTCTATGGCTTTGCCCCAGACAACATCATGAGTAACATCTTGGATCTCTTGGGTGTTTTATTCCCAGAGTACCAATCATTTGGGTTAGCACAAGACTGTTTAAATAATATGATTAATTGATTAAGTAGTAATAACCATAACGTTATATCCAGTCCTTTAGCATTTCTGTCTGACTGCAGTTTTGTTTTGTCAACAGTGGTAAGCACTATTGCGCACCTGCCTATATCTCTACTCGGAGATGAATTTTTGTCTGTCTTCTGCCACAGTTGTGTTTTTTTAAGGCACGTCAAAAACCTTCTTGGCATTAGCCAAATACACATTTTAGTACACATTTTCTAGCAAATTTTAAAAAGTACTAATAGTATGTTGCACTCAACACTCCATATAAACGTAAAGTAATCTCATGCTACACTATGCAGATGCTCTGTCTGCAATAAAGAAACTATCCAACCCAAGCAGACCAATCAAAAGTGCCACTGATGTAAGGGTAGACAGATCTATTATCTTAAAGGAGAATTCCGGTTTTTAACACTTTTAGCCCATTTTCTGTAGTGTCCAGGATGAAATCGAATGATCGACACCAAAATTTTGACAATTGGTCCTGTCTCTGCTTTTTGGCCCATGCAGAATCCCCCCCTGGCTGCTTCAGAATGGCTTCCATTGTGCATGTCCGATAATGTCCTTAAAACAACCTTAAACGTTCTTTTTTTTAAATATGCTACTCACCGGGTCGTCAGCGATGTTCAATGACGTTCCAAAAAAAGTTTCATGAAGAAAAACCGTTCCTGTCTTGTTTTATTTAGCATTTTGTAAATCCCAGAACTATTTTTTCCGATACATCACAACCGCTTATAAACTTCCGCTTCCCGTTCGAATCTGAAGCGTTGCACACTCCAGACCACTAGTTGGCGACGGTATCCTCTACCGTCAAACTCAAAGTCCAATATGTCCTCCTCAAGAATCCACCTTTCGTATTCCATTTTCAGAGTTTTTTAAAGTGTTTAACAGAGACGTTAGCACCTCGACGTCAGAGTACACAGAGTGAAGCATAAACACTTGGGCCTTGCGAAAAGACTACAACTAAGTGTAAACAGGCCCCATTTCCGTTTCCGGTGGCGGAGGGATATTGACTATTCCAACAGAACTCAATGGGATTTACAAAATGCTAAATAAAACACTACAGGAACGTTTTTTCTTTACGAAACTTTTTTTGGAACGTCATTGAACAGCGCTGACGACCCGGTGAGTAGCATATTTTAAAAAAAGAACGTTTAAGGTTGTTTTAAGGACATTATCGGACATGCACAATGGAAGCCATTCTGAAGCAGCCAGGGGGGGATTCTGCATGAGCCAAAAAGCAGAGACAGGACCAATTGTCAAAATTTTGGTGTCGATCATTCGATTTCATCCTGGACACTACAGAAAATGGGCTAAAAGTGTTAAAAACCAGAATTCTCCTTTAAGAACTAAGCTAAAATAGTTTAGCAATTCTGGGACAACCTATATACTATTATATATATATATATATATATATATATATATATATATATATATATATATATATATATATATATATATATATATATATATATATATATATATATATAGGTTATATATACATAACCTTTTTTGCTGATTGATTAACCAACTTTTTGGGGTCTTCTTAAAGTTTGGTTAGACCATAGAACTTTAAGCCCAAGATGGTCAGGTGATTTAAGGTAGGGCTGCACAATATACCCCAAATAAATCATTACTGCAACATAATTACATAATATGTATATTGCAAAGAATTCCTTGGACTGGATGAATGTTAATTATCCAAGTACCAATACTTGGTGAAATTTGTATAATCCAGTGCATAAACTGGAATACAGAGTTAAAATGAAGGTGTAAGATGGTCAAGTAATTAAGAACCTGCATCTAAGTGAAGCTACAACTAAGTAATTGAACACTAAAAGGTAAGACATTGACTGGAAGGTTTTAATAATACTTTTTTATATGATTGATATTGAATTTTTTTTCTTTTCAATAGAAAATTATAACTATAAAAAGTTGTACTGTTATAGTGAAAATTACCAATATTATCTCATATTGCATATGTTTTTTTTTAAATATTGGGCAGGCCTATTATCATTCATTTAAAAAAAATCTAACAGTTCACAATATTTCAGTCTGGTACACATGATTAAACAAAATAGAAATGAATAATTTGAAACCAATAAACTCACTATTTCACAACATTTTGCTATACTTCTTCTCATTTAGAAACACATAAAATGAGTGGTTGTTGATTTTTTTATTTACATAAATAGTAAGATTAGAAATCGTATCTGGACTTATATCATTTAGGGACCAAATAAAGTTTCAATGTTAAAGTTTTACACCTTTAACAAGATACTTCAAAGTTATCAGCTGATGAAATCAAAGATGGCAAACAGTAAAACAATTTTAAATGGCTAAATAAATGCTGCCCAGTCCTTAGAACTACAACTGTTTTTTAGGTCTATAAGTTGGGTAAATATCTGGAAGTAGGGTTGGTTATTTGAAGCTCTACAGTAGTCCAAACACTAGCTATGACATCAGTACTTTATATACCACTCTCTGCAGTGTATATAACAATTGTCTGTCTGGGTCTGGGGGCCCAGCATAGTAAGCTAGACTTATTCTCACCAAATTAGGGCTGATATACTCCCGAAAGTTGCGTTAAGAGTAGGTGGGGAGCACCCACAGTTATTCTTTAGCTAGTGCCTGTTTGGGAATATTTATCAGCGTGCTCCACAGCTCCATGTGATTTTGTGCAGGTGTTAACATTACCTAAAGTGGGGGATTTTCAAGAATGTGTGCTTTTCAGGGTTTTAAAAATATGTGATTAAGTTTGCTACAAGTTTATGAGAGGAAAATGGGGGGAAAGCAGTATGGTCCTCCTGGTCTGTTTTTCTTCCAAGTCCAAGGATGACTAGGATGGAGGTTTGATTGCAAAGCACTGGAGACCTAACAAGTGGTGCAGGTTCAGAGGAATGTGTGAGCAGGGCAATGAGAGGAAAAGGGAGTGGTGGCATAAAATAAACATGGCCAACGGTGGCGGTGCAGTAGATATATTCTTTGAGATAAAACTTTTGTGGATAATCAGTAAAATTGGTGTCTTAATAGCTTCCTTACTATTAAAGTGGTTTAGTGGTAAAAAGGGAAATTCTTATTTTTCTTTTTTTTTGTGGGGGGGGGGGGGGGGGGGGGGGGGGGGGCTAATTGCAACAATATCATAGAAATTTTATGTCACTTCAGATTTTTTCCACATTTTCTCTTGAAAAGACATCAAAAGTTATTTTATACTGGCCTTTATTTACTTTTTTGCCTCTACTTTTTTGTTGCTGTTGTTTATCTTTATCTCTTAAAGGTATGACATAAATCAAATTTGCCTCTTACCGAATATAACAGAATGAAGGCTGGTTGTAAAAAGCAACTGTTAAGTCTTACTACAATCTGTTTAGATCTGTTCCAGTGTAATGCTGGCTGTATGTTTAAGACCATTGTCTGGCAGCAAGGTCAACCTCAGCTCTCGTCTTTGCCAGCCTCTAACATGCTTTCCTCTATAATTTTCCTGCATTTAGCACCATCCATCTTCGAATCCATAATTAGCTTCTTCTTATAACACAAAGGCATTCGTCTCAGCATTTTGGTTGTAGTTGAATTAGGTTATATTTGATATTCTAATGGTATCTGTCCTTTCATGTTTTCAGGTTGGACTTTCTTTCAACACTAGCTCTCATTTGGAAAGTACGTATAAAAAAATTTGAGTACATAACGAATAAACAGCCTCTTAACTCGTAATCATAAAATGAAAAAGCTCAGGAGGATCTGTAAACTTTTACACTCTCCTACAAAAACTTATCATGTACTGACTCTTCATTACTTTACTTTATTTGATCTATTTTCAAATATGCCCTCTCACTCACTTGTCTGCTGCGTTTGTGGATTGTTCAGTCGTCTTACATCACAGTCATCTTGCATCAGTACAAGTGTTTGTATTCATCTATATGCATCTACCTTAAAAAATACCTTTGGATACTTCAGCTGTGAGTGTTAGTTTGGGATGTTTTTTTTTTTATTTTATCTATTCTTTGTCTTTTTCTGTTTTATTTTTTTGTTGTTCTTGTTATTTATTATTATTAGAGGTACCAGGAATTTCTGTCTTGGTAGGTTTGCAGGTATGCTGTTTTCAGTTCATTTCTAAATTATTATGATTTCTGAGATGTTGAAAGTCTGGGATATTTGTTTTATTACCAAACGCAGCCTTAAAGCAGTCAACTTTATCCCAAACCTGTCTGGTATATTCCTCTTATTTAATAGGGTGCCAGTCAAACCATGTGATATGTAATTTTTTTTTTGTTCCCTTCACCAATTTCACACCAAACCTTTGCAGCACTTTAACCATGCAAGAGTCCGTTTTCTGGGGTAGATCCCACTGCTATGAATCTATCAACCCCCCTGGCACTGTTAAGATTTCTACAGACCCTCTAGTGGTTTCCTTGCAGTGTAAATGTGTACCCATCCCAGTGCACCAAAAGCAGGAAGACAGAATGTGACGAAAAGCAGCACGTTTAATTCAAAGAGAAAATAGATGTAGAATAACTCTTAGGGCTACGTGGAGTATTGATGAGGAGCAGCTGTAAAAATATATTTGAATGCCAAAGAAGCAACAAAAAATCACGAGACCAACTTTTCTCCTTATCATTTTTCTTCTTCTACATCTGGAGCAATGCTGTCCCTAAAATAATCTGTTGCAACAGATGCTTAGCCTGACCTAAAAAGGTAAAACAAAAGTGTCTAAAAGAAAGTGTAATTTTCTCAGTTTTTCCCCAAATCACGAGACTGATCTCTGTAAATGGTCTTTTTGTGGCTGAATGCAGTCAGCTTATATTTAAGGACAACAGGGGGTATATGAAGCCCTCTAAGTAGATAAATACCAATGTATACAATAATTAAGTTTTGTTGAAAATTTCAAAACAATTTCCCTGACTTTTTTATTCATTCCATAACCTGAAAAAGCCAGTTGAATTTGGCTGCTGTATAATAAAACAAAAGGTTCCAGAGGTGCAATTATTTTTGCACAACAGATATGAAAATATCTTTCACATTACATTGCACCATGTTTGTACTAACCTTGCTGGATGACCGTTTCCCCTGCAATGTGGGTGACCGGGAACATGGCATCAAATATGTCACTGCAAAAAAGAAAAAAGAAAAAGAAAAGAAAATTAAAGCTATTGTGCTTTTTTTTCCACATGTTTTTTCTGTACATTCTGAATTCCATATATATGGACCCACAGAGAATGGTGTTATCGAATATGGACCAGAAAGCCTTTTACTGCAGCTGCACAAAAGTCATTAATCAACGAAAACTATCCCAATGAAGAACTTCACACAAGCCTCCGATCAAAAACTAACTGATGATCTCCAATGGTGGATTTTACATGGCGCCATCGCTACAAACTCGTTTTTATCCGTTATTAATCAGGCTGTTTTAAACAAGTATCCTTTCTGCGGTCTGTCTGAAAACTTGTTCCATGTTTTTATTGAATGCACAAGACTGAAAACAATTTCTAACCTTTCAATGAGAGTTTTTAGTCTTTTTGTGACAATTTTTACAAATGCTCTTTTTATAGGAGGAGTTTCCGAAGACAAAAGAAATACAGGTGCTGGTCATAAAATTAGAATATCATGAAAAAGTAGATTGATTTCAGTAATTCCATTTAAAAAGTGAAACTTGTATATTATATTCATACATTACATACAAACTCATATATTTCAGATGTTTATTTTGTTTAATTTTGATGATTACAAATGACAACAAATTAAAATCCCAAATTCATCATATCAGAAAATTAGAATATTGTGAAAAGGTTCAAAATTGATGGCCCCTGGTGCCACACTCTAATCAGCTAATTAACTCAAACCACATGCAAAAGCCTTTAAATGGTCTTTCAGTCTAGTTCTATAGGCTACACAATCATGGGGAAGACTGCTGACTTGACAGTTGTCCAAAAGACGACCATCGACACCTTGCACAAGGAGGGCAAGACACAAAAGGTCATCGCTAAAGAGGCTGGCTGTTCACAGAGCTCAGTGTCCAAGCACATTAATAGAGAGGCGAAGGGAAGGAAAAGATGTGGTCGAAAAAAGTGTACAAGCAAGAGAGATAACCGCACCCTGGAGAGGATTGTGAAACAAAACCCATTCAAAAATGTGGGGGAGATTCACAAAGAGTGGACTGCAGCTGGAGTGAGTGCTTCAAGAACCACCACACACAGACGTATGAAAGACATGGGTTTCTGCTGTCGCATTCCTTGTGTCAAGCCACTCTTGAACCACAGACAGCGTCAGAAGCGTCTTGCCTGGGCTAAAGAGAAACAGGACTGGACTGCTGGTGAGTGGTCCAAAGTCATGTTCTCTGATGAAAGTAAATTTTGCATTTCCTTTGGAAATCAAGGTCCCAGAGTCTGGAGGAAAAGAAGAGAGGCACTTCATCCACGTTGCTTGAAGTCCAGTGTAAAGTTTCCACAGTCAGTGATGGTTTGGGGTGCCATGTCATCTGCTGGTGTTGGTCCATTGTGTTTTCTGAGGTCCAGGGTCAACGCAGCCACATACCAGGAAGTTTTAGAGCACTTCATGCTTCCTGCAGCTGACCAACTTTTTGGAGATGCAGATTTCATTTTCCAACAGGACTTGGCACCTGCACACAGTGCCAAAGCTACCAGTACCTGGTTGAAGGACCATGGTATCCCTGTTCTTAATTGGCCAGCAAACTCTCCTGACCTTAACCCCATAGAAAATCTATGGGGTATTGTGAAGAAGAAGATGCAATACACCAGACCCAACAATTCAGAAGAGCTAAAAGCCACTATTAGAGCAACCTGGGCTATCATAACACCTGAGCAGTGCCACAGACTGATCGACTCCATGCCACGCCGCATTGCTGCAGTAATACAGGCCAAAGGAGGCCCAACTAAATACTGAGTGCTGTACATGCTCATACTTTTAATGTTCATACTTTTCAGTTGGGCAACATTTCTATAAATCCTTTGTTTTTATTGGTCTTCAGTAATATTCTAATTTTCTGATATGATGAATTTGAGATTTTCATTTGTTGTCATTTGTAATCATCAAAATTAAACAAAATAAACATCTGAAATATATGAGTTTGTATGTAATGTATGAATATAATATACAAGTTTCACTTTTTAAATGGAATTACTGAAATCAATCTACTTTTTCATGATATTCTAATTTTATGACCAGCACCTGTAAGCCAAAGGCCCGACTTTTACTTTTTTTAAACAGTGAAGCAAAGATGGCCATTTACCTGTCCCGTAGAGACAGACTGCAGGAGGGACCTCACCTTGATGCCGCGGTTCTGTGGAAGTGCAACGTTAAAGCCAGAATAAGGCTGGAGTTTCACTTCCACAGAGCCACACAGAACATGGAGGATTTTATTCAGTTTTGGGGTTTTAACAAAATTTTATGTTGCTCTTCATTTAATGATTTTTAGCTGATACTTGTTTTTACCTTAAAAGTGATTTTTAACTGACACTTGTTTTATGTCAATTGTTTATATGTTTGAAGTGAGTAAATAAAGTGCTGTTAAAAGTCAATATATAACAAAAGACCATGTATCTGAATTTCACCCAAAATATTTCTCTGTCAATTCTGGTAAACTGTCTGCCACTACAGAGAGGAAAGCACTGCCTGGTTAATAACCTTTACAGGGGGAGTAAAGTAAAGTTGCTGACCGGGACTGAAGATGTTAGTGGTGGTAGGAAGGCTTTGAGGAGCTCATCAACCCAGCAGCAACACCTTCCCTGGTGAAAGGAAAGGCTGGATAATTGCTCATCACCCAGTCTATAATCACCAAAGTGGTTAAAAACCTCCACAGGCACTCTGTGAATACAGAGTAGAAGGTCCTTTAATAGCGGCCATCCAGTCTCTATACGAGCGAAGCAGGTGTCTGATCCACATTGCTGACATTAAGTGGAACCTGTTCCTATTGCACCTTGGACTCTGGCAGGGTAGCCCACCGTAACCGGTCCTATTTAAAAAAGTTATGAACAGGACTAGAAGGGTCCTGGTTTGGGGACCAGCAGATTTCATCTCTGCTCCAGCCCAGCAGGTACGAGCGCCTGTTAGACTGCTGTTAATGGTGCAGTTTAAATGCATGAAGCTTCAGAAGATTAAAGCTCCACTTCTGGAATGTGTTGGGACAAGAAACATTATCCTTTTCTTCCTACTCTCTGAGAGTCTGTCCGCCTCCAGGGGTTTATTTTGTTCTATCTAATCAGTTTTATACAGCTTGTCTTATAGAAGAAAATATAGACAAGCAACTAACTATAGGAATATCAAAGACTTAGAAAAACTACTGAGTGAATTTGGAGCAAGTCTGAGCCCGCTCTAAGTTATCTCTCTATATGTGTGTGTGTGCACCATTGAATGTGCATGTTTAGGCCAGTATGTCTGAATCTGAGTTCATCCAGCCTAAGAAAACACACAGGTTTGGACAAAATAATGTGTGGGTGAGGGATAACAGCATGCTCCCTAACCTGCAGTGCTCTGTAGTGAAAAGAAACACAAGATACACATAAAAAATTGGGAGAGAAAAAAACAATATGTCAACAGATGTTTCAGGGAGATCTAAGGATGTTAGTGAGTGGTTTGGACGAGAACGAACCATGCTGGTATTTATTTATGTGACACAGAATAGAAAGCAGACTTAAGAAAGTGGATTTCAGCCAAATACACCCACAGGTAAGCCCAATGCACTGCAGCTGGCCACTGACTCACACACATGCACACACTTCAGGAAACACTCACACATGTCCAGAAAGTCACGCTCACGCTTTGAAGTGTGCAAGCCCTAAATACAAAAGATGCAAAACCCTCATATATGTAATGATGTGAAGAAGCTGCACCCATACGTGTTCCTTTGCATGTCAGCACACCATTATTACACATTTGGACAAAAACAACAAACTTACAGACATCTATTTCTGATTAAACAAAACATCCTGGATGGCAGGATGATGCGACATGAGAGCCTAAAAGCTTTGATGGTGGTTAGTCAGAGCAACATCTGCAGGACTGCCCTCAGTTCTGCACACATCTGTGACCACCTGCGCGTGGTGAAATCTGGAGTAGGAAGCTTTGGAAAATAAGTTTCAGGTTTCATGGTGAGATAAAGTGATGCTGTATTAAAAGTTTTTTTTATATACATAAGTGAGGGTTTTAACATAGTTATAAAGAAGTAAAAATGTTCTGGATAGAGCGGGTAACATAGGGGCCAGAGAAGGGTTTTTTATTTCAACACAAAACCGAGGCGGCTTCTTGTGAGTGGGTGTCCAAATGATCAAAGAAAAACCAAACCTGTGTTTAAGTAATTACACTTGACCACCTCTTTCTTTCTATTCCCCATCTATCTGCATCCATTCAGTGAATGCATCAGTGAGCAGAACAAAGATAATCATGATGGTAATTACTTCCCCTCGTCTCTGCCCATCGCTCCCTTCTCAGTCACTTTTCTTCCTTCCTATACCCTCTGGATTTCCCCGTTTCTCCTTTGATTCATCTGGCCCCACATTTTACTCCCACCCTTCTACCTAATGCCCCCTCTCTGTGTGTCCTACATGAAGTGATTAATCTTGTCCTTTCCGCTACCTGTTGCCCCTGCCTGACCTTATGAAAAGACAGAGTAACTCCACCGACAATGGCTGTGCAATTCTGACAAAGACAGATAGTAAGGTGGTGAGGCAGAGACACCTAAGAAGGAATTGTCATGATGGTGGTAGTACTGGGAAATTCATCCCAATCCAAAGCTTCTTTCATTGTGAGATAGCACCAGGGTTCCTTGAATGGAGGGACAAACTATTTTATTGAAGGGGCTGATGACAGACCGAACCCTGATGCTCAAAATAAACTTAGTGTCCAAATGTCCGCCCTAATCACTATATAGGGCACTATACAGTGGTTATCCCATTTTAAATACGTTTTTGAACGTTGAGTTTGAGGCTTTATAGAATAGACCAAAAAGAAAGCCTTGTTTTGGCTTAGAAAACATGCAAAATGAACCGGACCAATGGGTCTGCCACCTAGGAATGGGGGTCGTTTGGGTTCTTTGTTAGCCTACAAAACCCGATACCTGTCTATTTCTCTGAAAGTGGGGTCATTAGGGGGAATTGCTGGTCTGGCTGAACAGGCGGGATGTTCTGTTCCCCTGTAGGGGGTTGATGAGAGCTATTATTGCAACCCCCACCCAATACAGGGGAACAAAACATATCTATAAAGTCTCAAACTCAATGGTATTTTTTACAATTTTAATTGAAAAAGCTTCCTGAATGGCAAGCGAAATGTCTTCAAATGTGGAAACAAAGTCCTGTGGATTGTCTTAACTTTTTTGGAATGACTACGTCCTGGATAACTGAGAATCTTCACCAGTCCAGTGGATAAAAAAGTAGTGGACTTGAAATTTCCCACAATTCATCTTGAAGAGTATTGATCATCCATGGTCACTAGACGAGCAGATATATCCCGGAATATCCTTGCAAAGCATTATCGGATATGTTGTCACAGCAGCCCGTTGTCGCTATAGATTGTCACTATCCTATCTAATAACAAAGATGCCGCAGGCAACGTGCAGGAAAGGCAGATTCACATGATCAACAGGGAGCAAAAAGTAGTAATCATCTGTTCGAACAGTTAGTTAAATGAGTTCACTATAAAGTCTACTATATAATCCCCGCTCTATAAAGTGATTGAGGGATCTAGGGGTTAGGGCAGAGGTTTGAACACAGCCTTCATATCCCTAAATGCAAATATATAATGTACACAGGGAGACATTAATATTTAGTTGATTTTAAAAACGATACATGTGGATATTATAATGTAACTACCACACTACAGTGAATTTGTGTATCTTAGTATGTACTGTTAAAGGGGCAAAGAAAAAATCTTACTTGCTCCCTCCATAACAGCTTATTTATTGTTCTGCAAGACCCATAGAACAGTGTTTACCTCGGGGCATCTCAGTCATTAATGAAGCCCAATCAGGCCTGCTTGTTGTGGCTGGACTGCTTGTTGTTGTTCCAGGTTGGCTGTGACAGCCGGCCTCTCTCATTCACCTCCCCCTCTAATCTCTCTGCCAGCACAGCTGTTTATTTGTTCGGCAGCAAACATCTTATCTTTTACATTACTGCGTCAA
The DNA here is from genome assembly GCF_016077235.1 of Cyprinodon tularosa. Taxonomy (NCBI): domain Eukaryota; kingdom Metazoa; phylum Chordata; class Actinopteri; order Cyprinodontiformes; family Cyprinodontidae; genus Cyprinodon; species Cyprinodon tularosa. The sequence goes on along the minus strand of NW_024039507.1, from coordinate 1,153,436 downwards.
CACTCGGCGTTGCCATTACTCCCTTAACACCCAGAAGGCTCTTTGACGCTGCCGCGTGCCGCCTCTTCTTTGGGTTTCTTAATGGCCCGCAGAATGTTGACTGCAGCAATAATCCGGCTTCATCAGCCCGTCTGGGTAAAAGAGGTTTTGTAATAAGCAGAACAATCAACAGCTTCACCCCGTATTGGGAACTTCCCTATTATTCAGGCCATGTCTCAGCTTGGCAGTGTCATGCCACTGGTTTGGCGAGCGGACTGTTTATGCCACAAGGGCCTGAAGGAGTAATTTTCACCGCCACTGTTGATTCTAATTCATTGTGTTGGTTCTGCTGACTCGGAACAATCGCCTTTGTTTTCCCAGCCTAAACAATTTCAAGCATAAAGGTTGTAGATTGAGATTTAGGATGTTCTATCGGAGAACAAAAACAAAATTGATAATATACAGATGAGGAAAAAGTAAGAAAAAAATGCTTGCTTTGTTTAGAGCTGACATTTCTACACAACTTGTTGAGGTTTTGATGTTTTTGAAATTCCTGTAGGGATTCTTCCCAGCACTTCACAAAGCAAGGAATGTAAGACAGACCCTACTTAGTGCAGTTTATCCAGAATAAAGAGCTTTCCTCACATTCTCAACAACGGCAGCGGCAGCTTACTATGAATACCACATAAAGCCATGCTGATTTTTTGTTTGGCAGTCGCTGTCATTAGTCAGCATAATTCAAAGGCTGAAGTTAATTCACAAATATGAGCACGCAAACATAAATTAGCCTTCCACTGATGGGTGGAGGTCACACAGAAAACAGCTTTATGAGGGGCGACCAAGAGCTGCGGTTCAATGCCCAGAGTAGAAGTTTGTGTTCAATAAGTCAAAGCCACTCACCTGGAACAACTAACTCACCTCCCTCAGCCAAGTTTATGTGTAGGTGCAATTTTTTTTGCTTTCAAATTGCATTTTATATTACATAACATTTCAAGTGAGCACATGCAGCCCTGTCCTCACATGCAGACAGATAGGCAGAGATTTAACAAAGCAGTCAGACACTAAAAGAAGGGGGAGATGAGTAAAAGAGAGGAATAATTATAAAGTGTTGATGCATTCAGGGAGAATAGTAATGACATAAAAGGTTGCGGCACATGCTTCTTTACAACCTTGGGACTAATTTTCCGACCAATTATTTATACTGGCACTTCTGAGGACAGCCTAGGACTATAGAAAGTCAAACAGCTAAAACTGTTTATAGTTAAATAAATTCTGACTATCGTTGGTTTGGACTTGACATTGTCCTAAGTAGCCATGTCAGACATTTTGGACTAAAATACAGTTAAATTATGTTCAGGACCAAAACATTTCAGTCAGTACATTTTTTATGCACCTTTTTTTTTAAAAAAAGATGAGGATAGCTAATGGTTTCAATAGTTACGCAAAGTTAGGACATCACAGAATCCTTAATATCATGGGCAAATTATGCGGACTGTTAAGTTTACCAGTTTGACCAGATCAAGATATTGAGCCCCTTTTACATCATTTAGGTCTGAGCAATTCTGCACAATACAGTGCCGAAAGGCTATGTTTAGCCGAAGCCCTTAGACTGGGTCTTAGCAAGTAGATATTCTAAATATTTTTGTTTACACAACAATACATGTTGTTGTGTCTTTGCATGTTTCTCTAATCCTCTTTTTTGCTGTTACTTTAAAATCTGAGGGTTCTTTTTTACCATCACAGAATAAAGTATAACAAGTTGGGTGGGCAAAGAAGAGCAAACCTATAAATAGGAGCCTGCTTTATGAATGACTGCTCTAAACGCCTGCTTTATTTGTCCCAGTATTTGTGGACAAGGGTTAAGGTTAAGGTATAGACAGTTACATATTGTTCAAAAATGTAACTTGTTCTACCATCATTTGTAAAACGACAATCTATGCCAGTTTTTAAATAGGACCAACTCTAAACAACTGTTACAATTGGTCATATAAAAGCTGCAAAGTGGAAAAATTAACATTCTAATTATGACTATTCATTGGATTTTTGGGACGTAAGTATATACACAGGTCTTTACAAGAACATCCCTTTAAAAAATACTTAGTTTTTAGTGTATTTGATCCTCAAAGCCATAGAACCATAGAGATAAATATTGTAATCCTTTAGCGAAACTTTGGTTTTGGGTTTAACACAACAGGATTTCTAAAATCCACAATAAGACCAAACATAAAAACAAACTGACATTTTTCTGTCTCTTATAAGACCAGAAGTCTGAGTATTATTCAGAGATTGTTTCTAAAAATACCAAAGGGCAGAACGAACCACACACCTGTCTCTGGTTGTTTATGAGGGGTGTAAATCTGGATGCATCCTGTTGTCTTAAAGAGACGTGTGTGCTGCAAAGCCAAATAACCTGAGGGCCAGTTTATTCACCCATTTGAACTGTGTGACCTTTAAACACCTCCTTTAACCTGATGACAGGCACTGCAATGACCAGACCACCTTAAAGAAAAGAAGAAAGTCAGGTAGGAAACTAATAATGGATATATTATATTATATCCATATTACATATGGATGTAATATACATCCATATGTAATATGTAATAATGGATGCTAATAATAGGATGGCACTATTGGGATTCAATATGATTCTTCTGGACTTAGGAGGAAGAAAACTGCTATACATATCAAACTACCATGGTTACAATTCATGCAAATCCATAAGGTCTCTAATTGAAATTGCTGATGTAGAAATAAAGACAGTTGATCACTTAGCTAATAGAATTTGGAAACAAAGCACATCACATTATGGCAGGTCAAGGACATATGAAGAGCAGGATGTGAATTATGATGTGAGTTATGATGTAGGTTATGATTAGAGGTGTAAATAATAATTGTTTTGTATCGATCCAACAGCCGACGATCCGATGCACCGACACATCTGCAAGAGTATCGATTCATGTTTTTTTTTCCCCCGGTCTATTTTTATCCATTTGCTCCTGGGCGTAATTCTCCCTCCCGTGCTGCGGTGGCGCTAAACCTATTTTGCAATCCTACCTCGCTTCCTGGTGATACTCCTGCAGCAGTATTTCGCAGTGAGCTTGACAAAGACATTTTTGATTTATGCCAAATATTGAAGCGTGGGCCGTGCTACACACTGTGGGTCTAGATACGACCGAGGCGGAGAGGAAGTGGGGGCGAGTTTGTCTGACAACGGAGGGACATGACGGCGAAAAAAACGGGGATCCAGGTGGAAAAAGGGTCCCAGCGTTCTCGCGCACCTCACTCTTCTAGTGGGTCAAACTTCACGAGTTGTTTTACGCAATTTCGGTCATAAAAACAAAACAAACCAGCCTCCTGTCTGCGGCACTGTCTGCGGTCACCTACAATTTGGGAGAGGTGCAGCGGAGTGTCTGCGGAGGGGGCGGGGACGTCGACACTCTGGAGCCGAGGTATTGCATTGCACTCATTGCACTGATTTTGTACAGTATTTTTTTTATGCAAGGCCTTTCAGAATCTACAACGCAGGGGCATTATTATTTTTCAGTGAATGAGGTTTTCATAGGCCTAGGTGGAGTACAACTTTTCTACTTCTGTTATTCGCTGTTCTTTCTCAAATAAAATGCATAACGATATTACAGCTTTCATTGATTTATTTCAAATTTGAAACATTCACCTTTAAGGTGGAAAAAAAAATTAACCAATTAATCGAATCGTGGTGTATTCTTTAGTATCGAAAATAATGAAATAGTTGGGCCAGGAAATCAATACTGAATCGAATCGCCATGATGGGCAAGATTTACACCCCTAGTTATGATGTGGGAAGGAAGGAAGGAAGGAAGGAAGGAAGGAAGGAAGGAAGGAAGGAAGGAAGGAAGGAAGGAAGGAAGGAAGGAAGGAAGGAAGGAAGGAAGGAAGGAAGGAAGGAAGGAAGGAAGGAAGGAAGGAAGGAAGGAAGGAAGGAAGGAAGGAAGGAAGGAAGGAAGGAAGGAAGGAAATGGTGGAAGCCAAAATTGAAAGACAAGGAAACAATTAGAAACGACAGAAGAAAGAAAAACATCACAGTTAGAAAAGCATCTCGTAAATAAAGATGTTTTTTCATCCAGTTTTTTGCCCCACATTTGTTCAGAGTAGCCCGAAATAAATTACCCATGGCAAAACCTTTGGAATTATATCTTCATAATACTCAGGTCTCATGGCTTAAGTCTACTCTGCATATCCAGACCCAAAGCCAAACATGGAGAAACAGCATTCAATTTTCTCCTAGAAAAAAATGTATAGGTGCTGGAACCTTTAGTTGCTTTAAATCAATCTTAAACAACGTACTTATGTAGAGTTGTCTTTTAGTGTTAATTATTAGATAGAGGCTTGTAGTCCAGCTTTTGTTTACCTGTCTCTATTTTGTGAAAGCATTGTACTTTCCTCACTGTGCTTTTTTCCCCCATTTGTCCCTTTTGTGTACCCCAATCTCAGCAGTCTTGTTAGTGAAATGTTCTATATAACTAACCCCACCTTGCCTTGAAAAATTCATTTCATTGTCTTTGGACCAACACCTTCACTCTTTTAGAAGGAACAGCTTGTAGATTTGTGGACTAACTGAAACAGTAGCTTTCTTGGAACCTCTAAGCCAAGGCTAAATCAGGAGTCTTTAGATAAAATACAAGACTAAGCAGATTGGAACATGCTAGGCAGCCAATAACAACTTCAGGGAGGCACATAATTAGGTCTTATCGCTTATGGTCTCCTTTACCAGTTCCTAAATGAAAAGCACATTTAATAATGGCAGAAGTGACTCAGAGAGTTTTTGCTAAACAATTACCAGCAAAGTACCAGATGGCACATTTGGTTAAATATTTTCAATTTAGTGGCCGTTATGACATAAGTTGAGATTATTCTCTCTTTTTGATGCAGTTTTGCAGACTGCTTTACATCCCCACCTGTGAGCCAACACACACCGCCTGCTGGTGAAGCCATGATGTCAGCCTAAAAACATTAAAAACATAACAAGCAGGCCCCGTCCTGCTGCCTCTGCTGTGGTTTCCTCTCCTTCTCTTTTTTCCCTCTCTACCACTAAGGCTGCTGTGCTGTTGCTTAACTTCAATAGAACTTCTTTTTTTTTTCTACTCATATTTCGAATCATTCTCCTCATGCTGTCAGTCCAGATCCCATTTTCAGCTATCAGGGGTTTTCACACTTTCCTAATGCCACACTCTCTGTTGTTGTTGTTTGCCCCAGGGCAGGAAAAAGCGAGCTCTTCCTCCACTTAGAGACAAAAAAAAAGGTCAGGTTGAATCAGGCGCTGACAGGACTAAGCCTCTGCCTCTCTGATGTGTCTGCTGCAGACGTGTCACTGCAATCAGGTAAAACAGAGTAAACCTCTCCCTCTCACCCTTTATGAAGATATAGACACAATGCACATAAATATGTTGAGTTTAGATCAAATCTATTAAGTCTTACGGTATGCACCAAGAACTTTACCTCCTAATTTTCTCTTGGCTTTATGTACACCGACACATTTCCTGACATGTTCCTGAACATCACAAGGAGTGCCGCCATCCCGAGGGCACTTTTTCCCCCCCTTCTCTTTCCTTCTCCAACCTGTCATTCTCAGCTCACCGAGGACAAGAACTACAACAAGATAAGCATTGAAGGAGCAGATCAGGATGTAAATTGTCCTTTGTGGGGGTTTAGACCCGGGAGGTGTTTACACAGCATGGGACATTACACACATACCTGTTGAAACTAAGGACGGAAACACAGAAAGGGAAATCAAACAGAAGTATCCACTGCTGAACTGCTATGCAAAAGTAATTACACCTGATGGACTTTTTTTAGATACCGGTGACAGTAGCACTAGAGGACTGGAGTGAAGGATGCCTGATCTAACCCATTCCAATGTAACTCTGATGATTTGTTTAGGGTAATCGTTCGCCTGGAAGGTGAACTTTGATAGGACCTCTCTAAAACATTCATTCTGATTACTTGAACTGTTCATGGCTGGAGTTACTGGAGTGATTCGGATCATATTCCTGCTGCTTAACCAAAGACTGGTTGGTCTTGAGGGAAAAGGCTGAGGGTTAGACTGAATTTCTCTTTCAAGCCTTTGTGGTAGAAAGCAGAAAGCCGGTTTCATCAACTAGTATAACAAGTAGTACAGGCCCTAAAGCAATAAGGCAGTCCCAGACCATCACTCTACTCACACCATATTTGTTTGTCAGGAGGATTTTCTTTTTCTTAAAAAGTTTCATTGTGGATTTTAAAGTTTTTGCTATGTCCATCCCCAGGTTCTTTACCAAAACCCTTGAGAATCATTGAATAGTTTTCTGCAAAGGTTATGCAAGCTTTTCTGTTTTATCATTGTCTTTTTTCTCACATTAAACAAGATGCCGATTGGCTTTTCCATTGTGATCAGAATGGTCTGCTGTAGATTAGTTCCAGATTCTAGGAACCACTCTATCTTGGTTGTTACAGACTGTTTGGAAAAAAGCCAGCAGAGACGGTACTACCTGTGATGTCAGTCCTGTTTTCAAGAATCACTGATTTATTATAAATAAAATATTAATATAATATAAATTATAAATACTTAAAAAGAAGGGGTGGGTTGACCCAGATAGTTTTTCATTTAATAAATGAAATCAGCCTTTACGTCTTTACTTTGTCTACTATTGAAGTTAGTTTAATGGCATTTCATAAAAAAAAAAAAACAGGAAAAATCTTTAAAGAGCAAACGGATTTTAACTGTTTTTTTCTATGGTTTCGCCGTAGCAAACCCTAGAAAAAACAATATATCACACCACAACATGCTACAGACCCGTATTTTACTCCTTTACATTTAATTAAATCAATAAAGAAAAGGACGTAATGTATGATAGTGAAGCACTACTGCAAAAGTGATTCATTAATTTCTTCTTCCCTCACGCCTTGATAAATAATCTGGAACAGCTGGAAGTATAACATTTATACTCATTAAAATTATTCATACCTCAGCAAGCTCCTTCAGCACTTTATTTTTTGAAGCTAACAAGTTATTTTGGAGGAAACCCTGACAATATAATGATGTGCAACCAATCTGAAACACAAGCTTCATGAGATGGACCTTTCTGAAAGTCCTCATGCATGAAAATGCCCTGAAAGCACTTCCAACCTAAATGAAACCCAAACAGAGTGACACCATTAAACCAATGAGCAAGTCATGGGAGGGCTAACACACTTTAACATTACTGTTGTCTGTGCCTGTGAACTGGAACCTATCGCAGTAGCATAGACAAAGCAGACGTTATGTATACAATAGGAGGCCATGGGGCAGCCCTGACAGTTCTGTCAGGCACAAGGCGGCTCCATCCCTGGCTAATGCATGGTGGTCAGTGTGTGACTTGTACTTCAGGCCTGATTGAGCTATAAAAGATACAGAAGAGCAAAAAGTCCTCACAGAAATGCAAAACAGGATCAAATTAACTCACTTTATTCATACACAGGAGATAAAAGGTGATCAGAGCAAGAATGAGTCATTCCTGCCTATTGTACAAGTGTACAATCAGGTGCCTCTAAGAACACCGTCTTTACAAATTATCCTCTAGAATACTGTTTTTTGCATACAGTATTCTTTTTTTCCACATTAAAACTAATCAACTAACAAACAGCAATGCTCATTTGAAAGAAAGTTAATTTAAAAAATTTAAAAAGTCCTTTCTTTTAAAATTATGTTTATTTCCCTGTTATGTTAAAAGCTGTTGCAACCAATGAAATTAGTTAACATAGCTATTAGAGAACAAACTGCATCATCAAGACCAGAAGATACAAGTAGAAAAGTAAAGGAGGACCTTATGGCAAATTTTACAGCAGAAAAATGTTAAACAATATACCAGGCTTTGAACAGCTCACAGAGGGGAACACTGTTCAATCCATCATCTAAAAATGGAAACAGTATGGCACAACTGTAAACCTACCAAGGCATGGTATGCACCTAATGCACCTAAACTGAGCTTTCCAACAAGTTGGACATTTAGCAGTGAAGGACAGAGCCTGGCAGAGCGGCAAAGATCAACAGTTTAGGTAGTAGAATCTGTTTATGCGGAACCCAGTAGCTTTGTATTCTACAAAACTGAAAAGGTACCAGGAAATAAATTCACTGTTGAAAGAAATCCACTGAAAGTGTGATTTGCTTGTATTGGCCATGTAGAAGTCACTGCAAATATGTGGAAAAGGGTGCTCTTTTCAGATAAGACTAAAATTATTTCTTTAGTACATTTACAACAACACCACTGCTGCCTAAATGCTTCACAACAAACATATAAAAGCGATGCATAAAATACAAATCAGGCATAATGAATTACAATGTCAAGAACAAAGAAACTGCATGAGGAACGCTTTTATTTAAATAAAAGCCTGTGCAAACCAGTGGGTTTTAAGGGATGATTTAAAACATCTAAGAGTCATGGTCATCGGATGCTGAGGGGAAGACCGTTCCACAGCCAAGGGCGGCAGTGGTACAAGCTCAGTCTCCTCTGGAGGAGCAGTTCAGCTGAGCAAAGTCCTCTGGATGGGGCATGGACAGACAGGAGCTCAGACAGATATAAAGCTGCCATGCCATTTAAGCATTTAAAAACAATCAAAAGGATCTTGAAGTGGATTCAGTGGCAGACAGGGAGCCAGTAGAGACGGACAAGCACAGGTGTAATGTGCTCCTGTCGTCTGGTGCCGGTCAGCAAGCCGGCCGCTGCGTTCTGGACCATTTGCAGCCTATTAATGGAGGCTTGGTCCAAACCACAGTATAAGGCATTACAATAATCTAAACGAGTGCTAATGATGATGATTTGAGGGAACGTAAGATTTTATTTGCTTAAGAGAGGCAACTGGAAAAAGCTAGTTTGGACGACTGAGCTGATTTGCTTGTCTAGTTTAAAAGAGCTGTCCAACATGACACCAAGATTCCTCACAAATGCACGAACATAAGGGGATAGAGGACCAAGCAAGGCAATATCTTGAGCGTCAAAATATTCCAAATAATACAACTTTGTGCCATCCAATTTTTTAATGTCTTGCAGACAATGTGACGATATTTTAAATCTATATGTACATTGCATGTGTGGTAGATATCTAAAGCAGTTTTTTTAAACCTATCTTAACAATATAGCAGTGGCAGCATCAGGCTATGTGGACTGTAAGCAATAAAATGGAATCTAGTCAAAAATAGCTATATTTATATAGGAGTACCAGTGATTCTGGAAATGAGGGACAGAAAAATGTCTGCTGGATAAATTATTTAATTTGAATAAAATATACACAAAATAGAACTTCTGGAAATAACTACAATAACTGGACTTTGTCAGCACAACAATGTATTCTTCCATGTTTGATAAATATTTTGGAATTCAAGTCATATGTGGACGGTGTCTGGAAAGTAAGTAATTTCATAATTATCAATAAATGCAACAAAAATCATCTTTAGATATTTTTTCCAACTCATTTGAAATTGTGCCCTGAGTTTGTTTTTTGTTTTGTTTTTTACAACATTGTCAGACATTGAGAAAATGTAAAAAAAAAAAAAAAAAAAAATCAGGCATTATTGATGGGCAGCAGAAACTATGAGGACCACATTAATTCTTCTTTTTTCTTCCTTTAGCTAGGAGGGCTGGTAAGCTTACGTTATCATTTTGTTTTTTCTTCTTGTTTTTTACGAAAAAGTTGTACATCACAAGCATATTGTGTCAATACCATAACTGATCATTTTGCAAATTTTAGTTAAATTTTGAGTTTAAAAAATGCTTAATTTTGGTATATTATTATATTTTAAGGCACTGATTATCTACAGAATTGCCTCCTTCAGGAAAACATCAAATAAATGGAGGAAGTATGGTAATCTGTTAACACCATCTGGTTTTCCAACTGATGGAGTAAATGGTGCTGACAAATCTCACGTGTGCAATTTAGTGATTTTAATGTATTTAAACAAAATGACATTACTTCACATGCATGAAGTCTTTTCTTATATACATGTTTTATATACATCAAGTTGTATAGCTTTATGGTTTAAATAAATCATTTCATTAGACCTTTAACGTTAATAAGATATGGTTTCTTTCTTGAGAGATTTCCAAAAAAGTTAAAAACAAACCACTGGACTTTGTTTTTAAACTTGGGAAACTAAGTCCAGTGGTTTGGTTTTAACCAGCCATGACAAAACAGTAAACCGATTACAGTAAGTTTGTCAGAGTGAAGGATTTGGGAAAAAAGATAAGAGGCGTAAGAAAAGATTTTGTAAGCAAAAACAGAAGTCAAGAGAACGTAGCAGAAGAGCACAGGAAGGCCACTGAATATCAGGGGCATATACACAATATCTGACAGTTTGACAGTAGGATTTTGAGATCAGTTTTATTATTATTTTTAAAGATTTCACCTTCCTTTAAGATAATTTGGAAAGATTTTAATTGGTTCACAATTTATTTCAAATAGTTCTTGCCATTTAGATTTAAATCTATATTAAGTATGGTTATTTACACATTTCCTCAGCATTTTTTTAAATTCAGCTTTTAATCTTGGGTGCAGTATTTTCCGCCACCACCATCACTTCTGTCACCTGCATTCACTGTATGGCTTTGTTGGATTTAGTACCCCAACATGTTTACATTAAAAAAACATTATCATATTTGAATACATAAGCTGGGAAATAATTTTTTGGGAGAAAATTTGAATCCATTTTGTCCCTTATCTCAAGAATCACTGGTACGGGTTCAATAGCTTACAAAGATACAGCTTGCCCAATACAGCCTGCCTACAAATGATATGTTTGCATGTACACCTAATGATTAGTGTGAGCGTTAAGGTGAAGTTGTCTAGACTGAAGCAAAGACGGGACAATCTGGGGGAGGTAAAAACTGCTGGCTTGTTATCCGTCTGTGTGCTGGACGATGGTGGGGATGGTGGAGGTTCACTGAGGCCTGCAGCTCTCCTGTGGTGAGTGACCTCACCGCCTGGCCCCTGGCATTGTGGCAGCAGCACAAAGCCATGCAGGGGACAGGGGCACATACATCAATGATGGGGGGAGGGAATGGGTGAGAGTGGACAAGTACGTGAATGAGCCTGAATGAGTGAGAAATGGAGAAACACAGGAAACAGAAACAAGAGCGAGTCCGAATGTAGAGATGGAATAGAGGACCACCAAGTTTGCTAGAAAACATGAAAGAGACATGCCGGAAGATTAAATGGGAAAAATGGACAGGAAATACAAATAAAATAACAAAATCTCTTTAAAACGTCTGTTATTAATGGAATTTTCATTCTGCTTACCGTACTCAATGTGCTGCCAGCAGAGGTAATGCCCAACTCTATAAGAAGGCTAAGTCAAAGCCATAGCTTATCTTGAGTAGCTGCACTTCTTTTTTTGCCTTCACCACAATAGCTAGAAACCTTTTATAGAGAAGTGATACCTGTTTTATCTGTATGTGGCTAAAACACCCCCTAGGGGCTGCTCTAAGGCAACACCAACAGGCCTTTCCTTTTATCAGATATGAATGATCGGATTTGTTTGCTACATACTGGACTACCTCTTAGATTCCTTCAATAAACTTCTAATAAGGTAGCAAACACATCTCTCATTTTATTGCATTTATCTTTGTTATTGTTTCGTTTGCTGATTATTAGTGAACCTTCGTACCATGCACACAGTACACTAAAGATGTTCCCCATCAATCGGCAAAGCCTAGTGGGTAAGGTGCAGAGGTCAGGGTTTGAGGGCCAGAGGTCAACTAATCAGTCACTTCATCAACTCATTACTCAGCTTGTTAATTAGAGGATTAAAACAGGCAGGGTGAAGAACAAGCACCTATTCTAAATCCCCTTCCATTACTGTACACTTGCTTTAAAGTTTTACAACAATTTACATTCATGCATTTCAAAGAAACGCTTGTGTCTAAGAAATGTGACTATTTACTGTGAGGAGTACGGTCTTAATATTTGTAGCTTCAATTTACTGCATTTAAATAACTGAAATACATTTTGTATGATAGCTATGAAGTTAGATGTCAGATCAGAGAAAAACAAAAGGTGAACATTTGTACAAAAATGTTTGTTTAACTCTAGAATTTTAATCTGCTGAAAATCCTTATGCCAATATGTTTAAAAAAAGCATCCTTAAGTAGTCTATTGATAACGCCATACATTTCATTTTAATAACCAAAGCATTTCCAAAATTCAGTGACATTTACAATGGAAAACAGCCTGTACTGGTTTTTGCAGCATCACAAATATGAACCAAATAACAAGTTATAGGAAAACACCTTTTTAAACTCCACATATACAGTTATGAAAATAAACAGGAGCAGGACATGAGGTCCTAGAAGATGATACATGTCTATGTCTAATCAGATAAGTCTTTAGAAATGAATGAATGAATGAATGAATGAATGAATGAATGAATGAATGAATGAATGAATGAATGAATGAACATTTATTTCAGACAATTTGTCAAACAACAATAAATGAATCAACCAAATACAAAAAAAAAAAAGAACCAAACCAAACACCAATTACCAAACTATTGTAACTAAATTCACCTGAACATAAATAGAAACAAAACCCTCCACAAAATAAACCTGTCGGTATATACAACCAGAGAAATGACACTGATTAATGTAAATTGTCTGAAAAGGGGTATGAAGAAGTAAATCTTATTTTTCATACCCCCTGCCCCTCTAATTGCACTTAAATTTACTTAGAATAACCTTCCTGTTAAATATCTACGTTTTTTATCAAATATTTACACACACACAAAAAAAAAAGTTCTGCGGTTTAATTTGCATTTTTTCTAAGCCAAAACAAGGCATCCTTTTGGTCCACTCTGGGGCTAAATGCTTATTCGTACATTTTGAATTGAAAAGGCTCCCTGGATGAGAAGCGAAACGTCTTAAACATTGGAAACAAAGTCCAGTGGATTGTTTTTAACTTTTTTGGAATGACTATGACCTGGTTGAGTGAGACTCTTCTCTGAAATAATCTCATATTGGTGCAGCACATTAAAGCCGTCCCGCAGAAACCGGTGTGCTCCAAAGAAACAGATATTGTGCCACCCATCTTTGGTGAGTCAGCTAATGTGATCATAGTTCTAATGTAGAACATTCAATATTGATGAAATGTAGAAAGTTACTGTTTTTCTTGCTTTGGCATTGGTATTTATGTTATGTAGTGGAGCCCAATAAATACTTTATTACCAATGACTTGATAAATATTGTTTACTACATTACTTGTACGTATAGAGGCAGCAGAAAAGTCTTCAAGACCATTCCTGTTAGAACTACTCCAAACCTGTTGTTACCAGAGCACAGTAATGCCCACTTCTGAAAAAAACAGGACAAATCTACGCAAGGATTTAGAAAAAAACGTCCCATAATTACTCACATTTTTCAAAGTGGTTGTTACAGGTTTTGCCTTCTTTAACTTTTAACGAATCCTCCATGTAGGCATTATTTCAAGGCAAGTAATGCAATGTTGTTTTTAAAACTTGCTGGAGAATTTCCTCATACAGGCTTTACAGACTGTTTATATGGATACAGAGAACGAGGCATTAAGAGTGTGTTTTATTCCCTAAGAGTGGTTTGTGGTGTGAGGGGTATTAAGACAACTGCAGACAGGCAGGAGCAGACAAGTTGTTGCATTTATTTTGGTCTCCACTTTACAAAAAGAAGAGCTGGAGGATCATCCAGGTGTGCAGAAAAAAAGCCAACCAACACTACTTAAAACACTATTTGGTGCCATCAGGGTCCTTCATTTAATATCAAAATTCATTCTCTGATAAAAAAAAAAAAAAAAAAAACTGTTTAACATCAGGTGTTATGTTAATGCAGGTGATAGCATCTCTTCTGGACATTTAAAAACATTATCTGATTGGTTTTTATCTGCGGTAGGTGGTGAAAAAGATAAACTAACAAAAGGGCACCTGGACAACCAGACTATTTATACATCAAAGATCACAAGCCGACTTGTTCATCTTCCTGATATTTGAATATTTAAAACTATAATCTGGTAAACGTTCTAATCTAAAACGTTAACACAGTAATCTGATATGCAAAGATAATTTCCCCTGATGGGATAATTACTGTACACTTATCTATACTGCAACAGTTGGCTGAGCACAAAGTGAAATCAGACACCTGCTTACAGTTTATCTTGAGAAAGTATGTCTGTTTGTAAGGGCGTGTCATAATGAGGTCATTCTGGCAGCTAATGGGCAGCAGATTGACGGGCCTTTCCGACAGTCTGCTGGCAAAAACACCCAAACAGATGTTAGGATACAACTGCACAAACCAACAACTGTCATTAAAATAGACAAACTTTTGTAGCTTCGTCTAATTCGGTTGCATCTAATCATTTGTTGCTTTTATCCCCTTTGTTTTAAGTTATGAAACAATTGAGCTCCTCAGATTTGATTGATTCATCTAAAGGTTTGGAGAAGCAAAAGTAAACTTGATCCAGTGAAGTAGCATCAACTTCACCAGACTGATGTTTCCTGACCCATATGCCATTTTTCAACAACTATTATGATGAGTATCCATGCAAACAAGAGATTTGTTTACATGTGGAAGCAGCTGAAGGAACTTTTCAAGGCCAAAGTAATGTCTGGAATAAGACCAAAAGCCTTGACAAGCAGACATGGATATGTGACACATGTAGGGCAGGGGCAAAACGGAGAACAAGAAGGGGAAATTTTAGGCATGTCTTTCATTGGTCACCTCAGAGGTTGTGTGATGATTGGCAAATTAAAAGGACATAGCAGAAGCTCTTATTGCAAATATGCATGTGAGGAGACAGCAACTGCAGAGAGATAGATATGGAGGTAGATCAGTCTCAATTTCCACAAATACATATATGTGATTCATACATGCACAAGACAAGATCCACACAGGCATAGCATGATTTACACAAAAACAAAAATATCCACTCAAACAAAGGACAAAATCCACAGAATAACTGACACAAGCACACAAGATCCAAACATGCACAGAACAAGAAGTATTTGGAAAAAGAATCTTGGAAAAAACCTACAGCTAATTATTTATTTTTAAATAAACACTTAAAGTTGTTTGAATTTAACTCACCAACACTGGATATTTAACGCATTTTGCTGTGTACTGATAAAAAAAATACAGTTCTTACACCTTCTGTCCGTTAACATTACCACATATTAATGCAATCGTTTGGTGAGAACTGCTTTAGACAGAAGCCTCAGCTTCAAACGTTTTTTAATGATACTTATTAAATTCCAATGCAAACCCATGTGTGCACGTTGTTTTGAATGAGTAGTGACTCTGACATTTTTATCTGACTGTATGTGCACATAAATGGTGGGTAAACAAATACATACATCCAATCTAACCAACCCTGTATTTAATTTTATTACTGGATTACATTCATTAAGACGATTGCAAAAGCTGCACATTGGAACTACAAACAATGCTGATTGATATTGGGTAATAAAGCCAATTGTTTTAAACTTTTTATTTCAAAGAAGCTGAGAAGACAGTGACTACTCGCATGCATTAGTGCACATGTGGCTAGTGGAGCTCAAAAACATTGAGGCTGTAAAGTTTGACATATGGAATGGTGTGTTAATCAAAGACTCCACACTCCCAGCTGGAGCAGACACACTGGGAAAACATTCTGACATGCTTACTTGAGAATGTTCTTAGAAGGGTGGTTTCAAGGGGACACATCACATATGTGTAGCTGAATACACAAGTTTCTCATGATACTGTCCTTTAAAGCAATGATGGCATGTGCGCCTTATGCCCTGGTGTATGTGCTGGGTTCACACTTACATTATAACCATAAGGAAGAAGCCTCAGAGTTGGTTTAAAACAAGGAATGTTGACATGAGGATCTTTGTAAAACAGACATTGATTGTCATGGTTTAATAATCTGTCTTGAGATGACTCCTCCGGATTTATATTTTGCTTTTCTAATTCCTGTCATAATACAGTTTTGTAGACATGCTTGTTCAGAAAATTAATAGTTCAAATTTATCCGACTAAAAAGTATAATTGTACTCAGAAAAACTAATATATTAAGGTAAAGACTGCTTAAGTAACAGAATGGGTTCATATGGAAGTAATTGTGGTAGTTAAGTTGAAATAAATGAATGTCCTGATAAATACAGTGATTAAATAAATACTTAGGGGCCCTGCGTCGTCTCCCTAAATTCCTAGAAAGGCAGATAAGTATAAGTTGAAAAGATGAAATACCTTATAAATGACAGACAGGGTGAGATGGGATAGCGCTACAAGAAGAAACACAGCCACATAAAAGAAATGAAAGCAAAAGAAATCCACAGACAGCAGGGAAACAAAGAGGTCTTCTTTGTTTTCAATTCTGCTCACTACTGAAGGGGATGATAGCATAATATGTTTGTTAATGGGGGAACAAATCTTTGGCGCTCAGCTTACATAACTGCTGACTGACTAATCATTCATGCTCCCTGAAACACACACGGCTGTCAGTCAGAACATTTCCCTCTTTGTATTACCGAGCCAAAGCTGAAACCAGATATTTGCACTCACTGCATTAAAAGATGCATAGTCACTTTGTAGTCACTTTAGCAGAATAAACCTTTCTTGTTTTATGTAGGTTAGGGTTACAAAAAACATTTATGTTTGCTACATACTAAAATTATTAAGGACTGAATTGATTTAACTGCTTTTAATTTTAGAGGTTTAAGAAGATGAGTATTCGGCAGGGTAGTAGATTATAGCTTTTATCCTCCCTCAATTGGGGAAATCCATGTGGCAGCAAGTAAAAGGTGAAAGGAGCAAAAGAGATAAACACAAGAGTAAAAAATATAAAGTAAGGCCAAATTCTCTACAGAGGAATGAATACTTTAAAGCTATTAAATTCACAATTAAAGTCCCAGTTATAAACCCAGTTTGAGTTTATGCTGATTCTGCACCATTAGTTAAAATAACCCTAAAATAAAAAAAGAAAAAAAGAAACACAATTTCTATAGGGCTGAAATCATTTCTTTGTGGTGACCACTCTAAAACACTGAATTTTGTTCTTAAGGTAGTTTGTGGCTAATTTATTGATATTTAGAGACTGATTTACTTTTTATATTTATACCCTACTTTTTCTCAGTGACTGATGTTATGGTATTTTGCCCCACACATGGTTCCTCACTAATAATGCCTTCTAGTCATTAGTGATTATGGGATTATGGGTTCAGTTGCATCTCATCAGACCACAGGATCTGTCTCTAAATCTTCAGGAACATAATGAAAAATTCTCCTATAAAATTTCCTCACATATTTTTTGGTATTTACTAAACAGAAATAATTTTGGTCAAACTTTTTCTTGAAAACAGAATACTGAAAAAATAAATCTACTTTTATTGCAATTTTATTTTCATCTGAATATGTATATATGCGGTTAAATATAAACATGCAAAGTTATAAAGATTATAACTTAAGTATGGATTTATCTCTTGAAGATGACACTATGTGCACATTTGCACATTATGTACACATAGTTTTATGTTAAATACGGGCTAATACCAGAAGCAGTTGTCAACTATCACTAACTTCTCACCCATCTGAGACCAAATCTGCAAGAACATCTGACAAGCCAAAGAGCCAGCTGCTTTCAGCCTGAGAGGAGAGCAGAAATGAAAGGGTAGGAGGCTGAGATGTGGCCATGTAGTCAGGCTCCATCTGCCGATCTGCGTCAGTCAGAGAAAGCTTTGGCACAACTTTACTCTCTGACTTCACTGGTACAACACAGCATCAACTTATTCTTTACTTTGAAGATCCGTTTTTTTCTTGCTGTCTGCTGTAACTTCGATTCAGAATTACAGCAGATTATTAAATCTGCGCACCATTGCATCCCCATTCCATCTTTCCGTTTCTAGAGGTCAAGTGAAGAAGCAATTGAAGAGACTGAATCACAATACGGATCCAGGTCCTGATGGTGTAAGCTTTAGAGTCCTGAAGGCCTGTAAAGAGCAGCTTTGTGGGATTCTACAGCACCTCTTCAACCTTCACCATACTGTTTTACTCTGTACATCTCTGACTTCCAGTATAAGACAAGAGTATTTTTATCTGCAAAGCATCTTCTTCAGAAAACTGTAGAACAACAACAGAGTCTTTGGCCAGATACTTCTCCAGATCTGCTTCAACACAGACTGCCATCTACAATAACTCGTCAGAAAAACCCTATACGGCTTTGACAATATTAATTTTCCCTTTGGGTCAGTAAAGTATTTAATCCAATTTAATTTTACTGTTAAAAAGACATCTAAATCCTTCCGCCAATTTTCCGTCTGTTCATCCATCCCTTGATCCCTCATCCATTCATCCAGATGATGGTACCTTTTCCAGATCCAACTATTCCAACATTGCGTCTTCCCACTGTTTGTAAATTCTGACTTTAAAATATAAAATGTCCAATGCAACATTAACTCATCTACTGTATATGCTCTAATATTGGAGATCTAAAGCAGATCCAAATATCCTATTGCCTGTTTACCCATAACTTTCAAAAGGAATTCCTGTAAGCATGATCATAATGGTGTATGCTAACTGTTCAGTTGCAGGAAAGCAAACAAGACAGCCAGTCAAATAAAATCTATTTTATGCATGGTTTCATGAGATGATGTCAACTACATTACATGGCCTAGCATTGCAAAAACCTTTGAGTATATTAAAACCTGATGGCTTATCGTCTTTTTCTAGGTATTATTCCACTGTGGCCATAATCTGCCACGTCAAACTGTCTGGATCCATCGCATGTTGCAGCCCAGTAAGGGCTCCTTCAGAGGCTGCGACAGGCAATCAGAGGCACGCTTGCCAGCGCCAAGGGAGCCTTGAAGACTGTCAGCTGATGAAAGAAAGGAAAAACTGTGTTTTGGGTTTGGTCCGTGTGGGCCCAAGCCAACAGGAAAGCGCCAGTGTTTTCCTCTTCATGGGGCATAATGGATTCTCTCCGCCAATGAAACCCTATTCCGGCCAGGACAGATGTAAGCATGATGAGAAGACGGCTAAAGAGAGGAGAAATCTAAAAGAATACAAGCAGATGGTGTGGAAGGGAGGGATTGGGAAGGTTTGCCAGCATTCTGTTAAACAACAAATGGGACTAATTCTAGGTTTCCAAGTAGTCTGTAGACCACTGCCTATATCATTGTATGCAACATGATCACGGTCCCCAGGGGAGTTACTATAACAACCAAAAACAAGAGTGCAATACAAGAAGACATATCCCTGACGCAACCATTAATGTACCAACTCTTCGGCTACTGGCACTGTCCAACTCCTAAGATTAGGTTTTTAAGGCCTTAACATTCAGGGAACATTGGTACATAGTGATCACAGGGTCTAAACAACGGCAAAAAAACATATTCAGATGAAGGTAAAAGTTTCTTCCATCATAAGTAGCTCAAAGTTGTCCCACACCGGTGTAGGAAAGGCTTTGTACCTTCTCTCGTTGTCATCTAGGTGAGCAAACAGCACATTCTTGGAGATGGCCTTGGCCAAGGCAGTCATGGTCTTGTAGTCCTTTGGAATCACCTGCGCAGACAAAGAAGTAATTACAGTTAAGTGGACCGCAACAACAAAGTGCAGGTGGAACCATGAAACAAACCAAAGCAAACACATAATGTGACCAACTTCAAAAGCAGACCAAGATGAGTAATTAAAGACCAGCACATTGGCAAACCCTAAAAGACATCTCCCACACATGCATCTGTGTATTTCTGGGAATGCCCATCTGCTCGGCCATAACACTAAAATGTCACACAGAACTTAAAAAAATTCACAAGAGCCCTGAAATCATTCATAAAGCATGCATTTTTATGTCCAAGTCTGTGGTGCGAGTTTAAGCAAGGGGGGGGGGGGGATGGCAACATTTGAAACCACAACAAAGCAGTCCTACACAGAGATCTAATGTATGTTTATGGTGAGGCATCCTGAAAAGACAGTTTATGCTCATGGGTATGTTAATATAAATATGATAAGGAAGAGAGTTTTGTAAAAATCTTTCTAAAATAACCTAGAGATTTAGTTCAGTGATGAGTGTGTAAGTGTGTCTTTGCCTTTCATTCTAGGAAGGAGGAGGGGTTAGGCTGTAATTATGCTAAGGCAACAGATGTCTCCACATGAGGACAACCACACTGCACAGTGTACAATATGCACACAAGTGCACACACAGCCACATCACACATAAATGAAGGAATACAATTTTTTTATCATCAGTTGAACTAAGAGCATGACTGCACAGCAGCCAGAAAGAGAACCATGGTGGTCAGTCCTGGAAACTGAATTGAGGGGGGGCACATATTTTTAGGTTAGATTCCTGCTGATCTTATGTAATATGCCAGCTCAATTTTCTATGCAGGAGATTATTTAATATGAGGGCAATGGGGTTGTAACTATACCGCATAAGGATTTTTCTTACAAAGATGCATGGCTTTCAAATGAAAAGCAGTTTGGAAAGAGTTCCCTTAGGGGGTCAACAGTTACCTCTGCATCTTTGTGAGGTACAGAGGCAGTTTTTAAAATATCAAACTGATAAAGGCTGTTTAATGAACTTTAACCCCTTTTAAAACAATATTTTCCTGATAGTTCGACAGAGAAATAGAAACAAGGTATAGAACATTTTGATAGCTTTGATCCAAAGAACAGTTTATGGCTTGTGAAGAGTTGGTGTTTTATTAAACTGTTTGGCTAATTCATCCATGGCTAGCTGACATTTCCCTGATATCTTGTTTTTATTGGCTGTATAAGAAGCATCAGAATGCAGTGCAGTTAGTGTTCAACAATACCTTTTTTGACTTAGCAGAGTTAGTGCTGGTAAAAATACGCGGTGTGTGTAATACGAATAAAGTGCTTCCTGAGTGCAGGCCCGGAGTCGCTTTAGGTCTGAAAATGTCAAAAATTCACATTTATAATGGAATGTACAGCTCCATTTACTGTACAAATAAGTTCTGTCATCTGCCACATTAATTTTTATTTTAAACAGTTGACATTAAGAACAGTGAGCATCTGCAGAAGTGGTACATTTTTAATACTCAACTATACCTATGTAGTTTAACCTTTTAAGAATAACTTAGTCATTCATTACATTTGGCAATGTAAACTTTTTTCTTTGTATTTATTACATTTCTATATCCATTTAACATAATGGTGCTATTTAATTACTTCAGATTGAAAGCTGTTGAATTATTGATGCCGTTTTGCATATACCATGACCATGGTTTTTGGACATTGGGAACCAGTGGCCATATTTCATCTTGACATGATGACCACAGAGGAGGGCGCAACTCTGGTGAATAAACAGCTGTAAGATCTCTGCAACACCACCACCCCCCCACCCCAGCCAAGGCCTCCAAAAGCAGTCAAAGGCATCATCATCATATATCATCATATCTATATTTTTTGAAAACAAAGCGGAGTGTGTATGACGTCATCCGTGTGTGCCGGCTACCATTCATTCATCCTGTCCTCTGAACTGCTGCTAGTTTTACTCCTGCCTAGAAGATGTCTAGTGCTACTACCACAGATGATCTAGCTCCCAAAATGGAATTGAACGATTCATGCCGGATGTCTGGGGGACAGTGATTCGCCTACATGTTATGAATGCTGGCGTACCATAAATTATAAATTATGAACAGTTTAGTTTGTTCCTTCGACTCATTGTCCATCGGAAGATGTTACTTGGATATAACTTAACGGAATATCTTCAGAACAGCTCCAAATGATACAAAACTCATATGGGTGTGTAGAACATGATGTAATAACGTAAAATCAAGGGTCCAATGTAAAAATAATAATAATAAATAAAAAAATAAATAAAAAACGGTGTACCCCTTTAGCAGTGGCTTCACTGTCTAGTTCTACGTCCTCTGACCATAACAATTTTTTCAAAACATTCTTGTTAAAAATCATTAACTATTAACCTTAAAGGGGAATTTCGTTTTTTTTTTACATTTGGCCCTTGATTTTACGTTATTACATCATGTTCTACTCATCCATATGAGTTTTGTGTCATTTGGAGCCGGTCTGAAGGTATTCCGTTAGGTTATATCCAAGTAATGTCTTCCTATGGGCAACGAGTTGAAGGCACAAACTAAACTATTCATAATTTATAATACGAAAGAATTCATAACATGTAGGTGAATCACTGTCCCCCAGACATCCGTGGTTTATTTTTCAAATTTATGTATTTTTTTTTTTAAAAAGCGGCGCATGTACAGTATGACGTCATCCGCCTGCCGGACTAGAGTTTTCTATTATTTAAAAAAAAAAAAAAAACTTTTTTTAAACGAATGTACATTACACCAGGCGGCTATGCTCTACCCTTCTATTCATTTGGCTAGCTAATCTGAGTTGTTCAATTCCATTTCGAGAGCGAGATCATCTGTGGTAGTAGCACTAGACATCTTCCAGGCAGGAGTAAAACTAGCCACAGTTCAGCGGACAGGAAGAATGAATGGTAGCCGGCACGCGGATGATGTCATACACGCGCCGCTTTGTTTTTTAAAAATATAAATATAAAAAGCATAACCGCGGATGTCTGGGGGACAGGGATTCGCCTACATGTTATGAATACTGGCGTACCATAAATGATTAATTATGAACAGTTTAGTTTGTGCCTTTAAGTCGTTTGCCAATAGAAAGACGTTACTTGGATATAACCCAACGGAATATCTTAAGAACGGCTCCAAATGATACAAAACTCATATGGGTGAGTAGAACATGATGTAATAATGTAAAATCAAGGGCCAGACATAAAAAAACAGCGTTCCCCTTTAAAGGGTAATGTGTGTGATATTTTCATTTTATGAGGACCGCCCAATCTATCAGACACAAACAACCTGACAACATTGAACGATGCTAGAATTCAACATCAGCAAGTCATCTCAATTACATCAACATGTTTACCATGTGATTTGTTAAATTTGTCATTTGTGATGGAAAGTTTAACATACATGTGTAAAATAAATAAAAAGAACAAGCTTTTAAACTATTTACTGTTTGGTAAGTACCATGTCCCCTCCAAGGAACAGCCCTATCTGTTTTTACACCAAACACCACTCATGAGGGCAGAAAGAAGATGCATAAATTAGTAACCATAATTAAGAGTCTGTCCCTTTTTTAAAAGTAAAAGCTGAGGTAAAGAGTCAGCAAAGAGACATACAGCAGTTCTAGCAGCTCCAAAATAAACCCTGACTGAGAGGAATCTCTTCATTATAAGACACTCTATTGTTTATAGCAAAACCATTTTAATCAGATAAGAGGAGTTGCTAATTGGTTGCATTTCGTTAGTGTCACAGTAGGGCCTCTAATGAAAAGTGATTATAAAAAGATGTTAGTACACACGTTGTGTTTTCTCTGATTGTGTCAACCTCATCAAAGGTGGGGCATATATAGCGCCATGTCTTACTGTGGCAATAATGTGCTTTCATGTTCTAATTTGATTTTGATTAACTTTCCTCGGGCTGGCTTGTTGTGTAAGTTAAAGATTTGCAATAATCTCTCTTCAAATCCACTGATGTGGCTTTGTGTATTGTGTGTCGATGTATACATTTGTGAGTATGTCAGTCTATAAATGAGAAATGAGAAAACTAGAGTGTATGCTTCACTAATTGTACAATTACAATGTGGTGATTCACCTTTATGACTTTAACTCACAATTCATGCCAGGTTATTTAAAAAATTGGAAAGTGTAGGAATGATGTACTGTTGACAGAGTACTATGTATGCGTTTAAAAAATTTGTAGAATCATAAAACAGGATTTCTGCTAAAAGCTACAAGCTTCTCCTTTAATCTGTGTGTGTGGTTATTTTCAAAACTTATGAAGATGAGCTACAGTAAGGGAATGAACCTTAAAAGCATAAAATTTCCATTGAGTTTTATAACAACAAAATTTTTAAATTAAAATGCAAGAATCGCTCTTTTACTTTATTATGATATTATTTGGTTATATTTATACAAAATAAAAGGTAAAGTTCAAAAACACAAGAGAAATCTCAGTAAAGTTGGCTTCCCCACCATTTCTGTATCATTTCTATCTACTATAAAACATTTTCCACTTAGATTTGGTCCTTATAAATAAGCTCAGTTCGTTTTTTATATAGATTTGGTCTGGGGGACCAAATCTATAGCCTGACGTAGTCCGACTCAATTCTAGTCAGAATATGAGTCTGATACTGCTCCATAGAGCTGTGATTATGGGGCGTGTTTCGAACGAACCAGGAAAAAAAACGCCTCTGCACTCAATTGGATAGATCTACAACCAATAAGAGCAACGGAGTGCGTGACGTATGTTAAGCGATGCATAGTTGTTGTCCACAAAAATCAAAGCGTGCAGTTTCACGCCTAGAATAAGAAGATGAGACTTGATCGCGTTTCTCTGTTCCTCTTTTAAAATTAATTTGCTGTCGATATCTTCTAGAACAGACCTAATAGCAGAATCTACTCACCCAAACTCTCCAGCGGCAGCCATTATTGTTGTCACCCAAGCGCGCTTTGGTCACGTGGTTGATTGCGTTACTCTTGATCATCTGTCCATCATCGTATAAAGCCCGCCCTGACAATTTGATTGGATCGCCTGACAGTGGGCGATAATACTCGCGCTACTATGGAGCAGAGCCAGACCGAACTTCCCCGAACTCAAACCTTGTGGGCAGGACTAAGTTCGGACTGGCACCCAGGCTACCAAATCTATATAACCACTGCTAATTTCAGTGAAAATCATATGGACTTATGTGCCTAAAGAACATGCGTTTTGTCAAGCCCTCTCCCTCCAATTAAGGCCAAACCTTCAGTTAATTTAGTTGCAACCTTCAAAAACAAGTGATGCAAACTGTTGGACATTTATGAGAGTGTATTTGGAAATGAGTGGAAAAAAAGCAGCAACGAAGGTCTTGTTTAGAGTCACATAATAACAACAACCCTGTAGTTTCTCATTCAGAATAATTCAGTTTATATGACAGGTGTATTATGTAAACACTTCAATATTATATGCTGTAAAATGCAATTATCCTTGTCACATTTCAAAATCTAAGTCTTTTATCACACCTTAATTCATTATAACATTAATGTTTGTTATTGTTTGTATCCACATATATAAAGCACGCTTTTGTTTGGATCCAAAACCAAATTGTTCTGCACTACATGCCGGAAAGAAAGACATGCGCTAAAATGGCTTTAAAATGCCTAAGGATGGAATATAAAACAGATGCAAGTGTATTAATGCAAAGAGAAGCAGAATCAACCAAATGAGTTTTAATGCAAGAGTAATAAGTTCTTTTAAGTAATAAAAACAAAAAATACTTTGTGGAATATTTAACCATCTGTTAAGCAGAAAGTTAATAAAAATATAAGACTGTTTTCAGTGTTTCTAAGGTTTAGCCCAAAGCACAGCCATGAACCCACTTAATATAATCTACAGGAGGTTGATGCACTTTCAAAGCACGCTTTTAGATTGCTAAACCAAAGGGGTGTGAACTACAACATGTAGCATTTGCCTTAGCATTGCACTGAGCTCAATGCAGTGATCTTCAGGAGCATTAAAAAAGTTCATTCACTAGAACTGACTGAGACCTTTACATTGTACTTTCAGAGCTTGTTATGAGTTGTTTAGCTAAGTCTGATTTATTAGCATAGTTTTTCAGGTTTAATTTTTTGTCTTCTTGTGAAGTTAATCACACAAAAGAAAAATTAACTTAAACTTAAATATGAAGAGGAAGAAAGATCATGTGGAAAATGTAGATTTTCATCTGTTTAGCTTGTAACTCAGAATAAAAATAATTAGTTTTACATAATATTTTCAGCATTTTGTACAAGGCTTACCTGTAGGCTTTCCTGGCAGTTTTATATCTACATTGAATAATGACATATCGGCCAAAATATCCTAGATATATCATGATATATGGTTTTGACATACCGACTGCTAGCTGAGTGTAAATAAAGGTGAAGTGACTTGTACCCGCCTTTCGATGTCAGGACCATTTAGTTGTTCAAGAGAGCATATTTGGATTATCTGAAACTGGGATAGAGTTACTAGAAACAACAGCTGTGAAACTTTTTTTTTGGGCCACCTTTAGCTTTGGTTCTGACATTTTTATATAATCTTATAGAATGCAAGTTAATAATATTTTCTATGAAGACCGAAACAATTAGGGTATCAGTCCATGTTTTATTGGTTTTTATTTCACATGGTAGTGAATTAAATAATTCTACTCACAGAAATCTGACCTTTTTATGTTAAAACATGTGTTGGTTCAGACCAGAAAAGCCCACAGGGGTGAGCTCTCCACAGATCGTGATTTTGGTCCTCCTCCTTGATGCATGTCATTAGTGGAAGGGTGCAAACATTAGCCCACCTTGCTAACATCATGATGATCTCTAGTCTACCAAATGGGGGGATTCCAACAGTTAGGGATTGGTGATATTTGGTTAATGTTGCTGCTTGTGTTAAAAATACTAGAAAAGTTGATAATGCTACATCCATTATATAAGCAAAGGCAAACGGAGTGCAAAAAGATTCATACATTTTCAACTTTTCGACATTTTGCATGTTACTTGAATTTCTTGTATATTGGACAATGCAAATAAGAGTGTTAAGTGGGAGGAAATTGATTTATACTTTTAATTTATTTATCTATTTTTTTGTCTTAAAAAAAAATTTATCTGAACAAGCTAAAAAGGTAGTGTAGGATGCAAATGTAAATAGCCATAAATAAAAAGAAATATTGTAAAATGCAGATACTGCTGCAGTATTGGTTCTGCAGATTTAGTTACCAGAATATTCACTCTTTGCATCTGATAATCCAATTAAATTAAATAATTGACCAAGTTTAACACAGTTTCTTAGCCCACTGCCATTTTGGTCCTTTTTTCCTTCAAGACTTTATATTTGAGGTCTGAGCTACTGTGCAATCTGACCTTGCGAACATAGCTGACGGCGTCCTCCTCGGTGTACACTTCGGCGCTGACTCCTCCCCTGCGGCGCCGGGCCTTGACGACCGGGTTTGGAGGAGGAGGAGAAACCTCATCGTCATGGGAGTCTGACTGGCTGTTAGACTTCTGCCGTGCCATAATCTGCTTGCATTCTTCCTGTAAAATCAAATAGATAAAGGTGTTAAGACACTATTGTACTAAATGCCTGAACACATGAGAAAATACATGCTGGCGTCCTGCTCATTTAAGGTTAAAAAAAGAAAACAACAAAACAAAGAAGAGATCAGAGGAGACCCAGGAGGCCTGTGGCTGACGGGGGGGCCAACCCTGAACACTGATTAGTTATTGACTGCTTTCACGATTAAACCATTAGCATACAAGATCACTGTAGCCTTGACACAGTATAGGAGTGCTTTAAGACCAAAACAGCAACACTTTGTACAAAATCAACCAAGGCTGAAACATTTAATTGGATTAATCCTGATTAAATGATTATCGTAATAATCCTCAACTAATTAGGTAATGATTAATCGTTAACTTGAGAACATAGACTCTACAACATGCCTTCAGCTAAAAGAGCACCCACACAAAGAAGTTATTACATGAAAATTGTAAAAAAAAATATATTTTGCATTCAAGATGAAAAACCTTTTTTTACTCATTAACATGCTTTACCAAGTCGACATGGACGACAGTTTTAAAAATTCTGTTTAAAATCTTCTTAAAGGAACCTTCTGCCATCTGATTATCAATTAAAAGGAGAATCAACAGATTCATCAATTAACTAAATAGGCGTTAGTTGCAGCGCTAAAAGCAAATCAGTCTTTGCTTATCTTAACAAAAACACAAACCACTGCAAATATTAAAGCTCTAAATCAATGTTTAGCTTGAGTGTGTTTATCTGCAGCACGGTCAATATGATAGTGTTTTTTTAAATTAAACTTTAGTTAAACAATCATCTTTTTTCCCCTTTACAATATTATTTATATGGTCTGAGTGCAGATGCTTGTTAAGTTTTCTCTTTCACCCAAGCTGGTCCAAAGAGGGAACTAAACGATTGCTTTAGGCCTCCCTGCCAGCAGAGGGTCCAACAAATCACTTAACTCACAGACAATGTAGATCTTAAGACTTCCATAGATACGGTTGCCTAGATTAAGCTACTTTTAACTATTATTTAAAAGAATTGCATGTGGAGGAATATCTGCATGGCTAGTTAATTTTATATTCTAATAGGTTATTAGTTTAATCTATTCTGTTGTACAGACTTATATGCATGTACACTGTACATATATATAAGTCTTGAAAGAGTACTTCTCTCAAGCAACAACAAAGAACACAAAAAACATGGCTGTAGCAACACAAGACAGTTACGCAAATTAAGTTCTCTTGAACATTAACTTAATGGTTTCTTTGATATGATCTTTAAGTAAAGTTTATTCTTTAATATAGTCAATTTATCTGTCAGTTGATCTTTAAGTAAAGCATGAACACAGCAGATGGGTGGTGGTCATAACTGGAAGTTAAAGCCTCAGTTAAGGCCTTCATATATTCACAGGATGGTTCATATCTTTCCTGTCAGTCAACAAAAACCCCATGTTAGGGAGGCAGGGCTTACAACAGGCTTTTCTGGTAAAAACTGTGTAAAAAAAAAAAACAGGTAACAGCTCCAACAAGAAGAAAGGAATAAAAAAAAAAAACCCTGAGGTTAAACTTTCGTTCTCTGTCAACAAAATTTTTTAATTTGTTTGGAACTGGATGTTTGAATAACTTAAAGACTCTGGTCAGGTCAAATATATTCTCCACATTTCCTCTTCAGGGTTTCCATCGATGCTAATCGCGGCAAAATTACTGATTAAGGCTCATATCCATTTTGATGGAGAAATGTACTGTTTGGTCATTCCTGTCTGATATATATATATATATATATATATATATATATATATATATATATATATATATATATATATATATATATATATATATATATAATTATACTGCTGTATATAGAGGGATGAGATTTATATAGGTCATAACAAAATCTAAATTGTGCTTTTGAAAGCTTTCTTCAAACTGTGACTGATTTTCCACAAACTGTAGCTTTATTTACGTTAATATATACATAAATTTTAAGATATCACTACAAGAATGTGCTGATGTGCTAAGTTGGCAAACTAGATCATTTTGAAGCCCAACCATTAGCCTAAGTTAATTTCTTTAGCATTAGATACTATGCTGAAGCCAGAGAACAACCGTCAATCCCTTTTACTCGTTCTGAAAAATAAATATTATAAAAGGCTGTGTTGTACAGTTTAGACTAGAGGTACTTTAAACTTCTGACCATTCTTATTATGAACTATTGTGTATGTAAACAAATAAATGAAACTTTGAACAGAACAATAGAATGAGCTGAAACACAGGGTATTCAATTTTAACCTCACATGCTAGAAAAATAAATATTTATTAGATCTGTCCTTATTTAAATTTTTAATGTTTCATTCTTTCTGTTTTAAAATGACTTTGATTCAATCTATGCCTCAGACTGTCCAGTAATCAGTTTCAGGAGACTGTTTAAAGCTACCACCAATTAGAAAGTGTGCAAAGAAGTCATTAGTTTGCACTTTGATTCAGCCTTTGAAATGGGACCCGTTTAATGATTTTATTCTGTTTTTGTTTTTTTTATTGCTGCACCTTTATATTTAACTACCACCCAGTTTGAATATAGTAGTTGCTCATCCCAGAATAAAACAACAAATACAAATCAGGAGGCAGATGAAGCACACTTCCACATGCTTCTTGCTTATACGCACAGTCGCAAATCTGAGAAACACAGCCTGCAGGATAAGAGGACAACAACACAAACTCTCCCTCCTCCACAGATGAACCGGCAGACAGCACAGGGAAGCGAGGGATTCCACAGATATGATTTAATTAAGAGAGGAAGTCTGAAATCAGGTAAACTTTCAGTTTCCTTGCATGAATAAAAAAAGAACAAAAAAATGACTCTTCATATATTAACCTAGTGACAAAACTCAGTTATCAAACTCCAGGTTAGGTTTGCATTCAGAGGTACTTACCATGGCACATAGGGCCCCTGGTCAGGCCTGCTGTGTGTGCCCCAGCATCAACTCTCACCGTGCTTTCATAGGAATCAGCACACATGGATTTCCTTCCTATTTACACCTGACACACATGCCACAGCATGTCAGCATCTTCCCTTTAAAAGCACATATATAGTCTTACAAAGAGCGGAGGAGATTCTGCGGTCCCCACGACAATGAAAACACTGATCACAGCAGAAAAAGAACCTGGCTCTCCATGGCTGCCGCAGCACGCTTCTGTGTCGCCTGCTTTCTGCCCTCTGTCTGGTTCTCTCGCTCTCACACTCACAATCAGGTGGCGCAGTGAGCGGGCTCTTCTTGCTGCCCTCCGTCACTATGACAACTGGGTGAGACAAGAGTCTGATCGGAAAGGCAGAGCGGCTCGGAGATGCTCTTCCATTCTCGCACGCACTGCTTCTTCTGACGCCTGGTCTGCAAAAAATCTCTCTGATCCCAGTGAGTCAGTTAGCAGAACGGGAAACGTCACTCTGCTCGGCGCGCACTTCTGTTCCGACCAAATGGTGTGTCGGCATGTTGTGCACCGCATTCCCTCACTTACTAACCTGGTGTTTATGCCAGAAACTTCTTTCTGATCTTTTTATTAATATTTAAATTGGCCGTACTGACACAGGTATTCATCAACCGATAATCAAAATAAATCCACCTTGACTGATGATATATGGAAAACATATTTTTTCTTTGTAGTTATTAAAACTGGACGTAATTAGAAAATTCTCTTATGCATTGTCTTTGGTCCATTAAAAACTGTAATTCATGCCAAAAACTCTGTTTATAAATAGCCTACAATATCTCATCATTGTAATATGAAACTAGATATGCAAGCTAACTATTTATCTGCAAGTATAAATACAAATGGTGCACAGTTATTACATCATCCAAGTCGGTTTTAAGTTTTTTTGGAATCTGAGTATACTATTTTTTTGATGAGAGCACAATTTTGTTTTATTACGCTGTAGCTTTTTTTTAGTGACTCCTCCAAATTTCTGTATTCATATTTTAACCTTAACTTCTACAATCTTCAACCTGCCTGTCAGTTTTCTGGATATATTTTTTTATTTTAATACAAGACAAATAAAGATTTCTTTTAATACAGAAATGGAAAAATGTCCATGTGCTGTATATTATCCGGTTTCAATACACAGTCAGGAAATATTTGCAGGAATTACTAGAGAGATGCCGCCTGTCATCTTTGAAAATACAATAATGTCACAGTTTCAAAACCAGCTGTTGTTACCTGATGTCCTGCTGGAAAATGGAACCAGCATCTCTATGAACTTTAATGATAGATATCGTCTCAAGGGGCCTGTAATCTCTGCTATTGAACATGCATCTTTTAATACCACACTTTTTCCTTTCCACTTAACTTTCCCATCAATATGCTTACGCCACTTTCTTTGAAAGTGGACATGTTAGTTTACTAATGGAGGTGTTAATAACCATCTGCTGGAGGAACGGTGAACTTCAAATGTTTTTTAATGCATCAAATTTTTTGGTTGAAAAATCCTTTTTAAATTACCAGGGATACTCATCAAAATTACAAGTAAACGTAAAATTTTATGTATAATGAACATATTTCATATATGGGGGGAGTGATGGCCTGGTTGGTTAGAGCAGTCCACTTGTGCTCTGAAAAGGTTGCTAGTACCCGGTTTCAATCCCCACAGCCTCCACTCTGGCTCCCTAAGCAAGCCCCTTAACCCCACACTGCTCCCCGGGCGCCGCACAATGGCAGCCCACTGCTTCCCAAGGGGGATGGGTTAAATGCACAGGTACATTTCTCCAGTGTGAGATCAATAAGGTTCAATTATGAGTTTGAACTGATCTACTGAACTGAAATACAATTTTTGAACAGATTGTAATCAGTTGAGCTGTACCTAAATGCATTGGTAAATAAATTGACTGTCTTAAGATTTTGTTTTTATTTTCTGTTGAATTCAAAACCCCAACTTCTAAAAATCAACCTGCAGCAAATTTTACATTCATTCTAGATTCTAGGTCAAAATCTGGTACATTTAATCTTTAAATAAAAATTCCACTAATGAGTTGGCATGAATTACAGAACATTGAAATAAGTAGACAAACTCTGAAAGAAAAAAGGAAATCTGTATCAGCATGAAAATCCGTGCTTCTCTACCTACAACAGAACTTTTAAAGTTGAAGTTTAAATGCATTCATGCATTTTTGTGCAAAATAACCAAAACAAAGTAACCTTAACACCTCATATAAACAGTAAAAATATACAATGTAATATTTATTGTTGCCTTTATAAAAAGAATCCACAGTAGAGCTTTTCCATCATGCCTTCGGTTCTGCTTTGTTTTGCAGCTAAAAGAAACCGCGCCATTGCCCTACATTAGGCCCTCTCCCTTCGTCTGTACTCTTCCTGCGTCATCATCTGCAGCTGTATGCCAGGCAAGAGAGGACGGGGCAAAGAGAAAGATGGTAGAACACTAAGGACTGAAGCATAAGCAGGCCGAAATAATAACAGGAAAGCTAATCATAAAAGTGGGCTTTCAATAAGCAGTACAATGAGAAAACACTAATCCAATCCCACACAAGGAGGCTCAAAAAAGTCACTTTTGTTAAAACCATCAACACCTACACTTTAAACTAATTCGTGGATTTTGAGGGGTATTAAAATTAATATATTCTGCCCCTTGAATCAATTTGCAATCAACAAAAGTAATGACTAACTCATCTAAAAAGCCACAACAAACAATTCATCAACCTGAGAGCCCAACATGTACAAGAGCAAAAGCATTCCTCTCATCAAACTCCTCCGGCCACAAATACTTGAAACAAAAGTTCCTTTGAAAAAGTTCAATATTTGTTTTAATAGAGAAAACAAAACGGTACACATCCATAAGTGTTTACCTTACGTTTACCTCCTCCAGCGCCATCCACAGTTTCACTCTGCACTGCCTGGGCTGGAAGTGTGCAAGTGAACTGAAAACAAGGCAGCACTGAAGGCGCACATGCACACACACAAAAATCACACGCAGGTAATGAAGCATGCAGGAGCTGATCCACCGGCGGAGCTAACAGTCTACTCATCACCTCGTTCCACACCATTACAGCACCACAATGGGGCGGATTTTCACTGCTGCTGCGGCTCTGACTGCGCTGATGATGTTCCTTCTGTTCCCTTTTTCAGCACACATCCAAGCCTGTCTATCTGCACAATACATCCAAACTCAAAAGTTAGCTTTCAAACTATCTATTTCAGTATTTTTACTGTCAATCCTAAGTGGCAAATGAGGTAAAAATGACAAATATAACTCAAAGGAGACTGATTTTCTTTTCCCCTGAAAAGATCTACAGAACCAACTGAGAAAACAACATGGTGATTAATCCAGATTATTCTTTGACAAAACGAACAAAAAAACGATTCTGTAGAGCTTTTCTTTTGAACCTTGCTGACCTGTTTTTACTGCCATTTATTGCCATCATCCCACAATCCTTGTTTCTCAAGAACTAACAGCAGTAGGTAATGGAGAAATGAGAAAAATGAGGACCACCATGGAGGGAAAACCCAAGAGCATAATTTGCGGGACCCTCAGGTGAGTCATGGAAGAGGACGTTTGGTTTCGGGTCACTGCGTGCAACCAGGGGTAATTTGAACAACTATGCTCAAAGTGAAGCGGTGTGTTTAGGTTTTTAAGTCCTCCTGGGTGCGGCATCGCTTGTGATCTTCATCTGATCTCATAAT
Organism: Cyprinodon tularosa; assembly: GCF_016077235.1. NCBI lineage: Eukaryota > Metazoa > Chordata > Actinopteri > Cyprinodontiformes > Cyprinodontidae > Cyprinodon > Cyprinodon tularosa. The sequence continues at coordinate 1,119,695 of NW_024039507.1, read as the reverse complement.
TCTAGAGCAATGGAACAGAAAATCTGTAAATGTACTAGTACTAAAAAATGTAAATGTACTAAATGTACTACCCGTGACCCATTTTACATTTTGTCATATTATAGCCACAGGGTTCAGTTTATTCTATCGAGATTTTATGTGATTAAACAGCACCAAATTTAGTATAAACATCAAGTGGAAGGAAAATAAGTTTTTTTTTAATCTAAGATATGTGGTTTACATTTGTTTTAAACCCCTTTTTAATATAATATCACTAAATAAAATTCAGCACAACAATTCAGCTGTTCCGGTGAAGGATTCAGTTTTGGAGGAAAACAGTAGTGAACCAACAAAAGCCTTTTGTGGCGAATACCTGCACCAGATCAAACTAAAACTGAACTTCCTGCCATACAAACAAACTGCTACCTGCGATGGGAAACTAACAGTGTGCATCGCCATCCCCACTGTTAAACATGGTGGAAGCATCATTATGCCTTTCATCAGCACAAATACCAGAACTTTTTAGTTATTTGCGGTTAAAAATATATATATTTATAGTGTTTTATGTTTTGCAAATGCAGAAAAGTACAAATGCAAATTTAAAAACTAACAATATAAAAAACATTTGTTTATATACAAGGAAGACCAAAGTTACAGCTGCCTTAAAGAGACCAGATGCCTTCTTATGAAAGACGACAGAATGGCAATGATAACACAGAGCATGTTCTGGTCTCGCTGTGGAAGTGAAGACAGCAGCTGATTGTGTTACCCAACAAAGGAATCTATAAAAAACAATCTAACAAACACACAGTCTTAATGCAGCAGGACCGTCATGAGCGTGCTGCTTTCAGCCATGCATTATGCAGAGTAGCTGCAACATGTGGCTTTACCCCAAAGCTACTCTCTCTTTAGTTCACAGAGAATCGTACTTAAATATAATCATAGCTCTTCTGTTAACCGAATCTGTTTGAGCAATTTTTTTCACATCTTAAAAAACGTATAAAAAATTATAAAGTAACATTAACAAGGAAAATTTAACTTGACTGTTTTTGTTTCAATCTCTTTACATGTTTTCTCCTATTTCATGTCTTGAACTAGATGGTCTTGTGCGTTCATTAAAGAGCACAGGGTCATCATAAGCTTGTCTCATGCTTCACCCCGACACTATATATTTTAAATTTCTCAAAACATGTTCCCAATATCTCTACCTTTCTTATTTCAGCGTTTCAAGGCTTGTCTTTTCCTTTGTACTTTCCCTTTTTTAGATTTTCACACAGTTGACCTGAAATTTAGTCATACAATTTAATCATTTCAAACCAAGAAGAAAAAAAAAATGTTATTCAGTTTAATTATATTTGAAAACAACTATCACTTAATTTTCTGCAACTAATAAAAGTGTATAGAGAATGTAAATACCTTTAAATTCAATTTCTTTAGGAATGAGCATTGTTCCCCATGGTATCCTCTCTTCTTTAGCACAGTCACCAGTCTATGTCTGAGAGGGCTACGAAATTAGGTTGAACACCTGTTTTAAGGACCATTGCTGTGTTTTTTTGCCATGACCTCGACAAAATCTTTATCCATGCTGCGCATTACAGGAAGGTTTTAAGGGTATTTGCAGGAGAAACAAGCCCAAAGCATCACATATCCCTCAATGAACTTACCCTGAAACATACATAGAATAAAGAATTCTCCTGCATATTTTATGTCACACTGGACACTTTTGTGTGTTTACAGCTGAACAGATACATTTAGTTGAAATTTCAGAAAAAGGACAGTTTCAGTACAGAAACTTTTTTTCAGTTGTAATGTTAAGAAAGTGAAGGGTTTATAATGTCTAACAGTAAGTATAGAGACTTAAGGACTTCAATATGTCACTCTCTAACAGTTCCCCAATGCTTAGCTTTGGAGATATCACCCTGTCTGCATGTGGTGGCAAGATGAATCGGGATCTTTAACTCTGCATAGTGGCTAAAAAAAAAAATAATAAAAAAAATGGGCCACAGTCTCATCCCATATTTATACCCCAGAGGAACATACAGTCATCAATTACTTAGAAGTGTGTTAAAATGAAGTATAAATAGAATACTTATTTGATTAAACATATATTTAAAGAGTTTGTTGTTACTGCCAATAAGTGGACCTTTTGGAATATCATTTAATTCAATTCAGTTTATTTATATAGCGCCAATTCACAACACATGTCATGTCAAATTACTTTACAATTTAACCAGATCATACAGTCAAATTGATTCAAAGTTTTCTATCTAAAGAAAACCAGTTGATTGCATCGACTTATGACTCAAAGGCAATCTCTCACACTAAATGCTGGTTTATGCTCAGAAACCAGGTCGTCTGTGTGTGTCGCAGTGAACGCAAATGTGCCCCACACCCCCTCCGCAGACACTCTGGTGCGCCTCTCCAAAATTGTAGGTGACCGCAGAAAGGAGGCCTCTGAATGGTCAATTTGTGAATAGTGAATTTCTCCGCTGTGAGATCAATAAAGCTCATCTGATCTAATCTAATCTAATCTAATCAAATCTACATCCGCTCTACACTATGCATATTTCCTGTTTGGTACCTTACCGGCTTGTTTTGTTTGTATGACCGCCATTGTGGAAAGCGACTCGTGAAGATGGACCAGCTAGAAGAGCGAGGGACCTTGGGTCCCTTGTTCCACCTGGATCCCCTCTCTTTTTCACCCTCATTTCCCTCTGTTGTGGCACAAACTTGCCCCCACTGCCTCACCACATCTGCCATATCTAGACCCACAGCTAGTTTGTGATTGTCCCTCTTGCGTCGTGGCATTGAATAATATAGCGCAGACCACGCTTCAAAATTGGGCATAAATCAAAAATATCTATGTCATACCTCTCGACAAGCTCATTGCAACACACTGCTGCGGGGGAATATAACCAGCCCTTAAGCATGCATGTAGCGAGAGTGGAGAGGAACTAAGAAAATACTACACTTATTAGACATACCATTATCACTAAAGGAGGCAGAGGAACGACTGAACATCTAAACACAGAGAGCAGGACAGAGGACTTGGAAAAATAGTCAAGGGAGGGAAAGAGAGAAGCCATAGCTATGCTAAGCTAGTGCTAGCCTAGGCTAGTTCCTCATTACTACCAGAAATCAACCGCGTGAAAGTGACAAGCGCTCAGTAGAGAAGTGAAGCAGAAATCGTTCAGTTTTAAAGTGCTTCTGGACAGTTAAAGTTACTTAGATACAGATATATTACAGAAAAAAAGAACTTAATTCAGACGGATACAGCCTGCACAACTAAACAGTAAAAACAGGAAGTAAACACGATACGTCTCACTAACAACAGCAGTAGCCCCCATTAAAATGACTATTTCTTAACAAGACTGAAATTAAACAATAGATCTTTCCAAATTTTTTGAGAATCTGATTATTTGTACAAATTCTTTTTACTTTGAGTCACTATAAATATGGTTGGCTCTCTAGCATTAAAAAATAGCTTTGCACTATAAGATAAAACACTCCACATGATCTGATATGATTTCAATGAGTATTTTCTTACACTCAGCCAAAGCAATACCACTAATATCCCAAATAACACTGCAGGTGTCTAATGTAAGGAAACATCTGTAACGCAAGCTGCTAAGTTTAATTAATGAGTGACGAGTTCACAAACACCCTTATAGTTTCAGCAGATGCAAAGTGTTATAATTACTGTTGTGCACATTGAATCACTCAAAACAGACTGCAAGAGCAATTAGCTAAGCACAATGCCACATGTACATTTACAGATGAGTCTTTTTAAAAGTAATCTTTACTGATAAGAACTTAATCATGACAAAATAAATATTATTTTGTGTCTTAGGCTGAACTGCTAATACCAAAAATTAGGGGCTCGCTTCAGTAATCAGAGACTTACAGCACAAACACTGAGCTGATAGAGAAGAGGAGACCAGAACACCCATCTGAAGCTTCTATTGTGTTCATAAAAGGCATAATTATCATGCATAAATGGGCAGGAAGAAAGGAAACAAGGCGCCTGTCATTTTTACATTTACTCTGTCAGACTACAGACGTCTCAACGAACGAAAGTAAAGGTTATAAACAAACTATTTACAGAGATGATTGCAATCAAGACAGAAATAGAAGAATAATGGAGAAAGGAAGAGAGAAGGAGAAAAAAAACAAACAGATAAATCAGCAAAATATGCATGAAACAGCAGGTTTCAGGGACCGGAGAAAACTGAGCAGATAAGACTGCGTGCTCTGAATGAAATGGATCCTTTTTCAGGAAGAAAATGAGGTTGGATTAGAAAAAAGTGGGCAGAAAGATTACACCCAGGCAATCTAATTCGCACACAAAAGATCCTGACCAGATTAGGGAATAAACTTTGTGAATACAGGATAGAGCTAGACTATCTATCCTCTGCTGTTGCCTAGGTTACCTCCTGTAGTGGGCGAGGAGCGCTAACAAGGATGGCCCTGAGAGGAAAGAAAAACAAAATCATGGAGGAGAAAAAATGAAAAAGGTTTTCAAAAGAATGTTTTTATCTTATTTTTTGGAACTGCGTGAAACATCTTCCTCAACTAAATATGAAATGAAATAAAACACAGTGAGTTCTACCAAATTGAGAAAATAAGCATTTTATCTCATTTTCCAATATAGCCTTATAATATGCTCAAATGTATAATAGTTTTAAAGAATGAATAATAAAGACTCTGATGCTGGAAGAAAATGTTGGAAATGAATTAATGAGGCAAGTCAAATTTAGAACGTAAAGCTCATAAATATTAGCTGGGATTGGGACATGTTCTTTTAGAGTGCTGTTTTTATTCCAACCATCACATGTATTAACTTAGATTATAGCAATGTAAATGCTCTGTCTAATATCATAAATCACCAAAAAAAAGTGGTTATGTGATCTGGCAGAAACAGCCACAGCCACTCTACATCATTTAAGTAGTGGTAATATGGTGAGAGTCTGCAGTCTACAGTGCTCTAACTAAAGGAAGAATAATACAAACATTTTGAATTCTTAAAAAAGGAACAATATCTATATCTATCTGCAAACTAGGGATGTTCCAATCCGATATCAACACTGGAAATCACTGGAACCTATTGGTTAATAATTTATTGTTAACAACACTTTTTTTCTCATACCTATTGCTGACTATTGTTCTTTCAGTGATCAAGTCTTTTCTGTCATTCCACACTACTAAAATAAGTAATAGAAGTATTTTAGATTCATGCTGATGTAGTATTGGGTCCATATCTCTATCGTATTGGAAATCATAAGTTGTGTCTGGACATCACTTCTGAAAAATCCATGTGGCAACCAATTCTCTACATTAGCTGCAGTGGGTAATGTGCAAAACAGCTAAACTGTAAACACGTGGGGAGTCTCTAATTTTGCAAGAATATAGTCTATTTCAACTTTATGTCTTAGTTTTGATCCATCTTTTAAATATCTTATTCAAATTACCATTAAGTTGCCAATGTACGTAATTACCACTGTACCACCCTCTATAGTCCCATCTCCTTATTAAGTGTCAGCATATATATCAGATAAGCTGATATATGTGCTTTGCAATGTTTCTTTACAGCATAAACAGCTGCTAAATGTGTGCTGAGGCCCGTGCCACAAAGCGGGCTCCATGTAGCAACATTACCTCCAGTCTATCCAGTTGAACCTATCCACAACAGTGGTAATCAGGATCAGTGCGTCACAAAGCTGGTTATCAACTCCCTAACTCAATCCAGCTTGAAGTAATCATGAATCTGTGACGGCAGCAAACCAATCTCTATCATGAGGAACAAAAAACTAATCTTACCGAAACACAAAGACAAAAAAAACAGTCTCAATGGAAAGTCAAACACGGTGGCGGCATGAAAGAGACGCCAAAGGATTGCTAGGCAAGGCAAGGCAAGGCAAGGGAAATTTATTTGTATAGCACAATTCAGTACAAAGACAATGCAAAGTGCTTTACACGATTAAAATATAGGAAAATAAAAGAGAATCAAAGCAAGTAGGAAAAAAAAAAGAAAAAAAACCAAAACAAAAAATGCAGAATCCAACAATGACGTCTTTACCAACTTCTGTCAACCCTCTTGACTTTATAGGTCCCGGACTTATTTATTTCAAACACAACATTGTTTTTTCAAATCACAAGATCCCTCATCTTGACACAATACGATACCCACAAGATCCCTGACCTTGACATCACAACATCCCTGACCTTGACACAATATGGCACCCACAACATCCCTGACCTTGACACAATATGGCACCCACAAGATCCCTGACCTTGACACAATATGGTACCCACAAGATCCCTGATCTTGACACAGTGTAACAGCCAAAAATGCAGAAACAAAAAAGAATATTAAAAACAGTTGGACTAAAGAAAATAAAAAGTTGAACTAATAATGTATTGGTTGAATTGTTCAACTAGAACAGTCGAAGGCAATCTGCGTTAATGAGAATGTTACACATCAATGACATTTAACAGACTGAATCCCAATCACTGTCCTGCAGGTTAGAGGATTTAGAAGCAGATAAAAATAAAACCCTAAAGCATGGTTTCATCAGGTTAGCTGGACTTTTAATTCAATAATGTTTGGGCTACAATTAAGCTGAGAGCTAATGCCTCGATTGCATCATATCAATATAAAAAGTGATCAGTCTGAGTGAAATTGTCCCCATTTCTGAGCTATGTCCTCAAATACAGCCCTAAATATAAAGATCCCATATCATGCAACATTATAAATATTTTGCAACAGTCATATGTGTCCTGAAGCCTGTGTATGAGATTCCAAATTAAAAACACTCCTTTCACCTTTATCACTGCCTTTCTCTTAGCCAATGTGTGCTCAAAATGCTCTGTGTGAAAAGCATTCCTCTTATGATGTCATAAGGGGAAATAAGCAGTCCAGAGCGGTCTGTAGCAGCCCATCGGTCGAGCTCCAGCCTTCATCTTATGTTTTATTCCCTGCTCCTATACTATCTTTATGAAGTCTGACTGTTTGTCATGGTTGCGGGTTGTGGGGGCGCACCTGAGAGGAACTTTTCAGCACAAACAGCAAAAACATGCTTAGGTTGTTAAATGTTGCAGAATTCTACTTAAATGAAACGTTTTGCATTTCTGTTTCAGTCCTACAGACTATTTTTCTCTCCATGATCAATGTCCCATTTCTCATCCATAAAAAATGTATATATATTTTTTGGTTTTTTTTTTTACCTCTGCCAAGAAGGTTATGTTTTAGGACAGGTTGTCTGAAAAGTTATGGATCAATTATGTTGAAACTTTTATCAGAGGTTGGTGATGCTCAAGATCCAGATTACAATCTGGATACAGGAATTTCTTTAAAAGATTCTCTAAAATTGTGAGACAGAGATATTATTTGGAACAAGTGGTTCTCCACTAAACCAGAGGATGGCAGTCCTGACTATTGACAGCCTCAGAATCGGACTCAAAATGTGCAGAGGTATTTTACTGATGACAAAAACAAAGCCTTTATTTTGACAATATTTTGTTTAACTTTTTCTCCGCTCTGAATTGAATTTGGTCTTCGATGAAAGGGCACTTCACTGTTTCCCAACAGGTGATTGGCTGCTGAGTGGAGCCTTTTCTAGGATACAGACCAATTCTGAAAGCTAGCTTACAATGGAGTACGTTTGCCCTTCAGAGCACGTTACCATGGTGATTAGCCTAGATAAGAATGTATCCAGCATTGTGGTACCAGAAAAGTCAGGGTTGAACCTAAAGTTGTCTTGCTAACCCAGTAGTCCTGCTTGCAGGTACAGGCTTCAAGTGCATTTATCATCTCTTTAGCAATTTTCACAATGTCAACATTACAAAGGTCCCTAAAGATGCATTATTTGGAAGATTATATGATGTTAAATTCATTTCTATTTTCCCTCTAAAAAAAACGTGTCCAGTTAGATGTATTCTGTTTGAGACGTTAATTTATTATACAATGACTGATATACTAAAGCTAAAAGAGACTGATAGGAGTAACGTGATTATGCGAAATATAAACTCAGAAAATAGTGGGAAATATTCAACAACAAATCCAGTTTTGTCTAGTATTCTGCAATTCAAAACCACAGGTCAAATATATCTAATGTTCATATGTTATGAAGAAGCAGTTTTGGGGCATAAATCCTGTGGAATAAATTACCTTGGTCATGTACAATCTGCAACGCAGTCATTAGTATTCAGGCTGCCTCTCTGTTGATGCAGCATCACAGGCCCAAATAACAACAGCAGAAGCAGCAGTTTACACTGCTGTACTCATTTGGACATTTATTATTAGTGATCATTCTAAAAGAGTTTTGAACACAAAGCTGCAGGACACAGGAACGTGATTAAACTTGCTGTAGTATTTGTTTAGTAAATCCAGTCCCCAAACAAAGAAAGTTTAGCAAATAGGCTAAACAACTAAGAGATAAAAATGCAATACTTAAAATCTGATGACTCTCACATGACAGCATATACGCACACAGATCCCTGCCGCAAAGATGAGGACCACCACCACCCAGACCCACTCTGCAGATAATGCAGCCGAGAACTTTAATCCTTCTGCATCAGATCCCTCTTCACAATTATTTCCAAGACTGAACTCTCCTCGGGACGTAATGAACGTCCTGCAGCTTTAGCTCACACACCTTAATGAGCCATTTGCAGCAGCAGAGTTAGAGAGGAGCCCATTGTTCAAAGAAACATGTCTCATGATCCGCATATGAAAAAACAGCCGACTGCATAATCTCTACAGGATCAAAGCCGATGTGGTTTAAATACTATGAAATAAAAAGTATGGAAAGTCACTTTACTTAAATGAAAGGGATTCATTATAAATGCAAACAAGTCATTTTAACTTCCAGTAATGATTAAAACTTAGCAAAGAGTGGTTATATTGAATCTGCCCTGATGAATGCATATTCAAAACATCAACATAGTACATCAGAAATCAAACAGTTGCTGAGTTTAAGTAAGTTTTGAATGGGCAAAAATAACTTTTAGACTTATAATCAAAACACAAACCTATCAAGGTTCTCCATGAAGGTGAGCCTACCTTCAGTAATTACATCAAGGCGCTTATATGAGTCAGCTATTTTAAAATTAGTCCCTTGTAGAGTTGTAATTGTTTTAGGAGTTGTTGGTGATAATTTATCAAAAGATTATAACAATTAGAGCAATAAGGATCACTTACTCAACATTAGTCTCTGTGTATTCCCTGGTGAACATGCATCTTAAGTTAGCCATTATCTTAAACCATCATACATCACATCAGATAGAATTAGACACCCCTAAAGCATAAAACAAATAAACTTTGCTGCAGTACTTTTTTCCCTCCCATTAAAATGAACCAGAAGTCTGAAAGAACAAAGTATCTTGTTTAAAAGTTTCTTACAATAAAACTCAACTCAGTTCAGTGTATTTATAATGCACTTATTCACAAAAAAATTTGTTCAGTATTGCAACAGGTGAAATGGTTTCTGACTGAGGAAACAGCAATCCCTCGTACCAAGCGAGGATAGGGGACAGCCTTGCTTCTTCTTACAGTAGTTTCTTTATTTTAAACATAACTAGCTTGGATCCTTCTTAATTCTCTAATAACTTCCAAACAGGTGAGTGCAGAAAAGTTCCAATTAGTTATGGTGCATTCACTGATCCTTTTAGCTGAATCCAGAAAGCTCTCTTTTTCATGCAAGTTGGAAGCTTTTAATCAATGTGTCATCTCTCTTATTTTTTTCTGCTCTGATGAAGACAGGCTTACAGAATGCGAGGTACAAAACCTCTGCTGTTCAAGTCTGTGAGCAGGACAGTGGCCTTGTATGGGAACCTCTCTAACATCCCCTAATGGGCTCTACACTTGCAGCATGAGAGATAAAGGCTCTTTTATAATATTTCTCTCATCTCTTCTACTGCTCTGAGACCGAAAATGTCCTGAAAAGGCAGCAGAAAACGTATGCTGCAAGAAAGCAACACAGCACATAAACTGCAGATTATAATTTATAATTTATTGACTTGCTAAAGGAGATTACTTGGTACAGCCAAGAATAGCTAGGAAGAATAAAAATACATGAGCAATCTTTACTAAACCTCCAAACACATAAAAGACATACACTGCAAAGAATCTTATGCTGAATTCACATTTTTCTTATTTCTTTTTAACCAACCTTCTCCAGCTTTTCAAAATGCTCCCGCAGGAACTTCATAGGCCGCTCAGGCTTGGCAATGCAGAGGTTCACGATGCACTCTTTGAGGATCTGCTGGATGTTGTGCTTCTGCACAAAGATCTCACACCCCTTCAAGCTCTCGTCTTCTTCCAGAGCCGAGGAGGAGGTGGCCATCGTCTCGTTTAGCTCTGTGGCAGTGGGATACAAACAGGGTGGATCATGAGAGGAGGGGAGGGAAAGCAGAACAAAGAGGGGGGGGGACCTGTGTAGCCGGACTAGGAGAAGCAGAGAGTGAGGGGGGGGGTTCTGGGTGATTTGATAGATAATAACATTGATTCTATAACTCAACTTTAAGGCCCCATTTTAAAAAAAGGATTTATAAATTATCGGACTTACCAATTACACAATGACAATATGTGTATTACCTATGCAGCTGATCCAGAACGCTGCTGCCAGAGTCCTCACTAAAATTGAGAAAGTGGAGCACATCATCACAATTCTAAAGTCATTCCACTGGTCTCCCGTATCTCAGAGAAAAAACTCTTAAATACTTCTGTTAGTCTATAAATCAATAAATATCTTAGCACCAAAGGCATTACTGACATTAATGAGTACATTACTGAGTATCAACCACCCAGACCTCTAAGGTCTTCTGGCTCAAATCTACTTTGCAGACACAGAAACATAAACCAAAAATTGGAGGAGAAGATTTTACATCTTATGCTCCACCAAGCTGGAATAAACTCCCAGAAAAATATAAAAGCCCTGAATCCCTAAGTTGTTTTAAATCAAGATTTTTGCTTAGAATGGCCTGTGTTTGTGCTTAACATAATCAATAAAGTTTTCAGTCCAACCTTTCTTTCAGTTTTGAATCAATCATTTTACCTTTTTTAATTTAATAATCTAATTCTAGTTATTAATTTTCATTCTCAAACCACCACTGCATTGTACTTTTCTTTTTTTGTTCTCATGTACAGCCCTTTGAATTGTTTGATACTAAAATGTGCTATATAAATATACTTGCCTTGCTTTTGCAGCTTGGCAATTATATGTAATTAGCTGCATGTAGGACGCATATGTGAAATTTGAACCGCACAAACACTTCTAACAGAGCTCAGGCTTATAAATAAGGAATAATTGGTTTGTCCAATCCGAGTGGGCCCCGTTAAAAGAATGGCTTAGTGAGCCTAGTCCCAGTCAGTATCAATACAGACAAGGCAAGTCTATATGGGGCCCACATGCACACTTTAGCTGGAAACGTTGTGTAAATTGTGCATAAAAACAAAATGCAAGAACTTCCAATGGGCGATAGAGGCAGAGAACAAAAAAGATGGTCTCCCTAAACAATATTTCTGAATTACAAAGAAGCGTACACTTGTGCGCCGTCAGCACATGATGGCTTTTAAATATCTGGGTTGTTTCTGCAAGATAAATTCAAACTGCACTGTACAAACATTACAGAAGCATGGCTCTTTAATTTTCAGTGAATAAGGTTTTAATAGGAATAGGTGGAGTGCAACTTTTCTACTTCTGTTATTTGCTGTTGTGCAAAAAATATTACATAACGATATTACAGCTTTCATTGATTTATTTCAAATTTGAAACATTGTCTAGCCGGTAAGGTGTTAAAAAAAAATGAACCAATTAATCAAATCAAATCGAATTGTATCGTGGCGTATTCTTGAGTATCGAAAATAATCGAATCATTGGGTCAGGAAATCGATACTGAATCGAATCTCCATCATGGGTGTGATTTACACCCCTAGTAACAGCTTAGGTAAAGGGGAAGCTGGAGACTAAAGCCCCATGTATACTACCCTCGGAAAACCAATCCGTGCCGATCTTGGATCAGTTAACCATGCTGAGCTTGGTTCCTTATGACCATTTGCACACCACACTAGCATGGTTCCTCGCCTCCTAGTGACGATCTACGGTACTACTGCTCTCTACAGGTAAACAAGCAAATCAACATGGTGGCGCCCATAACATTCAGGAAGTTTGCTGAGAGTCAGGCGAAGAAGGCAGACTTTAATGAATTTACTTGACAGAGTCGGTTTTTGGGAAGTGGATACGACAAACGATAGTCTAATCAGGGCTTACAGACGCAGGAAAGAATAACAGGAGTAGAGGTTCATCACACTGCTAAGCAGAATCATCACTGGAAATCATGTGGTACGGTAGGTAAGCTAGTATTTTTATGAATGTCTGAAATTTCATGATTACGGAGGCTGACTGTAAGGAGATGACGCGGTCTGCTCATGCTTTCTTTGTTATCTGAGAACTGAGCTAAAAGTGAACCGTACCGAGCCCTGCTAATGAACTAGTATCAGTATAGCTCTGTGCAGTTGTGTCTGGCACAGTCTGGTTCAGTCTTGCCTTCCATTTACACTCAACAGTAATCTTGGTTACCATGCTCGGACCGATCTCAGCACAGTTTCAAAAGGGTAGCGTAAATGGGGCTTTTGGGAGGGTGAGTGCTCAACACAGAGGAAACTGAACTTAATACTTTCCCATTAGTACCTACTTTATTCTGATCAGGTTGAGTTAGTTTAATTAAGGCTTGATTCATTTTCCATGATAATGGAGCAGTATCTCCCTGGGGGTGGGACCTTTAATTGAAAGGGCGACAGTGGCGTTGGATGTAGGAGTTTGCCCTAAAATCGAAGGACTGACGGTTCAAGCCCCAGCTCCTACTTTCAGTGTCCTTGTGCAAGACACTTCACCTGCATTGTCTACTGATGGTGGTCAGAGGGCCCGGTGGCGCCAGTGTACGGCAGTCCCACTTCTGTCAGTGAGCCCCAGGGCAGCTGTGGCTAGAATTTAGCTTCTATCAGTGAGTGTGTGTGTGTGTGTGAATGAGTGAATGACTGAATGTAGTGTAAAGTGCTTTGGTCAAGTCTCCTGACTTAAAAAGTACTATATAAGTACAGGCCATTTATCATTGGTGGCCTTATGGTTAGAAATGATGTGTTATGGAGACACCCAACAAGACAACAGGCTACCCTACTGCTCTGTTCATGGATGTTGTCAGAGTAAAAGAGGGGAGCTAAAGAAATCTGCGGGTAGCTACAGTAGAAGCACTGACGATATGTACAGGAGAGAGAGAGAAACCTTATAATATCAAATAGAAGGCTTTGAGCTGGAGCACATAAAGGTAAGTTAACATTAATTAAAATGATAATAATAATAATGCTAAATAATGCAAGGTTGCTATAATAGTGCTCATACACAATAAAACAAACTTAAAATGATTTTAACAATTGAATATATTAGCCATAACAATATATTAAGACTATTGAACCTCCCTCGACCAATCAGTGGCCAGCCACTTTTAACATTTCAGCGCCACTCCAAAGGGATGAAATCACAAGCAAGCGGGCACTAAATAGTGACTGTGCTCTGAGGTGGTACTGGTGGGAAAGGGGAGATAAGATACAGTGAGAATTTAACCAAGGACAAAAGAGAAGAGTTAACACAGAATACAAGGAAAAATAATACAAAAATCAGAAAGAAACTAACTAGGTAAAAAAAAACAATAGAGCAACACCCAGAGAACATGAACCACAGGAAAATTATAAAAACACAGACATTAAAGGAACCCCAAATCCAAAACAGTTGAGGAAGTGTTTACAAGTGTTGATTAAAAATACAAAATATAAAGTTAAAATTGTAATAACCAATATTCTGTACCATACTGACTACAGTAGGATTATTTTTTATTTCAATTAAACTTGTTATATTGGTTTGTGACCTAATGAACTTTTTTTTCATAATCCCTTTAAATAAAACCATTTTGCACCATATTTATTTACTTTTTTATTTATTTCACATTAAACTGAACCTTTCCATATCAATGCCTTTTGCACCATGACTTTAAATTGGTTTTCCTTTTCTCCTAAATGGTCTGCATTCATGATCACTGCTGCACTTTGTAAAAATGGAAATGTTCATTTAGACAAAAAAGTTTGTCAAAATCTGAGTTTAATGCAGTAAAAGTGGCAATATTTTACTCAAGGTTTACCAGAGTGGGCAAATACCATACTTGGCCATGCCTCAAAGTCATAAATGACTGTTTTCTGTTTTACCTTAATGTTAGAATGCCAATTAAATAATAATAAAATAAATGGCAATTGGATATTTTTAAGGATGCAGAACAGAGGAAAGGTTCAGGCTGCAAATAGGTTACATCAATCAACACATTAAAGCTGAATTATCTTGACAATCCAGGAAGAGCAGCACAGATAACCACCTTGTCTCACTTCCTGAAACAAATCACGTTTCCAGAACAGTGATTGTTGCATTATGCATCATTTTGGTGATGACATTTTTACAGCGCCATTCTTTTTTCCTCCTAAATGCATTGCGAAGCAGTATTAAAGAATAATGGCAGCAAACGGTGTCGCCTGTGTGGAGAGAGTGAACACCTGTTCAGTCGCATTTAAAAAGAAGCTAACGCAGTTAGCACAGCTAACCTTACAGTGAGCCCCAAACCTCAATGAAAAGGAAACTACTGCAACTAACCGACGTGATAAAAGCAAACTAGCGACCCAGTTTCGGTGTTAACGGGTATTTCTACATGCGGGGGTCTGTAGCAGCTGTCATAGGGGGGGGGTCCTACCGTTTGTTTGTGAAGGATGCTCAGTAAGGAAACACCTCAGTGGGCTGTCAGACTGGTGAGGTACCGCTGTTTAGCAGGGATGCTGCTGCTGCTGTAGCTCTCTCTCTCTTCCTTTCTCTCCTGTCCGCTCGCTCTGCGTCAGTCTCCATGACGTCAGTCTGTCGTCCTCTTGAGCACAGCGGCAGAGGGCACGCGGCAACGCACCAGCCCAAACAATGGGAAACTTCAAAGCATGAATATAGTCTATAGTTTCATTATATTCGATTTGACCCATTTTAAATTCTGTAATTAATACAAAGGCTTATTACCTCCTATTTAGTTCGCAGGGGCGGAGCTAGATGGGGGGCCAGGGGTGTCCATGGCCACCCTTACCCCATCATTGGACACCCCAATGTTTTATTGTTAAAATAAAGTTTTAACAGCCTTTTTGTTATTGGAAAAGGACAACGTAGAAAAAGAAATTGTTGCTTCCTTTACAAAAAGAGATACATGAGGGTTTAGTCATAATATTTTTACATTTGTGGATTTAAAACTTGGCAAACAGAAGCAAAACCTCTGGCGTTAATACGAACTGGGTTTGTAAATGTCAATAAAGTTTTAGGGTTTGAATACACAGGTATCGTAAAGCAGCCTTTTGTTTGTCGTGAAGCCACCAGTTGTCATAGCGACTGTCAAAATGGCAGCGACTGTAGACGAGCATGCAGCCTCTGAGGTTTTGAAAGGTATCAACTGACACTTAAAATGCCTAAACGTTTAAAATAAGTTAACACGAAAGAGGGCTCTTGAGTCGATAAAGAACCAGACTGGAGTAACTTTTGGTAAGCAGAGACTGAAGTTACTTAGGCTACGTTCACACTGCAGCCTGAAGTGACCCAAATCTGATTTTTTTTTTGCCCATATGCAACCTGGATCTGATCTTTTCATGGGTGTCTGAACAACACAGATCAGATTTTTTCCAATGCAACCCAGGCCACTTGGCTATGTGGTCCTGAATCCGATACGAATCTGATCTTTTCAAATGCAACCTGTGTCTGAACGGCCAGGTCGGATTCATCCGACCTGAACGTCATTAATACCCGACAAAGGTCACTATTCTGCGTCTTGCTACAAAGAAGCGGCAAGAAAAACAACAACCATGACAGATGATGATGAGGAGAGCAGTATTTATGTTTGAACAAATTGAAAAGATTGAGTTTTTATGTTTGGGAAAGACCGCTAGATGCGCGCCGGCACTAACATCCATGTTTTCTTCTGGAAAAAAAGAGCACGCTGGCCTGTGATGTCATTGCGTCCTCTACTGCGCATGCGGGACACTTGCGTTTTATGACTGCAGTTCACACAGTTGATCACATACCAGTCGCATATATTTGGAATTTTTTACGGCAACGTGAAAAAATCGGATTTGACAAAAAAATCGGAATTGAGCATCAAGGCCTGCAGTGTAAACGTAGCCTTATGGGCCACCAACCTCTAAGGGGCCCTGTCACTATTGTGGACTAGGACGTCTCTTTGCAGATGTAATGGTGCGAAAAATTCATCTTAAAGCCACCTGATACTAGTCTGACTGACAGGACCTTATTTATATCCCAACACATGGCAGATTTCAACCTGATGGTGAGCCGTTTAAACGCGACACCAATAGCAAAGCAGACAGTGGTACTTTAATTACTATGTTAATAACTGAGTTCATTAGATGGTTGGTAAAAAAATACACTCATATAATATGTTTCAAAACACAATAAAAATCTTAAAAGAACAATGTATTTGAGTATTTTGTTTTTTACACTACAACTTAAGTATATATGTATATTTTTTTTTTACTTTATTAGAGAATTTTTTTGTACTACAAGAAGAAATAAATACAATTTCCAATGAACAATTGTCAAGGTTTTGAACAAAGATAGAAATAATAAATAAGAATAACTAAATAAACGTAAAAATAGTAATAGTGATTAAGTAAAGCTACACATAAAAGCATATAAAGGAATCACATAAATATTTTGAATTTAGAGCATAGAAATAAAGTTTTAACAGCCTTTTTGTTATTGAAAGAGGACAGTATAGGAAAAAAACAGATATATGAGGGTTTAGTCATAATATTTTTACATTAAAACTTGGCAAACAGACGCAAAATCTCTGGCGTTAATACGAACTGGGTTTGTAAATGTCAATAAAGTTTGAGGGTTTGAATACACAGGTATCGTAAAGCAGCCGTTTGTTTGTCGTGAAGCCACCAGTTGTCATAGCGACTGTCAAAATGGCAGCGACTGTAGACGAGCATGCAGCCTCTGAGGTTTTGAAAGGTATCAGCCGACACTTAAACTGCCTAAACGAGGAAAACAAGTTAACACGAAAGAGGGCTCTTGAGTCGATAAAGAACCAGACTGTGAGTAAAGAACTCCCCAGCGATGTTTTACAGGAAGTATTTTCGTCCCTTCTCAAACCTCTCCTCAAGTGTCTATCGGACCCGATGGAGAAATGCAGAGAAACAACCATCGCTATCATAACAGACTTTATTCGCTGTGTCCCCAAACCGGAGGAAGCGTTGCCCTATCTGATGCCCTGCCTGGCTCAGCGGTTCGGGGACAAAGAGATCTTGGAGCCATCGGAGGAGATTCGACTGTTGGCCGTGGAGATGTTGGCTCTTACGGTAGAGGTGTGCGGCAGACATTTAGCGCCTTATCTCAACGAAATGACCAACATCCTCAAGAGAACCATCGTCGATCCGTTCCCGGATGTCAAAAAGGAGAGTTGCAAATGCACCGTTAGCTTTGCAAAGTCTGTGCCAGGTTGGTTACCATGGTTTCATACCAACACGCGGCTTTTCTACTGCGCACGCGCAATTAGTTTAATCAAAGAGCCCCAACTAAACCCGTCAATTTTCATCATTATTTTTGTTCATTGTTAGTAAGTGTTTATCCATCTAGGAAAACTAGATGATAGCAAATAGCACATTATTACCAGAAATCAAGATGGAAAGAGGCTGGTGTTGAGGCTGATTGTGTTGCCATGGTGCCCTGTTTTTTCATTAGGTCTAAAACCCAGATTGTATGATTAATCTGTCTTATTTTATATATGACGTTTAGCTACTCATCACCTATCTGATTTTCATGTTTATTTATCAGGGATTTTTGTGTGTGTGTTATAATACAGTATCTGCCGTGATGACATCATATAAGGAATTTAAACAATTTAAACATCTGCTTATATATATATCAGCTGTCCTGCTGCCATCAACACCCTTGTTTATAGATGTAGGAGATCCGCCTGTTTTTCCAGTGTATTCCTGTTTCTCTGACTGTGACGGGCTTGATGTGTTCTCTTCATCCTCTGACATGGGAGTTGGCTCAGAGCTCGTCTGCCTGGCTGTGTGTTTCCTGGACCGAGCCGCCTTTTACAGTTGCTTTTTGTATCTCTGCTTCTGTCTCCTTGAACCCCAGACGGCCTCTGCAGATGGCCGCTCACACTGAACCTGGTTCTGCTGGAGGTTTCTTCCTGTTAAAAGGGAGTTTTTCCTCTCAACTGTCGCTACAAGCATGCTTAGTGTGAGTCAATTAGTCATTGCAATCAACTGGTTTTCCTTAGCTAGAAAACTTCAAATCAATTTGACTGTATGTATATATGTGTATATATATATATATATATATATATATATATATATATATATATATATATATATATATATATATATATATATATATATATATAGAGATTTTTAAGAGTTGCAGTTTGAAAATCACAAATCCTTTGTAATACCATCCCTAAAGTGTAAAATCATTGTATCAGGATGCCAAAGAAAGAGTAATCCAGAGTTACCCCTTCCCCACATGTTTCTGTGTGTTTAAAAGGTTTGCTGCCACATTTTAGTCACAGTTGCACAATTTAGTTGTCTGTGAGTCTGGTTTCAATCTGTTACAAAGCTGGAATGAATAAAACTGATAGTGTTGAAGCGTTCAACAAAAGTGTGCAATCATCTACCTCAATGCCCTTTGAGAACATTTAAATCAAATGGCACTGAAAAGAAATCTCAGAAGTGTGAAGATTAGATGCATCATCCCTCCCAGATGGTCTCGCACAATCTCTAACATTGGCTTTAAGTGGCTCAGTTGTCCAGTCTAAATAAGTCAGCTCTGGTTTTCTGTTTTGTAACACTTTAATGCAACTCAAAAGTTTCATTCTTTATGTTGAAATCTTAAGTTTCTCGTTCAGCGATTTGTTTACTATTGACGGCTCTATTCAAGGAACTCTGCTGATGTCACTGAGACAACATAGATTGAATTAGCTTTTTTTGTTTGTTTGTTTGTTTTTTATTATATGATGCATGTTGTGATTGATTCATATAAAAATGTTAAGCTTTAGTTTATTGTCTGATTATACATTACTATGATGTTAAGCTCTCATTTCTTGTTTAGATTTACATTATTATGAAATCATTAATTCATATTTAAAGCAAACAAAATACAGATTTTAAAACAAAAAAATGAAAAGGATTGTAACCTTCTTTCTTTTCTTTTTTTTTTCTTTAGAACATTTTCACATGCAAGCTGAGAATCTGGTGAAGCCGCTCATGCAGACCATAACTCATCAGCACTCGCGAGTCAGAGTGTCGGTCATTGAAGCCACCGGAGCAGTCATACAACACGGCAGTGGGAAAAACATGGATGATGTGCTATCACATCTCGCACAGAGACTATTTGATGACTCGCCGCAGGTTTGGCCTTTTTTATTAACCATCTTTTAGGAAACAAAACTGTATACTCTGTCACTTGCTTTTAACATTATTTAGCATTTTGTCGCTTTGAAGTTCTTTTTAAAAACACTTTATATCTCTCAGCAATGATTTTTTTTTGTTATTTAATTTGAAATTTGGGATGAATTAATTAAAACTGCCCTTTTTGGGGCTGCTCATAATTTTCTATTTCATTTAAGGTGAGGAAAGCTGTGACTGCGGTTGTTGGTGACTGGCTTTTAAACATGAGAGATCGATATTCATATTTCCACAAACTCATTCCGCTCCTGCTGACCAGCATCAGCGATGAGATCCCAGAAATAAGGTTTGTAAGGACAAATCAGTAATATTTATATAATATAAACTTTTATTATTTTAATGTTTAATGTGACCTGGCCCACAGTAACCAGCTCTTGTTTAGAGTTTTATTTATTTGTCTGTAGCATACATAGTTCACAGTTATTCTAGTAACAGTAACTTTGGAGCGAATTCCTCTATAGATATATATATATATTTTTTTTTTTTTTTTCATTACGGATGCAGCAGTGCTCCACCAGGTGCCATCTCTATAGATTCTGGGTTTAACTCTGCCTCGCTCTCTACTTCCATATCTTTGTCTTTTCTTGCTCATTTCTGCTGTTTCCTACAGGAGTTTACTGGTTATTGCAAATGATGCATTCACAGACTCATAGAAAATATTAGAAAAAGCTGGTAAAATGCGTATTGAACCCCTTGAATATTTAGTTTAACATTTGGTTAACGCCATGTAATGGTGTCATTCGGGAAATCAATTCATACAAGGACATTAACATTTTGTCAAGAAATGAACTTATGTGACATGAACGTGAATGACAAAGGGATTAACTATTGAACACAGAAAAGATGTACAAGCTATGTAGAAAGTCAAGGAACTAAGCGATATCCTATTGCTATTGCATATAAAAAGCATTCACTCAAAAAGAGACGTTCACAAAAAGTCTTGCTGTTGAACAACTAACTAATGATGAAGTTACCAGTGCCTTGAACTTTTGAAGTGTCCACTATGGGAGCCACCATCAATAAGTATATATAATGTAATTTCTCTATGAAAAAGCCATAGTCAGGGGCCTCTTGTCAGTTTTTTTAATGAGGAACCCAGAGATTAGTCAAAATCTGTGTCAAAAAGTCATGGAGCGAGTTTGCTTTGGTGGCGCAGTGCTTAGTGCACAAGACGCTTGTACCTCGACGTGGCCGACTCGGGTTCGAATCCTGACCCTGCTGCTGGTCCCTCCATCTCTCTCATGCCCCCTTTCCTGTCAGCCTGCTGTCCAAAAAAAAGCCACTAGTGCTGAAAAAACACTTAAAGAAAAGAAAAAGAGTCAAGAGCGCTTGCAGGAAGTTTTAGAAATGAATGGAAAGAGAAGAGGAAGTTAATTCCATGAAAATAATTGGAATATATTTAGAGACAAAAAACATTGGAAAACCCTTTACTTATTTTACAAGCTGTATAAACCTGGCTCTCTTAAAAAGACATAGAAAACCAATAACAGTAGGACAACAGAATTTCAGACTGGGTGTTGAAGCATTTTTCTAAGTTTTTTATGTAATGTAAAAATGCTTCAACACCCAGTCTGAAATGATCTGATTAGATTCTAGGTGGGGGATGCATGGTGATGGGGTTTGTAGCCCTGTTGCCTTGTTACATGAGGGTCCTGGGTTCCAATTCCAGCCTAGGGTCTCTCTGCATGGTGTTTGCATGTTGTCCTCATTCATGCATGGATTCTCCCTGAGTACACAGTTCAAAAACATGACTGTTTAAGGTTTAAATAAGGTTCATTGGCATCTCTAAATTGCCCTTATGTATTAGTGTGTGTGCATATGGTTGTATGTTTCTGCCCTGCAATAGACTGGTGACATGTCCAGGGTGTACCCTGATTCTTTGCACATAGACTGCTGAAGATAGACACCAGCGCCACTGTGACGGATAAGTGGAAGCGGATGTATGGATGGAATTTAGGTTAACTGCAAAAAATATGAATTTAGCATTCTAAAAGTGTGTTTATTGCAGTATGAAACTGGAAGACTTGGGGTTTTTTGGGGGGCACTTTACAGGGATAATACTGTCAGATTGGTTTGAAAAACCATTTGATTGCATCCAACCATTGACTGGCAAGACATAGTCATGCATTTAGAGACAGTGGAGAGGAAAACTCCCTTTCAACAGGAAGAAACCTCCAGCATAAACAGGCTCAGTGAGAGCGGCCATCTGCCGAGGCCGACTGGGGTTCAAAGAGACAGAAGCAGGCAGAAAAGGGAGTAGATTTACAAATCCTAACTGTTAACTAGCTCCACAGGTGGCTCTATCCAGGACAGACATAGCCAGAGATGTTGATGGCTGCAGCAGAGCTGATATTTCAATCCAAGATGAAATTCCTGAACAGGAACAGACCAGATGAAGCTGCTATGATGAGGAAAAATCAGAGAGAGCAAAGTTATGAGTGGAATTTGACTGAAGAGTGGTAGAATAGAGATAGGATGAAGGAGAGTGAGGAAAAGTGCTCCTCATGTGCTCCAGCAGCCTAAACATGTAGCAGCACAACTACAGAAAGTAGCTCAGCATAACTAACTGTTTTGGATGCATTATAAGAAAGACAGAGCAATAATAGGGACAAAGAGAAACGTCTGTCCAGACGGAACCCAACCAGGGTTTCTCTTGGAAGTCTTTATTTCTAAGTCGTTATTTACTGTGAATATCAACATATATGTGATTGAACTGAGAAAAAAGGGTTGTAACATAAATCTTCTTTAAACTAGAAGTTGAATGCCAAAGTGGCCAAGTATGAAATTCGTGATCTTTTTTCCAACTGTTGCAGACTGTTAGCAGCTGATTTGTGGAGACAAGCTGGTCTGCAGTGGGAGAAGGAGAACGAAGACGACATAAAGGACAAGATGGACTTCCTTCTCAGCCCACCTCCTCACTATCCACCTGGAGGTTGGTCAATATATCAGCAAGGGGTTTTATCTCAGCTGTGTAATTAAGGGAAACCATTAATCTAATCTAATTAGTCTGATTTATTTGGAAGTGAGGCCAAGAAATGCTGCAACTGCTTTAAAATAATAACTGTTGTGTTTTCTTTACTGATTCTTCCAGTTAACTGTCTGCTGTAACTAAAAACCAGGCTGGCCTTGGCTTTAGCTTAGCCGGTAGTTGTGATCAGCAATTTTTTTTGTTTTTTTGTTTGTTTTTTACACTGCATAATATCCGAAGATCCTCCTCTTTTTTTTTGTTTTTTTGTCTTTATTTTTTTTTTTGTTGCTATCTATTTGTTGTTATATTTAGATTGGTAAACAACATTATGTGGTAGATTGATCGAAGGGCTTCAGTCTCAGGATAGTAATTAGCCGATTATTACAGATGGGTTCAAACAGTATTATTCTATCTGTATTCTAAAGGGATGCAGAAGTCTCCTTGTGTCTGTGAATCATGTTAAACCACAGTACATTACTGATGCTACCACTGCTTAAAAACTGCAATTAAATCCTAATTTGTAAACTTAAGGTTGCAAAAAAGATGAAACCCTTTCTTTTTTATTTTATGATACAAACTAACTGGAAGAAAGTTAATTGAAGAATTTACATTACCCTGTTTTTCATGTGTTCCCAGCTGCATAATCAGGTAAAGAAAACACTAAAACTTACAGTAAGTCTTTCCTTTTTTATTGCAGCTGTTCTTGGTTATTACATTCTATAAAATAGTCTTTTTATAATGGCTCTGTTGTGAGGGCAGGCAGTGACTTGCAAAGATTAATGTTTGCCTCGGGGTCAAACTTTGAGCATGAACCTGAACGTGGTCACCATGTGTTACCTAAGAGCCGTGCATGGGTGTACTCAGCTCTGCAATAAAGCTTCTGCACAAACCTCAGAGCTACCAATTCAACGTTATGGATGAAAACCAGCTTTGCCTACAGATGGAAAAGACAAACGACAAGCTTTTTTTTTTTTTTTCCCCCTCCTTTGTCTTTCACTTTCTTGCCAGTATAAATCTGCCGGCTCGCCCCATGTGAAGAGGTCACTGTCAGACAGCAAAAGACATCCAGAAATGGTCTTGTTTGGGCTTGTTGTAGTTCGCCTTCTTGATTTATACATGTCTGTCTTTGGTCTTTGCTACCTTTCTCATCAGTGTGCCTCTTCAGGAGAGAGAGAGAGAGAGAAGAGGGGGAGAGGGGTCTAATGCATTAGATGTTTTAATGTAATATACTGAAATTTACCAACATAGAAATGTGCGTTTTATTCCTTTTACAACAGGTTAATTGGTCATTTTTAGGACTTTCGTTAAATAACATTTTAGAATATCTACTGAAAATCTTTTGGGGTATGTTTCTACCAACTTTAAACAACTTTAAACTGAAATATTTTCCAATTGTTCTTTGAAGATTAAAAGAATTGTGTCCTTGTTCATTTCCGCAGATTCCTGGTTGAAATCGGGTCTCTCCTTTCGTTCTAAGACATGGACTGTGTTTGATCTAATCCAGGGGTGCAAAGTGCCAGTCCTCTGGAGCTATTATCCTGAGACTTTTACATGTCATAAACTGTACCAATGTAGCCGTGGCTGTGAGTTTAAGGTCATTGTTCTACAGGAGGCTGAACTTTTATTCCAGTTTATTTTAATCCTCCACAGGATTTCCAGGATTTACATTTTCAAAGTGAAAGTCTTGTAAAAAGTTTGTTCCGCTTCATAAATTCTGGGAAAGCGGACGGTTAAGCTTTCACCAAAAAATTTACAATTTCAAATATAATTTAAGCAATTTGTCATTGTCTTGTCGGTCTTTTTGCATTTTATTTAATGGTAATGATGATAGTAAAGATTCAGTAACTTTCACTCGGAAGCAGATCTAGACGCGCCGGCTCTTTAAAAGTGGCAAAATTCAAGCATCAGTGAAAAAAATGGCCCATGTTCTTTTCCTCATGGCGACCAAATTCACAAAGAAACAATTATTGAATTTGAAAATAAATATGCACTTTTAACATATCTGCAATATCATTTACAGATTTTTTTTTTTTTTTTTACAAACATGCAGAGCAGGCGAATAGTTTGGACAGCTCTGCTTTAGCTCCATCTATCTTCCCAGCAGCTCCTAACAGCTTCCCTGTATTTGTTAAATAAAGCCCTTCCCCCACCCTAATGCTGCTACCACCATGTTTCATCAGCTACAAATAAAATACATTGAAGCTTGTGGTTATAATTTTCATATATTCTGAACTAGTTCAATTATGCTAGTTAATTCCCAATGTATTTTGTCAGTTCATGAAACGGATTGTAGGGTTCAAAAATAAGTGAAGTCGGCCTGACTCGCTGCGCCCCTAACATTTCCGTAGAATTGCATTTAAAAATCTTTTAGTGAGTTTATAGGATAAAGCGGTGCCAAACATATATAGAAAATATAAGGGTGATAGAGGTAAAAAAAAAAACATTTGGCCCCACTCTATGAGATAGACTACAATGAAACTCCCATGATGCATCATCCTTAACCCTGTAATGCCAAATGTATCATATTTGATACATACGGTTTCTGAAATGTTTTGTGTCTGACACCTTTTGCATAATTTAATGGTAAAAACTTTGCTCTAAATCCTATTGTACACAATCAGATATACCTGATAACAGAGGGCAGAAGACTACACAAAAAATAATCTTGACTTATCGCATAGTAATAAATTATTAATATCAAAAATGTATTTCTGTTTTTTTCTTTTTATATATTTTGTTAAAAGGCCAAATAAGGACTTCAAACCAAAAAAACGTTATTTTCTGTTTTGTTTTATTCTTGGATCGGACTTTAAAGGGTTAAAAAGTGACACATATGCATCCTTAAACCAAAGGTGTAATTAAAATAATAACAAAATAACCTTAATAGCTAAATATACAAATTTCCCAAATTAGTAGGTATTACCAATAATATTTAAAAATTTCAAGAAAAGTTAATTTAGCAAGAAAAACAAAACATTAACCATAATGCATACCAAGAAAATCACAAAGTAAAAATTCAGGCTCCTACACTGTTCATGTTTGAGTAAGAAAACGTACAGATCTTTTAAAATATATTTTTTTTATAATTTGGAAAAGTTATATATATTGGTGAATTAATTGAAGTAAAAAAAAAAACATATTTGAGTTATTTTAAATGTGATTATTTTCTGTTTAAAGCTCATAATAACAGGATTAACAACTAGAATAATAAATCAGAACATTATATTTTTTATAAAAATTTCAGGTTGGGCTGAATAAAAGGGTGTTTTTGTATTCCTGGTTAAAGGTTGTTCTCTTGTAAAATAAATTTTAATGATAAATTGGTTTCATTAGAAAAAAAATCTTCCTTTTTCTCTCTCCAGTGGATCGTCCAGGTCTGGGATGCAGAGAACTGGTGGTTAGAAACCTTAGCAGACTGGTACCGGCCATCGCCCACGATGTGACCGACTGGCTGGTGCCGACCCGGGTCCGGACGTCCCAGCTGCTCTCGGTGCTGCTGCTGCACGCCGAGGACCACACCACGCAGCACCTGCAGCCTTTGCTGGCCGTGCTCTACCGGGCCTGTAGCGACACAGAGAGGGACGTGGTGAACAACGTAAGTCCCAGAGAACCTTTAATCAGACGGGAAGGATGTGCCGCATCCGTGGAGTCAGCAGTTTCACATTCATTTAAGTTTATCAGCTGTTGTCAGTTTGGAGCGGGACGAGCAGGGTTCATGGATCTAGGATGCACCTGTTTATAATAATGGATTGTCAAGATCTTTGATGTTTGCTGGATTAAAAAAAGGACTTCCTTTTCTCATTCCTCCTGATGTCTCCTATTTTTTTCTGTCTCTCTTCCCGTCTGTGCTCACCAACAGTGCCTGGCAGCTGCTAAACTGATTGGGACGTTTGTCCCCCCACCTGTCTTCCTGAAGCTGATGCTTGAACATGTGATGACCCCAAACTCTCCCTCCTACCCCTGGACCCCCCTCATGGTTCTGGCTGCCGTCCTGGGAGGCGGCTCCAAGCCTCTCCTAAATCCACATCTCCAGCAGATCGCAGACACCCTGGTGCAGCCCGAGGTTTCCCAGGAATACCAGCAGGTCAGCGCAGAACAACATGTGTCTCGATGTTTACCAGTTTTAGCTACCAGACCTTTTACGAGTAATCTGGGCCGTTGGAACCTGTTACAGTCACATCCAAAAATTAAAAATGTCATTTTTTTAAATTCTGAAAAACAGACTTTCATTAGTATGTTCATTTTAGTATTAACTAGAGCAGTCAATGGTAAAAAAGTGTCAATTAATAAACCTAAAATGTCCACTTACATTACTATAAACTGCTCAAAATGAACAAAATGACAATCAGTAAGACTAAAGCCAGTCATGAACTGGAAGATACACCAGCGTCTCTGATCAACGCAAGGCTAAGATTAGCATCAGTACCACTTTAACTCTAAAGCCCAAGGCCCCCTGGAACAAGAGATGTTTGATAACATTTGGAAGAAGCAAGTTTTAGGGAGTCAACCTTTAAATTGCAAAAAAAAAAAAACGAAAAAAGGCCTTAATCTGGACTGCATTACTGAATTCCCAGAAGACTGCTTTGGTCTGATGCTTTGCTTTCTTGCTAAGGATCACCTTATATTGTTTATCTTTTAGTTTGGGTCTATTGTAACCAATCGCATCATCACAATATTCAGCAGTAATATCATATTTGCATGTTTTCCTGATATCTAGCATCTCCCCCAACCCTAAAGCATGGAAGTAGCAACAGCATGCTAAGGGTCGTTTATGCTGCTAGTGATAACAGTGCTTTATAAAACAGAATTCCATGAAGGTCATAATTTTTACCAATCTGATCACAAGCAAGATGGCGGAAAGTTTCTCAGATGTTCTGAAAGGACGATGAAACCATTTAGAGGTTTGTTCCGGGAAACCAGACCGTTTTAATCAGCTTTACCAGTTCGGATCAGACGGTTAGAACCGATCTATTATGTCAGAACCTGCTTCAGTTACTCCAAACTTGAACAAAGCTGTTATTGATGGTTTCTATATTCATTCGATCCATTCGATTAGAGAAAACATATTTGTGCGTCTTATTATTGTTTTGAAATAAACAAGGTTGTGTCTTATAAATTAATTTTATTCTGATAAAAGAACAGATTAAAAGCCTAATATTTAGATGATATTTTTGCTAGTGATGGACGGAATTAAATGGAGCTTTGTCTCCCAGCATCAAACTGTGCATTAGCTCTTTCTCATCTCTGACATTTTTAAGCCTTCAGTTGTCGCTGGATGGACAGACATGTTAAAATGTTGTCTTTGATAAGTTGGATAACATTAGAGGCTCTAAAAGGATCTTTAGACAATCCAAGAACAGCAGCTGGTTCATCGGGTTTGCTTTGGAGTTGTCCTTAAAAAAATGCCAACTCTGGTAAAATGCTTGCCAGCTCATGTGATATTTTTTCATGTCTAATATTTCAGGTCTTTGATCAGACTGTTGCTGTTCTCACGCATGTCTATCATCCGCAAATGCAGGGTCTTGCTTTTTTTAAAAACTCCTCCAACAAAACCCCCCACTCCTCCTCCTCAGGCTTTAAAAACCGTCCCCTGTGAGATCATGAAGGCAAAAATCTGCTTATTTGACGTGACCCCCGTAGTGGCCGACCTGACCCCCACAGGGCAGACGAGGCGGCACACGGCAGCCTTATAGCTGCAGTTCAGCTGTGGCATAAAGTTTTAAAGCCTTACACGGTCAAGGCCGGTGATAAACGAGGAGGGGAAATCGACCTCCGATCCACCCCCATCGCTGCCCGGCGGGGGTCGAGCGCAGGGAGAATTAACAGGACGGCAGAGTCACGCGCTGCCACACAGATGTGACCAGACCTCTGCTTCCTCTTCGTCTCCTTCTCCATCTATCTTTCTCTGTCGCTGTTTTTGTTTTAAAGCACAAAGTGAAGTGAGCGCTGTCCCTGAAGAGGTCTGAGTTTAGATAAACCACCTGCGACATTCCTTTCATAGCAGGCATTGTTCAGACCTTTATCTGTAAATAAGAACTTTCTAGACAGATGGACATTATGTTTTTGCCTTTTATTTGTCTTTAGAGTGCAGATATCCTCAGACTGATTTATATTTTATTACATTTATTCACTAACAGGCACAACATGACAACTCTAATTTTGGAGACTCCACTTTTTATTTTGTTTTTGATTGCTAAGATATAAAAAGTGTTTGGATTTAACCTGATAGAATTACGTGCCACTTGAAACAGCAGGCAAAGAGAAAGTACAGTGACACGATGTTTGACTTGGATGGAAACGAATGTCTGTTTAGAAATCAGACATAAATAACCTTCAAAGTGAGCAGAGGTAGCGGGAGCCTCGAGGTCCGGCTGGGAGCTGAGGCCAAAAAAAGAGAAAAAAGCTAATATACAAGGTGTCTGCTCGGAGTCAGCTCTTTCAACTCTGTTTTCTTCTCTGTATTTCTGGTAAGAGGAAGAGACGGCGTACAAAAATAGACGGCAGGATGCGCAGCGGGAATTAAAAATATCGGTCATAAATTGAGGGCAAAGAACGGCAACCTTCAAATTTACAGCATGTGCAGCGTCTGTTTTTTACAAATCATTAGAGCTCAGCTTTTGAGCGTTGTTCTACTGAGCAATGGGGTTTGGAGGTTGAATGAATGCTTTTTTTCCCAAATTTTGTCACGTTACAATCACAAACTTCTATGCATTTTACCCGGATACTAGATGACAAAAACAGAATAAAGTTTAAATCGATTGTTTTTACAATTTTATACAATAAAAATGTAATTTACTGGCTTGTATTTAGGGGCATCACGGTACAGGGGAGCTAAGTATATACTTTTATGGATTTTCTTTATATAAAAATGTTTTAAAGCAATTATTTTCCTTTTAACTGAACCCATCTCTCTGCATCTGTCAGGTCTGATAGGAAAACCCTCACCACAGCATGATGCTGCCATCACCATACACTGTGAGAGTGTGATGCTAAGCCCAAGCTGTTATCAGTACAAAAAAAATTTTCTATTTTTATTATTATTTTTTTTTTTTTTATGTTAAAATAAGAATGGGATTTCCAAAATTATTACTCTTTGGCTTAATAGTGGATGGAAATCATTATTAGCATTACAACAATTAAACCCTCTTAACCCTTCATAGGGCACTCAGTGAAATACTTTAAATTCCTAATTTTCAAGCAAAGAGTGCACTGCAAAAAAATGAAATCCAAGTACGTCATTTTTTCTTAAAATATTTTTTTAATATTTTTTCTTGAATTGAGCAGGTAAGTGAGACACACTGTAAATGGAATAAGAAAATTTACAATTAAAATAAGGAAAAAATGCAGTCTCCTATTCCGAGTGCGTAATATCAAATAATCAGATTTCATGGATAAAAATGCTCCTTCCACTGGGAGATTTTCTTATTTACCTACTCAAATTAAGGGTAAAGACAGTTATTTTAAGACATTTTCACCAATTTTTAGATACATAAAAAATATATGGATATTTTTATGGCAAAAATTAATGTCAATGTAACAACAAGAAATGCCAACTTGCTCGAATATATAAAGAAAAATAACAAAAGTGGGGGGCTCCATTTCTAAGGGGTATGCAAGTGATCAAAAACGGTAACTTGCCCTATAAAGGGTTAAAAACGTCACGCTAATGTTTAACTCCCCCTTTGCAGATTTAAGTCACAGGTCCGACTTTGCAATTATAAAGCAATTTTAGATTTAGTCCACTTTATATATCACGCCGGGGGCAATCCGTTTGAGCAGCACAGGCGAGAAATTTAAAGTTTCACATTTTTTACAAAATTTTATTTTGGGTATTAGAGTACAGGAGGCTTAATACAAATGCACATTTATGCTTTTGTTAGAACCATGCCAGTTCAGCTGTTTTTTTTTTTTTTATACCTATTCACCCGTCTGTGTTTCTCCATCTTTCACATAACATCAAACACACTGACTAGATTTTAACATAACAAAATGGAGGAAGGTTCAAGCTGTATGTTTAATAAATCAATAAACATCCGGTACTTTTAACTGAATATTTGTAATTGAAGAATTTGTTATCCCACTGCAGGGAGCCGTCTGCTTTGTCAAAAATCTACATTTTCCCCCAAAAATAAATTATTTTATGGGAAAAACTTGTTTCCACCATAAGCACACCTTCTTTTGTTATCATTACCAGCTGGATGCTGTTCACACTGAGCACCAAAAAGGAGATATCCAACTGCAAGAGGGTCTAGGCACACTCACATACACTCCTGGTGTTTGTTTCCCTGTTTCCATAGCAGTATCACTGGCAGCATGGGGTTAACTCCCCGCTGGATGGAAATTCATCGCCTGCTAAGGCTCCTTGAAGAAGAATTGCCTCCATGTAAGCGATGTACTATACAGTGGTGGACAGATGCGCCACATGGTGTAATGAGTCCCCTGGAGCATGCCTATTACAATATAACCAGGTGTATATCACCTGCCTCCAGGTGTTCAACTAGTTATTACACCGCAGCAGTTTTTCCGCTCTCGGTTTTTCTTACCCCTATCCAACCCCAGTCAGGGTTTTCTGCACACGTATAACCTGCATGTTTTTATGTAAACCTTGTTTTAAGTGTTCATTCCAATTGGTTATGTTTTTTCACATTAAACTTATCTGTTTTTAATGGAATGTGTTTAATTGAAGTGACAAGTTTCTTTATTATAGGTAAAAAAAAAAAAGGCTAAACCATTAATGACCACATTTTTTCAGTAATAGCTGCTGCAAGGCTTTGGGCGATATTTCTACTAGCTCTGCATAAATAGTCTTAAACCATCTTTGTTTAGGAAAGATGTCTGTAAGCATCAATTAGCAGGGTTTGTTACAGATTATGAATTATATCTATGCACCCAGTGTTTGATTGGACCTTTCCAGTGTTACCTGTATTTAGGGCCATCCTTTAAGAAAAGTACTCCAAAGCACAATGCTTCCACCCCTGTGTTTTATGGTAGGGAAGGTGGGTGCAGGGAGTCAGGTAATCCCCACATATGGCGTTTTGAATTTAAACCACTGTTTCATCAAATCTCCTTATGGTTCTTTATCCACTAAAAGGTTTGTTAAAAACTGCAAACAAAACTTTTTCTTTTTCTACCATTTTTTCCATGAAAGCCAGATTTGTAGAATGCATGCACAGTCAATAGATCTTCCCACCTGTTTAAGATCTCTGCAGCTCCTCTAGAGTTTCCATTGCCTACTAAAGATTTATATTTATCTAAATAATCATGAAATATTTTTTTCTCTTTTTTTCTTCCAGCTCTCATTGATGCACTACTTTGTGTTGGTTTATCACATAAAGTTTGCAATAAAGTGAATGAGGCTTTTGGTTAAATGGTAACAACAACAAAAACAAACAACATTAAAAAAGGTATGACTTTTTCATGGTACTGGATGTGTCAGCGGTTGTTTTTCAGCAGCTTTCCGTTTGTTCCCTTTTTAAGCTGGTGAAAAGCTGATTCATACCCTAGGATTCCCCAATCTGACTCATAAAACACTTCGGAAAGTATTTGCTTTTAATCAATGATCTAAATTCTCACCCGGAGGGCAGAATACGTCGGAGCCCTCTCGCACACAATAAAAACTATATTTCCTTATTCTAAATCTCGCATGGACCTTCCACTGACGATCAGTTCTCTCCCCCTTGAAGCCCCAAATGACAGGCCACGTAAAAACAGGAAAAGAGGTCTTGATCCCAGTGATGGCATGGAAATTAGCCTGAGCTGCAGCTCTTTGTCTAAACATGACCTCATCGCAATGCAGTGGACAAGTGATGGCAATCACACATTCTCAGACTCTGCTATTTTTACAGGAGGGAGGCGGAGGGCTGCTGTTTGTCTAATTGATCGTGTGTTTTTTTGGAAAGCTGGTAAAATATAATCTATACCAAAGCCAGAAAGGGGTTTACAACTTTGCAGACCAGGAAAATAAACTCTCCATGTAAAGACATTTGGAAGGATGCTGCCAGTTCTTAATGGAAACTGCTCGATTAAAACTTACAGGGATCAAAAACAAGCTGGGGCATTATATTGGGAATCTTTGTTAAAAATTTGAACTTTGGAGGCTTAGGTACAAAAGCAGCACAGCAGAAACTAGAATAACGGAAAAATCAGCTGGCACAAAAAGAGAATTATGCATTACAATAAAATAAAAAATAAGCACATTACAAATGAAATAAGAAGCCTTTAGCATGAGTTTATGGAAAATCCTTAAATAGCATCTGCTGCATAACTTCGTTGGGTTGTCAATGTTTTAACAAACTTTAAGCATCTCATTATATTCAATTATTGAAATGTTGATTTAATTAGAAAATTAATAAAATGATAAAGCTAATTTTACGATTTCATTAGCCATACATTTATGTATTTAAAGTAATTTTTCCTTACTGCCAAACAGAAACTCAGTTCAGTAATTTAGATCAAATAGAAAGTAAAAGTCAATATAGAAAAATGAAATAAATTCATTGTAGATTAACAAGATTTTGATCCTTGTTGGTTGTGCACTTTTACTTACGTTCTTTAATTTGCAGGAATACAACACCTTGCTTCTTTAGTTTATATGACTTATCCTCCTTGTAAAGGGTGATACCGTCTTGTGCACAAAAGCTGAAGAAATCAACAGATCTAAAGGCTTAGCTTGTATCCCTCAGTATGAAACAAACTAGTATAATATATGTTATCTAGATGTACCTTTAAAAATCAACAGGTCTCTGAAACCTCAAGGTACAGTTCTTCTAAATTGCTTGTATCTTTTTCTGTTTCAGGTCATGTACTTGGAGCAGCTGCTGGCTTGCGTGGATGTGCTGCTCTATCAGTGTGAGGCCGACTGTGGCCTAATTAGCCTGCAGCTGCTGCAGGTTCTGGTCACCATCCAGAGCCTGTCCAATGATCCACAGCTCAGTGCAAAGGTGAGAAAATGCAGCCCACTAAAGATACAGCATTAGAACTTATATTATTCCTACTTACAAGGTAGAAAAAGTACCGCATTAGAACAAAAATTTTCCTCTAAAGATGCTCCTTTCTCTCATTTTTCCCCCACTTTTTATTAGAAAGGTAAGTTGGTTTTATGTAGCGAGAGCTATTCAAGGAATGTAAGCATTTGTACAGTTTCAAAGTGAGCACCACCAACTGTATAATTACCCACTCAGCTAGGGAGGCTGAAATTGCACCTTTGGAGTGGGACTTTAAAACCAGTCTTGGGTGAAAGGAGGCGGATGAAGTGTGCAGAAAGAAATGAGACTGACAGGAATAGAGGGAAAACAGATGGGGAGAGATGAGTGGTATTTCTCAGCAGGTTTGTGTCATCTGTTGAGCCCAGTTTGCTTTCATAACTTGGTTTATGAAACCCAAGTCATTGCTAGGTATTAAGGGTTTGTCAAGTGGTCAGTCACCTAACCCAAGGGGCCCAACAGGAGCTGCGAAAAGTGAAGCCACTGGTGACTGAGGGCAACATGTCGTCCAGCTGCTTGTCGCCGATGTAGGCTAATGACAGGGAGGGAAGTGGGAAGAAGCTGGCACAGATGCAGAGCAGACACCGCACCGGCCACCAGCCTGACTGTGTGTTTACGTCTGTCTGTATGTTCACACAGAGAAGAACATTATTAAAGATGAGATGGGAAGGAATGGATTAGGAAACAGAGGGAGGGTGAGAATTGGCCTTGGGCATTCCTGGACCCAGAGGAAAAGCAGGACTTGTTTTTCCCAGAAATGGGTTGATTTCTTTCCCATCAGCGGACAGCTCAGGGTTGTCCAGCTTTCTGCAGAGGAGGTTAGACAGTGACTCAGACGGCCTTACTGTCGCTCTCCATCCCAGAGGAACAACAAAGAGAACGACGAGATGCTCTAAAGGTCAGTTCCTCCTGCCCTGAACATGAGCTGGTTTTTGGTCTCTAGGGGCGGGGCCAGCGTATGCATTGCGCAATATTAACTGCAGTAGCAGCTGTAAATGTTGTGTTGGCAAGTATTTTATTATTGGTATCTTAGCTAATGATGGCATACACATTGCTATAAATGTGTTGATGAATTCTAACAAGGTGTAATTCACAAAGCTGATGCATTCTGGGTCTAACTTGGCAACTAATCCTTTATTTTGGTGCTGCGTGGGATCCACCAAGCAGCTGTAGCCAGGAATTTCTCTAGAGGTTTCTTTGTGTTGCCATGCCATTTCTTTCTCTCGGTTTACTGCTTAATATAATCTGAATGTTTCCTCGTGTGGTTCTTGTATTTTTGCAAACTCCCATTGGTTTGAATGGTTTGCTGTGTTAGACCAGGTCTGTATGGTGTCTGCATGTTTGTTCCTTCCATGAGTTTATTGATGATCCAAGGAAATGCAGACTTTTAAAATCAGTAGATTATGGTCAATAATTGTTGACCTTAGAGTTGTGTGTTCTTTTGTTTTATTCTTTACCAAATAATTGGTGTTTTTAGGAGTGGTATGCATCTTTGAAACTAATTGTTCTCTGTTATTTTTTTGTCACAGGCGTTGGAGAGTGTACATCTTTTGAGTAAAGTGCAGGGCTTGGACTCCATCGAACTCTATAGGCAGCACATGGGCCAGCTGCTGGACTGGTTGTCTGCCTCAGTCAACACCTGGTCCAGCTATTCCCCTCAGAGACTCCAACTACATATCATTCTCATGCAGTCAGGTGAGATTTTACCAGACAAGAGAACAGAAGTTACACTTAAAAAAATACAGTTGGAGACTTGGAGAATTTCTTCATTTTAAATTCAAGTAATTTAGTTTGAAATGAGAAAAAGTCCATCATATTTGTGAAGTGAAAATGATATAAACTTTTAAAATAAGATGCCATGTGTCTGTATTCAACCCCTTCTTGACAATTAATATTATTAAATTATCATGTGACTAGGGTTTTTTTTTTTTTTTTTACATTCAGTTACATCCATTTTCTTATCAATTCTGACTAGTTTTCCTGACCATTCTTAAAGAAAAACATCCCCACTGCATGATTCTGCCACTACCATGTCTCCAAATGAGGATGCTGTATTTGGGGTGACGGTTTCTAGGTGTGTTTTTGTTGAAGGCCAAAACATTGTAATTTGGGTTTCCTTTAGAAAGTTTTGTAGGTGTGCTAATATAATTGATTGAACACAATTTCACTGCACACTTTTAGATCTTATTTTAGGTATCTGTACTTTAGATAACATTCAGATAAAAGTCAGAACCAGGTGGAAAATGTTCCACTATGTTTATGATAAAAATCTTGTGGTGCTGTGAGCCGTAGCTGTAATCTGTTATTCTATTTCAGTTATTTTTTCGGAAGCCATTCTTCCTGAAATGTTTTTAGAAACCTTTTACTTTCCATATCCTAATTGTTGTATGGTTTTAATCAGGTTTCATTAAATTGAACCCAGAACCCATTGAATGTCTTGTTATTCATAGATTTAAAAAGATCAGCTTATTTTCTTAATTAAGTTGTAGGTTTTCGGATCAAATATCAACCTTAGGTATCATTATAATTTTTTCCTTTCTTTTTTTCGCTATTTTTCTTCACATAATTGAGCTTGACTGAGTATCAGTTTGTCCTTTTTGATCAAAGTTATTTATTTACATAAAAAAAATGTCTTCATTTTTGTCCTTTATGGTTTAATCATGAAAAGCTTATCTGTTTATCCTTTTAAGGTGTGTGTTTTATCCACTGTTAGACCTAAGTCTAAATTGGTCATTTCTGCATTTGTTTTTAAAGTCTAAAAGTCTAAATCATATTTTGTTTTCCTGAAAGAACCTATCTAATTTCATCAGTTTCTAAGCTTTATTTTGAAGATTAAAATTTGTGGGCATAAATACGATTCTTGTGATAAATCCCAAATGGCATCATACGTTTTAGAAATGTTTTTACCCCTCAGGCCCGTGGCTCATGCAAAGCTCTGGTCTCGCCTTAAAAAATGTTGCATACTGGGATAAGCTCAATATCAATTCATTTCAGTTCAGGAGACCGTTTGAATTAATTTAACGGACAACATGTACTACAATAATTAATTGAACAACAGCAGTCATTCATTACACTGATTGGAGTGGGCACTAGCCAAATAAAAGTTCTATAATTTTAAGTAATATATATATATATATAATTTTTTAGACTGAATTTATACCTTTTAAAGGTTAGAAATGACATTAAGTTCATTAGGATATTATTCAAGGAGTTGGACTTTTTTTAAGACAGCTGAGAGTGGAAAGATTTTACTGTGTCATGTTCTCAGTCCTTTGTTTCCAACTGATGGCTGACTGTCTCACAGGTTGTAAAACAGCCTTTTCCTTACTTCGTATTTTCCTGTACCAGCAGTTGCTCGTGCAAAAGTCCCTCAAACATCTCTGTTTAATTACCGTCACCTTTAGTTAACTCATTCCTCTAAATTAGCAGGGTGTCCTGTCGTGTTTCTTCCCTTTTGTCCTTTGATCCCTTTATGAAGCTGGTTCACATCCTCAGGTGGTGTCAGGATTTCCCCAATCTCACCGCTCAGCCCAAACAGGCCACTGGCACTTATCGCCGACTATAAACACTCTGGTCACTATATATAGCTGTGTAAGCACGTCCCTGGACTGCTGTTAGATAAGTGTGTGGCCATGAGTGGACCTGGAAATACTTTCAGTTTGAGTTACTTTTCCTGTAAAAGGTGTTTGTTTTAGAAAAACACTAAACGGTCATTTCCTCGTCACACTTTGTCACTGTCTCACCGGTCTGCTGAAGACGGATTAGTGTTTCTAAATAGTGGAGGAATGGGTTTTAGTCTATGTGTCATTTGGTCACTTATTCATGTAGAAAATAAATAAAAAATGGTTGAGTTATACCGGTTATATTTTCTGTGAGATTTACTGTGATTGAGTTGACTCGTCTCACTGACTCATAATTCACAGGGACATTTGTTGTGTTTTTCCTCCATTTGAACATGAACAGCAGTAAAGGATGGTTAGAGAATTAGTCTATTAGAAAGAAACATAATATGACTTTTGACAAAGTGTTAGAAAATACACTTTGTGTGACAAAATGTTGGGTTTAGTGTGATTACGTGATGCAAGGATGTCATGCAGCTTGTTAACAGATTACTTTCATCAAAATAAATGACTTAATTGATTGGTGGCATTCTTGCCCCTTCCCAAACCAAAATCTAAACTAAAATTTACATTTCAGTTTAAAAACTAAGTTATAAAAACAATTACCATTTTATAATTAGTATGATTTATGATTTTTGTTTGAAGAACCTCATTATAACCTGGTTTGTTCAGGTCGGGGACATTTGAAGTGTTCCTGCTGATGAAATATCTGTAGTGATGTTAATGTATTTAAAAGTGGATTAAAATGACTGAGATCTCTGTGTAATTCTGACATTGAATGTGTGAGAGAAGCCTATGAGTCTTTGGTGTCATTGCCTGATTGTGCTGCTGCAAGTCCAGAGAAGGGGAAATGGAATGTTGAATGTTGGGGCTGGATGAACTCAGATGTTTCATTTATTTTCTTCAAGTAAACTGTTACTTTTTCTAGGTTTTCATCAGAACATTTTTCTCATTGACCAAAATACAGAAGTCTGAAGACAGGGTTGTAAAAAACATCACCCATTACTTTCCGTCTATATTTCTGTGTTATAGGTCCAGTTCCTGGGGAGTTTTTGAACCAGCTGATGCCTCTTCTTCATAGCTGCCTTCAGCCAAACAGAGACACTGAAATGAGGATGAGTGTTTTCACGATGCTCGCCAAGCTGCTGCTGGACGCAAAAAACACACTGGACTCCCAGGGGTGAGAGAGACGTTTCACAGGCAATAACTTCACCTGCCTCGGCCAACCGTGTGACCCTCTCTGGTTATTTAGGGTGATTCTAATTATTGCAGCAGCTTATCATTTATCCTGATCAACTTTGGCCTTTTTAGTTATTTTTTTTTTTGTGATATGTAAGGTCTTTATTAGAGAATATAAGTGAACAAACAGCGACTCAGGAGAACAGCAGACATGTGAGGGCCGCGTTTTTTGGTGAAGAAGAGGTAATTATAAAATGATATCTCAAGCTTTTAAGATCTCACAAAGCTCTAGTTAATACCGTATGTTAATTGAAAATAGAAGAAGAATGAAAAACCTATGAAACCTATAAAGACATGACTGTCCACTTAAACTAACCAATGGTAACTCTGGAGGTACAGCAATGATCCACTGCTCAGGTGGGATCATGATCTTCACACAGCCAGAGCTGCAGAGCATAGTTTAGTCAAAATGTATTTTCTTGTTAAAATGGCCTAGTCAAAATCCAGACCTAAAGCTGCTTAAGACTCTGAGGGAATTTCCATCCCTTGATATTAAAAACCGATAGACAGCAACACTGATTTTATTAGTATTTTCAAAAGCCATACCTCCCTATTCTTTCCTATTGATTACACACTATGTTCTTTGTTTTAATCAAATAAAGTCCCGGCAAAATACAAAGCTGGATAGAGAGTGAAGGGTTGCATTTATTTAGAAGTCAGTCTTCTCAGCACTTATTTAGATGAATAACAGCGATTTAATGGTTATTGACCTATTTGGGAGCTGGTTCAGCAGGATTCCCCCTGCCCTCCTTCCTACTCTGAGTCTCCAGCTGAGCGGCAGCCAGCTTGGACGTGGAGCCGCATGCTGAAAGAATGCTTTAAACATGGGGGCCCTCTTTGGGCCCCGGCACTCATAACAGCTGCTCCTGTCCATCCAAAGGACAATCAGTGCAGTGTGTGGCAAACCCCTAAAGCTTCAGCCAAAAATGTTTGTTTCTGCTGGTTAAAAGTGTTATATTAGAAGCACAATGAAACATAGCGAGAGGAATCCAAGAAGAGAGAATATCATTATCACTTCAGCAACAAAGGGACCTTAATATCCTGCCAAAAATAAGAATTTCTTCTTTTTTTGATTTTCTTTTAATGTAAAACAAAAGAGGTCTGTGTCCTTTGTGCTTTTCCCTGCTTAGCCACCTGCACTGTTAACAGGGATCTCGCCCATTCCTCAGATATACCTCTGCTAATCACATAACCACCAAGGATCAGAAACTCATGTTATACCTTCCAAAGAGGTTTTAAGCAAATTCATAAGTCAGTGTTCAGAGGTGTGTGGCCTGTCATAACATCTCCATTCATTCTCAGCCCTCCATTCAGGGTTTACGATTCGATCTTTGTTGAGCGGATTGCTGGGCCACACGCGCACCGCATATCATCAAGAGCGCAATAATAGTCATAGAGAAAACTTTGGCTCTTTGTTTTGCTCCCAAAATGACATAATGACACCTCTGCATAGAAGGACCTGAAAGCAAAAGTTATGGAACGTCCTTTCATCCGCACGCTCTCGTAATGTTGTTTTTCATGTGGGTCATGATCAAAAAGACGAATGTGAAAGTTAAGTACAAGAAACGAAAGTTTATACCCCTTTTCCCCCCCTGGATGTGGCAAACCAAAATAAGTGAAGAGAAGAGAGTGTACTTTCAGGCTTGAAAGACAACTAAATCAAGCTTCTTTAATTTCAAGCTTTGGGATTCACCACAAGAAAGAAAGGTATATTTCAAACATGGATTTCTTCATGAAACACGAGATAACAAAGCAGTTCAAATTGTGCATTTATCTATAATGACTATAATCTGTAACATCCAAGAAATTTGCTGAGTATAAAACTCGCCCTCATCAGCTTGAAGAGGAAAAAACCTTAAAGGTTATAGCTACCTTTCTTAAAAATTAGATGTTTTTATCCAGATAACCTGTCAACAATAAATGTTGTCAGGTTTTAGAAAATATAAATATCTAATTGCGGTTACGATGCTAAGTTAGGTAGGAAAGATTTCTGCACCAATAGGAATTGTAGGTTAAAGTCACATGAGATGGCGCTCGCAGACTTGGCCGTTTTTTATGCTTAATGCCCCTCCTGATGCAACAGAGATTTGACCCCAGTTCCCCCGTATTTAAGTCAAAGACTTGAACCACTGATTATCTGCAAAGTGCGGTGTGCACATTGGTACTCCGGCTGCAGAAGTTAGAATTTACAGGGGTGTGCAATCCCCAGTAGTTTTTTTATAAAATGAAAATAAAAAGCAGTGATACTAAAACATTCCCCATCTTTGCTGTGCTGGCAGCATCATGGTGGGGGATGTTAGGAAATGGAAGCTATATGGATGGAATCACCTATAAATGACTCTATTTTAAATGAAAGCATATTAATAGTAAAAATTGCCCAGTGAAAGGCCCAAACTACCCACACACCCTGGAACTGAAGCCACAACGTTTAGGGCTTCGTAATCTTCCCTAGGAATCGGGACATCCCTCGCTCCATATTTGCGTATGCACGTGCATTTGATACATGCCACCATAACAGATGGACACAAAGCTTTTTTTCCAAAAACATCATTAAACCTGAAATTGTAAATAGGGAATTAAGTTGAGCTCAGTTAACTATCCTTTTCCCTTATCAGGTATGATTAGCTTTTAAAACAGAATAATAAATATGCTAATTACAAAACCATAGGACAGAATTAGGCAGCACCATGCCATTTTGTTAATCAAAACTTATGATGGAGAAAATATTGTTGTCAAAGCTTGAAGCGCAGAATGATCTTAAGAGGTTTCTGGTTGGCTTTTAAAAAAGCTGTTTTGCTTAAGAGCAAAAAAAAAAAAAAAAAAAGCTGTTTTAATTTAACCCTAGAAGGACTGTTTCGTCTCCTACCTCCAGCGCTGACACCGACCAGCTGATGCCGCTGCTCCGGGGATTTCTGCCCTGCAGACTGCATTGAGATACACCTCCATCAGTTAGCCTGTGTCTCCCAGGCGGGCTTTTCTGCACTGCTGTCCTGTGCTGGATGGATGGATGCTTTATTGCAATGAAATTACCTGTTCGAAATAGAAAATGTAATAAAGACACAAAAAGACTGACTAGATACCTTGTCTAAATATTAGTCAAGGTATTTAAAAAATTCTCATAGATTGATCAACGAAATAAGATGATCTTCAAAAGGGATGAGAATTATTGCCATTGACATATTATTTATGTAACATTGAAGAAATCTATCCCTGCATTTAACCCATTCCCTTGGGGAGCAGTGGGCTGCCATTGTGGGGCGCCTGGGGAGCAATCAGGGGTTTAGGCTTTTTACTCAGAGTGGCATTCTGTGGGAGTGGGTCTCAAACTCACAACCTCAAGATGCACGCCCTAACCACTATTTCATCACTCCCCTTTATTTAAGTCTAATGCATTAAAAAAGATAATGAAATTTTTTTTATTTTAAATGTAAATAGATCATTGTATTATATCGGCAAATTGTCTAACCTGCTCAGAACATGGGAAATACACTTATTTCAAGAAAAATTGACTTACATTTATTTTATTTTATTTTATTTTATTTATTGCTGTGCAGAATGGTGTAATAGGAATCCTTGGAAATCCAAGGCCTTTGCATATTTGGCATATATACAGTTAGAAAGTTAATTCATGCTCTTCCTCTCTTCAGATAGTGTTTGCAGTTGGAAACATCTTTTTTTTTAACCTTTAGTTCCATCTCTGAAAAGCTGCCAACTTCTTGCATGTTGAAGAAACTTTGCTGGTAAAGCTGTGGATCTATTATTGAAGCACAGTCTCCCCCTGCTGGTGATGGAGTCCCTGCAGTGTAGGTTACACTGCAAAAAGTGATGATCTAACCAAATCTTACCAATCGTTTTCATATCTTTTCTTTTTTTTATCTACTCAAAAATAAGCATGAGAATATATATTATGATTTTAAGAATTCTTATTCAGTGAAAGTGACTCACTGCCTTAGAAAATTATTTCATGTATTTTTTAATAGATATTTTTCAAAAAATAGTCATCTGCTCCTTTGTATATCTATCTCATAAGAGAGATAAATTTTTAAAAAAGAGAGATAAATATAAGATTATAAGATTTGATTAGATGGATTCTTTTTGCAGTAGGATTCTTAGTCCAGCTTAAGATCTCAAACATGGAGGAAACGCTGGTTGGGAGACGGAGAGACTGCAGGTGCAGATAGTTTGATGTCAGAGGGTTTAAGCCAGCATGGAAAAGGGAAAGAGAAGGAAACCCAGATGTTTCTCTCTTTCTGTTTTTTCCTACTTTCCCCACCAGTCGGCCTTTTAGAGTGTGGGAAAATAACTGAATCAACTCAGCTATGTAGCAGCAGTACATTCATGCAACTACCTGCTGTTGGGAGCTTTTACACACATACAGGACTTTGATAACATTTTTCAGGATCTCGGCTGACTTTGCATATTCAAATATGATTTTCTTTTTTTTCATAGTCTCAAGTCTTTTGCAGCTTCCCTGTATTTAACGTATTGCTTAATTGAGCTACTTTGTGTTGTCCTGTCACAAAAACAAAACAAATGTTTTCTTACCCCAGGCATTTCTGTGATGAGGCGGAGAGGTTTCTGAGTGACGTTCTGCTTCCTAACCTGGTGTGGCACGCGGGCCGCACTGCTGCAGCCGTCAGAACCTCGGCCCTCAGCTGCCTGCTGGCCTTGCTGCATGGAGGAGCCATTACACCTGGGCAGGTGGGCAGACACTGCAGGAGAGACATATCTTAATCCATAATGTTAATACCAGACATGTTGGAGAAACATCAGTTGCGGGATCTTTCCTTGGCAATCTTAAACGATTTTTACTAATGCTGATGTAATGAAAAAGATGCTTTCTGTAAATCCCTCAGATGTTTTGCTGAATCTGTTTTTCATCAGTGCAAGGCATCCTACATGACCAGGAAAATTTACTATCCAAACATCTATCCTTCTTGGCTCAGGCAGTTGGCCACAGCAGGTAGCAGGTGTATGAGGGGGCAAGCGAGTTCACATACCTGTCCCAAAGGAACAATGGCGACTCTGTTCTGAGCTTTGGTCAACCATAGGAACTATCGCCAGAACTTGGCCTCACACCTGCCTGCCGGATTAGGTGCTGGGTTACACTACGAAGTCTCGCACGAACACATGTACATCTGGCTGCACTCGCTCCTTCTTCTGCATTCTGACTCATCAGTACAAACTTTTAGTGACACCTTCACTGTAAGTTGGTGCAAAGAGCCGGGGGACAATGAGAGCATGGCCGTAGGTGTGTTTTATCCAACCTCTGCTATCGAGTGTCATCTGAATGTCCTCAAGAGATTAGTAAGCTTAAAGAGTGGAGATTAAAGTAAGGCTGGATCATTTTAAACCGGATCCTAGAGCTGAGGTAAATAACACATCCTTAGAGATGTAAGCACGGAGCTGTGTGGGTGTTTCTACAGGTGAATCAAGC
This sequence comes from Cyprinodon tularosa, assembly GCF_016077235.1. Taxonomy (NCBI): domain Eukaryota; kingdom Metazoa; phylum Chordata; class Actinopteri; order Cyprinodontiformes; family Cyprinodontidae; genus Cyprinodon; species Cyprinodon tularosa. The sequence continues at coordinate 1,075,915 of NW_024039507.1, read as the reverse complement.
TGCTTTTCTTTTAGCAGAACATTGTTTCCTCTGTTACTCCCTGTGAAAACACTTTACAGCTCCACTTACGCTTTAATACTCTCAGGTTTTCACTGATGTAATGGCAGATCAAACATATGTCAGCTTTTCCTCCTCTTGTCTCCAACGTGGCTGGTTTTTTATACTTTAGCCTGCCTGGTTTCGATAGCAAACACACAAGGTGACAGAGGTTTAAGTAATCACCTCTCAGCTGTTGGCTGGTTTCACACAGCCTCACCTTGTTTGTCCATTACTTCTGTTTCTCACTAAGAGGGAGATTAAAACGGTGACTGGACGGCTGTTTCTGCTCCTTTCTGTGATTTCAGCAGTTTGGCCTCCCTGGAAAATAAAAATAAGACTATGCAAAAAATATTATTTGTAGAATTTTTGTAGAACATATTTGTAGAAAGTTTCTCCATTCTTTATTTCTTTTGTTCCTTCATCGCCTCTCCTTTCCTTTCTCTCCCCCTCTCTCCTTCCCCTTCTTTTTTTTTATTTCTTTTTTTCCATCCATCTATCTTTCTGTCCTTTCTTTCTTACTATCCATCCTTCTTTCTATCCTTCTTTTTTTGTTACTATCCATCTTTCTATCAATCTTTCTTTCTGTCCATCTTTCTTTCTGTTATTTCTTTCTACCATCTTTCTTTCATTCTTTCTTTCTTATCTCTTCTCTTTTACTCACATTTTCTTGCTGTGTTTCTTTCTATCCATCTTTCTTTCTTTCTATCCATCTTTCTTCCTGTTATTTCTTTCTATCCATCTTAATTTCTTTCTTTCTTTCTATCCATCTTTCTTTGTTTCTATCCATCTTTCTTTCTTTCTTATCTCTTCTCTTTTACTCACCTTTTCTTGCTGTTTCTTTCTATCCATCTATTATTTCTTTCTATCAATCTTACTTTCTATCTAATCCTCTTTCTTTCTTTCTTTTCTCCTCTCTTTTACTCCCCTTTTCTTGCTTCCTCTCCTCCACACATAGAGACCCTCTAGTCCACTAAGTTGCACGGCTGAACTTTAAAAACTAAAAAACTCATTTAAATCAAACATGAGGTTTATTCCTCATTGACTCTCAGCGGATGTCTTTGTGCAGCAGACTTTATCTTAAAGACCTCATTTCTTCCTTGAATGATATGCTGAAAGAAGCAAGATCTAAGTACTTTCAGCATTTGATTGCATCTAATAAAGGAAACCCGAAGGTGTTGTTTGACACTATAAACTCCCTTGTGTCTCATGCTAGTTCTGCTACCTCTGTGCTTTGCCAAGCAGATAGCAACGACTTCCTTTACTTTTTTACTGAAAAGGTCAGAAACATCAAGACTAAAATCCCACCTTCTTCTTACTCTCTCTCAGCTAGTGCTGCACTGCCCTCACAAGCCTGGTCTTCATTTAATTCAGTGTCTTTGGCAGACATTGCTGAATTATCTGCTAAAATGACCCCCACCGCTAATTTGCTTGATGTTCTCCCCTCCAAGCTTTTTGGAAATGTCTTTGACTCAGTCGGACCATAGGTCACCAGACTGTTTAATATGTCCTTGTCTTCTGGTGTGTTCCCCAGCTCTTTTAAACATGCCATAATAGAGCCAAGACTTAAGAAGCCCAGTCTGGACCAGTCAGAACTTCAAAACTATCGGCCAATATCTAAGCTCCCTTTTCTGAGTAAAATACTGGAAAAAGTGGTAGCTAACCAACTGACATCCTTCCTTCAGACCCATAACATCTACGACAAGTTTCAGTCAGGGTTTTGGAAACACCACTCTACTGAAACAGCCCTGCTGAAAGTGTCTAGTGACATCATGATGTCTGCAGACTCCGGAAGCTGTACGGTACTGGTCCTGTTAGACCTGTCTGCAGCCTTTGATACAGTCGACCATTCCATCATGATAAACCGGCTGCGGGATTGGGTGGGAATGACAGGTCCAGTTTTGGAGTGGTTTACTTCCTACTTAGCTGGTAGGAGCTTCAGTGTGGCAGTCAATGACATGATGTCTGAGCGGGGAGATCTCCAGTATGGTGTTCCACAGGGCTCAGTCCTGGGACCACTTCTCTTCCTACTTTATCTCCTCCCTCTTGGCCAGATTATCCAGCAGCACAGTGATGTGGCATGTCATCTTTTTGCTGACGACATACAGCTGTACTGCTCCTTTAAAACCTCAGAGGTCCACAAATGACACTCTCTGATAAACTGTCTGTCCCGGATTCAGCAGTGGTTAAACAACAACTATCTCGCACTGAATACCGAAAAGACTGAGACACTCATTATTGCTCCTGACAGTGCCATCCCTGACATTAAACAGCACCTGGGTGATCTATGTTCCTCAGCCAAATCCAGTCTGCGTAATCTTGGAGTGATTTTCGATGAGGGGATGTCCCTTGCGCTACACTCAAAACAACTGATCAGGAACTGTTACTTCCATCTGCGCAATATCTCCAAGGTAAGGAAAATACTCTCTCACGATGATTTGGAGAGAATCATCCATGCCTTCGTCTCTTCAAGACTGGATTACTGTAACAGCCTGTTTACCTGTATGAGCAAGAAGGAGCTGGGTCGCCTACAAATTGTCCAGAACTCTGCTGCAAGACTCCTGACCCGTACAAATAGGTCAGCCCATGTAACTCCTCTCTTGAAGTCCCTACATTGGCTTCCTGTTGCTTCCAGGATAAAGTTTAAAATCCTGGTCCTTACCTTCAGGGCCCTTCATGGACAGGCGCCTTGCTACATGACAGGTCTGATCCAGCCGTATACGTCGGTCCGTAGTCTACGGTCTTCAGGTCAAAACCTGCTTATGATTCCTCGGACCCGTTTTAAAACCCGAGGAGACCGGTCCTTTAAAGCGGTGGCACCCCGTCTTTGGAATGAACTCCCCCGGTCCCTGCGCTCTCTGGACTCGGTGGACATCTTTAAAAAGCAGCTAAAAACACACGTTTTCACTAGCCTTCCAAAGCACATAGCCTGTTGTTTTATTCCCTTATTTATTATAGCTTTTATTGCATTTTATCTGTTTTTACTTGTGTTGTTTTTATGTTATCATGTGAAGCACTTTGTGACTTTGTCTGTGAAAAGTGCTATACAAATAAAGTTTACTTACTTACTTACTTGCAGCTTCTGAGTCTGGAGGTGAAGCTGAGCCCCCTGGTTTTGTCGGCCCTGGATGAGAACTCTCAGATGAGCAGACTGCTGGCTTGTCGCTGTCTTTCCGCCACACTCAAGCTCATCGGAACCAGTTTGCACCACGAGGCTTTAAACAAGATTTATCCCGGTAGGAGGCTCTTAGATCTCAGACTCATTTGCACATCTGGCCACATTGGGTGGGTGTCTTGTTTTCTAAGGGTCAAGGGGTAGAGGTTATCTCTGTCTTCTAACGGCTCTCCACACTTCATTTGGAGAGCGAGACAACCTCTTCCCTTTGACATGGGATCCTACTCAGCTGGATAAAATGATCTTTTATCAGTACCTTGGAGCCACATTCATCCCAATAAAATACATTAAAGTTCTGCAACTGTAAAATATAAACAAAATTAGATAAGTATGACTTCTCTACCAAGTGCCCTACAGGCCACTAATCAGCTTTCTCTACAGAGCTACTGAAGCGTCTGGATGACAGTAGCGAGGAGGTCCGCAACATCGCCCTGGAAACCATGGATCTGTGGTTGTCCGGCCTGACCAAAGATTACAACCCTGATCTCTGCGCTCCCCATCTGCAGCTCCTCTTTCAGCAGCTCCTTCTGCACCTGGACGACCCTGACAGCTCTGTGCAGGACCGAGTGCTGGGTGAGACTGGGTGGGGGTGTTGATAGGTGGAGATGCCTGAGGAAGACATCACTTCCTTATTTGGGGGGGTTAACAAAAAGTACAGGTTTTCATTTATATCTTTAAGAAATATGACCAAAAACATGTTGTTTTTTTTCTTCTGATATTTAATTTGCTTTTTGACTGCAGTGTTTGGGTGTGATGCCTTGCAGAGCAGGCCGTATTGTCAGAGGGATGAGAGGAATTCAGGATGAGCTTTGTCAAACATGTTATTCCACAGCCATACAGCCAATAGAAACATTTTTTTTCTTATTTCAAAGCTTTCTTTATTCCTCTTTTCCACATTTTCTCCTGCCAAACTACGTTACATCCATCATTACAGGTTCAGTCAGATATGCAAAAAGACGTCAGTAGCAAACAGTTTACCAACAGAAAGGTTTCTCTGAACAATTGCATGTAAATATTAGAGAAATATGCGCAAAAAACAAGAACTTTCTGTTGAAACACTTAAGTTTAGCTACCAGCTTAATCATAACCACATGAGAACCCTCTACCCCTTGCCACCTCCTCACATCTGTCCGCGCGCTCATCCCACTTAATCCCTCCATCTTTTATCTGTCAGTATCCCTTCCTCCTCGCCTGGCCCTTGTTTTCAGGAGCGGCCCTCGGTTTCACGGCTCCGCTTTACGGCCCCCGTCAGTGGAAAAGTCTGAGCGGCTTTTCCCAAAGTGTGCAGCTTCTCAGGAAACGTTGCTCTTCCCTTACTTATCAGGAATGTTAGCTGTCGTTAGTTCTGACAGGACGCAGGTGATGCGCTGTTGGCTTGGCTGGAGCCGAAAGAGCCTCATGAGGAGATCTCTCATCTCCGGAGCTGAGAGGGGAACATATTATCATACCCACATGACTGAGGGGCTTCCATAGCTTGTTTTCTAAAACAACACCTACAGTTTAGGGACTTTGTTTGTTTTTTTCAGTTTGGAAAATGACTGCAATTTAAGTAAAAGGTTTAATCTGTTCTTGGTTTTCAAATCATGATATTAAGAGGAAAAAGGCAACCCCCTCATCCAATCAAAAATGAACCATTTAGGTTCAGTTGTACTAATCACACCCAGGACTAATTACTGATTTATAGAATTTAAAAGACACCAATAAAGAAGTAATTTGATAACATATTAAACGATGAAAATAAAAGATGGCTAAGATTTATCTGATTTAAGAAATTTAAGAACGGATTAGAAGAATAAGCCGAATCTACCTCTATTACTCTGGAAATTATTTTAAAGCTAAAACCTTCCCAGGAAAGGCAGGCGTGTTTTAATTATTGCAAGAGCTGATCAATAATTCATCTAAAATCTCACAAAATAACTCAGAACACTATCTAAAGCACTGACTTTATTAATTGTAACGTTAAAGCAGCTTTAATGCATCGATCTGTAATAATATATCTAAGAGTTTTCTGACAAATTATTGATTTTGGATCTGGATCCCATTTTGGTAAACATGAAAGTTTCTGCATTTCTTTATGACCTTAGGATTAACTAGAACTGGCGCTGAGTCTCTGGACCCTTCTCTCTCAAATGTCACAAAGATGTAACATGCCACATTTCATTCACAGCATTCAAGCATTACAAATAAATGCTCTCTGGTAAAAATCAGGTTAGCTCAGACTTAATGAAATAAAGCTTGGTGCGTTCAGAGACAGCTCTGAGTGTCTGTGAGAAGCACCGACCCCACATCGCTCTGACAGCGTCCCAGTGTGGAAGCATTCCTTCCTGATGTTTGAAGCTCTCTCTTTGTTCCCTCCCTGCTCTTTGTTCTGCTTTGTTTCCCTCTGCTTGTTTCGGTTAATAGTCGATCCTTTTCTTACGCTTCTTGTATTTCAAACGCATGTCTCTAAAGTGGCTGGATGTCTGTCTGCAGCGCATCCTGACAGAATGATGGACAGCGTCCCCGTCCTCCCTTTCATTCCTCCTTGTCTCACTGTTGGCACGGCTTTAAATCACTTTTTCACAAACGGCCATTGTTCTCCTTTAATTTAGAATCCCCCCCTCCCCATCTTAAGGAGCACTTAGAGAAAACATAAAAATCCCCCAAATAACAAAAGAAAGTATCACATGGCGTCGCTCCTTCAAAATGATGGCGTGTTACTAATGGAGGAGCACTTTAACATTTTCATCAGTGAAGTTTTCCACATCAGAAGGCTTAATTAAATCCCTAAAATCAACAGATTGTTAGAAAAAGGGAAAGAAAGGGATTTATCGCCTCCCTGTGGAAAGATTAGGGACATTTATTGGTAGTAGGAAAAGGCTCTTTACTGCCATCTGCTGGTGAGTTTGCACATACAACCTGGATATAATCTATAAAGTAAATGGTTAATAGAATAATGCTCTATTTTTTGAAATGATAATTGTATCTTTAAGGAAAATTAAAATGCAGTGAAATAAAATCAGGGTTTATGTCAAATGCTTCAAGCGACGTTCCCCTTCCTGATTTCAGTCCTTCCTGTTACCCAGCCTTTTATTTACCTAAATGCCCGAGTAAGAATATATAAACTAGGGTTAAATCTAAGATTTAATCTAGTCTTCGAACTGTGTTGTAAAGCAAAGGTGATGAGCAGCGTCTGTAGCTTTACTGTTTGTTCTTTGTGTGCAGAAGTCCTGAAGAAAGGCAGCCGTGTTCACCCTTCCCTCCTGCAGAGGGAGGCTGAGGCTGTGAGGGACAAACAGAGGAGTCCCCATCACTGTGATCTCCTGCTGCAGCACATCAGCTCGCTGCCACACACAACTTGTAGCAATAGACCCACATAAGGAACCTGCAAAAACACACAGAAGCTAAACTTCCTCATTTAAACCAAGACTTTTTAAATCTATTTACTGCACTGTTAAATGGGATTGAAGATATTTTTGTAAATGTTTTTTCCCAGCGGATTAAAATGCTTTCAGTCATTGCTGTTAAGGTGTTTTCGTTTAGATGTTTGCTTTTATGACATTGTTTGCTGATGTTTCACTGATTGTAATGTTAGAGATAAGTATTAGAGATTAGTATTGAAAGTAAAATGCTTATTTTTAATCAAACAGTTCAAGGATATCTGTCAATTAAATTGGTATCTAAATAAATCTGAATTTAAGTTATAAGCCTGACCGTCCACTTTTCTCTTTTTTTTGAATTTATAACTTGTTTCTTTTATTTTGAATATCCAGAACAGATTAAAATGTATAACTTAAAGGATTTCTGCAGAGCGTAAGAAAATTGGGAGTTTGAAGTAATTCTAGATTTTGCAAAAATATAGCAGGGAAACATATTTGGTGTTTTCAGGTTTCATTCCCTTCTTCCTTCCTCTTTTCCTTCTGCTCATTTCCTTAATCTTGTTGTATTTTCTTTAACTTGTGGTGTTCCTTCCAATCTTTCCTGTTTGCATCTCTGCTTGATTCCTTTATCTCTTAAGCATCCGTCCTCCTTTCCCTTCTCTTTCTTTTTTATTTTTTCTAAGGAGCAGCTTCTTTCATAGCGTCCTGGCTTGTTCTCTTGATCTTTTCCTCTCCTCTTGTCCTTTTCTTCTATATTTTAATTAATGCTATTGTTTGTCTGTCTTTTTTTCCTTCCCTCCTTGTTTCCTTTACTCATTTCTCCTGTCCATCCATCCTTGTTCCCTCCCTTCCTCTTTTAGCCTGCCTCCCTCCTCCTTCCTTCAATCATTTCCAGCGCTTCCTTTTGTCCTTTTCTGTTTACTCATATAATAACTTTAAGGCAGGTGACAACAAGATTATTGGTTTGACAAATTGGGCATCCTTTCATTTTGACTTATGGATAATTAAAGTGTTTTTGTAGCTGTTTTTAGTATTATTTTGCCTCTAAGGCCCTAATCTCATTCATCCATCGATGTGTAATGACAGGTATCAGTTTCTATGCAAACACATGAAGACATTAGGACATATTTTGTTCATGAATCTGTGCTGCTGTAATATGACGAGATGAAAATATAAGACTACAATCAACATCAAGATTTAGATTTCATTTTTTTCCTTTAGCCAAATTAATTACGCAAGATTAATTTATGAGACAATCTGCAAGGCAAGAACACATTAATAGGGAAAGTGACACAACTTTTTTATAGCTTGAAGCTCTGAGAATTATTTTTTTTCAGACATATATGTATATCTACATATATTTAAAGATATATAAACAATTAAGCAAAAAGAGATATTCCTACTCTGAGACTGTAGAATTGGTCCTCTTGTTAAATCTTGATTAAACTATAATCATATTTGGCTTAATTCTAACAGCAACAGCCATACCCATTATTGCCAGACCTTAAAAAAAAAAAAGATAGACTTTAAAAGAAAAAACAAGGAACACATCTGCCCCTGATCTAATGACAATAAAATATGAGAACCAAAGTTATCTGTGAGTCTGGAAAGGGTTACAAAGCAAAGCACAGATCAGTTATTCAGACATTGAGAAAACCAAGGACAGCAATGAAAATTCCCAAAAGAGGCTGACTTCCAGATTTATGCCAAGAGATAATTGATGGCTTCATGAGGTCACTAAAGGACCCAGAACATTTGAAGCTTTGCATATCTCAAATTAGTTACAGTCATGATTCAGCAATAAGAACAGAGACTGTGAATATAGGACAGTTCTGTTGCCATAGGAACTGCTCATCCATCATGGTGACCTTCAGAAAAACGTTTCAGGTTCTAATGAGATAAAAGCGGGACTTTTTGGAAGGTTTAATCATTCTTCAGTTATTAACCTTAAGCCCGACACAAATAGGATCGGAGGCATAGTACTAAACTGAAAACACACAATGTGGCGCTTAAAGTGGCCTAGTCAAAGTCTAGATTGAAATCTAGGTTGGATGCTGTGCTATGACCGCCAATAAACTGTTAATTGGAAAAATAAAAAGTAGCAAATGAAAACAATTCAGCAAAAGAGAAGTGGGGGGAAAAAAATCATCTTGAGACCTTATGGCCTACTTCATGCTGTCAGAAGTTCCTCATTTTAAAGTTAACACCTTAATGCAACCTGACACTTAAAATTTGCATAGCCACAATAAAGCATTATTGAATAATCCTAGAAAACTATTTTTCACATCATGGTGGAATAATAACTATACCACACCATAGTTACACCTTAGCTGCTGTGCATGCTTTAAAAAAAAAGTTATTAAAATATTCAAATTTGTTCACATTTTAAAGCTTCATATACCCTTAAAGATCAGAGGGTTTAAAACTGAATGATTATAATGAAGTTTTGTATTTTGTCAGGGCGTGTTTAATGTAAACATGTCTGTTGGCAGGTGTGAGGTTAGAGAAATGCTTATGTTTCCTTAAGAAAACAATATCTAACCAGAATCTCTTTCTATAATCATCCAAAAATATGATTTTCTTTTTTCCCTTATTTTTTTTTATTAAAAATAAAAAAAGATGATTTTCAAACTATTTTAATGCATCTCCAATATTCCCTCTAGCCTAAAGCAGTTTAAAGCTGCAGACTAGTAAAAAGGGACGCTGTCTCTTTAAGGCGTTAAAGGAGGCGTGTAGGGGACGTCGGTAAGACGCGTCCAGAGTCCTGTGAATGACTGCTTCTGCCTGTCGCTGTGTGACATTGGGACTAAACTCATAAGAAGCAAAGGAAGGAGGTCGGACAGGGATCTGCAGGTAAAGCAGAGAAACTGAGACGCAGGATCCGGGAGATGCGTCACGGCGGCTGCTGCTTTTACGCACAGAGGATCCGCGAGACGCACCGCTCTGTTTCATGAGGTTACAAAACAGTTTGGCTACTCTGCTGGCAGTGTGTGAAATCCAGCCTGACCTACATCCGAAGAGTTTTCTCAGATCCCTGTAGAAAGTGTGCATCTTGAAGAAATAAAGCGCTGTTGGCTGGCAGGTGGATTTCCTCCTGCAGGATGTACACCATCACCAGAGGTCCCAGCAAGCTGGTCACTCAGAGAAGAACAGGTGAGTCTGCAACTTTCAGGTAACCTCACACCTTAACTTTACCTGATGCTCAGGGATGCATCCATTCTGTTCCTGCAGGACCCACTCAGCAGCTGGAGAGCAAAATAAATGAGTTCAAGCACAAACAGACTTCCTGGAATATGCCAGAGTGAGTAAGATGATCCAAAACACCTTCAGGTGTCAGACATGAGTTGTTTCCCTCTTGCATTTTGATTTTATTTTATTTTAGGACCTTTCTGTTAAACTAAACTTAGGCAACAGTTTTATCCAAAACACCTTGACTGCCTTCCTGTTAACATGATGACTTTGAGGCAGCAGAGCGACCCTGAGTGTTACAGTGTGACCTTGGCAGCACATGCTCCCTCTCTCATTCAGCTGTTGTAATCTGACTTCTGCTCAGCCAAGCGTGTTCCAACTTGGGTTCAAAGTGCAACACCTTTTGGAAACCTGCTTCTTTCTTGCAGTAAGAATGAAGATCTCTTATTTCTGTCTCCACCTGCCAGCCTCTCTGCACCCAAGATAGTTTTTAACCGTCCGAATGGAAAGAAGCACCATCAGCCTGCTCAGGCGCTCCCTGCAGACAGCAGGCGTGGAGAAGCTTTCTCTCCTGAGCACGAGGAAAATGTCAAGTTTGTCTCTGAGGGTAAGGAAGGCTAAACTGGCCTCTTTATTTGCCTGCACTGCTGGTTTCTGTGAACTCTGCTACTATCAGATTTTATTTGAAGGAGAAAAGCTGAAACACCTCCTCCTCCTCATTCTTCCAAGGTGACTCCCACACAGCTGCTGTGACACTGATAGAGCAGAGAAACTCTCCCACACCCACATTTCTTATTCTTCATGCAACAAGTGCTGATGGTGGGGAAAGGGTTTGATTTGATTCTGTTACTTAGAAGGATGGAGAATGAGAGGCTCCTTTGTAACCATAGCATTCTCTGTCTGTAGGAAACATTGCTTAGCTCGGCTGTTTTTTTTTTTTTTTGCTTTCTGTTTGTCCTCCTAGTTTTTGACATTGAAAGCTCTGCCACAGCGGCCCATAAACAACTCTGGCAACCTTGTGGTTGATCGGGCAAGGGCTTTAAGAGGTTTCATCTCCCCTCTGTAAGAATATACTGCAAAAAAAGATGTTTATGCAAATTAATTCTTAAAATACGAGTAAATGAGACGCTTTGCCAAAGGAACAAAACAATTTAAGACTAAAACAAGAAAAGACTGCAGCCTCTTATTTCAAATGCATGATATATAATTGTCTTTTCCAATGGCAGTTCAATATTATTTACCTACTTGCCGTAAATAAAGGGTAAATAAACTTATTTTAAGACATTTTGCTTATTGCAGTGTACTGCTTTCATTCCCATTGGTGTTTTTTTCAGATTTTTCACATTACAATTATGTTCTTTCACTGTGTTTTAATGGGTGTTTTGTAGACTGACACAAAGTAGTGCATAATGGTAAAATGGAAGGAATCGAACACCTGTAACTAAAGTCCAGTGAATACATTCCTGAGAGGTCTCACAATAGAGTCCACCTGAGTATAAATGCACCTGTTTGTGAAGGCTAAGAGGTTTGTTAAAAAAAAAAAAAACATTTTGAACAATCATCCCTGTGAGGACCAAGCAGCACAGGTCAGTGGGGAAGAGGTGGAGCTTTTTAACACACAGTTGGGTAATAAAACAGCATCTAAAGCTTTGCAGGGATCTGTGGGAACAGTTCAACCCATCATGCATAAGAGAAAACTGCAAACCTCTCTATGCACAACAAGTTTAAAGGAATAGTACACCCAAAACATGATTAGCCTTCATTTTCTACTCACCCCCATGCTGAACAACACCCTGGAGTACTTTTTTGATATCTCAAATGCATCTGGAGATCTGGGAGGCTTCTTGCTGTCTGCTGACATTCAAATAATGGAGGTCTATGGTGCCCGAGACAGAAAGGTCCATAAAAGTCCACAAAAAACGTGTCAATATTCCTCCATACTGCTCGTCCAATGTATTCCAAGTGTCCTGAGTGGGTAGCATCCAGAATTTACTCGAAACGAAGTCATTTAGAATGTTTTTAGAGCATAAACAGTAGTGTATAGGATTTCCTGAAAGCGCGCACACGCGCGCTCACGACGCTACGGAAGCCGGCAGACCAAACCAGATGAAAGTGCGCATTCAGCGTCTGCTCTGCCAATAATGCAAGCGTAGAAGAAGAAATGTGCTGTTTACCTGTGCAAAGAAAGAAACAACGAAAGAAAAATGTCTGAGGACTTCAGTGTTGAGGAAGAGCATGAGTTCTTTGCCGAGCTGAATGCGCTGGTTTGGTCTGCCGGCTTCCGTAGCGTTGTGACTAAATGACTTCGTTTCGAGTAAATTCTGGATGCTACCCACTCAGGACACTTGGAATACATTGGACGAGCAGTATGGAGGAATATTGACACGTTTTTTGTGGACTTTTATGGACCTTTCTGTCTCGGGCACCGTAGACCTCCATTATTTGAATGTCAGCAGACAGCAAGAAGCCTCCCAGATCTCCAGATGCATTTGAGATATCATAAAAGTACTCCAGAGTGTTGTTCAGCATGGGGTGAGTAGAAAATGAAGGCTAATCATGTTTTGGGTGTACTATTCCTTTAAGGTCAAACAAACTGTGGAGATCAGCAGCTCAGGTTGGAGACTGCAGCTACTGCTTCACAGACGTCTGTTTGAAAAGGTCTTGGTTAGATGCATGGATGAAAAATTAAGCTTCACATCCCCCTGAATATACCATGAAACAGGGTGGAGGGAGCATCATGCTGTGGGGATCTCTTTTTTCTGCATGTAAATGGAAGATCATAAGAAAACCTGTTTGAGGCTTTAAGCAAAATATAATCTTGCTCTTAAAAACAGCCCAAAGTCCAGATCTTGATCCAATAGTTAATCTATCACCAGAGGGAAAAGTTAAGACAATCATTCTTAAGCTGCTTACCAAAAATTTAGAGAAGTTTTCTCTTAATCATTGCAGTTGTCTATTTAGTAGAAATACGCTAAAGTTTTTGGTTGTAAGGAGAAAAATAAGGTATTAAGGCACTACAGCTACAGTAGATAATATATTAACTACACTGAAGGCAGCTGCACACTGAATTATTTAAAATCCAAACATTTCTCTGGAGTTGCCTTTGTCCTGCTGGTTTTAAACTCTGTGTGTGTGCCTCTTTGACTCAGGACTGTTTTCATTAATCTTTCTGAACCTAACTGGTAGGTGTGTCTATAATGGTTATGAAGGACTGCTCTGACTGAGCCGCTTCTGTTCAGCCTGGCAGGAGGTGACGGAGCAGCAGGAAGGTCAGGGGATGGAAGATTCCCAGGCAGCGGTTTACTATGAAGAAACCAGTCCCGGGCCGCACATGGACGGTGAGTACAGCCGCTTCTCTGCCTCGTCTGCATGTTGTAGGCCTAGTTTTACAGGGTTTCATTACAAATGCAAAGAACAGCCTAGAAGACGTAAACATTAAAATTCAGATTTGGCTTTGAGGTGTAAAATAATCAAATATCTTTATCTCAACTAGGTAGGTGCAGATTTGATGGATTTTATACTAAATGCATTTAAAAAGTGTTGTAAAAGTGGTAATAAGGATATATGTAAAAGTATTTCATATAAATTACTTGCAGATTGTAAGTTATTTTATATTTTAACAGCTTTTTTTTTTTACCAGCTTTGACATTTATTGCAAGACCAGCTATAACCACTAGAGGGCAATAAAACACAGAGTCACCATTAGTTAAAGTTAACTGTATTTGGGAGTTTATTTATGAAGCGTTTTTTTTTTTTTTTTATTTTAACTAAGGTAAACACGAAGATCTAATAAATATATTTTGTGTTATAAGACTGTAAGAGAAATTTCCTAATGATCATTTAGGGACTTTTTTTTTTTTTTATTGGATCAACAAAGCTGCTGTTTCAAGTAATCATCTGACAAAATGTGTTTTATATTGTAAAGCAGGCTATGTTTCATGAATGCAACACACCATTATAGAGGTCAGATAATAAACTAAAGCTGTTAATTAAATTAAACTAAATAACCACACCAAAATAAAGTTCTTAAAAATATGACTGTTTTGACTTGGATCAGATTTTTAAGTGTTGAAAAAAACGTACTTAAAGGAATAGTACACCCAAAACATGATTAGCCTTCATTTTCTACTCACCCCCATGCTGAACAACACCCTGGAGTACTTTTTTGATATCTCAAATGCATCTGGAGATCTGGGAGGCTTCTTGCTGTCTGCTGACATTCAAATAATGGAGGTCTATGGTGCCCGAGACAGAAAGGTCCATAAAAGTCCACAAAAAACGTGTCAATATTCCTCCATACTGCTCGTCCAATGTATTCCAAGTGTCCTGAGTGGGTAGCATCCAGAATTTACTCGAAACGAAGTCATTTAGAATGTTTTTAGAGCATAAACAGTAGTGTATAGGATTTCCTGAAAGCGCGCACACGCGCGCTCACGACGCTACGGAAGCCGGCAGACCAAACCAGATGAAAGTGCGCATTCAGCGTCTGCTCTGCCAATAATGCAAGCGTAGAAGAAGAAATGTGCTGTTTACCTGTGCAAAGAAAGAAACAACGAAAGAAAAATGTCTGAGGACTTCAGTGTTGAGGAAGAGCATGAGTTCTTTGCCGAGCTGAATGCGCTGGTTTGGTCTGCCGGCTTCCGTAGCGTCTTGAACGCGCATGTGCGCGCTTTCAGGAAATCCTATACACTACTGTTTATGCTCTAAAAACATTCTAAATGACTTCGTTTCGAGTAAATTATGGACGCTACCCACTCAGGACACTTGGAATACATTGGACGAGCAGTATGGAGGAATATTGACACGTTTTTGTGGACTTTTATGGACCTTTCTGTCTCGGTCACCATAGACCTCCATTATTTGAATGTCAACAGACAGCAAGAAGCCTCCCAGATCTCCAGATGCATTTGAGATATCATAAAAGTACTCCAGAGTGTTGTTCAGCATGGGGGTGAGTAGAAAATGAAGGCTAATCATGTTTTGGGTGTACTATTCCTTTAACTTCCATGATGCAGTTTCTCATAATGACCACTAGATGGTAGTAAATGTACCAAACAAAATAAATTCCATCAAATCTAGGAATCTAATTCATCAATTAGCATTTTTAAGCATTCAAAATTTTTTTTACTCCAATTGTGACTTTAAAAAGCATTTTTTATCTTTATTAATTATAAGAAATACTTTTTTATTTTTAAACTCGAGTCACTTAAAACTCTTTTCCTCCTTTTCAGGCTTTGTGCCCATAGATCTGGATGAATGGTGGGCCCAGCGCTTCTTAGCAAACATCGATAAGTTATCCTGACATTCCAGAATGGATCAGGTGCTCTTTGCCAGTCAGGAGGTGAAGACTAAGGAATAGCTCACCCAGAGGAAATGAAGCCTGCTCTGTTGGTGTGATGGCTCAGACCGCGCTCAGGTGGTGAAAACGGACTGATGGTTCTGGGACCCTGAACCCAAAGCTGCTGAGAACTACTGCAGCCTTTCTGAAAGACTGGATGCAGGAGAAGGTTTCTGGTGTTGTTGATGGTTACAGCAGAGACATTTTGACTGCAGTAAAAAAAATTGTTCCAAGACTTCTGGGTTTACCTTTTTTATTTCAGTGGGTCTGCTTTTTCCACTTAAATAATAATTAAAAAATAAGCAGCTGTCATCATCAGTCCTTATCCCCATGTATAGCTCTTTCAGAATTAGATGGGAAAACATTCAAACTACCTTCCAACTATCCGACATTAATGGAATGCGAGTCCATCAAAAATGAGCCGGGAAGATTGTCCAAACAAATTATGGAGGAAACGTATCAAACGCCACAGAACCAGATGAAGGAGCTTCTTGGAGCTCGTTTTCATGCCTGCTGGTGCAGCAACAAGGAAGTCCGCAAACTGAATCAGTGTGAGGGGAGCGGTCAGTGCTTCTCCAGCGCTTTGGTCAGCAGCTCATTGAGGCGGGATATCATGGGCCGTGGGTCATCGTTCAAGCCTGCTGCAATCATGGCATTGTCGTAGATCTGAAAGGGGCAGCAATGTTAAACGGTGATTTATTTTTTTACAGTCTGTCGTTTCTATCAAGAACAGCTCACTCCCAGTAGAGGTTTTACATTTTGTTGCAAAAAAACATGACACGAACAAACTAAAGTACCTGTTCCAGTAACAATCCAGCCAGCTCTGAGTTGGTGTCCTTCAGTGAGTGCAGCTTCTTGATAAGATCATGTCTAATAGGGAGATAGAAAGTTACTTTGAAAAAAGAAAAAGTTGAATCTATTTTACTGCATTGTTGGGCTCTCTTACCCTGCGTTGATCTCCAGGGTGGGCTGCAGGATCTGGGCCCTCTCCTCAGCAGTGCGGGCAAGCTGCTGGGTTCGGAGGAAGTGGCGGGCCGCGCCCATTTCCAGCACCGTGATCATGGCGGGATGAGTGTCGAGTCGAGGAGTCAGCTGAGAGGCACAAGAAGCACATTTGTTTCAATTTCAAGATATCAGGGTACTCGGCAAAATTATTCACACCCCTTAAAGGTTTTCCACATTTTTACATAACCAGATGTTTTTGAAGGAATGATGAAGCCAAATACAGGGGTCCATTTTTAAAAACAAGTTTTCTAAACCTTAAATCAGGAAAATTAGTTTTTGTTCCACAAAGAATATCCTCAACCTGTGTTTCTGTTACCATAGTAACATTCTCCCCAGACCTAACCTGGTTGGGAGCAGGTTTGCTTCAATAAATTCAGAAGCTGTGTCCGAATGTCCACCTTAACCACTATATAGGGCGCTATGTAGTGGTTAGGTCATTTTAGTTGACTGTCTAAATGTCTAGTGGAGGAAAAAGTAGCAACCTCAAAATTACCCATGATGCACCTTGAAAAGTAGTGATTACCCATGATCATTAGAACAGCACATATATCTGGGAATGCATTATGGGATCTGTTGTCACAGCGGCCCATCCTATATAGTTATTTAGGGGTTAGGGCGGACGTTCGGACACACATTAGGTGTTAAACACACAAACACAGGGTGTGCTCGATTTTTAGCGGCTGCATCCTAAAAGGAGGCAGTCCATCTGGACTGCGTCTGTGAAAATAAGGAGGCCGGAAGAGTTTGGTTATGGATTCAAACAGGTCCAGTACTCTCCAGCTTTCACTGCCAGTACACTATGTCGCCTAGCAACCGTTACCGTTGACACACAAAGCAGACAAAGACTGGATACCGAACTTCTTACTACTGTTCTGGGTGCTAATTAGATTGTCGAGGAGCTTCAGCAGCAGTATCGTCATCGGGAATATCAGATTTATAATCCCCCACACTGACATCTGTGCCTTAATGTCAGCCAAACCTATTTGCAAACAAATAAAAACCTTTCAATAAACCAAACATTATCCGCCAAATATCTGACTTAGTAACCATTAAAACAACAATTTTCATTAATTTCAGACAGAACTGTTCTCATACTTTTATTATATTAATCTGAACTTCCAATATTCACCACTGTTCGGCACCAAGTACCTTTTTCTTCTGAGCTTTGATTCGCAATGAATCACTACATACACAAGGCTACGTAGGATACAGCGGACCCGTCCTTCACAACAGGCAAAAAGAAGGCTGCAATTGTCGCCCACATAATGAGGAGTCTTCAAATTCGAGATTCCATGGCGCTTTGCTGTTACACAATCAGCCGACGAATCAGGCCTTCTGAGGACGCAGCCACTTAAGTAAAACTCAGCAACAGCATATCCATTGACAAGGATCCAATTAAAGACTGAGCAGCATTTATTGACAGAGAATTAAATATATTAAAGAGAGGGTCATCATACCGTGTACCTTTCATATTCAGAAAATTATTTCTTTTTTTACCTTTATGAGCGCTGTCATTTCACCTCACAATCCATCACATCCATCTACAACCTCATTGGCTCTCACATTGGCAGCAGTACAGACATATTTAACAGGTATTTAACAGAACTTGATGTCGGCAAAAGAACATTGACGTGTGATAAGATCATTATAGAAAAGAAAACTCCACTCAAACAGCATTAGTCCCATAGAATGACTTAAAACTGTGCTTCATCTACCTTCTAGTAGGTTTCTTATGACTGGAATAATCCTATATTATCGATCTACAAATGGAACAACAGAGAGGAGAGTGTTTTTATTAAATGTAAAAATGGCATGCCATAGACGACTATATAATAACCTAAGCATTAACCTCTTAAAACCCAACGGTTCGCCGGTTCCAAGCTGACACCAAAAGTTCCATATCCCACAGCTCTGGAACTGTTATAGCTAGAGGTCTGAAATTTTTTGAATATGTGGCTGACATGATGTAGAACAAATATAATGCAATAAAACCTGCATTTTCTCAAGAATGTCTTTATTACTGCTGTTCAAAAGAAACATCATTTTCGAGAATAAAAAAACAACTTTGAGTTATGTTTGAACTGATGCAGGTTGGTCTGTTTTCTAGTCATCCAATTTTAATGTATATATTAGGAAACTAGAGGGTTTTAGCTTTCAGATAATGTATTGCACATGTAATTTGGGCTTACAATTCCTAAGTTATTTGGTTTTGAGTATGCAAAATAGGCGAGGATTACCCAAAATGAAGTGGATGTTAAAAGGTTAACTTAAGCTGCAATCTCCTCATTCGGCATCTTCCTCTTCTTTGCAGCAGTAATGCTGTTTCTCTGTCTTTTAAACACATTTCACCATTTTTTTCATTACTGCATTAAAATCTCTAGATCCAGTGGGGTAAAATAGGCACGTCCTGTTACCTGTTTCCATGGTGGATTATTGAATCAGAGCTCCACTGATGATGGCTTTTCATACTTGTTACGCACGTTCAGAGTTGATTGAACTAACTCACAGCAGCTGTTATGATTCCTGCTAGATTGCGTCAAAGTTGAGGATTTAAGTCTGAGTTTGTATAAACCTGCTTAGTGAAACGGACCTCAGAAGATTCTGGTGAAAGACTTGAAACCTGGATAGAGGTTTAACTTGGAGCAAGATAATGTAGCAGTCAAGGTTCTAACCTCTCCCATGTAATCATCTATAGTAAGACATGAAAATCCAATTAAACTGACTCAGCTTCAGCTATTTTATAGATAACATTCAGGAGTCATTGAAAAGATGTTCAACTGCTCCAGAGCTCACAGCTAATCAGATCACTGAAGCCATTGTGTTAAAAAACTGTTCAACAGATTGTGAAACTAGAAGGTTTGAGAGGAACCAAGATCTTTATGGAAGAAATGTAAACAAACGAGCAACTGCTCAGCAGTAACAGAGCATTTCATACCCACAGTGTGAAGGCAACTTCACACACTGGGACTAAAAAGCTGCGCAGAAAACCACAAAATAGTGGAGGGTCATCATGTCTGGGTTCTTCTTCTCGCATAGGAGCATATTTTAGTTTCTATCATCCAGTTAATGATTCTTCATCAGTTACTAAATTAACTAATTTATTACAATCATGTTAATAGTTTTAGCTCCAAATCAAAGCTGATGAAATATTAGCAATGTTTGGACTCCTTTAAAATGGCAAGCTTCTTTGTGTTGCTCCAATATGATGGAAATCAGATGGATTTAGTTTGTGTTTCTAACATGAGAAAGTGGGAAAAGGCTTTAGGAGTTGAAAGTCGGTGGATTTTTGGAAGTTCTCCTTCAGTTACCTTAATGTTGGTGACTCTGGGACCCAAAGCGTTCCTCATCCAGGCCATCAGGTCATCGGCCTGCTCCTGTGTCAGCCGCTCCGATGCTGCAGCAGAGAACACAGCTCGGTTACAGCTGAGCCACAGACGGCTGGCGGTTCTACCTGGAGGCGGAGCCAACCTGGCGTGCTGTCCTCGAACTTCTCCTCCTTGTAGTGATCCACCACGATATCCGTCTCCACTGAGATCAGCTTCTTCTTGTCAAACTCCCGCAGGTGAAGCAGGGTCAGCTCATCGAACTGCTCGTAGCAGAACAGGACCTGCAAACAAAAACAACTCTTAGTTTAGCTCCTCGCCTCGTTAGAACGCCCCCAGCCCGGTTTCACCCAGACGCTGACCTCCATATCCTTCTTTTTCATGGCCTCAAAATAAGGCGAGTGCTCTGCCAGATGTCGGTTAGGAGCACACAGGTAATAGATGTTACGCGTGCCGGCCTTCATGCGGGATCCATACTCCATCAGGTTAGTCTGCTGGCCGGCCGGCAAAGCTGACGACTCAAACCTCAGCAGCTTTGCGATGTCCTCCTGCATAACGACGACAGACGCTGCAGGTGAGAACTACGCTAGCAGACAAAGTGACCACAAAAAAAAAAAAGAAAAAGATGAAAGTAGCACCTTTACGTCCTGTTCCTGGGTGGTAACGATGCCCTCCCTCATGAAGAGCCCATAGTCCTCAAAGAACTTGTTGTATTTCTCTGGATCCTTCTTGTTTTGGTCCAGCAGGAAGCGGATCACTCGCTGCTGCAGAACATTTCGAAGCTTCCTGCAGGAGGGGATCCACATCACCACACAAACACATTACCATTACTCAAAACTTTTACCTGGTCTAAATTTCCAAAGCTGTCAGCTTTTTTAAGACATTTTTTTAAATCTAATCATTTAGCAAATATAAACATTTCTGAAAACTCCAGGTTTCAGTTTTCACAGTCATCTACAACTGGATGATATAAAATGAAGATTTCTCCTCTGGATTTTTACAATTTGCAGCAAGAGCAGCAGCATTAATAAAAAAAAAAAAAAAAAAAAAAAAAAAAAAAAAAAAAATTAAACTAAATTAAACAAGCTTGAGAAGTCTGGTTTTCAGAAACATGCAAACATTTCAGATCAAGGAATAAAAAACAAAAAAAAACAAGATAAGAATAGAAGCAAAGTTTCAGGATCTAAAAATACGCCAAACGTATAAAGAAAGTGATAATGAACCAAAGTCAGAAATTAAAGGGAAAAAAATACTTCTGTGCACCTGATGAGGACGCTCTCTTGTAGCAGTTCTCTGCTCAGGTTTAGAGGGATGTCCTCGCTGTCCACCACACCTAGAACCATGAATACAGACAGTTACATCAACACTAAAGACTGATTTATACTTTGAAACCAGGTCATCTGCGTAGGGGTCGCAGTGAACACAGATACGTCCCCGCCCCCTTTTGAAGACTCTCTGGTACACCTCTCGCAAACTGTAGGATACCACAGCCAGGAGGCATCTGATTGGTCAAATCTACATCCGCTCTACTCATGCGTATTTCCTGTTTGGTACCTTACCGACTTCTTTTGTCTGTATGACCGCCATTGTGGAAAAGATTCGTGAAGATTCGTGAAAAGCGAGATGCGCAAGAATGCTGGGACCCTTTTTCCACCTGGATCCCCGCTCTTTTTCGTCCTCATGTCCCTCCGTTGTCCCTCCATTTCGTCACCGCCTAGGCCATAGCTAGACCCACGGCTATTTCGTTATTTTCCCCTTTTGCATTGTGGTGTGGAATAACATAGCTCAGACCACGCTTCAATATTGAACATAATCAAAAATATCTGCGTCAAGCTCACTGCGACACACTGCTGCTGGAGGATAACCCGCCCTTTAGGCTGCAACTAAACATTACTTATCATATTGATTATTAATCTGTTGATGCGCTCTTTGATCTATTGATTAATAATCTGACATAAAAAGGTTGCTATTTACTAAATTAAACCAGGTGAAATTAAAACTTTTCCACTTGAGTTCTGGATGGAAAAAATTGACGAAAATTTTTTTTCTAAACTCAAATGCAAAATTTTTATATTTTTACAATCTTGGCATAATTACAGCTCTAAATAGGTCACTCTGTCAGCCTAATGCATGCTGTAGTCTTTATACTCCAGTTAACTATTAATCGATCAATTGGTTGATGATTATTTCAATAATCTATTAATCCTTATTAATCCAATTGTTTCAGCCCTAATGGACCGGGCTTCCTGTTGAGACGTCTGTGATGTGACTGCTTGATAAGAGTCTGGAAGGTCACTGACCTCGAAGGAAGCGCAGCCACTTGGGCAGGATGTCTGTGGCTTTGGTCTGGATCAGGACCTTCCTGCTGTACAGAGCCACGCTTGAGCCCATCTCTCTGCTCACATCGAACATGCTCGGTTTCTGTCAAAGGAAAACAAGCTCTTCTTCAGACAGAAAATAAAGGATTGCTATTTATTTTTTAATCATCATTTAAAAAAAAGGTCCTCAAAATATGTCTATGTTACATTTATTTAAACATTTCCCTCATCAGCTCTGAAACTGGATCTTTTCATCTTTCTTCTGATTTCTCAACTGAAACGAAAAGTTCCCACAAACACTGCTCACCGCTTCGGGGACGTAAAAGATGCTGCGGATGTTGAGCGGGGCGTCCGCGCGGTAGTGCAGCGTGTAGCGCGGCCGATCGTAGGCCTGTGCGACGTAGCGGTAGAACTCCTCGTGCTGCCAGTCGCTGATCTCTTTAGGCTCCATCATCCACAAAGCCTGGAGGAGAGAAGACAAAAAAAACATATATTTTAAAAGACATGTTTGAGGAAAAATGACAACAAAGGAACACAGAGTCTTTTTTCCTTTCTTAAAAGCCTGAGTTAGACTTCTTCATACATAAATATTTATTTTTGTTGCCAAACAGCTCACAGAGTACTTAGATTGTTCATCTTTACAAACTGACTGGGTCGTCATGGTTGCAGGTTGTTGAGGTGCGGTCTTCAGGAGGTCAGGGCATGGAAGGCCAAAATAGCTTGTTTAGAAGAGGGCTGGATGAGGAGTTTTCTGTTTCATGCCGTCTTCCAAATCTCAGAGGAATTTTCCTCCAAATAGTAAAAATATGCTCTGGGGGGCTAATATTTTTTTATTTTAATATCTAGCATAATAGAGGACCTTTAAGCATGGAGGAGGCAGCATCATGCTAAGGGTTCATCTCATTGCCACCCATGTATTACACCAAGTGGGTGGAAGACCTCCAAATTCTTAAACCTGACCTCAAATTAACATCTTTATGATTCAAATGTGGGAACGATGGGATGTTCCAATATGACAATAAACCCTAAGACACACCTGAAGGGTTTTGCAGTGCATAAAACAGGAGATATCAAGTTTTTGAAATGGTCCCGATCTCAGTCCGATGGAAAACATATATTTGTATTGGAAGAATTTAACAATATAAATAACTGTAGATAACATTTTGATAAATAATCAAATATAGCAGCAGTTTGCTCATTGTTTCATAAATTATTCATAAAATTCCTAATTTAGGATGCAACTTAGAGACATCAGACCAAAAACAAATGGTGGTACATGTTTTTATTTGAACCTGTGTGTAAAGCTGTGCAACAGTTTTCTTTAATTATAGCATTTTGATTCGACCTTAACACCTGAAAAATCCAGGAAGTTCAAAAGCATCATTAAAAAACTGATAATAATAATAATGGACATCCTTAAGATAGAAGAGCTGGAGCTCACCTGCAGAGTGTTGAGCCTGCGGCCGTTCAGGAAGATGGGGAAACTAACAAAGTTGCTGTACTTTGTCACAACCTCTGAAAGAGATTCATCAGTTAAGAAGCTGTTAGACTTATTTTAAAAAAACTTGAATCAATCCAGATGCAGCTCTGGTTTCACCTTTTACTCGGTCCTCAGAGGAAAACTCCTTACAGTCGTCTTTGAGATGCAGCACGATCTTTGTTCCCTGCTGAAGGCCGCTCGCTTCAGCGATCTCGAAGAGCCCAGAGCTAAATGAGGGAGGAAAAACGGCCGTAGAGTAAATTTGAAGTTTGAACTTTTCGCTGTTATGAAGAAAAACAGAACTAATGCAGCTTCAGGGCTCTCACCCATCAGAGGACCACTTATATCCGGGGGAATCGGGCTCAGCGGAGCGAGAGAAGACGTCCACCCGGTCTGCCACCATGAAGGCAGAGTAGAAACCTACCCCGAACTGACCAATGATGGTGCTGCTGGCCTCTGCCTGGTTCTGCAGAGCATCTAAAAATGCCTGTAAAAAAAGAAGGGATAAAAATAATTTAGATTCCAATTCACTGACATGTTTCCATTAAGCGGTTGATTAATGATCCCACAGCGCTTTAACCTTGGATCCAGAGCGGGCGATGGTTCCCAGGTTGGCCACCAGCTCCTCCTCGTTCATACCAACTCCTGTATCCTGTTGCAGAGATGGGGAGCATTTCACTAAAACATCCATCAGAGCAGCGTGCAGTATCACACACCGCCACCAGGTGGCAGACCATTTTCCAAATCACCTTTGAGAGGACTCAACTGCAATGTGTGCATTTTCTGAATTTAAAAAAATGATGAATTTTATAAATATATACAAATATAATATGTATCAATGGTAAGTAACAATTTGGAACCTGATCAAAAAGTCCTTTAGTAACCATTTTGGTTTCAATCAGCCTCAAGTATAAACTCCAGCTGCTCATCTAGTGTCAGACTGAAGGTGATCAGGGTTTCCAATCAAGATTTAATCTATTAAAACAGTAAAAACCTTGAGATAAATTTAATTATTCTAATCAGTAACAACAGATCTCACAAAAATAAACTAAAACACAGTTCCAAAGTGATCAAAATAACTCAACAGGCATAAGTGCAGGTACCTGAATGGTGAAGGTTCCTTTAGCACCATCTGTCTGCAGATGGATTTCCATCGGAGCCGTTTCCCCACCCGCTGTGATCATTTTGTGCCGCAGCTTTTCCAGAGCATCGCTCCCGTTAGAGATCAGCTCCCGGATGAAAACCTGATGTGAACAAAGTCATTCAGGAAACCGGTACGGAAGAACACAGATGCAGAAAACCTCTCAAATCGCACACAACTTCTTACTTCTTTCTCAGAGTACAAAGACCTGGCAACGATGTCCAGAAGTTTCTTTGTTTCAGCCTGAAACTCATGTTTAGATGAACTGCCTAAACAAAATAATAATAATAAAATGAATTATTGAAAGAGTGGGGGGAAAAAATTATAAGCATTTATAGTTAAAGGAGCAGAGAGAATAAGTGTCCAGGTACCTTCCACAGACTCTGTGTCAGTGATGATGTTGTGTAAAGGTTCCTCCTCTGGCTCTTTTTCCACCTCCTGGGTGCTGTAGTAAGCCTGCCGACTGAAGCCTGGAGAGAAACACAGAGGCCTCCACACAGTGGGTCGCCTGGTCCACCTCTGCTGCTGCTGACTAACTGGAGGATCTGATGACAGGAGGAGATTATTAAAACTGTTTCACTGTTTTAATGCATTTATTTAGGAGAATAAATAAGACAGATTTTACAGCATACTGCTAATGATTTAATAAAACCTTTTCCGTTTGAAGGCAAAACTGTAATACATATATGCAAAAATATAAAAAGACATTTTTAAAGCTTAAATCAGATTACTTAAACCTAAAACTTAAAGCTAAACCTGACAGAGGAAAAAAATTCTACTTCTTGGAAAACTGTTTTTGTAGTGTGTCTCTGAGTGGAAAGCACTGGATTTTTTTTAGCAGCATTTAGTTCAAATTTCTAAACCAGAAGTTTTAAAAATCTGTATGAACAATCCTGAAGATTTTATGAATAGATTGTTGATGTGCCAATAAAGTGTGGCTGTTGGTATCGTTTGAGTAATAGGAGATGACAGGAGAAAAGGAACACAAGCAACAAACGAATGGAGAAGAAAAGCCAATTGGACTGATGATGGAGTGGGAGTTTTAACAGAAACCACCTTGAACTGACATGCACTATATTGCCAAAAGTATTTGCTCACCCATCCAAATTATTGGAATCAGGTGTTCCAATCACTTCCATGGCCACAGGTGTATAAATTCAAGCACCTAGGCATGCAGACTGTTTTTACAAACATTTGTGAAAGAATGGGTCGCTCTCAGGAGCTCAGTGAATTCCAGCGTGGAACTGTGATAGGATGCCACCTGTGCAACAAATCCAGTCGTGAAATTTCCTCGCTCCTAAATATTCCACAGTCAACTGTCAGCTGTATTATAAGAAAATGGAAGTGTTTGGGAACGACAGCAACTCAGCCACGAAGTGGTAGGCCACGTAAACTGACGGAGCGGGGTCAGCGGATGCTGACGCGCATAGTGTGAAGAGGTCGCCAACTTTCTGCAGAGTCAATCACTACAGACCTCCAAACTTCATGTGGCCTTCAGATTAGCTCAAGAACAGTGCGCAGAGAGCTTCATGGAATGGGTTTCCATGGGCGAGCAGCTGCATCCAAGCCATACATCACCAAGTGCAATGCAAAGCGTCGGATGCGGTGGTGTAAAGCACGCCGCCACTGGACTCTAGAGCAGTGGAGACGCGTTCTCTGGAGTGACGAATCGCGCTTCTCCATCTGGCAATCTGATGGACGGGTCTGGGTTTGGCGGTTGCCAGGAGAACGGTACTTGTCTGACTGCATTGTGCCAAGTGTAAAGTTTGGTGGAGGGGGGATTATGGTGTGGGGTTGTTTTTCAGGAGCTGGGCTTGGCCCCTTAGTTCCAGTGAAAGGAACTCTGAATGCTTCAGCATACCAAGACATTTTGGACAATTCCATGCTCCCAACTTTGTGGGAACAGTTTGGAGCTGGCCCCTTCCTCTTCCAACATGACTGTGCACCAGTGCACAAAGCAAGGTCCATAAAGACATGGATGACAGAGTCTGGTGTGGATGAACTTGACTGGCCTGCACAGAGTCCTGACCTCAACCCGATAGAACACCTTTGGGATGAATTAGAGCGGAGACTGAGAGCCAGGCCTTCTCGTCCAACATCAGTGTGCGACCTCACAAATGCGCTTCTGGAAGAATGGTCAAAAATTCCCATAAACACACTCCTAAACCTTGTGGACAGCCTTCCCAGAAGAGTTGAAGCTGTTCTAGCTGCAAAGGGTGGACCGACGTCATATTGAACCCTATGGATTAGGAACGGGATGTCACTTAAGCTCATATGTGAGTCAAGGCAGGTGAGCAAATACTTTTGGCAATATAGTGTATCTCTGCTTCTGTCTCCTTAAACCCCAGTCGGCCTCGGCAGATGGCCGCTCACACTGAGCCTGGTTCTCCTGGAGGTTTCCTCCTGTTAAAAGGGAGTTTTTCCTCTCCACTGTCGCTACAAGCATGCTTAGTGTGAGGGATTGCCTTTGAGTTAATGAGTCAATGCAATCAACTGGTTTTCCTTAGATAGAAAACTTTGAATCAATTGACTGTATGATCTGGTTGAACTGTAAAGTGCCTTGAGATTACATATGTTGTAATATGGCTCTATATAGATAAGCTACATTAAAGAGAAATCAGCCCAAATCCCTTGTTGTTCATTCAAAACGGCTTAGAGAGAAAAATAAAGCCATTCTACACAAAAAAAAAATAAAATAAAAATTACATTTTGAACTTCTTAGCAATAACTGTAAAATGTTAGGATTCTTTTTTTTTTTAATTCTGATTTTTTCACATAGTTTATTAGTTTTCTGACAGAAGACCTTTTAATAGAAAAAACTAAAATTTAATTGTTGTGGATATTAGGATGTTCTGCTTTTCCCAGAGTGTGGAGGAAAGTTGGAAAAGGAGCAGTAATCTTGTAATCCTTAAAGATACTGAAATAATCCTCATAGCCCATGCAGATTTTTCTTCCACTAACCCGAAATCTTTTTCCTTCATTTAATGCATTCTTATTAGTCAGTTTCATTATATTTAGCTTTTTTTTTGGTGGTTTACACTTTTATTTCCCCAATGAATGATTTTCCAGCATGCAAAATTTCTGCATCAAAAATGTCTTTTTTGTGCTAATTCTGCTTAATATGTTCATATTTTGTTTTGCCATTTGCTGCAAAACATGTTCTTCTACAGTGTCGCTGTCAAAAACAAACATTTGAGATAAGCAGATTTTTCTCTATTAAAACATTGACATTCATATATGTATTTGTTATTTGATCTTTCTAGAAGCTCACTCAGGACAGATCAAGTGTTTTATTCTGCCTTTGCTTTGATGTAAAAAAAAAAAAAAAAAGAATCAAATATCTAACCTTGTAAGATGGTTATGGTAAAGTCAGGAGACTTGACCAAAGCGCTTTACACTGCATTCATTCACCCATTCACACACACACTCACAAACTGATGGTGGCAAGCTACATTGTAGCCACAGCTGCCCTGGGGCTCACTGACAGAAGATGAAGGTTGCAAAGTAAAAACAGTTTAGTTGATGCACCGAGGCTAAAAGCTAACGGTTCTGACGTAACATCACGTACCTCCGGAGAATTTGAGGCTACTAAGTCCTCGAGTGCAAGAATTTAACTTCAAACTGGTCCTGTGAGAAGAACCGAGGACGAACCGAGCCAGCCCAAGACAGCGGGACATGATGGACAAACCTGCAGGGGGACCAAATGCGGAGTAGGTCACCAGACAGAGGGACGGACACACGCCGACCGGTGAGGACCGAAGATTGCGCTGCGCTTAAAGATGACATCATCAAGGTATCTGAAAATCTGCCTGATGAGAATTGGAAAAAAATACATATTTTATTTAAAACAATTATATTTTATAGTTTGAGTAGTAGACGTTCAATTGTAAGGGATACCGCTCCAGTTGGGCCCCTAAATTCTAGACTGGAATACAAAACCAGCGAATGTTTGGATTTCACAAAACAAAATCTGCCTTTACAGACCGTGCAAATCCAGTTTCGTCGGCCAACTTTTACATAAAACTGTACAAAATCAGTTTGTGACCCTAAGATGGGACTGTCCAATACTCACATGTTCTTGTGTCAACGGCCTATTTAGGCTTGACCCAGGTAAAGGTAAAATAATGGACCACCTTAAGTCTTTGTACTGCGAAATGTCTTTACGAAAATATTTTATTTCCCGTTGGCAGATTCGACCGTAAATAAATCATAAATCTCAGCTTTCTAAAAGCTCACTTATGCCGCTTTTATTCTACATCTTCACTTTCTCCTTACTAAGACTATGAAGGAAGATCCATGAGCAGAATACTGAAATGTATTTAATTAGCCACTGAGTTAATGTGAATAGCTCAGTTAGATAGAAATAATTGTTTCCAGGTCCAAAGATGCAAGACTAAAGATCATCACACCACACTGTAAAAGATCAAGGGCTTTCCAATAATAAACTGGTATTGTTAGACTTGTTTTTGCACTAACTTAAAGGTTGATAACTATAACTTTTTTTTTTAATACACCACAAAATAAGGGGGAAATAATCGTGCATGCTTAAATTTACTTGTGTTTTGATTATTGCAATGAACCTTAATCTATTTAAAAATGCATCAGACAGCTGCAGCTCACCTTAAATGTTTCTTCATAGTCCAGACCTGTTTGCAAAAGGACATATGCAAATTTATTAATAATGTTTTATGAACCACTGAATGGTTTTAGAACTGATAACTTTTCAGGGTTGGTGGTCAGCAACTTGCTGACAGGTTGCCAGGACTAGATCCTCAGCTTTGGAACCAACAGTACTTTATCTGCTCATTTTATATCTAAAAATTTGTTTGAAATGAACATATTTCTTTTTATGTAGTGTTTTAAATAGTACCTTTAATGTTTTTCTCTCTT
Source organism: Cyprinodon tularosa (assembly GCF_016077235.1). Lineage (NCBI taxonomy): Eukaryota > Metazoa > Chordata > Actinopteri > Cyprinodontiformes > Cyprinodontidae > Cyprinodon > Cyprinodon tularosa. Next base: position 1,046,661 of record NW_024039507.1, on the reverse strand, counting down.
AATCTAGTATAAACGTTTTACCTGAACCAGTGGAGACATTTAAGGATTCTGAGACTACTTGGATATACAAGTATCCGTTTCCACAGGAAGAGCCAAAGCGCTGCAGAGAAAGTAGGATGTTTGGGTTTTACATCTGGTCCAGTTGGATTAGTGGAAGCCAATAGATGAATGGGACAAGAACAGGGATGGCTAATTGACAATCAGCATCGTCCCATAATGCACTTCGATGGTTAGTTTAGTATTTGGTTGTCATAGGTTAGAGACAGATTCTGTGGCACACAGGTTTATTTAACAATAAGGTATATAAGTACGAAATGAGCCATTTGAACCAGTTTATACAGTGAATTCATTCTCATTTTCTGCATATTTACAGTACTGTCTAGCTGCTTGATTTACATTAGAGAATAGTTCCTCATCAATTCAAGTTTAATGAGAGAGAAAAATGCTGCACAAAAACTCTCCGAACACTAATCAGCAGTCAAAGAATTACATATTTCCCACCACAGGCAAAACAGGTTCAGTACTTATTGACAATTTCTTTAGAATAAAGAACAGACAAAAGCAAAGTTTGAAAATCTGCAAGACAATCGCTGGGATGGGGCCAGGTAAAAAGAACATTCTGGCACCTGTGAACATGAACGAGTTTTAACACAAGCTTCTCTTCCACCAGCATGTTGTGTTTGTGTGTGCAATAGGTATCCTAGATCTATACAAATACGTTAATCTCCTTTAAACTCTGCAAACAGGAAAGAAATTAAGGCTTTCCTAAAGGCAGTCCTTTTGAAAAAACAAAACAAAAAGAATAATAATAAAATGGCATATTAGAATAAATTAGCCAGGAACAGGAAAACTGAGAAACTGGCGAAAAAATTCACAGACAACTTTACAGACTTCGCAACACAAATACAATATTTATCTGCAAAGGTACAAAATAGGATGTTTTTTTTTTTTTTTTAAGTGTTTTTTTAAAAATTCAATTGCAAATCATAACAGAAAAATAAAATAAACCAACAAAGACCAGGGCAAATTCTTGCAATGCTGGCCGGAACCAAAAATATATCCTTTGTCTTTGTTTTCTTTTCAACAGCAATTATTAAATCACTCTGTTTAGAGAAAAATGAGTCTGTGGTATAAGGAAAGTTCACAGTCCATAGGCCTCCTAAGACTTTTTTTTAAATCAGTAAATAGAAAAAAAAATCTGGAGCAGAGCTTTCTTCTGTCTCAAAATGCTATAATCCTTCAACAAACTTCTCTAGCGTGTCTCCTGTGGTATCGCCCACCATGTTCATGTCATTGCTCAGCCCTCCTCGGTTTGGCGTGTTTAGCTGTGGGAGCATTGCGCTCTGCTCAGGAGTTCCCATGTGTCCCTGGTCCATAGGGCCCGACATGGGACCGAGGCTGGGGTGAGGGGAGCTGGAGTGGAGAGCCCCATGCTGTGGCGAAGGCTGAGGTTGTATCCGCGGCGAGGAACCGGAATGAGGGGGTTGCTGTGAAGGTGGGCGTGGTGACTGCACTGGGGCCGGGGAACGAACCTGGTTGCCCAGGGTGTTTGCCATGGCCTGGCCCTGGAGGTGAGCTCCTGTCTGGCCTTGGCCTTGCAGCAAATTAGGTTGCGGACTCATGGAGTTCCCCTGCGCCGGAGAACCCATCTGCTGCTTCATTTGATGCTGAATCATACGCTGCCTGAGCTGGTTCGGGATCCCGTCCATCCCCATGCCAGGCTGGCCCATCTGCGACATGGAAGGGACTGACCCCATAGGACCTTGGCCTCCTTGCATAGCCATTTGCTGATGCGCTCGGAGCTGGGAGTAGTTTGGAGCCCCTTGCTGCTGTGGGGGGAACTGCCCGTGGCCCTGAGGCAAGCCTCCCTGCTGCTGCATTTGTTGCATCCTAAGCAGCTGCTGTCTGTGGTACTGAGGGCTGCCGTTTTGAGCGGGATTCATCATCTGGCCTTGAGGACCCATAGGTGCCATTCCCTGGGGCCCAACCGGCTGAGGTGGCTGCTGTTGAGGAGCCATCCCCGGGCGCTGCATTGGGTTCATAGCTGCCATGGCCTGCATCCCTGGCTGTGGACCCAGCATGACCTGTGTGTTCTGCTGCTGGACCTGCTGCTGCTGCGGCGCCTGGCTGGCCTGGTACTTGGCTGCTCTCTGTTTAATGAAGGCAGCCATGAGGTGGGGATTAGATTTGAGGATGGCCAGGACCTGCTGCTGTTGCTGCGGAGAGCTCGGAGACTTAAGGGTGTGCAGTAATTCCTGCACGGCACTTGGAGTAATATTTCCAGGCATTCCTCGGGGCATGTTTTGCTGCTGTGGTGTCATTCCCTGCTGGGAGGGCCCCTGGGGAGGCATGACCCCGGGCATCTGAAGACCCGACGGCTGCGCCATCATGGGTCTCTGCATGAGCGGGGACTGCTGGGACATTGGGGTTCCTTGAGTCGGCTGAGGGGCCATGGGGCCTTGCTGAGGAGGGACCAGAGGCTGATGGCCTTGGGGATTCTGCATCCCAGCGCCCCACTGGCACTGCGGTACAGACTGCATCACCTGGGGTCCCCGAGGGCCCTGCATTATCTGCATTTGGCTCGGCATGGGGTTCATAATGCGTTGCGGATTCATAGACATCCCGTTGGTGGCATAATTGGGCTGTTGTTGCCTCACCTTAGCTGCCATCTCAATCTGCTGTGCCACCTTCATTGCCGCCAGCAGTTGGTGCTGCTGCGGTGGCTGCTGCTGCTGTGGAGGAGGAGCCTGCTGCTGATGTGGCATGTTGGGCATAGGAGACAGCTGCTGATGAAGGGGGGAGGACTGCGGTCCCGGTTTACCCTGCGGCACTGGAGTCGTCGGCTGACTGCTGCGGCCATTGCTGGGGAATCCTTGGCCCATGTTGGCAGGGTTTGGTGGTTGCTGTTGCTGGGGGTGGCTGGGCATGGGCTGCGGAGTCTGGGGCGTACTAGGCTGCTGCACAGAGTTGGGGGTTTCAGGGGCAGCTGAGGTAGGTGGAGATGGCATTGGCATACCTCTTCCAGCCATGGTGGCCATTCGGCGGCGCATCAGATGAGCCTGCTGTAGCCGGTGCTGCAGCTGCTGCTGACGAAGCTTCTGCTTGATGTTGAGGCAGAATGGAACGGGACACTTGTTCTCCTGACAGTGCTTGGCGTGGTAACAACATAATGCAATCAGCTGCTTGCAAACAGGACATCCACCATTGGTCTTGCGCTTGCAGCCCTTAGTGTGCTGAACCACCCTCTTCATCTTCTGGCAGGATGCAAGCGAGCAGTTGGCGTTCCTGCACTGGCATGCATGGACCAGGGACTGGATGCAGCGCTGGATGCTGAGACGACGACTCTCCTGAGGACTCTTTGAGGCCTCGCCGCTCTGGCTGTTGCTGTCATCGTCAATACCCAGACCCCACTTCACCATTTGGTGTTCATGGCCCTTAGTGTTGTAGCAGTTAATGCACAGGTCATAGTCCTGATGACACAAGGAAAGATGTTTTAAGTGAGGTAGAGATTTGAGCTTTCATCCCATCACTAGGCCATTTAAAATTTCTGACATTTTAACCAAATACTTTATATAATTTTATTGGGATTTTATCCGGCAGACCAACAGATAGCGAACCATAACACTGAAATGATGAAATGCTTTCCTAATGTTCATTCATTGCATAAAAATCTGTCCCTCTGTAGGGTAGCTAGCAAAGTCGGCATCTTTGACACAGGGGGTCCGGGTTGAGTCAGGAAAGGTAAACCTATAGCATGCCAGCTGTAACGAGCTGCTGCGGCCGCCCCTGAAGAAAGGAGCACCCAAATGGACCCATTTGAATTTGGTTAGTTCAGAGGAAAATTGGATCTACTGATGTTATTCTAAGGTATCAGAGTTTACAAAGCTGATTCCATTTTATGTTTTTTTCTTCCATCTCATTGTTCTGCTGGTCTATCATATAAAATCCCGGTACGACAAAAGATGGTCTAAGAATTCTTACTCATGAAACGCTTTGTAAAGGTGAATTAAAGTCTTACCTCACAAACAGTGCAGTGCCAACGAGTTTCCACGTGATGCTTGCACTCGTTGCACGTGTAGACGAAGCGGTCCTGGCCCTGGTTGTGCAGCTCCACCAGCATGCACATGGAGCTCCACTTACATCTCCTCAGCGAACTGAACTCCCAGTGCTTGTCTCTGGCCAACGTCAGAAAGGCATCACGCCCATCCATGAGGTCACAGGTCAGCAGAGGGTCAGGGTCTATTATGGGTGGGAGGGTGTTGATGACCGGCCCAGAGTGGAGGTGGATAACAAAGAAGACCTGGAGGGAAACCGCTACATCAGCATCTAATAACAACCTACTACAGCTGATGGGCTGAGTCATTGTTTGGATCATATTTAGGTCACAAGTAGAACTGAAGGTTTCCCACCTCCTTATGTTTCTCCATGGTGGCGTAGAGTTTTTGAGACAGATCATTGGCTACATTTGGCATTCCAGGCTTCTTCTTATTGGCTCGGCTGACGCTGCTCTTGTTCTTATTGGTTTTCTTATTATTCTTCTTCTTGGCGTTCTTACTGTCTGCCTGGACTCCCTTGAAGGGTAAACGTAAACATTTAGAGAAACAGAATTATGCTTAAAAGCTGAACTATGATTAAAGGGTAAACTGCTGGTTTGATGTTGAGCCTTTCTTTAAAACAAAGATCATGAGACATACCTCTGTTGTCTCAGAGGAGGCTGTGTTCTCCTCCTTCTTCCTCTCCTCCTCCTCCTGCTCCAGCTCTTTAATGCTCTCCTCAAGCACATTCGGCCAAAAGTCGCCCTCAAAGTACGGCAACTCGTTGGCACTGGTGAGCCTGTCTTCTGTCGCCTGCTTGAAGATATCCTGGACAAAAACAAACTCTTATTAAACATTTAAAAGGCAAAATTATCAACTCTAACAATGTGTTCAGATTTGTTAATCTTTCATTACTCTCATATTTGTACTTGGATTAATTATTTTAACGGAAATTAATTTAGAGGCCAGCAGATGATCTGCTGGGATAAAAATTTCGCCCACACTTAGAAAATGATCTAGAAATAAGTAAAAACTTCTTAGATCAAGTGTATTTACTCTTAATTTGAGTAGGTAAATAAGATGATCCTTCAATGGAATTAGTATTTTTCAGCTAATTAAATAATATGCACCTCAAATAAGAGAATGCAAATGTTTTTTTTTTTACTTTGAATGTAAAAAGTCCTGTTAAATTGAAAAAGGGTCTCACTTACCTCCTAAATTCTAGAAAAAAGGCACTTATTTTTAGAAAAACTGACTTTTTTTTTTAAGATGTCAATTTTCATTAGCAGTGCATTTATTAGCAGTCATTGGTAAATTAAATTCTTACGAATATTTTAAAAATAATCTAATTTCCTATTGACAGGGAATATTCCTGTTTGCTGCAGTAAAAGTCTAAAGCAGTTTATTTTGCAACATAGTGATTTAGTTATTTTAGTAAAAGCTGGAGAAAAAGCTGCAGCGACCTGAAAATGTATTTTCTCGCCAATTTGTAGATTTGACTGTTCTTCTGTATTTTGGCTCAGTTTATCTCTACTTTGGTGTGACATTTTTCCCAGATGATTGTATTTATTTTGTCTATATGTATTTTTTATGGTGCTGCTTAGTATTTTATGCCTCATATTATACAGCACTTTGACGCTTGTCTGAGAAAGGTGCTATATAAATAAACCTTACCTGAATGTTTAACTCTGGACCCAAAATGGACGCAACATAGAAATAATGCTTAATAAAATCTTTTACAAAAATGTTTATGAAAATTTAGGGAAAAAATAACTGAAGAACTTAATATTTAAGCCCTTCCTAGAAAAATTTAAATACATCTTTTTTTAATTGTTGTATGAAATATAATGTGCCAACATAAAGATCTTTATATTCCTTGTTCTTACTTTGTAATCATGTATGATCCTCTCTGCAAAAGCCTTGTCCAGCATCTTCCTGTACCACTCCTGCAGCCGTTTGGGCTTAGGGATCTTCTGGTCCGGAGGGTGGCAGTGGAAAATATAATCATCTCCTTCGCTTGGGGGGCATGCCCAGATGTGACCCATCACATATCTGCTCAGAAAATCACACTATGAGCCACTTGGCGCCTAGAGGAGCCATCAACCCACAGATTTGACGTGATAAAATTAGTCCTACCCAAGTTTCTTCACATATTCCAGGTAACCTATCAAGATCTCATGGTACACTGCAGTCCTCAGACCACGCGGCTTGAAGAAGTGAACACTGTCGAGGTATGATATGTAAACCCGTCTGAAAGATAGAAACGAGGCAAAGCGTTACAAAAACTAAAATACAACAAAAGGATAAGAGAACTTTTGAGATTTTCTTTCAGCTTTAATGTCACCTTGTGTTTGGAAAGGGGCAATCTGAGCCATACTCCTGAACATGCATGCCGAAGAAACAAACGTCCACACCGTCGATTTCCTCAAACGCAAAAAGTGCTTTGGTTCTGTAAGGGAAGCTCGCCACCATCTCACCTGAGTCTACAAACCTGCAGGTGCAAAGAGGAAAACCTTAGCTACAACAAACCACGCTTTGAGGTGAAGTGTAAGGCATAGACCCCAGGTCTAAACCATCTTACCTAGACTTCATGCCAGGCTTAACATCAACAGTTTTGTCAGAGCTGGCAACAACTCGCACAAACACTTCACCAGCTTCTGGGTGGTTCTGCCTTTTCAAGTACTTGTTTACTCTGTCCTCGATGTAGGTCCCCAGCCTTGTAGTTTGCAGCCCTGATTAAATAAAAAACATGGTTTTAAAACTGAATTTAGATTAAAGCCATTCATCTAGATGAAAATTCTTTTAGCATTTTTACGTACGTTTTGCGGAGAACTTGTTTTCCTTTCTAGTTTTTCCAGTCTTTCTCAGGCAGTTGTCACAAACAAAGCTGGGGAGAAAAAAAAAAAAAAAAAATGCAACAGTCAATCTGTAATCTGCCATTTTAGCATCATCTCCAACCAATGTCCAGGTCTCAGCTTAACAGGCTCAGTTAAAAACTATCATAATTTACTGTGGGGGTGGTGTATTTATTGAAGCTCTAGCCTCAACTTCTGGTCTGCCTCTGAACAATTGTCTTTCGATATTTAGCCCGAAACATCTTCTTTAAAGCTTGCTTGCTTGCGAGGTTAGCATGGGCAAATTGCATCATTTTGAGCTTCCACGCGACGTCTGTTTAACTTAACGGACAGATCTATGCCTGAAAACAAGGCGAACGAGCAGAAGCTCCTGCTGGCGAGGCTTTGCAAATGTAAACATCTGAAGGCCACCTTTGATTTAGCTCATAATTATCACCACTGTCAACAGATTGTGGAAAAATGTTTAGGAAAGAAATTATGCTTCTAGATGGCATGAAAGACTTTGAAAAAGTTATAAATGGCTGCGCTTTCTACTTCCTTGTGTTGTTCGCTTGTAGTTTGTGCTGAAGATGCCCCCGACTCCAGGGTGAGGGGGGCACAGCGTAATAAAGTATAAAAGCTGCAGACGCTGTGACGGGTGGATAATTTTTCCTGTATGTGCGTCAAACATAATGACCCCACAGCACGATACTGAAACCACCATGTTTTGTTGAGGGGGGTTAATAGAGGTACAAGGTGTTTGAAAGTAAAATGGAGTTAGCACTAACCCTAATAATGCTATAATAACCTCTAAATACGAAAACATTCAAGTGGCATTGCTAATTTTCTGTTCTCATAAGAACAAATGTTGGTCATCTGAACTCTGGTGTTATGGATTAGGACTCACCCAGAGGGCCAAATGACGTCGTAGTGCAGTACACAGATCTGATGCATTTTTCTTCCACAATCTTTACATTCAACAAACCTAAAAACAGACAGAAGTTTTGTTTTCACAATAAAATATCTCTGGAATCAATCAAATACTAGTGAGCTTCCTGTACTGCCTGCAGTAAACTCACGGTTCAGGGTCCAAAGTATCGTTTTTCTTCTTTTCAAACTGATCTTTAGATATTTTGCTGTGTGAAAAAGAAAAAAAAAGATACAAGTATTAATGCTTATTCGTATAACTCAAGCCAAAGCAGAGAGTGTACAGCATGATCCCTGGCGAATTTAAGAGCAACCAGCTTTTGGCCACTTACGTCTGCGGTTGCGCCGGGTCATCGCCCAGGTTTACGCTGTTGCCCTGGATCTCGTTGAAGCACTTCTCGCAATAGTGATACCTGTCGGCAATAAGGCCATATTTGGGTGAACTACGGCCAGCACACACAGTAGCAGCACAGGCAAACCGGCGTACAGGTGGGAGAATGCGGATCGAATGGAGCACACGGCAACAACCACGGACCAAGCATGGGTGGATAGACAGACAGATGGATAAACGGACACATACATACACACACAAGCAGAGGTAAAGGTTAGTCACAACTGAATTTGTCATGATTCGGCCTTTCATTCAAACTGGAGCAATGATAAGGTGGGCAGCATGCTAAAGAGGCTATGTGGATGAGAGAAAATGATCCACAGTGAATTTTACATTTAAACAGCATGCTGGTTGAACAGAAACATTTACATACTAATAGTTAAAGACATGGCAGCATGCACCAGAGACGGTAAGAATGGAAGCATGAGAGGGGGCTTGGTCAGATATGGCAATGATATATTAAAAACAAAACCAACATAACCATATCTGTATCCATTTCCAGTTCAATCAAACACCTGTCATGTATACATACAAGCTTGACACTAATGGAACCATAATTAGCCATTTTGATCAATGTCTAAATCAGATGGAAATTTATTGGGATTAATGATTTACCTTTTCAATATTTGGGAAATAATTTTTTTCAAGATGTGAAACATTGAAGCATTTGCCACAGTGTAAAAAAAACTAGTTTGCAGAGGTGTAGTAGCACAAATAGACCAGAAGGGGGAGCTTTGGTGCGAGATCTATGTAAAAGCCAAACCTTTGACTTGAACACAGACTGATGAGGAACAATGTCTGCAACGTGCTATTAATGAAACCATTTCATTCAGAGTCTCTGCGTTTAAAACAGCTTCTTAAATCTTTACAAAGATCCAAGCAAAATCCTCTAAAGCACCCCCAACCTGTGTGATAACATCTTCCCCATCATTTTGAATATTTGCGTTACCTGTTCTGGTAGCTGTAGTAGGTGCTGTCCCTGGAGATGGTACACAACTGTTTGCCGTAGCAGCAAAGCGTCTGAGGCGAAAACTCATACTGTTGAATGAAAATAAAGAAATATCACCATCCACTCTGCTCTGAAAATAGTTAATCTGTTGACATTACAGACAACTACACAGTTTCAAATTAGCAATCCAGTATCTAAGTTTGCATCCATTTAATTACAAACTGAACAATTTAGAATCAATATCATTAATAATTATAAGTTCCAAAACTTGCAATGAATCCTTTAAGAATTGTGGGGCTATTGTTACAAGTAGAGAACTACACTTTTTGTAGAGAATTACACTTTTTCAACTAGCAAAACATTGATCTACAAAACTATTAGCAGTGCTGAGTAAGAGCATAAATGTATTTTAGTATGAAAATAAAGCTCTAAGACTGAAATCATCATGTAGAAATGATTGAAAAAAATAGGATCACCATATACTTCCTGATACATGTACCATTCTGTTATAGTGGATTTTCATTTCATTTTCTTTATAAAGCAAAACTGTTTGATTACGCTAACCAACATATCATTAAAATGTTCCTATTTTGGCCAGACTACAACTTCTGACCATTTCCATGGGGGACACCCTGCAGAAAAAACAGCACTTAACTGAAAAGTAGAGGGAAAACTATTATTAAATAAAAATATATATAGAGAAATCTAAAAAGTATGTGTTGCTGTAAGTCAGCCAGATTGGATGAAAATCTATTAAGTCCATCTCAGATTCAAGCTACTCTGAAAACAGAACATACTATAATTTCTACTGTTCAGCTGTAGCTCTAGCTTAATGTTTAGGTGAGGTGCTGAAAGGTGAACCTCTGTATCCTCTAACAGATTTCCTTCTATCAATAACAAGTATTTAGCGCCATTTATCTTCCTATCAACTCTGGCAAGGTTATCTGTCACCGTCAGAAAGGCATCCCACAGCATGATGCTGCCATATTTTCCTGTGGCAGAGACCTGCTTTTCAACATTCGACATGTTTGTGGCTCATCTAACCAAAAAATGTTGATGCACAATCTTTGCCTCATCTACTGCTTTTTTTTTGTGACCACTTAGATTTACTCACTTTACAATGATTTAATTCAAGGGAAGAATCAGTAGTTCTACTACCTAAGCTGTATTTACATGTTACTGTCTCACCTTCCTGCCACAGCAGTAGCCCAGACCCTGCATGACAGGATCAATTTCTGCTTCAAACACCTCGGCCAGCTTGGTGCAGCACTTGTAGACACGTGATGTTTTACGGTTGTACAGCCAGGCGTTGTTGAACATGAGCCAGATGTCGTCCACATACTGCCACGGCTCCTGGTACTGACCCGTGTCTAGCTTACGTTTAATGGTGGACAAGTCGATGGGATTCTTCACTATATCAAAGTAGTCCTGCAGGAAGAGGTTGGGTTTCCAATTCTATTAAAATTGAACGGTTTGGAATAAAAAGAAAACAAAAACCCAAAAGAACTGTGGGAACTTACAGGAATACCGAGCACCATGGGGTCTACAGGTTGTCTGAAGGGCAGGGACTCGGGATCTTGTCTGTAGAGGGCCTCCAGCGTAGGCATCAAGGCTTGTCTGAGCTCCTCTGGCTTGAAAACTAGATGAACAACAAGTGAAACTGAACATCAACTACTTCCTTTAGTTGGTCTAAAGCATTTCTGTGCAATGGTTTTCATGAGTGCTTAATTTGACATGCCAATCATCTAGGATCGGATCAAACTTCTAAAATGTCTTTAGAGCCGTTTCACAAATCCAAACCTATTTTTTTATCTGCTTACTGCTGTAGGATTTTCTTCAGGTTTGATCAGTGAAAATGTTCCAATCTTTATTTTTTAAGTAAAGTAGTCCATATTCCTTAAAATATATAAACTACTCTTAATTCAAACTCTTCACCGTCCTATACTGCTGATCCCCAACTTGTTACTGTAGCAAACAGTTAAACTGTTGTTCATCTCACTCCCATCAGTCAGTAGGGTTCTAATGTTACGCTGCAAAAATAAAACTTTAATAAAAACATTTTGCTTCCTTAAACCTACAAGTGTGTTAATGCGTATCAGAAAATCTGCTCTGCCATTAAGAAATTAATTTAATGTTATTAGTCTGGTTTCAGGTGGAAATGCATGGATTTAGGTTGCCTTCTTGCAGACGAACAGAGTGGATCCTGTCTGCATCCATTACCTTGGTGTGTTTTAGTTGTAGAAAAAATAAATCTGAAGAACATTGAAAATAAAATATCGCTTTAACAGTTCACAATCTTTACTTGTAGGCAGGTGTTGGATTCTTCAGAGTCGTCCTGGCCTGATTTGCTGAATGGTCAGAAAGTGTTTTTTCTTTATCAGTCAGTGAAAATATTATACCTAAGCGTAACTAGGCTGCACTAATGAAAGTGGAAGCTGAATGACTGAGTGAAGAACACCATGTCAGCCATTTTTAGTAGCACTGAAAGAACAAATGAAGGCATTTGAAAGAAAACATTTTCCATGACATGTCTGTAGTTTATTCAGGGCACTAGAAAGCCAGACCTTCAGCAGACAAAGGAACAGCTGAACCTTTTTTTTTTTTCTTCTTTTTAAACCACAGCTAAAGTTTTACACATGTGGGTTTCCACCTCTGGAGGTCAGATCTACATAATCTAAGTAATAAATCCAAAAGGCTGTATATTGGTAATGCTACTCACTAAATTTAAAACATTTCATAAAAGAGTGTCAGTCTAACCAGAGCTTCCATATCCGAACTGCCTTATATGCAGCATCCCAGACACAGAGCTCTTCTGCAGATTAGCAACATTGTTTGTCAAAAACACTGAAAAATAATAAAGTCCAGAAATGGGGGCTCAAATATTTTTAATCTAGAATCTAATTAAATGGGTTTCTGGATATGTGTTCCTCTTCATATTGAACTAAAATGCCATCTTATAACTATTGTAATTAATATCCTGTTTTCCATTCAATGCCCTCTCACTGTAACCTGACAACAGCCAGATGCATGTCTCACTCCGCCTAGCTCCGCTCACATACATCTGGGAACCCGCCATAGGAATTGCCTTTACTGGAGGCTGGGCCTTATCAAAACTCCTTGCATATGATTGGATAAGCCACTTGTCTGTCATCTTTATTGACGTGCTATTTCAACCACTCACACCGAAGCTAACCCGTGACGCTGTGAGAGGAGGAGCCATTTGGTAGATCAAGCTCTTGCCAAATCCGGTCGGGAGAAGGGCGAAAACATCGTTTCCACCAACAAAAGCCTTCAAAGCCATTTTCTGATGTTCTTTTAATGAAACAATATCAGATAGATTGGACAACACAGAAGAAATAGCAGCATCAATGCTAACGCTTGCTTCCTCAATGCGAGCTGCCATTGTTGTTGGAATCTCACGCTCGCTTCTCCACTCCAGGACACACCCACCCTGCGTCCTGATTGGACAGACCATAAATTCGGTTGGGGAAATCACTTTCAATGAGCGGGTTCCCAGATGTATGTGAGTGGAGCTGGGCGGAGCGAGACATGCATCTGGCTGTTGTCAGGTTACTCTCACTGTGCATGTGTATGAGATGGCTTTTGTTGCCAAAATTAAAAATGAATGATTGTCTGCGATAGGAAGGCTAAAAAAATATTTTCTTCCGTCTTCTGATGTATTATTTTAAGAATAATCATACAGAATCAGTAAAGGCAGGTCAACGAACAAACTAGAGTGGAATTAGTGGTCTTACTTTTCTTGCGATTTTGAGCAGTAGATGTGCTGTTGGATGCACTGTCCTCCTCTTCTTTGGGTTCTGCCTTCACCTCCGGCTTCTTGTCTTCAGTCTCCATTGGTTCCTGCTTTGGTTCTGCTGCATCTGTTTCTTCCTTCTTCACCAGGGGGGGTTTGGTTTCATCATCCTGCTGAGAAAAAGGAATCAAAAGCAACATTTATATTTGTAGCTGTGTTTAAAAAATAACTTTTTTTTTAATGCAACATGCTGTGTATACCTCCATCTTTACATCATCTTGTTTCTTGCCAGGTTTGCTGTCCTCTTCCTCCTCCTCTTCTTTGACTTCAGATTTGACTTCAGAGCTGCTCGTGTCAGGCAGGGCCTGCTGGGAGCTCAGTTCAGCCACAGAGCCAGGGGTAGGTACTCTGTTATCGATACCAGCTGCGGCCTGCGATAACTTAAACGAGTCAAACAGAACTTATTAAATAAATATAAATTATGAGACACATTAAAAAAGCAAACATATGACCAGACAGGAGCTGGAATCTAAACCAGCATAGGTAGAAGCTTGTTTTTAGCACTCGGGAAGAACAAGGATCTCACCGGTGTACTAGGGTGCTGCGGCTGCACAGAGGTGGGCTGCTGCATCTGGCTGGGAGGTTCAGAGGGTGGCTGCATGGGGGTCAGAGGCTGGGAGGGGTCTGGAGGAGTGTTCATGGGTGCAGAAGGACGAGAAAGGCTACTTGGAATGTGGGTAGGGGTGGAGGAAGGTCCTGCTGTGGAGCCGGGGGTGGAAGGCTGGGGTGGCACCTGGGCCTGGGTGGGAGCATGTTGCTGCTGCTGGCTGACGTTGGGTGGAGGGGGGGTGCCACGGTTGGGCTGGGTGGAGGGTCCAGAGGGAAGCTGGGGGCCCAGTGCATTCAGAGGGAGGTTAGAGGTTTGTTGTTGCTGGAAAAAGTGGGGCAAACTATTAGCCTGGTAAACTTTCATAAAGCAGACAGACGAAAAGGCTACAATCACAGAACAACCCAGACCAAAGAGGGTTTTTTCTAGTCTGTTTTACTAAATTAAAGATCATCTTACCTGTGCAACAGCAGCCTGTGGCATAGTCTGTCCCATACCTATATTCACATTCATGGCTCCACCTGCAGAACCAGGATACTGACCCTGCTGCAGGTACTGGCCTTGGGAGGCTGGCTGAGACAGCATGTTATTAGCATGATTACCCATCATGCCTTGGTTTGGAGGCATTCTTGATGGGGACATGCCCATCTGAACAAGAAGAAAAATTGAATTAAGTCAGTGCTCCAAACAAAATTAAAATGCTTTTCCCTGATTTCTCTTTATCTAGTCCAACATTCAAACAAACTTTAACATGTTTTATCACATTTGTTAGGTACTGTACACCTTTATGTGCATTTTAGGTTAAAAACTTTTAAAATAAATCGTCTAGAACTGCAGAAACAAAACTGAAACACAGAAAAAGATCCAACGTTTGGTGCAAGAAAAAAATCCTAATTTGAGGATTAATCACTTTTTAGCAAGCAAAAATTTGTTCTTTTTAGATAAACAAAGCCTTTAATAATTGTACTATTAAACATAACATTACCAGAGGTGACAGTAACAGCTTAAAGTGTGAAGTGAAACCTCCTGTTCTAAAGCCTATAATATGATTATGCACATCACGTATCAAAGGGTTTCATATATCTACCCATGAATGTAAAAAACTAAAATCCTATAATGTATTCAAATGGTTGTAAATCGTAATTTTAACACAATGAGAGCAACAAAAATGCTTAGGGGGAAAAAAAAGAGAAAGGAAACAAATCTCACCACTGGAACAGAGTTCATGTTCATCTGCTGTGGATGGCTCATTGGGGAGGGAGCCCTCGCTCCCATGGGTGCCTGAGGCATCTGCGTGTTCTGCATTGCCATTGGGTTAAATTGATTGATTCCTGTGGGAACAAATTTATATACAATTACATACCTCTTCAGGGGAGTTGACGTAATTTAATAATTCGATGCCCTACTGAGGCTGGCACAGGTATTAAGCCACATGAATTAAAGAGACGATCAACAATCCAAGAGGCATTACAAGACAGCTTTTTACCGTTATGTTTGCACTTATGGTTTTGAAATCCATCAACATACATGACAACAGAAGGGGTAAAAAAAATAAGTTGTTGTGTTTTTCTTTTTTTTTTTTCCCAAAATACCCCCTGCTAAGAGAGATGTGACATACCTTGATCCACCTGCATACGGTTCATCATTTGATTTGGCATGTTGGGCATTTGTGCAGGCCCATCTGCAAGAAGCCAGCATAGAACATGCGTAAATAAAGATTGCTATCAAAAAATACAAACATGTGAGCTGTTTATAAAATAGGTCCTATGGGTTATGTGGTACTTACTTTGAGGTCGAACAGCCTGACCGGGGCCCATGCTGTTGGGCTGAGCCATACCAGGCTGCTGGGGCCCAGCCGTCCCCATCAGAGGCTGTTTCTGAAGCCGAGAGCGTCTCTTCTCCTCCAGCTCCTTTTGGATCTTGTAAATTTTTTCAGCCAGGAAATGGTAATACTCATCCTATTAAGAGGACAATTAAACCATGAGATCAGGAAAAGAGTAAAAAAAAAATCAATTATTGAATCGTTATGATACAAAAAACAACTAGGTGCGTTAAGATTCTTTTACCCTGCTGTTTGCTGATTCATACATATCTCCCTCAACTTTGCGAGCATAAGCCACCAAGTTCTCCATCCGCCTGTCCTTCAGTGCAGCAGGGTCCGGAGTGGGAAATATGGCTTGTACTCTGCAGGGTTAAAAATTTGACTTATCTGCTGAACCATTTGGTTTGCAAATTGAAACATTCTTATATGTTAGACTTACAGTTTGTGCACCAGGTGGGTGCGGAGGTCCTGAGTCACGTGCTCATGCCAGGCCTTTCTTACCCCTGATGCAGAGAGAGGGGTGGCAGCAGGCAGGTTTCCCATTCCTTCTACTACTGATCCATCTGACAGCAGCTGACTGCAAGACAGATCACAGATTTTTTTTTTCGGTTCAGACACATTTGATTTAAAAAAAATAATAAATAAATAAAAAAGTATATCAATGTTTGATTATGAAGAAATTCTAACAAGGCTTACTTGTTGAGCGTAGAGGGGAGAGAGGAGTCAGAGTGCAGGCCAGTCTGGTCTGAGGAATGGGCACCGAGGCCTCCTGCCATCTGGTTCATCTGGTTAGTGCCTAATAAACGCAGATTAACAAAGGTTTATCTACAAGCATCTACATGCGACTGGAAAGTTTGATTAAAAAAAACTAAATGTTTTGATTTTATACCAAGTGGGTTCATATTTCGTAGCTGATGCCCCTGCGGGTTCTGCTGAGCTGGACCCTGACCCTGAGCAGGGGACTGGTTTCCATATGGAAGGCCTAGAGCTGCATAGGCCCTCTGCATAGAGCTGGGGTCGATGTGAGTAGAAGCAGTGTTGATGGCTGTGGCACTAGGCTGGCCAGGTACGACTGTACTGATGGCGTTCTGCAGGCTGGCTCCTGGAGAACTTAACATTGCTGGAGAGAAAAGGATGCAAAAGTTATTTAGTAAAACCATATTTAAAAAAGATATTAAAGTAAAGTAAGTAGGCAAATTTTGCATCCTGCGATTTTATTCATCCATACATAGAAAAAAACCTGTGCTGGTAATTACGGTCAAATTAGTTATGCATTGGGTCTTTTTTCTGCTTTTAATTGATTAAAAAAAAAAGAAAAATCAACACCGGTTAACGATTATTTCAACATTACTGGCAGAAAAACATAAAAACCAAGCAAGAAATGATGTCTTTTGTCTGCAATTGCATCACAAACATCATTAAAAAGACTTTTCCCACAAATGGAAAAAAATAAATAACTATATATATATATATATATATATATATATATATATATATAAATATAAATAAATAAAATACAGTGTAAACTTATTTTCTTAATAAAAAATAATCTTAGTTATTTATAACTTGTAAAAAGCATAACTAAAACTAGAACAGAAAAATAACAGAAAATGGCAGCTGTGGAACGGCTCATGTAAAACCTGTGCGCAGCTCTTGCTGTGTTGATTGCTGACTGTGAGCATGCTGCCTCTGTGGGGGATTTAAACCTGTCATAGTGGCTTTTAACCAATTAGAAAGCATGCTGTCCTGAGACCCTGCCCCCACTAATAGCAGAGACACTGAGCCCCTCCCCCGGGTGTCACATTACAGCCCTCCCTTTCTAGAGGAATCCTCTCACTGTCGGAGCTCAGAGCTAGCGAGCCAGCACAGACGTGCAGCAGGAAAAACACAACCTGCAGGTGGCACCACTTCATTCTACGCTCACACACTTCCTTGAGGCTCATTGCTGTTCGTTTGGCGATCTTAAAATGTTTTAATAAATAGCAACAAAGCAGATGTTTCAGGAGTTACTTACGCTGCTGATTTCTCTTATCACTTGCATTCTTTAAAGGCAAGCAAACTGGGCAGTCGTGCCGCGTACAGTTCTTCCAGTGGGAGATGATCTGTCTGGATGATGCACAGTGAGCCACTGAAGGAAAAATGAAAGCAAACATTTCACCCTCAGAGAGGAGCGTCAACCAACAACACATATGGAGACTAAGACAACAACAACAATAAAAAACAATGTGCTATAATAAAACTAACATGAAATTATACATTTGAATTCATGTCACTTTAAATTATTTTCAAAGCTGATAGGGCATAAAC
Organism: Cyprinodon tularosa; assembly: GCF_016077235.1. NCBI lineage: Eukaryota > Metazoa > Chordata > Actinopteri > Cyprinodontiformes > Cyprinodontidae > Cyprinodon > Cyprinodon tularosa. Next base: position 1,029,036 of record NW_024039507.1, on the reverse strand, counting down.
ACTGAGGTCTAAAGTTCACAAATGCTGGGTATCTGATGGAAGCTGCTGGGGACAAGTGCAAACATATTAAATGTAAAAACAACCATCCTTACAGCAGTTTGAAGCGATTAAATTAATGTTTGCTCATGCTGTCTGTCACCAGGGTTCACCCAGTCAGCTGAGGTAACTGGCTCCACTAAAGCAATAAAACACAAGGATACAACCTTTCGGTTTTATACTCTGCAAAGCAGTGTAACTGACTGGAAATCACACTGAACAGACATTAAAACAACCTTCACCAACATCTGTCCTCATAACACTTTGTTTTTCATCCCAATGGCTTTTAACATTTTCTCCTATCAGTTATAAAAGTCATTCATCAGCAATGCTATAATATTGCATTATATTGTCAGCTCATCTACAGATTTTAACATGGAGAAGACTTTATCAAAGGTCTAAACAGAGTCAGGAAGGGGGGAAAAATAGACTTAAATGACTTTGAACGCAGAGTGATTAGTAACAGTGCAGATGGGCCACGCTGGAGGCCACTTCTGTTAGCCAAGATGGAGAAACTGAGGCTTCAGTTCACCACTACGGCACTATAATAAGGCACAACACCATTTTTGCACTCTGCATCACCACTACTGGGAAGAGTGTCATGGTGGTGTCAAAACAATCAGCATTTTAATAATCCAATACTAGAAAACAGTTTTCAAAAAAAAAAAAAAACTTGTTCCTAAATATAGACCCACTGACTCCTTCACATTTCCCCAAGTTTTTGGACTTCTTACAGCTTCAATAGCTCACCCAACACAATGCAATGGTTTTAGATTTCATCATGGAGAGTACATAGTTGTTGGGTTATTTTACACACCAGCTGAAAACATACTCTCTTGCAGAGAAGGCAATCATAATGCAGTTGTGTCACCATACTTTTCTTTGGAGGCATAAAAGAATAAATGAATGTAGAACTATGCCACATATCAGCTTCACTAAAGACGCAAGCATATGTCAATGGATTCTGATGTTTGGGAGCACCTTTAAAGGGTCAGCAAAGCACCTTTATTTGCAGCACTGAAGCAGCACACCTTCATAACAACACAAGCTGATGCTATTTGTCTAATATAAGCTTTAGATATACTGGCATGATCCAGTCTACTGTGAAACCAATCAATGCAAGAAAATCTCCCTTAGCTGACGACTCAGTTAGCTACTAGACAGTGAAGCAACAAAACAAAACAGTGCACCCCCTCCATTACTCCTCCGTTAAGCTATAAAAGCCCTGATGGCTCCTAACACAGGTAGACTGAAACTGATGGAGCAGGAAAAATAGTAGGAACTTGTAGCAACCAACATCACTACTATAGGAAATCACTACAATGTTTTGCAAAATAACCAGAAAGATAGATGATGTACAGGCCAGCAGAGGATTGCTTTGCAACACAATTTGTTTGCACCAGATCCATGTTGTTTGGAAACATTTAAGTGTAGCATGATCCTTCATTTGTTTATCAGTCGTAATATGTATTTGGTAGTCTTCCAGAACCACCTTAGCTGACGTCCTGAGTAAGGGATGATCAGTGGCTAAACTATGAGCTCATACCCTTTCCTCAAGGAAGAACCCAGCCACCTACCAGAGGAGGCTCATTTCAGCTGCCATATACATTGACAAAGATGATTTTCTTTGGGACTGGATATTTATCTTGTGACTGCAGGCAAGAGTTGGAACATAATCCACTCCATATGTTGTGATCTTTGGTGTTTGGCTCGACACCGACAAAATAAAGCAGTAGAGATAATACTGCAGACGATATCTACATCCATCTATCCACCTTCTGCTTCATTCTACCATAATCCCTGAACAAGACCTCAAGAAGTGAATAGAGTAGTGGACGTTTGTCTCAATATACTCTGAATGCCAACCGGCCAGTCAAAGCTATTCAAAATGTTACAACTGTTTAGTGTAGATGCTGTAACTAAAGGGGAAAAAAACTCAAAAGATTGCTCATCTCAATATCAGTATGAATTTCAATAGAAGAGAAGCAACTTTCGTCAAGATATACAGGAAGGTTCATTAGCAAATTAAAGCAAATTAACATGAAGATACAAAACTTAATATCGTACGTTGATGTTATGCACTGGCTGTAGTAAACAGGAGGTAGAATTAGCAAACTAGTGTGGACCAAGTTTTTAATAAAAGTATTGTAATCTGGCAAGTTTTACTTTATAATTTGAACTAGTCTTAGACAAATGTGATTCTAATGTTGCAGTCAGGACAGTAGAAGAGGTGGAAGCAGCTGATTAGGTAAATATTTGTGCGATTTCATCTCTTCTGTAGTGTAATTACACTTTGTTTTGAAAATACTTAAAAAAAAAAAAAAAAAACACCTCAAGCGAGCATAAAATCTTTTTTGCAGAACTTAAGTTTATGCAAATTTTGCTGTTTCTATTCTAATGCGATAACTCAAATTGCATAAAAAAAGTTAATGGAAACATGTCTAATGAATGACATCAAAGTTGCAGTTTTCTACAAAAAACAAATGTATCTATAATCTCTACTGTAAAATTGAGACTGTTATTAAAATCATGTTATTCTTACCAAAATATATTTGATGCTAACCAGTTTATATCTCAACTAAAGCATTTAGTTAAAAAAAAAAACAAAGAAAAAAAAATTTATATTGCTTTTATTCTCCATTACTCACCCTGGCAGGACTTGCCAGCCTGGCAGTGAGTCATATGGTTGAGTACGTTCTTCATGGTGCGGCAGTGAGGCAGGGTACAGACCCTAACTTCTCCGTTGGCCTGTTCCCTCCGTTGGCACTTGTGTGCGTGGAGCAGCAGGACCAGCTGCTGCTGAATGAGTTTTCTTTTTTCAGGGTCGGCAGTCGGGCCTCCGGATACGCCGCCGGTCCCAGGGACCATGCCCATAGATGCTACTTGCTGCATTTGGGACTGCAAGGATGCGGGAAAAAAAAAAGTTATTGTATAGATTACATCCTTAAAAAGACAGGTATAGATATTGTAAATCTCAAGAATTAAAACTTGCAATAGAATCATTAGCAGTGGAAATAGTTTTATACACTCATTGCAAAAAACAGGTGAGTGGAAGAAAGTAGAGATGCACCGATCCAATTTTTTTTTTTTTTATCCAATCCAATACTGATACCCGGGCTGAACATATCAGCCGAATTCCAATTACAATCCAATTCAACTGTTAATTTACGGTTTATTTTGCCAGACCTTGAAAAAAGAACATTGTTAGAAAAGGTAAATTAACACAGATATAAATTTAGATGTTTTTTTATTAACAGGCAGCAAAAAAAAATAAATAAAAGCTCCATGTAAAGTACACTGGATTGGATCTTCGATATCAAATCAACGATATCCGATCCAATTAATTAGTCAATATCAGAGCAGATATCTAATCCAGGTATCGGATCGGTGCATCTCTAGAAGAAACACCTAAAAATCAAACAAAAATAAGCTAGAGATTAGATATTGATCATAGTGAAAAATCCCAACATGTAAATCAAACTCACAAAAGTTAAAGTTTGAAATTACCAGACGATTTCCCTTTTCCTTAGCTACAAACAATCCACACGGATTATTTTAATCTTACACAATAAATTCTGCTTTATTACTTGGCGGCGAATCACTAATTTGTATTTAGTCCTTTTAAAAGACTACAGTTAGACATAAAAAACTCAAATATTTATAACTACTCAATAATGCTCCATAATATCTGCAAGACATTAAAACCAACACTTGTGTTTGCGTTTGTTTGTTTTTAAGTTCTTTAGGATAGAAAAAAGCTACAAAAACATAAGCAGGTAGTGGTTCTTGCACGGATTTAAACCCTCACCATGTTTGGCACATTCCCAGCTCCCTTTAACTCAGGAGGGAATGGGGGCAGGTTGTTAGAAAGGGCCGACTTGTTCTGGAGTTGTTGGGCATTGACCCCCGCTGTCCCCATCTGCTGCACCCCGGCCTGGCCATACTGCTGGCCAAAGGGAGCTCCAGACATCGGCATCTACATGAGATAAAAAAAAAACAATGGTTAGTTAAAGTATGATTTTAAGGATATTGCAGCTTCTGAATTCCCATCCAAATATCTGGCTGGTACTTAATTTGGGAGCTTGGTTGGTGGTTTCTCTTGACGATATTATAACACCCTTGACAACAAGAGATTTTACTCAAAGTGCCAAATTTGTGAGTCATGAAACTAAGTGGCAGAAAGCTAGACTGATCATCCATGGCCAAATGTTTCTCCTCTCTGATATATGTCTTGTTTCACCTATTTATTTGCAATTCTTTTGCATGGCTAAAAAGTACCAACAGGTTTTAAATTAAGTTTCTAAGCATGTAGTTTGTGTTGTTTTGTTTAGCTAATTATAAAGGGTTTAAAAAAAAAGCTACACAATTTTGCAATCCAACACCACAAAAGCAGAACGAAGATATGCAGCCAATTCTGGGAACTGAGAAGTTGGGATATTTGGTGATAAGTTGAATTAGATATTCAAACAACTCTTCCAAAAAAGTCCTAAAATTGTGTTTCCACGAACAAGATTCTTCTGTGTTAATGCTGTTTAACAGGACTGTACAGTGCATATGTTTGAACAGCATTTCCCCCTTAAAACTAGATTGATGAGAGCAGGAAAAAATTACAAATGGGAGCATGCGTGCAAGTACAGATTTCACGCCTTTCATTTGTAATTTGCTCCTTAAAAAAAGTTGGGTTTAATTTAAGTAAGGTATCCACTCATCTTTTATTAAAATTTAAGAAAGGAAAGAAATTTCATATAGGCAAATAGCAAATTAGTATGGGAAAAATTCTTAAACCAGTTACGAGAGATCACGGTTGCCTTAAAGATTTCTGGCAGCGGCACCTAATGCGGAACAATAGTGTGCACACAGGTATCTCCTTATTGGCACACAAACAGAGAAACGCTGTGAGAATGTGAACCCTGTCAGTGTTGACTGACATCAACACACAGATCAATACGTGCACAGGTGAGCAGTGTTGCCAACTTTGTCACTACGGCTGTGTCTGAACGTCCGCCATAACCACAACCACTATATAGAGGTTACGCCATTTTATACGAGTGTTCAAATGTCTAGTGGTTGAAAAAGTAGTGGATTCAAAATTTTTCACAATGCACCTTGAAAAGAAGTGTGCAACCATGGTGACTAGACGGGCAGATTGATACCATAATACATTGTAGGAGCTCTCCCCGCAAAGCTTCTCTATGTTGCCCTATTGAACATGAGCCCTAGATGTGAAAAAAACTGCTCGGATACCCCTGAAATGAGAAGTGGGATGTCAAAATAATATTTGTAACTAGAAACTAGAAATTATAAGCAAGGATTCATTTTAATTAAAAAATTGTATTGCCCCTGATTTTTTTCTTTGCTCCTAATTTGTTTCATTGGGAGCACTCGTGCTCCTTGTAAAAAACGGTAAAGCCCTGTTTGGCCAAGTCTAGGATTGAGCTTCAGCGAGCCATTTTTTTTTCTCTCAATCCATAACAATACCTGGGCTGAGCAATTCAGCCATACCCAATATTGATTCGATACTACTGTTGAATAAACTATATACCTTGTGATGCAAGTGAAGGCATCGGGCATGACAAAAAAAAAATAGACATGTTGACCTCATAAGGTGAAGGAACAGGAACAATAACTGGGCTATTTTGGAGAGAGAAAGTGAAACGGAATTTTCCTTAAATGCCATTACAGAAACTCAACACAGTTATCAGCAGTTTGTGTGGTTCCACATGCTTATATGCATGTTTGAAAACATCAGGGCACAGTCCTCATGAGACGACAGATGGTGTCCTGGGGTACTTTGTCTGAGATCCTTACCAGGGAAACTCTGAGCTCCTGGACTGTCTGAGATACAACCTGGTGGTGAGGTTCAAGAGTTGTTATAGCCCAGCCAGAATCATAGCTTCATCCTTTGGAAACTGTCTGCATATTCCTGCTACAGGATCCACTACACCAGCAAAGTGCCTAAGAATGGGACTAAGGATTTGATCCCAACAAATACTAGGTAATCAGGATTTCATGGTTTATTCAGTACAGATCTGAGTATCCCTCCATTAAATGCCTACCCAGACAAATGCTGACTAGCATTTCTCCACCGGAGAAAGGTGGAATCCACTCTTTAGGTCGGTGGCAAGTCCTTGTCTCAAGTGGAGGAGTTCAAGTATCTGGGGGTCTTGTTCACGAGAGAGGGACGGATGGACGTGAGATCGATAGACGGATCAGTGTGGCAGTGATGTTGTCGCTGTATCGGACTGTCGTGGTGAAGAGGTAGCTGACTCGGGGGCAAAGCTCACAATTCACTGATCAATCTACGTTCCCACCCTCACTTATGGTCATGAGATCTGGGTAGTGACCGAAAGGACAAGATCGGGAATACAAGTGGCCGAAATGAGTTTCCTTTGCAGGGCGGCTGGGCGCACACTTCGAGATCGGGTGAAGAGCTCAGTTACCAACTTGTTTTTAGCTTTGATCAACTTTTGGAGCTTTGCACAGAAAAACACTCACTTAAATTTCTGATATGATCCAGATTCACACATCCTTCAATATTTAAGATTATCGGGTTGGATCTTAGCCCCACACTAATCGCAAATCCCAAGGTCCTCCAAACAGATGCCCTCCGACTTTGGAATCCAACGCCTCCTTTTCTTACAGTCTTTGCTCTATTGATGCGTTTAGTGAGCATCTAAAGACATTCTTTTATAATAGGGCTGTTAAAAAGATGAGGCTCTATTACAGATTTTCTATAATGTTTTTGTTTAAATGAATGTATTTATTTAGTGTAAATGTTTAATTGCATACCTATATGTACATTTTTATTTAATTCATCAAAGAATCAATTGCTCTGAAGGCTGTTATTTTGAGTGAATTTTAAAAGGTGTTTCTGAATGCTAATAAAAAAAAAAGATTTTATTGGATGTAAAATTAGCATGAAAAAAAAAAAAAAAAAAAAATATATATATATATATATATATATGCATGTATATATTAATTTCCAATTCCATACAGTGTATTATCTTTTGACCAACATTAAAATAAAAGGGTTTTTGTCTAATTTGAGGTTTGCAGATGCATGAGGGTTCATCATTTTGTTTGTTTAAAGGTATTGCTTGATTCCCATTTCAAATGATGAGCAATAAAAGCTTTCAGCTGGTAGATATGTCCTTTTTTAAATTGAGTTGGTGATGCTAACATTTTTAAGTGAAACACGGGTAATGGAATTAAAAGAATTCTTACTTTTTAGTATATAGCTACGTAGGATATAGTTTAAAGAGCTATATCCCTAACTTAAGTATTTTTTCCTCACTGTTTACTAGAAGTAGTTGATTGAGTAAACAAATTATGTATCTTCATTCAATAGTTTCACAGTTGCAAGAAAATCTAAAGCCCATGGTGCCAAAAGCCATTTTAGATTTGAAGTCAAACTTCACAGAAAATAGAATTATGCTTGTATTTACAATAAATCAATTAAAATAATTTAAGAGACTTTTGCAGCTTAAATTGTTTTCATCTACTGCGCCTTAAGCAGCAGCCCGACAGAGCAGGCCCTGCCCAGTCTAAAGAAAAAGGGTACGTGACACACGCAGAGAAAGACCAGCTTGCACAACAAATGAGTACTGCACTGCTGCCTGTCTGCCTGCCTGCCCTTCCCCCTCCCCTTCACATAAACCCACAGATGCTTGTCTGCCTCTCATTCACACATCCAGCCTCTTACCAATGGCTTCTCCCCCTTGATGAACTGCCTTTATCATAGGATTGTCTGCCTGGAAGAGGAAGGCACACAGCAACTGAAAGCTGCCAGCGTCTTACCATTCTCAGCTTGTGAACATTTTATCTCAAGTGGCATTAGGAAACACAATGCTAAAGGAAACTTTGTGATTGAAAACGTGTTTGCAACCACATTGTCATTTCTTATCTTCAAAATTTTTTAAGTGTTTAGCAAAAAACAATTATTACAATTTGCACCCATTAAGCCCACACCGATAACTAAATCTTTACCTCCAAAACCAGAAAAGATCGACTGAATTAGCTCTGACATAATAAAACTTAACATATGACATTTCCCTTTTGGACCATCTAAACCTTAATTGTTTTGGTTTACTTTGATTTCTCATTACCTCAAAATTGTTGATCAAAGAAATGGGAGACAAACTAATTAAATAATTATCCTTTCAAACATAGAAAATGCAAACAAAAATGTGACACCTTGTTTTTATGCTGTTATACATATACTGTCCAATGGTTTTCTTTCACTACCCCCTACATTTCCCTCCATTCATCTTCATAACAACCCACAGGCTTCCTTGCCTCACTAAAGAAAAGCATCCCCAAAGCATGATTCTGCCACCACCATATTTCAGTGTTGATTATGAGCGCAGGAGAAAGAGCCCCAGGCAGTGTTTTACATACAACAAAACAAGTTTGATCTCATTTCACCAAAGTTACTACTTCCATGCTCCAAGCCATCTCAAGACTTGAAGCAAACTGTAAATGACACTTCTGTTAACAGTGGCTTTTCTTCTTGGCACATTTAGATACAGGTTAGATTATTTAAAAGTGCAACTAAGGCTATGTTCACACAGCAGCCAGAAGTGACCCAAATCCGATTTCTTGCCCATATGTGACCTGCATTTGATCTTTTCACGACAGTCTAAACAACACAGATCTGATTTTTTCCAATGCAACCTGAATCTGACACATATTGGATCTTTTCAAATGCGACCTAAGTGTGAACGACCAGGTTGCATTCAACCGACCTGAACGTCATAAATACCAGACATAGGTCACTATTCTGCGTATTGCTACACAGAAGTGGCAAGAAAAACAACAACCATGGCAGACGACAATGTTGAGGGTAGTTTTTATGTTTAACCATCTTGAAAAGATTGTGTTTTTAAGTTTGGGAAAGATCGCTGGATGCGCTCCAGTATTACCATCCATGTTTACTTCCGTAAAGACAGTTTAAACACTGCAAGTACTAATACAGCTCAGTTCCTGAACACAGATTCCAGCTCATAGCTCACAATATGCCAGCAGAAGAAAACAGGGACACTAAAGGGCTGGCTATACTCCCCGCAGCAGTGTGTCGCAGTGAGCTTGTCGCAGATATTTTTGTTTTATGCCCAATATATTGAAGCTTGGTCTAAGCTATGTTATTCCACGCCACAACACAAGAAAGACAATCACGAATTAGCTGTGGGTCTAGCTATGGCCGAGGTAGTGAGGAAGTGGGGGCAAGTTTGTGCGACAATGGAGGGACATGAGGGCGAATAAGAGCGGGGATCCAGGAGGAAAAAGATGGTCCCAGCATTCTCGCGCACCCTGCTGTTCTAGCTGGTCCAACATCACGAGTCGTTTTCCACAATGGCGGTCATACAAACAAAACAAGCCGGTAAGGTACCATACAGGAAATATGAATAGTGTAGTGTGGATGTAGATTTGACCAATCAGATGCCTTCTGTCTGCGGTGGAGGTGCAGCAGTGTGTGCAGAAGGGGCTGGGGCACATTTGTATTTACTGCGACACACACCGACTACCTGGTTTCTTAGTATAAATCAGCCTTAAGGCAGAGGAGGCAAAGTGCTGTTTTATACTTGGAGGACAAATCCTACAAATAATCATATTTTGTTCATATTGGGGTCATATATTTTCTTACTGCATCTGCCAGCCAAACCTCATACTATCTATTACATAACATATCACATACAGATTTCCTCACCTAAAATAAAGGTGGGAATTTCTGACTTAAAAACAAAGTTTTTGCAGTTTGACAAAAATTATGCATACTTACATTAAACACAGCAGTAGCTTGTTTTCCACTCACTGTTTTAGGTATGTAAATAAATAATATAAATATATATAAATAAATCGATATTAGGAACTGGGAGATCGATATTATACCGGGCATTCAAAAATCACGATATATCGGCAAATAAAATTTTTTCCCACATCACTGGCAACACTACAACACCGAAAAGAAATTCTTCATCTCATAAGCAGATATTATCATTTTTATAACATGGAAAAAATATTTCAATTTAATAAACTAATAATTTACAATTATTGCAAAGTATATATATATATTTTTTTTTATATCTGTGATAAAAATAAGAGAGGGATATAAAAAAATGTATGACTCCCTTTTTAGATCTTTGTTTATAGAAAGTACTGCAATTAAACTTTTTTTTAATTGTTTTTTTGTTTTTTTACTAAAGCTCGGTATGAGAGGACAACAGGTAAATGAATTTCTGAATGACATTCTAGAAAGACATGAGGTGCATGTCTGCACAGGAAAGGAGGGGCTTGTTTCATGTGGTGACGTCTGCTGTAACGATGTCAGTAACAACTAGCCTGTTGGTTTAATCTTGGCTTTCTTTCAAACCACAAAAGCCCTGTATCTCTCAGACAAGCGGAGGAACTATTTCTCACATTGAGCACTTCAAAGTGCTTGAAACTGGAGATATTCAGAGACAATGAAACCAGCAGACATAACGTAAACCACCTCTCACTCAAAGATCTGTGTTTATGTACAGAGGCAAAGGTTTTTATGCAACATTTTCATCACTTAATCCCTTTTTGACATTTAAATGCCAAAAACAGAGTAATAAACTAATCAGCACCTCCAGAATCCAAGCAGAATATTCCTAAAGACATGTAAACATGAAACATTTCTAACCTGATGGAGAGTTTATTCGGATTACTTATGTCCATGTAAACATAGCTAATGACTCAATACAATTTGCTGGGTTTCCTTGGACTCTTTGAAGTTTTTAACCAATCTGTATGATTTGAATGAACTGACACTATAAAGTGTTTTGAAACGACATATGCTACATATTGGCGTTTGACAAATAAACCTATTTGACATCCTCCTAAAGGAGGGCAATGGCGCCTGCAGCCAACACTGAGCTGTATCTAAATACACTAATGGAAGATTTATTGAAAGAAAAAAAGTCTGGTAGAAAAGCATCAATATCAAAGATCAAATACAGTTATTTTCTACAAAAAATTATTTTCTGTAAAAATTCCAATTATATTCTTATTAGGTTACAAATACACTTAATTTAGTTATTGGCTAATAATGTGTTCAAGTAATAAAATTCCAAGAACTCACCTTGTTCAGGTTGCCAGCTTGCTGGGCGTTCATCGAGTGCGGTGCACCCATCTGTGGCCCTCCTTGGGTTAGAGTCTCTGCCAGTACACTTCCCCCAACTCCAGGTCCAGCACCCCCTTGTGCCCCTTGCATTCCCTGGCCTTGGTACTGCATACCAGGCCCCGGCCTCCCACGACCTGCTGGTCCCATAGCACCATTAATGACCTGTCCTGCTTGGCCCATCACACCATGACCCTGGCTACTGTTCAACATAGCCGGGTTAAAGCCCATGGCCCCACTTCCTTGTCCAGTGGAAACACCTCCTTTCTGACCTTGGGGCGACTGGTGATTGGGAGAACTCTGCCCAAGGGGACCTTTACCCAGCACAGCACCCAGCTGGCTCGACATCATGCCGCCCTGTTGGGGACTGCCTGAATTGAGACCACCGCCCAAAATAGAAGAGCTTCCTGGTCGGAGGAGCTCGGAAAGTTGCTTGTGTTTGGAAGCAGCATCAGGTACAGCCGAGCCGAGACCAAGCGGCCCTCCACTTGGGCCACAATTTGCTGACGGTCCATTTCCCAACTCTCCATTAAGGATAAGCTCATCAGGAAGGTCGTTTTCCAGATCAAGCAGAGATACGAGATCTAAAGAAATAAAAGAGGGAGATAAAAGAATGGTTATAAATCATTGCTAATTATTCAATCTTTTTATACAGAACCTACAATGCTAACTGTTGGATACAGCATTTCTAGGTGCAAGAAAAGGTAAAGAAAGAGGACACTACCAATGTATTTCAGTGCTTACTTCTGAGTCAAATGGGTCAGTTATAGTTTTTCTTTTGGTCAAGATCATTATTTTTCTGTTAGAATTTCTTTTTCCTTAACTGATCGATAACAAACTACACATATTGTTTCTGGATTTGTGGTAAATATGAAAGGTGAGTAGAAAAAAAAATATACACAAACAATGCTATCTGGCTACGTTTCCTCAGCAGCCTGAAGTGACCAAAATTAGATTTTTTTTTTTGCCCATATGCAACCTGTATATGACCTTTTCATAGCAGTCTGAACAACACAGATCCGATTTTTTCCAATGCGGCCCAGGCCACTTGGCTATGTGGTCCTGAATCCGATACGAATCTGGTGTTATTAAATGCAACTGGTGTCTAAAAGGCCAGGTCGCATTCATCTGACCTGAACATCATTCATACTCAACAAAGGTCACTATTCTGCATCCTGCTATGCAGATGTGGGAAGAAAAACAACAACCATCATGGACAACAATTCGTGGGGGCAGGTTTTTTTTAACCATCTTGAAAAGATTGAGTTTCTTTTTTGGTTTTCTTTTTGAGTTTTTACGGCACTAATGGCACTTTTTCCTGACAGTAGGCCGACAGGAAAGGGGGTATGAGAGAGGGGGAGAGACATGCGGCAAAGGACCAAAGGTCAGATTCGAACCCGCGTCGGCTGCGTCAAGGACTAAGGCCTCCGTACATGGGTCGTGCATACATGCTTGTGAGGTCATTGCGTCCTCAACTGTGCAGTTGGGACACTATGAATGCAGTTCACACGGGAGATCACATAGAGGTTGCATATTTCTGGAAATGTGAACAGCAACGCCAAAAAAGTTCAGATATCACAAAAAAATAAATAAAAAGGAATTATAAACAAAAAAACATCGGAATTGATCATTAAGGCCTGAACATAGCCTCTTTGACCTTCTAAATGAATACTAACTGGGGAATTTTTACCCTCACGTTAAATGCCCCCCTAATCAGCTTAAATTGTCCTTAAAATGTAAAATTCTCTCAATGTGCAAATAAAAATATAAAAAGAACATAAAAATGAAATGACTTAATCCAAGAAAGAGCATATGTACAAATGTAGCTCACTGAAGGACAAACTAAAGTCTCATTCAGCTTACTACTGTGGAAATGGAGCTTAACATGATGCTTTAAACATTTAAATTGAATTCTTTAAGAATCCTTTAAACAAGGCGCTTAACTTAAATATACTATGAAGTTTAGAGCTGAAATCTGATTAATTGTGATTAATCGATTATTGAAATAATCAACTGATTTAGTTATCGATTAATCATTAGTATAAAGACGTTAAAACATGCTTTTAGCTGACAGACCAACCCACTTAAAGCAGCAAACATACCAAAATTTTTTAAAAAACACTGACATGTTAATTTAAGATAAAAATATTTTGTCTGTCAATATTCTCTATCCAAAACTCTTAAAATTGAAAAGTTTGAGTTTCAAAGGCTTCTATTACGGAACCTTAATAATAATAATAACGGACAGATAATCGATTAGCAAAATAATCATTAGTTGCAGCCCTAATAAAGTTATAAAGAAGGACTAGCTGTACTAAATATATTTTGTTGGGTATGATCACACAAATTGTGACTTATCAAAGAAAACAAAATTAAGCCTGTCTGTTGAAATTTTTTCCTTTTATAAATGAGCACAAGTTGGTAATTAGTTCAAATAGTGATTGAGCCAAAATGATATTTGTATAACCTTGCCAGCAAGCTGAATTCTTGCAGTAGTTATGCTTTCACAATTGCGTGACAAATCATCTTGTATGGTTTCAGTTGCAACCGTTCATGAAAAACACAATTGCAATGCAATTGGTCGGCCAATTTTTGGTTTAAGGCGGGACAAATAGCGGTATTGAAAGCAAAGCTATGCAGCATACAATCACAACAAAATAAACATTGCAGCAAAAGGAGGATGTTAAGGTAGCTGCTGATCTATCACATCAGTTAGTCAGAATCCGCGATTTCATCTTTAGAAGAGGAACAGCAAGGGTTTAAAGTGTAAGTTGTTAGGGTTTCTTACGGTGTCTGTTGATATTTTCATTTATTATAAAGATTGATTAAACCCAAACTTTGGTAGGGAGGAACTAGTTGATGCCCAATCAGTTTGGAAGGTTCTACTGAATGTCCCTCCTTTCAAATTTGTGCTACTATATAAATGTTCTGCTGCACTTCCTGTTAGTTTTCCTTTTTAAATAATAAAGTATGTATATTTGTATTTCCTATGAATTAGATTTAAATAAGAACCTGTAGAGAGCTAAGGCCAAAAACACCATCAACTGACATATTTAACAAAAGTCTTAATAGTGTGAGGCAAAGCAATCATTTGGAATTGTGTAAATAACACACTACCAATAAAAACCTGGAGTTTAAAACTCCAATCACGTGTCTATGCCACATGTAGGTGTGTATGCTTTTGTACTCAAGCCAGTAGACAACCACCCCACCCCTTCACACTCCTTACTTATTCTGTTGCCACTGAATTGGAACAAAAGAAATCCAACCCATCTCTTGATGATTTACTGTAAATATGTCTTCCTGTAAATGCACTATAATATCATCAACACCTGCCGAAATGAACAAGTAACATTACAGCTTAGATTTGAATATGTGCAATTTATTTTTGTGTTTATTACTTACATTTAAATCTTAACATTGTCAGTTATTTATTCATGCAGACTGCCATGCCTGTTGAACCTATTAGTTACTACTGTAACTTTCTTTGTAGTTCACTTTTGTTACCTACAGCCTTCAGAAGTATTTATACCACACTGATGGAGAGTCTTCAATGGCTCTTACACCATTTTGCTCTTTTGTATTGTACTTAATAATGAAAATTGTACTGATTTTGTCTAAATTTTTATTCCTCCATTCGGCCAAAAAATGAACAGATCCAAAATCACAACAAAAGGAATTGTATATAAATTCATTAGGGAAATATAATGAAATTAAATTATATTTTTAGAAATATTCTTCACCATGTTCAGCAAAGTGTTTCATTATCATTAGAAATAAACCAATACATGGTGAATACCAAGGAAATGATGCCAAATGGTGTGTTTAGGGCTTTGAAATGTTAAAGTTTGATAGTTTTCATACAACCCACCTTCTCCTTTCCCACCCTAACTCCAGTTAATTAGGAAACCATAGTATTTCAAAAAATAGATAATGATAGAGGATCCTGAAGCTCAGTTGGTGATCTATGAGCTTTTGTTTATTTGATTTGGCTTTAATACATGTTCTCTGCAACATAAATGTTAAGTTTCCAACTTTATCTCTATATAAACGTTGTGGATTTAAATGAGTGAAATATACTGAAATATAATGCTGTGTGCTGAAATTAAATACCCATACTGATATTTTCAATAATTGTAATGTTGGTGATATTTATGACAGCAGCATAGTTTCACGAAAGCCGTCTTTCTAATGACAAAGGAGTCAGAAGCATAAATTCTCTTGACAGAGTCTTTAGATCTGTTGCATGTCTGAAGAATTAAGTCTCAGCAGCAGGTTTGAAATTCGAAAAAAATACACCTGCAATGTCAGAACTGGCAGTGTTCATATGGTGATTGAGATAGCTTTGGAAACGTGGTTGTTATACAGTGCAATTAAAAAAGGTAATAAACCAAGTCCTTTCTAACAGTCATTGACGAGCAAAACAATGTCACCTGTTATAGTCTACTTCATTCTGCATTACTGTTGAAGAAACTACATTCCTCAGTTTTTACAAACTGAACATTCATGGGGAAGCAAAGAATATGGTCAAAGAGCAGATCAAAAATGTTTGGTTAAAACAATGCAAATAAAGTTAGTATGTAGAGAAATGCATCAGACAGGCAAAGCTGAACGTACCAGACTACAAACCAAGGAAGAGTGCCTACAGGCAGAACAGTTACAGAGGTTTTGTACATAGCAAACGTCTATTATAAATGGAAATGAAGAGCAGATTTGGTGAAAGAAAGTTAAAAGCTTTGAAAGAAATCTGCTTAGTGTGAAGTTTGCAGCCCTGACAAGAAAAATCATTACCAGACAACTGGAGAAACAGAACAATGCTAACATAAGTGAGCTTTACAGAGATAGCCAGAGATTAAAAACAGTCCCTGACTACTGATTTGCAAACAGCTCACTAGAAAACGTGTTTTAGAGCTACTTATTACTGCTAATCAAATGAACAATTCACAGATCTAATGACCCAAACAGCTGGTGAGATGAGCCCTCTTTATGTGCTGGGCAAATATTTGAATAATAACATAAAAATAATTAAATTCAAAGTCAAACAAATTTGAATAGAACTTTGTTTGAAATGTTAATTCATAAAGTTAAGTCTGGCTGTTCTATTCTCTAATTATCTTTAACACCAATAAAACATTGAACAGTTATCCACAGTCCTAAATTTCAAGCGTTAGTTTCATCTTGCAGCAAAAACATACTAATCAAACCATGCTTCCATTTTATGTTGACATATGCCAATTTAAAAATGACAAAATAAGGGGGAGTTTAAACCCCATTTTTTAAACTTTCAACAAATGTGTTTTACTAAGACAACTGAGGAAGGAGTACAAAACCAGTAGCTTAAAAAAAGTAAAACCATGTGAGCACTCAACAATGGCATGGTTTAGAAATTATATTAAATGTATTGCGCTGGCACACGTGTCAAATGCGAAAGATTAAGGGAAGCAGGGGAGAGAGGAGGCAAAGGGTTTCTGGGTGGTGTCCAGTGACACCCACTCCATTTCACTTCATCTCAATCAGTTCCACCAGACTAGATGTAAGCCATCTGCCAAAATATGACCAACTACGCAAAGGGTAACATTTTAAAGTGTTTTCTGTCTTTTTTCAAATGCTAACTTATATGATGATCCTCAAAGGCAAAGAAACCAAATAGACAGCCTACTAGGTGAGCAGTCCCACTGGAGAGTGGATGAAAGTTGCCTGCGGTGGCAACCAAACATTCAGCTATACAAATGAAAACAAGCCTGACACTGGCCTGTGGCCACGGGCACAAACACATACTGACACGAGTCTGGAGCGCCATAAAAAACTGTCACACATTAACATAAACATCAAAGTCTGCTAATCTACATGCGTGAGCAACAGCTCAGCGTGCGTGTTTCTCCGTCCGGTTGCCAAAAAGGAAAATTAGATACAATTTATCTAACCAAACATCTCAAGCAAACAAATACTTTATTCAATATAATTAATTTCAACTTAAGTGATTAATACAAAATGAAAAATATATTACATATTTCTCATTTAAATGTAGAAATACTAATCAAGTTTGGTTTTATGCAGTGAACATTCATATGAATACTACCTGCAGGCCTCGACATTAAACCACTTGTCCTTCATGCAATGAAGGATGAGGTCTAACTTGCCAATAGGCTGAGCCACCATGTCTAAAATGCAAAAATCAGAAGCCCTAGATGAAAACAACCAATCCATAAATCACACTTAAACAAATACTAACACACGAGCTAATAATATATACACAATCTGAAAAGGGAAAGACAAGGAAAAACAAAAGAGGAAACAGGTCCAATAAAAATGACAATATGACATCCTAATTTTTCAATGAATTTATTTTTTTCTACCTGCCAACCCACTTCTGATAAAACTGAACCATGTCCTGCAGTTGCAGTTGCACTACTGGGTTACTTTTGGTTAATAATAATGATCAGAAAAAGTTTTACCATTTAACTCAACTTTGAACCAAATAAAAAATACCGGACAAGCCAAAAGGTTTGGATTTCCTGTTTTTCAAACTGCTGAGCCAAGGTTAAATTAACTTCAGAAAAACTGCTGCTTATATACATTTTCTTTCATGCTATTCTGCTCCATAACTGTTCGACGGTAAAAGTCTGTGTTTGAGTCAGCAACTATTCGCCGCATCATGGAAGAAGGAAAATGTTTCAATGCACAAACAATTAATTTACTAAATTTACCAGATAAACTGTTTGAATATTTCGGGTCAAGAGATTTTAAATCTTAAAAAGAAAAAATTGCCAATTGATAAGGCATCAATTTTATGTCAAACAGACCTACTATTCCATACCATGGTCTTCTGGAGTTTTTCTTTTCTTAAATAACCAAATTTTAAGCTGGTGTCAGGACTCTATAATGTCCCCAATAATCAAAGATCAATAATCAAAGTCCTCTCCATGACTCTAATCTTTAGCTTGCTCCACAGATTTTTTTTGTAATTTAAGCTGGGACTCGGGCCGTCTCACTTCAAAATGTTTATATAGCTTGCATCCACAGAGAACAGCAATCGTAATTGTAAACTGTAATCTCTGCCAAATAAATCATCTCTGCCAAATAAATCCTTCAGTTGTTTTTTTTTTTTGTGAAACAATGTTAACAGGGTTCCTACAGCATAAGGCAAGTTAAATTCAAAACTTTTTAATGCCACTTGAAATAAAAATTTAAGACCAAATTCACAAGAAACACAAGAAAAACCTGCTTGCGACAACTTAACCCAAAGGTTTAGTATAACATAAACCACTGCAGTAATGTTTCAAATTTTGAAAAACTTCCCATATAGGATCACTCTCAATCAAACCAAACAGTTCGAGTAACGCATTTCTACTACGTAGAGCTCACTGATTCACGTACTCTTATGGTAGACTTTAAGCCAGGCATATATTGTGTGATTTTTTTCAATTGTTGCACGCAGCTAAACCCTGCGGTTTCATCGTACAGTTTGAGTTCACAGCTCACGATGCATGTTCATCCCAATGCTCTGATGCGATTTACCTGCTCACACTGTACATCAAAAAAAAAACACGTCGGACTCAGCTCCGCAGTGAGATGGAGCTACTCTGACTCTTCTATCCTGAAGCCAAATGAGTAGAAGAGGAATATGAAGCTCACTAGAGTGAAACGCGCTGCCTTGGCAATTTGTGCAATTTTGTGCTGAAAGTATTAAAAAGAAAAGGCGACGACGTATTTCGACACAGACATGGCTGAGCAAACATGGCTTCCATGATCCGTCAATTTTACAGAAAGAACTCCATTTTACCTGCACCCTCGCCATGCTTCTGTGTTTACATCTGAGAGGAAGAAGAAGAATCCTTGTTTGCGCATGCCCACGTGTTTGATTTTCTCCCGTTCTCACAATTTCTGATTGGGAAGAGGTCGTGAGAGGATGATCGCCCTTCGTTACCCTCTGTACATACACGACGCACGATCAGGCTGAAAATCAGCCCGATCGGAAAATTCTCGCAAGACTGGAAAGTCGCCCTGGCTTTAAGCAGACTACAGACAATAAATCACCATTTGTAAAAGCAGGATTCAAATGTCCCTCTCACAGGTATAACTGGCAATAACACCCAAGAAACCCTTTCATTTATAATTGCTTTATTTTGTGTTATTCATTTATTGTTAACAATTTTAAAATAAAAGAATTAAGAATTGTATTAATGCATTTGCATTATTTAGGTTCTGCAAGTACCAGAACTTTGCATTATTTCCACAGGAGGGTTTTGACATCTTAAGTTAGTATAGGCATTATAAACAGTTCAGCCACAGTTGAGTAAAAAATACATTCCTTGTATAAAATACATTCTCCTGGCTTTGTAAATCCATTTAGGTTTAACCCCTTTAAATATATTCCTTTTCTCTATAGTTTTATGCTGACATCTTTTCAGGAGGAGTGCTCACAAAAGTCTTGTCAAATTTGCATGAAGTTGCAAAAGTTCAGATGTTCCAAGTCCGGCTTTTGCAGATTTGGACGCACGAATGCTCAAAGCGTGCATCAACCGATGCGGAAAACACCGCAAGACTCACTGCTCAAATCATGCCACAAGAGCTCTTGACAACCCTCGACTCAGACCACCATAGTGTACATGTAAACCAAATGCCACAACGCTCAAAATGGGTTCAGTGTAAATGCACCATTGTAGCTGCACCGGCGAGATTGGCAGGACAGTTCCTCAGAACGCATACGTTGCTATGCTAAAACTATAATGTCTGATGAACTAAAATAGAATGGAATCCCATTTTTATTTTTAAAGAAATTTACCCATCAGGCTTTTCCAGCCAGATTTCTGTTAACGCTCTCCATCTTGAGAGGTGTGCAGTTAAATTTATGATTCAAATTTGAGTTTGGATCCAGACATCACAGCACACAATCTCACGACTAAAAAATGTGTTTCAATCATTGTAATGTAATCCCTGAGATACAAAGAGGACCAAAATGTATCATGAAATACATATATATGAATGTCCCGTGGATACTTAATTTTTTGATGGCAAATTTTATTTATTTTTGCATTTACCGTATTTTCACGACTATAAGGCGCACTTAAACGTCTTTTTTTTCCCTCAAAATGTGCGGTGCGCCCTTTGGTGCGGTGCGCCCTATGTGTGTTGTAACTGCGACTTTTGAGACCACCTCATTGAGGAGATGAGGAAAGAGTGGCTGAATGTAAGGAGACCAGGTGTTTTTTTTCCACTCATCACCATCGCTGTTAAAGGAATAGTACACCCAAAACATGATTAGCCTTCATTTTCTACTCACCCCCATGCTGAACAACACTCTGGAGTACTTTTTTGATTTCTCAAATGCATCTGGAGATCTGGGAGGCTTCTTGCTGTCTGCTGACATTCAAATAATGGAGGTCTATGGTGACCGAGACAGAAAGGTCCATAAAAGTCCACAAAAAACGTGTCAATATTCCTCCATACTGCTCTTCCAATGTATTCCAAGTGTCCTGAGTGGGTAGTAGGGGTGTGCAAAATAATCGTGATGATGATGCATCGTGATTCTAATTTTTGTGATCTACTGCATCGATTCTTGATACCAAGAATCGATTATTAATTTCAAAAAATGAATAAATAAAATTGCATGAATGGTTGCCGAACATCAGCCAAAAACAAGTATAATACAACTTCCAGTCCAGTAGATGTTGCTGCAAATGTGTTGACGCACGCTGCCTTGTGTCACAAGCATTTCCGGCCGCGGGATACTGTGCCGAGTCATTCAAAAACAAAACATGGAGGATAAAATATTGCAATGCATCGCAATAATTCAAGTATCGTGATGCATCGTGATAGAATCGCATCGTGGCCTGTGAATCGTGATTCGAATCGAATCGTGACTTCTTTGGCAATACCCACCCCTAGTGGGTAGCATCCAGAATTTACTCGAAACGAAGTCATTTAGAATGTTTTTAGAGCATAAACAGTAGTGTATAGGATTTCCTGAAAGCACGCACATGCGCGCTCACGACGCTACGGAAGCCGGCAGACCAAACCAGCGCATTCAGCTCGGCAAAGAACTCATGCTCTTCCTCAACACTGAAGTCCTCAGACATTTTTCTTTCGTTGTTTCTTTCTTTGCACAGGTAAACAGCACATTTCTTCTTCTACGCTTGCATTATTGGCAGAGCAGACGCTGAATGCGCACTTTCATCTGGCTTGGTCTGCCGGCTTCCGTAGCGTCGTGAGCACGCATGTGCGCGCTTTCAGGAAATCCTATACACTACTGTTTATGCTCTAAAAACATTCTAAATGACTTCGTTTCAAGTAAATTCTGGATGCTACCCACTCAGGACACTTGGAATACATTGGACGAGCAGTATGGAGGAATATTGACACGTTTTTTGTGGACTTTTATGGACCTTTCTGTCTCGGTCACCATAGACCTCCATTATTTGAATGTCAGCAGACAGCAAGAAGCCTCCCAGATCTCCAGATGCATTTGAGATATCAAAAAAGTACTCCAGAGTGTTGTTCAGCATGGGGGTGAGTAGAAAATGAAGGCTAATCATGTTTTGGGTGTACTATTCCTTTAATATGTAACTCCATGCATGCCCATCTCACAGCTGATGTGAAAAACATGGGGAAACAAATTAACGCTGTGCTCGCTGTTCAACTGCTCGACATCGGTGTGAACCGGACCCAGCAGGTGCAGCAGAAGCAGCGAGTTTACATGCAAAGTCAATGGTTGACGCGCGTATAGGCGCAGCAAAAGGTCCCGCAGCGCGTTTTCAGCAGCAGGCGCAGCGTGTCGGGAGCGCGCCGCCAACGCGCTGCTGCAGTTCGAGATGGAAAAATGGAAGTTTTGCTGCTGGACGCGCCGCATCAACCAATCAGAGAAGCTGATCTGGGAGCTGACAGCGAGACAGACACATCGCTCTGATGACATATGATATTAACGCAAATGAAAAAGGCTGGATGGATGAGGAGATGATGAAAGCGCGGCTGAGGCAGGTGTATGTGAGGAGACCAGGTGGTTTTTTTCCACGCATCACCATCGCTGCGTGCCCATCTCACAGCCGATGTGAAAAAAAAGGTGAATCAAATGAACGCTGTGCTCGCCGTTATCCCGGGGGTCTGACAAAGGAACTTCAACCGCTCGACATCGGTGTGAAGCGGCCGTTCAAAGTAAGGCTGCGAGCGGCGTGGGAGCGATGGATGACAGACGGAGACCACAGTTTCAGGATAAGTGGAAGGCAGCGCCGGGCAAGTTACGCCACCGTTTGCGGATGGATTGTTGATGCTTGGACTAACGTGTCTGCTGGCTCTGTTGTTCAAGCTTTCGCAAAAGCCGGCATTATTTCTGAGGAGCCGCCCGGCACGGAAAGTGACTGACAGCAAAGAAGGGGAAATTGGCATGTCTGATTTAGCGCAGCTGTTTAATTCAGAAACAGAGGATGATGACTTTGATGGGTTTGATTAATAATTTGTAATAAATATATGAATAAAGCACAATCATACTCAGTTTTGCTCCCGCTCTATTTTTCTACCTGAAAACTTAATTCAACAGCAGCCTCTGGGCCGGGTCTCCTCCGCGTATACCGCGGTGGCTGGCAGGTGTTTTTTCATCTAAATAATCTAAATCTTGCAGCTATATTTGCTGTGATCAGTGGGAATAAAGTAGTTTTAATATGTTTTTAAGTGAGAAAGGCCACCTGAAAACTTAATAATTGCAGTCAGTTCATCCAGATTATCCATTTCTGTCGGAGGCGCTCAGACCCCCACATACCAGCGGTGCACCGACAGTAGAAATCCCTTCAACAGCACCCTCTAGGCCGGGTAGCCTCTGGGTTCACCACGGTGGCTGGCAGGTGTTTTTCATCTAAATAATTTAAACTGCAGGCACCAGGATACCGGTAATAAAGCGAACATATTCCGTCGGCAGGTTTCAGGATTTTAAGTTAATTTAGGAGTCATCACAGCGCTGTGTCATCTGCGATATGTCTGTCTCACTGCCAGCTCCCAGGTTTGATTAATACTTTGTAATAAATACATGAATAAAGCACAATCATACACAGTTTTGCCCCCGCTGTATTTTTAAATACGCAGTAGAGGTATTTAAAAGGTAGTAGAGGACATGTACCTGTATATAAAAAACGCGCCCTATAGTCCGGTGCGCCTTATGTGTGTGTTAAATACAGAAATGGGACACATAACTGAGAGTGCGCCTTTTAGTATGGTGCGCCTTATGGTCGTGAAAATACGGTATTATAATATGCAAAACAAATACATCCCATTAATTAAGTAAAATACACTTTATTTTAAATGTCTTAAAATTAAACGCAATTACTTCATTCTATGTTGTATGTCTGTAAATACAAATGTACATAAATATTAAGTGATATAGATCATTTCACCTGTTTTAGGGTGTTGTCAGTCTGTGACACTGTTAAAGGTATAGAGGATGATCTTTCATTTCTGGATGGATCATCTAATTAAGTGGTCCTCCTAATTTTCAATCATTCTGGTGATTTGTTTACGTAACGCCGTCCTACGTGCTCATCCCGTTATCTATCTTTTTCTGCTCATGCGCACTTGCAGGCATACATGTAAGGTAAGCTATGGTTTCAGCCAGTCAGTGAGGCTTACCTTTCTCACCGCGGTTCTTTGAAAATGGCCGAGGTTTGTAGGAGAAAGTGTCTACGAAGTCTATGAGAAGAAAAGAAAGGCCTGAGAAGAGGCAGATATATCCCAGAATGCTTTGCTCATGGAGCTCTCCTCGCAAAGCACTATGGAATTTTCTCAGACTGCGGCAACTAATAGCAAAAATGGCGTGGGCACCGCGTGGTCGAGGAGGACTTACGTGACCAACGGGGAGTAAAAAGTAGTGATTATCTGTCTGAACGGTCAGTTGACCGAGTTCACTATATAGTCCCCGCTCTATATAATGATTCAGGGATTAGGGCGGACTTTCAGACATAGTAAGCTTATATGACAACAGCAACTTTTAAATAGAGTATGCGTGAGGAGAAATGGGCTCGTGCATGCTCTTGCACGCGTTTAATAGGCAGGTACGTGGTTGTGCATGTGCATTTTTTTTTAAGTGGAGGGGGCTGGTCTTTTTTTGAAAAATTCCACAGTAATAGAAAATCATTTGCTTTGCTGATGAAGATTCTCAGTCATCCAAGTCATATTCATTCCATAAAAGTTTAAAAACCAATCCACTGGACTTGGTTTCCAAGGTTACTGGAGGAGAAGCGAAACATCTTCAAACCTTGGTAACCAAGTCCAGTGGATTGTTTTTTAAACTTTTACAGAATCATCGTGGAATAATCTGGTTTCTAAGTATGCCATTCATTTACAATATCTATTCTACTGATGAATACTCCCAATCCCTCTAAAAAGGGTTAACTTATTGGTATCGGTCTTGTTAAGAATGACTAGTAAAAGAAAGGAATAGACCAAAGAGGAAGAGACAAAAAACCTGCTAGCAGGATTAGATATGTATGTATGGATAAATGGATAGATGGACCCAAAACTGTTGCCCCACTTCTGGGACGGATCATTTGGGCAACAGAAGTAAGGCGAGGAGGCGCTTCAGAGCTCAGACAGAAGCTGCAGAAGTTTAAAAGGCCAGACAGAGCACCAGAGCCTGGCAGAGGGTCAGGCCAGGACCATCTCTGGAGCAACAGGAGAATGAATGATTTTTACAGTCCTTCTTAGTGCCAAATCAAAACTACTTTTTTTAAAAATCCACCCACAAACCTCTACAGAGCATTTCTTATTTTATTCCAAAAAAAACTCTCCACTGAGCTCTTTCACCTTATATTCACAACCACATTTAGTCCCTGGGTGGTTGACGTGAACGTAAATGACATAAGAGTTCAAATTTCTTTAATCCATCATATCAATCTGCTTGACCCTCAATGGGTAGAGCCAACACAAAATGAAATTGATCAATTTTGAAAACGGGCAATCAAACTAGGTTAAGTTTCATAATGGACCCATTTCAAATAAAACAAAGTAGTGAATCTAAAGCAACCAAATGGCTTTATTTCTATTCTGATGAGATGGACAATATCTTCTAACCCTAGGCTTTAAGCAAGTTTTGCTGCAGAAAAATGTACGTGATGCACCTTTACACGCTAGAGGCGACAGTGGCATTGGATGAAGGCATTTTTTCAAGCCCGGTTCAAGCCAGACACTTCTCCCACATTGCCTACCTCTGGTGTTTAGAAGGACTGGTGGCGCCAGTGAACGATGGCCTCGCTTCTGTCAGTGAGCCCCAGGGCAGGTGTGGCTACAATGTAGCTTGCCACCATCAGTGTGTGCATGAATTAAAGAATGTAGTGTAAGGTGTCAAGTCTTTTGACTTGAAAAAGCGCTATATAAACACAGGCCATTTACCATTTTTACCAGGCAAAAAAGTGCCACTTCACCTCAGAGCGTTAAAATGGTTAAAATTATGGCTAAAAAAATCACCAATCAAAAGACAACTGCAGGTTAACAAAGTATATTGATGTTTTTAATAATAAAGACCTCTACAAAACCTTCCAGGCCTCTTGTTTGCAGAACGGGTGACTTACCACTTAAGCTAGCCAGGCACCATAAACCCCTCCTCCAAACTGCACACTACAGCAACCGGTAAACTAAAAATGGCGACAGCATTTTATATGAAAGTGGTTTGGATTTCACCCCGAGGAAGTCCGACAAAACTCTCGTCAGCATCACCCCGCACACCAATTAAAACATTAAATCAGCTGTGAAACAGATGACGTTGGCCTCGTCGTTTGAAAAAGCAATCTCACGTGAGTGAAAAAGTAAGAGATAGAGGGAAATTACAAATGCAGACTTAAATGTTACAGATTTAAATGTTTTTTTAGATGATCTAATACCCTGTGATGTGATGTGGTCTTGATCAGAGGTTTTGCAGGCATTTTCTGAACTTGGCAAAGTTCTCAATTTTACAAATTTTTGTGGTTCTTTAAAATTCCAAGCACGTAAAGATCAATACAAATAGTTTGGAGGTGCTCTGATAATGCTCTAATTTTTGGACAGTGTTCTGATTTTGTTTTTGTAACTTGAGGTCAATTTTTTTTTTCTATTCTTAATTTTTTTTTTCTACTATGCGCAAAAAAGCCCTTTTTAAATTTGCATTTTATCAAGTATTGTGCCTTTTTGTTTTGTTTCCAGTT
This sequence comes from Cyprinodon tularosa, assembly GCF_016077235.1. Classification (NCBI taxonomy): domain Eukaryota; kingdom Metazoa; phylum Chordata; class Actinopteri; order Cyprinodontiformes; family Cyprinodontidae; genus Cyprinodon; species Cyprinodon tularosa. Next base: position 1,002,702 of record NW_024039507.1, on the reverse strand, counting down.
AGGTTGATGGGATCTTGTTAAAGGTCTATAATACTGACAACGAAAGACATATTGTGACAATATTTGTGTAAAGCTTTGAGCTGGTTAATTTTGTTTTGTTTTTTTATTTGAAACCAAAACATGTCTGTGTTAGTTTGAATGAGTATATCAGTGGAAATGTATACACTATCTTTTTTAAGGTAATTTATAAGGGTGCTCCGATCAGGATTTTTGGGGCCGATCACCGATTGCTGAAAGCAGTATTGGTTGATACCGATCACCGATCACCAGTCACCGATCACTGGGTCTATCTGAAGCCTTCTATTCAATTTTAAGTCTTAACAAAAATGTATATGTATTAAAATTAACAGAAGATAATGTATTGTGAATTGTCAACTGTACTTTTATTGACAGGAAACGTTCAACATTTTACTAGAAACATCTTAAACAGCTTAGAGCTTAACAAATAAGCCATATAAATAAGATACAAAAAATCTGTCATTGTTAATTTACACAAACTTAAAGTGTACTTAAACTTAAAGTGCAGAGCAAAGAAAACAAAATCACTGATCACCGGTCACAGATCACTGGGTCTATCTGAAGCCTTCTATTTATCATGTCATATATTCAAGTATAATAGTCTTAACAAAAATGTACCGGTATATGTATTAAAATAAACAGAAGATAATGTATTTTGAATTGTCAACTGTATACTTTTGACAGGAAACGTTCAACATTTTACTAGAAACATCTTAAACAGCTTAGAGCTTAACAAATAAGCCTTATAAATAAGATACAAAAAATCTGTCATTGTGAATTTACACAAACTTAAAGTGTACTTAAACTTAAAGTGCAGAGCAAAGAAAACAAAATCAAATATTTTGGGATACCATGGTAAAAAGGCATAAGGTATGTATTTTAGGCTTGTGCGGTAATGAACTGAAAATAGAAGCCAAATAGAAGCTAACTTTAAAAGTTCTTTTAGCTCCTTTAACTCTACATACATTTAAAGTGCACAGCATGGAATCATGAGTCAATGAGAAAGAAAGAAGAGGAATAGAGATTAGTAGAGCCATTTCTCTTAAAGCTTACTTGTTAAGCATCAATGGCAGATTTTTCTTTAGAAATATAAGCATCTCTGCATTTTTGGCAGACAGCTTGTTCCTCTTCTCATCTACAAAATTCCCTGCTGTGCTAAAAAGTCGCTCACTATCTACACTTGTGCATGGAGCACAGAGGTAGGCTCGTGCTGCTTGTGCGAGAGCGGGGAAACGACTTCTATTGTCTCGCCAAAAAACAAGCGGCTGTCCGCTCCGTGGGATGACTGGCTCTGATAGGTAGAGGTTCATCTGCGATGATGTTGAGCTGCTGATGTCACTGCCACCATGTTCCCCGTCTTCATCCAACAACTCAGCATACATAGCGTGTAAGGAGCCAGCTCGTGGGACTTTCTCTGGGGGCTCGGTGCCAGTCTCTTCCAAACTTGCCTCACCATTTTGCTGCTCCTGTCCAGTAGCAAGGACATCAGAAAGCAGCCCGCGAATCTGGGGCTTGAGTGCGTCGGAGAAATATCTGTCTTTATACCTGTTTTTTGGTTGAAAAGAAAAATAAAACTTTAATGGATTTACTTAAACAAACAAGAATCAGAAAAACTTTTTGATCTCAAAGGGCAAATTGGGTTAAGTTACAGCCTCTCCTTTCAAGAAAAGAAATAACACCATAGACATTGTTCCCTTATTTAATATATTTCATAGTTTATCCTCTGCTCTTGTTTTGATTAGTGAACTAGTTTTGCCCAAATAAGCAATAGCATACTCCAAATTTGCATTTTTACTCTGTAGTCTTAACTCTTCTTCCAAATGTTTATTTTTCTAGGAAATCCCAGCCAGCCTGCCTACTAAAAGATTAGAACACCAATCATTTCAGGCATGTATCAGTCATTTAGGCCAAGATGGATTTTTTTCTTATAAGAGGAATTTGGAAACTTAGTTAAGAATTCAATATATTCAATTAATATTGACATGAGACACAGAGAGAGAAAGAGTTGTGTGAATTAAGTTCTCACCTCGGATCGAGCACTGTTGCGATGGTATACAGGCGCTTCGATTGAATGCCACTGAATCTGTTCTGGACCGCTTCCAACAATGTGGCTTTCGAAGTCTTTACACCTTGGTCCGTCTCAGCGGCTTTCTCCAGAAGACGGGTTAAGGCTCTGATGGATGGTATAACATCTGCAGCCGATGCAGTTGATGAGCTGATCTGGTGCGTGAGCTCTTCAAACGGGGCTAGTAGAGAAATCATATTTTCCACCAATTTCCACTGGCTGCCAGTGAACATGGAAGGCAAGTCATAGTCAGCTCCATAAGCACATAGGGCACGCTTCTGTTCCATCAGACTACGTAGCATATTAACTGTACTGTTCCACCTGGTAGGTACATCCTGTTGCAGCCTCTTAATAGGCTGGCCAACTTGCTTCTGAATATTTTGAAGTCGAGAGTAGGCAAGCTGGGAATGTTTGAAATGACCGACGATGCGTCTTCCACAGGCTATTATATCAGCGATGCTGCGTTGTGATAGAACTCCGTCAGCAACGGCAAGCTGCAGTGTATGAGCCATGCACGGCAGGCTGGGTAGATCTGCATCCCTCATAGCCTTTACCATGTTCTTGGCATTATCCGTGAGAATAACGTGCACTTTTTCCTTCGGGATTCCCCATGCGCGAAACATGTCGCAGAATGCGGCAGCAAGAGCCTCCGCGGTGTGTGACCCCGAAAATTCTTGAGAATGAAGAACAACTCTTTTTAACTCAAAGTTCTGATTAATAAACTGCGCAGTTAGGCTCAACATGGACATGGGACATACATTTGAACTCCAAATGTCACTTGTGAAGCTGATTGATGTGATATTGTCCTTCATTAGGGTGTCAACATGTGCAAACACGGTTTGGTATAACTGTGGCAGGCAAACATCAGTGAAATATTTACGTCCGGGCAGAGTGTAGCGGGGATCCAAGTAATACATGAGTCGCCGGAACCCTTTGTCTTCCACAATTGACAGCGGCTGGTGATCGAGGCATATGAATTCCATTATTTTGGCTGATATTTCCTTTTTTTTCTTGCTGTCATTACTGTAGGGTTGCTGTCGTTGCAATGTCTCCGTAACAGACAGCTGAGTGAGTGGCGCCGGAGCTGCACACCGCTCTCTCTCTGCCTTAGCGCTAGCTAACGTTGAAAACTCCTCGTACTCCTTTCTGTGACTAACCTTCAAATGTCTGATGAGATTGGTGGTGTTAAAATGTCTTTGGAGCTTTCCGCCTCGAGGAATTTCCTTGGCACACACGTTGCAAATCGCTAATGTATTGTCATTTTCAGACACCTTGAAGAACTGCCAGACTGGTGAATGTAGGGAGGCCGCCATTTGAGCCGTCCGTTTTCTTCTTCTTCCCCACTTCCAGTCGCATACCAATGCAGATCAACTACAGCGCCCCTAGAGGAATCGGAGGAGTGAATCCAACAAGTAGTGCGTCTAATCGGCCCGTCTGATCGGCCTTTATGGAGACCGCCGATCAAACTATTTAAAGCCTTTATCGGCCGATAACGATCGGTGACCGATCAATCGGAGCACCCTTAGTAATTTAAATATATAGTGAAATATATTGTGCATGGTGATTATAGCCCAAATGTATCATATTCAATTTTTTCATATCGCCCAGGCCTACCTTACAGATCTTTTTTTTCCTTTCTCCCATGATGTTAAATATCACAATGGTACAGAAGGAGAAAATGACAGATTAGGAAGCAATGAAGGAAATTATTCAGACCAAAATCTTACCCTGGACTAGGCCTATGAATACATTCGGGCATAACTTTGTAAATCCAGCTTCTCTATATCCCGTGTCTGCCGTTTCGAAAAAGGGCACATAAATAGAGTAAGAAATAATGCTGATCTTGTAATAAAAATGTTTTAACTGATCCTGGTTACAGCTGCTTTGATTCTGCCACATAGATGGGATCATGCAAAGATACCGGGTTTGTGAATGTACTCTGCTTTAAGATTATGTTTTCAGCTTATTTTTATTTATTAAAGCGGACGCATAAATAGAGCAGGAAATAATGCTCATCTAGTAATAAAACACAAATATTACAATGAATCGTGTTTCAACCCCACCTCGCAGCTACTCTGCTTAAAATTGCACACTACTGCTGATACACTTTATTATAGCCATTTTGTCATAGTTAGACATAGCATCTTGTATTCAGGAAAAAATAAATCTAATTATCTATTCAGTTTATTGATATCATGGTGCCTACAATGGCAAATTTTGATGAAACAGTAACATTTTATTTAAAAAACTTTTTATATACAGAAATAGAGATACATGGAAATCAGAACTTTGATTTGACCAGATTCCTTTTAATTAGACAAAGAAACAAAAACTTTTTTGCATTTTTTGGCCATTTTGGTACATCTGTTCCAAAATCACATGTCCGCTTGCCACACCGTCTATTAAAACCCTTGTGGAGCAAACTTCAACCAATTCAGTCCAAATGTGCTGCAGTTATAGTCAAAATGTGGTTCTATATAGAGTGAGGGTTTATCCTGAGTTTCAAAGGTGTTTTGATGTTTTTTTTGCAGTGTTTATTTAAAAAAAAATAAATGGCAAAGCTCTTTTGATTTAACCTGTTTGATAACCTATCAATCAGAAATCATGACATATACAATAGTGGCTCCACCTGAAAAAAATTCTTCAAAGGCTTATCAGTCATACAAATTATTTATGTTACATTTCCACTATCATTTTAGGAATATGCTCCTAAAACCCTCTGTGGTTAAGGGGTTGAATGGCTTACAAACAAATTTTGTTTGTAAGGTTATTATGAGTACCCGCTGTGATATGTTAGTGTTTTTATTAACAGTCAGTGTGAGAATCAAGAGTACATGCTTAGAAAAGTTTCAATCTATAAGATCCTTGAAGGTATAAATCATCCTATTTCCAATTCAAACTACCTTTTAAAGTGAATTCACTTTAGAAGACTGCAACTTCTAAGAAAGATACATAGTAATAATAGACTAATATGTTGATTTTAAACTTATAATGCAAAGTCTTCCATAGGTTATTGTCTGTAATATCTGCAAGCTTTAAGATGCCACATGATTTCCTCCTCCTATATTTGTGAGGAAAGCTGTTCTGCAAGTTAGACAGGTAAATAGACCCCAGAGTAATCAGCAATACTCAGCTGTAAAACTGAAGGCAGTTTAATAAAGTTTTGTATGTTTACTCTTTAAAAAAAAAAAAAAAAAAAAGAAACAAGGAAGTCTTGTCTACTCTAGTTATGTTTCCCATTTTATTTCCTACCAGCACAGCCTAAATCCAAACCCTCTGAGTGATGGAGGACAAATGCCTTCTTTTCCCAGATTCAAGTATTAATATCAAATAAAAACAGAAATCTAACTGATAAAATGATAAAACATCGAAAAATAAACAAATAAAAAAAATTCCCAAATTTTAATGGACATGAGTTATAAAGGCTTAATTTCTCTTCAATGGGATAAAGAAGTTATAAATGACTTTCTGGTTACATTATTGGTGTTTAAAACTATCAGTTTTAACGCTATAAGAGTTCATTCATTGGAGGAATCCGACAGGAACTTCGTGTACAGTTCCTCTGATATTTGCGCATCCCATGGCTCAGGTGGCAGCTTGGTGTTGATTTACACTTTCCTTTTCCCTTTGGTGTCCTCAGTCTACTTGATTTTAAACTATAGAGGTGTTCAGGTGGTGTGGAGTCCTTACCTGGGCCGTCTGATCCTGATAGGGGTGAATTCATCTTGGGTCGCTTTGCAGTGGGGGGTCCCGCATCCAGAAGATTGTCAGCCATCCTGCTCGGTGAAAATTATCAACGAGCGGTGATGCCGGAAAAAAATAATAGTGTGGTCAACCCAGGCTTTGAGTCGTTTTTTTGTTCTTCCAATGTTGCGTGCGAAGAAGCGTGCTTAGTAGTTTATTTTCTTTTAACTGGCAGAGCGGTGAAATGTTGCCCGGAGAAGACGATATTCAAAAGAAGGGCAACAGCGCCACGCTTCGCCACCGAAGATCACCCCATGATAATCCAACACCCAACACCCACATAATTATCCCCAATTTACTGCGTCCACGAAATATTTCAGTGCGAGAAAAATAAATAAAAAACAATTATAAAATATAACAAAGCGAACAGGCAAATCCCATCGCTCGAAGATGCTCGGTTTCCCCTATGTGGAGAATCATTTTTTTACGGTCAAAAGAAGCGGCGATAAAATCTGATTTTTGCTAAATAAAAAAGAGAAAAATTCAGAAAATATTTTCTATGAGACGGATATTTTTTCTCGTCGCTGTCTGTCGGGTAAATACAACGTTCCCTGGACGGAGATACGGCGACAACCAGCGGCGCTCTCCGAAAGGGAAATCAAATATACAGTGGCCTTTCGAGACGATTAAAAACCCCGCAAGCCTCGCATGTTTGGGCTCATTCTCTGCGGAAGAACCAACTCTTCGGTTATCGGCCGTAAAAATCCCGTTTCAGCCGTGTCTGGGTGGCTCCGGTCGGTTTTAAAATTTGTGCTCCCCCGAAATCCCGACTCCGAGCCGCGTCAAGATGGCGGCTGTTGATTCCTCCGATACAAAAAAAAAAAAAAAGTTTTTTTTTTTAAGGTGGGAGGAGGGGGTAGTGCTCTGACGCCCTGACGTAAACCTGTGTCCCACCGTGCGTCATGTGAACGTATGAGAAGTTACCTTAAGGCGTGTAATAAATTAAAGATGTTCAGTTTTTATAAAACTTTACACATATGTCAACTAAATGCAGTGAAAAAATAAACGAAATCACCAACAAAGCAAAAAGGAAGGGACATTTAAACTAGCATCAAGGTGAAGGCTACAGTTAATCAGGCTTGCCAATAATTTTTACTTTACATCCTCAGACCTCCAGATATACCGTAGGGATCAGGTTAAATACCAAAAATGAAAAGTTTTGTTCCATGTATGACAAATACATCTCATACATGTATATGTACAGAAGAGGACTAGGGCCACTGAAAATTTTTTAAAAAGTTAACTGATTTTTACATTTTATTTCAGTATATGACAAAAAAAGTTAGAATTCTGACTTTTTTCTAAGAATTCTGAATTTTTATCTAAGAATTTTGACTTTAATCTCAGAATTCTGACCTTAATATCACAATTCTGACTGTTGTCTGACAGCTAACAAACATGTTAGCAGGGCCTTCCCAAACAACTCACATCTTTGTCAGTGAAGCGGAGTGCTCCCACATCTCTTCCTTCATGGTGCCCATCTACATTAAGATCCACAATTCTGAGATTAAAGTGAGAATTCTGAGATTAAAGTCAGAGTTCTAAGAAAAAAGGTCAGAATTTTGAGTTTAAAGTTAGAATTCTGAGAAAAAGGTCAGAATTCTGAGATTAAAGTGAGAATTCTGAGAAAAAGGTCAGAATTCTAAGATCAAAGTGAGAATTCTGAAAGAAAAGGTCAGAATTCAGAGATTAAAGTGAGAATTCTGAGATTAAAGTCATAAAGCTGAGATTAAAGTCAAAATTCTGAGAAAAAGATCAGAATTCTGAAAAAAAGGGTCAGAATTCTGCCTTTTTTTCCCATTTTAAACTGAAATAAAATGTAAAAATTGGTCAGCTTTTTCAATTTTTTCAGTCCTCTTCCCTAATCCTCTTCCGTAGATATGCACCATTTTACTATGCCCCTAAAAATCCAGGAAACTCCATTGCTTCTAGTAGGCAAAAGGATGACCAAACTGGTAAAGTACACAGGGCAACAACTTGGTATGATAATGTTCTCGGACTCAGAGGTGTATAAGAGAATGTTATTAAACAAACAGCATCCTGAAGACACCAGATAGCCCAGATAGAATGTTTAAATGAGCCAGTTCACATATTTTAAACTGATATAACAGGCTAGGTAATGTGAGCATAGACAGGGAAGAGTCCCATAGAATTTCTGCATATATCCACATTTCTGTTTGAAAAATCTGTTGACCATATCGCTGTTGTGCACGACAAAAAATGGACCAAAATAACAGTATGGGAGTGTTGGCCTAGTGGTTAGAGCAGTGCTGTTGTGCTTTGAGAAGGTTGCAAGTACCTGGTTTGATCCCCACAGCCTCCACTCTGGCTCCCTGAGCAAGACCCTTAACCCCCACACTGATCCCCTGGCGCCACACAATGGCAGCCCACTGCTCACCAAGTGGATGGGTTAAATGCAGAAATAAAGTTCTCCAGTGTGAGATCAATAAAAGGTCAATTATTAATATTATTATTGAATAAAGTATTGTTGAAAGATAGAAATCAAATGTCCAGTTTGATGTTTGACACAGGCTGTGCAGCAGAGACAGTAAACATGTAGAAAATGATGTATTGGTTAGATTAACCCATGTTGAACTCGCTACTCACACCACCCTTACCTTCAAGCAGTATGTGACATACATTTTAATTATTGCTTCATAATAAAAAGAGAAAAAAAATGGAAAGCAAAATCTGAAGGTCTGCCTTACTACGTAAGTTGATGTAATGCTCAGGCTGTAAATTCAATCATTCTCTTTGATTTTCAGCAAGTGACTTTTATTCAAACTACCACTTTACTAGCGTGCTTTTTACAAAACATAACTGAAACAAAACACAAGTTACTGTAGGAGAGAAATAGTAATCTACTCCACTTGAGCTCATCCACAATCTTAGCTGAGCTCATTATAAATGTACACTCTGAGAAAAAAAAAATTGGACTTCTTTTAGAGATACTAGTGGAACTTTTATAAATGCATGCAAACAAAACACACATTTTTCAACGTCGTTTAAGTTTTCCCACTTCTAAACTATTTAATACCCAATTACATGCCCTTATATAAATAATATAAAATGCTTTACAGTAGAAAGGCAAAATGTACATCAGAAATGAGAGCTTTGTGCAATTGCAATTTGACAGTTTGTGTTTTTTGTTTGGGGGGTGGGGGCAGGTTTGGGGCAACCATAAAACAGAGAGCACACAGAGAAATTGCATGAGATGGGAATGACACTCTTTGGCATCAACAGTTTTTCCAGTTTGCTTTTCTGCTGGTTCAGAGTTACACTAACATCCACATTAATCCAGCTCAATCAAAGCACTGTATGCTCATGTGTTTGCAGGTAAAACAAAGCAGCCAGAAATTAGAAACAAATGTACATAAATGTCTGTTCCCACAAATATTCAAGAGTTCAAAAACACTCAGTTTTACCCCAAAATAAAGACATGTCAAGTTTATGTTTTTCGCATTGCATCCTAACGTCTACCACCACTTAACTGTATAGTAATGAGTGTGTTTGTTTTTTCCCTTTTTGTAGTGTCGCACACGTATTAAGCTACAGGGGTTGTGTGCTCATGAGCAAAGAAAGTGTTTCCCTTTAGTTCTCCGTTTTCACATTCAAACTAAACCAACTCCATTTGACACGCAATACCAGACCACAATGGAAAAGAATAGTTATTTTAATTGTGTACCATCACTTTTATTCATGCATCGAGAAAAGGCACTGAGGATGTTAGAAAACTATCAAAATAAAATTTGATTTAAGAATATTTGTATATATTTTGCAATCATTCAAACCCTTTAAAGTAAAATTGAAACAAGTTTAAACACAACCCAAATATCAGATATATAAGGCATTTAAAAAAAAGAAGAAATACTAACAGAAATGGCTAACAGAAGCAGTTTTTAGATAAGGCAAATTGCTAAATGATTTTTTTAAACTAAATTACAAGTTTATAATATGAAATGGCAGTTTCAATATCCAAACATTTGTGATCCATTGTGTTTTTTTCCTGATTTAAGACTTGCAAAACAATTGGACTTGTTTTGCTCTTGAGCACACAATCCGTTTGAGCACACACAACCCGTTTTAAGTTACGATGAGAGAAAATGCACTGTAGGCTAATTCAATGTTGTAGCATGGTAGAGAAAAAAAAGCTTTAAAAACACCTAGAACCATGAAATACATTTGAGACACTTTTGCAATTACAGTGCTAGCACACTAAGTTTCATGCCACTAAAGGTTTGAAGCAGCTAAAGCGTCAAGCTGTTTGCATCCAGTAATGTCTTTGAGATCCTGGAGAGTTAAGCGTCTTAGATGAACAGTTTAAGTTTCATGTAACAACACAAACACATTTGTGACATTCCACATTGATTATCCTCGTCTTGAGAGAACTAAGACTACTTTAACACAGTGTAATGCAATCCAACCCCTTAGGCAGTTTTTTTCTTCATTTTTTTCTGCTTTTAGATCATCTGAAATCTTAAAACCATTTATTATTTCAGCTTCTTGTAAAACACCAAACACATCTTGAGCTCCTACAATGGTCTAAAATGTGGGCCAGGGAGAACTACTAGAAGCCTTACTATAATGCAAGCATGCCAATTAAGTATAGCTGAAGAAATAATTGTATAGTTTTCTGGAAAAATAAAGATCTTAACAAACTAGCTGGAAATGTAATAATTCGAGTAACTCTAGGGGAGTTTAACTGTTGCCCTGAACACATTATAGAATAAAGGACACGCAACACTTAATGCGTACGATACGCTCAATCGGCGAGGCCTCGTCCGGCAGTGCCCTGTACCAGTAGTCCTGAAACTCACGGGAACTTTTCTGGGTTTAACACACAACTTGAAGCAATTATTGTGCAGTTTTTTTTTTTTTTTTTACCCCCCTAGAGCTCTTGTCTAATTTGTTTTTTAAAACCTAAAGAAATCTGATTTTCAACAAAAGTAATCAATAACATTTTCCCTTTTAATGTCATATTAACATAAGTTTATTGAAAAGTAGAAACGTCTTTAAAGTTGTGAAAAGTTAACACCTAATGAATTTTAGCTAACATAAACAACTTAAACCTCAAACGAAGAAAAGTATTTCAATCGATAAAATCGGCCTAAACTCTAGGACAGTTCACATCTGCTAATTTGAACAAGACAGTGCTGTTTCTGTCCATTTTTGTGCTGACTAACATCTGCATTACTATGCTAAAGTTGCATTAGTTTTTTTGACAAACATCTGTAATAATTTGCCCATTGGTCTGTGACTTAAGTTTGTTCCTAGTTCATCAAGACTAGAATAAACATTTGGACTAAGAACAACACCTCAACAAATGGAGAGATTGACCACGGAAAACCTTAAAAAGGCCATTGTTAATTCTGTTTCTGTTTTAAGGCTAAACAACATCCATGTTACTATCAGGTTATTTCTGATCTCGGTTAATGCAGCCAGCAACTTGCCTTATCAACTTTCACTTTAAGTCCTGCAAGATTTTAGGTCAACTTTTGGCCTTTGTATCTTATAATGAAAATGATTCCAACCTCTGAAAATTTGTATACGCCTGGAAAACAATGCAAGATATGATTATCCGTGTTACTACATTAAGGACATTGACTATTTTATGATGGCTGCTGGGAGCACCAGCAACAACCGCTTTAGAGTTTATACAAAACACAATAGCTCCTGTGCTCTTCCAGGTTGCACAGTTCAAAAATGATTCTGGGGGATTAATATCCTAGTAGCACGTCTGCATAATTATTCCTAGCAACTCAGACATTGTTGTTCTGATAAAACAGAACCAATATCGTGAAGATGTGGACAATGTCTAATAATAAAGCAATGCAGTCCATAGATGCATACATTGTCACCTTGAGATTTACAACATTAGGTCCGTCTGACTGTTAGCATTCATTGTCTCCATTGCGGCAACACAGAATCACACCTTAAAAAAAAAATCCAAATTGTCCCCTTATATGAATTCCCACATCATTGATTTCCTTCTTGAAAGAAAGGCAAAGCATGTACTTGCAAAATATAGCTCATTAAAAGCAACAAAAATAGCAAAAGCAAAGCTATATTCCCAGAAATTCAGCTTGTAAAGTTTTCCCTTTTAGTTATCAAGTTAAAAAAAGGCCTTGTTTAAATCTTATTCTATTCTAAAGGCACTTAAAAGACATCTGACAGAAACAATCAAGATTAAAGGTGCAAAGATAATCAAGTAAGTTAATGGCAGACAATGGGGTTGTTAGGAGGCAATTTTCAATTTTCTCTGAATATCTGCCTGACACCCTACATGTGGTCCACCAAGCACCCTTACCCAGATCAGCTAATCACATTTACACTATTAACAACCTTATTCTTGGCTGACAAATAACCTGGCCTGTTTGTACCATCCAGACTCCTGTGTCAGTCCAAATCCTCCCTCTCTACCTGAAGTTGGACTTATGTATAGCTTCTACACATGCCAGCCAGCAGTAATGAGACCTTAAAGGGAAGAAGGTTGGTTAGAAAAGTGCCATTGCAGCAAACGCTTAAAGCCTGGTTAAATCTCCAGCATTCATGTCACATTTATTCTTTTGTTTGTCTTTTGCGTCTTTGCTTGGTGAGTGTTGAGGTGCATGTGGCTGGATTGAGGGCGAGACTTTGAGCTGCTTGGTATTTGGCGAGTATCCCTCCAGAGAAGTTACAGGTATCGATGTTAAGCCACTGTGTGACATGGACCTTCTGGCACAAGAAGCGGCTGTCGGGGGATGTCTTTCATGGATGTCTGAGTCTTTCATTTGACTGAGTCCTGATGTGTTTGAGGAACCAGTGCTGGAACTGGGGACCATCATTTTGGTACTGTTTGCATTCTAGCTGGTGGTTGGCACCATGTTTGCGATCTCGTCAGTTGGAGACCGCCCGATGCTACCGTCCACCTGTGCTCTGATCTCTGGTGAAACTGAGAGCTGGTACTGAGGCACAGGGCCACTGTCGCTGCTCTTAGGATAAAGAAATGTCTTCATCTGACCTTTGCCTTTGACGTTAACCGTCCCTCGATAATCAAACTCGTAATCCATGCCACTGAGCACGCAGTAGCTTTCTTCGCTGACCTGAACGCGGCACTCCACGCCCGTCGTGTCCATGCGGCTGGCAATGTTGACCGTGTCCCCCCAGATGTCATAGAGAAGCTTGGTGGTACCAATCACACCTGCTGTCAGGGGCCCGTGATTAAAGCCAATCCGAAGCTTAAAACCAAAGCCAAGCATGTTCTTGTTGAAGTCGTCCACCACTCGCATCATTTCAAGGGCAAAATCGAAAAGAGCGCGAAGGTGAGCATGAGGATGAGCTGCATCCGCACACTGCTGAGTGTTGAGTCCAGCAGCAGCCATGTAGGTTGCACCAATGGTCTTGATCTTTTCAATGTTGGCAAAGGCAGGCTTGCGTAAAAGCTCATCAAAGTCACCGATTAACTCATTGAGAACACGATAGCACTCTTTACCTCCCTCGTAGCTTTCTTCGTAAAACTCGCTGAAGTTCACAATACTGGCAAATATGACCCCCACATTGTCATGGTTCTTGGAATAACTCTGGGTGACCTTAAGTTGCTCGGCAACATGGATTGGGATTATATTTCGAAGCAGCCAGTCTGCTTGGTCCCTCATGTTCTGAATCTTGATGCGGTGCTGATCAGCTTCTACATTGCCATGGTAGTGCAAGCGGTAGCTAACCTCAAATTCATGGTTAAGGAACCAGACAAGGAGAAGCAGCAGGAAGAAGGCCACACAGGCTTCAGGTATAAGACGTTTGTGTGGATCGGAATCGGGTTGTTGAACAGAACTTGAGTTGTCGGACAAGAAATCTGAGCTGTTTGTGATGTTGCTTTGCACATACGGCCTAGTGAAAAGAAAAAGAATAAAATGTTAAGATATGGCAAAACAAAACATATAATAAACATGCAACAGCAGCAGAATGAGAGTATTGGATTTTCACATTTCCTATACAAATGTTAAATTTTAGTACTTTGTAGGAATTCCCAAACTGAAACTTACAATGCCATTTAATATTGGCATAGTTTTTGTATGTTCTGTCTTTAGCTTTGTCAAAGGGCCAACAAGAAAAACCTCAACAGCTCTAAAATAAATAATACAGTGCTATGTAGAAGAGTTGTTCTTCTGAAAAAAAAGTTAAGGTAGGTCACATAAGATATAATATATCAATAAGATTTTCGTTATACACTTTACTGTAATAGGACCCAGCAAGTCTAAGGTGCAATCTACTGACATAGAAGACTTTGTGTAAAATCAAGCTGCAAAAAATGGGTATCAAGAAGGTAATGCAACATACAGGAAATAAAGAAGTTGACTCTCAGTTAAATAAGTGCAGTACATTTTAGTGGGTTGCAAAGTGTAAAAAAAAAAAAAAAAAAAAAACACTATATAGCCCTGCACATGTTTTGCCTGGTGATAAAAAGTTAAAAAGAGGGTAAAATGCTTATTTCAACATGGTTAGGCCCTCTTTGAGGATGACAGTTGGGGGTTGGATGTCACAGGAAGTCGTTCTAAGCTGACAGACTACCAATGAGCTCCTTTAAAGATTGTGACTTCATAAAGTCAATATTCATCAGTGTGACTTGCTTATGGTTTTTGCTGATTTCTAACAGCTATAGTACTGAAAGCTTCCTTTTGACCTTTAAAGAAAATTAGAGCATATAATTGTCTCTGCCATGACATATTACTGTACTTCACCTAGCAGTATGTCAGTAAAAAAAAATAAAAAATAAAAAGATCAATTAAACAAAAACTGCTCAAGTCATAGTTTTAGAATTGCAACAAAATAGGTCACAGCCTGGAACCAATAATGAAGCATAGCAGTATAAACATATGAAATAAGTAAGGTTATAATTATGTTCAATAAAGTATAACTAATAATATGTAAATGCATGCATATGCAGCTCCAACTCAAACGCATCATTTTGAAGTATGAAAAACAACTTTACAAATTCACTTTAAGTTTTTTGAGCAACACAAAATGTGAAATTTCCCATGATTATTTTTTTTTTAGTTTTCTCCTACCTGCAGGGGGGGCAGCAGAGCAGAGCAAGCATTGCCAGTCCCACCAGTGTGGCTATTGTGGACCGCATCCAGTAGCTGAGATGGCAGAAGTTACAGTACTGAATGATGGCGATAATGATCGCACAGCAGATGAACATAGTAAACTGGGGAGAAAAATACATAAAATTAAACTGAAGGAAAGATACTTTTTTTCTCCTTTAAATTGGATAGTAATAAAAACAGTGTTAGCATATACATTGCCTTGCGAAAGTATTCGGCCCCCTTGAACTTTTGGCCACATTTCAGGCTTAAAACAAAGATAAAGTATTTTGTGAAGAATCACCAATTGGGACACAATCACGAAGTGGAACAAAACGTAATGGATATTTTAAACTTTTTTAACAAAATGATTCAACCCCTTTGAGTTAATACTTTGTATGCTGCAATTACAGCAAGTTCTTTCCATAGATCCTCGATTAGGTTCGGAGCTGGACTTTGACTTGGCCATTTTAACACCTAGATATGTTTATTTGTGAACCATTCCATTGTAGATTTTGCTTTATGTTTTGGAACATTGTCTCATTGCAGCATAAATTCCCATCATATCCAGTCTCCAGTCTCAGGCCTTTTGCAGACTACAACAGGTTTTCTTCCAGAATAGTCCTGTATTTAGCCCCATCCATCCTCCCATCAATTTTAAACATCATCTGGGTCCTTGCTGGAAAAAATACCAGCTCAAGCCATGATGCTGCAACCCACATGTTTGACAGTGGGGATGGTGTGTTTCTTTTATGCCAAACATAACATTTTGCATTGCTGCCAAAAAGTTTGATTTTGGTTTCATCTGACCAGAGAACAGTCTCCCACATGTTTGCTGTGTCTCCCTGGTGGCTTGTCGCAAACTTTAAACAAGACTTTTTATGGATATCTTTAAGAAATGGCTTTCTTCTTTCCACCCTTCCATAAAGGCCAGATTTGTGACGTATACGAGAGATTGTTGTCCTATGTGCAGATTCTCCCACCTCAGCTGTAGATCTCTGCAGTTGATCCACAGTGATCAAGGGCCTCTTGGCTGCATCTCTGATCAGTCTTCTCCTTGTCTGAGCTGAGAGTTTAGAGGGACGACAGGTCTTCATAGATTTGCATTGATCTAATACTCCTTCCATTTCTATACTATCACTTGCACAGTGCTCATTAGGATGTTTAAAACTTGGGAAATGTTTTAGTATCCAAATCCAGCTTTAAACTTCTTCACATCTCGGAGCTGCCTGGTGTGTTCCTTGTTCTATGATGCTCTCTGTGCTTTAAACGGACCTCTGAGACTATCACAGAGCAGGTGCATTTATATGGAGACTTGATTACACACAGGTGGATTCAATTTATAATCATCAGCCATTCAGGTCAACATTGGATCATTCAGAGATCCTCACTGTACTTCTCGAGAGAGTTTGCTGCACTGAAGATAAAGGGGCTGATTAATTTTGCATACCCCACTCTTCAGTTTTTTATTTGATAAAAAAAAGGGGGGCAAAAGATAAAAAAGTTCAAGGGGGGCAAATACTTTTGAAAGGCACTACTTAGTATATATAGAGTTTTAGTTATACAATTAAGCTTGAGCTGGGTACCAGAATCCAGTGATACCTAAGCTTTAAAGGGTTACAGTTTAAAAGCTGAGGACCATATTGTCCTCCACCTGTTGCTTAAGCCTGGTAGACACAAGACTTGGGACAAGAGTGACTTTTTTTTTTAATCCTCTCTGCTGTACTCATGTCTTCTTTTTTTTTGCTTTTTCTCTCATTTTTTTCCCCTTTCTTCTATATACAGAGGCAACATTCACATCTCCTGTTTCTAAGCAAAATATCAGATTGAGCTCATGAGATGATGCATTTATCCACTTGCAGCGACGGTGGGGAGTGCCAGGTCCAGAGTGCCAATGATGCTGAATTTTAATTGGTAGAAAAAAAAAGTCGACCACAGTCTGAAGGGACCAGATTGGTCAAACTTTAATGAGCCGATGCACTAATATGTGCTGGCAAGATAAACAATGCAAATTATTCAATTAAATTATTCAATTAAATACTAAGCATGTGACAATTTTTCAGGATATCAGCCCTGAAAAACGCTGGTATTATTGGTAAACTTTTGTATTTTTACTCAAAGTCATCTTAAAATGAAAATATTTCACACAAGCCTAATCAAGAAAAAAATGCGCTGCAAGACCATGCACAAGCCCATTTCTCCTTGTGCATGCCCAGTTTAAAATGTGCTGTTCTCACAGCTCATACAAGCTTACTGTATCCACATACAGCATACACTTCGCAGACACTTTTTCTCTTACGACCCATGGCCATTTTCAAAGAACCGCAGAGAGAAAGGTGAGCTGCCATGACTGGCGGAAAATGTAGCTCACCACAGATATACGCATGAAAGTGCGCATGCACAGAAAAAGATAGCTAACGGGGAACGAGCACAAAGTACGGCCTTACGTAAACATATCACCAGAATGATTGCTAATTAGGAGGACCACTTATTTAGATGATCCACCTGGAAATAAAAGATTGTCCTCTATACCTTTAATTTAGAATGATATGAAAAAGTTAGGAAAATTGAATTCTACCTGGATTGAGTTATACATGTCACAGGTGAAATGGGGGAAAACTGCAAGGACAGGCAGTGACACTAGAACAGCGCCGACAAAGTGGCGAAGTATCCAGCCAGAGACGGCCCTCATCAACACCCGAGTGCAGCTCAGCACACTGTCCAGATAGAAGGCCATCCTGAAGAGGGAAAAGAAAGGGAAAGAGAACTGATAAATAACTGATGGCTGGAATACAGAATGCATGTTGGCATAGTTGTTAGCAGAAGAGCCTCACTAAAACAGGGTGCTGGGTTTTGCCATGAGTTAGCATCTATTTGCTGTGTAGTCTGTTTTCCAGATGTTCTGATTTTCTCCCATAGTCAGAAAAAACACAACTGTGATTGGTTCATAAATAGTATTTCAAAGTCAGTAAGCTTGTTTGTGTATCCTGTTTGTCTTCCAGTCGCCCAGTGATGCACTGTAAGCGTGACAGTAGTACAACCAGCCTCTCCTCCAAAAACTGCTAGACATACGCTGCAAAACAATGAACTAAATAAGTCATGTTTCACTAGAATAAAAATATTTTTGTCTTGAATTGAGGAGGTGAGACACTTTGCCAATAGATCAAGACAACTGACATTTTAATTAAGACTAAGCAACTGCATTGTTTTATAACAAGCGCATTATATCTAATTATCTTATTTTAAGAGTAAAAATACAAATTTAATTGGCAAATCATCAATTAAGGGTAAATATACTTTATTTAAGAAATTTTTACTTATTACTAGATCGTTTTTGTATTGTAGGCATTGGTTATTTGTATATGTATATGCCACAAGACCAGCATCAATAGAATAATTTTCTTTATTTCTAACTCATTATCATAAGTTACATAATAATGCTATTTAAGAACGGCATTCCTTGGGAGACTAGATTATTATGAGTGGGTGGACTTATTGCATGGGAGGTAAGGGACCTCCATGCAAGACCTCCCATCAAGTGTAAGGAGGAACTTTTTTTAAGGATTTTGTTTTTAAACATTAATTTCTAGGTTGCAAGTGCTTTAAATGCCTTCTTGCATTTATATTAATAACTAATTCTTCAAAACAAATTACCTTACCATTCTGTATGTTTCTTAGATGTTCTAAGGAGTTTCACATTGTACATTCTACAGAGGCAATCACATTCCTTCAGTCAGTTTTACCATTTATAAATTCATTAAGTAAGCTCCAATATTTGCAGAATATTTCTGCATCAATATTGTCTTACATCAATGGAAGTATAAAGCTTTATATCGCTGCATCTGTTAATTTGTCCTTTCAGTATCCAAATGCAACCCACAGCCTCATGGTTGAAGACCTCAGATATGCATTTAGTATCTCACCGAATAGCAAACAGCAGAGCAACGGCCTCCAGCAGGGCGGCTACAGACGTCAAAATGAGAGCTGGCGTTGATGGACTTTGATGGGTAACCAGAGGTCTCAGGAAACAGGCAAGAGAGAGCGCCAGAACAACCAAACAGCACAGCAGCATATCCAGGAAGGAACTGAAAGTCGGGCTGGCAAATGTCTGAACTGCTGCTTGGTTCTCCACCTGTGAGGGAAAAACAATTCATACAGAATAATCAACAAAGGTTCCCACATTTGACACAAACAGCTGCACTCATGCAATCATAACCACACTTATAAAGCTAAACCAGTAGAGGGCGTGATAGCCCAGCTCATAACAAATTTCAAGGTCCTGCAGTCATTTCTCTTTGCCGCAGTCTGACCAGTCTGGTGATAATGTGGTGCTAACAGGCTTGTCAGACCAGATTCTGGCAGGGAAAAACTCCAACAGGTAAACACACACAAATGTAACCTAATAGCATCCAAAACTTAAAAAACAGCAAAAAAGGGTTATAGCATATTATGAAAAAATTATCTACTTTAGAATCAGCAGGAGATTCTTGTAAACAAAGAAACAAAGGGTAAAAACAGCATTTTGCAGCTGAAGAACACAGCACTCACAAAATTAATTAAATGCATTTCTCACTTTCAGTCAAATTTAGGCAGATGAAGAGCATTACATCATATAAACACACCTCCTCCTGGTAGCTGCTCCGGTAGGCCGACTCCAGGCTCCTCTCCAGGAAAGTGAGGCTCAGCTTGTGTAAGGGAGGGTTGTAGAAATAGTCCTTCATAAGACTGTTAGAGTTACAGAGAAAAAATATGAAGGAAAAGAAAATATGAAGGGTAAAAAAATATGTACAATTCTGACTAAAATATGAGCATTTTTATTGTTTTACATTTTGCCATAAAGACACCTAAAAATTGTTATTTCATTTTTAATGGAGATTGTGTTTGAATGAAAAAATATTGAAATTGTGGGTGAAATTATGAGTATTCAAAGTAATTGTACTGTGATCCCCTGAATTAAAATCTACAGAGCAGTAAGTAGAGTCGGTCAGTAGGGTTACGTTATAAACGGTGCTTTAAGTGGGCCTGTATGCAACAGTGCACACTACTAATCGCTTTTAAATTTTACTATTCAGCACACCGGGATTCTTCTCCAGCTATGGCACAAACTGGGACTACCCACATTCCCCATCCTACCAGACCTCCATAAATGGACGCTTTTAGCTAATTTATTGATATTTTTTTAGATTTACATCCAGAGAAATGCATAGCTTTGAAGCAAATTACTTCCTGTACATTCACACTGCAAAAATGATCTAATAATAAGTAAACATTTCTTAAATCAAGTGTATATACTCTTGATCTAAGTAGGTAAATAAGATGATTTGCAAATGGAATGAGTAATTTAACTCTTGAAATAAAATTAGATATTATACCCCTGAAATAAGAAAATGCAACTGTTTTTTTCTTTTTTTAAATGTAAATTGTCTCGTTCCATTGGCATACTGTCTCAATTACCTCCTTATTTTAAGAAAACATTTCTTATTTAGATTTACATTTTTTGCAGCGCATGCTTTAGGCGATTCAGATGATCGTCTAAAGCGATCTGAGGTTTACCTACTCCAAAAGGGCTCCAATGAATGGGATCAGAGGTGATTAATCACAGCAGTACTCTTTACTAGAAGGAAGAGAAGCTCAAACTTCACAAGCAGCATTAGCCAATGGGGAAGACTGACTAAATGCTCGAGACACATTTCAGCTAAAAGGTGAGATCAGGGGCGGCGCTATCCATTTAGAGGCACGTGCCACAAGTACTGTGTGGCCTGTAGTGTATCTTTACTCAGTACTTAGTTACACTGGGCTCATCAAAGTGACAAATACACTATGGGACAGACTGGAGAGAGGTTCTTCTTTTTGTTGAGGAAATATATGATGCAAAATGCTATTTAGAAATATAAGATGCTTTACAAATTTATTTGTTTTGAAACTATAATTTTTATTACAATAATTGTGATTTTCCACAAGCCCAATTAGTTGTACTAACCCAGTACTTGGCGCCGTAGCCACAGTGCACGCTGGGTAAAATAATATGATTAAAGTGAAATTGGTTTGTTGATGCTCGGACTAATACTCAGAAGAAATATCATTTACCGAAAAAAAACCCATAACAATCTTAATAAAATCTTAAGTTGCAGTAATCAATAAAACACCTGATCTAATATAAAATTTTACCCATGGATATGTCTGGTACATAATAAAACCTTTGAACAATGCTGTTTAATCACTCATCTATAAAAAGAGAGGGTGAATCTTCCCTTCAATACACCAGGAAAAGAGAGCATTAATAGGAAAAGAGACTATAAGGGTAATCATAACTTTTATGGAGTTGTGAGGATCAGTCAGATCAGGTGGGAAAATATTTTAGCATAACTATTAATCGTGCACTACAGCTTTAGTCTTAATGAAGCTGTGGAAAGAAGAACAGCTTGGCAAAGCATTTTCACTCTCTGTAAAAATGCAAAATCAAGCTTCACTGTCTGTCTACCTAGTTTAACTTGAAGTTAGTGGCTTTATTTTAAAAGTAGGGAGAAGTCACTGTGGATTAAACACTTTTACAAAGACCATTGTCCTATAGAGAACCGACTCCTACCCCTCTGCAACAGGAGTTTTCAAATAAAAGGGACAGATAGGGTAATGATTACCTATCCTCTTTGATGACATCCACAAAGTGAGCATCACTCCTTTCCCGGAAGTTCTTGGATCTCAGCGGGATGAGTGCAGAGTGATCCATGCCCATGGCTCCTCCACTCCAAGTCTTCTTCTCTTTTTCCTGCAGCATCTCACACAGCGAGGTCTGGCTGTTATTCAAGGCCTCGAGCTGAGGACTGAGCAGGCCATTCACCGTCTTGGGGCTGCGGCCAGCCGATACCGCAGGGGAACACTTCAGATTTGTAGAGTCCTAAATGAAAGGGGAGGTCAGAGAGAGAGAGGTCTAAAAATCCAATGACAGAAGCACAGCTTTGCTTTTTGAAGGTTTTATGTAATGGCATAAAAGGGACATAAAAAGTCATATCTATTTAAAGGCAAGAGTTTAAATCTTGGGCTCAATATTTTATGCAGCTTTCAATACAAAGTACAAACACACAGGAATGCTTAAATTCTAATTTTATTTTATAGAAGCTTGCATATATGGCTCACTTTCTCACCTTGCCGTTATTGGGTTTGTCATCATGGCAGCCATTATGTACCTTTTCCTCTTCAACAACCTGATCCTCATCTGTTAGGGTCACACCACAGGACAGACAGGGGGACTGTCCAGAGATTGGAGACACAAAGATGAGGTCATTGGTAAAGTGTGTTAAGTAAAACTGAAAAGGTTAGCAGAAGAGATCACAAGAGTTTTGTTAACACATTAGGCAACAAAGGTGCCATCCACACAGAAACGATGCAGAATGAAAAGGCACAAGATTAATATTTTTAACACTTGTGTCCTCATGGAAATGGTGGGTTTAGTGAATGAATCATGTAAAATGGTGCTGTTAAAAAAAATCGTAAAAGCTACTGACATTTTTTTTTATAACAGTTTAACACATCTGGTTTGGAAGGATTCCTAAAAAAAAAGGGATTCCATTAGAACCCACTTTTTTAGGAAAAGAGGCAATGGAGCATCTTTATGTGGGTATCAGAGTCATAGGAAAACTTAATGTAAATGCTAACACTAGTAGGCGTCATGGTGGGGTGGTATCTCCAGCAGTCTATGTGCTAAAGGCAGGGTACACCCTGCAGATGTCGCCAGTCTATCACAGGGTAGAGACATACAACTATGCACACATACACACAAAATTTAGAGATGCCAGTAAACCTAAGAGTCATGTTTGGCCTGTAGGAGGAAAATATTTAAAAAAAACCTATGCATGCACAGGTAAAACATGCAAAGTCACTGCAGAAAGAAACTAGGCTAGGAATCGAACCTTGAACTTTCAACAACAGTGCTACAAAATGTGCCACCCGCTGGATGAAACATGCTTGCTTTACAGATGTAGGTTTGGAATCATTACTAAAGAGCTATGGGATGTTTTTTTTTTTTTTCTGGCTTCCAGCCTCTTTCCATGAGCCTGATCTAGGCATGGTAGATCTATGTGCCAAGGCTGACCTGAGATACAGCGTTAGAGTGAGGTAATGGGAATCTGCCAAATGGGAGAGATAAGACACTGAGTCCTCTCATGTACCAGCAAGCTTCCAAACAAAATGCCTTCACACCTGGCTGAAAAAGATTTTACCACGTACATATAATCCCGTGACTTTTTCAAAGATCCCTTATCATATTAAAAGCTACAGAGAAGACGGAAGGCTAGAATAGATGAGCTTGAAGAAACCATTTCCCTAGCCTCTTAACGTCCATTTTATTTGAAATTTGTTTACTTACTACACTTAGTGGATACAGAAATATATATATAAAAAAACAACCTTGTTTAATTTCATATTTTGTCATCTGAAGATAAGATTTTTTGTGAATCATGTGACCAAAACACTTTATAACATGATTAAAAACCAAACAGGACTCTTTCAAAAGCAGAGAAATAAATATCAGCCACTTTAAATTTAATGTTTAACCTTAGCTGCTGCAATCTGCCATCATTAAGTGTCTTGGAATAACCCTAAACATAGCTTGATCATTTAGGAAGGCTTTCCCCTGTATCCTCTTGATCACAGCAAAGCAATCGTCTGCAGAAGGAATCTCACAATTTGATTCAATTTCAATTCATTGGCCACAATTCAATTTAAAATTGACTTAAATGTTTCAATATTGATTTGATGATACATAGAGGTATATATTATTTGAGTAACTGTTCATACATTGTTGTCCCGATTTTCTTGTCTCTGTTAACAGTCATTATATATTAGTGCACATAATAATTTTTGAGCAATTAAATATCAGTATTGAGAATGAAAAAGTAAAAACATTAAAGTATAAAAGTATCATTGAAGGAAATTGCTTATAAAACCTGATTTTCTCCTTGAGAAGTGGAGGATGATTCATTAAACAGAATAATAGTTTATATAATAATAAAACAAAATCAGAAAATAAAGCACTTGCACAATAAAGGTTGTGTAGAATTAACTCACTTTTAACTAAAGATGTCAACTTAATTCAAATATGGGCATAAAACTATATATGGACATAGTTAGAGTGTTAATGTGATAGTTTTAAAGCTCGTAGGGCCCACATACTGATCAGCATATAGCCTAGAAGGCAATCTAACAGAGACATGTAGTTTTTTGACTTCTAACCAAAATAACAATGACAAAATAAAGGGGGTTTGGAAAGCGACTGTAAATGTAAGCCTACATTGTTGATAACTCAACCTTTGCAGAAACAGGCTCTTTTCTACTACAGCATATATCATTTTATAATTATCCAGCATCTTAACATCATTACTGGGCTACAAGTCAGAAGTGTTTAAAAGGGTTGCCGCACCTCTCAACTTATAGAGCTAGCGAGCAACAAATCTGGGCCTACAGTTTTTTAATGTAATGTACAGTGAGCATATCAGCCTGGCTGGAACGGAGGAGGGAAAGAAGGCAATGGGACTGTGGCGCCGCAGAACAATCCACCAGAGGGGATAACACCTCCATGCCCTGAACCAAAGACCAACCAGGAAAATCCTATATGCCCATTTGTCACTGCATCAAAACTGCAGTAGAGTCATTTACTTTTACTTTGGCTTTTTTCACCTTTCTCCAGAAAATAAACACTTGAGGTCTCTCAAATCGTGTGGGTAAAGGTATCCTGGTCAGATAACACCAAGGTTTCTTTTTTTCTTTTCTGTTTTTAGTATATTCTACTGAGGAAAAGAGATTAAGAAAAAAAAAAACATTACTGAAAGAACACCATACCCATATTAAAGCAAATTGGTGGCAGCATCATGGTTAGGTGAAAGAACTTATTAACGGTTCAAATGCAAGCCAGTGTTGGTCAAAAATCTTCCAATAGAAAGGCGAGAAAAGGAAGCCCAGTGCTTTAAATTTAAAGCACTTAAAAAAAGAAAAATATAATAACTGGGATACAGTTTTAAATAACTACAATGGCCATCCTGACTGTCATTAACCCATATGTTTCTCATCATCACCCTTCATTTCACTGTCAGCATAAAATCTGCAGCAAACCTGTGAATAAAAGGCAATATGAATTATAAGGCACCCAAATGGTTAGATAAATATTAGGGATGCACGATATAATCGGCCCCCTATCTGTATCGGCCTTAAAACTGAATATCGGACATCCTACCCTACCGATATTTAACCCGATATTTGATCAGCTTCTGAGTTTCTAAAGTCTAAAAAAAAAAAAAAAAAAAAAAAAAAAAAAAAATACTACTTCTTCCTCAAAAACCTCTTTTTTTACAGACTTAAAAACTTCTAAATACGAGGGAAAAAATATTGATACATTAAAATATCACAATATCTTCATATGCTGATATATTGCCATTTAAAAACACCATATCAATCTCTTTTACTAATGAAATATTGCTATATGTCATCGTTATGCTACGAAATCCCCCGAAAATTCACAAAATTTTGCCAGATTTTTATATATTGATATACTGACGCGGTATCAATCTATTTTACTGACAAAATCTCACAAGAATTTGCAAAATATCACGAGAGTTTGTAACAGAACGATGAAATTTCACGAGATTTTGAAAGTAAAATAGATCGATACCGCGTTTTAAAAAATCGATTTGATATCAGCATATGAAAATATATTTGATTATATTATTTTTCAAAGTGTCAGAAATGGATAACAAAATTGCTATTTTCAATGACTACTTATTTTTGTCCAGCTTTAACATCGGTATCGATATCGGTTATCGGCTACATGAGTTTTAAAATATCGGCATATCGGATATCGGCCAAAATCCCAATATCGTGCATCCCTAATAAATATTTGCATGAAGACATACATATTAATCTACTGTTTCCACTGTATTAGCAGTTGTGATTATGCATATGCTATTAATGCAGCAATGGCTGGAATTTTATCTATTGCATAGGTCTAAAGCATTAGTATGATGACCAGCACATTTATTCACAGACAATGTTTCAGCTTGATATTGCTTTAAGGGGTGATGGCCACAGTAAGCATAAAAACATTTTAGAAAAGATTTATTTTGGCTTGGTTTGTATTACATTACAAAAACTAGCTTTGAACAGTTTATCCCCAAATATACATTGTTTTTATAAAGGAAGATGCATTGAGATTTCCGGTTAAAAAGTAATTATTTTTAAAAACAAATACCTTTTTTGTAATTGTAAAGCATTATTATACAAAATGTGGTCTCTTAGTAAAATTCTGACTAGCCAGGAACAAAAGTGAGTATGAGTAAAATAAATTTAATGGTAAACCCTCGTAGGGGCAGCAAAAGTGATATACTCCTACGATACAGGATCCACAGGGTTATATTAATGTACTTACAAGATAAATAAAAATATGAGGCATCATGATAGTATTGGGCAAAAAGTCAAATCAAAGACAACCTCTCTGCATGAAAAAATTGAAAAAATGTTTATGCAAGCTTCTGATACACCCACATACAGCAAAAGGGGTTGTAGTTACACACAATGCTCTTCCTCAGGCAGTGTAGCTGTGCAGCTATAAACAATACACCTTCAACTACATCTCCTGTTATTTCAGAGAATGTTACTTACTCACCTTGGTTTTGTCTGAGGGAAGGGTACAGGCTGCATCAGGCATGTGCAAACCAGGCATCTGGCACTGGGGATCAGCATCCCCCATCTGGGTGCAGTTACAGTGAGCCTCCACTTTTCTTCCAGAGATGAGGTAGGTCCTCATGCCTGGAGTGGTGACAAAAAGATTAGGCCAGAGTGGGCGTTAGTTGTGTATTGAGGAAGCTTAAGGTTACACTAGGATTTGTGAATTCCCTCAGTTATGTACTTATGCATGTCTTAAAGAAAAAAGTGCTGAATATAAAGCTCAGTTGTTCACAATTTCAAGGTCAAAAGCATGACTCATTTTTTCTATATTATTATGAAGGCATACAAACCTTGTGTCTGTATCTTTTTTTTCTCCAAATTTCTGTTTTTTTAAATATAAAACGGATTGTTCAGACACATAAAATGTTGATGGAAATGACAGAAACGTTCCAGTAAGCCTCGGCTCAAAGTCATCATTTGAATACATCACTTTAATTTAACTGCTACTTTTCTTTCCCTCCATGAGGTCAATTTCTTTCTCTAATCACCTTGATCTCAAGTTGTTCCACAATACGAGATTTAAGTTATTCAATGTAAAATTTACAAGCACATCATCTTGCAAAAATATAGATATATCCCTTGATTGCTCACAGAATTTTTTGAGCATAACGTCTCATCTTCAAATCAGCAAGAATCCCCTGGCTGCACCCCTCTTGCCTCTTGCTGTCAATTAGTTGGACAGCCATGTCTAAGTAGATGTGCAGTTGTGTTACACTCAGTTTTTACATGAGGGAATGCTTTACCAAAAGCAAATGCACACTACACTTTTCATATTTGGACAACTACATGGTCTATAACATTAAATGAGGTTTTTGGTTCTAACTTCACAAAATCTAAGGGGTATGAGCACTTTGCCATGCATGGTACTGTATGTCAACATGGGTAAAAAAAAAAAGTTTGGGTTTGTGTCAACGGACTCGACAAATTTCAGGCCCCAGGCAATGTTTTCCACATGCATGTTTTCCCTTCTATTAACTTATCAGGATGATAGTTCGTACAGGGTTTCTGTGCATTTGTGGAGGCTTTTTCCTGGAAGACATTACTTGTGAGATTCCACAGGGGTTTGTCTGAAGCCCCAAATATATATATATATATATATATATATATATATACGTTGGTCATTTTGGGGTAAACAAGCAGAGGCTATTTATGTCTGTAACAGTAGAAATTGACATACAGAACAACTATGGTTAAATTAATTCAGATTGTTATAAAATATTAATATAGCCATGCAGAAAAAGGTAACATCAAATATTGAAGAGAAGATGCAGCAGCAGAAAAAGTAGGAGGAATTATAGCTGTAGAAAATTCAATATACTGACATATACTGAACCCTAGATTGGTGTAGAAAACAAATTGATCAAAGAATTGAAGCTAAATACATGCTTATATTTGCATTTTTCTTCCTAAGATACAATTTGCATTGGATGCAGTCTAGGACGGCGGTGTTGAATGTTCTAACCTTTACCAAGTAAAAGCAGGCTGACCCTGCATTTTCCTCCACTCAGTCAACATTATTTTGTTGTGACAACTTAAGCCATCTGTTTGTTGTCAGCTCAGGTAGCTACAGGTGACTTCATGGTCAGACACATAATTCAGCAGCAGGTAGAGCCGCAGCCTCCAGCACAGAGCGTTGCCTGTGCTAAGCACTCCAGACAGACCTGCAGCTGCCAGGGCTATAAAACACGTGCACACCAAAAAATATGAAACCAAAAAATGTAGGACAAATGGTTGGGATTTAAAAGGAAAGCAAAATGCATAAGTAAACACACAAATGAAATGACAAAGAAATTATCAAATGATCATAAAACTCTGTCCACCTACACACTTAAACACCTATGCATGAAGTGTGTGGGGGAGTAGGTGGATCGCTTCACTGTAGCTGTGTCAATGGGCCAGGTGGATGAGATTCTAGGATAAGAAACTAGGGTGCTCAAAGGCAGGAACAACGAACTAATTCTTTGCACCAGTGATGCAGAATGGCACAGCAGACGAGGACACACAATGGGGAGCAACGAGGAGCCTTCTGATGGGCTCCATTTTCAACCCAGTCACAAGGACTCGCTCTGATTTTCAGAATCAGAGAGAAAGAAATAAGCACAACACTGGGTCATTTCATTACTTCACTAATCAAATCTCATTCTGCATCAACCGTGAAGCACATATTGACTTCTGCTTATAGGTTTAAATCATTAATTAGCTGCTCAATTCACACGTCTCTGGCCTTTGTCTAGATATCTATAAAGAAATAACTCAGTCAAGGGCAAATTGATTAAATAAGCACATTATTCAGGAATTATTTTCAGTAACTCAATTGTAAGAGTGAAACTCACAGATTTACTGCAGAATTATATATTGAAAAGGTTATTCCTCGTAAATTTTTAAAAAAGAATTTAGAACATTGCATAAGAATAAGGATAATTAACTTCCATAGCAAATTTACCTTTTGCATTTAGACTATCTTTAAGAGAGCAGTGAGCAGCTTAGGGTCATGCTCAGGCACTTTAGGGTGGAAAGGGTCTCATTCATAGAATATGGAGTGGAATCCTGATTTATAAAACTAAACTCATACACAAAACCAAATGCAACTGAAGCTCCACCTATGTTTAGCCCACATAAAGCCATGCAAAATTTTGCATGAATATAATTGTGTATCTAAATGATCCACACGATCAATGTTGTTTAATGATTACCATGGCAAGTGTAATACGTTTAATAATGTAGAAAATGGTGGTTAGAAAGTGAGGTGGAGAGTCAGATAAATAGGGTTTGCAGCCACAGTAAATAAAATTAAGCATTATTAATGACACCTTCAGAGTCTGATCAGATTAACAAGGACATCCAGGCAGCGTTGCACTTATCGCTGACTGGGATAACAAATTTAATAAACTGACTGCCGCATGAAGACTTGTCCATTTTTCAACCACATCAAACATTATTTCTGTCCATAATTCATTCATATATTTTACATTTTCTAAAACCTTAGGAAAGCTTTTGTAAATAGACTTGACAATTTCATTGATAAATTAAATTTGCTTAGTGACCAACAGTATGGCTTCAGATCCAAAAGCTCCATGTCAGTGGCAATAATGGAATTTGTAGGTGGCATATCCACAGCAATAGACAAGAAAAGAATGTACAGCTGGTGTTTTTTAGATCTCAGTACCATTGACCCCCAAGAAAATGGGAAAAAATTGTATCAGAGGATCAGCGATTGCATGGTTAAAAAGCTATATGAAGGACAGACATCACTGCGTGTAAATGCAGGGTATAGACTCTGAGAAATGTCCGTACACATGGTGTTCAACAGGGCTCTGTCTTGGGGCCTAATAGATTTATTATGTACTCTGTTCGCAGAGTCTCTACTGGTCATATAAATATGGATAAAAACCATAATCAGCTACAAACACATTTTGAGAAATGGATCAAAAATCGAGTCAAGGTTTACTATTAATAATAGACTTTCAGTTAATCCAAGCAAAACAAATTGTATTATATTTGGTAATCGTAAAATAAAAAAATTTATTGATATTAAAATTAATATTAGAAAGAGTGACTTAATACAAATATCTGAGTATTTATGTTGATGAAAAATTAAACTGGAAAACAGAAACTAGTGTACTTCAAACCAAATTTGCTAACATTGTAGCCATAATGAACATGTCTGTGATGATTCTCAGGCATCCAGTTCATGCTCAAGCTTGAAAAGCTCAATATAGGCAACTGGATGTGAAATTCACATCCTCTCATCCAAGAGGATTCTTCCGTTCTGATGGTAGCACTGAGATTAATATCCTGTAGGTGAAACAAAGGAATTAGATGGAAACAAACAAAAGGTTGGCTCTGATCCCTCCTACTGGATGGGCCATGGAGTTCACCTCGGGGGTGTTAATGGTTGTTAGGGGGCTTCTGATCAATCGTCTGAGTGGTTTCCGTCACATTTCAAGTGTCAAGTGAGGGCAGCTGAGAGGTGAATCTTCTGGGTATTGCTCTTAAAATTGCTTTGTAAGTAGATTACCAGTTATGTCTAAGACCACCTCCTCTGTTGAGAGATGTTTATTCGAGATTAACAAAGATGGCTTCATTAACCTCTCTCTCAAACCATCTGTCTTCTTTGGCCAGAATATGGACGTTCTTATCCTCAAATGAAACACCCCAAGACAAAAACGTGTTCAGCCAAAAGATAAGACACCTAGAAACAAGACCAGCAACATGGTTTAAGCCATTCAGTGCATTGAAGAGTGCACATACATGTACATTGGAGAGACCAAGTAACTGCTACAAAGGAGGGTCAACTCCTCCGGACAGGACTCAGCTGTTCACCTACACCTGGAGGCTAAAGGACACTTTAGCTGTAGCCTGGCCAGCCAGGCTGAATTACATAGAGCGTAATTCACTCTGGTAAACAGGCCTGACCAATCACAATGCAACATACGGGACTTTACTATGCTTGACTCTCTGTGCCAGGAGTACCCATAATGAAGCAGCGTTTTTTCTGCTAGAATAACAGAAAGGGGCGACGACAATGAAGCGATGAAAATTTGGAACATAATTGACATTGTGATTTTTAAGGCTAACCCGGCCGATTTTTTTCACTGGAGGGTTAGGCATTATAAGTACCTGTTTAATTTAGCCTACATGTTTTCGTCCATTATATGAGTTACGATCCTGTTTATATTTTGATGTGTATTATGTAAACCAAAGAGTCAATCTGAATCTGAATTGCAAGATATCTTTTATTTACACGTAATTTAGTTTATTTAGAGCGGTTGACCCAGCTAGACTTTTTCACATCAGAGTTATGCTCACTGACCTTGTTTAACACCTTTGATTAACTGGTATGGTGTGGGTCCAGTGGGTTGGTCTCTTTAATAGTGGACCTATTCATCACATGAATCCAAAAGCAATTCTCTAGGGCAGGGGTCTGCAACCTGGGGCTAAGGAGATTAAGCGATTCTTTTGAACCTCTACAAAAGCTCTTAATATTGGCCTAAAAATAAATAAAGAACCTAGTAATGTATAATACAAATACGAGTCTTAGGAAATGTATAGGGTTTTTAAAAAAAATAACAGAACAACACCCTATTGAAGAAAATCCATGCTATGTCTTTTTGAAACGTTTAATTTTTTTTCTCCTTTAAAAGCTAAAAATTAAAATCAATTTTTGGTTGTTTAAAATGATAACGGATTCTCTATAACAGATATTCAACAAAGATAAGTTGTCTTTTATTAAAGGATTATGTGATATTTGTGGATCTACTAGTTGCAAGAATGGCTCTTTGTATTTTAAAGGTTGCAGACCCCTGCTCTAGTAAGTTCGGTCTGCCCTTGAACCAGTTAGGAAACGTCAGTAATCCCAACAAATAGTTCCATGTACAAATTAACCAGCAGTCACAGCATCCATGGCTCAACAGTGGTTCAACGGTATTTAAATGTTTACAGGAATCAGTGTGAATTCCTCACACTTTATTCCATTTCTATATTGATCAGTGGTATGACCGACCCCATAGGTCAACAAGGAGAGGAATCTGATCAGAAGGAAACTTTAAAATATGTACGGATTTAAATATTGAATTTAAGCTGGTCTTTATCATCTGTGACAGCTCTGCTTAGCAGTGTTGGCATTTATCAAACTGCAGTTTCCGATCTGATAAAACTCGTACGAGTTTCATATGAAGGGACAAAAATTTGAGAAATTATGAAGCAATCTGGCTCCACAGTCACCAACTGAGTAGCAAATTGTTCCCTCCTTTCTAAAATCTGCATACCCAATATGAATGGGTCAGATTTGAGACTAAACTTTTTCATGCCAAGTTTTTTTTTTTTTTTACATCATAACGTTTGCACAGAAGTCAGCATATCCAAGTTTGAGGCCCTGTTTTGAGTGTATGTAAGCTTTATAAATTAAACTACAGGTACTTACTGCTTTCTTCAGAACATTAGTTCACCCAAATCAAAAGGAATAATTAATATTCATTAATCGATAAATAAACCTTCAACACAGAGAGCAGAGTCTCATTGATCAATAGGAAAAAAGCTGTTTTCTAATACTATTGTCTGAAGAAAGAAAAGTAATGAAGCAGAGTTCTGAATTTAAGAGAAATTATAGAACGTTGGTTTGATGGGAATAGTCTTGTTGTAAGGGGTCGATTTTTATACAGAGAAGCTAAATACATTTTTCAGAAGGATTTGGATTTCCTTCACATTTCCATGTAGGGCATTTAACTGACCTGTGCCACACCCAGAACTATAAAGTATTGTCAATATGAACAAAGAAAAACAACTTAGTGCTTAGTGTAAGTCGCTATTAAAGCTAAGTAGGTTTCATTGACACCACAGCAGAGCCACAGGCTGACATCTTCCATGCTCTACAGCATTGATGGAGTAATTTATGACCCAAAGAGCCACAGCCAAAAATGAGTGCAAATCCTGTACAGTACAGTAAAATGCTTTTACATTTGCAACAATTTTCTTTATTAAATATTTCTTTAAGAAGTCTTTAATCATATTTCAACTTTCTGAGGAACTGAATCTTGGGTTTTATCAACTGAATACCATTAAAAATATGTGCTAAAATAAAGTATAACTATGACAACATGCATTGTATATAAAACCCAGCAAAAAAAAAGCACTGAAGACATTGATGAAAGGCACAAAACAAAAAAAGGATAAAGATAAACAAGAAATCAATGTAAAAAATGGCAATAATGGCCAAAATCTCAAGTTAAAAATCTTATTTAAAATGTTTCTTATGAGTAAATGTAAAAACAGGGAGTAAGCTTGCCTGTGTGTAAATGTATGTGTATGTCTCTTTTTAACAGGAGTTTCCTGAACTGCAGCTGTCAGTCAGGAAACAAGGGGAAGGAAAACAGCCATGCAACACACCCTCATGTAAAAAAAACATTGCAGAGCATCAGCATGGCAATAATTTATGCTAGAGTGCAACACAACATTGGGAACAGGATATATTGTTGATAAGGAAATGGCTTCAATCCATAATGAAATATTAGGCTCCACCGTCTTTGTTTTTTAGGTATTACACAGATAGAGTCTAGCTAGTTTTTGTTTAGTGATGGAAAAAATGAAATGTGATTTCAACTCTAACAAAACAGTTTAATGAATAGCTTGTAGTATTTGGCTGCAGCTGTTATATAAGCAATGAAAAACAGTTCAGTCCTTACTTTACTGAAATATTTTAATGCCCTTCATAACCATGTTATGGTTATTTAAACACTTTTTCAATATGCAGTCTAGCCTCATTACATCTCTGCATACAAGGCTTGTTGGGCCACATTATTTGAAGCTTGCATGTGCAATGATCCTTGAAGGGAATAAACCCTCAGATTAGTAGATAAATATATTATTGAGCATCGGTTATATGTAAGGTTAAAAAACAAGCTTCAAAGTTTTACTTATAATAAAATGTGTCTGTAGAAAGCTTTAAAGACCAACATTATTCTTCTAAGATCAAAACACAGCATCCAGTAATAAGATAAAAAGTCCCATCCCAGAAAAGCTTCCACCCCTCAGGCCACATTAATAGGGACAACTCCTCATGGATGTAGGGCGCTATTTCTGTCTAAGAGAGAAGGCAGAAAGTTCCTAAATTCTGCTAATCAATAATTTTTTTGAAACAATAAAAATTCTTAATTAAAAATGCATGAAGGGAAGAGAGTTAAAGTGGGACAAATTGAACTCGAACACAATCACTGGATCAGAATTTGACAAACAAAGTAGATCAGTTGATGTCCTGTATAAACCTCTGAGTCGGAGAGAAAAAGAAAACATGCGGTGCCTTTAAATATACTAATACACCTGGAACTTTCCGACATTTGCTTAAAAAAAAAACCTAAAAAAGAATTTGGTTGCAGATTTTTATGAGTCCAACAAGGGTAGAGCATATTTGATAATAGATTTATAAGATCTTCACAAAGTCTTTCCATTCATCTCACCCCAACAAGCTTGGTTTACTTCTTTGCAGAAGTGTTTCAGCTCAGAATGATTAGAAAGCGCCTGCAAATATAAAATTTGAGCAGCTTTTGTGACCTCAATTAAAGGTATAGAGGATGATCTTTTATCTACGGGTGGATCATTTAAATAAATGGTCCTCACCTTTCTCTTTGAAAAGGACAGAGGGTCGTAAGAGAAAAAGTGTCTACGAAGTGTTTGAGAAGAAAAGAAAGGCCTTAGAAGAGGCAGATATATCCCAGAATGCTTTGAACGGAGAGCTCTCTTTGCAAAGCATTATGGGATTTGCTGTCACAGCGGCCTGCTTTCGTCATAGGCTGTCACATCCCGACGGCAGCAACTAATAAAGATGGCGCAGGGACCTCGCGGTGGAGGAGGAGTTAGGTGACCAACAAGGAGCAAAAAGCAGTGATCACCTGTCCAAACGGTCAGTTAACTGAGGTCACTATAAAGTCCACTATATAGTCCTCACTCTTTATAGTGATAGAGGGATTTAGGGGTTAGGGTGGACGTTCGGACACAGTAAGATTGTACGAGCTATGAGAACCGCAGCTTTTAAACAGAGCATGGACAGGGAGAAATGGGATTGTGCATGCTCTTGCACGCATTTAATACTGTAGGTGTTCCCTCTCTGGAGCGGTTACAGGGCTGTGCATGTGCATTTGTTTTTTTTTTTAAGTGGAGAGGGTCTTTTAAAGAATTCGCGAAAATCCTCCACAATACCTTTAGGAAAAGCTTACACCAATGCATCTTCTTTTACATTTGCTGTGTCCTCAACATGAGTCATATCAAACTAGAGAGAAGACTTCTAGCTATTTTTGCATAAATTATTATTTTTTTAATAATCAAATTCTCCTATCTGGTCTGTGCCTCTCTGCAGCTCATCCAGACACCCAGATTCCAAGTTGTACATTTTTATTTTAGTTAAAAAACTGGCCTAAATACACACTTCTACCACTTTAGTTATAGAAGTATTCAAGTACCAATTTTAACCTTTCAATTGTGTGCTCTATTATTGGCACATCACATTAAATCCTGGTGAACAATTTGTGGTTTAAGCATAAAAAAAAAGAGAAAAAGGTTTAGTTTCACATAAATGAAATTAACTAGAATATAAGCAAACAAGTGTGCTGCATTTCAGGGCTCTCCTCTCTCACATTGAAACAGGTCATCACGGGTCATCGTAAGAGACAGGAATCTATAACCTTGTTAACTTCAAATGTCAAAGCCTGATAGCAGCAAGACAAATAAGGGGTTGGAAGGCTTTCAAAAGCTACACAGTATAAGATGTGTGTGTGCGAAGGGATGCATGAGCTTCTAAACAGATTATTGTGTCAGTGTGCCTGTTCCTTTCCTGTCAAGGAGAATCTCATCTACAATCTAAGCATGACGTATCCAAAATGGCAGCATTGTAAGCCATGGATTGGAGGTCCTGATAGGAAGACGGCTTCATATTTAACTTTAGACCACATGCAGGGACAACATCAGGAAGTTTAAACTATTGTCAATTGTTTCTTTGGCTGCATTTTCTCTTAATCACACTGCAAAAAGCTTTATTGGTTTTGAGGCAGGTCCATTCATGTGTTCAGCCCTCTCGCTCTCTGATGTCCTTGGGCTGATTAAAGAACACCATTATTGGCAGGCAACGGGCTTTACGGGATGTGAAGTGTCTTGTCATGTGTTATCAGTGGCCTGAGAAGAGTAAATAACCTTTCCCCACGAGAGCCCAGTAACATTATCTCCACCTCTTGGTCCCTTTTGTTCTCAACAGAGGAGAGCAAAATGAGAAAACACTTTTGCAAACGAATGTATTACTGCCTTACCCTGATGGCAACGCTCTTATGGAACAATGTCACAGAACCCTTTCTGGATGATACCAAGAAAGCATCAAACAAACACCCTAAAAAGATAGGCACACACTGATGCACAACAAAGTGATCATTTTAGACACTTTAACGCATCCACCCCCTGGCCTGAGTACAGAGAAGGACGACTAAGTGGCACGAAAAGCAATCATCAATACAGCCTTTGATGATGGCACTCCCACTGTTTAAAGCCCTTTATGTAAAATGTTAGTAGATGTCATCATGAGCAATCTCTGAGTTTTAATGAGGATGACGAGGCACAATGCCTGGGTGACATTTCATTTACAGCAGAGGTAACCAACTCTAATACCGAGTTCAAATTCAGATGATAAATGCAGCCTCCTTTTTGCCCGTTTTTGAAGGACAGATCTGGTGTATCCTATGTAGCCTTGGGTATCCCATGATTCATTGCGAGTCCAAGTAAGGCGGCTGTTTGGTGTTCAGAAGACAAAGGGAAATGGCACCGAACAGTGGTGAATATTGAAAGTGTAGTTTAATATAATCAAATAGTGTGAATAGTTCCATCTAAAATGAATGAAAATAGCTCATTGAATGATTATTGAGTCAAATATGTGGGGGGTAAGGGTTGGTTAATTGAAAGGTTTTATCTGTTTGCAAATGGTTTTGGCTGACATTTAATAACAGATTCAAATATATCTGCAGTGTGTGGACTATAAATCTGATATTCGTGTTGACGGTTCCGCTGTGATTAGCATACAGCACACTAGTGAGAAGTTCGACATCTATTCTTTGCCAGCTTTGTGTATCAACTGTCATAATAGCTAGGAGATAGAGGGTACGTTGAGTGAGGGAACCTGAAAGCTGGACAAGGCTGGACCTGTTTGAATCCATAGACTCTTCCTTCCCCTTTATTTTAATGAACCTCGAAGGACCCAGTCCAGGTAGATAGCATTCCTCGGAGTCCACTGAAATCGAACAAACCCTAAGACGTGTCTTTGGTCTAACACACCTGAATCAAATAGCCCAATTACCTTCTTTGCAGGTAAGCCAGGTTCTATGCAGAAAGCATAAGTAATCATTTCAGAGTTATGTAAACAGCACAGCTTCACCTTACAGTGCTCTTTTGCTCTGGATTAACATAATTTAGTCACTTAATTTAGGCTTTAAAAATGTGTATTGGGAAGTAAATCAATTTACAGCTGTATTTGATTTTAATCGATCTCAGCTGTTAAAACTGCATGCTCTATCGTTTAATCTCAAATTGTCATATCATCGGCATGTCTGTGGGCTGTCACAGTAGAGAACATTTTTGCTTTCACTGGTTTGCGCTGGTGTAAACTCCAACATGCTCACAGCTGAATATGCACCTGTTTGCAGGGCTGATGCTCAGCGTAATGGTTTGTTTGCCCAGATCAGACAAGTCTGTCTGATTGGAGGAGACAGTATAGTCTGTTCCTGATTCAGAAAAGATTTCTTAATAATTGTCAAAGGGGATACATTTAAAAAGTCTTACAGTTATTGCTCAAAACACTACTCATATTTGTCTTTCATGTTTTTAAACGGCTAAAAACAATCAATGTGACAACTTCACATTTACACATGTGAACAAAAATATTGGTTGCCCTAATTAATGAGAGAAAAGCTCACAATGGTGACAAGAATAACCTGAATCTGGTAAAATTATTAACAATAATCTATGAAAAGTACAACAGATTGGTTTCAAAAATGAATTAATAAAACTGCAGCTTACAGTATCCTCATTAATGTTGTAATAAATCATTTTAGAAAAATGACTCATACCCAACTTTATTGTCTGTAAAAGATGGCATGGCTCTCAAATCATTAGAAATGTTCTGATTGTCTGATGAGTCCCTCATATTAACTCCTTACCCAGAAGAGTTCCTTTTGAAAAGCTCTTTCAGAGAAAGACTTAGCGGACTGAGTCAGAGCGCGTCAGACTCTGTGGCACTGGCCTCTGCAAACATGGGATTCATCTTGTTAAGGGAGCTGCATATAATGGATTCGTTTCTTTCAAAGAACTGTGATTAACAATTTTATTTGAGAAATGACTGGATGATAAGGCTACTATTTTGTCAGGAGGATTTTTTGGGAAGCTAAGCCTGGGTATTTTGATCTTAAAATAAAACTTGTCCCATTCACATTCAATGCACATCTTTTCATACTCTGATATTTATTCTTCTCTGTGTATCTGGCTAACTAAAATTAGGAACAAACATCCTGGCTTTGCAGTGCTGCATTAGCAACAATAGCATCCAAGAATAAGACCACCAACAACCAAACAATAAGTCTAAAAACTAATAGAGTGGAGCAGCCACATATCCAAATTGGATGCAGATAAATTGCAACATAAACTCTATAATGACCTCCACATTGAAGAGTCCAGCTGGACCCAAGAAATACTGACAACACAAATTTTAGACCACCCTGAGATTTTAATGTTTTGACCCTGTTAAACAAAAGCCAGCGTCAAGGACTGGAAAGCATGGGAAAGGAGATATCTACTGGTAGTCATAACAGCACAGTAATGCTGAGATACATTTAAATGAAAAAATACACGACTACATCAGCCTAAAATGTAAAACTTCGTTAAAATTTTGTAGGAAAACTACATTTTCTCCTTTTAAACTATTTTTTCAGACTAAGATTGACTGGAAAAAAAAGTGTCACTATCCCAGAGGGGCTTATTAAAAACAGGACCACAAGAGAGGGCAACAGAGAGCAGAAGAAGGATTTTCGCAGATTTGCTTGCTTCAGCTCACAGACACAGGCTTGATCTCCTCATAATGACAGGTTTGCTTTTCAGGGCCAGGTATCGGAGCAGGAGGGCAGCAGAGCAGGTGGCGCACAGAAACTTGCACTGCCATATCGAGCAGATCTCTGTGCCATTTGGCGCTGTCAGCAAGAACCCTTCCTCCTCCTCCTCCTCGCATCACAGTTTCTCCGTCCAAGGATATATACTGTACGCCTTGTTCCCGTTGATGGGTAGGGGGGGGGGGGGGTATAGGAAACCTGTCCAATACCTCAAGCTGTTTAGGAGAAATTAATTATTTGGAATTGTACAGAGGAGAAAGAAGGTATAGAAAAAAAAACAAGTTTTCAAAAAGTTTTCTAAAAAATGTCAGAAAAAAACAAATGAGACATATAGCATCTTTTCATAAGGAATCATTAAAGGACAAGCAAAGATTTTTGGGAGTGGGGTGGTTTTCAGGGGGGTTGACCTTCCTCTTCAGAGCTGAAAAATTCTGCTGAGCCTGTTTCTGTCGAGAGCTTAGAGGACGTCTAATGATATGAGCAGAAATATTTACAAAGCGAAATGAGGGCAAGAAAGCTTTCTACATCAGAAAAGTTTTCATGCACAGCAAATACTGAACAAATATTGTGTGACATTTCTTTTTGGTTGGCTTTTGGTCCTCTTCTCTACATAAAAAGGAAGATTTGTTTATTAGCAAAGAATTATACTCTAGCTGTATAATTTTTTTTTTGCCATATGCATGTAGTTAAATATTGACATACAATAATAAACATATGAATCAGACATTAAAACTCAGAGGCTCCATTTATAGAATATGAAGACTTTGCCAATAAACACAGCCTTCTGCAAATACAGAAAGCTGTGTTCTAAACATTGGACCCTTAATGACATGCTTAAGAAACACACAAAAACCTTGGCGCTATCTAGACAGGGTCATCTATGTTGCTAGTTTACCGTCACCTTTTCTAAAAATCTAAGTATTAATAGATCCCTGCTTCAGCCTCGGCAGATGGCCGCTCACCCTGAACCTGGTTCTGCTGGAGGTTTCTTCCTGTTAAAAGGGAGTTTTTACTCCCTACTGTTGCTGCATGCATGCTCTGTGTGAGGGATCGCAGTAGAGTCTATGTCAGAATGTAAGCAATATCTTGTCACCAGAGGGAGTAGATCCTGCAAATTCAATGAATCGATAAAATCAACAGTTTTTTCTTAGCTGGAACACTTTTAACCAACTGTATGACTCCAATGAATTGTGTGTAGGTGCTCTAAGATGACGTATTGTGAATGGACGCCATTAAGATAAATGAAACTGAATTGAATTATAAGTTGACTTATGTCATCTGTAAATTATGACACAAAAATAAAGTTTATGATTTATTAAGGTCGGTTGCCCATTAAGGCCATTTCAGTTCATTTCTTTTACAATTGTTTTTCTTTCTTCAAAACATACACCAACATGCAGAACTGCTTGCATGCTTTTTTGACAAGCAAAATGTATTTTGTGGGGATTTTATGTGCAACAGCTGACAAAAAAGTCCCCAAATCACGATGATCACTGCTGTTAGCAGCACCGTGAATTTAGGGTGAAAGTGGTTTTAGTTTTCACCACAGAAATAGGTTTGCATTAAGAGATCAGCTCTAAAAATGAATGAATTTCATAATGCATTTTTTTTTATTAAACATAAATAAAAGACTTTTTGAAAGGTTAGGCAGCTGAACCATATTTAAAAAAGTAATTAAGTGACTTCAAATAGGCAATTGGTTGCACTTTATTTAATGGTATCCAAAAACAGTTTGTGGAACGTGAATTCACATCTTTTCTTGTATCTCTCTTACATAAAATCCCAGCAATCTGTTCAAAGTTCTGGTTTTAAAAATTACAGAATTTGAAAAGTCAATGTCTATGGATAGCCATTGAGTTTGGATTGATTGGATTGTTCATTTAGCTTCCTTTACTCCGCAATGGCTACAAGAATCCAGTAAGGGGATAAAAACTGCCTTTTTTCTTCTTCTAAATGAATAGTTGGAAATAATGTGCTTTAAATAAAGATGCCATGCAGTATTTATGTAAGTGTATAACTAGATACATTCAAAATGCCACCAAACAGGAGGGCAGGATTATTCTGTGTAGCATTGACCCACTGAGCAAGGAGGTCCGACTAAGGCCAGCTGTCATACCTCCTTGTCAAACCAAGTTACAGCTAATTCAACAGAATTTCTTCTCAAACCCTCTGGGACCCCAGATAACCCACAGTGATGCTTGTGCTAAGTTACGCAAACCTCTGAGTTGATAAGACACAGGAGGTGTTTCTCATCGCCTGGCCTTTCTCAGCATGACCTTTCCTGGTTTAGCACAAAAACACATCCCTAATCTAGTGTCCTAATTTCTCGTACAAGCACACGGCTCCCACACACCAAAAATCTCCCTTCCTTTTTCCTGTTGCAAGCAACAAAATCGTGTCAGTATCCTTCCCTTCTGTTTGTCCACGCTCTGAACAGAAGTGGAAGTGAGGCTAAAATTTGATATTTGGGACGTCAATATTTCCTGGCTCCATGCCGGCTCAAATGCAGAGCACTATAAAAAAATAAATAAATAAAAAACCAAACAAAAACTCTTGACATCTCTCCAAAGCCTTTAACTCTCGCTTGACTGCTCCTGTCTCCACCGCACTGTTGTTTTAGTATTCTGTACCCATCATCCCTTCACCCTTCACTGTCTGTGTCGTTCTCTGTTGGCTGAACAATACATACAGTTGTAACTCCTGCAAAATCTTTGACATCTTCTCTTTTTGTTGATCACTAGCCTGCATTTACTCCTCGTTTTTTTGTCAGCTTTGCTCAGTCTCAGTGCCATTTACTCTCCTTCCCTCTCTCTCACCCACTTTCCATCCATCTGCAGTCTGACTATCTTCTGTGTTCTTTTGTGTCCAAGCATATGTTTGCTTCAACAGCATAGCAGCACAGATAGTTCTCATCTCGATAGAAACGCAACAGCTGACATCATCTGAACATCCTATGTTCATTTTCCAACTCCTTTTCTGCAGTCTTTCTGTGCCTGTGCACAAACCATCTCCTGAATGTTAAATTCTCCTGCACTCCTTTCCTCCCTCTAAATACAGTGACCATATGGCTCCTTTGCCATTCAGCACATCTGTGCAGCAGAGATGTCCACAATGTAGAGATCTTTTATGCTTTAAAAAGCAAACTAAGCATTTTCCCACACTGGAATCTGCTTGTAGCCGATTTGTAATCATTTTTTAGTAATTATAATTTACTTCCAAATGCATAATCTACATATGCAATCCATCTAAATCAAACTTTACTCGTTGCTGCACTTTTACTTTGGGGTTTGAATGCAATTTCTAAAACTGTAAGCTCAAAAAGACTCCTACTGCTGGAAGATGTGGATATAAAGCATTCATTTAATTTGGCCGACATGGTTCTTCTGACTGGAAAGGATAAATGTGAGTGTCAAAGTATGATACATAATGTTCCATTGAAGTGAACAGAAAAAGACTTCTGGAAAAGCACATGCTGCAAATATTCCTACCCAAGCAAACAGAGTTTTCTGTGTGAAAACTCAAGGCTCTAATCCCCTCTAAACAGTCCACACTATTCTAAAGGGTCTAAACTACATTGATTAATAACTCAGCAGGTAAGAGAAGTAAAAAAACAGTAAAATAAAAACAGCAGCTCTTCTTTGGCTGCTTTGTGGAAAGCTTAAAAAAAAAAAAAAAAAAAAAAACAAATTAAAACAGAGTGAGCTACCTCAGCAGCTCAGAGCTCAGGAAAGATGACAATACAAATCTAAATGTTTTCAACTTCCAGAGATCACACTACAAGATCTGACACTTATTTATCTAAAAAAACAACAAAATACCTCACACTATGAATAATGAACACCTGCTACGGTAAGGCTGAGGATGCATTCAAGGACCATCAGCAAATGCATCCTGAGGAATGTAGACTGTGCAAGTGTTAACATCCAATGACCCACAGTCGGGGGTCAAGGTTTTAGCACACCGGTTGTGCACGGCTTTTTAATCTCCCATCCGATTTTTTTCCATGTCACACTGACTGCGTAAAAAGTGGGCAGATCTGAGCAGATTCTTTTTCTTCTGTCTCTGTGTTATAAAAATAAAAAAAAATTCCCCACATTTGCCTTGGGTATATGATGAAAAGTGACTTAACGAGTCTGTGCAGCCTCTCAAACCAGAAAAGATAGAGAATGTTTAAGTGTCTATATTAAAACACAGAAACCTACATCTAAAGAAGAGAAAAACACAGCAATAAACGCTGTGGGACGGTTTCTATGCTAAGTGAGGCAGTGAAAGGTGAAGAGAAAGAACATTTTTTCCTTTTTTGTCATAAAGAGGTGAGCGACGAATGCAGCGCTTTTCCGCTCTGTCTGCCCCTCATTAGTTAGTTTTTTTGTGAGGCTCAAAAAAGATCACTATTTTACTATAACCTCTCCA
This sequence comes from Cyprinodon tularosa, assembly GCF_016077235.1. Taxonomy (NCBI): domain Eukaryota; kingdom Metazoa; phylum Chordata; class Actinopteri; order Cyprinodontiformes; family Cyprinodontidae; genus Cyprinodon; species Cyprinodon tularosa. Next base: position 959,062 of record NW_024039507.1, on the reverse strand, counting down.
TTTTTTTCTCCTTCTGAAATTAGTTTTTTGTCAATCTGTGAAAGGAGCTAAAAACTAGAGAGAGAGCAAATAGGTCCTTTCATCCTTAAAAACCTGAACAGAATAAAAAGCTAATCAGCATTTACCTGAAGCATTTGGTTGGGGTAACAGTTAATTACAATGTTTGTATAGTTAATTAATTACATTAATAAATGCTCAGTTCTTTAAGCTTAAAAAACCTAATTTGCTGTAATGATTTTTTTTTTCATTAAATAGTATCATTGTTACAAAAAAGCTGGTTAGAATCCTAAGAATTCATAAACATGATTAAAGAAAATAATCAAATGCCATATGCAATTAAAAAAAATGATACCAAAAACTGTTTCTAACATGGAATGAAACTGAGAAGTGTTAGCAGAGCATTTTTTTCATAACTCAAATTAATAAGAGTCGTTTATGAGAGTCAAGGTTAAATACGGACTCATAATCATCAGTATTATTCAATTGGATAAAAATAGAGAACTGCCCTTCCGATTAAGGAATTTCCTTGAGATTCCTCACCACCGTTTCACATTTACTTGAAATGGCTGAAATATCTCAGGCTGAGAGGATATCGACATGCTTCTGTGAGCAGCGCTCCCCTATTGATTTACCAGTGACCACAGATGTGAGGGTGGGAAAATGATCAAAGCACACAGCGGAGAAGGACAAAGCTCCTTTCAACCTCGGATGCACCACCTGTCCCTGGTTTTCTGCTCAATAGTAAACCATCTGAGTGATGGCATCTCTTCATTGGGGGAGTTGATGCGGAAATGTGCAGGATCCTCTACAATCAACAAGGATCTTCATTCTGATCTTAACATGTCTGAAAGGGATGTTTTTTCAATGTTTGTGAATTGTTTGTATTATGCTGCCTTTTGCAGCTAAGAAGAAGAATCTCCAGGCTTAAAAGTGAAACAATCCGATACCAGGCTTGCTCAAAAACATTGCGGTGATGTTGCATTGTTGATGATTGTGCAGTTAAAAAACATCCAGAGGCAGCAGTCTAATAGTTACTCAGTGAGCGAGACAGAAGCAAATGAAAGGAGACAAAAAAAGAGGAAACAGACAACTACAGAGTAATAAAAGGTTGGGGAGTCACTTCTTTGGGTAGAGTGTCAGGTACTTGGCACATGCTGACACAGCAGGTTAGCAGGGGTCTTAGGACTTCCAGCTTAGGGCATTCCTGAGGCTAAGTGGTTAGGATGGAGGAGCAGCTGATGGCTACCGGGAAACAGAAAGGATACACAGAAGTAGAGAAACAAAGGAGACCGTTTATACAAACATCTGATGTTGATGAGGTTAACTTAAGCCAAACCCAAGTCTAAAAAAAACTGTGTATGGCCTTTGGATGAAACTTCATCCAAGACTTCTCTCTGTTTAGCGTCATGTTTAGAGGTCTTTAAATTTGAAACATTTTTAAAAGACATATTATTTGCATCCAATGGCTTTGTGCCTAGGGATGAGAAAATATATATAAATATATCAACATTTCTACTGACTCAACTTCATTACTGGATGTAATTAATTTCTCTACATGCTTCATCACACTGCAATTCAAGCTACAATTGGTGTGGGTTGTAAAAACTCCCCACATTAAACGCTGAAAAAGTAATAGCCAGCCAGAACTGGTTATAACACAGTTTCTTGTTGGAATTAGACAAAAACAGCTACTAAAGAACTAGACTCATTATTAAACTCTTAAACTCGTAGTTCCTTTAATAGAAACATGAAAAAAGAAAGAAATATAGGAGTGCTACTTAACCTGAGAAGAAAACAATTTAAAGTTGAAGGGTTATCAGCAATAAGAAGTCAGAATCCGAGCAGCAAGATGAAACAAACTTAGTATCTCAGATGCAAAAACAAACTCTCAAACCTATAAATAAGCCAAATTTCTTCTTAAAGGAATAGTACACCCAAAACATGATTAGCCTTCATTTTCTACTCACCCCCATGCTGAACAACACTCTGGAGTACTTTTTTGATATCTCAAATGCATCTGGAGATCTGGGAGGCTTCTTGCTGTCTGCTGACATTCAAATAATGGAGGTCTATGGTGACCGAGACAGAAATGTCCATAAAAGTCCACAAAAACGTGTCAATATTCCTCCATACTGCTCGTCCAATGTATTCCAAGTGTCCTGAGTGGGTAGCATCCAGTATTTACTCGAAAAGAAGTCATTTAGAATGTTTTTAGAGCATAAACAGTAGTGTATAGGATTTCCTGAAAGCGCGCACATGCGCGCTCCCGACGCTACGGAAGCCGGCAGACCAAACCAGCGCATTCAGCTCGGCAAAGAACTCATGCTCTTCCTCAACACTGAAGTCCTCAGACATTTTTCTTTCGTTGTTTCTTTCTTTGCACAGGTAAACAGCACATTTCTTCTTCTACGCTTGCATTATTGGCAGAGCAGACGCTGAATGCGCACTTTCATCTGGTTTGGTGTGCCGGCTTCCGTAGCGTCGTGAGCGCGCATGACTTAGTTTCGAGTAAATTCTGGATGCTACCCACTCAGGACACTTGGAATACATTGGACGAGCAGTATGGAGGAATATTGACACGTTTTTGTGGACTTTTATGGACCTTTCTGACTCGGGCACAATAGACCTCCATTATTTGAATGTCAGCAGACAGCAAGAAGCCTCCCAGATCTCCAGATGCATTTGAGATATCAAAAAAGTACTCCAGAGTGTTGTTCAGCATGGGGGTGAGTAGAAAATGAAGGCTAATCATGTTTTGGGTGTACTATTCCTTTAAGCTTGGAGTTAAAAAGAGTTCAAATGTAACAAGTCAGACACATCTATATAGATCTCTATCAATCTCTAAACATTGAGCATTTTAACAAATACTATGTGGGTTTCTTTAAGGAGTTGTTTCTTATAGCTCTGGGCTGGGAGGATCTCCTGTCTGTATCTGTAGACTTTTCTTTAATTATAGAGCCTTTATTTGCACAAACACCTCCAGAGATTTCAGGGTAGTCCCTGAAACAGAACATGTGCTCAACTTGTTCAGCATTTCAAAAGGCTCAGTTATTCTTTGAGATATCTGCCGTTTTTATACTCTGTACTGCTTTTCCCCCTCTACCTCATAATCTGGACTTCCAGAATGAAAGCTTACAAAACAAATAGAAGTAGAAAACATGTAATGTCATTCAAGAGTAGGTGCCTTTCCATTAAGCATGAAATTGTTGAAATTGTAATTACAAAAACAAATTTGTACAGTAATTACTGTCATTTCCATAAGTTGCAATTTTTTATGATAAAAACTTATTTCAGTTGCATCAAAATGACTAAAACTGCAATGCAAACAGGCCAAGAAGACGAGACATGGTTGGAGGATGATGGCGCCCATTAGAGCCGGGGTTTGTGTTCATATCCGCCGCTGCCATGTTGTTTTCAAGAGTAATTGGTGAACAAATGGATTCACATCATTTAAATTGTATTTATTATTTAATAGAAATGCTACAATTGTGAAAATGTGCTTTTGTCTTGAGCTGATGTCTTTTTGCAAACATTTGCAATGGGAACGCAACTTGAAACAGTAATTTATTTTCTAGTGTAGTGACATTTATGGACTAAATCATAAGATGTCTATGGATGTTCATATTTGCCAACCTGTAGGAGTTGTTTCTCGTTCACCGTGTTGTTCCGTGCAGAGCTCTCTATGTAGAGACAAATTTTCCTGTGTGTGAAGTGCAGAAAATTTGGTTGGGCAGGTGACATTATTTGGCCGCTTGGACCTTTCAGACGATTTAAGGATAAATCAGACTAAAACCAATAGCTCAGATGCTGAGGGAAGAAGAGATCATGCTCTCCAGTGCAGACTTATGGTCCATCCATATGTTCTTGTACAGTTTTATAAACCAATTTGCATTTTTAAATATTTTCAAAACCATCTCTCTAATGTTCCATAACATTTGAACTGAACTGTTATGCAAAAATATAACATACTTTTTTTATATCTCAACTCAACACCTAAATGTGTCATCAAGGAATCTAATTAAGGGGGAATAAGCTGAACATATATCTCCATCTTCTCATGTAATTGTCTTAAACGTTCATGGTAGATGTCAGTGTGAACAAATACAGTAAGATACAGCATGCAGGTTTTGCATTTAGAACTTCATATTCATAATAATAAATCCACCGTGACTTGACCTGCTTAGAGTTTTATATCCATCCTCCACAGAGGTTCCCTTCTCGACATGCTGAATGCTCCACTGACCTACATATTAAATCATTTACGAGGGACGTCAAGCTCAAACAAGCCCGGTTTATTTTCCTAGGGTGTCTCTGTATGCAAGACCGATGTCTTACACCACTTAAGCTAACATGCTGCAAAACAGGCATGGAAAATTGGTGTTAGAAAGTTATATACAAGTTATATACAAAGTTTAGGTGACAGTTGTGGTGTGAAAAGCAGGGCAATATATAGCACAGTTATATTTTATTACATTCTCAGAAAATAGAGGCTGGTTACAACCAAAAGGCTTGTCGTATTATGTATGTTTTTTCTGTCTACTCTAACAAAAGAGGCAGAGAAGTACAGCATATAAGTAATGCTCCGCATAGACATTAGCCACTTACTCAGAGCTCCACAATAAAACATGCAAAAAAATTGGTCTGCTCTGATTGATGGACTCTGATCTTTAATTTAGAGTTAAGCTTTAAGGTGAACACCCATGTATGCTGAGCCCATATGAATTATTGGTTGAAGTATGATCTATAGAGAGGCTATTGAGATATTCAGCAGATTTATTAACAGATAAAGGAGAATGTTACAGCACATTAAATCAGTTTCCTTTGAATAAGTTGAAACATAAGGAGGACACACAGGTTAGTAATTTATAATCCATCAGCTCTTGCTTTCCCCTGCACATTAAGGCTGAAACACACTGCTCGAGTCCAACTTAGCAAGCACAACTGCAGAAAGCGTCGTGCTACAGACCACCGGCTGTACGAGATCGAGTATTCACAGGGCAGTTAGTCCCAGAAACGTTTCCAGTGTAAACAAGCCAGCTAACGTTAATCTGCAATGGCTGCTGTAACAAGCTGAAAGAAGATTGATGCACGATCCAATTTCTCCTTGTGCACTCTCTGTTTAAAAGTTGCTGTGTGCATCGCCTATACAAGCTTACTTTCCAAAGGAAGGTTTGCAATTTTTCCACTATGTCAGACTCACCACCGGTAAGTGAAAAAGTATTTTCGACAAGCAAAGGCATCAAAAAGAAAATGTTTAAAGCCATTTGTAATACACATATTACGAAGCAGGTTACAGGTTAGGAAGCCCAACCTGTGCTTGGTCTCGTTTCTCTCTTCTGAGTTCTTTCTCTTCTTTTCATACACTTCGTAGACGCTTTTTCCCTTAGGACCCTCGGTCATTTTCAAAGAACCACAGTGAAAAAGGTGAGCTTCAATGACTGTCTGAAACCGTAGCTCATCATAAATCTACGCCTGAAGGTGCGTGTTTGCAAAAAAAAGACAGCTAACGAGACGAGCACGTAGGATGGCCTTACATTAGCATAACACCAGAAAGACTGACAATTAAGAAGATCACTTATTTAGATGATCCACCTAAAAAAGAACATCCTCCCATATACCTGTGGAAGATATAAACTATTCCTATGTGGAATAAAGCATCACAAATTTTAATTTAGGTCATAATTTTGTATTCTAATCACCTTCAAAATGGATCCAAGAGGTCGGATCAAGCGTACAATGCAGATAAAGTATATCTTTTCTGCTACACACACATGTTTCACTTGCAAATTTTAGAAAACAACACAGAGACTAAGACGGTTAATGCTGTGTTCATCTCCCTTATGATATATTATATAGTCCCACAAAACAGTTGTGTCTGTATATTTCTATTACCAATCCCCACCAAAAAAGTGAAAAAAAAAAAATGAAAAACTGTATAAAAAGAGTACATGGGCGGAGGAATATTGCAAAATTTCCACCTAACATGCCAGCTCTTGCTACATTCCTTGCTGTGTAAATCACAGATGAGTGCAAAGGAAATTATGCAACTACAGGGGACATCAACCAAAGACAAGGAGTCAAACGGAAGGTGAAGATAATTACTCAAACATCTAGGAGTAGCACAGGAAGAGCGTTCAAGTCCAGCATGTCAAAGCACTTCCTTGTTCTGAGAGGAGAGTTTAAAATGGCGTAATTCAATTCCACCTTGTAAACCGTCGATACTAAAGCAGTTTGCAGTTGTTTATTTATAGCTCTTGCAAATATGCACACAAGCAATCATTAAAAGAAAAAAAAGTAATTTCCTTTTGTGTGGAACACATTTTAACCTCAGCCATCAATCCTTGCAATGGGGGTGCAGCAGCAGGCCTCAGCAGGCACCAGCTGCCCTTCATCTTCACTCATTCATAATTCACACCGCCATTTCTCACATGCTCACTCCCGCTGAGCACAGCGATGAGTCCCCAAAGCCACAGACGGGATATGACTGCATGTGAGGTCATTTGCATAACACCAACTAGACCACAAGCAGAATAAGGCGTCTAATGTAGAAAGGTGTGTTGGATGGAGTGAGAGGTTAATGTGTTTCTCCTTAAGAGAGGGCGCCATCTGTCAATGCCAGTAAAGGCAGAGTATGACTGCTGGCATTTTCTGCACCCTCGGTCATGGAGGGGAGAAAAAGCTTAGATAGCATAAGTGACTTATAAAAGAAATTTATCACCAGAGCTTTCACAACAAAACAAATGCTGAACCAGAGGAGGGTTAAATGACAAACCAAAGAAGCAGCGGGGGAGCAAAAGAAAAACTGTCACCTTATGCTTTTTAAAAGGTTTTTCAAAAGCTTTTCTCTCCTTGTTTCTATATGCAAGTGCTTAGCTGTTTCTTCTTAGATTTAAAGAGCAGGCTTTTTTTTTTCAGCGTTTCGGAAAAGAGATTCAATTTGGCCTTTTTCCTCCCCATCGTAGCACCAGGCCTCATGTCTAAAACAGAGCCAACAGTCCCTCACCCCATTCAATGGCTGGTTGCCATGGCAGTTAGCCTACGTAGGCCTAGGCTGCACTGTGTGTGTTGCAGGTGTGATGCATAAAAAGACTTGCAGAGGACAAGTCTTCAGAGGCAACACTCATTTAGTTTATCAGTCCATATTTTAAAACATTTATCCCCTTTTCAAAATGCCCTTTTTTCATCTCTTCTATTGCTGAATTTTTTAGTTTGGAAAAGATTATCTTTGAGCGCAAACTGTGTAAGTAATAATGTCCATGTTCCCATGACTTTGGTACTGTTACACCTTCTTTACATATACTTTTCATTAGTGCATGTATTTTTGTCCATTTTGTTTTTATTCCATCAATTCTGTATAAATTAATGAGCTATGAAGTGATTAATATTGTGCCATACATTAAGAACTTTATTCCAGAGATTCTGCCCTAGATTCTGCCCTTGGTTTACATTATCCCTGTTAGTTTGACCCTCAGTGGTTACCTTAGAAAGGGGTTTCCTCTTACACACTTCACATTGAAGTTAATTGTTCCCATTCTGATTACTATAAACACTAACAATACCCTTATATAAAACCTGGGGGTTATTTTAGGATTTCTTATCACTTCTTTTAGCATATTTCTCTCTACTGTCAGGGTTAACCAGGTAGGATAGCCAGACATGGGTGTGTTGGTGGTAGTTTTCCTTTTTTTTAGACAGTATAGATATTTTCTATACTGTCAAATTAATTATTTATAACCTTTTCAAATCCCTTACTATGAGGTTAAAATACTACCATCTCTTTACTGAAGGTGTTAGAGATTCACTATGGTATCCCCTCTCTCTCTTTAACATTCAGGAACACATAAAACTATTTATCTGAGGTTCAAAACATCAACAATTATGTTTAAAATGAAAAGTACAAGTTAAGGTAGGTGCAAGAATTTGATATATGTACAAACATTATCCATTTTTTCTTGTGTCTTACAATATACATCCAAGTTTGGCTTGAAAGTGTGCAGAAAATCTACCGGTACTATTGTCTGATTTTTTCCTCCATTTTAAATCCGATTATTGATGGTAAAAAATTACAATGAATTATGTAGTCATGTTTTACATATTTTAAATAAAAGATGAATAAAAATTATGATGTATTAACAACATTCTACTTTTGTTTAATCTACCATCCTCAATGAGCTTTATAGAGTTAAAGGCAACAGCCACTCTCATGCACAGATTTTCCCTTTATGAAAAGGCTGCCTTCATCACCCAACACTCAGTGATGGCTAATGGAGCAGCTAAAATACAAACCTGGAACTCACATTACCCTCCTATTTAATCAGACCAGATGCTTCAGCATATAAATGCATACCATCAATATTTATGAGAAGTAAAAGCTTTACAGTCTTAGACTGACCACTTAGGACAAGACATACCATTTTAATGGAAGGTTTGATACACTGGTAGTGCCAAAGTCATGATATTGATTTGTAACATTGGTAGATACGATATAGTTTTGCTTTCTTCTCTACAATAAGACTACCTCTGCAAGACACTCCTAAATGGACAGATATTAAGGAACATGTAAGGCCTTCTATTGGGCTCGCCATAAGCCTTAAGACCCTGAACTCCTTTGTTGGTACTGATATGTTGTTGTTACCCCTCATTTGATTAAAGAGAAACCCACCCATGGTCAAATAAATAAATTCAGTCTGACAAAAGCAATAAAAAAAATACAATTTCTATGAAAATGAACAAATGAAAGTCAGACATGAACAAACAGAGCACCAGAATGGGAGAGAGGCAGTGGCTGGCAGGGGCTAGCTCTAGAATTTAATACGAGAAATACTTTCCTACTTCATTCTTTGTCAGGAATTTTTTTCTCATTGTTCCATTTTGAAAAAAAAAAAAGTTTGTATTTGCTGAACTCCTTAACCATAGGTTACAGCCACATCTAGTCCCTGATTGTAATCAATAGTTTAGAACTCCACAGTGGTGCCCTTGCTCAGCTGATTTCGCCAAAAACGCAACTTTCGACTTGCTAGCATTGCGACCTTTGACTCGCTTCAGCCTCAGAGCTCCACAGCCGCCCTGTACATAGGATTGACATGGAAATCCTTTAGCCTGATAAACCAGACTAAATGGGAGATGGAAGGTGTAATTCAGTCTGGCCCCGATGAATGAGAGATCGGAAGATTATTGATGAGAACAACCTGTTGTTTTTCAAACCAAGTCTATGCCTATTGGCCAATGCTCTGACCAATGAGTGCAACTGACTGTGACGTAAGCGCGACAGAAAGCTGATGGGGGAGTGTAAACGAACAGCCTGTCGGTGAAACGACAAATATGTCCTTCTTAAAAATAAATGAGCATAGAGCCTCTTCCTGCTCACATTTCAACGAAAACCCCAAGTCTAATCCTTCCAAAACTGATTCCAAAGTTGACTCAAAAATCCCCATCAGAGCCAGTGGTCCTTCACACAAGTACAAGATGTACTTTTATTGAAGAACAGAAAGGGAACTTTAACTTTCAATGGAGCGCTCCATTGAAAGCTGCTGCTGCCGCAGTGCATGCTACTGTTCAATAGTTGTTACCATCTTCCTTCCTTTCTCCAGCGTCGTGCAGCTTTGTCGCCACACTCTCAAAACCCGCCCGCTTTGTATCCAGACATTCAAAACACATCTCTGCATTGTGATTGGCCCGTCAGATTTAGGGCCTGGGGTATTGATTGAGGCTAGACCAACTTGCAGGCAAAAATGATTTTGGTCGCTGGTGGGTGGGGCTATTTTACTAGGCTAGAAATCCTTCACTCCAACCATGAAATTCGTGTTTGAAGGTACCATAAGGATTTCTTCATATTCCTATTCCCTCAGGAACAAGCGCATTAAGACCCAATTATCTAAGTGGTTATTGACTTCTGAGTAAGCAAACCATTTATTAAAATATTATTTTAACAAATAATGTTTTATTTACCTCTTGGATTTGCATTGTGTGGATTTGTATTCTGTTGCTCAAACTAATTCAAAGCTAGAATTCAGTTCCATCAAAAGGAGACATTTTATAAACTTTAACTAGTTTAAAATCATAATCTTTTTTTTTTTTTTTTTTTTTTTTGCAGCTAACAAAAAGAAAATTGGTAAATGTGACACAGGAGCTTGAGTACGGCCTCATTCACATTTCCAATCTGCCATTAGATTATATTGCAAATGTTAAACCCTAAATGATCATAATATCAAGTTGATCCCTATTTTACGACACGATTATAAGAGAAGAACACAAAGAGAAAATGTTAATAAAGCCTTTAAGAGGTAATCTGCTGTAACTGTGCATTTTTATTAGACAGTGCTGCTGATTTTGGTTTCTCTGCTGCAATTGGTTTATCTCCATATGAAAAAAAAAAAAAAAAAAAAAAAGAGGTTTACAGAGAGACCCCCATATGTCTGTCTTTTTTGTCCCTCTATACAGATTCTAAATAAAGGAACAAAAAATATATAGAGTATATAATACATATATTTTGAGGCTTAAATTGTTTAGTTACGAAACAAATGCAGCAAAGCATGTTTGAAACAGAAATAACATATAATGAGCCAACAGGGCACCATGATGTAAAAGGGAATCTTTTATATGAAACCAGAGTGAGTTACCACTGTTGAAATTTATAAATTCAAAGTACATGAATGTCCCTTTAACAGACTTTTTTTCCTTTTAAAAAGTATAAATGTTATCTCTTTGCATTTAAAAAATGCCGTCCTTAATATACAGAACTGGACCCTGACCTCTAAATGAAAAAAGGAAAGCTATTATTTAAAAGAGGAAAATTCAGTGAGAACTTTCAGTACCATTAGCACAATAATACACGTTTTACCAGTTTTAGCTCTTGTATTGGTATTAGTTTATGGTGATCTCTGTGTTCTCTGCAGATTTGACAATAAGCACATATTTGTTTTATGATCATTATTCAATTTTTTCACCTGCTTATAGTACGAATTTGTAATTGCTCACAGGTCTGGAGCAGAAAAAGAATTGCACATACAAAGCAATTTTTCTGATTGCGTCTCGGTTCAATAACCCACCCCAGGAAGAATGTAACATGGTAGATAATCCTAATGACCCTACATTATGAAACTTAGGCTCTTCCTCACATCCCAGTCCTCCAATAACCTTCCCACAATGCCCCTGTGTTTGCAGAGCATGACAATGGTTCATGATGCCCTGCACTCTCCTTGAGATAAAAGATACTGAATTGCTGCCAGCCATAGGTTCTTACTGTGCTGAGGTATAATGTGCAGTACGATGTAACACGGTGCAGTGCAGTGGGATGACATTACTCTCTGAGTAAAGCTGTAATCTACCATGCAGAACCAAGATGATGTAGCTGGGGGCTGGTCACAGCAAAAGCAATGTCACAGTTTAGAGGCTGGCCAGATCTTTTACTCCCCTGACAGCCTCAATAGAGTTCTATCATGCTATTTAAGGGAAAACAACTTGATATGAATAGTAGCCCCTACTTCAAACTTATTTGTTTAAAAATATTTTTTTTTAAATTACAGTTGCAGCTACATATATCCCACACTTTGTCTCAACATCTGGTTCTCTTACAAACAAGCCTTTCCTTTTAGCACAATTCATCGCCACCTCCTGTCCGTGTACTGTAGGGATGTGTCTGTATGCTATATATAAATAATGCAAGACTTTTGATTGCCACAACAGAGAAATGATACTGGAGCACATATTGGGGTCAAACAGTAAAACTTCTGTGAAGGGCAGCAACATGTAAGCAGAGCACAGGCACAAATGCTGCAGCAAATGGTGTCTTGGGAGAAGCGTAACACAGGAGCTTGAGTACGGCCTCATTTTACCCCAGAGCTAACTGCCAACCCATACAACTCCTTAGTCCAAGTGTCTATTGGATCAAACACCTGTCTCTGCCAGGAGCAGTCCTGGATTAATCTCACCATCATTGTTTCTTTAAATACAGTTGGCATTAGAATGATATCATCTATCATTTGGGGAGCCTTCCAAAGGACGTTTACACTAAAGCTTTTTTACTGGTAGATACAGGACTATATTAAGGTGTTTAAGTGGGCCGGTATGCAACTGTTGGTATTACCATCAATTCATTTGGAAGGGGGCTACTGGGGCTTTGGAGAAGCCTGGGGTAGCATTTTCGTACACAATTACCTGGGTAAATTCACTTTCTTAGGGCTTTTTCCTCCTTGGGCTTTGATCCAACTACAGACTCAGTACTTTCTGAGCTTGTGGTTTGGGTTTTGGGTGGTTTGTGTACACCAGCGACAGTAACTGATGAAAGCCAGTACAATTGTTGTTTGTCATACTTTAAGCTTGTGACCAAATGCATTTTAAGACGTTTTCAAACAAGAAAGTACTGTCTTAGAAAGTCTGCTGTGGGCTATTTACTCAGCTGGGATGTGGAGTGGGAGCTCTGGCTAATTGAAGCTACAACATGAGTCAGTTGGTCATTACCTTTTAATTATATTAACTCAAAAAGTTGGTCTATAATGAATTTAAGCAAAAAAAAAATGCACCTCAATACTTCTTCTTATACTGTGTCGTCAGTTTGTCAAATGGGAAGACACACTGACAAATTACACAAAATAAAATTCTGGGGCTTTCAGTGAATTTCTGGGTTTTTTGTTGGAATAGTGGCTAATAAAACTCTTTTCCCGCTGGCCAAAAAATCTGTTTAATCCTGCAGACAATTGACTTTCAGTGTCCTGTGGCTCAACACGGGTCAGTGACAGTCAGTGGGTCTTGCTGACCCGCTTCAAACGGCTCGGCTCCAAACGGCATACAGTGAAAAAAACTGATTATGTAAACTCACTAATTCATGTGACACCCTTATACATACATCACAACACTGCATCAGTCACATCTGATCTAACAAGCCTAAACAACTCTGCTTGCATTCGATAAACTTGGCGCAGCGCTGGTGAGAGCGATTTGGACGGACAGAGGAGCTGCTCTTAATTGTTTACTTTCCTGATTTCTGTCCCACTGATGACATCATCAACAGGGGTTCAGACAGCTAATTTTGCCAATTGAAAGGTAGCTGAATGCCGATTTTTAGCAGGTCAGCCCATGTTAGAAAAACCCACACTAACCTGCTAACTTCAGTGGGAAAGCAGCTTAAGAGCCATGGCAACAAGGGGACCATGGCAGGATTCAACCCATAGCTAATCATAAAGAATAAAAAAGTTGCCATTATCTCAAAGACTTTAACAAAAATATTTTGTTGACTAGAACATTTTTGAAAGTTTGAGTCCCGTTACAACTTCAGTAAAACTAACAGTTAAACATGCCAGCAGTAGTTAAGTGCTATGGGGCTTATTTTCGTCCTCATTGCCTGGATTCAATTATTTTTCACAAACAAATCCAAGTTTAAATGTTAATCTATTCCCCCCTTAAAAGTGGGTCACTGTGATGCAATACAACATTTAAAACAAACCTTTAAACCAATGGTTGCTCCCAACTTTTTATGTGGCAAATGGGAACAGATGCTCAGTATGGCTTTAGAAAGAACAATGTAGAATCAGAAACCTCAAGTTTTATATGGCTTTTATGCATGTGCAATCCAGGATAACATGGCATACAGTTTATACATTTGTTGTCCTCTTGCTTGCAAGTGAGAATAGGTCAACCAGTCTATGTTTCTTTTTTGGGACTGCTCTACATTTTTCTGTAGGATCTCCTCCCTTGTAAGTCACTCATACACTGCAAAAACAATCCAGAAATAAGTAAAAAATGGCTTAAATTAAGTATATTTAGCCTTAATTTGAGCAGGTAAATAAGATGATTTGCCAATGGAATGAGTATTTTCACTCTTAAAATAAGATAGTTAGATAATATTTACTTGAAATAAGACGATAAAATAGTTTTTTCTTATTTTAAAAGGAAATTGTCTTGTTCCATTGGCAAAGTGTCTTACTTATCTCCTCAAATCAAGGAAAAACACACTTATTTTAAGAAAAAATAACTTATTGAGATTTATATTTTTTGCAGTGCAGGAAAACCACTGCGGCAACTACTAAAATGTTTACAGTGCATCACGTGATAATCCACTGAAAAATATGGGCAGGAACCATGTTGTTGGGAAAAACCTATTTAAATCCATGACTGCAAGGCTTCTAAACTGATCTAAAGTAACCTGTAAACAAAAGCTTAAGTTGGGAAAACAGTGCATCCAAATGCAACTTAGTTCCTTTACCAAGCAGAGGGTTCTACAAACCATCAGCATGACAAAATAGGCTATGGCTAGGGAACAAAATGTTTTACTATAGCCGAAATGGTCTTATTTGATGTGATCGAGGTGAAATTTAACAGCCCTTACAGCTTCAGGCATATATTGCACAATTGGAATGGCTGGATGGAAAGATGTGTGAAACCAAGTGTCTGCACCTAAAATTGCCCAATTTCTTTAATAACTTTCCACATAGAGGCTATAACATTAAACAAAAGTACAACAGCTGCATTACTTAATGCAATATTTCCAACCAGTGTCACAATTTATTAGGCTATGAAGGTTTAAAGGCAGGAACGTTATCTTCTTATACAATAAACATCCTCCCCATTGCTTATTTTCTTTGATATCTTACATGAAACACTCTCCTTCTTTACTCCTTTGTACCCTCCTCATAAACAAGCACAGTCATGACAGTCTCATTAAAGGCAATCGATATTATTTCCAGTGATAAAAATGTTTGGCTGGGCAGCTGTCCGCTGTTTTTGAGGGTCAGAGTAACACAGGGTTAGTGGCGAGATATGTTAAGGCATAATTACTAACATTAATCACTTTAGGCAAGGAGATTATCTGGTCTTCCTTAATTAGAAATACCCAGCAGGCCAAAAAAGAAGAAAGTGCTCCGAGAGGAGGCGATACAGCTGTCCAGTAAGCTTTACTGGGCAGAAGGAAAAGATTGCATACTTTAAAGACAACTGGTTATTGAAGATCCTGCCCAATATTAATGCAAATGAGCTGTCACAAGCTCCAATGAATCAACCTTGTGAAGATCAAAGCAGAGGAGGCTTTATTTTTGCTTTAATTAATTCCTCCCAACTTCTAAGCAACAGCCTGGAAGCTTCACAGCATACATACCAAACAGCAGAACTCCCAGAAAGTAAAAATAATAAATAAAGTATTGGAATAACTTGGAACAGAGGACAAAGTATGCACAGACACAACAGCGCACCCTGGACTAATTTTGCATCCTAACCATCGAGCTTTGACAGTTTGAAACAGACCTAGTGTCTGCAGGGTGAAGCCAAGCGGGAAGCCTCCTGCTTTAAAGACAGCAGCAGCTGCCATGTGTGGAAAAGGCTGTGGCATGATTTGACAACTGGAAAGAGTGAGTCTAAAACCTCAACAGAAAAAAAAAAGATTGTCTGAAGCCATCTGATCTTGCTAAAACATTCTAATATTGATTCTAATCGCTAATGTTTTAATGGAAATAAAGGGTCAAAAAGCAACTAACATTAGTATAAAGGTGAGAATTCTATACCCTGACACACAATTAGCCAAGAAATGACCAAAAACAACAGTTGTTTGAAAGTAGAGAACATTGTTGACCCTTATCTACAGCATAATACAGTTAATCTGACATTTCCTCCAGAGGGATAACATTAACCAGGAGCCATTACTCTGCATTTAGCACACAAGGAAAAACAGGACAGGCAGTTTCCAAAGGAAATTGAAGTAAATACATCCGTCTTTCCATTTAGAAAAAAAACAAACATCTGAATGGAGAAGTACACCTTTGAAGGGAAAAATAAACTGTGTAGACTATTTTTGTAGTTTTTTAGAAGAGGGTTAAATCCCAAAGAAGATCCCCATATTACAAAATGTTGTTGTGCATTTCCAAAAATGTAAAACGACGAAACCTACTAT
This sequence comes from Cyprinodon tularosa, assembly GCF_016077235.1. Taxonomy (NCBI): domain Eukaryota; kingdom Metazoa; phylum Chordata; class Actinopteri; order Cyprinodontiformes; family Cyprinodontidae; genus Cyprinodon; species Cyprinodon tularosa. The sequence continues at coordinate 943,185 of NW_024039507.1, read as the reverse complement.
TATTAAAAGAGCATACTATTGTATTTTTTATTATATCAACTCTCCTGTTTATTTATTTTCATTTTGAGTACAGAAACCGAATAAATTTGGTGCTACATCAGTAGTACTTTTCAAATAAGACTAGTAGAATCTGCTAATTTTGGCTTAATAAGGCAGGCTCTCCGCTTAGAAAGTTAGATAGCAGTTTGGTTAACAGACATCCAATAATTAGCTTGCCATGTTTAATGACATGTGTATCTTATACAACCAAAACACATTTCTAAAAAGCTATTTTAGTCTAACCTGTTAAGTGATAAGAAAAAAATGTAATAAAAAAATATAGGCTCTTACTTTCAGCCAACTGGCCAACAGTGCTCAGCAACAGACAGGGGAGGGGCAGCCTTGCATCACACAAGGTGAAATAGCTTTGTGAAGCTTTTTCTAATCTTTTTTTTTTCTAATCTTGGTATCAGCTAGTCTACGCTTACTTGCAAATAAAAAAAAGAAAAAATATATCTTCTTTACACCATTTTAACCTTTAATACGACTGTTGCATTAAGAAAATACAGCAATGGTGTATTTTTTAGGATTATTTCAAAATAATTTTACTACTCATTTTTTTCTATTTAAAAGTTAACTGTATCCCCTAACTGGATAGAAAAACTAAATGGAATGGCTGCATATTCATTTCCCAAAAAAATAGGGCTGCAACTAACAATAAATTTTTGCTTATTCAGTAATCTGTTGACTACTTTTTCATTAACCTATTAATAATCAAACAGCAAAAGGTGTTTAAGAATCAGGTAAAGCTAAAAATATGGCACTTGAGGGTTTTAAATATAGCATTTTTATATACCAAGCAGGGTTTTAGGCCTTAATGCAAAATGCTATATTGGTTCATTCAGCAAATGACATGTTTTAGAGTCTGAACACTCAAGTTAATAATTTGATAACTAAAGTAGCTGATAAGCATTTGAGCAATCTATTAGTTTAACAAGCTGCATTACCCCATCTATAAATCAAGGATGCCCCAATGTTAAACAACCCATTTGGTGAAAAAATGTAAATTTTATCTTTCATTAAAACTAATGTAGAAAAAGGTAAACTCAGTAGCAAAAATATGCAGTTAAGAATATATAATAATAATCAAATGGTTTAGAAATGTTGCGCTGTGTGCCAGCAAACAATGCTGCAGATTTTAAATAAATATCTTGCTCTGATTAAGTGCTAGGTCAACACCAGTACATTTCCTGTCTGTATTTAATATGGCTTATTGATAATTCGCCTCTTAACACTATTTAAATTGCTTAACAATATTTAAAAAGCAATTTATTTTCTCCTGCTTTATAAACTAAAAGCTTTAGTTTGAACATCATGAAATTTAAAAAGAGATTTGGCTGCTGTCTGTGCTGCTGCCCCATCTGTCTGAGGTCCATGGCGAGCTGAGCAAGACACAGGGAGATGAATTAGTCCCTATAGCCTCCATTTTACCATGAATAAGAGTGAAAATCATTCAGAAATAAAAAAAAAACTAAAATTTTTTTTATTGTGTGCGGAAAATCAGAGGCAGTCCATCAACAACTGATATAAATTATTTGACTAATCAAGAAATTCCTTAGCAATTCTTTACTGCCCCGGTCTGGATTCTGAGCTGGGTATAAATACAGTACAAACTACGCTGCACTGTCTGCACCCAGGGCCAGAAATACAGGGGGGCAAGGGTGGAGCAACTGCCCCCCAGCTGTAAAGCCTTAAGGGCTGGTTATACTCCCACAGCGGTGTGTCGCAATTACCATGCCGCAGGTATGAAGCAGATATTTTTATGTCCAATTTTGAAGCGTGGTCTGCACTACGCCACAACACAAGACAGACAGTTATGAACTAGCTAGGATTGTGGGTGTCCATGTGTCCATTTGATGAGCTTGTTCACCATGTACAGCCCCTCATCCAACGCCGGACGACACACAGTTCACCCGTGGGTGTTCCCGAAAGGCTCGCTGTGGCGCTGCATGTTTTGGCTTCTGGTGCACACCAACAGACCGTCGCACGGAGCTACAAACTAGCGTTCTGCAGGGTGTCTGGGATAATGTCCGAGGTGAGGTAGGTGTTGGATACGGCACTACAGCCAGAGTTTTTGCCATTAGGTACCTAAAAGGAAAACGCATAATGTAGAGCAGCGGTCACCAACCTTTTTACAGTTGAGGGCCAATTCAGGGGCACTGAGTCACAGGAAGGGCTACCAATACTGACCTATGAATGGCAAGGGTCAACATTCATCTAAACTTCATACATTATAAACATATCATTATCGTTTCTTTAAATTTGTAATTTTCTTTTAGACAGTTTCATTTTGAAATCTCTCTAAATGCTTAAATGCCATATATGATTAAATGATGAAATGTTCTATAACCCAATTAAAAAAGAAGAGCAACAGAATACAGTGAAATTTCAAACGTAGCTCACTGTTGAGTTGTTCTATTTTCAGAAGACTCTAAGGGCACCCCTTGTGGTCCTTGAAGGCCCCTTGGTGCCCGTGGGCTCCATGTTGGTGACCCCTGGTGTAGAGGATGTAGATTTGACCAATCAGAGGCCTCCTGTATGTTTTTTTTTTTTTACTTTTTTCACCTTTCACCATTGGAGTCTGAGTTGAGCTGGATACCAGACATTTCTGAGTATTAACACATTAATATTGAATATAATGCTTTGATTATTTGCTAGGTTGGACCAATTCAACATAGACAAGCTTGACCTCACATCTGCAGGAACAGCTCGGAAACTTCTGATTCGAAGTTCATGCAGGGAAAATAGACTACAGGCTTATAGATGCAGCACTACCTAACTACTGAGATGTCAGTGTGCTCATCAAACCATGTTTTAGTTGTAAAGGTTTAAATGAAAAGGCAGTTTTAAAGATATTTTTCAGTAAAAACGTATGTCTCTTTAAGCTCTCATTAAAACGATGGCTAAAATCAGCTGAGTATTGTAATTTGATTGTTTTGGTTTTCTAAATTTGTATTTATTAATTTAGAGAAAATTTAGATGTACTAAGCTACCATATACCTAAGTGGGATTTCTTTATAATAGAGAAAATTACAAAATAAATGGCTTAACTGTTTTTTGGATTTATTTTTATTTTTACTTCATTTTTATATAAAGATATTTCTAATGTGCTTCAATATGGAGTTTCTTTTCTGGGGCCTTTTCTGCATCCTTTGCACCCTCATGTAGGATTTTTTTTTATAGCTGCCACTGTCTGCACCATAATTAAACTGTATTTCTATCAGTTACTAAAACACAGGCCTGAGGTCAAAACTGAGAGGAGAACAGGACACAGCTGTAACCTTAAACTTAGCACATGTGGTTAACCTTTACACAATGTGCTGAGAAAATAAATGTTTCCTCAGTCTGGAGTAACAAGTCACTGACCTAACACACAAATTAAAAATTAAAGACATGAAAAAAACAGACTGGTATATTTGACAAAACAATTTGATAGAAGTAAATTAAAAGGGCCACATCCAGCTGGGACACAGCAAAGTTACCCGAGCGATTTACGCAGACTGAGCCAGACAGCTCAGAGAATTTTACAGCACTGGCGGACAACCACCTCCTGACAGCCAGTTTCCTCCCTGGCACAGAAGACCCAGAGAAGACCTACAGGGAGTGAATAAATCCTCAGAGGAAAGCTAAATAAATGATGAAGGCACAAGGAGAAGTCAGGAATAAAGGAGGAGACACGCGAGGGGGAGGGGTGAGTACACCACAGGTAACACATTAATCCTTGAAAGGAATAAAGGAGCTAGACCAAGGGTGGAAGTGACTAATCTAAACGTTGGGGAGGAAACACGTTCATAAATCACCGCTGCTCTCTAGTAAACAACATAAAATTCACCCAGTCATGCTCCTTCCCTGGGAACTGTAGTGATTTTAAGAGAAAATATATATTCCATCTGCAGAGTCAAGTGGATATTATACAGACTAATTGATAATTCACAGAACCCAAATGAATAATGAGCACGCATTGCTAAGGTGTGTGAATTGCATGTTAGTTTTAATTTCAACAGAAAATGCAGGCAAAAATGTGAAACAAAAATGATCACAGCCGGCAATGAAGATGGGAAAATGAAGATCATCTGACACACCTTTCGTCAGACGTTGTCACTTCCCCCGCGATTAGTGATAATGGATCAGCAAGCTTAAAAGGATGAAAAGACCCATTAAGCCCCCCCATTTAGGAACTCTAAGGTGATTTGCATAGAGGTATAAAATAAAAGCCCTGCAGTCAAGCAGCTTGAATATAGAAGGAAGACAAAGGTAGATGGGTAAAGATGAGACTGCAAGAAAACCTCTGTTGGCAGAGGAGTAGCTTCAAAGCAATCCTTCAGGGTCAGGGAGAGGTTAAAAGAATGGGACACTGAGGACGTCTGAGGGGGAACGTAATTGAGCTAGAGAACAAAGAATGAGCTGAGGAGGGGGGGTTGGGGAAAAGATGGCGTCTGAATGAGATACAGAAATAGTCTAAACATCACAGAAAGGGCAGATAAACTCAAACCACTAACAGGAGATTAGTAAAAACTACAAAACGTGATGCTTAATCTTGGTTTCATTGAAAAATACTTATTTCCCTCAATAACTATTTGAATTTCAACATTTCTGTAGCATTAGGAAAAAATATTAAAGCAATTAGCAAAAGCAAATTATGTGCTTGAAAGTTATTGTTCGGAAAAAAAGTCAGTAAAATAAATAAACATAGGTGAGAATAACAACTGACCTTTGAGTTGATCGGCCACCACACTCTGCCCGATCCTCTCGTTGACCTGTCCGTCCTCATGCTGGTATCGGTCATCCAGGAAGTCAAAAGTAGCTTGTGAAAGGTGGACTTTCCCAGCTACACCCAACTGCTCCATCAGATTGGCCAGATTGACATCGTTGGACCAAACGTCAAACTTGAAACGTTTCATCCCCAAGATGCCACATAGTATGGTGCCGGTGTGGACACCCACCCTCATGTTCACCATCTCTCTCTTCTCCTGGCAGAACTGTTCAATAGCCTGAATCATGCCTAGACCCATCTCCACGCAGCAATAGGCATGATCCGGTCTAGGTTCTGGACAGCCAGCCACACAATAGTAACAATCCCCCAGAGTGCTAATCTTTTCACAGCCGGTGAGCTCACAAAGTCTGTCAAAACGTCCAAATAAGTCATTTAGAAGCCCAACAAGAGCATGAGCAGATTTGTTGGCAGACATTTTGGTAAAGCCCACAATATCTGCAAAGAGGATGCTGACAGGCTCCATTCGTTTCATGTTGAAAGGTCTGAAAATGATCTGGCCTCTGGGAATTGAGGTTTTCTTACGTTTGTTGTTTTTTGGGCTGGAAATGACTGCAGCTGCACCACTAGTGGAGTAGCGTTTACCACAATGATCACCAATTTCTTCGTCGCCTTGCTTCATTAGCTCATCTGCCACGATTCTTGGCATAACCGAGTGGATCATCCTCTCTTTCAGGGCTTTTTCTACTTCCAGATCTTTTCCATGCATTATAGCTTGTCCAACTTTAAGAAAGGTGCTACGTGAGCGCACTTCAGACATGACGAATAGGTGGATGCCAATGGCGTGAGCGCAGAGATGAAGGAGGGCTTTGGCCGGACCCAACCAACTGAACATCTCCAACTCGGAGGAGAAAGCCCAACTCCAGTTGCCTTCTGCCTGAATAGGGAGCAAACAGCCCAAGGTCTCAAACAAGATAGAGTACAGCACCCCAAGCATGAGAGATGCATAAAGACGAACATGGAGGACACTGTATAGCAACAGAAGAACTTCAATACAGAGGGAGAAAGTGCCTACAGGAGAGAGGCAGGGAAACTTTTTAGAACCCTCATCTAGCTTGTTAGATGTGTTGTATGTTGGCCCCATAACACTGATTTCCTCAATGTTAAATTCAGGTGACCTGGCCTGTTGGTCCTTGAATCCTAATGTCTGGATCTGAGGGGCCAGGGTCAATATGAAGGTCACAAAGATAAGCAGCAGAGATGCCTGGTTGTAGCAGCGGGAGTAAAGCTTGGTAAACGTCAGAAGGAAGAGGAGAAGGCAGAAAACGAGGAAGGAAGCAGTAGGGAGGAGAAAAACGACTAAGTCACAGCAGGAAGGATGGGCAGCAAAATATAACCCCCAGAGGAAACTGGCAGCCACCAGATAAAAAAGAACATAACGGAAGCGCCGCCGGGTCTGAGGGAAACATCGCTCTCGACACGCTTCCTCCAGGATGGAGGAATCAAACTTGGGGTCCCAGAAGTGACCTGCTGACCTCTCAAACAGCTGGGGCATGCGTTTGTGAGCGCGGAAACTCCTCACCACGGGCCTCCTCATCCCAGACTCCCCTGAGCTGCAACTAGATGAAATGCTGTACTTGCAGTGCTTGGTGGCCCCAATGAAGCCTCCTCCAATGGAACCCAGCGGCCCTCCTCCATGCCTGTGTTTCACACCGCTGCCAATCCTCACCGAGACGCCTCCATCTCCGCTAGAGTCACAGCTCACTTCTGTGTTGTGTGGCAGCAGTTTCTGATGCTGGGGAGATGCCATGTTTTCTATTGCTCAATTCAAAAATGAACAACTATTAGAAGGCACAGATAATCAAGATCAATCTATAGATGGGAAGCTAAGGCAAAGCATGTGGACACAGTAGAAGATGATTTCAGTGCGTTGGTTGCTGCAAAACCAGGAGATATTCCAAAGTTTTTGAGTAGTTCATTATTGCTCTTCTTGACGTCAATCCCTGCATTCCACTACATTCCCCTCTGTTTAGACGCACTTGAGACTGCAAGGTTTGCTGGCTGCCAGCTCTGTTCCAGTCCAAGCAGCCCACAGCTTGCTCCAGTCATTGGAAAATATTACACAAAGCGGTAAATCTATCCCAAAAGCAAAGGCTAGGAAGGGGAAAATGGTTTAGAAAAGCTATAAAATTTTAATTTCTGAAACACACTTCCTTTTAATGCCCACTCTAACACTTCCTCAAGCTGTCTATATAAAGTAATACTTCCTACACAGGAGCATGTTTTGTTTACAGGACTGGGCAAAACTTCATGCAAAATAACTCAGCGGCAGAGCATGCAATGTGTTATTACTTGTTATCAAATAAAGGGAGTGCGTTTCCTCCACACGGCGACCGGAGCGCAGAAAAAGCGCACCTCTCAGATACATGGCACATGCTGTTTTCTGCTGGGCCTGATCCCAAATGATCTCACACACCGAGCCCCGTGTTTTCCTGACTTCCCACTCCGGTGTCTGCACCTCTGCTCCGTATCCAAAGTCAATGGGGAGGTTTCTGCGCGTTTGGAAAAGAAAAAAAAACGCGCAAAATTGTATTTTATTGCAAATAAGAATCACTGTGGGTGACTCCTGCTTAAGAATATCCACTGAACACCTTTACTGCTTTGGCATAATCCCAACACATGTCAACAGTCCACAATTCAATCTTCTAATAAACTCCAATTATCCGGGAGTCCACAAGGCAGCTGCGAGGGGGAAAGAAACTGTAGCCTTGAGCGCAGTGCAAGACTATTTCCTTTTGTGTGAAGTTTGCCTGTAAAGGCTGGGTCACGCTTCCAAAAGCCCGCAGAGACCCGAGTAGGTTAATTAAAAAGGTCCCCACAGGTTAAAAAGCAGAGCCGCGCCTCGATCCGACCACTTTAATTGGATCAGACAGGAGATGGTGTGTCAATACAGCTTAAATGATTCCACTTTAACCCCAAAACTATGATGATATCAGGACCTCCTCTTGAATTTCTCGGTAGAGTCCACATTGCGACGGGAATATCTTCACTATCTGCTCATGTTTGACACGGTGGAGCAGCTGCGCGCTGCGCAAATCACAGAGGCAGCAGCAGCCGCCACCATCTTCAGCGCGCTGACAGCCGCGGAGCAACGGAGTGAGCAGGGAGGGGAATTTACCTGCAGATTAAACTAAAAACACTTCCGCTTTTTATTGCAACAATAAAAGTGCAACACATGCAGGCCATTGCACACTTTTTACTGTTTGGATGATTTCATTTCACAAAGGATTAGGCTTATAAGCAACACTTTTTCAGCCTTTAGACTATTAAATCTGCTGTATATTTTCACCATTTGGTGCAGTTATGTATTTGGTGTGTTTTCTCAATATGATGAGCTGATTTCCCTTTTTTTTTTTTTTTTTTTTTTTTTTTTTTTTTTTTTTTTACAAAATTGCAGAAAAACTATCCAGATTTCACTAAACAAACGAATATATAATTGCTTATTGTCATTGCTTTATGAGGTTTGTTCATAAAGACTGTAAAAAACTAAAAGTGGATTTATATTTGAGATGAATATAACTCATAAGTTTAGGCTGTTTGAATTGGTTTCATTTGGAGGAATCAGAGAACAGTGGAGTGAACCTAAATGTAAGTTATATTATTTTAATGCTCTGTGACTGGTCAAAGGCTGCTTCACTTCCTAGTTGTTTAGCATTGCTGTTGTTGTTGTTTGGATTGACACAGCTGCTGATTTAAGTAACAACTTGTGGGATGAGGTTGACCTGGCTTCTGTAAGTTAAAACTGAGAGCAGCACTATTTTCAAACTACCTCCTTCTATGTCCATAACGTGTATTTTTAGCTCTGCAAAACGAGTTGAGTCATTCTTTTCAACCAAAAAAGACTGTCCTTCTATTGTATTTGTTATTAAAATTTTTATTTCTTTATTATTATTATTATTATTATTATTTACCTTTATTTTTATTCTGTTTCAAACAATTTGTCAAGTGGTGAAAATAATTTAGAGGTGTTCTTGCTGTGACTTTATAAGCCACGGTTCCCTATCTAAAGCTAAACAAACAAAGAAAGTGATTTAATAACTCTGCAAAGCCTCCATGATGCAAACTTTACAAGTTTATTGTGAAAAAAGGTCTGACTTCCGGTCTGGCTGATCATCAGAAGCTTGATGGTCCTGCTTGTCTGATAGAAAAGAGGGGACCTGAGTGTTGAGAGGGAGGGTAGAAATGGATGTACCTGAGGGAAAACAAGCATCTTGATGATTGCAATGACAAAGAACCCCCCCCCCCCACACACACACACACACACACACACCCCAACACCCCCCTTCCCCCTAATAAAGATGGAGGCACCTGCAGATTCATGTTGGCAAAGGAAAATTTGTTTAATTTGATAGAGAACACAAAGAAAACTAATTTTATGCATTCAAATTCTACTTTATTGACTAGGATTGCAGGCACTGATTTAGTTTAAAATGAACAGAAATGTGTCCCTTATGAGAAAAATAAGTGTTGCACGCTTCGGTCTGAGTGTTAATACCAGCACTGTGATTTGGGCAAAGATATAGCTGTGAAAGAGCTTTCTATTGTTAGAACGCACAACAAATGTTCACTAGATTTAAACTAAACCAAAAGGGAAAAAGTCCAAAAAATGAAGGATAAAAAGGATAAATTTGGAGTTTCTCCTTTGATGTATTCTGACACAATGCTTCCTTATACCCCTGTAACAGCAGTTTCTGTGTTTTTGTGCTCCTCAAATGTAATCAAGCTCTATTACACTTAGATTATCGTTCCTCTCCTCTTGCTTTGAAGTGGTGTTCCCTGGATCTTAGTTCATCGATCATCTTCAGTGTATGTCTCTTTACACTCTGCTTTGCAGCATTTTGCTGAATCCTAGTGTATATTTACACCTCAGAGAATTTACCCAAAGCAAGTTTTCTTCATCAGCGATAAACTCAATCGATCGCAGTGCTTTTCTGAACCTCTTTATACTTCAGCAAGGTGCCATATAGGCAACTTAAACTCTTGTCTATTTCTTCTTTATGGTTTGAATGTTTTTCTATATAAGTAACACAATTCCCATGCTAAAATCATAAATCTTATTGAGACATTCTTGAACAAAAAGGGCTGCAGATCTATCCATGCATCTATCCATCTGCAGTGGATCTGCAAAAGTCTTTTACTATAGATGATCAGGGGTGTCTAAAATGTTCTTTAAACAAAACCAGTTTTTTTTATTTTGTTTAAATTGTTTGCCCTGATATTGTTACAGGCTTCTTGTCTATGACAGGACTCTGTCTGTTGTAAATAATTGTAAATGTTTTATTGTCCCACAATGGAGAAATTCACTTTCTGCATTTAACCCACCCCTTGAGTAGCAGGGGGGGGGTTAAGGGTCTTGCTCAGGGACTCCGAGTGCAGTCCGTGGGAGTGTGTAGGTCTTAAACTCAGAACCCCTGAGACCCAAGAGCAATGCTCTACCCACCACTCCCCTGGTATTGGAAGTCAGTGGTGTACAGAGGGAAAAGGAATAGTGAGAGTACAGTTCCCTGTGGTGCACCTATGTTAACACTTGATTAGGCAGCTGACCCTTCAGTCTAACAAACTGTGGTCTGGTTTTTAGGTAGCCCCTAATCCAGGTGAATGTTGATGTCGCCATCTGAGTCTTCCACAATTTCTTTCAAAGTAAGTCATTGAACCTTGTTAAATGCACTAGATAAATAAAAAACATTGCAAATAAAAAAAAAACCCTCACTGCTGTCATTCTGTCCTAAATGACAGTTAAGGCAGGTGTTCAATGGTATCTTCAACTCCAGCTCCATTGCGATGAGCAAACTGCAGGAGGAGGTCCTGCTAGTTTGAGTATTTGCTGAGGTGAACCATCAGAAGTCTCTTTAGGACCTTGATGATGTGAAATGTAAGGGCAGCAGGTCTCTAGTCACTGATGACTCCTTACTAAGTTTTATTTTGTTACTGAAATAAGGCAAGAAGTCTTCCACATCACTGTAACCGTCTCCTGGAACAGGCTACGGTTGAAGAGGTGTTGTAAAATCCCATAGAGTTACAGGCCTTCAGGACTCTGACACCATCAGGACCCGGCGACATGACAGAAATGGAAGATGAAACATTTGAGGTGTGAAAGGGAAGCTTTTGGTTCAGACCTGCATCTGTCTGATTTATGCTTGAAGCCTGTGATCTTTATCCCTGGTCCCACATTTTATGCAAAGTTTAGAGTTCTTCCTGAAATTATTTGTTATTTGTTTTGAAATTAAGTCCAAGATACAAGGTCTCATAAACTATTGCACTGAAGTGCTTAGGTGCATATTCTCTTCAAGTCTCCTCAATCAAATAAGAGACTCTGTAAGACTTGGTTCCATGTGGTGATTCAGCCATATTTGATTCTGCTGTATTTGTATGTAAGACTTGTTGAAGTCAAACACTTTAAATCAATATTTTTTTGTAAAGCAGCACAGTGTCTGCCTTTGTGGTCTCAAAACTAATTTGGCTCTCAAATGAGTCACAATAGATTCATTTTCATAAAAGAAAGAAGTAAAATGTACTTTACCTCCTATTCTAAAGCAAGCTTTTCTTTGATAGAGGATAATCCAATATGAGAAGACGCAGAGCTTTTCATGTTCCTTTGCAGCGTTTTTTGTAGAATTTTTGCAGAATTTGACTATTTTTTTTGTATCACAAAGTAAAATTGCAGTTAGACTTGAATTTTTTATTTATTTATTTTTTAGTTATAAGTTGATTGCAATTTATTGCTATCGTTGAAAAGACTTTTACCCTAAAAACTGATCAGTAAAGAGTTAGAATGTAACACGGGCAGATATTTAGACTGAACAAAGAACCAAAAAGTTATTAAAAACCTCCTTAAAGCAGAATAACCACAAGGTTTCTCTGAACCAGTCAATCAGAAATCTTTATTCTTTTCTGTCAAGCATCCACAACTTGGGCCAGTGGTAATGTCAGTGTCACACCTTAAGGTGATTAAGGGACTAGTTGGACAGAACACATCCATTCATCATCTAGAAGGTGAGTAAAACTGACAATGAAATATATCAGAAGCACAACCAGTTTATGTCATAAACCACGCGCATCTGACAACATAGTTTCTCTTTTGAACAGCCCCCTCTAGTGGCCATATTCCAAAACCGCAGTGGAGCGCTCACCAGTTGAATCGTTGCACTTCTCCTCATCATGTCTCAAAGAATGTCTGAACTTTATAAGGGTGTTGGATTTTTTTCTCATGCTGAGAAAAAACAAATTTCAATAACCTACTATCCAGCTGTGTTGTGAATATGAAGCAGCAGGCCTGTTTTTGCATAGCTTTGCATAAATGCTAGGGTGGATCTGAAGCTGGAAGTGAAACTATTCCTAATATTATATGTAATATAAAAAAGTGGAAGATGCTTGAGTCCAGCTGGTTGCTGTTATGCACCTTTATACAATATTTTACTCCACTCTTGTGATAACTGTTTAATGTTGACAGTTTTTAGCTTTGTGTCTATTTCCTTCTTCTCACTCTGGGAAAAGAATTTACCTTGTTTCCATGAAGGTCAGGGATCAACTCATGAGTCCTCAGTTTTACATTTGCATGCTTGGGACATGTAATCCTATCAGCCATTGCAGAGATCTGTCATCAAAACATACAATATTGCTTCAAATTGTATTTTTTTAGGTCGACTTACAAATGGAGCAATTTCCAGAGTATAACAGAAAACCGTGCAGCAATGGAACGGATCTCGCTGCTGAAGGAGTTATGGTAGCTTAGATGTCCAGTCTGTGTGTCATGTTGAGTCTGAAGCAGGTTTATGATTGTATGCATTAATTTTGTTAGGGATGTTTTAAGGGCTGTTTTTCCTTCCAAGTGCATGTTAATAATCACCAAGGCTGCCAATTTTAAACTATTCTATTTGTTGACAGTAGACTGTCGACATCTTTAGAATAAATTAGCAAAGTAAGGAGAAAAGAGTAAAACAGTGAAGATCAGAGTCGCAAACTCTAAGTAAACAGGAAAAAGGTTTAATTCTCCCTTTGGTGTTCCAATGCAGTAAGACATGGGTAGACTTACATGAGCTTTGTCTCCAGTAATGTGTTTGCTATTCTAGTCAATTGTAGGGAAGAAATCACTCTGACAAGAAGCTTTGTATTACCACCTGCTATCCCTCTACCTTTGGTCATGAGATAATGATGAATCAACCATCTGTTTGAGAATATCCCACTGGGAGGAGACCCTGGGGACAATAGTACTCGATGGAAGGACTATACATCCTTACTGGATTGAGATCACCTTGGATCCCCCAGAATTTGTTGGAAAATATGGGTATAAGTAATTTAACCTGTAACCCACATTTACCGATCTGAGAAAGGCAGATGCCAACCGATGGGCAGATGTACAAAAAACATTCAACATATCTCAAAAGCAGGCAGAGAAACGGCAGAGTAAATGTCAAAAAAATAAATAAAAATAACTTCTTGCTTTCTGCCAAACCCTGGTAGTTTATAGACTCAAAAAATAGACATTACAACAGTTAAGATGTGTAGCAGAATAAACGTACCACCTGCGCTCCAAAGACTCATGAACCCTGACCTTTGTTTACTTCATTGTCAAAAAACCAGAAGCGATGAGTGTCCAAAGCTAAGAGATGAAATCCCTTGTTTGATGCCGGTTAGATTTGGTACTGGTCTCAAAATTGCTGCATGAGGGTTTTTTTTTTCTTTATGGCAGAAGAAAAACATGCATTTGTAGATAAACATTGAAATCCTAACATGCAAAGATAATTAACATCTATAGCAAAGGTCTGCATGTTTAGACAGACACCAATGCTTTTGTATAGCACCAACAAAAAGGCTACTTCGAATTCAACTGATGTGTTTGAAATGTACCTGGGATAATATAATCCTTTTAATATTAGTATACAAACATCTGTTTTCAACATCTGTTTTAAGTGGGTCTGGTATTTGCCTATTTTCAGCATCTGTAATTTCTCTGACAATTCCTTGTGAGGCAGTCCAGGGTGACAGTGCCATAAGAAAGAGAAAGGTGTATGTTTTATGAACTTTGAAATGAGTGGCGGGTTCTCGTTCCTCTATTATTTATGTCCTTAAGCTGCCTTATCCAACGATGGCTTCCCTCTTCTTCTCTCACTATCACATTTGCTTATTCTCCTGAGGACAAAAAACCCCAAACATTAATCTTCCCTATGTCACCTTAACAATGCAAATGTCCTGTTAAAAGCAGGGCTCTGGCTCCCACCAGGACCCCTCTTTCTCTTCACCTCCTATGTCTCCTTTCTTCCCCCTGACAAGTTATTTTATGTTCCTCAGTTCTTTCGGTAGCGGTTTTTTGGCTTCTCGCCACAGCCAGTGATCTCACAAGATGAGAGGCCAGGCTGCTTGCCAGAGTTAATGCTGCTTAGGAGACCAGGCAGCTCGTTGGTGATTGCCTTCTCGATCTTTTCCAACAGGCAGCCTCCGATGTAGGAACACTGAGATGCCAGAGGCTTAAAGCTTGCGATTGGGTTGATGCCAAAGAAGTCACGATAAGCGTCTCGGTTGGGTAGGTCAAACTTGCTGACGTTGGTCTTGGCTAGAATGGATTTGAAGATGTAAAACTTGTCAGGGTCGTCCACAATCTCCTGGAAGACCAGTTCGGGATCACTGAAGAAGCTCATCTTCTCTTTGAAGGTCTGAACGTAACGGTCCACTAGCAGGGCGTGGATGCGAACGCGGATGGCGTGTTGGCGGATGAAGGCTATCTTGTTCTCCATACGGTTCTCAATCACCTGGTTGAGATCTTCTAGGAGGGAGATTTCTTCTCTCTTGAAGAGCTCCCGGCTAGTGTCTGGGGCGTAATCATATGGCCAGAAGGAGCTGACATAGACACGAGGCGGTTCAGTCACGTTAATGAGGGGAGCCAAACTCCAAAAGAGTGCTCCATAGACTCTCATTAAGTCCTGCGTGGCCAGGTTGTCTGCCTTGTTTAGGATTATGCGGATCTGGGACTCTCTGCCTTTCAACTGTCGAAACAACATCTCCAGCTCAAGACCAACATCCAGCTTGGTTGGATCAAACACAACAAAGATGAGATCAGCACGGTCAATGAACCACTGGCAAACATCATTGAAAGGATAACCTAGGAAGAAAAAAAAAAGGTGTTACAAAAACTCTTTAAACCTAAACCAATGTTTACCATTGTTCAAACTTTAAAACTATTTATTCCAGCATTTTTCTATCTTTAGCTCTTTAACTTAACTCCAACTAATGTTTCTCTGATGACAAGAAAATCCCCACCAAATGATGCCATGTTTCTTGATCAGTGCTGTGTTGATACGTAGTGTTAGAATGCCACAGGTTCTCAATTAGATTTTGCTCTGAACTTTGACTGGGCCATTTTAAAAACAATGAAAAATGCTTGAATTATCATAATCTCAGCCCCGGTAGTTTCTCTGATTACCCACTTCATTCACCTGCTGTCTTTCCTCGTCGTTCCCTGGCTCCTAGTGCATGTCTTCCCTAATGACTCCATGGTTCTGTTTTTTTTTTTTTTGCATTTTCAAGTTGGATTTTTGGATTCCTGCCTACCTGTGATCACTCCATTAAAACTCCAAAAACTCACCTCTGCTTCCTTGCCTATACATTTAGGTCTTCAAAACCTCAACCAAACCCTGACAGTGGCTGGTTCCTACTAAAAATCCAACTTAAAAATGCAAGACAAACCAGAACCATGGAGACATCAGGGAAGACATGTAATAGCCAGGGAAAGACAGCAGGTGAATGAAGTGAGTAATCTGTGAGTAAGAGAAGCTACCGGGGCTGAGATCATGACATTAATGCCTTAATGCTTTAATTTTACCCTAGGTTCCTATCAACTTTGACTCTGCCGACGGAAACATCCCCTCAGCATGATGTTGCCACTCACATGTTTCCATATAGGGTCGATCTGTTCAGGGTGATATGTCGTATGAAGGTGTGTAGATAACCTGTAAGAACAGAGCTGCAGGAATGAAATTCCCCCATTCTGTTCCTGCAGCAGGGGCTTAGGATTCTCTTGCTTCTAGCACATATTCTGGTCAGAGCGGTTCCTTGCATGCCATCAAAAAATATATAAAATGTGTGTCTCAGTGTAGAAGAAGCCTATTATTAGCCCCTGGACTACACTGTACTGTAGTTCTTAAAGTTAAATATAATCTGTTCCTGTAGGTTTTTGTAAAAGATCAAATGTTTCAGTTTATTTAGTTTTTTTGCAGACATTGTACTGTACCTGGGGATTTCTGCAGCTTTAAAGTGTACATGCCCGTTTTAGCTGCTTCTCCACATAATACTCTCCTTTCCTGCGGTTTTAAGGTAAACAGCCACATGTTGCACAGTTATTCTATGCTATTTCATTGCCAAGATGATGGATTAAACATGGCTCTATGAAATGTTCAGTTTGGAATAAAGTTTTATAAACTAAGACTTCTTTAAACTTCAGCACAACCCTGCAGTTAAATAAAATGCAAGCTACTGTGCATTTTTTTATTTTTTATTTATTAAATACCTTTTTAAATGTATATCAAATTTCAAAAAGATATTCCTACTCTCTCTTCACAGTTTTACACAATTTTGTGTCACTCCTAGAATCCCAATAAAGTACAATGAAATGTGTTTTATATTGGGGCAAAATGTTGAAAAGATAAAAAGGTAGCCATGGTATTATCTTAAAAGGCACAGTCTGTATTGGTTTTATGCACAGAAAAAGTCTGCTCATTTACCTCGTTCCTGCTGCTTTCGGTTCTCAATGATTCCAGGCGTGTCCACAAAAGTCACACGTTCCAGCAGCTTGTGAGGCATCTCGATACCTATTAACTTTTCCAGGAAGTTTTGGCCAAACTTTTCAAGGGGAGAGAAGGAGCGAGAGCTGTCTGCTGCCATGACGATACCCTCTACAGAGCGTATTTTCTCGCCGTGCATGATAACAGTAAACTCAGAGGTAGTGGGCTCAGCTCCTGAAGAGCAAAATTATGAATAAACAGAAGAAATTAGCAGACATGGAGCAGAAACTGCAAAAAATACCAATGAAAACACATAAATAGGTAAAGAAAATGACAAATTTATGTACCAAAGGCATTAAGCATTTAATTAAACATTAAATTGTAAGAGAAAAAATATGATATTTCTAATGCTCCTGCAGATTTAAGATGTTTATAATTGTTTTCCCTCCTATATTGACTCATTAAGTTTTTGTATTCTTAATTCATACCTGTGTAGAGCTGATACGGGCTGTCTTGCAAGCCCAGGAGGTAATTGATCATGGAGGACTTCCCTACACTCCAAGGTCCAAGGAACAGCACCATGGGCTTGGAGGTAATCTCTCCATCTATTCGGTAAGAAATACAAATTTATGGGAGGTTGCTTAAACAGTGAGGCAGAAACTTCTGTTTATTTTACATGTCAGCTATTTCCAATCTACAACAAGAGCCCCCATGCTTAATAATGAATCAGCCAAAAAACTCACTAGAGATGTTTTCCAAATGAAAAATGTAATGTACATAAAAGTCTAAAAAGGTGTGATGCTGTGTAAAAAAGATTTTCGAAAGCAGAATCTAATGATTTTGTAATATAGAACAAAAGATTAAACAATTAATGGTTTGATATTTTGGTAGCAGACAAAACAACAAACCATTTCTCAAAATCAAACAAAACTGGTCAGATTGAACAAATATAATGTAATTGTATAAATTGAGATAAAAACATCTCAAGATCCTGAAGTTTAATTTAGTGGGATTTCATTTTGAACTGGCAGCAATGAATATTTCCCCCTATTTTATTTCTACACAGCATCAGTTGGTTTTTACAGCATCTACAAATTAGAACTACAATTCACAGTGCCTTGCAAAAGTATTCGAAGCGTTTAAACACGTCTGAAGTTCAGCTCCCCACAATCACAACTATAATCACAATCACAGTATATGCTGTTGGGATTTTTTGTAGATCAGCACAAAATAGTTAATAATTGTGATGTGGAAGGGATGTCATGCGCTGTTTTGGGGTTTTACTTTTTGCAGGAGCGTCATTTGATCCATTTACGACTTTCAGTCTTTTTTAGATGCGCTTACAAATCCTTTTACAAAAAGCATAAGTATTTAGTCTAGGCTAATCCCACACATGAGCATGCTTGATTTGAGCCGTTCCATTGAACATCTGGATATAAATGTAGAGTCATTGTCCAGCTGGAACATAAACCTTAATCTTAGTCTTCAGTTTTCTTCCAGTTTCCTCATTAATTATTTTAATAAATCAACACTGGCAAGCTTATTTGTTTCTGTTAAAGACACTCATTCTCCACAGCATGTGGTTGCCAATAAACCCTACTACAGTTTCCAGTGTGCTGTGTATTGTGAGTTTTAGAAAATAATATATGACAAGTTGATCCAAATTTTAAATATTGCCACATCTGACAAGAGCAAATTCTTGTTTATGTCCTTAATCTGTAACTTATAAAGACAACTGCTCACACTGGTTTGTATTTAGGGTTATCAAAGTAAATGCAGCTAAATATAAAGACAGGTTACACTTTTAATTTTCATCATCTTTCTTCCACTTCACAAGTATGTACTCCTTTGTGTTGGTCTTTTACAAAATAAATAAATAAATTAATAACTGAAGTTACCAGATGTAACATTAAAAATCTGCAGAAGCTAAAGGCATATAAGTGCTTTGCAAGGCATTGTGGGATGCATTACATTTCCTTATTCCTTATTTTGAAGTTCCACACTGCATGCAAATTTTTAAAGATATTTTTTCAATATTATTGCAAAAACACTGAAGAGTTACTAATGGACGTATAGGCTGCATTTTAAGGTTCAGACAAGGACAGAAAAAGGTCAAAAAGCCATTTGTTAGTAGAAAGAGATGTCAGCCATATTTCACACAGAGATACAAACAGACTGCAAGCTGTCATGTGTGGAGTGGAAATCATGTATGGGAGGTGAGGTAACATGGCCTGTGATCAGGATGAATAATTTTAACTTTCTATTAAAAGATCTAAATAAAAGCATTTTAACAGAGTAATGGAGGGATTTTATTTTCACAAGCTAAATTTGGAGAAAATTATACCAATGCTTTCTAAACATTGACCACCCCAGCTAAAGCCAGAAATGTACATGCAAAGCCTGTGTGATTTTCACACAATCCCAAAATATGTGATTAATATTTATAATATCCTAAGGGTCACCCCTATCTTGATTTGCATGATATTTTTAAAACTGCATCCTTCCGAAGCTTTCCAGTGATGGCGCACTTTAATGATAACCCACTGCAGTAGATATTGATGGAGTTTCATACAAAGCTGAGGATAAAGAAATATTTACAGTGCCATGAAAAAGTATTGTCCCTGGCTTTCTTGTCAAACTGAAATGTTTCAGATCATTGAGATATATGTTAGTATCAGGGAAAGATATCCTGAAGAAACAGTTTTATTATGATGACACTGTGTCAAAAAGCAATTCCCTCTAGTCAAAAATGGTTTGTTCCTCCATTGGTAGGAACATCTCCTATTTAACTTTTGAAATAATGAGTATTTCTGGCCTTACAGTCTTAAATTCAGCCACACTGTAGGTTTCTTTTACTATGTATTGTCTCTTTAAAGTCATGCTGTCATGATCTTGACGCTGATGGCTGGCTTGGTTTTTCATTCGTTCACCTGTCTGATCCACCTGCTCCTGCCTCTGTTTGGGGTGCTTGCATCCGGTTATCGGAGCCAGATTGTTATGTTCCCTCTAGCCAGTGGTGAAAGTGTTTTTAGAGTTCCTTGGTGTTTCTGATCCTGACATGTTCTGCCTCCCAACCATTGAGCCTGCCTGTTCCCATCTGATCTCAGTGGTGAGAGGGTTTTAGCATCACCTTAGTGTTTCTGATTACCTGATCCTGTTCTGCTTCTCAACCTCTGAGCCTCCCTGTTCTTGTTCTGATCTGTTTGCCTGACCTGGCTTCGAACTCCTGCTGGTTCTCCACTCTCCGGGGTTGCTTTACACGGTCACTAACCTGTGTTTCCTTTTACAGAGTTTCTTGTGATAGACTCCCTAGCCGCTGCTATTCAGATCATCAGTCGTTTCAAGAAACGCTTTTTGAATTATCCCACTGTCTGCCTTGGCTCGAATACTGGCTCCTCTCTTCTGAGTCATGATACATGCAACCTCACTTCAAATAGTTTTGAACGCATGCTTTTATGGATCCACACCAAATCCTTTATTTTGGTGCTTTTGAAACTCATATATAGGTGTGAACTTGTTGGTGTGCTTTGTATGATTGTCTGGCTTAATAAACTAAAAGTGTTCAAACATTGTCCTTTAAGACGTTTTACTAGAGAGCAGAATTAATGCCCCATTGGTTGGAAAAAAGTTCTCCATGTCTTTTAGATGCAAAGTAAACCCAAACCATAAGAAATCTAAGTATCAGTTTGATGTGTTTCCTTTAGACAGCAGTGTTTTTCAAATTGAACCTTCTCTATAGATGGTATTTTCTAACTGTTTTATATTTTTAGGCGAATCGCAAACACTGACCTTAAATAAAGGAAATGAGGCTTGTAGATTCTTCAGATGTTGTTTTGGCTATTAACAGTTAATTTGTGATTTAATGAGATCGCAAATTATAATTTCCACATCAAGCTAACTCACAGGGATTTATTTAATTTGTCAATGACATCAACATTGCATAACACTGTATTTATTTAGTTATATTTGTCTAATATATATATCTGATCTGTAACATTTAAGTTTAAATTTTACTCTTTAAGATTGTTAGGGCCAAATACTTTTTAAGAATGCCGTAGATCAACAGAGAACAAATTTGCGAAGGGTGAGAGGAAGGGGCTTAGCTCTTGAGGCAGTGCCATGCACAGGTAAGCCCTGCCCACACCCACCTGTGGCCGAGTCACCCAGGGTTCGTCCAGGGTATGCTGTTAGATGAGGGGAGATGGGGGTGAGGGGAGGACAGAGAAGTGAAGGTAAGAGGAGGTGAAGGCGAGCTCAATGAGGGAGTAATGTTTCTACAAGCACTGGGGAAGGGTGGAGTGTCGATGTACATGAATGAGTCTGAGATCATGGCTGGAATTTACAGTAGCATATTTGACCTACAAGTCGTCAAACATGTCTGTCAACAAATGCATAATGTGCTCATGTGGTCAGGCAATGATGAGAGTTTACAGTGTCTCACGAAAAGTACATTATTAGTTAGAGACGTAGATAGAAACTAAATGTCTGCATGCAAACAGAGCCTTTTTAATCCACAAGAGGAAGAAATTTATTTCATTCTAAAACTTTTTTTTTTAAGCAGTCTCAGACCAACTCAAAGAAGGGCAAAAATATTTCCTCGAAGTAAACGGTCTTTTTTTCTTTAAAAACAAAATCAATAAAAGAGTGGTTTGCATTTCTATTCCCTTTTCAATACTTTTTGGGCTGTTTTCTTTTGCCCTCTTTGTCTGCGTGGATGTGCCTGGTAAAGTCTAAGTCTGGTGCAGGATTTGCATTGCATTGTGGGGGGCAGCCAAGAAAACAAACTTATAATCAAAGAAATGTGCTCATCTTTTATGTAAAGCATTAAGTCATATTCAAGTTTCAGTACATCCTTTAAAAATCACATAGATTACTTATGATTTTGGTTGAATACTACCCAGAAACACTATAATGATATCATTCATATTTAGCATTCTCTACAAACTTCCTGTATTTATGTTTGGTACTCGAGACACATCTGACCAATAAACGGACTGATTGCTCCAGGTTGATTCATGGAGACCGGTTTCTGTGTAAAAAGAAACTGAACCACAGGAAAAAGTTGCAATTTAACAAACTCATCATCAGATTAAAGGGGTCAAAACACAATTGAAACAATTTTTTTTATTTACTGTTAAAGCTGCGAGTCTTTTTCAGACTGTATTCCTGGGTTTTGCACATCTAGAGACTAAATATTTTTAACCGTTCATTTTTTTTTAAATATCCCAAGATTAACATTTGCATTTTGGTTTGGACTTGGACTAGTCCGCCAAGCGCTTTCATTTGACACTAGTTTTCATTGAACATGTATTTTAGATTTGCTGTTTGTTCATTCCGCACTTTTCTGACTTTTATATCAAAAAAGAAAAAAAAAAAAAGCAGATAAAAATGTTAAAATCGTAACAGAATACCCTGAAGTTTTGGGATAAAAAGTCAACAAAATGTGGGAAAGTTAAAGGTCTGTTTACTTTCACAAGGCACTGCAAATGCAGAATAAAAATCAAAATTAGCTAAATTTCACTGGGATGTAGAATTGGAAAGAGGTTTTAGAAATATGGCATTTTTTAGCGATACCTGAAATCTCATGCTGCCTCAGCTCGTTGTACTTGTAGGCCTGCTCCATTGGTTTGATGGATGAATGGTAGATCTTCCGCAACTTTTGTATAGCCGCTGTGAAACAAAGTGAAGGAGCAGAACGTAGCATAACAATGTCAGAGAAAGGGTTTGCATGAGGAATATCCTTTTTATCCATCTAGGCCACTGCTGCTGCAATTGAACTGAATTTTCTGTTTCCATCTGACTGCATCTGTGCCACATTAAAAAAATGCCTTAAGTAGTAATGAGATATCCTTTTTAGAAAAAATCTCACTTTTGAAAGAAATCTGAAGACTTTCATACTTGCATTGCAGGTTATACATATTCGTTATCACTTGAAAAAACATACAACTATGGTCATTTATTAACACATAGATAATAAATCATTTAAAAATGTTTTCGTTCTGCAGCTTATTAGAAAGTCTAAAGGCAACATTTTCAAACTATCTGTTCAAGTTAAGATGATAAAATGTCTACAATAAAGGCCAATGCAATGATCTGTCCCCATATGTTTCTCACCGACATAATCTGCTGCTTTTTCCTCAGTTGCAAGCCGCAGCGTCTCATCGATGTGAGATCTGTCTCTTAGGACGTGGTCCAATTCTTCCACCTCTGAAAGAAAAAAAAATAACATCATAAACTCATTGGACTGAAGGCTTCGGAGCAGATCTGATATTCAATTCTGTATCAGTCCCAATATGAAGGGAAATTCTAGATCATATATCAGTAAAAATGTGGCAGATCTACTTAGTCTATTTGACAAATGAATTTAAGTTAGGTTAAACAACTATTCAACAGCATGAAAGTTTACTCCTTAATGGTATAATCTTTGGAGATGTTTATTTGATTTAAGGATGAAGTTTGTCCTTTTAACACCATTTACTGTTTTTATGACTTCCTTTTCTGACCTGATACTAATCTCAAATTGACATTTGGGATGCACATGTTTATATTCATTCATATCATGCCTGCTTGTAGATAGGAGCTAATGACAGCCTTTAAAAAACAACAAAATTAACAAAATAACATTATAGTAAACAGAACTTTGGTATTTGGATCTGCAGCTTTCCAAATTTATGAATTAGAGTCAGATGGGAAGAGAAAAAAAGTGAATCTGTGCATCCCTATTGGAGGACTTTATTGTTTGTGAAAAAACAGTTTTTTTTTAATCATCACACATTGGTTATCTGAGCTCTCAGATCACACAAAGTCTGTTATTAAGCACAATATCTGAAATATTGGTATCATAAAAACTGCTTCGTAAAAGTTTAGGTATATCAAAAGCTTGCTTTGAACTCTAACAATTGTTTGTGGGCTTAAATAATCAAAATGACACTGAATGAGATTTCTGTACCATGACAGGCTACTGGTTGTTTGTGTTTCAGAGAGCAAGGCAGAGGTTTTGAGGGAGCATATTTGTTCACTTGTCATGTCCTCTTCTGAACCTATCAGGTTACTTAGTTCACAGCTGTTATTACAATCAACTCTTAATTTAGAAAGGTGAAGCTGAAATGAAACACACAAAGACAAGGCATCGCCACAGGCTTTAATGGTGACAACCAGGGATAAGCCTTGGGACTTCCCTGGTTTCACAAAGAGCCGAGCCAAAATTGTTCCCTGCAGTCGCATAAATGTAACAATGAGCGAACCTTCTGTATATTTATACCAACCTGCTACAGAAAGGTGAGCTATGTTCAAGTGTATAAACATCAATGATAGCCCTACACTTTCTGTAAGTTTCAGATTTGATTTTTAAATGAAGCTGTATCGAAATATTAAGGAAGTCAAATATGATACAAATCTGATTTTAAGTATTTAAAAATGATTTTATTTTAGTTTAACTTTTGATGATGTGTAAAAGATTTTCAGATATTCTATTATAGACTAACATCAAATATGTTTATACACTGCAAATATTGAAATCTAAATAAGTAATTTCTTCTTAAAAATAAATGCATTTTATCTTGAATGGAGGAGATAAGTGAGGTTCTTTGCCAATCGAATAAGACATTTTACATTTACAATTGAATTATCTTATCTAAAGTGCATATTATTTAAATAACGTTAAGAGTAAAAATACTAATTCTATTGGCAAATCATCTATTTTGCCTACTCAAATTAAGGTGAAATAAACTTTTAGACACTTTTACTTATTTCAAGATCAGTTTTTGCATTATAAGGGTTCTAATAAACTCACTATTTGGACGCAGCAGAAATGTTCTTTGCACCATTCCAGAATTTTTATGTCAGCATACTTTATTCAGTCCAATTTCATGTCTGATGTGTTCTTGGACCAAACTGTGTCCAAGTTTTAAATAACTGTGGGATTTTAGAGCCTCTGCATGAGGCATCCATGCTTGACAGTTGGCAAAGTTTTCTTTTCCTTGAATAAAAAAATATACTAATTGCCCCTGAGGCTTAACTATTGCATCAATTTGTCTGTCGGACATGAAATCTTTTCCCAAGCAGGGCTATGCAGAAAACAGAGTGAAACTTAGGTTTAACTCTAGATTGATTTCAGGCTTGAAAGAACTAATTGTGATGAGAAATGTATTATTTTTGTGTGAGAAGGATTGCATGTTATATCCAGACAACATATACAAATCTGAAATGTTTGTGAAATTGATTCACATTAAGCTTCAAACTCATAAATAGTTGGAATGTAAAGACGGTCAGCATAGGGTCAGGGATTTACTCTATTTAAATGTATTCAAATGAAAGTTCAAATACCTAAATAATCAAATAATTCCAAGAACTGTTGAAGGTGTAATACTGGCTATAGAATATTTAAGTTTCTCTGCAGCCTGTTCAGATACTAAACACTAAAATATAAGTAAATGTTATGTATTGATTACTCTAAGTGTGATGTTATAACACAAAATAACCTTAGGTGTGCCATACCATATTATAAAATCATGAATGTCTGCATGGGATGATCAGAAAGCATCAAAAAAGTTTCTGCTTTTGCTCAAAGTGCTCTGATCTCAGCAGGAGGCTGGCAGGAAGCCGTGCTGCCTGGGCGGTTTCTGCAGTACTCATCATAAACTCTTTGGTGTTAAAACTCAAACCCCAGGAGACGAAAGGTAAAAGATATTTATTTTTACTGTGCGGAAAAAATGTGTAGACTGCTGAATTGTAGCCAAAGGGGTAGGACTTTGATCTTTGCATGTACAGTTTTGTCAAACTAGACTGTCGCTTCAGTTAGGAGCAGAAGCAATGAACTCCATACCTGCTTTTAAAGTACAGGTTCAGTTATAACGTATTTTTCACTTTGCTGTGCAAATATCAGAAGAAAGCCGTTATTTAACAAGTTTCTATTCAGGTCCGTAGTTAACAAAAGCAAAGCCCCATTTATTTATATTTTTATAATATTTTTTTTTTTCAAACACACCTAATTATAAACAACATCATGTCAATAAGAAATGGCCCACATTTCAGAGGGCTGTCCACCAACAAACTGGAGCAAAGCCACCAGCCATGTGGGCAATGGCTTCTTGTGTTTCTAGCCAAGAATCTGGCAGGCATGTTGATGCATCCAATGACAAGTCAAATCATGAAACTGTGTTTGTTTACAAACTAAACTCAGGCTAACATGGAGAATAAATAACGACACATCTTTAAAAATACCACCGCTTCAGGAAAAAGTGTTCACTGCCAGCAGAATTAGCAGAGTAATGGGGGTATGGATTTTCTCTGCAGGACTTATAAATAACAAAAAAAAACTCAATAAGAAAAAAAAAATGTTTTTCCTAGATGTTTGATTTCAAGCCTGAAACAGGAAAGTGAGAAATATATTAGATCTTTTTAAACCTATATAAATCACTGTTTTAAGATGTCTAATCTGTTTATTTGAGAGAAGAAGGTTCGAATTTCATTTTTTTTCTTCAGGATTCAGCAGTTATTTGTAAGACCTCAGTTAAGTTATAACTATGGATGAAAGCTGATCAACAATAGAATCAAGAATTCACCTCATCATTAATAAATCAATATTTTCAAGCTAAAGCTGACTGGGAGAAAATAAACTCTGCATTAAACAACAAACAGAATCCAAGCACTATTCCATAGTAACCCAGGAACAAACACTGTAAAAAAAATGTATTTCAACAACAACAGGTACCTATCAGTATCTGAATTAAAAGAGAGGTCTTGTTCTGATTTATATTACATAATTCCAATCTGAAAGAGAAATATCATTGTAACAATGCTAATGAAATATGCCCAGCCTATGTAAACATGCACTTTAATCTTAAAATGTAAAATTGTGTCTCTAATATCAATGGAGGATTTCAGATAAACAAGCAGGGCAATGAAATGTTTGCTAAGTCGTGAAGTGCTCCTGTTTAGAAACACTAGCATGGTTAGGAGTTTGCCAAACAAAAAGGAAGTTCTGTATGTTAAAGGTTACATCTTCTCTACACTAAGATTACACCATGGATCTGATGGACACGGTTGTGTTTGGTAAGGCTAAAGCAAGTGGTTGGGATGGTTAAGATCTTAATGCTTTTAACTGGTAAGAACCTATTTTTATAACCTTTTGGAAAACATTCTGTTCTTATAAAGTGCATTTTCATGTCAGAGGACACCAAAGCACTTAACACTACTTTCAGTAATTCACATATTCACATAAGCTAAATTATAACAACAGTTGGTCTGAAATCCTCCCATTTTATGGGTTTACTGTAAACAGATTATCAAAAAATTAGCTGACGGTAATATTTTTCAGCACAAAAATGGTACATTATCAGACATAACCACAATCCCAAGTATTCAACTAAGCTTGATGCTATGTATGTAATATAAATCCTTTTATTGTTCCACAATGGGGAAATTCACTCTCTGCATTTGACCCATTCCCTCGGGGAGCAGTGGGCTGCCATTGTGTGTCGCCCGGGGAGCAGTGTGTTGTTAAGGGTCTTGCTCAGGAACCCAGATTGGAGGCTGTGGGGATCAAACTGGGTACTTGCAGCCTTCTCAGAGCACCAGTGCACTGCTCTAACCACTAGGCCAACACTCCCCTGGATATATATACAATTCTAAACTTTGTGGGCCAACCAATCCAAAATCTTCTTGGATCCAAATGACCAATCCCAGTAACTTCTCCAAACTACCTGGTAGCTTTCATGCATGGGTAAGCATGAAGCTAAGAGACGTTGACTGAGCTGTTTTCTTCAGAGCTTTCCAACAGACTCATATAACACTGACTTCTTCACATTCAGAGGGGAGGGAGACAGGAGCAGATCTTGGACATGATCCCTCTTCCTCCATCTGGCACCTTTCTGAACAGTGAGACAAATTGAGCTGTTTGGCAAAAACATCACAAAGGCCTCTGACCACAATCATAGGTAATGAAGGACAGAGCTGGGGTTTGAATCAATTACAGTCCTGCATCTTACGCAACTGCTTCCCCAATTGTTTTTTTTTTTTCATCTGACTGCATCTGTTCCACATAAAAAAAAATGCTTGAAGTAGTAGTAATGAGATTTGCCAGTATTCTGAAACCCTAATAAACGTTTTCCTTTCCATCTGCCAGACAACATGTCGATTGAATGCATGGCTGATGGGGCTAACTGGGAGAACTGGACTCATAAGTTTGTCTACCTGAGAATCACTTTAGTCCAAAGTGTTAGATGATACAGCAGTTCCCTGGGACTTTTATATCCCCTGAGTATAACAAAAAGGCCGACTAGAAATCTTAATTAAAAATCTTAAAAACAAAATCTGATTTATGTCTCAGATGTGTTGCTTGAGTTGCAATAAATAAAAACAACTGAGGAAATAATTTAAACTAAATACATTTCTAATCAGGTCCCTTATGTGATGTCACTACACCCATGTGGAAGCTTGATTTTATTGTAGTTTTTATGCAACTATTTAACAGATTTTCAGTAAAATAGGAAAACGAATTGAACAAGTGACGCTTGCATTTTGTTCCATAGGTGTCAAACAAAATGTGGAGCAAGTTTGGTTAAGCTGACTAAAAGTTGGACTCTAGAAATACTAATTGAGTCCTCAGTGATTAATTACCAACAATGAGGAACTAAACCTCATAAGCTGCTTCTTTGGTGTGTAGCAGCACATTAAAGCAACACAATGGTGCTGATTCCTACCCAGTCAGCCTGCTAAAAATAAATGTGTGCAGTGCTGCTGCTCTCCCTGTGCACGACCAAAAGAAACCAAAAGGTTAAAAGGTCGTTGTCGGTAATATATATAAAGGCATACAGATCTATTTTTTGCAATTTATTTTTGCAAGTGAAACTGATCACAGCTGAAATCTATTAAGAGGGCTTCCAAACCAGCCATGAGTCTCATAACAGTCTTAAACTTATATACAAGAAAAAAACATTTTTCTTTAAAGACTAAATGACTGTCAGGGTGATTAAAAGTTAGTGTTATTTTGATAAGCTTGAGTTCTTATTGGTTGGCTCCTTATGTAAGCAGAAAATAATCAAAGATAAACACAAATTAGACTTTAAATGTCAATCAATTCCTCATAGAGTTTTAGTACCTTTAAGCTGAGTCTTCTGATTCCTCAGCATCTGTGACCGAACCCTTCAAGCATACCGGTAACTAAAGCTTCTCCAATTTGCCTCGTCACTCAGGGTTGGTGTCTTTTAACGCTAGCTTCTAGAGTGTGCCAAATTGCTGTGAACTTGTTAGCACCTTCCTGAAGCAGTCAATACTCGATGGAGACTCCCCAAAGATCACAGAAGAGATGTTGTGCATCAGTATGGGGGCAGTCTTGGTATCATAGTACAGAATTAACCCTGGAGGCGCCAGAGGAGCTGAGCCCCCTGGACATCTGCGCCTCGTTGAGCCCGTTGCCACACAACACTGGGTCAGTTTGGAGAAACACTCGGATGGCATGGGCACATTCTGCAGGAATGCTGCTGATTTAAGCCCACTATTACTGCTCGTTGACTTGGAGTCATACCTCATTAAGGGAGCGTTAAGTCAGGACACAGTGAAAAAAGGAACAATGACGAGAACTTTTTGGAGGAAAGCTGTCTAAACAAAATTATGTTCAAGATATTTAAAATCTCATACCAGGAACAATTTCCGATTTTCAAGTAAAAGAACCAAAATTTTGAAAATTGTGATTGAATGTTTATATAAAATAACAACAAAAAGCAGTGCATGAATGTAAGGATTGCTTAAAAGCATATAGTCTTGCACCCAAATCTTAATCAAATTCAGCTTTGAACTATGATTAAACTATTTTAACAAATGAATAGGCTTTGATCTATACTGAATTGTTGCTCTGGCTAAATGTTAAAGGTTCGTATTAAGGGGAAGGTGAAGCTCTAAGTATTAAGTCCTTATCAGCTTTTAAGAAATGTTCTTTCGGAATTGCCTATTACCTCTAAACAGCTTCCCTGACTTTGCCTTTGTCTGAAAAACTATGCTTCCAATGTGTTTCAAGGTGGTGATGGGGTGTTAGAGGTGATGTCCAATGTTGGTTTATCAGGCACCTTTTAATTGTGGTCTCATCTAATCATCTTAATCTTAATGTTTGCTCTGTTGCCTGGCCTGTGCTAAAAGAAAAATGAAGCATTCTTTGGGTTTTTCCTTTAACAAAGGCTTTTCTCTAATAACATAGAACCAGATTTGCACACTTTTATCCCTGTTAACTGAGCAGGTGGTCTCAAAAGGAAACAATTTGTATTGGATTTAATTTAAAGCTATAAGAGAAAAACAGTAACTGAAAGCAAATGCAGACAGCATTTTCCAAATGTTATTATTACTTTTTTTGCCGTATAGATCTCTCTTTGGTCACTTTGCAAATTTGCACAAATTTTTGCTTCTTTATCACATACAACCAACATAAAAACATACTTCTGTTGTTGCAAAAAGGAGAAAAAGTTGGAGTAGCATAAATACTTCTGCAACGAAATGAAAAATACCAAACTTGAGTGTGTAGAGACAAAAAGTCACGCAAAAACATGATTAAATCTCTTCAATGTGTATTTACGTAGTAAACGTTAAGCGGTTAATTGGTTCTATCTATATGAAGGCCCAGGATCGCGTTTCGCTCACAGCACAGGGAGGTAAATTTAATTAAAATGAACATGATAAGAGCTGAAAGAGCAGGTTAAAGGATTTAACTTGAGCGCTGAGGGATTGAGACACTTATTAAAGGTCAAGATGTTGCACTGGAAACCCCAGTGGAAGAACATTGACTTTATTTCAATTCTAACTAAAGTGGGGTTCTAAATGTTTCATCCTAATTGATTAAAACAAATCTTGTTTCATTTAAAAAAAAACATCTTGTAAGCCTGGAAATGAACATGACTTTTCCTTCAATAAGTGTCAGATGTGGGCACACTTAGTAGAGTTTGAGCTTGATGTGTTGAGAAGACGTCACAAATGGCAACAGGTGGCACGGCTTGGGAAGCCAGTGCTCCCCTCCGAGTCATAAATAGACTCACAATGGGTCAAAAGATGGACAGAGGAGGAGGAGGCAGAATGACTGCTGCCTATTTTAGGGTGTCCACTGTCAGTATGGAGACTCAGAGACATCAACATCCCACAGACATTACAGTACCACACAAAACAGGCTGGACCAGGCAGATATTTTACTTACTATCTTACTTAAAGCAAACCAAAGGGATATTGATAACATTTCAAGGTAATTCCAGGATATAGCTTTACATAAAACTCCCCCGTTAGTATAAAACATAACAAGTAGATCCTGAAGAATGACAGCTATTCCCTCTGGGGCCCGAAACCAAACTTCTTTCATTTTAAATGAACCCAAAAAACATCAAAACTGCTCTATATTGATAATATCTGTTGATTATTTAGACTTGAACTAAAGCCACTGTAGATGGTGTGTTATAAAGCATCTCTCTACTACAGATACAATATTACCTTACAGACTATTCAGGGGAACACCATTAATCTCTCTTCTTACCCAAAATGTAGGTGATGCTATTACTGGTATATGTTCCCCTATATTTAGTAAAACATCCACTTTAACAGGATGTAAAACCAAAAAAAAGCCAGATCAAAGGGTAAAGGGGGGGTTCTGCATTTTTTTACTGCTCATAGAAAGATACTAAAGTATGTTTAACCCTTGGGATTTAGGTGCTACTCTTAAGAAGTGCCGCAATGTCATATAGTGCATCTGTTATTTTTTTCCCCCCTACTACAGCGAATGAAGGGATGTCCCAGACATGCCATGTGCAATTAGAGGGAGTCACATATCACTTAGAGACTGCTTTAACTTTCTATGTCTTTCTTGGACAGATAGTGTTGCATCCTGCTATAAACACACAGCGCTTAGGAGTTATAAATGCCTGTACATGTCCGTAATAATAGAAAGTATGGAATAAATGTTCAGCTCTACATGTTTCTTAAAAATGATTTCATAGGATTTGAACTGCATTTTGTAGAAAATACTATCAATGAGACCAGTTTTGCACAGGTGGCAAATAGATCTGCACATCACTCTCTTTATATTCTGACTTTTCTTAAGCATCTTGATCAGAAAAATTCTATATTTAATGCTAGACATGAGACGATTTTCTTTTTTTCATTTAAAAACAATCTGACCAAATAAGGCTTTTTAATTTATAGATGTGATACCTACTGTATTTAAAAAGTTAAGGATGTATGATCTGAGCAATGTACCAAAAGAGATTAGATCATCTAAGATTTGATCCCAGTGGTACAAATGCAAACGAAAAACTATAGAGTTAGTTCTTTCCACCAGGATTCTGAATATATGCTGTCATAGATTGAATCACGGATTAAGTAATAACAGTAATAAGTAATTAGAAATAATTTGTTGGCTCAGACAAGAAGCCAAAAGGAAGCCTTTTCACTCTTCATGAGCGGCCATTTTAAAGACCAGACTGAACTGAAAACTCTTCCTCAGCATTAAATAAAAATTGAAGGGTGGTAAAATGATGCTGTATAATATTGTTGACTTCAATAGATTTCGGAAAACACTTTAGTTCACACTGGAGAGCAACTCTGTTCATTTAAGATTAGCCTTTTAGCTGCACCGTGCTTAGCAATTAGTGCTTCGCAATGTTTTTTTTTTATAATCTTGATTCATATTGACTTTTAAAATCTACATTGAGGCATTTTTCATTAACTTTTTTTGTAGATTTTTTTTTCTTTATTTTCTTAAATTTTATTCTCATTAGTTTTAAAGCTGACTAAAGCAAAAACACAAAATAATTAATTTCCATCCAAAGTAATTCTTTTAAAACCACTTTTTAGTAGTCTAAAAATTACTAATAATCCTACTAATAAAACTTTACCTAATGGTAAGCATGGTGGAGATTGTGCTGTGGAGTTGTTTCACCACAGTACATGCTGTGTAGGTTAGTGACGTCTCTGCACACAAAAAGGCTCAATAAAAGAAGAAAAAAAATGTACAAAAAAAAGGTAAAGAGTACATCATTGAGTTTTTGGTTGCACTTTAGCCTCAGCTATGTGCATAACAAATAAATCCTTTTCTCATTCATGATTACCTTAAATGTTCAAATTATACAGCATTTAATTTAGCTTGTGAGAAACCGAAACACACCTGCGAGGGCCTATAGAAAGAGAGGCCTCCACCGTCCAGCCCCTCCTATCTGGAGAAAGCATGTCCCTAAAAGGCCAGTTGCTGGGAATAAATTGTGATTGTGACAGTGCAGAGTGACAGCAGCTGCACAGCATATCTAAAGTGGACCATGATGCAAAGGGGAGGTAGGGAGGGACTGTGGCTGACAGTGTTGAGTTTCAGGAGGTCTTCCAATCTTAGGCACCTGACAAGCCTGGAATATAGAAGCCTGGTTACCGACTGTGGAAGGAGAAACGGCACCCCAAGGACGGGCAGGGGTGACAGACAAGGGTAACAATAACTACACCAGTAGAGACCTAGATAGCGCTGCAGGTTTAGAAAGTCTGCCCTGGTAGCAGAGTTAGAAAAGGAGTCTCTCCACATAATCTAGATTAGAATATTACTACTGAATAAAAAAGACATCCCCCTAAAAAAGATTTCTCATTGCTTATAAACACTTTTTGAACTGGAGTGAGGAACAAATTAGTGTCTATTAAAGCTCGCCACATGGCTTCTCCTTAGACTAAGACTTTCCATCAGCTGGTGCCATGCCTTTGGACAGCTGAGAGTCAGGCCACAGCCACGGCTAATCAGTCCTCATGTTCCTTCTTTAAACCAACCACAATGGGAATAAAATAAATATAGAATCAGACTTTCACTTCAGATAACCTATTCAATAATACATTTGTTTTGAATGAACATCAGCTCATCTCCAACAGGGTTGCATTTATGTAGTTTTTATCCCAACTCAGCTCAACAGGAAACAAAATTCCACACAAACAGTTCAGCTTCTCGTTTCACTTTCTGTAAATTTATTTCACATCAGCCTCTAAAGCCACAAATATTCTTTTAATTCATCCACCAACCAGCAGTAAGGCACTATTTTACACCTTTAAATAAATGCATTCTCTGTTTGATAGAAAAACAAACAAACAATTAAAACAGATCTTTATCTAAGTCTTACCTGCAGTGGCCTGCAAAAGCAGCAGGGCGAGGAAACAGCAGATCGAGACAGTACCCTTCATGATGGCTGCCAGGAGAACTCTAATAGTCTCACATACTATATATACCAAAGCAGGAGGGTTAAAGTGCATGCAGGAGGAAGAGGTGGGGCAAACTGCAGGGCCAACCGGTGGAGGGGCTGATGTCAATGTGTTTGAGGAATACCATGGATATTCTTTAAGCACATTATAACATATTGAATATTTTATTGTCCTACCATCCCATTACTGAAGTTGATTCTCTGTTAAGTGGGAAAAAATACAAATCTAACAACACAATTCATCGGTAGCTTTGAATAAGTAATGCAAGACTTCTTTTTTATTTACGAGGAATATAAATATGACTTCCCACCCATCATTATTCCCCTAAGACACACTTTATGTACAATAGGAAACATATAATAAGATGCCCTTCATGTATTGCAGATATGTGTTGATCTACTGTACATGATTATGAAAATGAATATTTAAACAATAGTCTATCCATTTTCCGTCACACTTTATTCCAAGTGGGGTCGCAAGGGGTGCTGATGCCTCCAGCTGTCTATGGGAGAGAGGCGGGGTCCACCCTGGACAAGTCCCAGTCCATCGCAGGGCAACACAAAGACAAACAGGACAAACAACCATTCATGCACACCTAAGGAGAATTTAGAGAAGCCAGTTAACCTAACAGTCATGTTTTTGGACTGTGGGAGGAAGCCGGAGTACCCGGAGAGAACCCACGCAGGCTCAGGGAGAACATGCAAACTCCATGCAGAAACCCAAAACCTTTTTGCTGCAAAGCAGTAGTGCTACCCACTGCTCCACTGAGCAGCCTCTAAAAACAATACCCTTTCACTTAAATGTATCAAAATCTAATCTAATCCAAGCATTTCTTTGTTTCCTGGATGAGAATGGTGAGTGAAGTAGAAAATTGAAATAAAAATGCTCCAAAGCAGTAGCAAGTCGCATCTTGGGATGCAAGATGGTTGTTTAGTTGTTATGGAATAAAATTCAAAGGTTTAATGGTACGTAAATTGTTTGGTTGGAAGAAGGCTGCAGCTAAATGGTGGAGTACAGAGGGGGATCTGTGATGCTGTGGGGTTGTTTCTTTTTTAAATGCACTAGGAACGTCTCTATTGTGAGCATCATCAGGGCAGGAATGTTTTGCAGTGCACATTCTGGGACTATCAGCCCTCATCTCAACCACCTGACTGCAGAAAATCTAGAATGTCGCATTATAAACTTGAAATATTTAAACTAAAAATCTGATGGTCTATGCCAGAAAATTTTAAATATGTAATCCTGCGTTTAAATCGGATAAGGATCCTAACCTTTTTGGGCCAACATGCTCAAAAATATTTCACCACTGAATGACACCAACACATATGAAAATCACGGAATACCTCAAATAATTAGAAAAAGACAAGGTAATTAACCGTTCATTTTATGTTAGATTATATCGAGGGGAAGACATTCTATGCTTATATGGACTCCCAAAAGTCCATAAGGAAGGAACACCACTCAGACCTACTGTTAGCAGCATTTAGCAACTCAGTAACATACAACATTGCTAAACAGCTTACCAATATTTTACCCCCCCTGGTGGGAAACACACCACATCACATAGAAAACTCAAACAAAGTCATACATTGAAAGATGGTGCCAGGAAAAACCCTGGTATCTTTTGAAGTTACTTCACTTTTCACATGCATACCTATATAAGAGGCAGTGGAAACAGTCAGGAAACGTCTTCAACTACACAGTGACCTAAACAACAGGACTAATTTCACTCCGGACCAGATCTGCACCCTAATGGACCTTTGCCTTTCCACATCCTGTTTGAAGTTCAAGGATAATTTTTACAGACAGAAGCATGGTTGTGCCATTGGATCTCGTGTCACCAATTGTAGCCAAACTTTATGTGGAAGAAATAGAAAAGAGAGCTTTGGACACCTTCAGAGCAAAAACATCAAGCCACTGGTTGTTGGTTGGTGAATTTTGACACATTCGTCAAAATCCAGCTAATAGAAATCGAAGCTTTCACAAGACTTCAGGGGACCGAAACATCTTGCCTAATCCGCCAGGCCAACAATGACCCTAACCACTCCCTTTTCAGAGGCATAGGCCAGTATTGGGTATTACAGGCAAACAATGGTCTGAACGTCTCCCCATTACTAAGGGGTGGACCTGTTTTTGGTTCAATTTGCATGTTTTCTAAGCCATAACAAGGCTTTGTTGGGCTGCTCTATAAAGCCTTGAACTTAATGCTAGACATTTTGAATTGAGAAAGCTTCCTGGATGGGAAGCGAACTGTCCTCAAACTAGGAAAACAAAGTCCAGTGGTTTGTTTTTTAACTTTTTTGGAATTACGATAACCTGAATGACTAGAATCTTCCCCGGCGTATTTCACCATAGACAAAACCAAATATCTTCCCCACAATATCTTTCAAGAGATTAAAAAAAAACATGTGGGCTTAGCTAAAAAAAAAAACCTTATTAAAGCAGCTAATGGGCCTGATTACCATGCATGTTATATTTTGTGCATTATATGGTTAAACGAAATCAAAGGGATCAAATAAATGTATGAGAAATGTATTTATGTAATATTTCTTAGGGTGATCATCCAATTAATTTTTTTTTTGCAAATGTCAGGGGTTACAACTATTAAAGATAGATGCATTCAATTCAATCATGCAATAGATGATGAAGGACTTATTTAGGATAAAGCTTTTATTTTCTATTTAAAACAGAAAAATACACTGATGAAGTTTATTTGTCTTAAGCCATTTTAACACAATCATCAACAAATGTCAGCGTTAGAAAATGTGCCCCTGGTTGTATTAATGTAGATTCTAAAACATGCACACTAAACTAACTCTGCTGGCATATTAATGAGAGTTTTCACCACCAGCAGAGTGAGAGTCGAGGAGAGTCTGCCTGAGTCAGCCTTGAATCCCTCAGACAGGCCAACGCCGGGCGGATTACTGTTTTATCACCCTCAAACAGAACCAAAGTGGCGAACATAATCTCACCAGTCCTTGGGAATCAACATCTCAAATTTAAATTAATCCCCAAATATGGCAGGAAGTTTCTCTCCCGACCATATCCATCCCAAATGACTCGGGACGCGAGTCCAAACATTATGGCATTTGCTTTAAATAATTGTTTTCCAAACAGCTCTTCAGCCAAAAACAAATGACAAACACTAGTATCACTTATTTAGACTTTGTTCAACTTTGATGTGCCAGTAAGGGGAAATATTAATCCATAATCAGATTAAAGGATATTGTAGAAGGTGTTGATAAATCCCTACATAGTACTACTATATAGTAATGTTCAGTCATCAGCGAAGTGAGATTAAAGGATTGTCAGTTATTGAAATGGGACAATAATTGAATGCAGAAACTATTGAACTAGATAATTTCACCAGTGCATTTCTAACATTTGAATATTCACACAAAATAATTAATCCAACAATTTTATTCAAAAAGTGAAACATTTACAGATCTATTATGGATTCATTTCATTATTTATTTATGGTTTACAGCAAAGGAGAATCCAGAGCTCCTTTTTTGAATATCAATATTAAAAAGAACAGAACAATTCTCAGTTTTTGCTTTATTTTGAATAGTTCTACAAGGAATTGGTTGTTTTTAGGAACGTGGCTTTCAACAGTTAATAAAAAGTTAAGTAGAAGGAAAATGATATCGGAAAAAACAACTTATGTTCCAGTTTAATTTTCTTTAAAGCTGTATTTTGTTGTTTTTATCACAAGTTCTAGTAAAAGTATCTTCACTTTCTGAAAGAAAATATTTAATAATAATCTGATACAATCAGCTATAAGCAGCTTGCAGTAGCTTTTTCTACAGCGTGGCTCGGTACTACCTTAGAGATCTACCGTAGTAAGGAGCTCGGCCCTGCAGGAGCGAATTGAGGGATGCTTCTTCTCCATAACGAGTGGAGTCAGAGTGGACTCAGACATCCGTTCTGGAATCCTCTCTTAGGAGACCCAGGGGACGACCCCGGGGCCAGTAGAGAGACTGATGGAGCGCCTCTGGCTTCCCCAAGCAGAGCTGGAGGTGTCTGGGGAGAGGGAAGTGTTGGCGTCTGCTGCCTCCATGAACAGGTCGCAGATAAAACAGACGACTGATACATTCATCTGATACATTTAAATTCATTTTAGCACCAAGTGTGATTTACAATACTTATTGTTTAGCCATTTAAATAATCTACTTGAAGGATGTTTTTTTTCCTCCATTCATCATTCAATGAAGATAAGGTTATGATTAATAATCATTCAACACTTCCAATAAGGGTGGAAACAAGGGACTTTGGTTAATGCATGTAAGGAAATGACAAAAGATGCCACCCACTCCCCCCGTTGAGTATGTTAACTGACACAAAGAAGCTGGTCAGTCTTTATTTAGCAAAGAATAAGGGAGGGAGGCGTGTCCCCAGTTCACCCACCAATCGGGGGCGGACACTTAGGCTTTATAAGCCTGATGGACACAAACTGAACCAGTCGATGGTTCCTTAATGACCGATCATTTAAGGGAACAAAAGAAAACAGACATACACGAGCCAAATGTTTAAAAAACAAAGTACAAACTTTATTATTCTGTCTTTACAAAGGCACAAGCCTCTTTACCCCCGAAACATAAAAAAAACAAAAAAAAGGAAAACAAACAAATGTAATAGCTTTTTGATGATCATATGCATTAACCGGTTTAACAAAGTATGAATGGGGAACAAAAATAGAAAAAAAAAAACAAGAGGAAAAAACAAAGCTGCAAACTGAAAAACAGATACAATACATAAACAAGAGGATAAAAGATGCGAAACAATGGGAAGGGTCAACTGATAAATGGAGGACTCACATGAAGGAGTTGGGGATACACAGCTGTGCAGTTTTCTCACTCATAACCTAAAGAGCGCCAGCTGAACAGAGCCCCCTTTACACAGAAAAAGAGGCAAACTCCCGTATATTACAGTAAGTGCTTTGTAATCTTCGCCCTACTAATCTGACATGCCCACATTATAGATTTGTAACGCAAAACACAGATTAAAGACAGACGCATGGAGAGTAACCGATTCTGAGATCCAGCAGGAAAACTTTCCAAAGCAGATGCTGGGAGGAACCGGACCATCCCTCAGTCCTATAACAACAACAGACCCAACATCAACAGGTTTAAAGGGGACTTCCCATCACATAAATCATGACAAGGAGTGTTTACCTCGCCGTCTGCCCAGCAGCTCAAAGCTCAATCTTTGCATGGTCACCTCCAAAAGCTGAGATCCAACATTTTATCTGATTTATTTATTTTTTATTATTATTCTGAAGGATCACAGGAAACCTTTACTATTTTTTCTATGGAATGTGTTTAATCGAAGTTTTGTTTTTTTCTCCCCCATATATTTCACACGAAGGATGCAAGAGCTTTCATATCGACACAAACGGCGCTTTGCAAAAGTATCCACAAGCTTCCATTTAGTTAGTTAGGACTTTATATGATAGACCAACAAAGAGTAGTAAGTAACTATAGTGAAAGGAAAAGCAGAACTGGTGTGAGACGGGTTTGCAGAGCACCTATAGAGACTGAGAAAGGATTTGAGACTGAGATGAAGGTTCAGGATCAGAGTCCAGGCCCAAATTCAATTAAGAATCAGTGGCAAACATTACATTATACCATGGGAATGTTTCGTTTCTTCTTCCTGCAGCAGAATCTTAATAAGAGTAAATTAAATGGAGCAAAACACAGGTAAAAAAGATTGTTTTTCCTTTCTGCTTCACATCTATCCACTACTTTGTGTTGGTCTAGCTCATTAAAGTCTGCCACCCTTAAGGTTAAGAGAACTTTAGCAAGGAACTGTATATCCAAACATGTCGACATACATAATTGTAGGGAAAACATATTTAAAGAAACCCTAATAACTGGGAATACGTGTAATGACATGGCTGGTGCTTAGGAGCCGGATTGCAGAGGTGACCAGTTGCCACCAAACGAAGTGTCCGGATTTTTCTCTGGAGCTGTGTGGAAAAGATGGCCTCCCTGCAGCCAACAATAAGGTCTCATAATAAGGCAAGCTGCAGCCCCTCTCTTGGCTACAGTTCAGTCATTATTACATTATCAGGGAAATAGGAAAAAATGCAGAACAACTACGTACGGATATTAGGAAATGCATAGAATACATGTAGTAAATCCAGTCTCCCCCAGTGAACGACACTATAACAAACTCTCTCTGCATTTTCCCCAAATTTCATCACACTCTCCTTTGACATTTACCCTAAAATGAATCGTGCTCTTAGGATCGAGCAAATAAAATGATTGTTTTCATCCTTTTTGTATCAACAAGTCAGACATCTCAAGGCTAAAGTGTTGAAGCTTCCGACTGCCAGAGTCCTGGTCACCACTAAGCCTTGCTGCCTTAAAACTCTCAGACACAAACTCCTAAAAAGAACTCAACATGGATTAGCTTAAATAACCAGGTCAGGTGCTTTCATACTCAAAAGGGGAGGATGCTTATAGTGAAAGGTAGAAGAGGAAAAAAGATGTGGGATTACTGGGATCCCAGCCCAGCAAAAGAAAAAAAAAATTAACAAAACTGGAGTTGTGAACCAGTAAGTGCACTCTCTTATCATATGAGCACCAGTCAGCCTTTAAAACAGCTTTTCGATATATATATTTAACTTTTAGTAGAGACTTGAAGAGAAAAACATGAATGTTTTGACTTAAGAGCAATAAAAACAGCGAGGAACTTTTAGGACAGTCTTGCAAGCTCACAGTGTCTTTGCAAACAGCTCGTCGGTTCTCTAGCCAAGCTGTTTGAAAGGGCATCCATCTTCATAATAATCACGCTTAGATGAAAGGTGCTGGCGTCACACCAGTGTGCCTCCTTCCCGCTGCTCTGAACAGTCAAACGGCTTCCAGCACCAGGAGGACAGTCCGACGGCTACTGGAGATGATTATTGGGCGTTTGAAACTCCAGTTTCCAGTTTGACAGAGTCTATAAAAATCAGTCGTAGTTTTAATAATATTTCCATAGATTCGTGGAGGAAAAAAAAAAGTTTTTGTAAGTGAGTAAAAGAGCAGAGGCTGGAAGTAAGCGAAAAATGAGAATCAATGGGTATGTGTGTGGTTTCAGGTGCCTATTATAGTAAAAACTGCAGAAGAGAGAGAAAGACGGAAAAATAAGTCAGAATGAGTGCTTTAGTCCGACTACAGGGCTGATTTTTGTCCACAGAACAAGAGTGCTGTGGGCTTGTAGTCTCCCTCATCCCTGGTTAGCTTCCGGGCCCTTTCTGTGTGAGTGTGTGCGTTTATGAAGCTGTATACGGTACACCAGCTCATGGCAGCGAACAGTCGTCAGGGCCGTCGCTGTTCGAGGCCGTGTCTGAGCCAGCCACGTCGGAGAGGACGCGCCCTGAGGTGACAATAACCGCTCTCCTCTGCTCCTCCTCCAAACCCTTCCCCTGGGTGCCCTCAATGTGTTGGATTGCCTGGAAGATGAACAGAAGAGACACACCAAGAGATTAAAACGCCCTCTAGTGGCCAGATGTGGAGATAAAACCCACAGGACTTTAATTGGAGTTTAAACAGCAGCTCACTTGAACAATGGTGTCCAGGTTCTGTCGGGATGTGGACACCGAATTAATAACCGATGATGGGCCCATGGTTACCACGGTAACATGGTGGGGTTGAGGAGTCTGTGCTGGTGCAGGAACGATGACTGTGGCATGGTGTGTGGGTGCAGGAGGGGTAGCAGGAGCCAACACCTGAGGGAATAAACACATACATTATTCTAACAATCTCACAATGCATAAAGAAAAAAAATTCCAATACAGTCACTAAGGAAATATACATTTATATTTCAAAATAGCTTTACTTCAATTTTAAGGTTTACCGTAAATCCATACATGTACCATTTTTAGATTATAAACCTAAAAATTCTTATGTTTGCAAAAATCCCTCAAAAGATTCAGTAAATTTGTTATTGGTCATCATTCAGGAAAATATTATTACAAAATTTCTAAAATGTTTGCCACACAGTCATCTTATTGAAATACTTACATATTCATTTAATTTCATTTCTAGTTTAGCATTTAAAATATTCTTAAATCTCTAACGTTCTGCTCTCTCTGCTTTTTCTCATAGCTTTTACTCGTCTGTTTCTGTTTGGCTGTGACGCCATAATTGGAGAGAAATATCAGCTGTCCTGCTGCCGTCAACACCTTTGTTTATAGATGTTGGAGATCGGCCTGTTTTTCAGTGTGATCCTGTTTCTCTGACTGTGACTGGCTGGAGATCCCCTCTTGATCCTCTGACATCGGAGCTGGCTCGGTGCTCGTCTGCCTGGCTGTGCGTTTGCTGGACGGGGCCGCCTTTTACAGTTGCTTTTCTATCTGCTTCTGTCTCCTTGAACCCCAGTCGGCCTCGGCAGATGGCCGCTCACACCGAGCCTGGTTGTGCTGGAGGTTCTTCCCGTTAAAAGGGAGTTTTTCCTCTCCACTGTCGCTACAAGCATGCTTAGTGTGAGGGATTGCATTTGAGTCAATGAGTTGAAGCAATCAACTGGTTTTCCTTAGATGGAAAACTTTGAATCAATTTGACTGTATGATCTGGTGAACTATAGAGTGCCTTGAGATGACACGTGTTGTGAATTGGCGCTATATAGATAAATTGAATTGAATTAAATATTTGTATGCATTCATTTACACCGCCAGTCACTAAAACTGAGACCCCCTGATAAAAATGTATATAAAAGCCCTAAAATAAAATAAAAGAAAAAATGGCTCCCGTAGAGATTTGCCACCTCACTGCAATTCTCCAACAGCAAGCTTAGCAGTTTCCCCCCTTTCTTAATGAGCTCCATGTTGTACATACTGGCAAGACACACTTAGTTCCTAGAGATGAAAATAAACTATTTAAACATCACTTTTTTGATATACTGAGTTTTTTTTTCTTAAAGCCCTTTCCTGACCTTTTAAAATGAGTCTTTCCCCATTTTGAACAACCCCCCAAAAATGTTGATTTTTTACCAACAGTGTTCTATTGTAGCTGGGACAAAGAACCTATTTTATGGTAAAAGTGTTGTTGCTGAATTTATACATAATGGTTTTCTATTAGATTTTTTAAATTTACATAATATATAATAAAACATATCTCCTGCAGACTATAGTGCTTCTTTTCCTGCTCAGATTGTCAGAGTAAAAGTGACAGCAGATAGAGAGGGCGCGGATGTTGTGAGCTCAACAACATGAGCCTGATGACATGATGCTAATGTTACAGCATAAACTCGCCAAAAAAAAATGATTTAAGGGTTAAAGATGATAGCTTTTAATACCTGCATAAACAGAACTACACCATCCTTTTAATTGAACTTGTTAAAATGATAAACAACAAACACCAGTTTTATCTAAGTGATCTGGGCTTTACTGTTCTGTGGGGGGGAAACAGTTACGGGCCTTTAAATAAGCCTATTCTAAGGTTAGTTTTTTCCTCATCCTTTCAAGAAACATTTTTCTGTTTGCAATAAGTGGCAACAAAAAGGGTCAACATTGTGACGTCTTTCATCAGAGAGTTGTGATGCTTTGTGGCTCTAAACTCCCTGGATTTGGTTTCTCTTTTTCAACTTACCGGTAACTAAAAAGGATTGACCATTTTTAGAACATCATCAACCCAGGTTACTGTGTTTTAAGGCCAATTTATGCTTCCGTCAAATCTGTCTCTGTGCGTGACCACGCCCCCCGTGCAGAGGTTCTGCAACCGCCGCCGCGCACCAAAAAAAAAAATAAAATCCTGACTACGCGTCTGACGGCCCCAAACCCGTACAGACCACAAGTGGAAGTGCGCAGACAAAAAGCAGCTGTGATTGGTCCTTGTTATGCCTTTCATGCGGTCTGTGTGGTCGTCCTTCTCGACTCGGTGCCGGGGTGCGCCATTTTTAAAAACCGAGAAACAACAACAATGGACAACTACAATGAAAGGTTAATCGAGGAGGATCGGAAGGACAATCCGTGGAAGTCCTTGCGAGTTCTCGAATAGGCTCCCCTTTGCGCTTTGACAGGAAACTGCTGTCCGTCCCTAGAAATTCCAGACCGACGGTGCAGAAGAATACCAGCAAAACTGGTTGTCGACCAGACGCAATCGACATTTGACTTGGTGCCCTTTAGTCACCAAGTTGGGTCTGATCTTGCACTCTGTTTAAAGCCTCCAATTGCTAAAGATGCTGTTAGCTCTTTCAGAGATCCACTACAAATTATTCCTAATTTTGAATGTGTGTATTTCATCGATGATTTAATATCCCCGGTGGTCTGTGTGGTTGAACTTGTGCACCATGTT
Organism: Cyprinodon tularosa; assembly: GCF_016077235.1. Taxonomy (NCBI): domain Eukaryota; kingdom Metazoa; phylum Chordata; class Actinopteri; order Cyprinodontiformes; family Cyprinodontidae; genus Cyprinodon; species Cyprinodon tularosa. Next base: position 899,188 of record NW_024039507.1, on the reverse strand, counting down.
TGGTAACCCTGCACTGACTTAACTGAATAGGTACCTTCATTAAAAATCTAAAACGTGTTATAAAAGCTGCAGTTAGAATCGTATGCGTCCTCTACAACAGCTCTTAGTAACATTGGATAAAAGTGATTAAAACCAAACGATAGTTTTAAATATAGTTAGAATGACAAATGCAAGAGTTTTTCTTGCCATAACCTTAGAAATTCTACTTTTTTCCCACATTATTTTCTACAAACAAACATCCTATAGAAGAAATCAGCTTTTTGCAAAGTTTTATGTACCTTTTAAAACCTCAAAACATGGTTAAAACTATACTTCCTTAATTGGCAACAGATTTCCTATGGCACATATCTATCAGACATTGTTTGGTTTAAAAAAAAAAATTCTTTAGATGGACTGTGTGAAAAAGTCAGACCCAGATAAATTAAACATTTTAGGGGAAAATATGCATCGTTTCTTCAATTTTTTTTCTTCATTTTTTAAATAAACTGATATATCTATAAGCTTTCCCATAAAACTGCTTCACTATAGGCTGGAGGCTCATTTTGTGATGATTAAATAAAGCAGATACTGAAAGTTAGATTTAGTGAGCAAAGATGCTGAATGTTCTATAAGCCAGAATGAGATGGATTCTACCTGAGGGCTGTGTGCTGGAGTGATGTCTCTCTCTAGCTGCTTCGGCAGACGAACAAGACCTGGCGTCTGGACTTGCTGCTCCTGGACCAGCTGGGTGATGGCCTTCAGCTTCTCTGGGTACATCTGAGCATCCATGGAGCGCATCTGCCCAACGAGGACACGGCGGGAAAAATCCAGGTCAGTTTCCGCACTGAAAGCTTATGAAAATGTGTGTTTTTTTCCTCCGCTCTACTGTTACCTGATCCTCCAGCATCATTCTGACTGTACGCTCCTTTTCCAGCTGCTGCCTCAGCTCAATCATCTCCCTCCTCAGGTCTTCAGTCTTTTCCTCCTCCAGAATGTCTGGTGAGCCGATGCCTTCGTCTTTCTCCTCTGCACGTCTTCTCTTCGGGGAAGAACCGCTTAGCTCCTGGAGAACACAACCAAAAGGTTAAGATATGTGGCTTAAAAGCACTAAAACCTGAACAGACGTTTGGGCAGATTCATGCAGACCGCTTTACCTGTACCTGAATGATTCGTTTGAGCTGACTGTTCTGCTGCAATAGCCGCGTCTTCTCCTGCTCCAAAGTGAAGATGTACTCAGCTGTTTGTTGCAGGATTGCTGCCTGAAAAACAACACAGCTCATTTATAACAGCAAGTTATCCCTTTTCGCTTTAAACCAGCAATGTATTCTATTTGGACTTAAAATCGATTGTTTAAGCGTTGTCACCAGTTTTCAATTTGATTAACATCAGGACTTTAACTCATTCTAGAACTTAAAAAACCACAGTGAAGGATGACTCAGTCTTAATTCCCCTCTATCTATATTCCTATAAACTCTGACGAGCTGATCCTTAAATGACAAGACTCCCACTGCATTATCCAGCCACCACCATGTCTTGTATTGGGAAGTTGCTGTTCAGTGCTACATTTGCCAGTCTACATCTCATCTGATTAGAGCATCTTGACAGGACTTTTTATAGTAGTGGTTTCTTTCTTCTCAATTTCAGCACCCTAAATAAAAATATTCTCCCACCTGTGCTTTTTATGCTTGAAGCTCCCCAGAAAAGGGATGTCCAACATACCTGCTTCTCTGTTTAGTGCTCTCCTTGCATATGGTTCCTAATAGTGACCACCGTCATTCGCTAATTTTGTCTTTTTGTTATTTCGAGAATAAAGCTGCAACATTATAGGAATAAAGTAGTAACATTACAAGAATAAAAAGTCTCATAATGTTACGACTTTATTCTTGTAATATCATGTCTTAATTCACACAATTTTACAACGTTATTCTATAAAAAAACAAACAAAAAAAAACTAACCTAATACTCTAACACTGTCGTAGTTTGTTTCCTAACTTCTAATCATCAGAATTAAGCTCTTGATTTAAAATAAAGACTTAATTTTCATAAAACCTGTGACAGGAGGACATTAAATGGGGACATGCCTCTGCCTCGCTATGTTGTAGTTGTTGTTCTTTATAATCAAAACGATAAAAAATACAATTTAAACTAAAATAAGCACCTTTTACAAGGTAAAGCTCATCACCGAATTCAAACCCACAGTTTGTGACCCACCTTGCTCAGCTTCTCCCCATCACTGTGTGGGATGAGTGTTTTCAGTGACTGGAATCCAGCGTTGATGCTCTGCATACGCCGACGCTCATTGCTGTTGGCGATCTCTCGCCGAATTCGCCTCTCTTGATCCCGGGCTGTTTCTGGGGTCAGAGGAATGTTGGCCAGACTGAGGGGGAAACAAGGGGGAGCAAATCTGTTAGTTGATAATGAATTGTGAGCTCAGAGGAAAGCTTCAGCTGTTTCACTTCAGCAGTGACACTTTCTATACAGCAACTACTATCATGCACTTATTATTTGCACTTTTACTCACTCTTTTACCATATCTTTCATTCAAAGTGCCTCCCTGGAGTTTGAAATACAGGCATACTTTGCACTTGCATTAATTATATTTATCATAAAATAAACATTTGTAATAACATAGCTGTTTTGTGTTTATATCAATTGCGCTACAAGCAGCATTCATGCAATGTATGCATTTCAACAGTAGAATATGTTCAGAGGTTGAAATGGCCAAATGAGGCTTTGTATGTCCTAGGCTTTCATATAGAGGTAATTCTAAGAGTGCTTCCTGCAACATCCTCTGCTTCCATCTCTGTATCGCCTGCCAAGCTCTTAGCTCTACTGACTCAGCTGGCTCAGCGCAAACATCACAAACTGTTGTGCAGACACAGATGAGAAAACTGTGCATGTGTGTTGAGTGTGAAGATGCACAGACTCCAAGCATCACTGCAACACTGCCAAAACCAACCTTTACCTTTTCTAATGTTGAAATATTAGAGGAGCAGAACCTGACAATCAAATAATTATTGGAATGACTGAGTTGTTGACGTAATAATTAACGCCCTAATCAGTTCACTGGACTGTAAACAGGTGTGTTGCAGATTATGTACACAGAAACCACATCTGCATGAAGAGCAAAACAAAAAGGCATAAAGAGAAATCATATTCTATTACCTGCATTCATTTTACTCTTTCACATTTGGCTGCAGAGCCAGAGCCACTTTAGCTGGTAATATAGGCAATCTATCTAGCATTGTGGCTCTAAATAAGCATCAATCAGGCCTTTTTTTAAGCTAATACTGATTTAAAATAAAACAGAACAATGTGCATCAGAGTACCCTCCCTGAAATAAAAGAAATAAAATTTGATTTTTACCCAATGAACAAATCAAGAAAGATGCAGGTTTATGTTTTTAGAGCTCCAAACCGAATGGAGTAGTTAAGGATGAAAAAAAAAACCATCTGTTAATTATCTGATTTACAGATCAAAAATCAGAATTAAAGTAAGACCGGCTTACTTTCATATATGGCAGACTGCTGGGTTCAAACTCTAGAGACATATGTATAAAAACAAAACAAAAAATGTGTGCATCTTTATGTAATGATATTGTACTTTGCAGATAATATCCAACAAGCTATAAATAATAGAAAATAAAAATACATTCACAATTCACGGATCTGCGTTAGCAAGTAATCACAAAGTGCTTTACAAATACTGGCTTTGGAGAATGGCTACAAAATCTCTCTGCATGTCAATAGAAAATATATTGTTGTTCTAAAGGCTTTAGGAAAAGGTAATATGATTGCTAATTAATCAGAAATTATATGAAAAAAAATCTAGGACATAAAAGGACCCATTCTTACATTATGAATAAACACCCTAGATTAAAATGTAAATTATATAAATAACCCAAATGTAATATCACATTAATTTTATATCATTAACATATTTGATCAAATGTATGTATTCTGAACCTATTTATGTCTTCAGTAAGCGATTATACACGGTAGCTGTTTCATTTGATACCTGCTGACCCACTATCAGCTGACTGGTGGTAGAATTAGAGCGAATAGATAAAGGACTACATTTCCCAGAGTACCCTTGCGAGAACAGCCGTCGCAGCAGCACCGAACAGCAGAAGATCCCTCCGCCTCCTTCTCCAAACAGGGCTGCGGACGTATCGACGGGCCTTCCGCGACACACACACCCCCCTTATTAATAACGCAACTTTCAATATTCCTGCCTCCCCCCTTGAACGCTAAATGTCCAGTTACCGAACATGTGTTCAGTAATATTTGTAAAAGCAGAAAGAAGACACCCCCCCCTTCTTTGCCGCGGAGCCCTACAGCACCTCGGTGCTCCGACTTTTTTCATGTCCTCCGCCATTACAACAATGCGGCAGGCAGCATGGCAGAGGTGCGGGATGAAAAGACGCAATGGATGTCGCTCCGCGGCGCTAGCAAACCGCATAGAAACTCGAAACATTTAACCACAACCTATAATAAAAGTAAACGCTAAACAAGCAACTCACGTTTTACATAAAAAGAAAACAATATATAATAGAACGGGAGACTAAATAGACCCCCCCCCCATCACTTTTAGCTGAAGCCACAAGCATGGCCGCACTACCCACAATAACTTCGGCTCCCTTTCAACAAATCACCTCCCTCTACAAACGTGTGCAGACCCTTTCAAGGACAACAATACTTCACAGTGAAATATTCCCCTTTCCTATGCAAATTGCAGCAGCCATATGAGAGATAATATACAGATAAATAGATGTGGGATGTGCTCTGGAGCGGAGCAGCAGCGTGGTGTGCACAGAACCACGTGGTTAATGTTTGTTAGGCATAAAATACATCCCATTTTGTACAAAACGAGCGAAATACAATGCAAGAGACGTTGCACTCGCAGCACGAGACCCCGATGCGCTCATCTGCAGCATAACACCGGTGTTTAGTGTTAATTAGCGCCCGCAGCTCCCCCCGTGAGCGGGTGGTGTACACAATAACAGATCAGATCAAACATGTTGCCTCAGATCAGCGCATGGACAGCTTTTACATTTATAATCTGACTGAATGGAGCGCGTGTGGTTTGTATACACACCTACAAAGACCACCAATCACTTCTTTCTCCGTTTTCCTGAAATGTTGCAGCGGGGGCACCTTCTGAGCTGAAACCATGAAATACTCCATGCTTGCTTCTCGCCAGTTTGCCCCCCTTCTCCAAAAAAAAATAAAAAATAAAATAAAACACAAAAAAAGGCAGTCTCCTTAGATGAAAGGGAACAGCTGATAAAAATCCCGTGATCCTGAAAGTAAATCCGGATCCCTCGTCCGTTTATTGTAGTTCTTTTTTAGGAGTTGTAATGTTACTGGGCTTCCAGCTGATGGGGTTCCCTCGTTGTGTGTGGCGCTCTACCTCTCCGTCTCCCTCCCCTTTGCTTTCTCCCTCTGCATGACCGTGTCTCTGTGTCTGTGTGTGTGTGTTAGTGTGTGTGCAGCTGATCGGATTGCTTTCAAGGCGGGAAACAGCTGGTAGGAGTCACACACCGCACCACCAAACGCCTCCTTCCGCAGAGAGGCGGGGGGGCTGCGTGTAAACAAAGGACTATTTGGCGCACAGAGACATAGAAACATATAATTTAATTGCGCAGAATAAACTGTAAAAAACAATCAGTCGTTGGTTATTGGAAAAAAAAAAGTGACTCTACACACGGACGGTTCTAGACAGGGGCCAACGGGGGGTAGTGCCCCTATACTGACGAAATAATACTTAAAAGAAATTCTAATGATGATATGCGCTGGAACAGACATGGTTACAAATGGGTCGTTTGAATCTATTTCATTTTTATCTTTACAAATTATGTTTTATTAATTATTTAAAAACAATAATGGTATTCAGTGGTATTGATCCCATTTTTCATCTGCAAATTTTTATTTTCCCACAACAAATAGAGAAAAATATACTAAAATTTTAACAGCTACATTTATCAGTTTTTTTTTTTGTTCTAATTCAGATTTGATAGAAAATGGTAATTTTAACTTAAATGAAGTAAAAAAATATATGTAAAATTCCTAAATTATAAATCTATGTTGAACCCATTAGAAATATATTTTTTATTAAACCTAAGCTCTCTTAATATATTTGAATCCCTTGTCCTGTTTTTCATTTCATGCTTTTCTGTGCCCCCATGATCCCCCGGTGCACTGACTCTAAATACAAACAGCAAACTGAATTCAGTCAATTAAATAATCATAACTTGGCATAATTTATTTAAACTTTCATTTATATTTTCTAGTGAGCAATTGTACTACTTAAACAGATGAGTTACATACCTATACTCAGGCCAGCTCTGTGATTGGATGCCCTCTGGACTGCAGGAGGTGGGAAACAAAAGGATCCTACCTAAATGAATATCTCTGTTGGATAATGATTCCCACCCCATGCATGAAACTGCTGCAGAACTGGACAGCTCCTTCAGTAACAGACTGCTGCACCCTAAATGCACCAGGGTTTCACGGTCTTGGATCCGTTATGTTTTACTTTGCTCCATGTTTTCTAGTTTTTTATTATTTTGTTGTATTTTCTAGATATGTTTGGGTTCTTAGGTTTTTATTTGTTGCCCTTTTGTGTTGGTCTCCTTTTCCCTAGCTCCGCCCTAAACTCTCTTCACTCTCTCCCTGCTCTCTTCACACCTGCTCCCAATCAGCTCGTCAGTCCTCTCTTTGTATAGTCGGCCATAAATATTCTCCTTGTGTAGTTCCTCAGTGCCGGTTCCTTGTCTTACTTCATCTAACCTCGTCTCTTCTTGCCTTTCCCTGACTCCATGTGCCCTTTTCCCCTGATGTTTCCATGGTTATGCTTTGTTTTACATGTTTCATGTTGGATTTTTGGATTCCTGCCTCTGTTACCTGTGTTTATTCAATTAAATCTTCAAGAAACTCACCCCTGCCTCAACGCCTCTGCATTTGGGTCCAAAAACCACAACCAAACTTTAATAGAGGAGAGACAAGGAACCAGCACTGAGGAACTGCACAAGAAGAGTATTTATGGTAGACTTAACAAAGAGAGGACTGATGAGCTGATTGGGAGCAGGTGTGAAGAGAGCAGTCTAGGAAGGAGCTAGGGAAAAAGGAGACCGACACAAGAGGGCAACAAATAAAAACCTAAGAACTCAAACATATCCAGAAAATACAACAAAATAATAAAACTAGAAAACATGAAGCAAAGTAAAACATAACAGAACCAAGACCGTGACACAGGGAGCGTTATCACAGATCCTTCCTCCCAGCAGCGGTAAGACTTTATAACATCACTGTTCCCAACAACCTCAATAAGCTGTTACATTAATTTTGCACAGTTTCTATTTTGTTAGGTAAATAACATACTGCTGTCATTTTGCACATCTCTAGTTAAAACACTTTACAGTACAGTATTTTATTTGTTTACCTTAGGTCCACATTTGTGTGAGAATTTTTTTCTATAATCTTTTTGCTGCTGTAAACACAAGAATCTTCCCATTGTGGGACAATAAAGGGATTTTCTATTGTATTCTATCCTTTTTTAAAGCATTTAAACGTACTTTACATCAAGGTTCATTCTTTACCTTGAAAATTTTATTGATTTTATATTTTTTTAAAAAGCAAATATCTTATGCCTTACAAAATTGTCTTAAAAAAAACGTCTTAAAACTATTATAATGATGTATCATGTAATTTATTTTTTTATAAACATTTATAAACAAAGCATTGTTAAGATGTCTTGGTCATTAAGGGGGGAGGCGTTTGTTTAGTCCTAAAATTTTAGAACATGTTAGTAAAACATAATACTTTTAATACAATAGTTATGTTACAAAGGAGCCCTTAACAAGCACTGAGTGTTGGTTGCACCAGATGACCATGTATGCTAAACCCTGGCTTGGCTGGAGGTTTCTTCCACATTATAGGGAAGGTTTCCTTACCACTGTCACCACATGCATGATAGGCATGAAAGATTTCTATAGTTATTGGAACAGTGAAAGCAACACTTTTTCCTCATCCATAAGGAGTGGATGTAGCAAGGCAATCATCCATTGCAATTTGCTGTATGTATTTAATAAATTAAACTTGACTGCACTGTTTTAAATCTATTTAAAAAAAATATATTTTCCTTGTATCAATGTTGTGAACGGCTCATTAGGTGACTTAATTTGCCATAATTTGCCTAATCAAAAATTAATAGAAAAAAAAAACTGAAATATCTGTAGTAACCTTTACAATTTTCATTGAATTTGTGAATATGGGATTGTCTAATATATTGAGATGCCTTTGAGTATTCCAAAGTATATAATTCAGTAATAATTCTCAGTATTTCTTTAAATGATCGATTAATGTGAGCAAATGATATTAAAAATGATATAAATGTTATCTCTTTAAATAATTAAAATTTAATGCAGTCTATATGTTGAACTGTGGCACTCTTTGAGCTCCAAGCACCTGCGCCCAGCAAATAAAGAGCGGGAGCAGCCTCTGCAGGGGCGGACACTCCAACAGCTGCGATAAGTGATCAGCAGCGATCAGCTGACCAGCTGGCAGCGCTGCACAGCAACAGAGCACCAAACGGAGGGCTTTTAGGGACACGCTGCTGCATGCTGGCTGACACACTCTGCACAGGCTGTATGCTGATCAGGTGGGAGGGTATACCAACCTGATTTAATAGGTTCATCAGATGCAAGGACAAGCACCAATTCAGTGCTGAAAGCATGAAAGGCTGTCTTCAAATTCAAGCAGAGCAAAAAACTGAGATAAAACACAGGATTCAAAAATTCAGGTCAATTTATTTTATTTATTTAGTGACAGTTCACAACACGGGTCTGCGCTGTGGTACAGTGTGTAGCACTGCTGTTTGCAGCAAGAAGGTTCTTGGATCGATTCCTGGTCTGGGCAGGGGCGGAGTTAGATGTACGATTTTCGGGGCGATTTTCCAGTCGTGCGAGAATCTTTCAGCCTGATCGTGCGTCGTGTAGTGTAAAGGGGATCAGCCTCTCACGACCACCTCCCGATCAGGAATCATGGGCAAATCGCTCAGTGGGCATGCGCAGACAAGGTTTCCTCTTCTTCTTCCTCTCAGATGTAAATACAGAAGCATGGCTGGGATGCAATGTGTGAAATGCAGTTCTGTCTGTAAAATTGACAGACCATAGTAGCAACGTTTGCTCAGCCATGTCTTTTTTCTAAATACTTCGTCGCCTTTTCTTTTTAGGGCTTTCAGCACAAAATTGCACAAATTGATAAGGCAGCACGTTTCACTCTAGTGAGCTTCATATTCCTCTTCTACTCGTTTGGCTTCCGGATAGACGAGTCAGAGCAGCTCCATCTCAATGCGGAGCTGAGTCCGACATGCTTTTTAGTCGTACAGTGTAATCAGGTAGATCGTATGAGAACTTCGTGCTGCACATCGTTAGCTGTGAGCAGTAGTTGCATGCAACGACTGAAAAAAATCACACAGTGTACGCCCGGCTTTAGCCAATCATTGGCCACCCCTACCATTTTTTCCCTCTCTAATACAGATGGTGGCAGCAATAATACTCAAGTGGAAAATTCATTTAAATTTTCCATATATTACTTACTATTTTTTCATGTATTCAAAATTTCTTGACAACAAAAAATATAAATTTTATGCCAAATAATTATTAATAAAAGTAGGTAAGTAATAACGACGGAAAAGATGTTCGCCCCAGAACTCAAATCTGAAAGTATTTTATCCACTATACCTTTTATCTGGAAAGCACGGAGGTTTAAATATATGCATCTATTCTTTGCAAAGGCTGTTGGAAAGTATAGTTAGATTATAGTTATACTTTGGCTTGACCCTCAGGTTCTGGCACCTATCAACTTTCGGCGACCCCTCAGTGTACATTGATTATTGCCTGGCCACCCTTTTAAAAATGTTCTGGCTACCTCTCTGGGTCCCGGTTCTTTCTGCATGGAGTTTGCATGTTCTCCCTGTGCATGCATGGCTTCTCTCCCGGTATTCCGGTTTCCTCCCAAAGTCCAAAAACATGACATGAGGTGTGAGTGTGAATAGTATTTTGTCTGTGTTGCCCTGCGCTGGACTGGCGATACTGCGCATCTAGCCCTTTGACAGCTGTAGTGAGTCACCAGCACCGCTCACCAGACCCCAGCAGGGATAGGCGATCCGGAAAATGGATGGATGGACAGTTTACAACATGTTTGAAGTTTTCTGTCTAAGAACAACCAGTAAAGTAAGCAAAGAAAAACAGAAAAAAAGTAAGAAAATTAAAACTATTGTTCTAAATCCTTTGAATAAAATGACCTCTGTTCGCTTTCTGCTCAAAGGACTGCTTTCTATTTAAATTTATTATTTTTTTATCAAGGCTATTATAATTCAATCAAACTAGAATTAGAACCAAATACACAAACAGAGATAAATTACTTAATATTTGTATTCAAATAAAGGTGTGTGTTCTACTTTAAGGTGTTTAAAGTGCTGTCTGTGGGCCATTTGATCCACTCCAAAGATGTAGATGTGGTTGATGCAGTAGGACATTACTTTATGTGTTAGAGTGAGATTTTAACTGAAAATACAGTTAATAAATAAATCAATTTTCTTGAAATACATTTTTTTTGTTGTACAATCAAAAATGCTCATTTTCTATTAGCCAGACCTTACAAACAAGATGACAAACATGCAGTAACTTTACTAATAAACTGGTACGCAGCATCACCTATATTACTTTTTTGTTGCTGAGAATAGAAAGAAAATTGTTCCAGACCACATCTAAAGAAAAAGAAAAACTCAAATACAATCTATGATCTGTCTTTTTCATGAACATGTAATACCCTTTTAAAATCATACAACTTTATTGTTTTATTTTTATATTGCTTGCTATATTATTGTTGTGCTGGTAAAACAAACTGAATTTATTCAAAAATGAAAACGATAATAAAAATGTTGAAAAAAGTGTGCACACTACTTTTTGTGAAATGCCCTTTAACAGTTTTCTGTGATAATCTGGCTGAAGGTGTCATGATGGGTTCAAGGGATCTAACACACATGCAGAACACACACGGACTCAGAAGAAAAGTTCAACTGTTTATTGAAAAAACACAGAGTTAATAAAGTTGATGCTGGGAAACAGATCCTGGGCTGGTCACAACGGGGTTCTCTGCAGAGAGGGACAGTTCGGTTAGCCGGGATCCAAATACTATTGTCTGTAGAGTTGTGCAGGTCTGTACCTGTTCTGTGGTTCAGGCTGAGCGGCAGAGGGAGGGAACCAGGAGGGTCCAGAGGCTGAGGGTCGGCAGAGGGCTAGGCAGCGGCAGGGCTTGACTTCAGACTTGACAGTGTTCAGGTTTGAGTTTCTTCCAGTTCTCTTCTTGAGAGCGGGCAGGCAGGTTCTGACAGTTTGATCTTCCAGTGAGCTCTTGAGATCAGACAGGCTAGTTTCAGCTAAGTTACTCTTCCAGAGTTCCAAGGTTCAGTCAGGTTCTTCCTAGGAAGCAGAGAGGATAAAAACTGGTTAGGTTCAGGTTCAGGTTTTCAGGGGAGTCAGAGAATCAGACAGGTTGGTTGGCTCAGGCTTGCAGTTAGGCTAACCGTAACTGGCTTAACACTCTGGCACTGGAGTTTTGCTATGCCGCTCCTTAAATGCTGGTCTGCTGATGAGCAAACGATCTGCAGGTGTGGTAGTCAGCTTCAGCTCCAGGATACCTACGGCGCCCTCTGCTGGAGAAAGGTGGACAGTCCTCCAGATCCCAACAGAGGGATTTTAACAAAAAAGAAAAGGGAAAGACACAATAAACAGATTTATACATATTTATATCAGGAAAATAACAAAAAACAATAGTTTAGTTTATTAATTTAGTTATATCAGTCATATCACTGTGAATGGGTAAAAATTTTGAATATAAATGTTTAATGTGTGTTTATGGATGAAGGACAAACTCCTGCTTCTGTCCATCCAATAGATTAGTTCCTGCAACAGCTAACAAATATTAACTTGACAAAGCTGTAACACCATATTAACAAATTGGGGTTTGTTATTGTAGTGCAGTTTAAAAAAAAAAAAAACTGTTATGATACATTAACTGTATATTTTGTGCAGTACTCAAATACAGGAGTTTGCATTTAATTATCTGGGTTTTTAAACATAAAAATCATAAATGGATATTATTACATATTTATATTCTCACAAATAGGCAAATTAAACTACATTTTACAGTGCTTCTTTAGAAATAGAGCCAGAAGTTTGAGTCAGAAGGGCCTTGAGGTTCCTGAATGGGAACCTTCAGAGCTTAGCAATCTTACATACATCATGTTGAAACTATTCACTTTTAATGTGTTTTTTTTCTTAAACACTTTCTTTTTATTTGCCTTTTAAATACAAAAGTAATTTTAATGAAAAAATACTGGTATCTTCATTTTATATTTATTAAATGTTAACTAAAGGTTCTTGACGCCCCCTAGTGGTAGCTCGTGAGAACTCGAATTGGGGTCTTTTAAGGGGAACTATTTTTATTAGCTGGTAAAACTGGAGACAAATCAAACAAAAATACTGCAGCATTGTTGATGGTTATGGAAACAAAACACAGACCGAAGATGAGAGAAGAATGTTCACATGGACTCCAAGTCCTGGCTGTACAGCTGCACACTTTTGATGTCAGTTTTGTAAATGAATCCGATTAAGTGGAAATCAAATTAATTTAATAGCCAGTGATAAATGTCTGGTGCAATACAGAATATTTCCCCCCATTCCTTAACATTTCATGTGATAATTAAAAGATGCATAAAACTCATCATTAAGTAAAAATATAATAGTTTTTGTTACGTCTATCTATCTACTGTAACATATCTACTGAAACTGGTAACATTAATTTATTTCAAATTAATGTTACAGTTAAACAAACCTCCTGACTTTCTCCACATCCTAATGATACAGTCTAATTACAAATCAAGTGTTAAAAATCTAATCAATGAGTTTAAAATTGGGGGGAAAATGTAATTCTGGCCAACTTGGCACACTAAAGGTATTGACATTATAAATAGCTTTTTCCAAGGTAAAAATCTACTGATGTTTCAAGATAAGTAGAAAACATACGACCTTGATAATAAAGATTTTTGGACATTCCTACAAATAAGAGATTGCTTCTTAAAATGAAATAGAACTGAATCAAATCCACCCCTTGAATCACCAGTATAATCTGTATTAATTTAATTAAGGGAGCTAAGACACAATTATAATCGTTAAGGGCATCAGTGATGTTAACTCAGGACTCCAAAAGGTGTGGGACGAGGGAATGGCAATTGTTAATAAAATGTTAAAAGATAAGTAGCACCTTGAATGTGAATTTGAAACCTTCATTTTGTCATCTAAATAGTTTGGAAAACAATGTCAGAATAGAAGAGAAAAGAGCACATTGGCTGAAAAATCGCACTTATTACTGCCAATATACAGCCAACATACTAAGGCACTGGAAGGGTCATAACAACCTCACTTATACTGAATGGTCCACACCTTTATGTGAGACTGCCTCTTATGGATATCTAATACATAAGATAAATGGACAGTTTGATGTTAACGAAAGTGTGTGGAAGCCTTTTTTTTTTAAATCTCAGATTGAAAGTGCCTGATTTTATCTTGGACTTCTCATAAAGGAATATACAGTATCCCTCATCCCAATCTTTATTTTTTCATATATAATTTTATCTGTATTTTTTTTTCTTATCATTAATTATTTATGTTTGTATGTTTTTGGCCATAGGTGGATGCTAGGAGAAGACTGGATTTTAAAATCCTTCATCAGTGGGACAGATACTCATACACTTAATTCCAATAAAAATGCTCTCCATATCAAACTATATGTTTTATTCTGTGTAAAACTTTGATGTTACATCTATTCTCTTTGTCACTTTACATTACCTATGTACTTCTTCAAGAATTTAGTAAACATATAATTTAAAAAGAATGGCACATGGGGTATTTTTTACATTCCTCAAATATTGCAAAAAACCGAACAAAAGAAGAATGCTTCACACTTTTGATGTGCAAAAAAGATTATTCTTACATCTGCTATGGTACAGAGTCATAAAAAAACGAGTCCATAGCCCGAACTTTTTCACTTTTAATCAGGTAAAAATGTTTTGCAAATTAACATTTGAAAAGTGTGACTTGTGTTTGCATTCAGCACATCATATTAGATACTTTGAAGAACCGCCTTTTTGCCAGAATCACACGTTTAACCATTTTGGAGTTTATTTTGCACTGTTCTACATATGCAGCCTGACGGTTTGGCCTATTTATCTTTGGGAAATTGCTAAGATTAAGTCAGATTGGATGGATTTAACACTAACCCATGAATAGGATCTAAAATCATTCGATCATGGCCTTGCCTAGTTAAGTGTTCAGAATCATTGGCTGGGAAGTGAACCTGCAAGTTTTTTTAAGTCACAAATCATCTTTCTTCTATTAACGTCATATATTCTTTCCTAATTTTTCTGTGGTATTATGTCAAACAAAAATGGAAATGAAAAAGTTATGTTAAATACAGTATTTTTCCAACCTCCCAAAAGAGGGCAGAGAACTATAGTCCAACAGAAAAAGACACAAAAACAGAGCAAGAACGTATTGTTAAAGTATTGAAAGAGTATTTTATGATCTTCTACAAATAAGTTTCATGAATTTAAAAGCAAATTATCAACAGCAAACAAAAGAAGAGGGAGAGGGGGTTATATTTGAGTTCCAAAGAAAGTTTCATAAAGGGTCTCTGTAATTTATCCAAGTTACATTCTGTTCCCTAAACAGTGAAATTGATATTCTACAGATAAAGAAATAATATCACTGATCCAGGACAGAAAACACTGAGTGATTTCATTCACTCAATGGATCAGAAGTGTGTGATATTCAGAGTCCGACTTTAAACACATTTTATTCTCATATATCTTTTTTTTTTAAGTCACCCAAATTGATGGGAATTAAGGCGGACAGAGGGCGTTCTTCTGTTTCTCACATACAGGGTTTTGTTAGGATTAACCCAGGCTATATATGGCTTCAGAAATGTGTTCATAATTAAACACCTTAAGCTGGAATTGTTGGAATTAAACATCCATTGTAGCAGTGGATGCATGTTAATGGTCATTGTCCTGCATGCAGGTCAACCTATAACCCAGTATCATGTCTTTTGTAATTCTTTTAGCATTTTCCATCAATATCTTCAGCAAAGTCTGACCAGACTCCCAAAGCCTGCTGAACACGACCCCCACAGCCCGATGATGCCACCTCCATGTTTCATTGTTGGGATAGTGCATTTGATTTTCACATGTTTTCAACTCTTCCTATGGCTCCTTCAGAATAGTGCAAAGCAGAAGTATGTCAGCTGTCACCATGTTAAGGGCTATCCCAATATTTCTGGCAGTATGGAAGGAGGCAGGGAGAGCAATCAGCCCCAGTCTAACAAGCACCATGTAAGTGTGTCTATCACATAAAGACGTTAATAAGGCGGAAGGCTGTCTGTATTCAGCACAGCAGTCTGGAGCTACATCTCTACCCTGGAAAGTGTTTTAATTGCTGACTCCATGAAACGTGAAGGGAAAGGAGCTAAAGGAGCAGGAGATAGGAGCTACAATTTGAGGTTTTCAGAAGGGCCCAAAACCATAAGCCTCACAATTAAAGGTATAGTGGAGGATTTGCATGAAACTTTGAAAAAAACCCACCCCTTCAACAAAAAATGTACATGCACCATCTACCCTGTACCTGCTCCCGAGAGGGAACACTTATTAAATGCATGCAAGAGCATGCATGAGCCCATTTCTCCTCGTGCATGCTCTGTTTGCATTGCTCAAACAAGCTTACTTTCCCAAATAAGATTTGCTATTTTTTCACTATGTCAGACTCACCACCGGTGAGGGAAAATGGGAACGAGCACGTAGGATGGTCTTACGGAAACATATCCCCAGAATGATTGACATTTAGGAGGATAACTTATTTGATGATCCATCTGGAAAAAAAAAAAAACATCCTTAACTATATCTTTAACCAAAACCTAACCAATACCTAACCTAAAACCTCAGCCCTAAACCGAGCTGTTTTAATGTTGTATTCTGGTTTAATCTGTCCACAGCCACTGACTCTTTGCGTTGTTTCTAACAGGTTAAAAAACTTTAAAATAAACATCTTAAGGCCTTGTTTTAACATTCATTTTTTTATTCTTGACCCTTTTTATTTCATTTTATCCAATAATCCGGAAGTCTCAATGAAATTAAGAATGTCTTTTACAAAAGAATCCTGGCTCATGAATGAGCTGTTGTCATCCATAAATGTCAGATTTGCGGAATGTGCTTTGGAAATTCTCCAGTAAAGCTGAGAATCTCTGAAGCTTCTCCAGATTTAACTTTGACCTTTTGGCTGCTTATGTCCTTGACTGGTTTCAGTTTAGGTTTGAAGCCCAGTATTGCTAGGTTTTGCAGTCAGGCTGTCCATTTTTAATGTTGGTTGAACAGTACTCTATGAGATATTTGCCTAATTTCTCCACAACTGCCTCCCTGGTGTGTTCCTTGGCATGATGCTGTTTGTTTGACATATTCTGGCATTTATCCATATTTATTAAATACAATCCAAAATACTTAGATTTGGATTTCCTTGTTAGACAAAGATGTGGACCATATATATATATCTGTGTGTGTGTGTGCATATTTATGTGTATACTTGTGTATATATATATATATTTTTTTTGTGTGTGTGTGAATGCTGGATAAAAAACATAAAAGTTTTCCTGGAAGGTTACTTTATGTTACGGGCTATTAGAGGGAAAGGGGCTATGAAAAATAAGTTTTACTTCTTCATACAATACATACACACAATACATTTCAGACAATTTACATTAAACAATGTCATGTTATTTGGTGAAGGGTTTTGGTTTCTATTTATGTTCAGGTGAATTCAGTTTGTTTGGAAATTGGAGTTTGGTTTGTTGTTAACCAATCTCTTTTTGTGCATATTTGGTTGATTTGTTTATTGATGTTTGTCAAAATTGTCTGAAATAAATTCCTTTTTATTCATAGTTCTTCATCTTTCATGCATGTATCTGACAACCTATTCTGACATTAGGCCTTATTTTCAGTGACTTAAAGATTAGAGTGTGCAGCTATTAATTTGCATTATTTACAATAATGACAAAAAAAAAATGTCAAAGTGTGATTATTGCTCTTCCTCTGAACTTTTTGGTGTTATTTAATGCAGATTCTATAGATTTGGATTTTAGAGATTTTGTAAACGCCCTAACATTACAAATAGAGGTTTTGGCTGTTTGGGGCTCAGGACAGACAGACGTGCAGGGATAGGAGGGGGAGGGGGTGCTTGGAGGAGAGCCGGGGACTGCCCATGATGGATGGGCGGAGCAGTAAGCATGCGCTGAGGTGGCAGGCTCTGGGCTGCTCCTGACGGGCTGGCTGGCTGCTGGGCTCCGGGCGGATGTCTGTGTGCGTCAGACGGCGGTGGGGGAAATCTACCATCAACGCATAGAGGAGACGCAGGGCGCTGAAGAGGAAATCCAACTGACCCAAACCTAACGCTGGCATCTGGAAAAGCACCGACTAGAAAAGGGAGACGATCCTCCCACATCCAGCCCCAAACCCGCCCTGCTTTTTTCCCTCTGGACCCCTTCGTGCCACCATCCCTCTGGTCCGACCACCCCACAGCAAACCCCCGTCAGACCAGCGCTGCCATTACGCGATGCGCTCTGAATCTGGGAAGAACTCCTCCCTGCGCTGCTGATGCGCGACCGCAGCTCTTCATTTCCACACCATGGATTGTGGTGTTTACTCTTCTTTTTGACAGGTTTCCAGCTGTAGCATGACATGCAAACATCAGGCGGGAATCCCATAGATCGGCTGTGATTTCAACCACCGGCTGTCACATAGCCGGAGCTGCGCTCTCCTCCAAGCTTCAAAACAACTCCGACAATGGTCTTAGTACAGACCGCCTTACTAAACACTTAGTAATAATCCCAAAGACCCTGTCAGCGCAGCTGGATATTTCGGTTCCATTGAAGAAAAACAAAAACAATCAACTGACAAAGAGTTTGATTTTTGGGAAGTTCTTGCTCAGAAGGGAGACGCCTTTTCCATTGCGTTTTCACTGTTAAGGTAAGCCAGGATCGACCCTTTCCTGCATGTCACTTGTGCATGTTGCGTTCACTGTCCACGCTGAGGAAAAGCACGAGTTTAAACAAGGCAGTGACCTATTTTTCAGCCCCCCCTGCGCCCGCAGTGCGCCTTTACCAGGGCTGGCTGCAAACGCGCCTCTGCCAGAAATCTAGATGTCAAACACAAAAGACACAACTTTGAGTGATAATCTCACAATAAAATGTAAAAATATTACTTTTAGAGTTTTGGGGGGTTGCAAATATCATAAAATAAATCTATTTCTTCATCTTTATCTTATAGTTATTAGATATACAGAATTATTGCTGATTTTAACGTCAGACTGACTGTAGCTCACCTACTTTTCATAGCATGTGTTGTAATTGACCCTCTCTAGATGTTTAAAAAAGTCACTTAAAAAATTGCAGCTTAGTTTGCCGCCCTTTAATCTATAACCATATTTGGACCTCTTCTCTCTATTTTCGAAATATTACTGCATATAACATGTTTTTGCCATTTTTTCCTATTTCTTGTTTACTACAATTTTTACATTGTTCACTAAACATATCACAATGTTGTTTATTTACATTGTTAACATTAGGAGACTAGGCCTTTTTAACTCAGGTTTCTAGCTTTAAATAAAGCTGATATTGTTATTGTTATGTTATTAGGATCACCAGGCCAACCTTTTCTTTTTTATTATACACATTATTCTTTCCCACATGAACCCATCAGCAGACGTTTTACGAGGAATGTCACAAATGGTGCCCCATATTTTGGAGCTCATCACATGCAGACCGATCAGCTGTTTGTTGCAGGACAGGTTCCCCCTGAGTTTGATATTTGACAAGAAGTTCAGTGTCTGCAGCTCTTTGGCTATTTAATATGGGTAAAAAAAAAAAGTGTTATTATTCTATAGCCATACTGTATTCTATTTAATATTTTATTTGACAAATTTTGAGTCATTAATACATTTCCTCAAGGACTGTCCTATATTTATCTATGCTCCCATCCAGTGGTGATTTCAGACATTTTTTTATAGGGGTGGTTAGGCACTGAGTCGAAAGCTAAAACTTATAGGCAGCAAAAACTTTTTTTATGATCAAAAAAAAAAAAAAAAAAGAACATGGACTCAAAATAATTCACCGAAGACAGACCAGTTGTTGAACGGTAAATACACAATTTCTTAAATGTACCAGTATTTATTAGGTGGGTACTATGCATTATTTTCTTCCCTTTTTAGTTTCTTATCTTTAAAAGTGAGCTCATCTTTATTTTGCTGTTTCGATTTTGCATAATTTTATTGGAAGGTTTTTGTGATTTTTTCTTGGGTATGCATTGCAAGGATTGTTATGGCTTTTCAACTGTTGTCAGTATCTAAGTTGTATTGCTTTTGTAATGATATTTAGATATTGTTTAGATAAAGAGCTCTCTTCTGTTTTAAGTGTTTTGTTTTTTCGTCTGGTGGAAAATGTAATAATTAATAATAAAAGTATTATCAAGCATAGGCCAGTTGCCATTATCAAGGTGTGGAAGGTCCTAAAAGCTCTAATAAACAATGTGTTTAGCCAAACAATTAATATTTTTAGGTGTTTTTTATAAGATGTAAGAGATAGTGGAAGAGTGAGTGGAGTTAACTCTGGTTATTTTTACTATAAGAGTTCTGCTGTGGTACTCCTGTCCTACCTGTCGCTGCACACTACTATTCAGCTGACTTAAAGAAGGCTTTTACACTTTTCCTTCTCTTAAAAGAACATTTTTTTAGGCCATTCCTGAAACATTTCAATTTACAAAAAAAACAACAACAAACAAACAAAAAAAAAAAAAACAGACAGTCTTTGATTGGTTGTTTTTAATTTACTCTGCCAGATGCAGGTTAGTTATTTGACCCAGTAGCCAGTAGGGGTGTGGGAAAAAATCAATTTGGTGATATGTCGTGATTTTCGGGTGGCCAATATCATATTGATTCTTTAGTTCCAAACATTGATTAAAACAAACAAACATTTTACCTGCTATTCTGGCAGGAAGAGCTGTGGAGTCCTTTTGCTGTGTCTGTATCTGTATCTGCCTAAACTATCTGTATTTTAGGCAGTCACAGTGGAAGATGTGGGTCAACTCAAACACCAAACATCATGTGTTCAAAAATAACTAAATGATCAATATCTTCTGATGAACATAAACAGCACTTGCTTTTTTATCTGTACATTTAATTTTGATAGATGGTAAAAAAAAAACTACAATATATAGTAATAGTGCAATAGGGTGATACTGTACCATGACCCAAGTATTGTGACATGTATTGTATCACAACACCCTTGCTAATACTCACCCCTAGTAGCCAGACAGATTAACCTGTAAATATATATATATTTTCTTGCATGTATGTAATCCATCCAATACTACTGCCAGACATAACAGACTGTTTATTAGTTTTTCTGAAAGCATTTATACCATTAAACCAGAGTCACATCCTGTGCTGTATGACCTCTATTTGTAAACAGATTCAGTTTTGGAGCCCAATAAGTGCAAATAAATACCAGCTTTTATACCAGTTAGCATTAGAAGTTAACTGACTGATTTATTGACTTTATTGATCTCTCAGTGGAGAAATGTACTCGTTACGTCAGCTCAGATATGCTCCACATATGACAGTTTTTTTTTAAATAGATCCTAAATAGTTAACTCTACAAAGAGCAACAACATGAAACTAAATATTACTTACAGATTTTTAAAATATTTATTATGTTACCAAGAAATCACTGTATTTTAACTGAAGGTTACCATACCATATGGTTTATACTGGTCACCTTCTATGAATGGATCCAGTTGGTTATCTCCTCACTGTTCAGCAGCTATATGAGGCAGTATGGGGGGTAAGAATGAACACAGAAAGGGGGCCTAGATAGAGAGCCATTTCTTTCCAATTAAGCAATTCTTCTGTGCCTATGCCTAATTGTGCAGTCTACTGGGACATGGTTTTACGATGGACCTTCTCCCCATTGGCTGCCTCCGTTGGTCTATTGTTCAGGGAGATGCCAGGGCAGAGAACCGACTAGAGAGCCAAGGCAGACCTAATAAAGCCTTCGCTAAAGGGAAATAAGGCCTGATCATTAAGAAGGTTACCGTGGACATATTGGGAGGGATCAGATTAAGAATGAAAATATATTTACAGGGTGATAGGAGGGTTTGTTTCAAGCAGATATCTCTGGGCTCAAGACATATCACTACTGGGTTCATGAATTACACTTTTTTTCCCCTTCCTTTTAGCGAGTTCTCATTGTTTTTTCCTTAAAGTCTGTTGTTCAACAGCCTGTAATCAGATGATGAGCATTTCAGTTGTAGGTCAACCATTACTTTCATCTAAGAGAAAGTCTGGAGTGAGAAGGAGGGTCATCAATAACCTCAGGTTTCACAGTGGACACTGTCCATCCAGATGTCCATTCAGTACCAGGTGTGTATGTTTGTCTCCAATCAAGGACACAAGTGTGTATTTTAGCTGACAGTTTTAACTGATGCATATTTACTTGTGGTAAATTCATATTTGACCACATGTAGACCAGGGGTCCATTTCACAAAGCAGGTTTACTAAAAACTCTAAGTTTTATGAACCTCAAATTTTGGAAACTGAGTTTCCATGATAATTTTCAGGACGTCTACTTAAAATGTGTAAAAATGTCTAGGTAAATGAAACTTCATTCTTACTAGTACAATTGTTATTTTCTGAAATTCAGTTTCTGCTGCAAAAATGTAATTTAGAAAATATATTACTATAGCTCAGTCTAGGATTGAGATCAACAAATGGAACAACAGAGAGGAGAGTGCTTTAAATAAACGTAAAAACGGCCTGCCATAGAGCTTCATATAAACCTAAGCATTAATTTAAGCAACAATCTTCTCCTTCGATATATTCCTGTCCTTTGCAGCTGTTTCTTTGTCTTTTAAACACATTTTTTTTTTATTTCTTCATAAAATCTCCAGTTCTAGTGGGGTGAAATAGGCACTTCCTGTTGCCTGTTTTCATGGTGGCTTGTCGATTCTGGGCTCAACTGACAATGACTTTTTAAACTTGTCATGCACGCGCTTAACTCTGAGTGGACCTACTTAGAGTTGATTGAACTAATTCATAGCAGCTGTTGTGAAACTGACAACTCAGAATTCAGGACATCATGCATTAGTATTTGAATCTGAGTTTTTTTAAACCTGCTTTGTGAAACGGCCCTCAGGTTTTTGGCCAGTCCTCTCTCCACTCTGCCTGCTTAATTTGGATTCTGCTCTATGTCTTCCTGTTGAAAATGAGGTTCCCCTCTTCATAGGGACGCAGTGGAAAGATAAATTAATTGCTCCAATTTATGAACTATTGGATACAGTCATTCAGCAAAGTCTGCTTCTTAGAGTTAAGCCATGGGCGTTGTTATTAAACCCCCTTACTTAATTTTCCCTCTGCCTATAGATTGCAGCCCATGCTACCACTGTATGACATCATTCAACTGGGGTCCAAAGCTGTAAAGGGGAAAACAGCTGTTGTTTTTTTGGTGGAAAAAAAGGTGGACCCTAAGGGTGTTATCCTGCTTTAGAGAACAAGAGGTGGGCAGTAGGCCTATACCACAGTATACCAGTATAGGCTTAATTCCTCCCTTCTCAAATGTCTTGCCTTGCTGAATCACAACCAGGTTGCGACTGCTGTCAAAACTCAAAAAAGAGCAAGAGACCAACAAAGTGTTTTGAAGATTAAACTAAAAACTTAAGCAGGCTGCTCATTAACTGAGCAGAGGTTAAAAAAAATAAAAACCCAAAACAGAACATAAATAGTCTGTAAAAACGGCTTAGGAGTTCCCCCGCTGCTTTTGTTGATTCAATTAAAAGTAAATGAATAAGACTGTCTTGCTGTTTTTGTGTCCTTCATCAGACATAAGATAAGTCTTGTTTTAAAGAGTCACTCATCTTTGCAAAGATAAAGGGTAATGGCCACTGTAGAGCCTCAAGCTCCACTGCCCTCCAGATTTACTGGAGTCCACAGCAAACATCTCCTGTGGGATCTTTTTCGTCATCCCAGTAAAGTTGGAAGCCACAAAGACATTCCACATCAACTCTTTATCTTTTTTTGTGTAATTTCCATTTTAGATGCTTCCTTCAAAATTTAACTTGCCATGTTGGAGGCATTGATGATGTGGCCTTTGAAGACTTTTTTTCTTCTTTTTAAAATCTAAATCCACGTTACTGGGCTGCAGGTGGCATCAGAAAGGAACTTAAAAGCTAGTTGGATCCTCCAGTTCAGGACAGAAAAAACCTTCACCTTTTTGACTGATAACCATGTAGGGTTTTTAAGAAGGGGTGAAGTAGTGCCGTAAAAGCTTTGCAGGTACATTTGAACAAATATACAACTTTCAAAGACAGAAAGCCACTTTTCCCTTTGCCATCAGGGGTTATAGTAATGTAAATAACTGACAGAAAATAATTAGTAGATGTAGCATTTTTAAGGCTAAGGTAGTTGATGAATAGCCTGTGTGGAATTTAATACTCTTTTCAGTTTATGTTTTTCTTTTGCCTTTTAAAGCCGCTTTTAGTATTGGAGTGCACAAGCTTTTTATGCAGTGCAGAGTAAGAAAACAGCATGTTTACCAGTCCAGCAGTGCAGCTGTGGACATCGCAATTGGGGAACGAGATGTTAAGTTGTTCAAACTTGCAAAGCCACTTTGAGTGCTTGAATTCATATCGCAGTGGGGTGCTATATAGCCGCTGCGGATTATGATCAAGCTAAAAGGCAAGTGAGCAGCAGGGGGCCGAGGATTATGGTGGTCAGTGAATGAGGCGGCCTGCTGGGAAAACAAGGCACCTGATACACACTTGGATCAAGCTTCCCATAGATGCAGAAAATTTTATGTAGGATTCCTGTGGTGAAGTTGGATTTCTTTTGATTTCACATACAAACAGGTAAGAAAGGCTTTGAAAATGCAGCTGAGGGAAGCGCTGTCTCTTTGGTTGGAGCATAACAATTCACTACAAAAATGAGATGATGTTGTTTGTTTTGTATCCAGTCACCAAGCATATTCTTATTTTAAGGATTTACTGTCTGTACTGTTACGCCAAACCATTACTGGTAGCTGAACTGTTTGAAACCCCATAAACCTCAAATATGAAAGTGCTAATGTGACTCAAAAAAAAAGTCACCTGAAACACAGGTTATTTAAAGGCAATAGTGGAAATAACAACACTTTTTGCTTGATAATTGCTCTTGTTTATAAAAGTGAGAGAATCACCCTTTGGTGGTTAATGTGATGTGTTCATGGGGCGATGCTCAGACTCTTGAACCCATACATTAAAAATAGTCCGAACGGATGCAGGGAAGGGCTTGACTCATACAGACGGGGAAGCTGAAAGACACCAGCGCATACCTCCTCGTCGCCTGGCTGGCGTGGCTCACACACCGTGCATTTTTCCTCAGTTAAACTGTAACCACTAATCACCTCACAGCCTTGCTGTTTCCTCTCAGTGCAGACATTTCCTGGGTCCCAATGGTCGGTCAAAAGTGTCTCAAGCTCTTCCTCTTTAGATCACCTGTGTGGGGCATCCAGAACGAATGCAGAGGTCTTGCTTCTAATAGCAAAGATTAGGAATAAGTTCCTCAGCTTCAAGTCTGCGGGCCTGCATTTCCAAAATAAACACAGACAACTCTGTGTTTGAGTCCAACTACCCCACCCAGGCTCTTCTAATTTTTAAAGTACTTTCTGCACTCCCAGCACTGTGATTCTCATGAGAGAAACTCAGCCAGAAAACATCTTCAAACAATCTGCAGAACATGTCTGGCACAACATGCTCTTAAAGAGGAACAGTTGAACAAAGAATAAGATTATGACATAACAGCATAAAATTAATGTGAAGGAGCTGAAGGATAGAAGTATTCTTTTGATTGGTTGTTTGGACTTTCCAGAGGCTTGCAAAAATGTTCATTCCCGTTTACCATTTTTTGTGGCTTTGGCAACTGTCTGTGCTGTTAAATATGAGCATGGCTTTGCACCGTTACTGGTTACTGTCCTAAAACAACATGCAAAAGAGTTCACTTCCCTTTAACTTTTCTGCTTTTGGCATATTACAATAAACATTGACATAATTTAACTGTATTTTATGAGTTGGACCTAACACAAAGTAGAGCATATTCTAGAAATCTAAAAAGTGTGGCATGCATTTGGATTTAGCACCTTTTGAGAGACTTTTTGAAACCAACCTTTTGGGATATGCCTCTGCTAGATTTTCATATCTAGAAACTACGTTTATAACCAGATTTTTAAAATCTTGACACAGATTCTTAATAGGATTTTTGCCTTACTTTGACTAGGCCATTCTAACACATTGCTATTCTTTCATCTATACTTTTAATTTGTTGCTCTATATATTTTCAGTCAGTCCTTTGCAGTCTGATTACCATTTTAACCCAGCATGTCATGTATTTAGCTCCATCTATCTTCCAAACAGATATTAGCAATATAGTGCTGCCGCTTCCCTGTTTCACCATGGCGATGAGGCATTCAGTATAATGTGCAGGGTTAGTTTTCCTCCACTTTTTGCATAAAGTCCAGAAAGCTCAATTCAACCCAACCTGGTCAGATTAACTTTCACATTAGTTTGCTCATAATTTTTTTCCAACAAACCTCTGAGGCGTCTTAGACAGCTGTGTTTAAACAGAGATTCAATTAAACACAGGTTGACTCTGTTTTCTAAGTAACTTCTGAAAGCTAATTGGAAGAGCTTGATTTAATTTTGAGATTCCTTTTCTCTTTTTTCCCCCAGCTTTTTATTGTCATTATACTGTCACAAGTACAGAGCAACAAGATCAGCTCTCTGCATTTAACCCATCCCCTTAGGGAGCAGTGGCTGCCATTGTGCGGCTCCCGGGGGCAGTGTGGGGTTAAGGGTCTTTGCTCAGGGAGTGGCAGTCTGTGGGAGTGGGCCTCGAACTCAGTACCTCAGAGTTCCAAGCCCAATACCCTAACCACTACTCTTTATATCAGTATAAAGCAATCAAATATAAATGCACACAAATCATTTATAATTTTTATGACATAAACTCAGCAGAAAAAAACCTCAAACCCCGCTAACCGACTACAAGCTTCTTTGTGTTGGGCTATTAAATAAAATATACAATAAAATAGTTTTTGATTGTAATATGACAAAATATGAAAACGTTTTTTTAAGGAAATCTTAGTCCCTACCATTTTATCCGAATAAAAAACCCCAATTTAGTCTCTGATGGTAAACTTAGAACAAGTATTACAGATTTTATATGCTTTGAAGCTCAAACTCCAAACTACGTTTTCAGCAGAAACCCAGCTGGTTTGGATTATTATTTACTCGCTTGGTTAACTCCCCGGATTCTCTTGTATACCCCAAATAGCTCCACGGCAGTACGGTATGGCTGAGGTATGTATGTGCGTGATTACTTGTTTGATGGGGAGAGAAAGGGAGGAGTCAGATGAGAGGGGCTCTGTCAGTAAACACGAGTGAGGAATTACTCATTGGAAGGAAGAGAAGGGGAGTGGGATTGATGGTGGGACTTTTCTTTTAGACAGGGGGATGAGGGAGAGATGGGTGAGGTATTTTAGAGATTCAAAAAGAGCTCAAGTCTGGGCCTGGGCCCCAGCTCTCTGTCTGGGCACATCCAGTCCTGTCAGCTAACAGACTACCCCCCCACCCACCCACCCATCTTAAAGTCTCCACCTCTCTTCTACCTCTTTGAATTTCTTCCCTTTCCATATAAACCCCCCGCCCTGCTTCATGAGCAACGAGTAAATTATATAACAGACTGTTCTTTCTATATATGCTGTAAATGAGAGAGGAAGCGAAGAGAAAAAAAAAAAAAGCCTGGCTTGTGAGTGTTTACTTTCTTGGTGGTGGTTTGGAGATGTTTCCAGCACTAATTTAATTCATATGTACCGGAGTTTTCTTGAGAAGTAGCCTTATGTAATTTGGAAAGGTTTTAAGTTTGAGGTTGCATTTCAAGGCGTGTTCTGGTCTAAGATGCTCTAAGAAGCAGCCTCACTGTTTTCATTTTGGTTCCTAAAGGCACAGCTGAAACCAGATATACACTGTGCAACCTTTTTTTCCCCCTCACGGTCTGACATTAATTTGACTAAGTCATTCCTCTTTCAGGTCAGGTTGGATTACCTGAATTAAATCTATTTGCTAAAAGCCAGTTAATTTGTTGACAAATCAAAGGAAATCAGGGCAAATGTCAGGAAATAAATTGTAGACCTCATCAGTCTAGTTTATGCCTGGACAAAAATTCCAAATCCCTGAAGGTGGTATTTTCAGCCACTGAAATAATTGTATCCAATCATAAGCATTGGAACGCCATGCTCTTCTGGAAGGAAGCAGGTTCCATGTCCCAAAGACTGGTGGGTTCTTGTGCAAAATGTGGGAGCCAACCACAAAACTAAAGTAAAAGACCCAGGGAAATGAGCTTAGGGGCAAACGGCTTCATTTTTGGAGATATATGGTGTTCAGATGAAGCTAGCTTTGCCACGTTTGGCCGTAATCACAAAAGGTTTGTGTGAGAACAGCAAGGCATACAAACCTGGTTCACGTACACCACTTCTTTTAGAAGTAATGAGTCCAGAAAATGATTGCAGGAGGCTTGTTGAAGGATGTTTAAGCAAATATTAGACCCAAATCACATTGTTCTTAAAGGCGCACAGCAGACTTTGTGACCTAAAGGGTTCACGCATAACTAATTTTTATGATTTCTCAGGCCAATATACAGCGCTTGGCACTTTCATTGCTATGAGCTAGGCTACCCTCTTGAAATACAGACTATGTAAGCTGGGAGAAGACGAACTGTCGTTGGCCAGGTCATGTGGCCTGGAACGTATCGCTTTATGACTCTTATATAGCCATGGAGCCAAGGCTTTTGCTCTACTTTTTTTTCCCTCCTGCTCGACTACTAGTCATGGCTGAAGCAAGAACATTTTTTTTAAACCTTCTGAGGAGGATAAAAAGAGAAAACGTGAAAGGGATTGTGCACGAGGAAAAACAAGAGTCTATCTTGGAAATGAGTTAGTTGGTTGGTGCAGGCTGAAAGGAGAATCCAGATGTAAAACTGATTGTCTTCTCTCAACTTTATTTTTAGACTGGTAAGTTAACACTTTGCTTCTAGTATACGGTCATATATCTTTTATTTTCGATGTTTAGTAGAATCAAAATACAGGGAGTTACATGTCTAGCGCCCCATAGTGGCCAAAAATTATGCAGTGTGCCTTTAAGGCAATGCTACCAAATACCAAGGAAATGTCTTAAGATGTAAAAAAAATTGATGGAACATTATGAAAACAGTATTCACCTCACAGTTATTTATATTTTGGCAAATAATATTGCAATAAATTAACAAAATGCTTTTAATAAATCCAAAGGACCCCAGTTTGAATGTCAAAGCAGGGGGACTTCATAGTTATGTTGTTTTTTTTTTTCAGAGGAGCTTATATATTTTTCTTTATCTAAAACTGTCCTTGTTCAAGTATTAATTATTGACTTTAAGAAATAAGAATTTTAAGGATTTTTTTCTTTCCTCCCTGGCCTGCACCTTTAATTCAGGATCTCTAGTACAAAATGTTTTAAAGTTTCTTTTATGGTTTCTGACTGCAGGTTTTGCAGCCTGATAATCAGAAATCAGTTTCAGATTCTTTTTCCTGCTTGTTTCTTTGAGATCACACAAATTGGAAATGTCAACTCATTTAAAGAGTCTAAGTGGAGCTGCGTTTTGCAGCATTATGATCCAACCATGTCTGCTGCCATCTCAGCCGCCTCCATCTGTCCCTTTGCATCTGTCTCCTCTCTGCTCTCTTTTTGCTGTTTCTCTCTTTTGGATGGAGCCACAAAAGATGAAAGCTGCAGGGTGGAGCTTGTCACTTAGTGGAACCAGAATACAGGAATACTGTGAGGGAGGAGAAAATGAAGAGAGATGCAGACAAAGAGATGAAAAAGATATATAAAAAAGTGGTCAGATTGACCTTGTAGCTTTGCCAGCGATGAAGACGATGCGACAGAGGGGGTGGAGGGTTGCTTAGAGAAAATAGGCGCTATGGTTAACTTGGAGAAACCTAATGAGGAAAAGACATTAACTCTGTGTTAATGTGTGATCAGATGAAAGAGACATCGGCTCAAACAAAGACAATATAAAGGGAACACCCCAAGTTTAAAGCAGCAGCAGGAGTCTTGGCTACTCTACTAATTCTTCTTTTCTATTTCTTCCTTTTCTTGCTTTCCTCTCCTTTCAAAATGCTTTATGTTGGAAGTGCTGTCCTATTCCCCCTCCTATGTAAACAGTTCGTTTTATGTTTAAAAATCATTAGAAAAATTGAAACACGTTAAATTTCCTCAGTTTGTATCTTATTATCCTGTTCAAGGATGCCTGAAATTGCACACTGAATAGGAAACCTGCAGCCGGAGCTACACTAATATGGTCTAGATCACAAAATTTCTATGCATTAGAATAATCCAGTCAAAGAACATGGGGCTAGACTTGAAAATGTTTAACCTTTAAAAAACTGTAAGTGGTTTGAATTCTTTGGTGAGAGACTGTACCAAATGTGCAGAATCCAGAGCACATCTGCTCTGAATGCCTGCACAGGGGTCACCCAGTCCTCTACAAAAGTTGGAGGTGCAGGTTTGGGTGGAGGTGCAGGAATTTACTAAAAGTCTTCTGAGCTTTAAGGAGTTTAAAACGATGTAATTACATTAACCAGTTAAAAGTGATCGAATTCTGCTTGAATGATAATTTCTCCGCATCTTGAGAGGGAACATTTAAAAATCCAGAGTAGGGAAAAAAGTCTGAAAAGTTTCAGCAGTGCTAAGATAACTTCAACACCTAATGCTTTGCATCAGCCTCCTGTAGGTCCTGTTGCATAAACCTGCAGCTGAGATCATATTACTGCAGCTATTGAATAAAAAAGACCTGCTTCCCAGAGATTTTCCGGCGTTCACTTGTTTTATTGAGTTGCAAGCAAAGGGAAGGTGGCTCAGGTCGGCATGCCGGTGTGAAAGGGGTTTGTTTCTCAAGCGTGTGGTGCCATAATATCCGCGTCCAGGAAATGACTGTGAGACAGACTTCGCCCCTCCCAAAGCTGGAGCGGTACCACAGTATTCTCAACTGGCCTGAACTCCACAGAACACAGTCAGTGCTGTGGGTCTGCTCAATCTGTTTGGTTTTATATCGACTCTAAGAGCTCGATCTACTTCATCCTTTTAAAGTCTAAAACCTGACTCTGGTATTTAGGAAGTGGTGTCCATCGTTTACTTTTAGTGTGTGCTAAGTGAACTTGGTATTTTAAAGATTAAAGCACGTTCAAGCTGTATAATCCTGACCTCACCTTACGCTCAATGCTACCTCTTTTAGGGGGAATCTGATTCCATAAATCTGGTAAAGTGTAACTGAACAGGGTTTGTATTTACCTCCTTAAGTGCTTATATATGTAAATAAGTCACAGTTGCTCCAAATCAAATCAAATAAAACAGCTTTGTAACATTTAGAGGTCCTTAAAGGTCTGCGGTCATGCCATCAGCCTTCTTTTCAATGAATTTTCTTGGATAAGATTATTTTTTGAATGGACACGCCTCCACCTTTAAAGAATGTTGCATACTGCTGTGACCGCACACTGTGCTAACACCTTATTTGTTCTGCTCAAACAGAGTAAAACTGAAAAAAAGGACGTTTTTGAGGTAAGGTGTCATCACCATAAATATTTTTTATCGGACAGAGAGCACGTTCGGTGTGGGACCATATCAGATTGGTGTTACTTCCAAAATCCCCTTCCAGCAATCGCAGTGAAATAGATACAGTCTCGTCTTTTAAAGCCTGTGACGGGTTTCATTTTTTTATTCCTATCATATACAGCTTCATCTGTCTTCTCATTAGTTCTGACCAGAATCTGTGTTCCTATTGGATAAGAGCATCCCCTCAGCATGATGCTGTCATTACAATGTTTCACCAAAGGGGGGGTCTTTTCCAAAACTGTCAATAGATATTATTATAATTTTTTTTTTGTAATTTAACTTCTTGTAGATCCCCAAGTAAACCACAGGTGAGGAAAAAAAAAATGACATCTAATAAAGTTTTAATGTCGTCAAGGAAATGTACCAATGCAATAAATTGTTTTTAGAAATCCCTAAAAATAATTGTTGGAAAGTTCATTTTTTTTTTAAATTAAATACTCCATCCCATTCTTGGTTAGTTTGCATTGATTCAGATCATACTTTTCTACATGTTTACTGCAAGCCTTGTAGGAGCAAAATTCAAAATAGCATTTTTTGTTAACAATACACACAGCTATTAACAGATGTTGCTACCTGAGCTGTGACCCAACAGACGTAATCCGAAGAAGTTTTTCTTTGAGGAAGATGCAGATTTAAATATGACTTGAATTTCATATGACAATAATGCTAATGCTGTGTGAGTCAGCAGGAATGATAGCGTTCAGTGTGGGAGTAGCGGCGAGCTGTCACTTCCTGAAATCCAGCTCCAGCAATCCCAGCAAAACAGACACAGCTGGTTTGTGGGCTGACGAGAGCTGAGATGTTATGTTGTTTGATCATGGGCTGTATTTTTTTCCAAAGCTTCTTCCAAAACATTTAAGGCAATTTACAAAAACCCCACACAACGAACCAGTTGCACACAAAACAAAGTTGGGTTTGCCAACAGTTTAGTTCTAAAGCAGCAGCACAAACTGTAAACTTTTCATTAGGGTACTTTTTTGTCAGATCTCCCACCATGAGCTCGCACAGCTTCAGACTGTTTTCCTCTTTCACATACTGGCTGTGTTCCCTATTTTCTCTCGCCTCCAATCTTTTCCCCTCCTGTTGCTTTCCTGCTGAGCATGCTGTGGATACGCCCCTGCTTGGCTGGTGAGCCAACTCCAGACCCTAAGATTGCACGCAGGAGTCAGAGGATTGCATCACTGGCTGTGGAGGGAGAGGCCACAGGATTCAATGGGAGGGAGAGGAGGGGTGTGTGGGTTTGTGCGTGTGTGTGAAGAGAAAAGACGGGAAAGATAGACGTAGTGGGAGTCTCTGAGGAGGAAAAGAAGAGAGAAGTAGAAGGCAAGGGGGATAAAGCCTGAGAAAGTCAGGAGGGAGCAGAGCTGAGGTGTTTTTTATTTACATGGAAGTGTGGGAGAACAGAGATGAAAGATGAGGAGTGAGGGTTAGAGGGAATGCATGCACTGCTGGAGGTAGAGAGGCCTGGCAGAGTTACTGTAATAGAGGTCGGGGATTTGATCTCCTCTCCTCTCCTCTCCTCTCCTCTCCTCTCCTCTCCTCTCCTCTCCTCTCCTCTCCTCTCCTCTCCTCTCCTCTCCTCTCCTGCAAAAACATCCAAAACAAACCCATAGCATGATGCTGCCACTACCATGTGCCATTGTGGGGATAATTCTTCAGGGTTTTCCCACCAAATGGCATATCAGATGTAGGGCAAAGAGTTCAGTTTTTCTCTTAACAGATAACATCCTCCTACATGCTTGCTGAGTTTCCTACATGACATCTTATTTTTTTTTATATTAAATGTGAATAAGTTAAATGGATATTAATAATTTAGAGAGATACCGTAAATATAGTTATATTATGAAGGCAATCTGATCAGAGCATTGACTATAAACATTACTTCGTTACTTCCCCTGCGCCGCTACTCGTGATGGATAAAAGATTAGCTATGAAGCATGATTTATACTCAGAAAACAGGTCGTCTGCGTGTGTGTCATAACTGCGATAAGCTCCCTGCAACACACTGCTGCGGGAGTATAACCAGCCCTTTAAGGAGACGAGCTAAACAACTTTGGCTAGGCTGATTTTTCTCCTGTCCACCCAAATTGTCCAGCTAAATCAGCCTTTTCCAATGATGATTTTGTGTCAAAAAATCTGAGAAGAATGTCTTAATTTAGAGCCGATTTCCCTCTAATCAAAAGCATTTGCATCCATCCGTTAGTTAGTCCATTCACTATGCTGAGAAATAAACCTTACTATTACCTACTGTATTACCAGCCACCAGGCTTACTGACATAACGTAAAATCTCAATCCGAAGGCTTTCTATAGACCGTTTATACCCTAATCTTTCTCTGCGACAAATTGAGTATCTCTCAATTTAAATTTAAAAATAAATCTCTCACACAGAAAATATGCAGCACCAACAAATTGTTTTTAATATGATTTGAAATCCTTTCCATTTTTAAAGACCAGGAAACAATATTTGATTGCCATCAAACTGCTGCATATCTCCCTTGTTTCTTATTGGCATAGGAAGATAGGCTTCTGCTGTTTAAGGCATGTCAATAAATCCTAACACATGGGCATTGCAGGGCATTGCAGCCTAAAGGTAAAATATGTACACAAGTATGCACTATTCCTTGGAAATGTACACAATCACTACTTATATGCTGAAGCAAAGACCTGGTGATAACATCAATCTCATGATGTGCTATTCAGACCATTTGTCTACACTTGTGAAGATTAGAATCAATCTCCCCATAAGGTCTTTACACCAAAATTATCCCTAACATTTTTAAGTAGGTATTTATTGTTTGCATATATGTTTTATTCTCTGAATATTCCCATATCTAGAAAACAAAGTTTCTAAGGGGGTTCTATTGGTGTAAACCATTTATAACAGACCAACACCTCTATCTTGGATAACTTAATCGTTGAGAAAGATACAGTGCTCCACCGCTAATCTACCTTTTTCCAGTCTAAAATCTTAAGTAATACATTTCTTTGAAAAATAACTAAATCTGTTTGTATTTAATTTATAATTAAACGTACAGCTGAACCAGTTTATCACATTTTAGAGGCCGTTAGCTGCTCTAAGCATGCTCTCTTCCTTTTTCTTACTGTAGTCTCCCTTTGACAACAAACCACAAGTGCGACCCACCCTCCTTGCTTGGCTGCTCCCTCCCTCCTGGCACCTTCCCTCCTTCCCTGCCTTCTGCCTGGAATTCCTCTGTGTCTGAAAGCTCTGGCTGGAGCCCATCGGTAGCTCGCTCCAAAGCTTCCTGTTGCACTTTCTCCTTGCTTTACTTAACCTATTCCTACCATTTTTCTTAATTTCCTCACTTTTTCTCCTTCTTATCCCACTTCTTGTTGTATCTTTGGGGGATTATTACTGTTTTTCTTATATAAAATCCCAAAATAATTAGTAGTAGTTTTGCACTGTATTATTGCTCACTTCTGGTCCCTCTTTATTTCTGTATTCCAGGTCTTATCAATGCAGCAGTCCATATAGTGTTTCTTCAAGCCCTTCTCTGGGGACTGCATGCATTATATTACATAATACCTTTGTAACAAAGTTCAAATTTGATATTTTAATTAACAGCATGAACAGCAGAAATTTTTGGGGGAAAAAATTGAATCCTCAATACGTTTCTTAAAAAGTGCATAATTCAGACTATTCTTCTACAGCAGTATTCAAGTGAATGTAGTAGGAAAGCAGAGAAGAATGAGATGAGAGAAAAAAAAAAACTCAACAGTGAGCCAAGACTTAAAGTGAAAAATAGAGGGAGGGAAAGAAAGGGAGAATGAAAGAGTGGAAACAGGTTTCCTGTCTGAGAAGGAGGTTGAATAAGGATGACAAAAGCCATAAAAACCTCTCAGCTGTTTGCCTGTGTGTGTGTGCTGGGGGATCCAGGAGAGAGGAAAGCTGTTGGTGGATTTATGCACCAGCAGAGGTGGGGTCCTTGGTAGCTACTACATCTAGACACATCAGTAACCACACAAGACGAAGTAAAGGAGTGACCTAATCTGGGTCTTTCACTGTAAACATATCAATCATTCAGTATAACACACTTTATCTCCCCCATTAACTGGTTGTTGATAGGAAGAGTTGCAAATCTTCAGGTTTATGATGAATCTACAAGAGGAGATGAGTTGTAATAATTTCAGATATTTCTGCCCATAAGCTTGTTTGGAAAAGTACTTCATTTTATTTACTCCTAGCCTGAGTTGTAGAATCCAGCTGCAAGAGGTCAGGGGTCATAAATTACCCATGCCTTAGTCATTTATCTTTCCACCTGTTTAATGGCAACACCAGCAGGTTTGGACATAATGACTTACAGGTTTTTACATATTACTGCTGAAACCAGCAAAATAAAGAACATTCGTCTCTTTCTTTTTAGATCCATTCTTTAGCCTCCTCAGTGCTGCCATTGAGGATATGGATCGTGTTCTTGACATGTCCTGATCTGTATTTTAGAATAAAAGGTTCTACTCTATATGGATTCAGGTCATATTCTACTAAGGGAGTGATTTTCTGTTCAGATAAGGCCTGTTTCCACCGCAAAAACCTTTCCAGGAACCCGGGAAGCATTTTGGTTCCACTGGGAAAATCAGATCCCATGATTAAAGATTTGACCCAGTAAAAAAGGCTCTGGTTTGGCAGTAGTAAACAGACATCAATAATGGTTACTCATTTTTTAAAGATTAATATACCTTATTTATAATAGTTTAAAAATTACCTACAGCTTATATCTTTGTTTCACTTTCATAACAAAAGATATACGATCATAATATTTTTGGAAGAGGTAAAGGGAGTAAAATATCTAAATTTAATTTAAGGATTTTAAAAAATGTACGTTCAGAAACAGACAAAAAACAACCAGAATCCTTGTAGATCCTTCATGGGTTTTTAAGAAAGCAATTCACAGCTGGTGTGGTTGTATTTTGTTTCTCTGGGAGGCATTTCTCTGAATGCGTTTAGGAAATACCTGTTACTGTTTCCATCTTCTTCTGACTCTAAAGTGAATATAGTTCAGATATAGAAATGAGACCATTGTAAATCGGTCCCAGATTTATGTTTATAACACCAGAGATTAAACATTTCCACATGCATTTATCTCTGTTCCTTCTGTTGCACTAAAAGCAAGAGAAAATAAAAGTTAGCGAAATCCCTTTTTAATATTGTTACAGGTTCAACTTTCCTTAGACTTTTTAGTCCTTCTGCAAAAAGTAATCAATCAAGCGAGGCCTAAGTCGACCCTGCTGATATGGAAAGAGTTATCAACCAGACTTTATTGAGATGGGAAGACAGAAGATTGAAGTTAAAAAGCACATATTAATTATTTATTTATGAATAAACATGTATTTCCTTTAAGGTTTTCTTTGAGGAAATTTCTTTTTTTTATCCAATGTGAGACTACAGGAATATGACAGATTTGTGTAGCTGTTACATTCGCGTCAGAACACAAATATATATTCTCTTTATAGGTATAAAACAAGCTTGCTCTACATGAGTCCTTTCTTAGGCTTTTATTGTTCTGTGAAACATTTAATTGTGACAATTGATCTGTTTTGAAAAAACATTGATCATCATATAAACTTGGTTGGTAAAAACTTTAAATAAGTTCTTTCAGCCTTATCTCGTCTTTCAGAATTTGATAATAAGATTTTATTTTTATTTTATATATTAGAACTACTGCAAGTTAATTCTCTTTAGTAAGTCCAGCTTGTACTAAATTAAACTGCTTGACTTGGCCAGGACCCCCCTTGCACAGGTGGATTTAATGAATCCTTCTCTAACTTTTAACATATTTTCCTTTTTTCAATTATTAATTGTAAATTTTAACATTAATTTTGTAAAGTGAATTATATAATGATCATGAATATGGATTTTTTTTGTTGCTTTTGTTTGCTTTTTATAATGTATCGCACATTGATTTCACTTTTGATCCTACCATTACATTCATATATAAATTCTATACAGTGTGAGACCTTTTTAATTAATAGATTAAAACTGTTCTGACTATAGGAAGAAAAGTACAGGTTATAGCTTGTATAGTTTTTGGAAAATGACAAGAATGGAAAGAAATTTTAACAAAAAACACTCCGCTAAAGATTTCTCAGTTTTTCAGAGATATTTACAACACTTTATTTAAAATCTATCATTCTAGTCAGAATACATATCATTTTATACAATGAATTCCTGCAGCCTTGATTAAACATGTTTAGTGTGCTTACTTTCTTTCATATTTCTTTTTTAATTTTAGGAAATGTATTGCGCTGTTATAAGACTGCAAAGCTCAGTCAGATGCATAATTCTGAACCGCTTTCTGCATTTCTATTATCTAAAAACCTCTACATTTTCCCTCCTCATGCCTTAAAATATGTGATACTTGAGGCATTTTGAAGGAGGAAGAAATCCACCCAAGAATACTGTTTGCATTTTTATTATGCTGCTTAGCTCATTTGGCCTCTGTGTATGTGTACAAATGTGAGTAAAAAAGAGAAAATAGAAAAAGGAGAGCGAGTGCAAAGAGCCCTGGGGGGAGATGGCTTACCTCCTACAGACCACCTCCCAGGGTCCCAGCAGGAGGGAGATTAAGTTACAGCCAACCTCAGAGGGGGCCGCACAGAATCTGTACACTTACACATTCTTACACTTTCATAAAAAAACGCTATGAAAATAAAATACTGCACAATGTGATTTTATAGCCTGAAGTATAATCATCTTATGGTTCATAGTTGTTTTCTTGAATCCAGACAGAGCTGAAACCCAATGCTCCCTGTTCAGATCAGATGAGGTCAGAGATCAGACAGTCAGGGCCTGTTCAACCTTGATCCATGTGCTTTTAGCTCCACAACACCGAGGTGTTGAAACATGCAGCCCTGTGTTTGACCTGATGCCCCTCCGCAGTGCCTCAGTCATTAACCCACCCAACTTTCATCCATCTTTGACCAAAACTTACCCTCCAACGCACACACAGAGACTCAAAACGTCTTCAAAGAGGCTTGTGTTTACTGTTTGAGACTCAGGTCGGGAAGATTTACACGGGAAGATAGATGATAAAGCTTGCTAAAGAGGACACACAATCCTCCCTTTTAGGAATCTTCCTGCACCACTTCCTCCTCTGCCTCATATATCCTCGCTGTGGCCCCTGCGAGCTTCCCTCCTCTCCTTCCTCCCACTCAGCTGCTGTAGTCGATGTTTACTTTGCTAGAGATTGAGAGAGGGCCGAGGGAGGGACAATGCTGCCTTTGAGAAATGTTGCCGACCCCACGGCCGAGCGAGGAAGTCTGCATGGGGGCCAGCCAACACCCCTTCCTCAAACTTCACAACCACCTTCTACAAAGTCATACACACACGCATGATCTCATAAGCATGCATGGGCAGAATGCAATAATCTTCCCATGCCTGCATCATCCCCGCTTTGTGCTGCATGGTCCTACTTGCTGCATTCTTCCCAAAAAGCCCCCTTTAGCTGTTTCAAAGATTCAGCCAAGATCCCATAATCCAGTCCAAAATCCACACACTTTCTGTCACTTTCCAGTCAGCCTTTGCTAACAGCCATAAAGGGTGGGCAAAGGTTAAATGCAATCATGGCGACTAATTCATGTGGTGCTATGGGGCAAAATCCTCTGGGGATGATTAGATTTGAAACATCTCGGAAAGACAAGTAGAGTAAAAATGTTAACATTACTCCTTAGTTGTTATTCTGGAATAATTCTGCAAAAGTGTTTATTAAGCTTAAAGAGTTAGAGAGGTCGATTTGGGTTTGTACTGAAGGATACTTGTAAGTTGCTCTATTTTATAGCATAAAATACGATGCAAAATCCAGACACTGCCCTTCATTATTAAACACACAATCTCATAAGTGAAACATGGTGGTGACAGTATCATAGTATGGGGATGCTCATTATCAGCATGGGTCTGAGAACTTGGTCAAATATGACGATGAACCAGTTTTAGGCTGCAAAGGATGGTGGGTTAATAGCAACAGGATAATTACCCTTTATATAAAGCCAAAGCTGCAATAAAATGGCTTATAGTTAATCGTATTCTGGTCCAAAAATGCCCCATTCAAACTTAAGGGCAATTGCTCACTTCATTAGTAAGAAAATAAAAAATATTTGGCTGTTCTTATAAGATTAATTAAATCTTTAAAATTAAACAATCTAGAGACCTTCACTGGCTTGTCATATTTCATATCCACATAATTTGGAGCTAAACATAGCCAAAAGTCCTCTCTGCACAATTTGTGCAGTAGAAACTGGTTAGTGTTACCAGAAATGAGTCACATTACATTTATTGATCTGTAACAGCTTCAGAAAATTGGACCACCTGGTCAGAAATGTAAGAAAAAGCAAAGGTGGGTAGTAACTAGTTACATTTACTCACATTTACTTGAGTAACAAACAAATGTACTTTTAAGTAGTATTTTTACACCATTGTACTGTTTACTTCTACTTGAGTAAACATATGATAGAATATCACTACTCTCTCTAGCTAATCCATGTGTTATCATAAATAAGTTCACTTAATGAAAAAAAGCTCGTTTTAAACAAACATGCAACATTAAGAGTCAAACTTAATTTTTTGTTCTCAAGGCTCATTAGTTTAAGGTAATTTTCCATCTGCTGAGTCTGCCATAATAGAGTACACAGTTTATTGTAATTTTACCTGTTCTACTGTATACTGTTGATTTTGAAGGTTTTATAAGTCAAAAATTTTTAAATCAAATAATTTAAGTAAATAATTCCTCTTATTTGCATGGCTGCGGGACGTGGGGGTGCTGCAGATGCTGCAGTATTTTTTTTTTTTTATAAATTATAAATTTCTTATAAATATTTTAGGGAATCATTTAGAATTTTTTTTTTTTTACTTTTGCGTGTATTTGGATTTTTATTTTATTATTTTGAGGCCTAATCAACACAATTTCATGGAAGTTATGTTGCGTACAACGTCAAGTGGGCTAGTGGTCGCCAAGTAAAGAGGCATCCCGCTCAGACTAGTAAATGTACAAAGTCTAATGTCAGAAAAGAAACGCATTTCGGATTTGTCCGCTCATGAGAGACTTTATCTCCAGGGCACCCTGCCTGTAGCTCAAAATAAGAGCATGTTTCCACCTTGCACTTTCAAAGTAGTGAATCTAGTGATTTACTTATTTATTTTTATTTTAGTTTAAATAGGCCTATAGGATTTTAGCTCCAAAAAAACAAGAAATACATTTCACAGCACCCTCTGTTCAAAATTACTTGCTTAATTGAATCATTTCTTTAAAGGCTACTTTTTACTTTTACTTGAGTAAAAATATGATGAAGTAGTAATACTTTTACTTAAGTAAGATTCCCAGCTACTAAACCCACCTCTGAGTGTAAGTCCTTTTAACTCTACATGCCAATTTTCTTTTTTGGTATTTGTTCTATAGAATTGATCCAAATAATTTTTTACATGCAATCAGATAAGGGTCCGCAGGGCAGATTTTATGTGTGAGAAACATGAGTGTCTGTTTTTGCTGTGAGATCTTTCTGATAGCAGCATAATGCAGCTCTATGCATATATACACTAATCCTCTGTTTATGTGCAGGTTATCATCCTATCTTTGGCTGACTGCCTTCCCCGCATGGTTGGGTTGGATATGCATGTCCAAGCTGTGGCCATCACTAGCTGGGATGGTGAACCTGCTAACCTCCATGCTCCATGCCTCCCAGACACAAGGCCGTCTCATGTGGCCGCCGGCCAGTTGCTCTCAAAGCCCACCATTCTCTGCAGACCGTGGCCTGTAGGAGTCTGAGTCAACATTTAGTGCAAGAACAGAGGAAGGACGGATTGATTTGTGAAATTAGGATTTGATTACAATAATTTGTTCTGTGTATTGACATGGATGGGTTTGTTTGAGTGTCGGTCTTAGGTGTGTATTCAGTTATATGACTGTTTGTTGCTGGGTTTTGAAGAGGCAGAATGCTTTGAGATGTTTCCATGTTTGTTTGATGAGATAGAGCAGTGAACCCTGAAGCACTGCCCTCGGTGGAGTTTGGGCTTTAAATCTGCATTGCAGAACTAGTGTGACCTAGATGGGTATGCAGTGAACCTTTGATGTCACAGAAGACAGTTGCCTATTTGTTTTTGTTGCGTGTTTCAACAATGTGCCCTTAATCACAGGATTTCTTTCTTATGAAATCATTTTCAAGTAAATGGTTCCTCAGGGCCTTGATAAAGTAATCGTACCTCTTAAAGATTTTCCATATTTCTTGACACGTTAAAGCCAAAATGTCCTTTTATTTTATTCAAAACTGAAAATGCATGATACATTTGTACATATTTAATCTTTTTTAAATATGTTTGCATTTGCATTGAGAACCAACAAATATTTTAGGGTATGTCTCTCCACACATCGAAATACTTACCTTTATACTCTCTCTTTCAAGTTCGGCTGCAGAATAACTGGATTTAGATCTCGACTTTGACTGGTCCATGTCCACCAATGAATATGCCTTAATCTGAACCCCACCACTGTAGCCTCGGTTTTAAGTTTTAGATCGTTGTACTATGGTAGGTGAACCTTTCGCCTAATTCTGAAGATTTTTTTTTTCTTTTAAAAGTTTGTTCTATGAGGTGGTTGCAGCATCATGCTGAGGGATTGTGTTTCTTCAGTAGCATAAGGGTTCTGGCACCACCATGTTTCATTATTTTGCTCTTAAGTTTCGTCTGATCAGGGTGTTCTTTTCAAAGTGGCTGCTTTGTCCCCTGTCACCAAAAATACTTTAGAGAGAAGTATAGAATAAAGTTAGCAAGGAGCTTTAGATGTCCTGTGGCTGAGGAAGAGGCCAATTAGAGACCTGCATAACGGCCAGGCCTTGGGCTGGGTGCAGAGGTCAGTGCGTTTAGAGCAGAGAGGAGGTAAGCTGAGCATTTACAGCTGGAGCTGAAGCCCTGAGGCATTCGCCATGGGTCTCGAAGGTCCGCAGAGCTTGAAGGTGCACACTCTGTTGCAGGGGATAGTGGGTGAGGGGTAGGATGGGTTATGTTGGGTGTAAAGGCCAGCAAATGGCAAAGTGGTGGGGTGAAAAAAGGCCCAGCGGAGGGGGCGACCATCTGGATCGGATTGTAGAAATTCCTTAGGAAGAGTGTATGGGTAAAGGTCAGGATGAGTAAAGAGAAGGGAGTCGCTGAGCTCTCATCATGTGTATGAATGTTTATTTTTCTTTGGCTTGCTCAGTGTTACAGCATGTGATTGTGGTCGGTTGACCATTGTTGGAGAGTGCTCTCTGCCCAGTGGGGTTGTGGAATGTGAGATACTTTTTAAACAAAGTTCATGGAGTAAAAATCGCAGGTGTGAGAATCTGCCCTCTGCTATCCAGGAGTATTGGCAATAGCAATGGTGCTTTTAATAAAGATAATTAAAAAAAACTAAAGATGTTTGGGTTTTATTCAGATTCTCTGACTGCAAAAACAAACCTAACATAGTAGCAAATAAGTTAAAGCGAAATGAGGCATGCTTTTAAAAATCTCAAATGTGTAACATCCAAGTCTGACTCCTTACCTCTGTCCCCATTTTTGCAGTTGGGAGGTCAGCAGGTCGAAGCCATGCTGTCGCTGGACGAGCCCCTGGACCTGAAACTCCCACGACGGGCTAACGGGAAGGACAGGGGAGCCCGCTCTCCTCTGCTCTCGCCGCTGCACGCCAAGCAGGTTCGCCAGCTGCATATGACAGATGATGGGACAGCAATTATAGAGCCCACTTCACCTGCATCTCCTCACTCCGGTAGGTGTAGCTTGTCTTTTAGTCACTTATAATCAAACCAATATGTATAACTAGCAGAGGATAGAGGAGCTTTTAATATGCGTCATTATTCTGTGATTGGCAACGGCGCATGGAGAGGGGAAAACAGCACATTGAAGATGGCTTTGAATCTCATGTGACGTCTCTCAAATTCAGCCAACTGCAGCTCAGGAATCACAACTAAAGCTGAATAAAACATGCAGCTGCAAAAAGCAAAGATGAAACCAGGATGGGTGATGATTTCTAAAGATTATTTCTTTGAGAATTA
The DNA here is from genome assembly GCF_016077235.1 of Cyprinodon tularosa. Classification (NCBI taxonomy): domain Eukaryota; kingdom Metazoa; phylum Chordata; class Actinopteri; order Cyprinodontiformes; family Cyprinodontidae; genus Cyprinodon; species Cyprinodon tularosa. Next base: position 856,287 of record NW_024039507.1, on the reverse strand, counting down.
CAATAGTTCATTTTAGGAGTATTAAGAATTAACTAGATTTTTTTTCTTTTGCTAACTGTAGTCAAAACTAGATTCTAGTGAATAAATGAAAGCCTCCTAGGGTTGCTCTTTTACTGATAGGGTTGGACAGAGAGAGTTATCTTCTGTGTAATTTAAGTGCTCTTATACTATCTTAATCCCGCCTGAAACTATTCAGATAATTTTTCTCCCTACTTTTTTTAAAACAATTTTTCATATTTCTTCATTGTTAAAGTGAAAAGACATTGTGCTATATGTCCTGAACCATTTTGCTTTCCAAGAAAGGGTCCCTCTTTGAGGCCAGAGATACCTGAAGAGTAAGGTCACTGAAACCTGAGTGTGTTTTCTCAGGTGTGCAGGTGGTCCCTCATGACCGGACTGACACCCCGACCCCCCCTGCGGTGGACCTCAGCATGTCTCCCTCCTCCCGACACACCCCCAGCTCTCCAGAAATGAGCAACGGCAGTTACGCCCCCTCAGGCGTGAGTATGGCCTCCATGTTACTGCAAACACTCCTCTGTAGCTTTACACCGCTTTTACAGAACCATGAGAAACTATTAAGGCCCCTTCAATAATTTCACATCTTGTCGCATTCCCACAACTACAAACCTCAAGCTTTCATAGCTTTGCTCTGCCCATCATCCAACCCGTGGAAACAGTACAGCTACAAAGCTACACAACTGTCAGAGTTGCTGAGGAGAGCATTTATCAAAGAAGCAGTAGAAGAGACTCATGCGCTTATAACATAAATTGTGGGAAACGTCAAGTATTATCAGGGCATGGTATCCCATCTATACTCTCAAGCTCTGCGCTCTCCGTCCACAGCCTGCCTCAGTCTGCTGGGTCATCAAATCAGGAGCAACATCAAGTTGTGTCACAATGTCACAAGGGAATTCAATTATGCAAGGTTAGGGAGGCCTCTGTCCATGAGAGGGGGAAGGACGCTCTTATCAAACGCGACTTGTGTCCCCAACAAATGCCTTTGTCTGCGCAACATTTACCCATACCCCACCGACATGATGTGTGTGTGTATAATCAGATTTAAGACAAAACTACAGGCATGCAGACCTCATGTCGCTTAATTTAATTTTAATGCAATTGAATTGACGCTTGCTAGGGCAGTAAAGCCACCCACTCCCCCTCTGTGGGTGTAACTATGGGCTATAGAGCCCATAGTTACACCCTTATTCCTTGATAAGCCTTTATCACTTTTTCCTTCCCTCTGTTTGTTTCTCACACTCTCACCAGAGTGCAAACATGCACATTTTTCACTAACAAAACAATGTGGTTCCCTCCTTACTAAAAATGTGTGTTTCCAAGATATTTTTTAAATCCATTTTACTGAGATAGCTGTTCCCCTGTAGCTAGGTTCCATTGTGCGTGTTTGTATACGGTTAAATCTGGGGGCGTTCTGAATCCCTAAGGAGCCTCATTGAATCTCTAATCTCTCCTGCACAGGTCGGGGTTAAAATACTACTTGAGGGTAAATGAAATTATTTCTTTTTACAAATAGAGACCAGAATAAGCAGTACATGTTATTTTAGTAATGGTGCCACACTCAATATCCCCATGCTCCTCTTGAAATAATAATAAAAAAAAAGGCTTAAATTCAATTGAGCATTTTTTCTTATAGTCTTAAAAGGACAGAGAAAAAAATTAGATATAATTTTAATATACAAAATCACTCGTATTGCGCCCCCCCCTGAAAACCATATGGAATAAAGAAACATCCAACAGCATGACAGATCCTCCACCATACTTAAAAGTGGCAATGGAAAGCTTCTCCACAACCTTTATAAAACACCAAACAGCCTTATATTTTTTGTTGCAGTAAAGTTGAGTCCTACCAGAGCATTTAAGCCTCACCAGGGTTCAGTTACTTTAAATATGTGGTGGTAGAAATAAAAAAGGATGCATCATTCAGCCAGCCTGGAGGAATGCTGGCTCGGGGAGTAGAGACCAGGGGGTTTGGGCTCTGGAGTGGCAGGAGGATTTGAACCTCAGACTCACAGGCTTGGTGTTTGAGCGCTCATCAGGTGCTTAAACTGTGAAGTATTGCTCTAACTACAGATGAGGTCAGTTTTAAGGATCTACGTTTTTTCTAGCCAATATGTGAGGATCAACATGTCTGCTGCTCTTAAATGGCATATTCTACTGTTTCTTCTAAATAAAGACTAGAAAACAGGAAGTCATTGATTAATAATTTTTCAGCACTTAACCTTTTTGGTTACTGTCCTTTGAATCATCTGCTAATGATGAGATTAATGTGGTGAAGGTGATTGTTTAAAAAAGTAAGATATTATTCCCATTTCAACAAAGTTACTTTTTTTTTTACTTTTAACATATTGATCCTAAAATAAAAGATGAATTTATTATAATTTGTTTTTTTTTGAAAAACGAGTGCAGCAGGGTATGGGAAATCTACATAATCAGAGCACAGTGCAGTTTGTAGTTTAGCTATTTTGTATGCATTAAACCTGCAATGTTTGTGTTTTTCTCTTTTTCTTGTGAGTTTTAATGTTGTTTGCCGCTTGTTTAGTCTTCTGTCTTTTTTTTTTCCATGTCCTGCTCATCAGAATTCTCACCTCTCGCAGGGGTTTCAGTTCTTTGTGCCAATCGGTCCTGGAGCAGGCCTTCACCTGCCATCCTCTATGTTCATTGGGCAATCGAGCGACAAGCGGGCTTCTCCGGACCTTTCAGCAGATGAACAACTGGCTTGTCGCTGGAAAAAGGTAAAAAAAAAAAGAAAAGAGTTAAAGCTTGAAATTTAAACGGGTTTATCACTGCAGGTATTTTAAATGAAATGCTTTCCCTATTTCAGTGCCACCTGCTCTTTGACTCCCTACAAGACCTAGTGGACCACGTCAACGACTTCCATGTGAAGCCTGAGAAGGATTCTGGGTACTGCTGCCACTGGGAGGGCTGCGCTCGCAAAGGGAGGGGGTTTAATGCCAGGTGAGGAAATCATTCCTTTAGCTTTCTAAAGAGATAATCTACACTAGAACTGATTCCTTATGTTTTCTCTTTGTCTGTAGGTACAAAATGCTCATTCATATACGCACTCACACCAATGAGAAGCCGCACCGCTGTCCCACCTGCAACAAGAGCTTCTCACGCCTGGAGAACCTCAAGATTCACAACCGTTCACACACAGGTCTGTGCAGAATAAGCAATAAAACAACAATAAAAGAAAAAAAATGTTTGTGATGTAGCTAAAGGGCAAATATTGTTATGTTGTGGTTTAGTTTAGATTTTTTTATACATCCAAAGTTGGGAATTATGTAAAAATGTTTAAAAGACGAAGCATTTTAAGTGCATTCTTTGGGCATTAGTGGATAATTGAGTCACTAGTAATGACCAAGCTCAATTGAGTTAGTTTAGTGAAGATTTAGATTGTGAATCTTTCTTTCCGATAACTATATATATATATATATATATATATATATATAGCTGCATGTAAATCCACTTGGTAAATGAAAACCTGCCTAAGCCGGTGTGAGAACATTGTCAGATCGACATACGCTTAGGTTTTTATCTAACCTAAATTAATTCTGGGTCACAATATAAACCATAGGCAATGTTTTCTATGAATTTAAAAAGGAAAAAAAAATCTAAGTTAAACCTAAGTTAAATTCTCACGCACACATTTTTTTATTACTAAAGTCACTTATTTTAAATGTATATTGACTAATATTGTTTTATCTATTGAGGCTTCTTCTCTTAACATCCTGGAAACTTCAATCATGTCTGACCGTTTCTGCATCCAAGAAATAACAATATAATCAAAGCTGATTTTCTTTTTTTGCTGGTTGGTACACTACTGATAAAATTCAATGTGGGAACTTGTCTTCTAGGTGGTTGTTCAAACCTAATATCACCGCCTTTTCTAGCATAGAGGATCCTGTAGCAAGTGTGATGCTTCCTTGTGATTTAATTTTTCCACACTCAGTTTTGTGGGGTTTGAACTATAATGATATTTGCCCTTAATGCTAAATTTATAAAGAATGGTTTATTGAATGTATTTTTTTAGGATTGGCATAGATTCTTATTGGGGTAAATCTCTCCTCCCTGCAGGTGAAAAACCCTACATTTGTCCGTATGAGGGCTGCAACAAGCGCTACTCCAACTCCAGCGACCGCTTCAAGCATACACGCACACATTATGTAGACAAGCCCTACTACTGCAAGATGGTAGGCTGCTTGAAGCGCTACACCGATCCAAGCTCACTGCGAAAACACATCAAAGCGCACGGCCACTTTGTAGCTCAGGAGCCGGGCTCCCAAGGAGGAGTGGGCTCTCTGCTGAGGGGAAGTCAGAGTGGAGGGCCTGCTGGAGTTGGCGCTAAGGATTCAGATTCGCCCTATGTCAGTGGAGCTCACATCATCATCCCAGGAGCAGCCGCTGCTCTTTTGGGGGGCCACGCCTTGCAGGGTGTCGGCGGTGCGCTTCCCTTGTCCCCTCTCAGTCCGAGACCCCTGGACCTCACCACATTAGGGAGTCCCAATTCCTCTCCAGTCAGCCTAGGAGGTACATCTATCTTGTCCTTTAACGGCTCCCCACTTGGCCTGGCCAAGGCTCCTTTACTCACCCAAGCCTTCCCTTCCTCGGCCCTTGGGCTGCCCATGGTTCCGATGTTGGGCCCCACTTCGGAGCGCAGGCATCAGAGCCACCAGGCAAAGAGAGGGCGGGGAAAGGAAACAGAGGATGAGGTGCCTGGGAGGGTCCTAAACCTCTCCACAGGTGGGTCTCATGATCCCCTGTCCTGGGTGGTCATCCCCCCAGGCGCTGTGGTGCTCAAGCCAGCTGTGGTTAACTGATACCCACACAAACACACACATTCCAGAAGAGCTCAGGGGGTTGATGCCATAGCAGGGGTTTTGGGATGTCAAAGGGGATAGGGATTGGCTAGAACAATCAGTTCCAGGCAACGCATTGGAGGTTGGAGGTTGGAGAAAGAAATGTATCAAAGCAAACGCATCACCTCACAGAATTCAACGCAAGCCTCTTGTACTGTTGGGACGACTAAACCTGAGGCCCAAGATCTGTGTTCAGGAATATGTACGGTCCTGGCTGGTTCTTTAGACAGGGACCTAAAAGCTGACAGTCAATGTTTTTACAAGATTTCCTTCTTCATCATTGAATATTTATATAACTCTTCTTTGACAGAGTGCCTCCAGCTTAGTGCTGAGATATAGTGCCTTAAAAAAAGTATTCACTCACTTTGAGTTTTCCACACTTTGCCATGTGAGAACTACTTCATTGTGTTTAGCAGTGGAGACGACCACAAAGTAACCCTGAAACCAAAAGTGTAGCATCAATCGGGGGTTTAATTGGTCACCTCAAAATAAGATCCTGTGTGACAAAGTACATCAGCCAAAAGACAGCTTTTCTGTGAAGGCCTCAGAGCTGCTGGAGAACATCAGTAGACATCGGGAAGACCAAGAACAGAGGTCAGGTATAAAGTTGTGAAGAGTTTTGGTTTGCAGTTTACAACAAGCCATGAAGGAGATATTAACAGTTTGTTTTTTTGGAATACGTGCAAAAATGTGGCTTTACTCTAGAGGAGGAATCAGCGTGCGATGGAGATGCTGTTATCCTGTGCATGAGAAGTAGTTATAGTTAACTGGAAGGAGGGGGTAGTTTGTTTTGATCAACTCTAAAACCAGTTAGACCTCGTCAAAGACGTGAAACTCACTTGGTTATTTAAATCCTTGCAGGACAACAACCCTTTATAAGAAAAGCTAAAACATATTTATAATGCTAAAATGTCCTAGTCAAAGCCTCGACTGAAAACTATAAAATAAACCATTACAATACCTAAAAATATGTTCAAAGTTTTGAGACACACAGCTAATTTTATTTGGATGTTACAGTCCAGATATTATCGATCCCCCATATAACCTCAAATAAAACAAACAGAGGTTGTTTGAAAATGACAAAATGTTAAAGGTTCGAAGCGTTTGAATACTTTTCGTACGGCACTGTATAAACACCACGCAGGAAGCACTCACTCTGACACACATGTTGTAGGAATACGTTTGAAATGTTTTGAACACACATTAGACAAACTTGCCGGACCAAAGCAAGTGAATTTATTACGTCTTATATTATTCAACAAGACATTTTTGTTAAACAGAGCGCTTAACAGTGTCACCTAGTAATAGTATTGAAACCTCAGATCTGCTGCTAATTTCTTCGCTCCTCCGGCTTGATAAAACCGAGAGAGCACCTTTGACAATCTGTCCCCGGCTTTGGGGAAGGTGACCAACACAGACCAGACTGGTGCACCAGAATGTGCACCAGGCTGGAGACAAATGGTGTTACTTCACCTTGCAATGACCAACCATCACAAATTTCAAGCACTGGTGAGTCTGACTCCCCCTTTGACGGGATATGACACAACAATCCTGACTTATAAAAAACAGCACTGTTCTGCTCCTGGATTGTCCAGCTGCTTCACTGTAATTCAATCAACGCGACCAGGTCTGCGTATGAAAGGCCCTCAGTGGTGATAAACACTACAGTCTTGTATTTTCTAGCTAAAATGGTTCCAAACCAGCTGTGAAAAACATGTGGTGGTCCTATCAGCAGGAGATTTGTTCCCAATAAGCTTTAGCTGTGAAAAAAAAAAATGGTCATGGTGTTTCTCAGCAGTAGGTTTACTCAGTGCTGCCCTCAGCTGGACTGATTAGAACACCACACTGTCCCAAACTGCCTCATTGCAGTCTGTTTAAAGTGGCAACTTTAATAAAAAATACAAGTTCTGGGAAACACCTTATGGTTCGACTAAGCAGTAAACATGCACTTAATACAAACTGCAGCTTTTCTCAAATGTTTTATTTACGGCAAAAAAAGTTTTTCAATCCCCTCAGAAAATTCTGCTTTTTATTTGTTTTTGGATACAAATGTTGCTTATGCATCTATAATGGGGAAAGAGGATAGAGAGCAAGAGAGGATACTTACAGACAACCCTTCTCGCTCTCGTCACTCCTCCGTCTCTTCCGTTTCCCATCTGATGATGTTAGCTGCTGAGGGTCATTTTATGTTTCAAAATCTAGGAGTTTACATTTACATTTTTTAATTTGTGAGCAAGCTGCTGCTCTGATCTCCTCTGCTTCCTGCAAATATCTTCTGCTCATGCATGAAACTCAGCCTCCCTGCATTACGCCTTAATAAAGCCGGTGATTCCGACGTCACAAAGCCACCGCTTCATTTCAACAGAGCAAAGAAAATCAAAGAGCAGGGAAAACCAACCGTGTGTTTTCAAATGCTGCTCTCATAAAATCAAGTTTGCTTACAGAAATACTCCGCTGCCCTTTTAAAAGGATGTTCGTGTATGCAGCTTTTTGCCTCTTGCACGAACATCTTTCACTCGCGTTTGAATCTTATGCTTCGCGCTTTAAAAACCTCATCTGAAGGAATAAAACCGGTGCTAATATCCCAGAGTCAAATGAGCAAATCCTGCTCGTAAACTGAAATGAATGAGCTCTTATTGTTTGGCTGTAAATTGCCCCCATAGCTGTTTCAGTTGTCCACTGCCCTGAATTAAGGGCAAATATTTACCTGTTACTTTTTGATATTTTTTGCCGTTATTATTTTTGCAGATGTTCAGACGAGACATTTTTAATGTGATGTTGAAGTTGCTTTGTTGTGTTCTGCCATAGCTGCTCTGCAGTCAGGTCTCTGCTGCTGGTGACCAGTCTTTAAAGGGGTTGAAATAACGGAGATTTCATTTCGTTTTCTAGAGCTGTAGCCTCTAACCCGGGGCCAGAACTTCAAAGAATTTGTTTTTCCCAAGAGAAATTTTTCTTCACTTTGATCTAAATTATAAACTTGATGAACTTTAGTTATTCATTTTTTCTTAGAGCCACAAAGAGACATTTTCACAAAGGCAGTTTTTATCTGAATTCTGTAGCAAAGGAAGATTTCTGCAAAACAAACACAACACTAGATTTTACTCATACTTTTCCAAATAGGTGCACAGTTTCTAGTATGTATGGACAATCCCTCACATTTCAAATACAAGATACTTAAAAAATATTACTTTGCAAAGATTAAAACAAAAATCAATGCTTTAAATATTTACGAAACTTATCTCTAAATATTTCTTAATTGATGGAAGAAAAATCAGCCAAACTTTTTTTTTAAAGCAACAAAAAACTAATTTATTTACAAAATGAAGTAGTGCTTCATTTGTATGTGAATAAAGCTCAGTTATTTATGATAAAGATTAAAAAATAATGAAAATAAATCCGTAGCTAGCTTAAATATTTTTACACACCTGTAAAAAAGAAAAAAAGGTGAAAAGTGTAAAAATAAAAGATACCAATATAATTTAAACCTGTTACCAAAGGCCCACCACTAAAATATTTAACAGAACAGTAAAAAAAAAACTAAACAGGAACAATATCGAGAATCTCACCTGTAAAATTGACTGAAACATTAACTACAAAGCCTGTCTATTTCTCATCAGAGTGACATAATAGAAGGAACAGTAGATGCCTGTTACCTAAATCAAAACTCTGTGACTTACATTTAGCTCTAATAAACAAAGGGCAGCTTCATTTATCTCTCCACTTGGCATAAATGTCAAATTTTATAAAATATCCCAAACTCTATTACTAAATAAAAATCTATGTTCTAATGATACATTAAAGCAAATATTTATTTGTTCAGGTATGATAAAGCAAGCTATGTGATTGAAACAAAACCGCTTTGCTCCTTCAGTAGCAGATCTAAACCTTGTTTTGTTATTTTCTAAGTGCAAAGATAAAAACTATGCTTGGATGAGTCATTATGATTTATATGCATATCCAACAAGTGAATTGATAGCCCATTTAATTGATGGTATAAATTTGGAATGGCTGCTCTGAAAGATAAAAGGTTTTTTAGTATAAATAAAAGAATAGACAAAGGAAGAGACAGGGGGGCGGTTAGGGCACAGGCTGCATGCCAGCAGAGAAAAAGATGCCGTGTCCAGCGTCCTTTGCTGCCGCTCTCCATCTGGCCACCCGCCCACTAAACGGCCCTCTCAGCTCTGAAATCACCGGCTGTGCTGGGCCCACTGTGGCAGCTCCTCACACATATACCAACCTGCAGAAAACTAGGCCACTGTACTCTTCCTGCCCCCTCGCTTAGATTAAAACTGAGGCTCATTTCCACCACCTCCTGGCTGCAGAAAATTTACAGACAACCAAAATACATCTATAAGGAAGAGTCTCAAGTTAGAACAGATGTTTACAAATTATGCAAAGTTTTAAAGTTGTTTTATCAGAGATCTGCAGGTCTATAAAACTTAAGGCAGGGAGGAATTAGTATGGCAAGTCATATTACCGTATAATCAAACCTCACTACACCCACATATGTTTTTTTTATCTTAACTGATAAAACAACTTCTTTATTGCTAAGATCAAACAAAATAAGAGATACACAAGGAAAATGTTCAAAAGTATTTTTGTTTTAGCATTAAATGTTTACTTTGGTATGTTAAGGTGATATAAAGAATTTAATTACTAATGCTAAACAATAGGTTTCTGGACAATCTTCATTTTACCCAAAGCAGACATGGAAGAATTTTATATCCTTCTTTCCCCTCTTTTTAATTTATTTCATTGTTCTAAATGAATATTTAGAGGGGAAGTATATTGCCTTAGGAAAACATAAAAAATAATTAAAAATAATTAAAAAAATAGAATACCGGTAACAAGCAAACGAATAAGGAAAACAGAGGTGGTCTAATAATTGTTCCCTATATATGCAATCACAAAAAAAAGAAAACCAATATCACTCCAGTTGATGTGAATTAAATCAATAAAAGTTCCCTGTTATTTTTGTTTACATATAACATGTTACATCACAGTGAGTCAAAGAACCAAAAGAGTGAAGAAAAACTGACTTGCTGTCAGTTAAAGTGCGCCCTCTAGTGGTGTAACCTCTGGAGCACAAAAACAAACAAAAAAGTCAAAAATGTTCATTTCTGACCAAATATCCTTGATGTTTACACCTGGCCTGACAGAACGCATGTTTTCATTAATATAAGCGGTTAAAGAACACCTTGAAGGTCCCGTCAGTTAATAAAACGTGTTCCAAATATTTCTGGTTGATTTAGTTACCGTTCGACAGCAGGGCAATGTAGACATTTTTAAAACATTACATTCTGGAACCCTTTATTTATAAGAGGAACTGTGCATCATTTTGGTGTGGCAATAATAAGTTATTAAAAATACTGACCAAGATGCATGTTAAATTTGCTGTCCATTCTATGATAAATTAGCTTGCCATCTGTGCTCCTTCCCAACACCCACCACCTTCAAACAGCAGTTGATCCCAAGCCTCAGGTCAGATATTAAAGTTGAATCGTCTGCTGCTGTGAATGGACAAACCTCACACATAATGTCATTAGTCACAGGCGTTAAATAAGCCAGACATGGTTTCCATGACAACAGCTGCACCAACAGATGCAGAGGCTCTCCTCTGCAGATAAAAACCCAGGGACAGAGACACGGTAACCGGCAGCAGAGATCTGAGCCCGACACGGATCCAGACAGGATCCACACATTTTCAATATTCAATAAGCTGTATGAACCCTTTGAGCTCAGCCTGTAATAATCTGCACTTTCCCCTTATTTTATGGTGTATACATTTGGGGATGCTGTCACATTATTTTCCATTGTTTTAAGCTGTCTTTGTGTTGATTTGGGAACCAGTCGCTATAGTCTCTCAAATTAGACTCAGATTTATTGTTATCTAGTTATAAAAGTGGTACGGGCTCCTAGAGATGTCACAAAAATCTGAGATCCAGGATGACAGAAATGACCCTTGTCAGAGGCTTACTTTGTTGGAAGTGCCACGGTGTTGCACAAAGGGTTAATGATATGACCAAGGCCACAGGAGGCCTGTTCAACTTACGTTTTTGCACATTTGAGAGGTATTATGTCAGTATTTTAATTTTTTTCCAAGTGCCTTTTTATTACAGGTAAATATAGAGAATAAAAAGTTATATGAAAATATATATTTTCCTGGCACCATGTTCTGTGGTCGAACATGCAGAATTTTAAGAGTTGTAAAAGTCTCCAATTGGTACAACATAGCGGTGTTCTCCTGTTTTAGAGGAATTTTATTACGATATTGATAATAATGTCAATGAAAACAAAAAATGTTTAATAAAGTTGTATTTGATAAGTGTGCTTGTATTATTTTTTCACATTAACATTAATATTACAGCCATTTACACTGAACGAGAGGCAGATTTACTCAGACTTTCAAAGCCAAAGTAACAAACAACGGAGGATTGATATATATACATAATAAGCGCAACTTGTATAGTGGGAAGTCATTGCTACGGACCCCAGGCTAAAGAAAAGGCTTTATTGGGTTATAATTTACAGGGGATATGGGGAGGGGGGGGGGGGGGGGGGGGGGGGGGGGTGAGGTGTACATTTATCCTTTATGTTTCTGGATTTTGCTGCGACTGCTGGTTTTTTTGTTGATTCTGAATATTGAGCTCCTCATCCAGACGTTCTTTAGCTCGCACCACCTGGAATAAAAAGATAACAGCACAGGAATGATTGGCAGCTAAAACTGCAACAGCAAATAACCAGAATAACTTAGACAACAGAGAGGTGTGACTCAAATTTTCTAAGGTCATGTAAAAATACTGTATTTTGCTCAAGGGAGTTTTTTAGGAACACAATGTGCATATTTGTACACAACATCTGGTTGAAAACGAAATTCAATTAATCAAAAAAGGGTCCAAGTTAGAGGAAAAGAAACAACGAAGAAAAGAAGATACTAGACAGGAAACGGATGAAAAAGATGCAAGAAATGACAAATACAATTAAAAAAAAACGGCAAGAAAAGGAAGGATGCAATGAAAAAGAAGACATGGAAAACTTAGAGGTAAAGATAGATGGGACGGACGAAGATGGATACTCCACAGCACGAGGATAGAAAAATGACAAATAATATTTGTATTGAAATAAAAACTATGTTTTGTTTTTTTCTCATCAGAATCCCAGATGAAAATACAGGCAAAATAAAAAAAAAACAAAATAAATAAAACTGACAACATTTTAATGTGGTCTGAGGTATTATTCTTTTACATGTAAATAATCCAGAACTGTTAAATTACCAATAGCAAAATATGCAAACATCCCTTGTCTTTAATATCTGTAATATGCCATATTAGTATTGCATCCTGATAAAGCATTTGAGTATTGATGCTATCAATATTTTTTGCAACCTAACAGGAAGTGACACTAAAGACATAACACATCACGTCTCCCTGCCTTATGTGAAAACTGAATACTCACTTTGGATTGGAGGTAAAATGAACCTCCTACTGACTTTTCATTGACTTTAAAAAGATGTTCGTAGTTCTGTAAGAGAGAAACAATTCAGTATAAGTGTCTTTCATTTAAAAATAAAAAAAAATGCACATTTAAAATGCCACCTATTCTGACACTGGTTAGATATAATCAAACTAATTTGAACCAATTTTCAAGTTTTTTTGCTGATAATTTCAGAGATCTCAGCTAGATTTCATCATTTAAAGAGCTGAAGTGTTAGCACCCTCTGGAACAAACAAATCTACAGCCGACCCTGATAATCCAGTTAAACCACACATTCTTTTAGCACCCTAAAATCCCCGAAATTAGACTCAGAAAGGCTGGATCCAAGTCCTTTAATAAAAAAAGCTGAAACAGCGGAATATTTAAAAACATTTGCATATATTTCAGAATAACAAAGCAGGGTTTATACCTTCTGTATCTCTTCAGGACTAAGTGTGGAGAGGTTGAGGATTTGTTGAGCCTCCTGCAGACTCATCCCAGAGATGCTGGACGCTGCGGCCGACTGCTGCCCCGTTCGGCCTCTGGCCCGGGCTGCTGCTTGACTCGCTGAAGGCAGAAAATACAACAGAGATCCATCCTGTAGTGATGTTTGTGGCAGCGTGTTTGTACTACCTTTGATCCATTTTATTTTAAAATCTGGTCAAACATGAACTCAAAAATGTTCTATAAGTCACAGTTTGCAATGGATGGAAAATACAAGAAAAAAGGAGAATATTTTCATGCTTTTGCCGTTAATACCATCTTTAATTAGACTAAAAATAAAAATATTATCCTTAGACTGGTTAATCTGGGGTAGATTATTTTAATCTACACTTTCCACCTATCCATCTGTAGTTTTGTGCCTCTCCAAGTTTGGGTTGTCAATGAAACAACTTTAGTAGAGAAACCAACAAACCCCTCTACATTCTGCAGGACACCCAGGTCTGTAGAAATCTATACAGCCTGTCCAATATGTACCAGTGGGCCGTGGTATGAAAAGACCAAATGGAAGCCTCACAGACAGATGGATCAGTTTTTTTCTATGCAGCAATGCCAAAGCTGCTCCGATCTGCTTTAGCAAAAGATAATTTAGAAGTTATGTCAGAAATAAAAGCTCTAAATTGACTGTTGCCTCCATGATCATAGCACAGTCTTTTGTAATAAGACGACGAACCAAACAATGAGAATTGGCTCATAACATAGAGGGTAGCCACCACTACAGAGCTTGTTCAGGAATGGCAGCAGCCAGATGTTCTGCACACACAATGAAAATTACTTACTGGTTACTGATCTGATGTCAAATAATTTTTCTACCCCAGAAATATTAATATGCATCTTTAATTATTAATAAAGTCACTGCATATAATTAATGTACACTGTGTGCAGAATTATTAGGCAAATGAGTATTTCAACCACATCATCCTTTTCATACATGTTGTCCTACTCCAAGCTGTACAGGCTTGAAAGTTAACTACCAATTAAGTAAATCAGGTGGTGTGCATCTCTGTAATGAGAAGGGGCGTGGCCTAATGACATCATTACCCTATATAAGCTGTGCTTAATTATTAGGCAACTGCCTTTCCTTTGACAAAAAGGGTCAGAAAAGAGATTTGATAGACTCTGAAAAGTCATAATTGTCAGATGTCTTTCAGAGGGGGCAGCAGTTTGGAAATGACCAAGCTTTTGATGCTGGATCATCGCACAATCAAGCGTTTCATGGCAAATAGCCAACAGTAGCGCAAGAAGCGTGTTGAAAAAAGAAGACACAAAATAACTCCCCATGAATTGAGAAGGATCAAGCATGAGGCTACCAGGAAGCCATTAGCCGCCAGTTGTGCCATATTTCAGAGCTACAACATGTCTGGAGTACCGAGCAGCACAAGGTGCTCAATACTCAGGGACCTGACCAAGGTAAGGAAAGCCGAGAAAAGACCACCTTTGAACAAGACACACACGACAAAACGTCAAGATTGGGCTAAGAAATATCTAAAGACTGATTTCTCCAAGGTGTTTGGGTCTGATGAAATGAGAGTGAGTCTTGATGGGCCAGATGGATGGACACCAGGCTGGATCAGTAAAGGGCAGCAAGTTCCTTATCAAATCACACGCCAGCAAGGTGGAGGTGGGGTACTGGCATGGGCTGGTATCATCAAAGATGAGCTTATGGGACCTTTTTGGGTTGATGATGAGGTCAAGATCAACTCCCAGACCTACTGGCAGTTTCTGGAAGACGCCTTCTTCAAACAGTGGTACAAGAAGAAGTCGCCATCATTCAAGAAAAACATGATATTCATGCAGGACAATGCTCCGTCACACGCATCAAAATACACCACAGCCTGGCTGGCCAGAAAAAGTCTAAGTAGTGACATGGCCCCCTTGTTCACCTGATCTGAACCCCATGGAGAACCTGTGGTCCTTTATGAAATGTGAGATCCACAGGGAGGCAAAACAGAAGACCTCTCTGAACAGTGTCTGGGAGGCTGTGGTGGCTGCTGCACGCAATGTGGATCGCAAACAGATCAAGACACTCACAGAATCTATGGATGGATGGATTTTGAGAGTCATGGTGAAGAAAGGCCATATTGGTGACTGATTTGTTTTTGAATGTTGCAAATGTTTATTTCTGAATTTTGACTTGTCATATTGGTTTTACCTGGTGAAAATAAACAAGTGAAATGGGTATATATTTGTTTTTTATGACGTTGCCTAATTCTGCACAATATTTACCTGCACTCACAGATTATCCTCATAATATGGCCAAATCTAAAAAAAAAAAAAAACCCAAAAAACTTAAACTTCCAAAAATATGAAACTTTGATATTAAGTAGTCTTTTGGGTTGATTGAGAACACAATTGTGGTCGAATAATAAAAATAATCCTCAAAAATACAACTTGCCTAATAATTCTGCACACAGTGTATTAACAAAAAAAGAAATAAAATCTCTCAAACCCGCTAAGTTAAGGTTTTTTTTTTCTCTCCATTCTCTGACGTTTTGACCACAGCTGTCACCAATGAGTGTTTAAAGAGTTTAAATAACAGTCAGATCGCAGACATTGGACTGCGATCAAAATAACATACCTGCATATTCCTGTTGTAACGCCCGGGCGAAAGCTCGACCTACCACCTGAACACCCATCACTACGATCTGAGCGAGGTATTTAGCCTGAAAGATGATAAAATAAACATAGTAACTGACAATGCCAACAGCCTGAAGTCAACACATCAACCTCAGAAGCTCTTTGACAGCAGGCGTTATGTTATGTAAAGCCAATTACAGACATTCCAGCACTAAAAACCCATATAATTTTATCAAAACGTTCTTAACGCCGTAGATAAACACACAACACTCTAATGTAATAGCATCATCTTACCATTTTTACAGTAATGAACTCCTTCCACAGCCGAAATGCCGACTCCCGGTTTCACACATGGACACTGAAGGTTACCGGGGCATAGTTCAAGGAAGCTCGGAATCGCAACATTCGAGACGGTTCAGCTGCAGGTGGTGGAATTTTAAACAGCGCCCCCTGCTGGCGGGGAAGGTTAGTGCAGCTTTGCAAAGAAAATGTTTGATTCTAGAGCGCAATGGAACTGACATACGGAAGATGATTAGGGGCACTGAAAAAAAAAAAAAAAAAAAAAAAAAAAAAAAATATATATATATATATATATATATATATATATATATATATATAAAAGTTGACAGATTTTTTTAATTTTATTTCAGTTGGGGAAAAAAGTTCGAATATAACTTTAATCTCAGAACTTGGATTTTTTTTCTTAGAATTCTGACTTTTTTCTCAGAATTTTGGATCTTAAGTGAATGTTATATCTTAGTGTCTGGTCACTTGTTCTGGTACTACTTGCCATCTTATCATGCCAGTTTTGTTTTTATTTTTATTGAAGGATAAAGACACATGTGACAGTACGGAAGAGGATTAGGGCCACTGACAAAAAAAAAAAAGTTACCGGTAAGTGATTTTTAAATATTATTTCATTATGAGGAAAAAGTCAGAACTCTGACTTTGATCTCAAAATTCGGACTTTTTCTCATATTATAATGAAATAATATTTGAAAATCAGTTTTCAAGCCGTTTTTTTTCTTATTTTTCCAGTGGCCCTAATCCTCTTCCATACTGTCACATGTGTCTTTATCCTCCAATAAAAAAAACAACTGGCACGATAAATAGGTAAGTAGTACCAGAACAAGTGACCAGACACTAAGATATAACATTCACTTGTTTAAGGCACTTTTATAATTCTTACTGTCTAGATTTTTTTTCATGGTAGCACTTTTTCATGAGTCCACTTGGTTCTTCCATGATTTTTTTCTTTTATTTATATATGTTTTGCTTTTTTATGTCTTGAAAGGCAGTGCTACCCAACTCTTTTGGTTAAACAAATAAAAAGTACTTCTAAATAATAATAATAAGTAACTTCTAAAATAGTTAAGCTCCAAATATATAATTACTATATACTTAACTCAATAAAAAAATATTGTCCAACATAAACATTTACATGACTGCCATAAATACAGCAGCATTGCTCACTATAATTAGTTAAATACACAGATGATCAGTTTATATGGTGTTTATTACAAGACAGTCTTGAAAAAGTTCACAAACCATTACTATAGAAAGAAAAACCACGATGTTTTACTTGCCATAAAAAAACAAATCCAAAGGTGAGTTAATCAAATGATAGCATATAACAGATCTTTAAAAATCACAATTACATACTTCCAGGGACATCCACCGTATACAGTATGTGTTTAATGCGACAGGCAAGAAAATGCATCACTAATTCCAGGAAGTCGTCCTTAGGATGTAAACAATTATTTTCAACAGCTTCTACTCTGCCCTGAGTGACGACTACACAATGTTGGCTTCACTCAAACTTACTAACACTGAGCTGTTTGTCTAACTAAAAACCCTGATTCGTTACAAATATCCCATTAAAAGACAAATATTCCCCAAGAATATACACATGGACATGGATCAAAGTTAAAAACATTAGAAAACCAGCAAATAAAAGGGAAAAGTTAAGTAAAAGCATAAGAAGCCTAATTGGAATATAAAGATCATTGTTCTTGTCTTACCCACATCCCTTAATGGCAAAATAGTTAATAAAAAGCTGAATATTCTAAAACATAACACCTACCATGTTAGAATTTGATTTATATGTTGGATTTAAAAGGAATGAAACTCGTTGGTACTAATATAAGAGATTTACTGAGGAAAAGCACCATGGCGATGCTGTCGTTTCCTGAAGCTGAAGGTGGTATCGGAGGCTTGAACATGTTTGCATCATCGGACTAGAAGGTAATCAGTCTTAATTTGTGCTATATTAACAGTCCATTATAAAGCAAAGCAGTGGTCCCTCTTTGATAAAAACATTCAGGCTAAACAGATTTAATGGTATTGGAATACTGTGTGTTTGCAATCAAAATACAAAAAAAAAAATGCCTCATTTTCATATTTTTATAACAAGCTGTTATAGAATTAACTAGATGATATGACGCATGCATCAGAGGTGGGTCTGCTGTGAGCAGCTGCAGTTTTAATTCAGTTTGCTTTGAAAATGTAATTCTTGAGATGCTTCTAATTTATTTCTTTGTGTGATTATGCTTCGATTATTTAATGAATTCCTCAAATCAGAATAATGATTTTCAAATACGGACATGTTTCTTGGCACCCCTGGTAAAGATGTGGAAAAATTCTGTAAATAAATACAAATTTAGTTACAGCAGCATAAAACTAACAGAATGGAATATATAATTTTTTTTTTAATGATTGGAGCACCAGTTATTGTGACCTCTGTGTTCAGATCCAAATTGCAAATACAAGAGTACTTCTTCTCCTGTAGCATTTTCTAAGCTTGCAGCATATATAGTTTAGGTTTCACATAGACTTTTTAAATCATAGCTGCTAAACTTTTTCAGTGCTCATTGAGCCACGTGTTTCAATCACTATTTATTGTTTAATGTTTATTTAAAGTATCCTATTATTTGAAAGAGATTATAATGCAATGAGTTCTAATAAGGTTTCCAAGGCTTTTGGAAGAGAAAAAGGCCCAGTGAATTATTATTATTATTATTATTATTGAATTATAGATCCTCCACTGCTCTTAAAAATGAGTCACTTTTCACTCATTTTATTCCAAATCATTCTTAGTTCCAATTGAGTAAACAATATAGTTCTGATTAAAGAATCATCAACCATCAGAGTTTAGCGAACCACATGTTCATATTTGTTATGGTGGGCATCACAGCCAATCACCTGGCTGATATGTTGTAGGTGTGCAGCATCGTATTGGTCTACCAGGTAGGCATGGTTTAAAAAACATTTCTATTAGAGTGTGGCTTTGGCAGTACTACGGACTGCAGACTCAGGTCTACTGGGTATAGTTCAGAATAAAATTACTTCTCATTAGTACGACTTGAGATTGACAGAGGTTGATGACGTCATAACCTCAGCTTGGATCGGATCATCCATCCTATTTGAGAGAGAAGAAACATAATAACTAGAAGGGTTGGATTTTCTAAAATGTTCTGTTTGATTTTAAGCTCCTAAAAAACAAGATGTATTCATTATAAAGCATTTTTATACACCAGCACCAAGTTTGCCTTGTCTTTAAACAGAAAAAGATAAAATATTTAAGTTCAAACTCAATGATGAATTTATCCCCGAGGGGTTTTTAGAAGTTTTTTTTTTAAAGTTCAGTTGTAATGTAAATTTTCTTTTATTCGTAGGCTGCAGTGTTTGTTCTGCTCAGAAGGTGTCTGGGTGATGCGCTTAAACACGAATGGCAACATAAAATCTTGAGCTGTTCTCTCCTCTCTGCCGTTGACACTGTGATTTTAAGCAAAGATCAGACGATGATATTCCGCTTAATCGTCCTGAATCACAGGGAGACAAAAATGAGATCAAGTTAAGAAAAAAACTGCAATAAATGATCTGCCTTTCTTTAAAAAAAACAACAACAAAAAAAAACGACGAGATGCTCTTTTTGCCCCATTTACTCACCCACTCCTCTTCATCCACACCTTCAAAGGACTCTTGGGGCAGTGGGTCGTCCATATTACCCAGCTTAGCCACCATGGCACTCAGGAGCTAGACCATAAAGACACACTGTTTAGTTTGCAGGGAGACACAGGCATGCTTTTTCAGATACTGCAGGTCCATGCTATCAGATTGAAGACAAACTAAGCAGATAAAAAACATGCAGAGTTTCACCTCATCTTTTTTCTGCTCATCTGTTTTTTCCTCCAAGTAAACAGAAGAGGGGAGGTATTTTCTCACTGGAGCCTCTTTGGGGGCCTCGCTCACTAAAATAAAAACACAGCCCTGCATGAAGCAACCAAACGTAACAGGACATGTCCAGAACCGACATGCCGGTGTAAAGAAAGGATTGTGACGAGCTGTGTTGTGTCTGCGTCTGCACCTGGCGTCATGTCTTTTGGCTTCAGGCTGAGCTTTTTATGCTGGCCGTTGGAGCCGGAGAGCCAGGCAGCGGCGGTGAGTGCAGGCTCCCACCACACTGCCGTGTCTGGGAACACGTCATCCTGGAAGAACTCTTTCTGGAAAGACAAAAAGGAAATAAATGATGCTCATCAAAAAAATAAGGGGGGGGGGGGGGGGGGGGGGGAACGTTACTCCAAATGTCCACGAGGGGGTGCTGCAGACTCACTTTAACACGGGGCACTCTGAAGACCACAGGCTCCACTGTGGTCTTGGTGAGCATCATTCCCACAGCTATTTCTACATCTCGCACATTGCACTCGGTTTTAGGCAAAAAGGCCAGTCCCTGCACACAGAGCACCGCATTAATCTCCTCCTCTTAGACTGATTCACTTATTAATAGGTCAAAACAAGGAAGCTTGTTACCTTATGAGGCTCAGGAGAGTTAAAACTGCTGCATTCAATAAAATATGGATCTTCTGGGACCACCTCGTAGATGTAGACTCTGGTGTCTCCCTAAAGAAAGGCAAAAACCCAGGCTTTAGCCGTGATGTACTCTGCAGCCTTTTGCACCAATTTATCTCTTATCTTACTCACTTTTCCAGTGAGAATCACGACGCTGGTGTCAGGGTCGTAAAAAGGGATGAGTGTGGAGGGGGACACATTCAGAGCAGTACTGGCAACAGGCCCAGAGGACAGGGAGTCAGCAGAGAACAGGTAAAGTTCTCTTTCACTGCGACTAAAAAAACACAAGAAAGGGGGGTTGAATACCGAAATGACATGGGAGGGTCATAATTTACAATTAATGAAACAGCCATGATGCACAGAGTGAGGAAAAGCACAGAGCTTTAGCTGTTAGTACCTGTCAAACCCTGACACCAGGAGGTACTTTCCATCCAGCACCCAGACCACACGAGCCCCTCTGTGGCCCTCCGGACCCGGTCCTTCCTGGGGAAAAAACAAAGTAAACCAAATATCTACAAAAGCAGCTTTTCAATCACTGATTTCTGTCTCACAGTTCAGACAATAATGTGTCACATTTTGGGAAAAAATACACAAAATGTATGTTGAAACACTAGTTAACTGTGCTGGGTTCAAGTATCTTGTGATATTATCACTGTTCAACCACAAACATTTGTTCATGAGTTGATTTGATAGATCAACACAGTGCAAAGCATACGTCTGTAGAAGAAAGAGATTGCAAACAGTTTTTTTTTTTATATAGAAACAAAAAATAAAAATGAATACAAGTGTAGACATGAAGGTATTTGAATTATAGAATTGGCATTCACTGCAATTATACAGCGAGTTTGTCTCTACCAGCTTTACACAACCGAAGTCATGCCTATTATTTTCTCAGATAGGAACGGGAGTTTTTAAGTTTTACTTCACCATTACTAACTGGATTCCATATTAATGTGCATGTAAAATAATAAAGTAACTGAATGAAATGGATGGAAGTAAATGAGCTCATTAAAAGCATGAACTACCTTTTATCTAAACAGCTGCATTGTAATTCTGGCTCCATGTTCTGGGCTTCCGTTCTGCAGGAAGAAGATCCTCCAACAGTTTTTCTTCTAGGATGCCTGAGTAAATTCCCAGTCATCCGGTTCATGATAACCACAAAACAGGCTTAAACTGGAATGCAACTGTAATTTCATTCTTTTTTTTTTTCAACACGTCTTCCTAAGTTCATTCTAACTGACTTGATTTGCATCTGACCTGGAATGTGCTCAGGATTGACCTCCATGCTGCTTAAACAAATCTGCACTGTTGAAACATCTTCTAAAAATGGAAAGGCTGCCTTCCAATTTAAGCCTGTTTAGTGATTTTCTAGGATCTTTTTCTACTTATTTCCATTGACTATGGAAAAGCATCCCACAGCATGATTCTGTCTCCACCGTGTTCAGAGGGTATGATAATCCACAAATCTGTGGCTGAAGGTGTCCTTTACATCATTTGGCACTTCTTATGACCTTCTTCTAAATATGGATTTCTCTTTGCTTTTTTTTTTAATGAAGACCATTGTCCTGCCTACATATTCTCTCACCTGAGTATTTGATTTCTGCAGCTCCTCCAGAGTTTCTTCTTTCTCCTCATTGCCTGGCTTGCTAATTTTCATAGACGACCACCATCTTGAAAGTTTGCTGCTAAGTTTTAATCTCACCACTCTTATAAAGCAGTCCTCTGTGAGACATTAAAGGTATAGTGGAGGATTGTTGCGGATTTTTGAAAAGACCCGCCTTCTCCACTTAAAAAAAAATGCCCCAAGAGGGAATGCCTATTAAACGCGTGCAAGAGCATGCAAAAGCCCATTTCTCCTCGTGCACACTCTGTTTAAAATTACAGTTTGCATCACATATAAAAGCTTAATTTCCAAAAGAAGATCTGCAATTTTCCCAGTATGTCAGTAAGTGAAAATGGGAACGAGCACATAGGACGACCTTATGTAAACATATCACCAGAATAATTGACTATTAGGACCACTTATTTTGATGATACACTCGGAAAAAGAAAATGCTTAACTATACCTTTAAAGGCTGTAACTCTGCTTTTAAAACATGGTGTCCCTGAACTGTCTTGTATTTATTTGTGCTGTTTGTTCACTGAGGTTCTCTAACAATCCTCATCAGCCTTAAAAGAACATGGAAGTGGAATTTATTGTTGGGATATTAAAGGAGCTTAAGACAAAAACAGGCCACATTTTTCAGGTTTGTATTTGTCATATACATTAGGAAAAAATTAATTTCTACATGCTTTGTCGGTCATTTACATATATTCAAAATTCCAGTCAAGTTTGCACTGCAAAAGAACGTATAAAAATGAGCAAATTTTTCTTACAATAACCATATTTACCCTAAATTTGCTTAGGTAAATAATATGATCTGCTGATGGAACAATTATTTTTACTCTTAAAATAAGATAGATATTATGCACTTTAAATAAGAGACTGTAGTTGTTTTTTCTTATTTTAAATAATTTCTTATTCCACTGGTAAAGTTTCTCACTAACTAATACTAAGTAACTAATACTTACTTAGATTTCTTCTTTTTGCAGAGTGTCGGTTTTTTTACAACACAAGCTAGATTATTATTTCTAATCATTATTTAGTTTGCCAATATCATGCCATACAGCATTTATGTTCATGCATACTTGCACAGGTGATGTCGATTTGCGGGGGTCATAGATGCGAACTTTCCCATCCTTGCAAACAGTCGCCAGCAGCTTGCCGTCAGGGCTCCATGCAATTCCAAACACCTAAGCAGGAACATCAGGATAAACCAAACCATCCATGAGAAATTTCCCTCCGCTTTATAAAAAACACATCTGCATGTCCATATTTTCAGTCAAAACACCGACTAACCTGGTCCTGATGTCCAGTGAGAACCTTGACCTGCTCCCCGCTCTCCAGGTTCCACAGTCTGACTGTGAGGTCGTAGGATGAGGACACCAGGACTCCGCTGGCAAGAGGGTGAAACTTGATGGAGTAAATCTTCTCAGTGTGACCTAGAGGGAGTAAAAAGTCCTTACATTATTCTGCCATAGTTACTGTCAACCTGGGTCAACTGTTAACATGAGGAGTCAAGGACGTGTTTTTAAATCACTACTACTTGATATTTATTACTGAGTAGCTGAGAAAATAATTTATAAATCTTCCCTGATTCACTGTAAGTAGGACAGTGCAGTTTTATCCAAAATGTTTAGTAAACTGCAGGACATCAGAGAAATGGGAGTCAGAAAGCAAGATCTCTGCAGTAGCATCCACATCTCTCTCTCTATACCTCTGTTCATCTTTTTTTTTAACTTCAGCCCATTCAATGAGCCACTACAAGCCTAAATAGTTGAAATCTAAGTAAATTAGTAACTTATTTACTAAGTAAAACTAAGTAAATAAGTGCATTTGTTCTTGAATTGAGCAGATAAGAGATAATATTTACATTATAAACAAGGAAAGACAACTACAGCCTCTTATCTCAAGTGAATAATATCAAATTATCTTATTTCAAGGGTAAAAATACTCTTACCATTCATAGATAATCGTATTTAGGGTAAATTAAGGGTAAATACACTTAACTTAGAAATCTTTGTTCAACTTTAGATCCTTTTTTTTTGCAGTGTATAAATAGATTTATATTGACCTTGTGTCGCCATGAAACATGACTTACCTTGTAAGACAAGCTCAGGCTCAGTCAGGGTGTCTTTCAGCCCACCTTTAGGTACCTGCCACAGCCGGATTTTAGCATCATCTCCAGCTGGAAGCAAAGATTCAAATATACACTCAGAGAATATATTCTTGGTTCTATGGGCAAATGAAACATCTGAAAGTTACATTTTATTCTGTAAGGATGAGGTTTCTATCTGCATTAAGGAGTCACTCACCCACTGCCAGTCTGTGTGTGTCAAAGGGGTCCCAAGACAAGTCGGCCACGTTTACAGAGTTTTGGATGGTGGGTAGAGCCGAGTCAGGCTGCCGCCCTGGCCCAGAGCGCTGAGGTGGAGAAGGAAAGTAAAAAATCAGCTTAAAACATTACAGGAAGATACAAGCTATACTGTAGTTCAACCACCTGCAATACAGCTGCTGAAACTGCTGAGGTTCTGATCTGCATGTCGACATTGTGGCGTACCACAAGGCTGACAACAGAGCCCAAACAGTTTACTAAGTTGGTTAAAGATGTATGTGATGAAAAATAACAGTTAAGCTCTCACTGTATGAGATGATACTATAGTTAGTATCACCTGCAATCTCTCACATTATAGGTAGTGTGAGGGATTGCCTTTAATTCAATGAGTCGACGCAATCAACTGGTTTTTCTTAGAAAACTTTGAATCAATTTGACTGTATGATCTGGTTGAATTGTAAAGTGCCTTGAGATGACGTGTTGTTAAATGGTACTATATAAATATAGTGAATTGAGCTGAATACTAAGACATGGATACTTGATAATAAGACAGATGAAAATTCATCAAACTAACCTAAATGTATTTGTATTGCATTCAGAAAGCAATAATTTCAATGCTGTGGTAAATATATAGGATTAAGTTTTTAAAAACAAATCTCAGGGATCATAATAAAGGGCTGAATAGTTGCCGCACAACGATTCATTCAATACTGTATACAGTTGGCCCTATTACATCATATTAAGCACACTGCATTACATTATTTTCCCTTAACATCCATGTTTCAACCATCCATAAAATAGCTATAATTTACTAGGAGGGATACACATTACAAATAAATAGATCCCTGTTGATTCTACCTCCAACAGGAAGATGATTCCAGAAACTGCATCAAAAACAAATGATTCAGGGAACAGTTTGAAGGCAACTGTTCCCCTGCAGACAGGCACTAAACATCCCTGCTGAAAATCAAAGAGGCCTCCAGCCCAATTCGTAGACTTTTTGCAAAAATACATGGCTGATTCCATACACTGCAAAAAATGTAAATCAAAATAAGTTATTTTTTCTTAAAATAGGTGCATTGTTTTAATTGAGGAGGTAAGTGATACTTTGCCAATAAAATAATTGGACAATTTACATTTAAAATAAGCAAAAAACATTGCATTGTCTCATTTCAACAGCATGTTATCTAATTATCTCATTTTAAGAAATAAAAATACTTATTCCATTGGCAGATCATCTTATTTACCTACTCAAATTAAGGGTTAATACATACAATTTAAGAAATATTTACTTATTTATACATTGTTTTTGCAGTGTATACTTGTGGGCTTGTTTTTACATTGTGGATGCTTGTTCATAGTGTTTTGATCATGTCTGTGTATTATATTTGCATTATGAGCTGGTATCTCAAAGAAAAATCTCATTATGGCTACATAATAACAATACAGGCTAATGATTTTGCTAGTAAAGACGGTTTAAATTTCTTGTTTCTGAACAGATACATGGAGGTTTGATGGAAACTTTACCTCAAAAACAGCAATCTGGCCTCCGGAGATGGCGAGTGGCACCGCAACACGTTGGCTGTTCACACAGAAGCCGTCACACTCTCCTGGTGTGGTTAGATTCAGGTTGCGGATGTTGGTGATGTGCTTGTCCCGGTGCATCGGCGCACCCTGGATATGTCGGAATTTGGATGTTGGTCCTAAACAAAAAAAATCCAAGAAGTTAAAATCGTCAAAGTAAGAATATGGATGGTAGAAATCTGGTGTCATTTTTTTACCCATCAGGTTTTGGATTGCCTTAACGTTCTGGCTTGGGCTAGGGAGGAAGCCTGAGGAGAGACCAGACGTAGAGGAAGGAGAGCGGGATGGGGCAGCACTGCTGCTGGGGGTGCTTATTGGACTACTGGAGGAGGAGCCACGAGGCTGATCCTGTAAAAACAGAACAGTGACGATTGTTTTAAATTCTTCAAATGTGCTCCCTGCTTTAGAAAAAAAAAAAAAAATCCAGGTTTTACCTCTTTATTTCCTCCACTGGGCGGCTCCTTCTTAACTGGTGCTTGTTTTGCTGAGGGTTTTGGTTTCTTGTCAGGGTGGAGGCTAACTTTTCCCACCTTAGGACAAACAGAGCTCCTCATTAGAGCTTTCTACGCAGCTTTAAGGCTATAGCCACTTATTGTGATTGAGGTTCTATTACCTGCTTGTTTCCCCCCTGCCACCACTCCTCTGCAGACATGGCTGGAGTCGTGCCCACCGTATCCGGGTAAAGGTCATCATGAAATTCATGGCCTGAGTTCTAAGCAAACAGGGCATAAAGTTTAAAACAGGGCAAAAAAAATCTAGAGAAATTCACCGGTTTTAATTCTGCAGTACCTTGCGAGGGACTTGGTAGCTGATGGGCACGATGCAGCTGTCTGTCAGCTGAAGAACACGCGTGACTTCACAGGACAGGACATCCAAGGCCAGTTTTGGTACCATGGCGACGCCTCTTGTTGAAGCATCAGTCAGGCAGTGACTCACTAAGAGAAAATGAAGAAAGAGAGAGAACAAACATTTAAAGAGGAAATAATAATCTTTAAGCATGCAGAAAAAATCCCCAAGTATCACCTTGAGTTAAGAAAGGCTCAGAGGTGGAGACTTCATAGCACTCAACTGCAGTGTCTCCCTACAGGAAAGAGAAAAGTGTTATAAAACAGTATTTCAACTTGATCTATAAATAAAAGCAAAACCAATGGAATTATTCTACAGCTTACAAAGCCAGCGAGCAATAGGAGACCAGTGTCATCATCCAGCAGAGGGACCAGCATCCTGGAGATGGAGACAAAGAGGGAGGAAGAGAGAAATCACTTTTTGATACTTAAGATTGCACTTTAAAACATGTCAGCGAAGTTTGACCAGGTTTTACCACAAGATGGTGGAATTGGCTCTGTATGCAGTTAAACAAGGAGATAGTCGATGTGCAAGAATGCAGAAACTCCTTTAAATCTTCCACAGACTTAGACTTGTTTACCCCCCCCAAAAGATATTTATTCTTCTACTGTATAAATACTGTAAAAATTATGCAGATGGAAAAAATTATTATATACAATGCATGATATACAACAGCAAGGACTTCTTTGCCCCTGAATTCCTCAGGTCCTGCACTGAAAATCAGTGAACGGATAAAAGTAAGATTTAAAAAAGGTTTTAGAAAGCTTGGGCATATATAGATCAAAGCAGCCCTACATGTTTGTGAGAAAATATGGCTACATTTTCAGAAGCCACTTTCTCGAAAATACTCTTTAAAATGGAATAAAGAAAAGAAAAAGCATATTTAACTAAAGTTAATAAGAGCAAAACAAAAGATTAAAACAGTGGTGTGAAGACTTTTTTTTTAATGGCAACCAGTTTTCTGGAAGGTTTACCAGAAATGAAGCTGTTTCTGTCTTACATCTAAACATAAAAAATTGAAGGATGACTACGAGAAAGACCACTTGTAGAGGATCTGTGATGCTGTGGGCCGGCTCCCTTTCCAAAAGCCCTGAGATTCCAGAAAAGGCTGCAAGGCATCATAAACCCTTAAAACAGCTGGATACTAATAATCTTAAACATGTGGGCAAAGATAACACAGAAATAGACCACTGGATAGAAAATCAACCTTGTGCTGTAAACTAAGGAGAGGAGAGCAAATAAAGGACAGATGACTCTGAATGATCCCAGGACATTTAGCTAAAAGGAATGATCAAACATTGCTCCTTATGTTTTCCCGTATGCTCCAAACAATTGTGAAATACTATAAACAACTTAGCAATTTCTCTTTTTTACAAAGTATTATCAGCTTTTTATGTCAATAACTTTGCCAGAAGCGATCAATAATATTAATTTTCTGCAAAATATTACAGATAATATTGCTCTAATAAAGGATTTGTTTATCTAGAGGCTTTTTACACGTCTTTACTAGGATTGTAAATTATTGAGGTTTGCACAGTAAAGTGCTAATTAGGATGATTTTCAAGGCACTAAAAAACAAGTCCAAATAGTTAACTGTATAGCATACATGCAACCAAACAATGTATTGTATGTGTATTGGATAATATTGCATTGAGAATGTTATAATTTCTAGAGTTATATCAGGAATTTTGGATTGTATTTTAATTAAAACAAGGACTAACAAAGTAAGCTCAACGGGACAAAAAAAATCAAAAAGAGAAACTACATAGAGATCGTTATGAATTGTTTATAAACCAATCATTTCCTGCTCGTACACTCCAACTGTCACGCACACAGGTCTACACAAGCCCACAGTCACCTGCTTCCTCTCATGATTTAGGCTAAGAGGATTGAGGGCCGCAGAACTGAATGAGGAAAGTACATCTGGGTACCAAAACCAAACAGGAAATATTTCCACAAACAGCTGAGGTAAAGCAGGCAACCCTTCCTTATTTTCTCCCCTCGTTCTATTCTAAGAGCTACACTCAGACTGGGTTCTGATTTCCTGGGCAGGTCTCCATCGGAATAAGAGCGCAGGTTGACTGAAGTGGAGAGAACCACTTTCAGAAAGCGTTTTATGATGACAACGTTGTGCAACCCTTCTATTCCAGGGTTGCTTGATGCTGACAGACTGATGATGCAATACTCCAAGGATGACAGTATAATGACAGGGTTAGTTCGTTTGCAAAGCGACAACAAATGGGGACATGCAAGGGATTTTTTTTTTTTTTTTTAGTAGCAAAACATCGGAGCATGTGACAGCATGTCATGGATGCTTGTATGAAACTACGAATTAAAAAGTACAACGTTAGTTTCCGTATGGAAAGAATTCATCTGGTAACATTTTCATTTTGCTCTTACTGAGAAATGTGGCTCGATGCAGAGTGGCGTAACCTGTAAGGCACAATTAGAGAAAAAAGCTTGTATATCAGTAGCTCCAAGGTATTTTTTATTTATTTGCTTTACTGCATCCAAAATCAATAGGTAGCAGTTCCCTTCCTGATGTAGGCGAAGAATGAGCGCTTAAAGGAAAATTCACTGTACAGCATGAGTTTGAATGATAGACTGGCAGTTTAAGATGTGGTTACTGTTATAAGGAGAATAGTCAATAAAACATAGGCTGAGCCTCATCCATCTTTAGATACTCAGATGTGACTTCTATCGCCGAGTGTCAGAGGAGTAGAAGAAGCTGATAACGGAGGGCTGATGGATGGATGGCTTTGCATCATGTTGGGGAACAAAAATGAACTCATCTTGAATGTGAATAAAACAAGGGAGATGATTTCAGGAGAAAAAGGAATAGGTTAAACACTATTTCTATTATGGGAGATGGTGTGGAGAATGTAACCTGTTCTGCCATCATCTGTCGGCATAGCAGATCAACAACCTTAAACCAAGTAAACCTGCTATTTTTCAAAGATTCAGTTTCATATTTCTATTCAGATCAATTTATGGATGATTATTATTTTTAGCTGTTTAAATTTCTAATGATCTTTTTAGCTGGTAAAAGTGGGCATATGTTTGGTTGTGTGTATGGATTCTCCAACAGGAGATTTAAGAACTTTACTAATATTTTTCTGTTCTTTTGTGTTTTGCATGTTAGTTATTTTCTCCTCTACCTGGTTCGACCTCTAACTGTTTGAGAATAAGTGACGGTTCTGATCCAAGCCTTCCTTCTAATCTCTTCCCCCTCTGTCACAAGGCAGTGAAGTCAGCGAGGGGCAGCCACGCTTCATTAGGTCGAGTCTCTATTCCCATGTCCCATTTCTTCTGCAGGGAGACCCCTAAACGCCTCCACTCCCACACTGCTCTCCGACAAAAACTGCCTTTTCCTCCTCAAAACTGCCTTATTATCAATTAGCTCTCCAATTTGTCTTCTAGGTCTTATCTCTGCTTTTCTCACAGTAAAACCGAGAGGTAAAACAGCCACGTAATGGGAGCAGAGCTTTATGGCTGATTGTGGTCACTGTTTACTGTCGTTTTCATGCTTCACCTCCTCACCAGCCCATTTTCCAACACAGCAAAACACACAAATGCATGCAGGTGCATATTTACACACACAAGTGTACAAACTAACATTCATGTAAGTGTTAATAATGCTAATCTAATGACTTTGTGTTGCAGTTCAGAGTACAAATCAATTAAGGTGTAGGTTGTGCAAACTTCCTTCATGAGGTTAATTCTGAATGGAAAATCTGAAGGTATAATAACCTTTATTCTGAAAAGTCAGAAGCATTAATCTGCAAATAAGAGCTCTGTTTTTGAGATATGTTAATTAATTTTCCACCCCAGTCATGAACATAAGTCATTAGGTAATACATCAAAATCTAAATTAAACAAACACCATCTCTAAGGTGTATCTCGCCTACTAACCTCAACACATCATAAACCTCCATAACCATCTGCAAATAGCCTTTAGAGGATCCAAGCAACTTGACCGCCTTCTGTTTTAGCTGCCATCGCCTCACGCCGCCCATCTAGCTCAGACACTGTAGGAATGATCATAAAAAGAGACCTTCTCCCTCTGACAGCAGCCTTCAGCACCAACAGATATGATGGGTATATTAATCCCACCTGCACTCGTGTGCATGAGTCAACAAGGGTGAATTAAGATCACAAGAAGGTGTTGTCATTTAGTAATGTGTGAGATAGTGGTAACCACTGGAAAATTTTATTTGTAAAGAGCCCAGACAAGTAGACACCTTAAAAAGAAATAGAAAAGTAAAACTTGTGTGCATCTTTTGAATCATATTATGTTATGTTATTAAATCTGGGAACCTTATTTAATGTTGATTTTATAACCCTCTTTTTTTTTTTTAAAAGGTTGAGAACCTTTTAAAAATGTTTGCATTCTTTAAAAAGAAAAGTCCTATTTTCATTTCCGAGTAAATGTAAAGATAAATATTATGTTTATACAGCTAAAGAAAACCCAAATTATTTGCAAAAATATAAAATAAAGCATGTTATGATGGTAAAGCATAAAAAGTTTTTGCAACCTTTGAACACTTTCTCCCTATTTCAAACGCAACCTACGGTGTTTTGATGGAGAGCTTTTATGATAAATAGAAATGAAGCAGCGTATTGTTGTGAGGTGGCTTTCATGATATCACTTTTTAAACCAATCACAGCTGAAAGTCAAGTAGATTACATCTATAATAGCTTCATACACCTCGAGACTGAGGATTAGGCCCAGTCCTCCTCATAAAGTGCTCCAAATCAATTCTGTGCATCTATAAAAGAAATGTAGACAGAGATCCTCATTTATATTTGGGTCAGGACCATTCTAAAAGATTGATTTGGCACTATGATAAGGCACTGTAAGGAGGGAAAACTTCATTTCCAGTCTAAAGTGTTCAGCCACCTATTTTTTTCCCTCAAGAATTTCCCTGTGTATAACTCTATCCATCTTGAAGCATCTTCCTTTTCTCTATTGAAGAACAGCATCCCAACAGCATGATGCTGCCACCACCACGATTTACAGTGGGGATGGTGTTTGGGATGGTGGGCTTCCAACAAAAAATTTTTTTTTTTAAATTAGGCTAAAGTGAGGCATTTTGATCAGATAATTTTCCACCTATTGTACCGGTAGTTAAAGATGATGCATAGGGTTCTATCTTATACAGCTGCAAAGACTATTTCTATAGGTCTACTGTATCCAATGCCTACAACATCATTAAACTTGTGACAGAATGGGTAATAATTTCAGCCTTAAAACCTTGCGAGCAGGTTTTATGCCTGCAAAGTTAATCATAGTAAATAAATCATGAACCTCTGCAAGACATACACAGACATACTAATATACTCCACAGTTGAAGGAATGCATACAGGCGCAAGCCTTTCCCCTGATGCTATCAGCCTCATCCACCGGTGTGGGCAAAGATGGAGCTAATTCAAGCAGCCTGGAGAGGTATAAGGTTATGGGTTTGAGTTATGGCCAGATGAGTATCAGTCAAAGGGACCATTCTCTGTTATATCAGATCATGACCTTCAGCAAGGCCTGCCTTAATAATAAAAACATGCACTAGACATGGCAATAAGCTCCAGATGACAGGGAGTGAGCTAGAAAAGAGGAAGAATGAAGTGAAAGACAAATGAAGGGGTGTTACTGCCAATTCTATCGTTTTTTTTTTTTATCCTGGTTTGAAAGTATTATTAAAATATTGTTTGACATATTAATTGGACTCAAATTAGGTCACTAATAGGGTGCAGCCTTTTTGTTGCTTTTATCAAAAAACATATGGAAACCTTTTTTTTTTTTACATAAGAAAAAAACTAACAACAATACCTAGAAGTAAAAAACAAAGTGAAGTCTATTTACCGTCACACATTCATTGCACCACCGGATTAAAATGTGGTCAACATGCTGAGGAAACATGGGCAGATGTATCATTCTCATTGCATGAAACTGCTGCCTTATAAAAATAGAACAGACAAACAAAAAAGAAAAACCAAAACCAGAAATCAATTAGATATCTCTTGGAGCTCCAAAATAAACAATTTTTATGAACTAAAATGATTTGAACATGTTTCTACTATGCATTTAATGTAAAGCCTTGTAATGTAAGCACATGGTTCAGCTGAAAAGTACCAAAGACAGACAAGCTTTTTCCACTGAGCAGTTTCTGTGCTCCCACTATGTGTGTTTAATGAGTGTCCAGGGTCTGCCTGCCTGGCTACCTTCAGTAGCTAGTTCATTAGAAGGGAATTAGAGCTGACGCTTTGCGTTCCTGAGAGGAAAAGAAAAGCAGGAATTGTCAGCAGAGGAGCCAGCTGTGGCAGTGTCTGAGCTCCGGTCTCAGATGGGCTGCCAAGCTTCTGACCCCCTCTCCTCCTCCTCATTTCATCTGAACCCTGCCAACCAGTGCATTCAAACCACACATCCATGGAGCAGAGGTGCAGGTATGCATGCGTGTTCAGGGATTTGGTGAACAAATTGAAGAGACACATCGTCCCCTTTCTTTTAACAAAACAATATATAACCACAAAAAAAGCTATAACACAGGAAGATGAAAACTGATTCTCTGAAGAACATCCATCCCATCCCACGCTTTGTCACTTTAGCTTTATCATCAGGTGTTGGTCATTTTCCTACCATGGAAAACAAAAGATTAAAATTAGTTTCTGCAACTGATTCAGACTTCCTATCTGATTTGGTGTTTAATACTGACAGGGTAATCATAGTGAGGGATAACATTCATGCTGACCTTGAAGGCGATAGCTTAAGTGCAGCCTTTAATGCTATTTTAGATGCTATTGGCTTTGTTCAAAATGTGAATAGTCCCACACATTCTCATCTTCATACTTTGGACCTTGTGCCAACATATGGCATAGTATGTGAAAAACTGTTACTGCTGTATAAAAGGACCCTTTGTAAAGTAAGAGTAGCATATTTCTTCTCATTAATAGAGGAGAATAAGTATAATTCTAGATGTCTTTTAAAAACAGTTGCCAAACTCATCCGGAGCCATAGCTCTGTTGAACTGTCCATCCCACCTGCAAAGAGCAGGTGGGATGGACAATAACGATTTTATGGAATTCTTTATAAATAAGATTGATCTTATCAAAAATAAGATCATAAGCACTCCTCTAACTACGATTGGTTTAAAAGTAAGTAAAATCGTCAGTTTTTTTTTTTTACACAATTAAACAATCGTTGCTTCCTTTGGCTTGACTCTTGGTTACAAGCAGCTTTGTAATATATACACCATCATACACTAAAATAGATTTATCAGAGCCAAAGTCTAAAGTTACATATCGTCGCATCAGCTTGCACACAAAACACTCATGCGGAATGTTTAAATGCCTGGTAAACTGGTCCAGACTGGCTGGGTTATAAAACAACCAGGTCACTGGTTGTAAACTGGCAGGGGGGCTCCTTCCCTTCACATTAAGAACCAGGCGGGGTTGGGATTTTTGCAGTGTGTGGGTGGGCATGAGGAAGTTGGGGTATGCAGGGACTGTAAGAGAAGTTGGGTGTTAAAGCACTAATGGGAAACATAAAACCATTACATGCACATTAAGCCAGCTCAAAAAAGTCTGAATGTTTTGGGGGCACATGACAGAAATGAATAACATGTTTACTTTCCGTGTTGCCCTGTGTTCCTTGTGTCTGTGCTGAGTCTTTATCTGAAAGGTGCTGATGGTTGAGGAGTGGGAAAGATGCGTTCCGCATTAACCCCGAGCAGCCCTGGGTATATGACCACATAATGACCTGTCGTCAGGAGCCTGGGAACTGTCCATGGCTGAGTCAGTAAAGAGAAGAGGATGATGCAGATCACAGACAGCAAGGAGGGGACAGTCCAGACTGGTTATGGATGCATTTTAAACATGGAACAGACTCGTAAACAGCTTGGGATGATGATTTGATTAGAAGGTAGATTTTAAGTATTGATAGAAATAAAATTAAACAGATTGTGCAAAAATTTGCTCAAATAAAGAAAATGTCTGGGAAGTTTGGATAATTCAAAAAAAAACTGTTATCGCCATCTTCTGCTTATCCGGGACCAGGTTTCAGGGGCCACAGTGTCAACAAAGACTCCCAGACTTCCACAGAAATAGACTCCTGCTCTGCTTGAACTGACTAGATGGCCCCTAGTAAAGGGTCACATATGCCCTGTCTGCCAGTTCAGGGGCAGTGTCCTCCACCACCACACAATGTTGAGGTGTGCCAACCACGACAGTGCCACAACATCCAGAGACCTAAGATACTCATTCACCCAAAAGCCTTGCCACCATGGAGTTAATTTGGCCACCTCTGTTATGAACAAGTCTACATCCAGTCTCTGCTTCCACCTGGGAAGGTGTGCCAACTTGGTTGAGTGGATCATCAAAGTATTTCTTCTACTGTATAACAATGTGCTCAGTCACAATCAGTAGTTTGGCTTTTTAGAAAAGGCTTGATGAAGTGAAATTACCCAGAGAACAACAGTGGGCAAGAGACAAAAACTGACCCAATTGAAAGTTTCCATCTTAAACAACCAGAAGTTTTTTTGTGTTTTTAGCTTTAAAATACAGAAAAACATGAAACAATGATTGAAGATAAGGCACAGATTTTTCTCCATAGAAATATTAGCATTTGGTGTAAAAAAACAGACATAATTTCCAAGCTAACGACAAAAAAATTGTATTTTGTCATTCTGTTGTGAAAATTCTATCAAGTATTATATATTTAAAACCCAATAAACCTTTTTAAGACTGGTATGTGTTATACTAAATTAGTTGTGTCTTTATATCCTTTTAGGCACTAACAAGAGCCATTGTAGAGGTTCCAAAGAGCCACTTGCCGCTCCGGAGATTCAGACCCCTGGTATAAACCAACCTATAGCATCAGCTCAAGTGTGAAGGGAAAGGAAAGTGAATCTGAAAAGTGTGAAATACATAGAATACATCCTTAAAGTCCCAAAGTCAATATTTTTTAACTAATTGTTGATGCTTACACAGCACCAAGTCCTTTGGTGTTTTTCTACATGATTAGCACATCTAAAGACTGAAATTTCTAGCCTCATTAGATAGAGTGTTTGAGAATAAATTCTCAAATTGTACCAAGGATTCCTGCAGGGTACAATCATGGTCTAAAATAAATAAATAAAAATGTCCAACTATATCTACTAAGTGTGCTTGGGGGTCAAATGAGTACTATCCCTTCAGTCTGGGGCAACAAAACTCATTCCAAGGGATCGTAAATTGTGCTTTGGTTGTACTTTGGACACCATGTGCCTAAAAGAAAACCTAATTTAACATTCAACCCTCTGCAAATGACTAACCCCTACTAAATCACTTCCCCATAAGAACATAAAGCACTTCTTAGCAAGGATGTAAATTTCTTACTGTACATGTGCAAAAGCCAGCCCTAAATATACAAAAAAAATGATTATTTCAAAAATAAACCACAGGAAAATAAGGTCATGCTCTAAATCCTGCAGGAATGTTTCTGCCCATTAGACAATAAAGTAAGTCACTATCAGGGCATGGTACATGAACATGGTATTGGTTTGTAAAACCAGTTGTCAATGAAGTCAGGCAATATGCAGGCCTGCTCAGTTTTATTATAGTAGCAAACCGCAAGCAAAGACTGAGCGTGTAAGTCTTTAACAGACTAGCTGACTTATTTACTGCCTCAATAAGGTATTAAATAGCTTAAAAAACATGAACACATGGACATATACTTGCTGAGGAGGAAACAATCCAGCAAACACATGATGGCAGCCCTTCTTCAAACAAAGTAGCTGACCTTACAAATAAAGTATAATCTAAATCTTTAGTGATACATTCACACTGTATTACAGATCTGTGCAAGATGCTATTCCTCTGGCACAGCCAAAGGAGAGTTACTATTGGGAACACTAAAGCTCTAAAACTCATTAAGTTTATGGACACAAACGTGAATGTTTTATGCTTTTTTCTCAATGCCTCGACACATACAGTATAGAAAGGGAGAAGGTTCACTCAAGAAGGAGAATTCAGAAGCTCAGTTATAAAAAAACCCAAAAAAAGATTAAAGAGGCTTTAAAAAGAGCTGTTTATATTAGTATGATTTGTCTATCTGCTTTTTTAACTCAGCGTTGTCTTGTTCTCTTTTAAGGTCCTGTTAGCAGTTTATCACGTTGTCTGTTTCTGTTTCAAAGCAATTGCAAATCAAAATCCTGGCCTTGAGGTTTGTCAATCTTTGTGAATGTTTATACTTGCTTCTTCTGGTTCATCTAGATCACAAATTAATCTTTAACCTTCCTTATTGTTTTTCAAAACCTTAAGAAGAGAAACTCATTTAGCAAAAAAAAAAAAGATTGTGGTTCAAGAGCAAGAGGTCATGAAATACACCATGTTTCAGCTAAAAGATCTTTAAAGAAGGGATATTTTTAAGATAAAATAAGCTAATTGGACAGCTATTATTTCCTAATTTTCCAAACTATAAGCTTGCAAAAAAGGCACAGGCTAACAGCAAAAAGCCAGAAAAAACAAATGTCATCAATCACTAAATCTTGCACATATCTGGCAGCTGCACAATCCCATATCATCACTATCCCTCCTCTGTGCTTCAAGTTAGAGTTGATGTGTTTATGATTATTTGCTGTGTTTGGTTCCACCAAATGCGTCCCTGTGTGTTGTAGTCAATGTATATACCGTAGGGTCTGTTAAAATCACACAGTTTAAAAAGCTGTAGGATAAATTTACTGCAAAATTAACCCAGGATTGAAGTAACACTCCCTATAAACAATGGGTTTTCTGCTTCAACAATGTCTTTGTCAAGTTTTTCTCCTTTCAAATGTAAAGGGATGATTCAAACTTCTTAGGTGTAGTGCGTAGTCCTTGTTTACTTTCTGTTTCCTGAGCCAATCATATAAGATTAACCAAAACAGAGCGCAGCATTTGGTAATTAATGTTGGAAAAAAAGAGCAGCAGTCTCCAGACATGGAATCAAGAAGAGAAGTGGACCAGATATAGCCATAATAATACCGAGGAAGCCTCACCATTGGCTGAATGACCTTTAATTGTCGTCTTCAATTTAGCTGCAATAAAAACTCTCATTTCTCCACTTGGCAAGATTAAAAATCTTTTTGTGTTTTTCTGATTTGAAACATTAGGTTTTATGTTACTTTTCTCTTTTAAGATCTTTTTACACTATGTAAGTTTTCTCATGGCAAACCTTTAAGGCAAACTGTAGTGTACAGATATAAACCTTAAGGTTTAATAGTAAAAGATGATTGAAGCTGAGTCATTTTCTGCTTTTTGCCAAATAGGTCAGGAAGAATCTTCCTGGGCAATTTTTTTTTTTTAAAGTTGACTTTTTTCCTAAGTTTCTGCTTTTTTGAAAATGCATTGAACCTTATTGATAAACAGGCAGTTCTATGGCTGGGGATGGCTTTCTATCCTTTTGTAAAACTTGTAACACACAAGCTAATTTTAAAATACTTCCTAAAATTGTATGATATTCTGCTGGTATTTAGGCCTAATCCTACTGCCTGAACGGGTTTAATGGAGTCATGTCTTTAGGCTACATGCTTGCACACCTTTTCAGCTCTGCCCAAAGATAAGACCAGTGGTTTGTAAAAAAACACTCTTACTGTGCCGTCTTTGTAAATAACATTAAGATATGCTAAGGGTCCATTTGGAAGACCTGTTTGTGCAGATTGTTTTACTTACTAGTTGATATGCGAGATGTGGCCTCAATATTTCCACATATTTTTTTCTGAGGTGCACCAGTCCCTCCATCAGTAAAACAGGCCCACTAGATGTGGCTTCCTTTTTTTTTCTAAATGAACAGAGGATTATTACAGTCAAAGAATACATTTCTGTTTCATAAGAATCCAGGATATATCTCCTGTAGCTTCGATATATGTCCCGGAGATGTGATCTGGAGTTTTCATGTTGCTTTTGGAAAAACTGCCTTTTCATGGGGACTTTTCAGCTCATGTGAGGGCAGGCCTTTTTTTTAACAGAGGCAGTCTTATCTAACCTGACTCCGCCAGATGGATTTGCATATCCATCTGGAAACCTTCCGTTGAAGTAACTTTGGGAAGGGGCGAAAATACTGATTAGCTGATTGGCCTATGTTGGTGATAGACGGGCCAAATAAACCAATCAGATCAACGAAGCATAGGACGTACTAACAGAGCGACGACGAAAACACAACCACAAGCCAGGCTACTCTTGCCGAAACCAGTCGGGAGAAGAGCAAAAACATCTTTTCCTCTGAGAAAAGCCTCCAGTTCTTGGCTCTTCTTTCAGTGAAGAAATACTCTGTAATTCCGATAAAACTTGCTCGATAGCCACACTAACACTAGTTTCATCGGCTGAAGCCGCCATGTTCTTTAGACTGAACTGTCGCGCTTCTCGTTGCTTCACACCTCAACCCGCCTCAAAGCCAATGCTGATTGGACGTTCGTTTGTTGAACAGCTCCAAATTTTCTTTAACGGAGAGTCTCCAGACTGATCTGCGAGTGAAACCTTGAAAGCTCGCGAGATCAGGATGGTCTCACGAGGCTAAGTATTGTCAGCTTCAGCCGCCATCTTAATGAGGTATTTTTCTTTTTGTTTTGGGGTCGATATGCATATTTCTCATAAAAACAGGTTGATCTCTGGAACAGAGAACCTCTCTTCTCCCTGAATGCAGTGATGGCTGGACAATCCCATAAGCTTTGTTCTTGCAAATATTAACATTACTCCTTCAGGCATCTGGAAATATAAAATTAAAGGATGAAAAAGACTTGTGGAGGTCCAGAATTTCCTTCCTAATCCGTACCTATCTGTAGCATACCAAGCTAAGACATCTTCATGTGGGTTTAGAGGCATATTTGGTGTATTTACACCTGTGATTTACAAGCTTAACATTTACTTACAGACATTAGCTTAGCAATTTTTACCGCCATTCCTTCTACATCCCTAAGATTGTTTAAAAAATTGTACCTCACACCATGAGACTGTGCCTTCATCTTGGGACATATAACTCTAGTGCTATCTCTGAGTGAGACCAACACACCCACACTAAATCATCTGCTTTAATGCCAGAGGCTAGAAAAAGTAAAGGAAAAAAAAACAATTAAACACCAGATTTATAGTAGTGAGATGGTCAAAGACAGGGGGAAAGAAGGAAAGAAATGAAGAAATACCGAGCAGAACAGATAAGATTGCATCACATACAGGCTTTTAATCATGAAGGTTATGTGTGTCTACATATATATATATACACATGAGACTGTGTGCGTGTATGGCGAGCTTTGAGTTCTATCGGGCAACATCTGTGAGAGTTACTGGATGGAGAAAGAAAGGCAAGATTAGAGAACACAGCACAGCACTGAAATGATGACTGATGATGACGCTTTTACTCTTATAACCAAATCCAGTCCCATGATGCGCCATGCATATAAAAAGACACATTTCTGTAAGTGTTTTTGTCTCTATTTTGAGTATCTGATCGGAGGAGACGCCACATGTTTGTAACAACTAATAGTGACAGAGCACGGGTGGAAAAAAGGCTCAAAGTCAAACATTTGTCTAGAGAGCAAAAAACTTTTAAAACCAAGGGATCACAGAAGCTGAAAACATTTTTGTACATAAAGTAAAATTAGGTCTCAACATCGCTCCCTTCAGATTACACATCAGGATGAATTTGGGACTCTAGCAGCACTTATTAGAAAATGTGTATATTAGGAAAAAATGACTATTAATAGTATTAATAATAATAATACTCTAATTTATCAGGGGTATGAATCATTTTTGGTAACTAATTGTTTCCATTTTTAGTTTTTTTTTTAAATGCATGATTGTTTTATATTTTAAGCAAGATTTTGTTGCTCCTTTTTTGCGTGTCATTGTGTATTCTGAGCACAGAAACTCAAATGTTTATGTTTGGGAACCTCCAAACAACCCCTGAGCAGACATTTACAAGCCCACAACCAGGCAATTTGTTAAAACCTAAATGCTGGTCAAATCACAAGGCACAACAAGGATATACAAAAATATGGAAAAAAAAAAAAAAAAAAGATTACAACCTAATAATATGAAGAGACTACAGAAAAAAAAACAAGATCCATTGCTTGTATCTTTTTTTATGTTATCAGCTACTTGACCTCTTTTTAATGTCAAGATCTCGCCATCAATCTTTCCAAAAGGTTGCTATCAGCGCTGCTAGAGACACACTTATCTGACTTTGTTTGTATTTATCTTCTTCTGTTTGACCAGGCAGGTCATTTTAGAGGCAAACTACTAAATGAGTGTCAAGTTAAAGGCAAACACTTTAAAGGAAGATTTAGACAAAAAACCTGCTATACTCATAAAAGCACTCAGAACCAAAGAGAAATGAGTGCAATTAAT
The DNA here is from genome assembly GCF_016077235.1 of Cyprinodon tularosa. Taxonomy (NCBI): domain Eukaryota; kingdom Metazoa; phylum Chordata; class Actinopteri; order Cyprinodontiformes; family Cyprinodontidae; genus Cyprinodon; species Cyprinodon tularosa. The sequence continues at coordinate 815,300 of NW_024039507.1, read as the reverse complement.
CTAAATAAAATAAAAGGTACGTGAAGGAATACTAATACCCCTCCAAATCTTTTCTATTTAACTCTTTACACCCAAAACATTATATTTAATTGGGATTTGTGTTACAAACCAGCACAAAATAAATAAACATAATAAACAAATAAATAAACAATAAAAATGGTATTACTTCTCTATTTTACTCCAATCCCCTAAAATTAAATCTGGAAGAACAAAAATGAAGTCCATTTGTGTGTAAATTAAAATAAGTCCTTTTTGAATTTTACAATAACCCATTTAAGCAACACACTGTAAAAGAACGAGACCTATTCAGAGAAGACCAGAGACAATGGAAGAACATTGTTCTAAGTCTGTAAAAAACGTCAGAGTTGGACAATCTGACCAGAAACACACAAACCTAGTTCCTCAGTGGAATCGTTGTGATCAAAGCATATATATGCATTAGGATGGCTAAGTCAAAGCCCAAACCTAACTAAAAAATATTGTTTATATTAGATCTGTAACCTAAAACAATCTGTCTTAGCTTAAGCTACTTTACAAAGACATTTTTTTTCATTTTCGGGGGGTACAAGTAGGTAAGGTATAAATATAGAAATGCAAAAGACCTTCCTGCTGTAATGGCAAAAAAAAAATGTCTATATACCAGATATCCATCTAATTCACCACAATACAATATATTGTATTGGTGCAAATAAAAAAGAATATTTAAGCTTGTGGTATTATAGCGATAAAGTGTGAAATAGGTGCAGTGATACTCCAGATCAGGCATCCCCGAAGTCGGTCCTCGAGGCCCACTGTCCTGCAGGTTTTAGAGGTTTCCCTGCTTTAGCGCAGCTGATTTTGATGATTACAGTTGAGCAAAAGTCTGTTAATCAGCTTTCAATTCAAATCAGCTGGGCTGGAGCAAAGAAACCTCTAAAACCTGCAGGACAGCGGCCCTTGATGCCCGATTTTGGAGATGCCTGCTCGAGATCATTGCATCCTCCAAGCCTCTGACTCAAATCCCCAATCAGATCCATGTATTGGCAGCAATTCAATGTTTTATAAACTCTGGCCTAAAGTAATCTATGCTTCATAGAAGCTCTTATCTAAATAAGATTTCTGTCTGACACGACAGTTCAGTCATAGCAAGCATACTTTACTGTACTGCTGTCTCATGAACTCAACCACAGGCATGTTCCTCTTACTCAATGCCTGGAATACCAGAGAGCAAAAAAAAGAATACGATTACAATTAAGAATTTAGCAGAAAATGAAGAGGTGACGATTAGTAAATAGCTCCCTGGCATCTTTGAGTTATGCTGACTAGCTTCTGCTGCACATAACTGAAGAAGAAAGACAACAAATTGAGATATTATTAGCTTTTACTGAGCAACCAATAAGAGAGAAATGGAAAAAACAGGAAAATAAATAATATGTGTAAACCTAATTAATCTATGCTGCTAATGATCATGGGAAAAGGTCATTTCTCTGTGACCCAGTCTAAAAGTAACCGAGGGAGTGCAGGTCACCTGGGTCTCCTAACCCAAGCCATGCCCCCTGTAGCCTGGCATGCAATGTCAGATCACTTTATCACCCTGTGTTTACTATATTAGAGCTGCAGCACAGTAGTTCCGCATGCATTCATACTGCCTGAACCTTTTAACTGTTTATCTGTCACAAAGCTTCCACGTCCTATTGGCATTTTATAGGTAATTCAAAGTTATGATTAACTGAAGTGTAAAGAAACACTCATTCAAAACATTGAAGCAAGATTGTATACATCCAGTTTTAACAAGCTTTACTCTGATGGTTTAGAGGGTAGAATACGGGTTAGATTTTGAAAAATGTAAAAGATTAATAAAGGCCTGTAGGCGTCCTCAGGAGCAGCTGAAGTCAACAGTGATCAAACTGGAACCACCACATTTGGCTGTATGAAGATAACTGCTTTACATTTTTTTTTTTTTTTTTGTCACAGTGACAATTTCATCACGAGCATCACGAGCAAATAAAATAATACCAATGAATTTGTTTGTGATGTAGCTACAATAATCTCTGTTCAATACAGTTTTAGTGCAAAGCAGGCATTTTAGAGACAAATGGTACAACTATTTATACTGTCTGCTTACATATGAGATAAAATCATTGTCCAAATGTTTACAAGCTTATTTAGGTATGATGTTCAGTAGTAAATACATTACTTTTGCAACTGAAAATACATCTGATATAGTAACTTTATTTCCCTCATTATAAGTCTTTAAAGTATTTTTTTCTGAAGATATCTAAAAATAACTTCAGTATTTATTACCATAAGATATACGGCTCGTCAGGAGCTGCCTCCGCCTGTTGTCTTTTCTCACTAAATGCCTCAGCTTGTCTGAGCTTCATACAGATTTCCATTAGTGTCCCTCTCCCTGAGGGAAAGAACAACCCCCACATCATGATGCTGCCACCACCTTGTTTCATGGTAGGGACAGTGCAGTTAGGAGGATGTTAAGTTTTTTTGCAACAGTGTTAGTTAGATAGTTTACGCTCTGTATTGTCTGTGTATAGCACCCATCTCAATGTGTTTGCCATTAAAAACATGGCTTTTTAGTTAACAGTAAATCTCAACAAGATTCTATTACACAATTATGCGACTTTTAAAGAAACCCTTTTTATTAAGGGATTTATTAGAAGAAAAACGTAGGACTTGTTCCTAAACAGTGTCACCATTCTACCCTTTCAACTTTTCTCTCTGTATTGATCCTTCACATAAAATCCAGAGACAAACTTGCTTAGGTTTCAAAACCGTAAACAGAAAAAATATAAAGAAGTTTAAGGGCATGGAAACGTTTACAAGGCACTGCCAGTAATCGCTTTACAGTGCTTTCTGCTGATTCCATGACCGCAAATCAAGGCTACTGCAGATAATATATGATTCAGTTCAGTGATAAATACAATAAAGTAATATTTTCCTTTAGTCTAATACTAAACGTTGGTATAGGTATTGTGTTTCAGTGTAAATTTGCTGCTCTCTCCTGCTTTGTGCAAAACAAACAGCTGTTGTAGTCATTGAATATATAAAATAAGATTTATTCAAGTCTTTTTTTTTTTTTTTTTACATCTTTTTGTGTGCTGGCACAATGAACTCTAAAGGGGCCAACATTTTCTAATTAAGCCAAAGGAAATTAACCAAACATCAACAAATATATAATTATCAAATAAAAAAAATAAAAAAACACAATTTCTTTTTAGAGGTTTCCTCCAAAGAAGCACCAACCAAGACTGATGGTGAGAAAGGATAGTTTGAACAACCTGAGGCTGTAACTTTTATACGACATTACGTCCAGGAGATTAACTTCTCCCTGAGCCATGCTTCGTCCAGCTCACAGAGGATGGTGAAAAGCTTCTATTCAAACTTCCTTTTAAAGAGGACAGCTTTATGAGGAGCACATTGACTTACAATAGGGTAACCAGAGAAGGCTGGATGGGAAGAATAAACATTTCACCTTTTAATGATGTATCACAATAGATGGCAGTAATATGTGTTGACTCTCACACAAACGCTGACAACTTCTGCTTTCGACACGCTCATTACAACCTCTCTCTAGTGGCCGTATTTTACTCCCTCATATCCAGCTTCCCAGTAGTACATCTCATTAACCCTGAATGCTCCCTCGTTTGTTTCCCGTCTTTATCCGAATTCCCTTTCCATGACACTGAATTTCCCTCAGCCATATTTTTTCCAGGCTGCAGGGTTAAAGGATTCTGTGGGAAGAAATGCAACTTAAAAAATGGCCTGGTCTCATTTCGAAGCAGCCCACACATGCAGCCGTCAGACGGGCATTCGTGATCAACTCAAAATGTTAGGGAAGATGACACGCACGTCAACAACAGTTGAATAAACACAGCTGACAATATTAAAGGGAAACATGAAAATGCTCAACATGATATTTATTCCTTTCCAAAAGGAACCTTCGTTTGGACCAATCATCTGTTTTCATATACTAATGAAACCATAACATCCCTATTATCAACATGTGTCTCCTAAAAACATTTAACTATGTTTATTTAGATCCATCTTAGGTCTAAATAAATAAACCATTCTGAAAATACTAACAGACACAAAGAAATCTAAATAATTGAGTATGTAAAAAAAAAAAGGCCTCATACCCACCGTTAACTACGTTGGAGGGTGGGAAATGCCTTGATCCTGTTTCTGCTTTGCATGGCCTCATGTATTCAAATTTAAAGATTTTAAAGAAAAATCTGATTAACTTTGCTGAAAAAATATTAAAAAAATGTGTCTTATTGATACTTTCAACTTAATAATGAACTAAAATCTATAATCAGATCCACACAGGAATGATCTACCATGCATTTTAAAGTTCATTATTAAAATGTTCATTATTAAAATGTTTAGAAAATATATTTTTTCTTATAGCAATAAAGGGGTGCAGTTATTGGAAATGTTGCCTTGCAGTAAAAAGGTCCCGAGTCTGAATCCCAGCCTTGGCTCTGTCTGTAGGGAGCATGTTTTCCATTCAGTAGGTATATCTTTTCTCCAGCGATCCCACCTTCATCCCACAGACGGTTTGGTTAACTCAGAGTCATCCTTAGATAATAGTCTGTTGGCCGTTTTTGGACCAACAACCTTTCTAAGTAGGTTGCTTTTCTACATGAACACGGGGCGAGTGCCTTTACCTTTGACATGCGTGTACAGCATTTACTGATTGAAGCAACATGAACATTCGACAGCCACCATTCAACCACTTTTTGAGACAACGATTGCAGATCTAAAAAAATGCACATTTGTCATTTTGGAATTAATTTTGGTCACTTTTTACAGGAACATCTTCAGAAGATTAAATGTAAAATAATATGTTATTATAATTCAACCAAGTTAGAATTGGAGCAATCTTGAAGGAGAAAATGAAAATACAGTTTGGATTATTTACTCTCAATTTTTTTAGTTAGTCAAAAGAAATGCAGCCTTTTTTGGAAAATGAAAAAGCATTTCTATTAATCCATTCTCATATGGTTTAAATGAAAAAACGTACAGACTTAAAGTACAAAGTCGCATTTTAAATAATAGTTACCGGTAACTAAAAAATATAATTTTTCTGTTACTTCCTACATCTGTGTGCAGAAACAATGGAGACTTATTAAGTTGCTGCTAAGCAGGAAATATTGTCTTGTTTGGGTTAAAATAAAAAAGTAAAAACCCATAATTTTTAAAAAACAAAACACATTAGCAATCACACTGAAACATGATTCATATTTTATATATTGTTAAGCTATAAAAAAAATCCATAAAAATATTTTTTTAACATCCAGGTTTGTTTTCATATCTACTGTGTTATAATTATGTGCTGTCCTAAGACCTTTTAGGTTCTCACATAGATTCCTCTGTATGATCACCATATTTTTTGTTTCTATTTTCCCTGCTTTTTTTTTTTTAGGTTTCTCAGGAAAATATAATCCTAAACAATAAATCTCATGTCCGTTTATATTGTCTATGACATGTATAGTGGATCCATAAATTTTCCTTAAACCTGAACTTCTAATAAAGATGGAACAAACTATAAAAGCTACAGTAAATTATGGAGGTAAAAGGTGGACAAGGTTAGAAATGATAAGAGTCACACACTGAGCAGAATACAATTGCATGATTGGAGCATAACTTTACTCATCAATGCAAAGAGAAAAACGCTACTTTCAAAATGCAGACATGATTTGAGGTGATTATATAAAAACAGCCTGGAGACATTCCCGTCAGCCCGGATCTGTGTGGCAAAGTGCCTGCATTTAAAACTGTTAGCAGGCAGGAGCTGGCTCCAAGCTTCACGAGCGTTTTATAGGTTCCCCTGGGCAGAGCTAAAAGCTGCCTCACCATCTTTTACTGAACCACGGTGATTAGGAGCCCGATGTGGTGACGGCACTGCAGGCACTGGACTGTGATTTACAGTTTGGACTAAATGCATGTTTTCTTTTCACTAAAGCAGCGACACAAGAAGCTGATCACACAAACAGTTCATATAAAAATATGCTACAAGATTTAGAGTAAGGTATTATTTAATCGTTTTATTAAATCCTTAATTTGTATAATACCCCTTGTTGCAGTTTAACAGGCACATTTCAGGTCATTAAAATAATATGTTTCCCTTTCATTTTTTTTTAATAATAAATAACTTTTTTCATTGCTGCCAGAAGTGGAGCCAAGGAGAAGTTGTGAAAATGGAAACGTTTTATAAAAAGTATGAAGTAATTTACAAAACAGAAGAAATAGAGCATCATGTCAACAGACCTGAAATCATTATTAAATATATAAATATATATTGTATTTTATTTGCAGCATAGTAGAAAACAGATAAGGTTTTTAAATTCTGCTTAAAGATAAATTAGTTTTGTATAGCAAACACAAGAGTAGTTTTAAAAAGCATCCAATTTTTTTTGCATTTGCTAAGCCTAATTTACAGAACCAAAAAAATTAACTGAAAAATACTGCAGATGTTGTTTTTTTTCTTTAAGAAAAAAACGGATCTGAGAAGTTTGTCTCTCACTTGTTCCCCTATACTCTGGTACCTCCAGTAAATTCCAGTAAAATAAACTTTTCTTTATATTAATGAATAGAGTCCCCTGATGTGCATCAAACAAACATTAGCTGTCTATTCACTGAAAAAATTCTTGAAAATGTCTTGATAAAATGCATCTATGTAGATAAATGTAAAATAAAAGACATAAAACAGAATCAAAAGATCAAAGAATAGACAGAGATCTGCCTTTCAAGAATCACCTGTTCTCTGTTCTCTTCTAATCTGAAGAAAGAGTAACAGAAATGGACATTTGTGTCTTGTCAGATGTCTTCAACATTTCAAATCAACTATACACTTAACATCAACCATTTCTTTTTTTGCATTATTTTGTTTTAGTTGTTTTGTTAATTGTTTTATTTTGTGGTACTCTAGGAGGATTGTCCTCCTAGACGTACTTCACAAACCCCAGACATACCATAAAAAACCTGAACCATTGACTATTCCTTAGCATTGCACCTGGATAACTTCAGCTCTGCTGCTGCAGCTAGGAAAAAACTACAGCGTCAATTAAGCCCTGTGCATGCAATGATCAAACATTTTAAACTGAATATAGGTGATAAAGTACAGAAAGCGTTTTTCTTCTAAATAAATATTCCTAAATATGTAAAACCCATCATCTGGGATGAGGAGAAGGATTTTAGCTCCATCTGGACCTTGTGGGAAGGGTGTTAAATCATTTCTCTATTCCTGCAACTGACTGTAATACCTTGCAGATGGTATGGCATGTATACCAGCACTGATAATAACTCCTAATAGGAGCAAGAAGGAGAGTAACCAAGAGAAAATTCATGACTCTGTGTGGAGACCAGCATGAAACAACAAATGGTAGAAATTACACAGTTAGCATGGCTCCACAAGTAGAACTAAAGCACCCCTTGTCCGGAGGATCCTGGGGGTGGGGGGTTGGTTTCAGGAGACACATGCGACCCGCCAGAGGGTCAGACACAGGGCTGCGTAATGAATCATTTTCTTGTTGGGAGTTTCTACACCTTCGGCCACGAGAGCCTGAGACATTACTAGAGTGAGAAATTGGCCGTGGTTTAAGATAGTTTTTAAAATTTCATGCCAACATGAGGGGAACATGGAGGTCTGCAGGAATGCAACAGGCAAACTAAGACAAATATTAGGCAGAAGTGGCTGCAGGACACTGTGTAGTTTAGTGTCGTGTGGCTAAATGTACACACTGGAAGTGTCAAAGTTCTTGGGAGCTATCATCTTTCTGTACCTTGCTGGGACCAGCTGACATTGAAGTAGCTGCCAGCTGCCAATGGGTGGTTTGCAACTGGTGTTACAAAGTATTTGATAGCTGTCGAAGTTCGAAGATGGAGCAAACATATGTGCAATGCATGTACACAGTGGAGCTGAGTAGGAGCTCCTCCAAAGTACTTGAATATATTTAAAAAATAGTCCAGTTAAAAATTGACTAAAGCCTTATATGGGATGCAGCAAAGCTAGTTGGAAGGTTTGGCCTCCATGTGCATTGCTCTGTGAGACAAAAAAGCTAGTAAAGCACATTATTCAGTACATATAATCCACATGGAGAAAACAAGGGCAATGACTGGAGATGATGGGGAAAGCTAAGAAGCTATGTAAAGAATTTTTTCTGAGTTTGCCATGTTTCATTTTTGGCCTCAGTAGATGGCCAATCACACTGAGCCTGGTTCTGCTGGAGGTTTCTTCCTGTGAAAAGGGAGTTTTTCCTCTCCACTGTCGCTACAAGCATGCCTAGTGTGAGGGATTGCCTTTGAGTCAATGAGTCGATGCAATCAACTGGTATTTCTTAAATATAAAACTATGAATCAATTTGACTGTATGATCTGCCTGAATTGTCTCTGTAAAGTGCCTTGAGATGACATGTGTCGGTGTTATATAAATATAATTGAGCTGAATAGAACTGAATTTATTGCAACTCCATGCACATTTCCATCGAATCCAATTGGCATTCATATCACTGCCCCCATCATGACGGGACCACTACCATGTTTCTCCATGGGGATGGTGTGTTCTGAATGGTGCAGTTTTCATTTTCCATCCAAGGTATGCTTGTAAACCAAAATGTTTAACCCTAGTGTCTGCAGTCTGCTGTGTTTTGGGGTCTTCTTTCAATGTATACAGAGGTGGACCTTATTTACTTATTGATCAACTTCTGAAGATCATACTTTACTCAAGAATTCAGTTAGGGGTGTTTGAATAAAGGGGCGGCTAACACAAATAAGCAGCACACTTTTAAAACATACACAAAAAAAAAAATTCCCATTTAAATGGGACATTCAATGGCGGCTCTAGACCGATTATCAGATTAACTGTTTTTTCATGGGGGCGTAGAGGGGAAAAGAAACAACATCACAAAAAAAAACAAAAAAGAAACCAACACCTTGATGTTTGTTAAAGTAAACCTGTAAGTAAAAAAAAAAGAAAAAAAAAAAAAAAAACAATGACTAATCAGTTACAGTATGTGTGCCCACACATATCCTCATAAAAACAGATTTAGTTTTGTTTATTCAGTAGAGGGGCCATAACAGGAGCCAGGACCAGTTCTACAGGAACACTGCGCCCGGTTGGCCGTCTAGAACCGTCCATGGCTATTTTATGTTGGTCTAAAAACCCACTAAGACACCTGCTCTTTATTTATGGATATTTTCTACACTGAAAAATATCATGCAACTGTTTTTGGAATTTACTTAATCATATTCAGTTACTCTAACACAATTGTTTTATGTCCTACCCTGCTAATATGCAGTGGTGTCAAAAATACACACATTTGGTACTTAAGTAGAAGTATAGATACTGCAGTTTAAAAACACTCTGGTAAAAGTTGAAGTATCAACTTGACCTCTTTACTCAAGTAAAAGTGAAAAAGTATGTGCTCCAAAAACTACTTAAAGTATAAAAGTATAAAGTAAATAAAAAAAAAAAACAGCCAGATGCCACTATATGAGTTGGAAGCTAAAAAAAGCTCGAAAAAATTATTTGAGATAGGGCCAAGGATGAGGGAGGTCTTGTTGGTCTCCGTCTCCATCTCCCGATACGCTGTCGCCTGTGTCCGACCTTTCAGACATTTCAACATCTTTTTCTAAATCCCACATGGTAGCATGGCATAGACAATTCACGTTTGCAGTTTGAAGAACACCTGCTTGCTTCTGATGATTTCCTTTAACTAACCAATGAGTGTTTGCGTTATATGACTCATCCAATTACACTAATTTTCACTAGGTGAGGATGGCGCCAATGATCTGCATTGGATGGCGCACATGACGGGAAATAAATATCTATGAACATTAAACCGAAGCCAACGTTACTCGAAGCCACAAGTAACGTTTGTTTAAAAAAAAGTAAGGAATAGAAAGTACAGATACATGTGTGAAAATGTAATAAGTAGGAAGAAAAACAAGCAATTGAGTAAAGTATAGATACCTAAAAACGAAGTATTTCACTGAAAAAAATAATGCAACCGCTTTTCCCATTTAGCATCATATTTAGTTACTTTAACACAATTGTTTCACATCCTACCCTGCTAACATGAAACAATTGTGTTAAAGTAAATTAATAGAATAGAATTCAACTTTATTGTCATTCCACTGTCACAAGTACAGAGCAACTAAATTAATTCTCTGCATTTAACCCATCCCCTTGGGAAGCAGTGGGCTGCCCTCGTGCGGTGCCCGGGGATCGGTGTGGGGTTAAGGGTCTTGCTCAGGGACCCAGAGTGGGAGTCTGTGGGAGATCAAACTCACAACATCAGGATAAAGCCCTATGCCCTAACCACTAGGCCGCCACTCCCCAGATATGATTAAGTAAATGCCAAAAGCGGTTGCATTATTTTTTTCAGTGTTGACACCTCTGTTAATATGAAAAAATTGTGTTTAAGTAACTAAATATGATTAAGTAAATGCCAAAAATTGTTGCATTATTTATTTCCGTGTATAGTGGTGTAAATGGATGTAAGTGAACAGAAGAGATAAACACACAGACAATGAAGATAACTTTAGATGCTCTGCATTTCTCCTAAAAATGAACGAACTCTGGATCAGATGATACTGAAAGCTGTAACGTTTCTTGCGAGGAACAGGTCCTGCAGGGTAGGATTTAACACCAGGCTGGAATTTCTGCAAGGTGAGTTGTTTGTTGGCTTTCAGTCAGCGCAGGAGTGCGCCTTGCCTTGCCTTGCCCCTCCCATCCCTCCGCTCCAACTCTCTCCAATAAAGCTCTTTTTGTCCAGGGGAGTCGGCACTTGAGCGCATTCCTTGACGTGGAGGCTGGTATACCTCTCTCTCTCTGACCGTTTGATGAGCTCTTTGCTTTGGTTAAAAATCACCCATAGAGAGGAAAGAAAATACTTTTAAACCTTTAGATTTGTTTTTGGATCTTGATCCGGAAAACTACCCTGTTTGGAGTTAAATTGATCACTTTGGATACGGACACATGCGCAACGGCGCTCATACAACTTCAGCTCGGCAAAGTTACGGGTAAGAACATCCGGCAACTAATAACACAACATAGATAGATAATATTGTCAAGCCTTTAAATATATTGGGAATAGACCAGTAGACGCGTAATTTAGGAGTCTGTAAAATAGTATATTTAACAAACAAACCGAGATTAAATATAAAAGCTCATTAGAGTTTTGTGCACTTTAATGCAAACGCATCTAAGCGTGTCATGTTATTGTCATTTTTGGATCCCATGCAGGTAAAATAAGTGAGTAAACAAGCATTATTGTGATGATAAAAGCGCCGCGTTTAGCGCACGTGCGTAAAGTCACAAATTCAGCAAATACATGGGCGCGCGCCTCATCTTACAGGGATGATACGTTTGTAGGGGATCCGGTTGCGTCTAATGCCTGAGGTCAATAAAGAGTGAGAGAAGAAAAAGCGTGATGTTGGTGCCCGGTGCGCTGAGGCAGCCGTAATGAGGCGGGCTGGCGTTGGACCACAGGACGCCGCGCAGCACGCAGGGACAGAGCCTAGAGTCTGGACCGCACCGAGCCCTGCTCACCGCAGAGGACAGCTGTTTTTGGAGCATGCAGCAGAGAGCGTCCCACTGACAGGGGAAGTTCAACAGCACAAAATGCATGATTTACATGCAGGGTCAAAAGTGTTGGGAGCTGTGGAGCTATTAGTGGCAGAGGCGAGCAAAGGCTATATGAGACCCTAACTCTGCAGGACCCCTTTTATACAGGGTTTATACAGGAATGAATAACTTAAATTTAATGCTTTTTAATGCTCTTAGAAATAATTTTAATGCCACCAACAGGTATCCATTGACAGGCTGCAACCAGGTCTTGAATTCCTCATTTTCCAGCCACTTTTGTTGAAATTTGCTTTTTTCCCCCTATTCTCTAGCTTTTTCTCCAATTCAAGCTTCTTTTCTGAACATACAGCTTTGTGATCAAACGGAAGCAGTTCCATGCAAATATATTGTGATATAATATGTCTGAAGAAATTGTTTTTATAAACTTTTTTTTTAATAAAGCATTTTGAATGCCACAAGAAACACATTTAATGCCAATTAAGGCCTTAATTTAAACAATAATAATGACTTTAAATGATTTTTAATGACCCGCGGAAACCCTATATGCTTCTTGCTGATCTTCTTTTGGATTCTACTGTTAACCTGCAAGCCAACAATAAACAAAACTACCTAAACAACATATTAGGTTATTCATTAAGGATGAAGTGCCCATAGGCTGGGTTTATTTTGTGGTTTTAAGTGTAATTTCATTTCTAGAAAGCCTTTATTATATGGAAACCTCTATGATCCCACTTTGCTCTGTAAGTCAATAATGAACTACACAACTTTAAATGTTAGGTAATAGCGTTATTAAAATAAATATGAAAATATTTTTCATATTTTTAATGCTGCAGTTAATCTGACTGTAGCCAGAATGTAAACATGAATCTGCAACAAGCTGTTTGTACGACAACTAGAAACTAAAATCATTAACATGAAAACCAGATGTTTAGCCAGGAGCTAAAATAAAAGATTTTTATAAGGATTTAATGAGGACTGATTCAGAGATGTAACCACATTTCTGTCATTTATCTATCAACATATTGTTACTTTGATTTTATAATAAATAAACTGGCTTAAACAAAAGGAGCAGGTTGAATAAAAATCAACTTCTACGTTTTGTTTGAACCCCAAGTAGCCACAAAGTTTGATTCAAAGAATAGCATTGATTCAATTTCCCTCTCTTAAGGGTATTATTAGACTATTGCATAATAATAGACACTATTCAAAGCACGTGTTGCAAGAAATTAAACCTTTCAGACAAGTTTTAGTTACAAGGGATGCATTATGCCAATTTGCAAGATTAAAGATGTCCCATCAACTGCTGCTACCAGTAATGCTATGATTCGATTATGTAATAACTTCATAACCCCCAAGTATGCACAACTTGCTGCCAAACAGTATGATGCATTTGACTTTTAGCTGAAAGCAGGCAAGAAAAAAGGTAAACAGAAATAAGACAACATGTCAGCATCCTATGGCAAGCGTGCGGCAGAGCTACGAGCGAAGGGGTCAAATTCCTGAAAGATTAAATCTCTGGGTGACCTTCTCCGGGTTTAAAGAAACATCCAATAAAGCGGCGTGACTCGACATGTTTGAAGAAATCTCTGTTACGGAAAGTAAAGATACATGTAACAGTGTTTCCTGCTCCTTTTCTGTATAATGTTGCCAGTATAAAGATGCACTGATCAAACCTGGCTTGCTGGAAGCATGACATCCAAAAGAACAACAGGGAAGGCTGATTTCTTCATCTTAGGGAGAACAAACCTCTTCTTTTTTTACATTGAGACACAGAGAACCGCCTCCATTCTGCTAGGGGCAAACAAACCCCAGCATAACTACTCCAATAACCCCCTATTAACTCATCACCGGTGCTCTGCTTGTTTCATTGCCCAGTACTACATCGCAGGCCATCATTATGTTGTAAAATAAGCTCCTCTGTCATTGACAGTATGTAATGGTTGCAATCTGTTAATATATTAAGCTACCAGTCATAGCAGAGCAGCCACAGGAGGCCAATTACCCCCCACCCCCCTCACTAATGTGTGGAAATTTGAGGCTGCAGATGGTGACACAATGGTAAAGGAGAGCACTGCTGGGCACTTTCTGATGCTGTAAATAACACAGATGTGTGCCTGAACAGTTATATGAAGTCAGTATTCTCAGACTGTTGCGTTTGCTGACACTCAGATCAATCAGTGGAAAGACATGGAGATCTCAGAGGGAGAGAAAAATAACAGATAACAGCTACTTCTGTATCCATTTAGCAAGGAATTCAACATTTAGATGCTCCTTTGTCAAAATATTAACACCACATTTGTGTGTTGGTGCGAGCATGAAGGAGAGGGCATGCTTTGTGCACAACGAACGTGTTATTTTAGCCGTATCTGTGTGTGGCCGCTAAGCAGGAGGAGGAGGACAGGGTTTCTGTCATAAACTTAGAGTCAAACAATTAAGCACAGACCCGCCTTTCATGCAGTATGTTACAGGGATGTTGAAACCACACCACCAGCGCTCGGTCCAGTTGGCAACACTGTGCCAGTGGGAGCTTTAATCTTCTTTTTTTTTTCTTTTTTTAACAAATCAAGGCTGGCATTTCTTTATCTGTGGCAAAGAGCTTTGGAGGGAAAGAGCGCTGATGTCTAAATTTGCTGTGGACCACAATCATAGCGTTTCATTTGTTGCTTTTAAATGTGAACTAAAAGCAGGGTTCCTGTGCAGGCTGGAAAAGTTTACAATTTTCCATTTCTGGGAAAATAGGGAAGAAAAAAGCTTCCAGGATCGATCCGATCAATCCATCAGTTTCCTAACTAATAAAATATTCTGCCACCAAGTTTAAAAGATGTATTTTTATACAGATAAAAGTGGTCTGAGAACTATAAGTTATGAATGCTATGTTTCACAAGATAAATATGTATCTGTTGCCTTTCTCCTCTCTCCAAATGTCCAGACGTTTCAGGGCTCAGTTTTACCCCCAATTAGAGTGAGTGCCCAAAGCCTTCGACCCTCAATATCAGAGGGATTAGAGGGTTAAAAGTCAGGTGCTGAGGCGAGGGGGCCTGGGGAAAGGAGAAGAGCAGGGTGCATTCTCTGAAAGCCCAGAGAGGGAAGTCAAAAGGGTGGAAACATGGAAAAAAAAAAGTCTCAATTAGCAAGAAGGAAACTCTAGAAGAACAAATCCTTGTTATGTCAAAACCTGAAATATAATTGTTCATCTCCTTTCAGAGGTGCCACAGCAGGAGGGGTGTTGTCACAGTCAAACTTCAACTTATAAGAGGCATCTTTAGCAAAACCCCCAAGCTTCAAAGGCCTCAGCCTTTAACATCAATGCTGAACCAGCGGTATGTGGAGGCAAACCCTAGCCCGTACGCCTGCCAAGCTAAATTGAAGAAGAGCTCGCCGATGCAGCCAAATGATGCGTTCAGAAGAACCACTTCAAAACCCTCGCATAAATATACACACGCATGAAGGGATCAAAGCGTTTCAGAGTGGCCCGGTTTGAGCCCAAAACCCCCAAATAACGGCTGCCCTCCACATATACTGTCCTACACTGCCAAACACGAGCATGTTGAAGCAACCTTATAACAAGTTTGTAAAATCCAACCTGTATTGAAGCTCCTATCTACATTGTGAATCTTCAGAACTAAGCTGGAAAATCTATAAAAATGCCCCCCCTATACGAGTAAACAAATTCCTGAGGACTGAGGGAAAAACGAGGAGCAGGATAAGGATGTTCATAAAGAAAGACACCACAAATTGCTGCATTTCAGTTGGTTTGTTACATAAAAAAAGGGAAAAAATGACTCTTAATCTAAGGTTGTAATTACTTCTGGCCTGTGCTGTAATTAGGAGATGAGCCATGAACTAGATGTAACTGGGCAAAAAGAAAGCAAGGACACACAAACACACAGCTACAGTGCCCAGTGCAGTAACTGGCATCACTGGGAGAGATGTGTAAAACCTCTGAAATAAATGCATCATTTAACACATTTTTACCCAAGAAATGAATTTATTAAATCAGAGGAATATGAAAGAAAACAAAGTTAAGACAAAATGTTTTAAACAAAACAAAACCAGGAGATGAGCAGTTTTAGCAATTAGGTCTTTTTTTTTATCAATATCCTGCTAAAAAAATACCCCAAAAACCTCAGCTTTGGTGAGGTTTGCTAACAAATTTCACAGGATCCTTAGGAGAGAGATAGGCCCATAGCATCATTGAACCACCGCTGTTCTTTAAAGGGGTTTGTAATTACATATCAATCTGTTTTACAGCAAAACCTGCTGATCTTTTCTGCAGTCTCTTCTGACTAAATTCCAGGTAGATATTAGAAAACCTCACATCCATGTTTGTTTCTGATTGGCATGCAGTTGCATCATATGGTTCCAAAAAAGATCCAGTGACCCTAACAGGACTTCTGTTAACTGCAGAAAAGATTGGAAAGCAATCATTTCCCTGTATAGCAACTAAAAAAACATGACTAGAAGAAAACAGAAGCCAGCTTTCTTTCTTAGTTGGTGTCTAAGACCTTTAAAAATCACAGAAGATGGACTCATTCTAACCCACCTCCATAGGAGTTTATCTAACGCACAGGCCAACACGTTCTCACGGACAGAGCTGCTTTCCTTCCCCCAAGCGGCCGACCTTTTTGTTCTCTGCCTCACTTTTTTCGTAACATCTATTTCAGTCACATCCAGGGTGACACAGATAGCACTGCTATGTGGTGCCACCCTCAGAGTTAGAGCGCTGGATGCAGGCAGAAAGCGGGAATCTGTGCCTGTATCTGAACGGCAGCATAGACCGGACAGAGTCCCTGTCACTTAACGCTGCAGTCGGCAAGAAAGCGCCACAAGTTGCAACTTGTGCCTGGTGGGAAGTCGAGTGGAAAGAAGCCTCACAACTTCAAACGTCTTAAGCAAAACAAACAACTGTGTTTATGATTAGTTGATCTTGATCCTGGGCTGCTTCGGCTGCATGCAGCTATCAGTGAAAACAGTGTTACAGCTGTTTCAGAGGCCTGATCAGAAAGAAGGACTGCACCTTTTCTGGCCTTGAGTTCCACTTTGAAAGCTAAATATTTACCTTTCAGTCAAGGAATTGTGTGAGAGGCAGTCACCTCAAAGATCTAACAACGGCAGGGTCAGTGCACACGGCTCTTCTGATTTAGCAGCTACTCGTACAAATTATTTACTCACATAAGCGTGCATCGATGCCTTTACCGGTGAAGACATATGTATGCAAAAAGTATACATAAAAGCCTAAAAGTCTGTGTAGGGCTGTAAAACACTACTGTTCTAGGATAAAGATGTAAAGCAGAGTGTATCAAAGCAAACGTGTCACGGAACAGGTCAGTTTCACATGTAAACACAATGAAGGAAGTCATGCAAGTTGATATGCTCAGTGTTTAAAGATTGAATTCAAGTTTGTAGCTTTTTAATAAAAAAAAAAGTAACTCAGCGTGTCATTGCACTTGATGTTTATAATGACCATCACAAATACAGTAAAATCACTATAAACATCACCTATCTGGCTGCACTCTATTGGAAGAGTAGAGGAACATTTTTAAAGGCAAGTTAACATACCTGAAAAAAAAAAGAAAATAGATGTAAATCACAGTGAAATTGGCAGTTAAAACTTGTTTTGCTACTTTGCTAAAAAAAAAAAACTCAACAGGGCACACTGTATGAGGGCATGGAGTTTGAGTAACACGTACAGATAATGGGTTGAGGAAGCTAAGACAAGGAGCTGACAGAGTGGAGAGGCGGGCGGTCGGCCTGCATTCTTGCCACTCTCCCCGCGCTCCGTCATTCTGTTGTGTTGCTACACAGCCGGCTGGCCGGCTTAGCATGCTCCTGCACACAGCTGGAATCTAACCAATTAACAGACAAAAAACAAAAACTTCCTGTTACACTTCTAGGGTATCCACAGTGCATGGCAGATTAGCTGGGTTCCAGCTAAATAGAGCAGGTTAAACACGCTAAAGGTGATTTGATTAACATATCCTATTGTTTTCCAGGTGGAAAAAATTAATCAACTGAAGAAAAAAAGGAGGGGAGCAGAGATAGAGGAGGAAGCATCGTGACTGGGTAAGTCAGTCTGGCAGCTTTACTATAAAAGTGTCCATTTAAATAAGAGGGAGCCAGCTGCTGTAATGCAAATACAGGCTTAAGAACAGAAACACTATGTTATTACAAAAAACAAAAAAAGAAGAAGCTTAGTAACATTTCGGACGCAGTAATATTAATAGGGTGCTTTGAATATTTCAATCCCAACAAGACGCTGTCGGTGGTCTTTGGTGTGTTAACTTTAACACCCTGCTTCCTCCAGAGGCCTTTCACTCTGAGGCTGTTAACAAAGACTGGCAGGAGAACAAGAGCAGCTCTCTTACCAAGCACACAGTTTTTCAGTGACTCAAGGGAGCCGTGTAGGAAACTTCTGGCCTTTTGTTTCTTTCACGACTTTTATCAATCGTTGCAGACAAAGCTTCATTACCTCTAAACACTGACAATATATCCATTCCTGCTTCTAGTTTCACTATTTCATACTCATGTATTTAAGCCATTAAATTGTGTTTATCTTTAGTTGTTGATAAAGTTATGAATATAAATTTATACACCAACATGATGGATAAAGACCCTGATAAGGATCAGTTTAATGTTTAATATAGCCACTATTTATTAGGTACACAGTGACTAATAGTCATTAAGAAACGCCCCAAAGTCAGATGACCTAATTTCTTACCAATAAAATCCAGTACCTATGACCAAACTATAATGGTATGAAATAATGTGGTCTGATGAAACTAATAAAAAGTTTGGAGCATGATTTATCTCATCAACAGCAAAGTTTAGTTTGTGCGTGTGGTTAAAACACCTTTAAAGGTATAGTGGAAGATTTTCGTGATTTTTTTTTAAAAGACCTGCTTTTTTCACTTAAAAAAATAGCACATTCACAACCCTGTACCCGCTCCTGAGAGGGAACACCTATTAAACGAGAGCATGCAGGAGCCCATTTCTCCTCATGCATGCTCTGTTTTAAAAGTTGCTGTTCTTATAACTCTTACAAGCTTACTGTGTCTAAACTTCCGCCCCAACCCATAAATCCCTCAATCATTATATAGAGCGGGAACTATACAGTGGACTTCATAGTGAACTCAGTTAACTGATCGTTCAGACAGATCACTGCTTTTTGCTCACCGTTGGTCACGTAACTCCTCCTCAACCATGCGGTGCCTGGATCTGCCTCTTCTGAGGCCTTTCTTTTTCTTCTAATAGTTTGTAGACACTTTTTTTTTCTTATGACCCTCTGCCATTTTGAAATAACCACAGTGAGAAAGGTGAGCTTCAATGACTGTCTGAAACCGTAGCTCACCAAATATATACGCCTGAAAGTGCGCAGAAAAAGATAGCTAACGGGACGAGCATGTAGGACGGCCTAACATAAACCTATCACCAGAATGATTGGCAATTAGGAGGGCCACTTATTTAGATGATCCACCCGGAAAAAAAAGATCGTCCGCTATACCTTTAAGCTTTACCTAAAAACATTACTGGTGAATGAATTAATTCAGAAGTGATTACAGGGTTCAAGCATACTTTTAATTTAATCAACGTTAATGACGCATCCACCTGGGAGTTGGTAGTTGAAGTGTGTTTTTCAATCTCATTGGACGGTCCCAGTAATTGGATGTCGGTACCAGACTAACGCTCTGTTCACCATACAAACCTTTTCCTGACCTTTCACCCTCCGCCCTGCCTCGGTACTGTTCCCACCGCCAATGAGCTGTGACAGGGACTGTGTGGGCTTGTAAAGACAAATCCACATGACCACAGTCTCCCTCAGCCTCTGGATGCACATCACTGCTCTTGCTTATTGCCTCTTTAGCTCCTCATCGTCCCCCACCTCCTCCTGTGTAATACCTGTCACTCGCAGGAAAAAAAGGAAGAGGACGGAGGAGCGACATATTGATTTCTTGCTTTAAACCCTCAAATTCCACATACTTATTCTTCATCTTGCTGTAAATTATTTCCAAATAGCAAATGCCTCGGTTTCAACACTCAGCCATATTCTGCCTTTGTTGGTTTATCATCAAAAGCGAGCAGTGAATTACAGCACGTGTCGACAACCCCGCACATCTTTTACTCATCTTTTACCAGATGCACGCCTGTATTTCTGCATGCATCTGCAGCAATTTCACAACATGAGAGAGTATGGCAGAGTTACAGTTTGTTTTTTTTTAATCAAAGCCGTCCCACTCCGGGAGAACTAGGGTCTAATTAATGAGTTAATGAAGTTACTATCTTAACCTGGAGGCAAACATTTAAGAGCAAATAAGGGTGTTCCAAGATACCACAACCCTTTGACATCAGAGAACAGAGCCTGATCACACGTGTGTGAGCAAACACTTCAGAGTACATGCTGCTTTGTGTTTTTAACTCAGGAATCTGCTTCGATAACCTAAAGAGATGCATAAAGAGATGTGTTGATTTAGAGCAAACAAACTGCTCCTTCTGTCGACAAAAGCTACTATGTGATTCCCAACAAAGCAATCCTTTGTATAATCTGTTAGAAAGTTCAATAAATATGTCATATGTACTTGGGGGACAGATCTGGGTCATGAACCACACAAAGTGTCCCTGTGTTTTGTACTTTCCTTCTGCCTTTAATTGAAGATATTCATTATTCGTCTACCTAAAATACAGTGATAGATTATTTGAAAATGCTGTCTTTATGCATTAAAATTAGTGTTAGTACCTTTTCTTCTTTGTGCTTGATTAGTAAAATAAGTTCAGAGCTGCTGAGGATCCCATCTGCAGGCGAATATGATTATAAACCATCTCTTAAATTGTTAGGTGTTATTTGGATTTACTATCGGGGAGGAGCATTTTTTGATTCATAAACAAATTCGAAAGGTTTGGCTTCGAATCTGACCCACAGTGTCCCTTAAAATACGGAAAAGATGTTTGTCTGGGTATTGAGTGGGAAGGAAACTCTGTACCGCCTGACTGCTGCCTTTTCAAGCCAACCTCCCCCAGTGCAGGAGCAGCACCAAGGCAGGCAACAGTTTCACAATAGATTCCTTTGTGACACTGTAATCAGCAGCAATGATCTCTAGTTCACATTTATCCTGTGTGTATTGCACATGTCTAGTTTATTTTCTCCTTTCTTAAAGGGGGACAGGATAACAAAAATCTAGAACAGTGGATATTTTGAGCCGGAAAACCATCCTGGAGTAGGTAAAACACCTACCAGTAGTTTAACTAAGCATATTTAATGTTTTTGTCATTGGCAATTTAAAGGCGTTAGAACACCAGCTGACAAATCCAAATCCCTAAAGGTCTTAACTTAAATATCATCTATTTTCAAAGATTGTTTGTAAAAACTTGAGAAGTTGCTCCAAATCTGAAAAACTAAAAATCTTGCTTAAATATCCACAAAAATGTCTGTTTATTTAATTTTCTTGCATCATGCTGAGCAGCATATTTATTTGGGATTTTTTTGGACAAACTAAGACAAAGTGGAGAAATTGTAAAAGGTTAAAAAAATTATGAATGTTTTTGAAATAAAAGGCTCACAGAGCACGGCTGTATGATAGCTCTACCAGCTCTGGACCTCTTGACTAAAACTCTTCTTATAAAAACAACTTTTTAGTCAAATTGTATTCTATTAACTGAAATATTCAAGTGCTTTCTCAAATGATCAATTGGATTTAGGTCTGGGCTTTGAGCTATTCTAATTTTAGTCTCATCTGTCCAGACTAGAGTACCTTATTCATCATGATTGGAGAGTCTCCAGAATGGGAAAAAAAATGACTTTATATGTATTTCTTTTTACAAAAATGTCTTTTGTGAGCTGTTCAGAGGTTTGAGTGTAGTTTGAAAAGCCTACACTTCCGCACAGTTCGGCACAACGTTCCTCCTGACTCGTCTGCCATTTTCATGGATCTTCACAAAGATTCTTTAATAATGTTCTCCAACATTAGAGAGCAATTTCAGAGAACATTTATGAAGAGGTTATATTAAAAACCGAAGTGGCTTTATTTAAGGGTGTCAGGATAGAGGAGGATGAATGTAAACACGTCCCCCACTTTCCAGATTTAAATTTTCTTTAGACATTTTTTGAAGTATGTATCCCTTCTATTCGCAATTGTGTCTTTTATTGATGTTTGTGGGTAAAGCAATGTTTTGCTCCAAACAGATGCAAGCTTGCAGGTTCTCCCCATGTCTGAAAAGGCTGATATACATTCTCTGAACTGCTCAAATTTACCGATAACCATCAAACTAGCCTTGGGCTCTCAAGAAGCTAATGGACACTTTGAACCCCTGCAGGGTAGATGTGGCAGGTGGAGGAAACCTGGCTTCATCGGATTCCAGTCATAGTCTCATCATGAACAAACCCGATACCAAGAAGTTTTAAAGAGAGGTTACGAGGTGAGGATTTTGAAAAGCACAAACTCAGATATTTATGTGCTTCTGAAGAAGATTAACTCAATTTGTATTTCTTTGAAACCGAAAGACAAAAACAAAACACATTTTTAATAACTGAAGAATATGACTCAGACATGTGGACAGACAGGGAAAGATGCAAACAGACAATTCTCCTCAGTGAGTTAGTGTGACATTGTTTGTTTAAGAATAATAGCCTGGCTGCCAGTCGTTCGCTCTCTCTAAACCGGCACGCAGTAGGCCAGTCTGAGTCACACCTCCTTGGACTGCCTACTGAACCCTTATATGCTGATTTTACAACAGAGGGGGGGCACACTATCAAGCTACTCAAAGGAAAGTAACCAAATCCTCATTTCTTAAATAGAAATGTATAGATTACTGTCGGTCTGCGATTTACCAAAGAATGTGCATTGAGGAATTCATACAGAAACTCAGTAATATGTAAACACCCAGATTTAGAAGTATGCATGGCGTGCAACGTCAGGTAGATAAGCATCATAATGGCCAGGAGTCAAACGAGCATTCTGGCTATAACACAGATGGAATGAATGTCACTCAGGAAGGCAGACTGTCGGCATGAGAATGTAACTGTAGGCTTGTGGCGGACTGAACAAACTGGTCCATCCAGCTTCTTCAGACTTTAAAAAAACAAACAAAAAACACAAAGAATGTCCTTCTTAAGTAAAGTTCTTTCTAATGTGACGTGAAGCTAAAATCGATCCGACCTGGCTGCTGGCGGCCCTGCTTGCGTCATATGTCTGTACCAGTGTGGCTGAGCCCTCTGGATAATGCGGACAAAAAGAACAATAAAGTTTGGATTGTGACCGGAGGCATGGATAATAACAGAATGGAAATGAAAGGACAAGGCCAATGCCTGGAAAGGGTCCAGCTTCGTCACAACCAGCCTTTGCATAAACTGTTTCCTAGTGATGTGAAGCCTTTGGCCTGAGCGGCCTGCGACCTCTGCAGTGTTGTGGTTCTGTTGTTGTGTCTGACAGCCAAGGATGAGTAAGAGACGAGAGGCACAAGACAAACAAAAGGCTGCGGGTGTAAAACACCACTTTGAGAAAACGGATCAAAGGACAGGTTGTCAGTGGAACGCTGCAACCCTGTGTTCTCTGTGTAACTTGAGCACCTTGAGGTAAAGGTCCTCTGCAGATGTGCACATCCCTAAACCAAAAGAAACGACAGAGAGCTACTGTTTTTAGAGGGTCAGAGGGCAGCAGACGTCGACGAAAGACTTGTATCATGGTTGGAATGAAACAAGTGGTCAGTATGTCTAGCCTCTGCTACAGTGTGTGTTTATTTAAAAGCAAGAATCACAACTAGCATCTACTAAAGCATCTGTCATATCCGTTAGCAATGAAACAAAAGGAAATTATGCACATTTCCTTTTGGAACTCAAACAAGCTGACCTCTGCGCTCTGAGGCTCAGAGGAGGCAGACACAACCCACATGTGCTCTCTTGGAGACGAGACTCTGCCACCAACTCCTCTGGGTTCCTCCCCTGTCTCTCTGGCCCAGGTCTTATAATTTAGTCAGACACACTCCGGAGGGTTTTGGGTTTCATGTCTACCCTGAAGGAGCAGAGAAAAAGCACCTGTTGAGATTGGACTCAGGTGGATGATTGAAATTGGAGCTGGGTGTGTCGCTTTCCAATAGAGGATGTTAACTGCATGCCGTGGCCCAAAGTTACAACAGAAGACGCTGAATAGAGGGAAGAAGTGGAAACACTAATCTGGGCCTAACCTCTGACCCTTAGGAGGTGCTCGTCTCTCTTGCTTGTGGGCCTTGTTGTCCTTTGAACTGATGCTATCTGGCTTTTGAATGACTTTCCTCTTTCAGGTCTTTTTTTTTATTTTAATTACTCACTGGTATGAAAAATATCAAACTTGGAGGTAGCATCAGCTCTTGCATATTACAGCAAAAACACATATTTCTTGTTAGTTTTACCCTGAACCTACCCTCACATTAACCCCTGCACTTGTATATTATGCTTTCAAGTCCTCCAGCTGTATGTTCTAATGGTATTGCTTCACACTGTTCTTAAAACAGGCCCAAGTCATAAATCTAAAGATGAAACAGGCTTTCCTTTAAACTAATAGCAAGCTTTTCTAACACAAATGGATATTGAAAAGAAAATCAATATAGGGAAAAGAAGCAATAAGAGATCAAAAGGACTTTGCAAAAGTATTAATACCTTTAACTTTTAAATATTATGTTACAACCCCCAAAATATCATTGTTCCTTTTTGGTCTAGTTGGATAATGCTTCAAGAGGATAACTCTTTATGGAAGTATCTTAAGCAAAAGTGCAAAAATAAGTGTGTAGACCTGTCTAAGCGCCTTTTGGTGCTAACCATATGAGCAACCCTATAAAATCACCCTAATGTACACAGGATATGCTGCAACTCAGGCCCCTTTCTTGTGGTTAGACTGAAATCTTCTGGAAGCAGTGTTTGTGCTGCACTGGGAAGTCGATAGTCCCAGTGTGAGGACATATATGTGGAGACCTCTTTTTGCTTTTTGGATGACTGCAGTCTGGTTGTCTTTATAAGCATAAAAATAGCAGCCAACAGCTGTCATATGAAAGCTAATACCGTAAATTCTCTAATATTGGCCTGTATTCCAATAGCGGCCGAGACTCTAACATTGGCCGGTCTCGCTGTCAGAGGAGGTAAATAATGGCCGGTCTCTAATACAGGCCGGGGCTATAAACGTTTTTTCTGGGCATACCTCAACATTATACTTGTGGTAGTAAGTAACATACAAGTACCACAGCCCTGCGCTGCTGGACGACAGGCCCTGACTGCTGCCCGTCTGCGCGAGGAAGAGAACAGACACGCAGCAGAACAGGAGGAGCGCGAGTGATGAGGAGATTAAAGGGAGAGATGAAGAGGAGGAGAAAAATTGAGGAGGAGAATTAAACAGAATTGGAGGATTTTTTTTTTTTTTTTTACTTCAAACCAAGCGAGACATGATAACTGTACTTTTTCAATAAATGAACCTAGTGTTCTATAGGTTCAAATAGACACAAAATCTCATTTTTATTCATTCCACTGGTAGTCTGTTTTGCTCAAATAGCAATAGAGGCCTGTCTCTAATTCTGGCCTCTATCCAATAAAGGCCTGGACCGCGATGCACTTGAGTGAAATAAAGGCCCGGGCCTATATTAGAGAATTTACGGTATTCTTTTTTAGTTTTAGTTATTATGACCATCTTTTCTTTTGGAAGGGTAAAGTAATCTGACAGTCTAACAGGTACAACTAGAAATAAAGGACTACATAAGAGACACATCAGTCCATGCCAGAAAATATTACATCCCCATGCAGCATCACTCTTACAGTAACATGACATTATTTCATGTATATCTATGCTGCATGTGTCTGTTCTCTCTTTTCCCTCATGTTGCTTCTTAAGTGATCTCTTTCATACTCAGATATTCTCGCTTCACCTTTTCAGTTCTTCGTCGACCCTTTTGTCATGTTGATGGATTCCTCGGCTTGATTGTGGATAACTGAATCCAGCTGGTGGCTAAGGCGTTGCTGGTGGTGGAAGGGGATTAGGACGCTGTAGATCATGCAGCTAATGCACATACCATAAGCTGTTTTTTCCCCTCAGAAGATAAGGTCACTGAAATAAAAAGCCT
Source organism: Cyprinodon tularosa (assembly GCF_016077235.1). Lineage (NCBI taxonomy): Eukaryota > Metazoa > Chordata > Actinopteri > Cyprinodontiformes > Cyprinodontidae > Cyprinodon > Cyprinodon tularosa. Next base: position 789,646 of record NW_024039507.1, on the reverse strand, counting down.
CCTCAATGGAAGTATCTCTTCTGCTGTGGGCAGTCTTATCCAGAACTGTCAGCCTGCATCAGTCGCTCGTTTCTTTACTGGTCCAACTTGTCCACACATTGTCGTTAGCCTTCAGCCCTGAAGACAGGGACTCTTGACCCCACGGGCTGCAGGGATTTAATTGCTGAAGCCCACTTCAGCATTCTGAAGTTGGACCTTATTCAGGTTGGGATCCTGCTGACAGAAACCTTCTCTTATCTCTTCTGGGTAATAAAAGCTCTATGGGAGAGGGATTATTCCTTATGCCTCTTCATATTGCTTCTCTCTTTCTGAAGTGCTGAACATGTTTGTCACTTTGTGTGCCACAAATATGTTTACATGCACCCTCCTATTGAGTTTTTGGCTTATTCTCTGGCTCTTCTTTGCTTCTTGTGTTCATCAGCCAAAAATGTTTATACTTTTATAGCCAAACAATGTCAGATTCATGCACAGATTTTAAAAGATCTGCTATGAATCCAACCCTTTGTTTATAAATCCCAAAAAGCTTTCTTCAAATCTTTGAAAGCCAACGACAGAGCCAAGATCACTTTTTCTAACTCCGTCGCTGCCTGCCTCAGGAATGTTTCAAGTGCACAGGGGAGAGAAAAGGAAATTACCAAGGAGGAGGACGGCAAATCAGGAGGGGGGCATTCCTCCACAACGTCCAGGATTACAACTTGTTTCTCTACTATCTCTCGCTGCTCCTCCACTCACAGCAATCACTCACCGTAGCAGTGATGCCCCAGCTGCAGTTTATCTTAGCCAGGGATCTGTGCGAGCCTGTTGCAGCCAAGGAGAAAAGACAACAGCAGAATCTAACCTTTCAAGTTCGTTTTATCTGAGATGGGGCTGAATCCCTCAGCCACAGTTTCTCCTCCACTGGGTTTTATCAGATGGGCCTAGCCCAGTTTTAGAGTGAGACGTGCTCAAATAACACTCTATACCCCCGAATAGAAGTTACTATAGAAGTACTGCAATAGATTTTTCCAAGAAGAACATATACAGTTTTATTTTAATAATACTCCTGCTTTTCCAAAGCTGCATGCTATTGCTTTGTGTTCAGACTCTAAACACTGTAATTGTTATCGTTTCAGATCTTTACACTTTATCTTTTACATATTCAATTGGCCTTTCAGTGTTTCAGAACCATGCGGCATCATGGAGGCTTCTAAACTCAGTCTGTCCGACATGCAAGACTTTGACTCGGTTTTTGTGTGGTTAAAAAATATGTCGTTCCAAAAACGAGCAAATAAAATTCTGCTACTTTGGATTCATCCCCAGCTACTTGCTTTGCAACCAGACTCTTAAAGAACTTCACACGAATCCCTGCAGGCCTCTTAGTGTGAATTACGGGTTAACTACAACCCTTCCCCTTTGCTGCTTATGTATTTGTGGCCAGCAGGAAGTTATTGCTACTAAATGCTGTCAATACATTTTCAGTGAGGTTTTCCATAAACAAATCTAAGTCTAACTGAGTTTTCTGTACTGGAAGTTTTCAGATCGGGCTAGGCTTTTCCTCCTGATTGCAGGAGATGACCCTGAAACGAAGGAGCTGCTTTGTTTAATCCAGCCTCGAGGTTTCAACACGTGAATTTCACTGACATGGTTCATCTGAGCAACAGATAGCTGACAGTTGACAGTCAGCATGATAGAAACGTCCAATCCTTTAAAGAAATCTTTTAGAATAAAAGTGTACTGACTTCTCGTTGAGGTCCCTTAACTCAAAGGCCTGTAAATTAAATCTCTCGCAGGATTGACTTTTATATTGCAGTTACAGGGAAGCTGACTAGAGTTGATCGATTAGGCTGAAAACAGAATTTATAAAAGAAAACATTTTAGAGACTCAGTTCTGGAACAGAGGTTTATCCTTCAGTCTAACCTTGGATGGAATAGTGTTATTCAAAGCATGTTAAAATACAAGTAAGGTCCAGTCATATCTAAGACCAAAATTAAATATAAAGACTTCTTAAAAAAAGATGATCACCAAGGCTGTACGTCCAATCTGACTTAGGTCATTTTGCACAGATTATCCAAGTACTGAGATATCTGACACTGACAGAGAGAGATACTCTAAACGACTTGCAGCTATTACTTAAGAAAATATTGGTTTCAAAAAGTCCTAAATCGATGGATTGGAGACATATAAATGACACACTATTCAGATTTTTTATTCAAAACAAATAAATAGTTAGTCTAACCTATAACTACATCATTTACAACTATTTGCTATTTGGTTTTGGTCCAGCATATAAAATTCAAATAAAATACTTTGGTTTTATTGATGCAACAGGGAGCTACTTGCAACCTTTATTTCTAATCCATTATTTAAAAGCTCTTTTTTATTTACATTAGATAAATAGATAAAAATACAAACTACATTACATGAATTCACTTAAAAAAAATTGTAGAAAGAATATTGAGAATAATCCTGCATCTATTAACTGGCTGATCCTACTTGTATCTCATGAAATATTTACATGTAATGGTTTCCAAAGTAAAACAGATTTACATATGGAAATGTTAGTGAAAACGGTGGCCACATAAATAGAGGGATGAATCAACATTTCCTTTAGATTTTCAAATGAAATGTGTTGGACCTTTCGTGACCAGTGTGCAAACACAATGTTTTGATTGTGCTTCTGCGTCAAATTGTTGATTCCAGAAAACTAAGTATTTATGCAGAGACCAACAACTGTGCCGTTTAAAGCTTATACAGACTACATGCAGCATTTAAGTTGGCAGATGTAATAAATGTAACTCCAGCAGAATACAAAGTCTTTATTAGGGAAAAGATAAAGTAAGAAATATACAGTAACGTGGGCCAATCGAGCAAAAGGACATTAAAACGATCAGGGTGTTTGTCACATACATGTTTCTTCCCCTATGCTTGTCTCACTTGATAGCACTGGATGATTAACAGCTACATAGACTCTGGTCTGAAACTGGTTTGTACTTTATCTCCCCCTCATTCCTCTCTCCCTCTCCTTTCCATCATCCTTTGAAGTAGTGTGCTGACACTCCACTTCAGCGTTTGTTTTAAAAAGCTTGGGCTCAGGTGAAATGGCTCCAAACAGGGGAACATATTTCCTTTTAAAAATCTGTCAGCCCTCATCAGTATATTTCATACCTTTTACCGTAGTAGAGCCACTTGTTAAGCAAATACCAAAGGCTGTCATTCTGGATAACACAGAAAATATGTGCCTTTTATCTTACTCAGTTTATCTTACATCTATGGTTTGGGAAGGCAGTTCCAGACTATCAGTTTCTCTCTGAGTTTTGAAGGCTACAAATAAATCCTTCATGTAAGCTTTGCTACATGCAGCTTGGCATAAAGAAGGGAATAACTCAGCAGTAGATTTATAAGTTAAGATAAAACCAGAGTGAACACAATTGTTGTCTGTTGTTTAATTCAAATTCTGCTAAGAATGATTTATTAATCCTGAAGTGAAAATAGATGTCGATAGTATGCAGGTTTCTATGGCCATCTATGGCTTTCTGATGGCAGGAAGGATCATCTGTAGCGGTCTGTCCTACAGCAGTTCTCAGTAAGCCTCCAGCTAAAACCACTCTGTTATATTATTACCGTTGTTATTATTCAGATAGGTTTTTTAAGTTTCCCAGGCTCTTAATGTTCAGAAAAAGATACCAAGTGTACAGATGCACTGGTATGAAAATCTGGGCCGATATTTATCTTAGATATTAATTTTGCTGTTATGGCCAATAGTTATGTTGTCATTTATCATATGTTTCCTTACCCTTTGGACACCATTAAGCTGACCACGATGCTGACATTGCTTATCTATTCAGTTAAACTCCCATAAATCTGACATCACAATCAAAATCAGTGTCATATGACCAAACAGATACTGCATGACTGATCCTAACCCTCCTTAAAAAAAAAAAAAAATCCTTTTATAAAATTATGTCTTTATTTTAGGTGAGTTAAAATGTATACCTTTTATTTTGTCCAGTGAACATAGACAAGAGGCTTTTTTATATATATATAAAAAAAAAAAATGTATGTGCTTAATCAGGGTCCCTCAAGGTTTGTTCTCTGGCTACTTTATTTTTATGTCTTTTTTTTCTTCTTGTAGCTGAAAATGGAGCTCTTCAATATCTTTTTTAATATATGAGCTGAAAGCACACCACTTAATATTCCTGCATCAACACATGGCCACTAAGACAATGTGTCCATGATATTAATTAATGTAAAATAAAAATTGTCTTCAACTTAATAAAATGAAAGGTGATACATTTGCACTCAGACTTAAAAAAAAAGTAAAAGGTTAAAGATTTTAGCATTTATTTCCATTAATGGGATTTTAAAATGTATTTATTCTGCCAATACAATTTATTATGTATTTTTCGTTCCAAGTTGTCCCTTAATATGAATTTGCATATGAACTGTGCTAGTCAAAAAAAACCTGCTTTAATGAATTGCAAAGTTATGTTAAGAATATTCTTTGTGTCTTTTTGGCATCTTTTTTCTAAAAGCCACATTGGTAACCGTGTTTTTTTTTTCTTTTTTTTTTTTTTTTCAGGTTAAGCATTGGGCGAGACAGGTTTTGCACCATGAAGATCTTTCTCAGTCCACTGATGTCCTTTCTTCTCCTCCTCATGCTTCCTCATGGCATCTTTACCAGCGACTGTCCAGAAGACTGCTTGTGCCACAGTCCAATGAGCATTTTATGTTCCCAAAGACGCTCATCTACCATTCCTCGTGAAGTACACTTTTCAACCAAAAGCCTCTATCTGTTTGCAAATGGGATTGAAGACATTAAAGCCAAGGATTTTGATGGACTGGTTAACTTAGAAATGTTGGACCTCAGTCAAAACAAACTGACCAGTCTTCCTGAAAGGGTGTTTGAGCCACTGATCTCTTTAAAGAATCTGGATTTGTCATCTAACCAGATCACCTACATCTCAGAGGAATGTTTCCAAGGAATGCCACAGCTGGAGCGCCTTTATTTGTATGGTAATCACATCGAAAAAATCCACCCCTCTGCTTTCAATGGCTTGAAACATCTCCTGGAACTGAAATTGCAGGGTAATATGTTGACAACCTTGCCCCTTCTCTCATTACCCAGTCTGCTGCTGCTGGACCTCCGCTTTAATGTCTTACCCTCTTTAAATCCCTCTGAGCTTCAGACCCCGAACCTGGAGTCACTCAGGCTGGGTGGTGTTGGGCTCACCAGTCTAAATAAGGAGCTTATAGTTCGTCTAAAGAATCTTCATGAATTAGACATTTCAGGAAACAAGCTTGATTCTTTCCCTTCTGCCCTAAAGGAAACACCAGGACTGCTTCACCTAAACCTAGCTGGCAACCCAATGGGCCCTCTGAAGATTGAGGATCTGCAAAACCTCAGTGAACTAATGGAGCTGGACATAAGCAGTCTCAGTATACAAGGACTTCCTGAGGAGTTTTCTAAGCTCTTCCCCCACTTAACAAAACTTACAATAGCAGAAAATCCCTTCAACTGCCTTTGTAACTTAGCATGGTTCCCAAGGTGGCTTAAGGCTCAGAGCATCACCCTGGAAAGAACAGAAGAGACACGTTGCCATTTTCCACCCATCAATGCCGGAAAGGTCTTAGAAAATCTGGAAAACAGAGATTTTGGCTGTCCAACGACAACCGCAATGACGACTACTACTGTCAAGACTACTACTACCACCCTGCCTGTTCCTGTTACCACCTTACCAACTACTACTAGATCTATTCAAGTCCCCAGGGCCAGTGATAATCCTCCTAATAAAGGTGGCAACATTCCTCTGCCTCCTGTTCTGCCATCTCCAAGCAGCAGCAGCAGTACTGATCTAGATGAAGAGGAGCAATTCTGTCCCCAGTATGCCTGTTTAAATGGGGGTACTTGTCATTGGAATCAGCATGGTCAGGGAGTGTGTATATGTCCAGATGGCACATCTGGGCTTTTTTGTGAAATCCTCAATCCCTTTCCACCTTTGTCCCGTGAAGCTGATCCATCAAAGGAAACCCTTACTGCAAACACGGCAGACATCAGTTCACTTAAAGCAACGGCAACATCAATTCTGCTAGATCTCCACCGCTATGTTGAATTGCGGCCTCACATCCGTGGAATCCGCCTGACCTACAGAAACCTCTCTGGGCCGGACCGCAGGCCAATGCAGCTTAACCTTCCAGTGACCTTCCCAGAGTACAGACTCCGAGGTTTGAATCCCAATTCCACTTACAGTGTATGCGTCAGTCCTTTAGGTGCAGCCATGGATACAGACAGTGTCTGCACTGAAGCTCATACAGAACCTTCTGGCCCTGTGGCAAGAGTCGGGAACCCAAAGTTTACCACAATGCTAATGCCTTCAATTGCCATTTTGGCGCTGCTGGTTCTCATAGCAGTAGCAGTGGGAGTGGTTTGCTTTCTTCGAAGAAAGAGAGCCAAGACCCACCTGGATCTTGACTGTGAGCCTTCCCAGCTGGAGCCGGATGGAGTTAAGGCAGGTTTGGATAACGGGGCGTTGTTTCACAAACAGCCACAACTTATGATCCCCGAACCTGTTGTCCAAACGGGTAGTCTGGAGTATGAGGTGTTATTACTACAAGATCATCATTCGTCAAATAACAATATGTCCATGCACAAGCCTTCTTACTTCTGACAGAAGCTCTTGATCAATCAGATCTGTGAGAGGATTTTTATTTCCTCAGCTGTGTCCTGCCAAGAACATGAACAGTAGTGACTACTGCTTGATAGTCGAGGACACAGAATTAGGCAACTAATCACCAAAAGAGAAGCTGGACTCACTATCAACTTTACTTCTCTATGGTTGTCAAAGAAGACTAAAACATTGAGACACTATATTCTAAATGCTGCAATGTATGACATCCAACATGCTGTGATGCTGGGACTGTTGTTTTTGGCAAAGATTTCGGTTAGGGACACTTTATAAGCTCATGCACTCCCTTAGGTGCACTGCCTGTGCACTAATATGAGCTGGTGCTCCCTTACCTTATCACCAAAGGCCAAGTGAACGGTCTCAGTGGTTGGTTTTGAGGCACGGTGAAAAACTCATCAATGACCTACTTACTGGAAGGGATCAGTGTATGCTGTGAATGACCTTTTAACTCACCAAATGAAGTTTTACTGAGAAAATAGCTGATACATGTATTGCTTTATTTGGTTCAATTGTTTTGTATTTGTTTTTTTAAAAATACCTATATTTTTCATTACTGTTAAATGTTTAAACCCTTTGATAACACCTCCCACACCTCCAAACTCACTTCTTGTGACTAACAGACAAAACATCAGATTAAAATCTTTGAAGATTAACGCTCATTTGGTACCAGTAAAGTCAGTCATAGGGTTTTACAGCCAGAATATCAGACAGTCTAAGTAGATGGGAGTCTGGAATGAATCAGGATTAATTCCCTCCTAGGGGAAAAGGGAAACAGGATTACAACAATGTATTGGAGAGCTAGACTGAAGCCCTTATCATTCAGTGTTCAATGAACTGTTTAAAAATGGTTTTTGAAATGTATTTTGCTAAAAATAAAAATATAGATCTCCAGTGACTTTATTTATTGTTTAGAACACATTTTAAGTACAACCCAGCCATTTGTTTAACATAGTTACAATACATAAAGTTCCTGGTCTGATGTTAAAATTAGCCAAGTTTCCATGTAGCGTCTTTAATTTGGGTAAAATAAAATCCTTGATGGTATGGCATGAATTGTTACTATTAAGCAGAAGAGAGAGACACTGTTTTTGCATGCTAGCATCAAACCAGACTATGCAAAATTCAGATGCACGACCTTGTGGTGTGCATATGAATTGTGCATAGTCTGGTTTGATGCTATGGCATGAATTGTTACTATTAGGCAGAAGAGACAGGTTTTGCATGCTAGCATCAAAACAGACTATGCAAAATTCAGATGCACAACCTTGTGGTGTGCATGCTGTTTGAAAAACAAAATAAGATTTGCAGAGATCCACTGGAGGATCATCAAAAGACATACATGGAGACAAGATCCATATCTGTGAATCTTACACAAAGAATGACACTATTGTTTGTGTGAGTGTCTGTGATAAAGCAACTGCATGTTCTGTCTTGTGCAAACATAAACTGTAGACATCAAGTTTCTATCATGTACTTCCTTAAGTTACCTACCTACACGCATTGGTGTACCCAGAGTCCAAACCACTATCTGCAGGCAAACAGACCAAAGACTCATCCCTTAATGCCTTAAAGGTTAACATTTTTATTTTTCAGCGCATCATTTTCCTTACAGGTCCCACACAAATCTAAATTCCTTTAAAATAAGAGACGCAACTGGAATTTCTGTCTATAAAACAAAAAACATTGAGAATAACCCAAATTATTTTCAATGTGTTGATTTTTCCCTGTTTATTTAGGGGACTTTTTATTGTTTATTGCTTTTGTATTGTGTGAATTTATTTGTATAAATGGAAAAAAATGATATTTACATTAAAATGGAAACAAAGTGAAATTTTGTTTTTTGTCTTGTTGTACAGAGCTCTTGAAACAGTGGTTCTAATTAGGAGAGAGGGAAGGTGGGAGTGCTGGAAATGTGTTTGTCATTAACTTCCCTTATGCCATCACTTAGAGCGAGAGGAAGCAATAACAGGAGGGAGAGTGTGAGGAGAGAAGGGAAGAAAACTGAAAATGCAGGTATAAAGTAGCAGACACATCAACAAACACATGATTTCAATGTGTGAGGTTTTGAAAACTGACGATAAAAGCTGAGTGAAATTTCTATAAATTGATGTCTAAAGCTGATTACTTAAACTAATAAATCTACCTCTGAACATGGCATTTCTACTGCAACATTTCACCCTGGCGAAAAAGTTGAGCTCATTCTCAACTTGAGCAGCCAGCCAACTCCAAATACTCTGGATGTGCCTTAACTTGCCTCAACAATCACTCAAAGTGAATGCAAGAAAACAACCTATCACTGTGCCTGCCATCACTCTAAATAGCTTTATTTTCTTGAACTAGGGTAACTAAGAGGACAGGAAAAAAAGCTGAACAACAACTGAAGCAGAAACTATTTTGGCCTTAGAGAACAGAATACGAGACAGAAGTTACAAAATTCATTAATTCTACTGAGATGCCACGTTAATGTTAAATACAGGGAAGCAGGAATGGCAATGAGCTCACTGCAAAAAAATGTATACCTTGAGGGTTTCTTCCCACCTTTGCCTCATTACAGTAACAAAATTGTACATTTGGGGATTTAACATGAGAGTAACACAAATATAGAAGACTGCCTATATGCAATACAGTAAACAAAGTTTGAACCTAAACAAGAGGACCTTCTTTACAATTATGCACAACTATTTAATAATAATAACAATAAATTAACTTTATTGATCTCACATTGGGGAAATTTACCTCTGCATTTAACCCATCCCCTTGGGGAGCAGTGGCTGCCATCGTGGGGCGTCCAGGGAGCAGTATGGGGTTAAAGGTCTTGCTCAGGGACTGCAGTCTGTAGGAGTGGGGCTCCAACTCAGAACCTCAGGATTCCAAGCTCTATGCCCTAACCACTAGGCCGCCACTCCCCTCCCCTATGTTTTCAAATCAGATCTATGATACTGATGAGACTAAATGTAAAAAAGTTGGACATTTTTTGGAGAGGTGATATACTTCACCAATAATATGTACTTATACAACAATTACACATCTTCTACCACACCTCTGTGCTAAAACATAACATCGAAGGTATCGAATTTTCATATCAATTGCTCTACCTCTCTCTGACAGGGCACAATTTTGCAAAGCAAATATATAAACAAGAACTGTAAACACAGGGGGCCTGGACTTATGCCTAAGCTGGAGGCAAAATGGAAGTAAGAGAATATAATTAAAAACACTCAGTCTAAGGTGGTATGTGAAGGTAACCATTGTGGGTAAGTGAACATTGTTGCAAATGCTCATAATAAACAGGATGACCACCCATGTTTTTTAATGGTCAGAGGAGCTGGTAAGAAATGGATGCAGGATGTACACACATACTGGTCCAAAAACATAAATAAATGCCTTTCCACAGCTAGGAGCTGTTGTGTGATGATCTACGCCAGCAACACAAACACATAAAACAGCAGCACTCCCCCTCATGCTGGTAGATTTGGCTTAACGTAATTTGGTGAATTACCAGGACATAAAACCAACCCACTAAATAATTAAATTGTTTCTTCTGATGCTTGTAAAGGTTACTCATCAACCCTGACACTACGACCCTTCTGCAACAAGGATGGCAACCTGCTGTCACTAGTTATCAAAAATCAAAAAGGCTTGTATGTGACCTAGGGTGTTTTTAAACTGGACTTTTAGCCATAGAAGTCCTTGTTTTCTGGGAGCGTATGTGGCCCAGAAGCTACCAGAATCCAATAAGGTATATGTTATATAACTTTATAAGATTTATTTTTTGTTCAGGTTTTTTGTAACATATATCAGGCCAGATTATTTCCTCACCTGGGAAATCAAGAAATCCCTTGCTTTGAACCTTTTTATCAACACAAAGTAGGCTAAAAGTTTAAAGAATCACATGTCCAGATTTAAAGATATTTATAAATATAGAACAAGGTATCTATCAGTGTAGAAAGAGTTACAAAGACACTGACAACTTGTCCACACAAACTCAAAAAAATCTTGTCATAATTGATGGAACCATAGACTGCTCTCCAGCAGAAGACCCTGAAGGAGAAAGTACAGCTACCAGTTAATGATGTTTGCTTCAGTCTAGCTGTGTCTTGCAGCAGGAAAACCAAGCAACATATCCCTGCAGGTCCTTCACTCATTAGCTTAGACAGCAAAACTAACAGTTTTTAAAAGTCCTGGGTAAAGTCAGGACTAAAATCTGATCATTTCTGCTACGAAAATATAACTTAAGCTCTTTTTGACTGATATTTGTGATCTAAAACATTTAGGGGTGACAAAAATCCTCATAAAGGAAAAAAAAAATCTGTATGGGAAAAAATACAGTTTTGAAACAGTGATATTTTGCAAAACCTACGTCTTAGGTTTTTCTTATTGTTCCTGAACAACAAGACCATATCAGCTAAACTGCTAAAACGCTGCATGTTGCTTCTGACCAACAGTTTGCCTGCACTCTATAGCATATTTTCGTCTCTTCATGGTTCAAAATGTTGGAGTTTTTGTCTATTTTTTAGAAACATCTGGGATGTAATTTCAAACTTTGCAACACATATCACATTAAGCTGACACCATACCACTCAAGGGAACCTTTTTGTTCACTGAAAACCTCACAAAAAATCCCCATAAAATTAATTATATATGTTGTTTTAACATTACGCATTGCACACCCCCTCTTCATTTCTTACCTAAAGAATATATCAACTCACACCATCGCTATTAATAAGCAGCTTTTTTATTTTGTTCTGAACCTCTCAGTCTATCATCCCAGTAACTTTTTCCTTTTTCTCACTGGGCCATTTTTCAGTCCTCTGCAGCACAGCTGACCTTTAGGTAACCCCAGACCACCTCTTCAGCCTCGGAAAAGATTTATAGTCCATGGATTAAAAAAATATGGGGAAAAAACAACAAAGATGAGAATTTAGTTTGTTATAAAGTACAAAAATTAGCAATCTATATACTTTTTATGTTTAAAAAAACAGACAACACAGTGATGCAAAAAGGATTTCCTTTCAAATAATTCTAAACACCAATTAGATGCTTTACAAAGAAAAGGACGATCTTTATTTATATGTATTTAGGCTCTATGATGGTGATTTATTCTAAAAAAAATTCGGACGAATAAAAAAAAGCAGAGAGAGAGAAAGTGGGGGAAAGAAAAGCTGAGCAAAGAAAAAAAAAAACATTGCACCACTTTGTTTTTGGAACCAGATTCCCTGGCTCCAGTTTTTGGCCCTTAGCACGTTTCCCCGCAGCTCTCCGCACATTCCACCTTCCCTCTGCCTAAATCTTATAGAGGAACTAATAATAATGCATGAAGGGTGGTGTGCCACCAGTTCCTCTCTAGCTACATAGCTGCCAGTGTGTGCCGGCAGATGCCCTAAATGCTGCTGCAGCAAAAGAGAGAGGCACTGAGCAGGGAAAGACGAGAAGGCTGAGAGAAAGAAAAACAGGAAAAGAAAGCAGAGGAAGAATTTGACTTTGGTTAGTTTCTGGCAACATTTATCCAAAGGCACACATGCAATTCATTTTACATCTTAAAGATTATTAAATATATTTGAAAAAAAAACTGCATGGGAAAAGTTTCTACCATGGTGCACCTTTAATAAGGGCCGTTTTCAGTCATTTTACCTTGAAGGATAGTAGAAACTGACCTTAAATATAATATACGGTAAGAGTAGGAAATTATAAACCAGCATGTGTGCAATGTATTACAGAGATGGATTGGGCCCCTAATTTGTACCAGTAAGCAACATGAGGCCATGTCCATACATAAGCCAGAGCTGTACATTTAATTTGTTTGGCTAGTTCATGCAGCTTCTGTACAGTTTCTAAATATCCAGTAACAGCAGTGTTGTTCGTCGTCTAGCATTTTTAGCTAAAAAAAAATTTTTTCTCAAGCTTTAATAAATCAGTTCAAAAGCTGAAAATAACCTATAAATTTAATTATCTTGATTTAAATTGTTAATGTATCATCACCCAACAAATTACAGAGTCTCCACACTTATTGGCATCATTAGGTGACAAAGAAAAGCTGTATAACCAGCAGAGAACAAGGTTCTTTGTAGTAACATGATCTGGAAAATAGCTGTATAGTATCTCTCTAGTGGTGGACTTGGGCACCACTGTACTAAAGTTTCATTTTATGAGTGCACCAATTTTTAAAAAGGGGATAAAAATACCAAGAAGCCAAAGGGCTGTTGCAGCAACATTATTCTATGCAGTAAAACAGAACTTACCGGTATTACAAAAAAAAAAAAAAAAATGCTTTTTAAACAATTACTTTTGTATACTTAAGACTTTTGTATGCGTGTATACAAAACGAAATTTCGTTGCATACAGCTTACAACAGTTGTTATGATATTGCAGTTGGAGTAGATAAACATTACCAATATAAAGTGCAGCAGTGATCAGATTGTACATGATGTAGGGGGAAAAAAAGAAACCTGTTTAAATAATGGTTCAAAAGGGCATTAATATGAAACGTACAGTGCATTGCAAAATAAATATGGTGCAAAATACAGAAGATATATTGAGTAGTGTCCTATTTAAAAGAATTATAAAAGTTCAGCCCATTGGTGGTGCAAAAAATGTGATGTAGAGTCCACTATAGTAGTTCAACAGTCTGATGGCAGCAGGGGGAAAGCTGTCCTGCAGCAGATGCTGCAAAGCCTCTCCCCAAAGGACAGCAGTACTAGCAGAATAATACTTTGGTATTATATTGGAATATCTTGATGACTATGTGGAACCGTTGTCTTTTTAAACTAGGACCAGTTTAAGACTAATTTTCTTGCAGCTACTGTTAGTAAAACTGGTTTAAGAAGAGCTTAAATAGGAAACTTGAACCATGTGCACTCTGACACACTGATACAAATTCAGTCAAAACACTGCACAAACCAACTGTATGTATCCAAACAGTTTGTTTTCTTTAAATATAGAAGCCACACTGGGTCATGTTTTTAGGGATGGGAGTTTCACGGATCCTCTAAAAAAGTAAAAGGTAATTTCATTTTGTTTTTTTATTCGATGACTGACCAAGAAATTTATAATTGCCAACATATATCAATTTATACATGGAAAGTTTAACAGAAACATAAATAAGGAAGCAGACTTAAAGGGTGATGATCTACAAAGAGATTTTAAAAAAAAAGGCAGCGGATGGAAACAATTATCTGAAATTAAAGAGGTGGAGTGATGATAAAATGCGAGGACAGATTAGGGAAGGGCGCTGCTGCAGGCTGAGTTTAAGCAGGGCCACGTGCGCTGATAAGTTTATCTCGCATTGAAAACACACTAATGACAGGCTCTGAGGGGGGCAGTTGTTGAGGTGTCAAGGAGGTGTGTGGATGTGCTAATGCAGAAAGCATAGGAATTAATAACTAAACGGAAACGCCTGACATCTCATGGAAAGCACCAAGAGTGCCTCACTTCCAACGAATACAGGGATAGAGAGTGGGTGGATTTTATTTATTCACCAAAGCATAAACAAAGGAGAAATACCATATAAATAAAAATGGTTGGCTTGGAGAGGGGAGATTACAAAAGGATGAAGGATTGAAGAAGGATCACAGAGAACGATGCGGAGTTGTTAGAAAAGCCATGCAGCAAACCTGCTAAAAGAAATTAATCCAAGCAAGCTCCAATAAGGCCATACCCTAAAATGCATCCACAGACTCAATAGCTTCATCTTTGTGTTTTTAAAAATGACAATTTTTTTAACAGAATTGACACATTATAATGACAAATACAATGTTATTAGATCAGACAACAGAGAATGTACTTGACAACAAGTACATTCAAGTATAATTAATATAGACTAAGAAATTTTTATGAAAAGAAAAAGCAGCGATAAACATAGTGATCTTTGAAGACCTAGTAATGAATTATCAGTCCTATTTCAATCTACCTTTTTCTAATGAAAAAGCAGATTATGATTTAAATTACTAAAATTAACCTAATTCAAGTTAAAAAGAAGCCTTAATTTCTACTGCATTTCAAGACGAGGCTTTGGTTTTATCAGGAAAGCAAGAGAGAGCAAGAATTTAAGCAGATAACAGTAAGGTTAAACACATTACTGTAAAGTTGTTCTGTTTTTAGGTGATATGGCTTTCAACCCCTGGATTACATAAACTTTTGAAAATTTTTAGAGTTAATGTTAAACAGCTCAAAGGACATCGAATTCATGATGCAAACCATGCAAAGAGCCTTACTAAAAGACATAATAAAAACACTAACAAAAGTCAGTAATTGTTGTAAAATAATAGTAAAAACTGTTTTTGCATGTTGCTCTAACTGAATCAGAAGTAGAATTTGTATTAACAGAACAAGCAGTAAAACATAAATAATGGAAAGTTGCCAGAAAATTGGAATCAAAGCATCTGTACCTTTTATTACCATTTTCTAAGGAGTGTGTGAAATAGGTGTTATTCTCTATGATGTATGTAACATGTGCTGTTATAATATCAGCACTTAGAATACTGCTAACACGAAAAAAAAACACCCTTTTGCCAGGATGCTTAAATCTCATGTTTTTTAGCCCGTCATTTAAGGCCCAAAGTAAGACCAAAAAAAAAAAACTTAAAACAGGAGCAATGGAAGTAATTGGGGGTGCTGGTTTTGTTCCTTACTTATGTAAAGATCGTTTGCTTGTTTACAGTTCCACTGCATTTCACTAGCCTATTTCATTACACATGACTATGCAGCATTTATACAGACTGGAAAAGCCTCAAGGCAGAGGCCGACTGAAAAGCAAACCCATATTTACTGAAATCGGCCTTCTGTCAGAAGCCATAATAAGACAGATCTCAGATTCAATGACACAATGTGGTGCTTGAGCTCCATAATCACTACTTGTAAATAAAAACATGGGTAAAGGGGATTGGTTTGCAATGGAGGCTCTTTAGATAAAATAAAGCTAAACTTGCAAAGGTTTAGCATCTCCTTAATGGTAGCAGCATTGCAACAACAGGGCATATGCACTGAAAGTCACTCTCAGTTAAATAAGGCACTGCGTGGGGTCTGCTCTGCAGAGTCTCACTAGATGATTAAAACAATACCACTGAGCTTTGCTTCATCCCACCAAATCAGCAAAGTCTCTGCTAACACAGCAGAAACACACGTGCTAGCTGCAAATATTTGCACAGCAAGTAAAGCTAAGGGGGTGATGTATGGTTGTTGTGATATGTAGCCAAGAAGCAGTGCAGGTTTAAGTTCAGGTCAGGTGAAGAGTTTAGGGTGCTATTAAATACAATCTTTATACAAAGAAAGGAGCTCAATGATCAACTATGGCTAGACCCAGAAAAAAATAAAAATAAAAATGTTAAAGTTACAGTTGCTCTAAAGCTTTGAAGGTTCAATCAAAATATGTAATAACAATAATAAAGAAAACATGAAACATTTTCTCCATTAATGAATCTGATCCTGATCAAAGCTTAGAAGTTATCTGGTGGAAAGAAAACCAAAAAAGATTACAACAGAAATTCCCCGTATTAGCAGCTATACTTGGAGAACACACAACAACCCATGGCATGATTAATCCTTCCTTCCAAGCACAGTGGGTAGATTTCATTGGCTGCATTTTCTCCTCATTCTGTTTCCATTTGACCTTTTCTGCAAAAACCGAGAAACATTTGTTTTAACAGCCTATACAGTGGGAGACAAACTGGAAACTCTCTTCACAGCATTCGGGCCCCCAATACATCCCTTAAAACTCCTGCAGACATTCATCAAACACTGCTGTGTACACATCCTGCATAACTTTCAAGCTGCACTTGCATCACATCCATGCAATGTATACACATCTGCAGAATCCACTGTGTTTGTGGCTGGAGCTTCTGTGTCATCTCAAAATGAGCATGTGCTTTGCTTTGACGTGGGTGGGCATACTTTATCCAAGAAAGACGTCTACATACAGGTAGCGGCACCAAAAATACAACAAACTTCATTGGATGGCAGATGTGGCTGCTGTGAAGAAAAAAGAAACTTTATCTTTCTTTCGGACCGTCTCTTTAGGGAGTGAAGGGTGGTGACAGGCACAGATTATGTGCTTGTAATCCTTTTCATCGGAGTACGCACTCACTGTGTCTGTGAGCGAAACACTGTGATTTACACACAACTTCACAGAGGATGTAGTCCTGTGTACAAGTCCTTGAAAAAAAAATCAACCAATAAATTTCTTTAAGGTTATAACCACAGATACCATTTTGGAGTTTACATTATGCTCAGACACATTTTTTCTGATCCACATTTATTAACACCTCAAGGAGAGTTCAAGGAGAAAGCAATTAAGAAGTCCAAAGCAGGTTCAAATATAATCCTAAAATAATCTAAGCTTTAAAAACCTCTTTCAGAAATTTTACACAAGCTGATGTCAAAAGTATCCTGGTAAATCTTTTGCCTTAAAGTGTATCAAACAAAACAAGCATGTAAGGAAAGGGGCTCGCCTCAGATTAAGCTTAAAGTGATTGTTTGACCTCCCTTCAAAATTCTATTAGTAGAAAACTATCCTTATTCATAGATCTGAACAAACTGTCCCCACATTAAACATGGAAGCTGCAGAAATCACACTGCCAGGTTTCTATTCTTTAATATCAAGCAACAGGAGGATGACCATATTCTCACAGCTGGAACTACAATGCCATGGTTTAGATAAATGTTAGATTCGCTTGGTGTTAATTCAAGTGTATTTAATCGACGTATGCAGCACCAATTCAAAACATCTAAACCCATCTAAAACCCACTTCATAAAGACAATTTAATTAAATCATACAGACATACTGGTAACATATTTTATATCTATCCTAGATATAAAGATATCCATCTGATTGCACTGAGTCATTGACTTTATAGAAAGTTGGTCTCTCCAAAATGATTTGAGCTATTTTGCAAAGAAGGATGAACAAAATGACACATAGATGTGATAGAACTTCACAAAAGACTTTGAGTGTTGAAAAGTAATAGCTCAAGAAGACAAAAATAGAAATGCTGACCACAAATTTCATTGTATGTTTCGCCAGACAAGGTGTTCAAAACTGGGTATTTGGGCGAGGCGGTGGTGCAGCGGTTCATTGCACAACCCTTGTGCAGCAGACTTTAGTCCTCGATGCTGCCATCACAGGTTTGAATCCATTTCTGGTAATATTTGCAGGATCTACTCACCTTCTGCTCAATACATTTACTGCATGCAAATTTTCTAATATTTCCCAGAATAAATGCCACCAGAGCCTAAAAAAATAATCTTTAGATAAACCTGGAATCCTCTTGGTCCAGGAAAGTTGTGTGCTATTGTGGGTTATAAATATTTTTGCTTGGAGGTGTAGCTGTTTTTTTTTTGTTTTTTTTCTAAGCTTTTCAACTTATGACCGGAATCCATGTTTAAATAAAATATCTGCAAATATTATTATAGAAGCGATAGTATGATGTGTCTCAATAATCTGGATTAATCTGATTAATTGTTTCAGCCCTAAATCAGATATTTATCAAGATAAAATGAACTTCCCACCAGTTTCAGTTTCCTCTTCACCCAACTCAAGTGCAAACATTTCCTGGGAGAACAGAATGACCACCACCGATCCTCCTCCTGTCAGAAGCCTAAGGCCAGCTGACCTCTCACCCCAGCCTCAGACGCCCATTTCTCTCCAACAAACACCTGTTTGTTTTTAGCTGCTAAGAACCCCAAGCCCCAGGGAAAAGACTGTGTTTCAGAGAGATTATTCCTCTCAAACACACTAAAACACTGATCTTTAAATCCTGTCTACAGGGGGAGCCTGGACACTTGCAGGTGTTTGAGTCCTGATTAGGGGTGACGCGGTCGATGAGTAGCAGAGCCGGATGAGGATGATTGTTTTAAAGGTTGTTGTCTGGTAATTAGAGCCCTGGCTTATGTCTCTGGAGCAGACAGAACTGAGTGTGTAGAAATGCTTTCTATAAATGCCAACGTTAAATAAGGATATATTTAACCTGAAATAGTCTTGAAAATCTCAGCCTAAACTAAACAAGATAGAGAGCTCAGCAATAGGTCTCCATCCATAACAAACTTTATTATGGAGTGGTTTCTAAAGCAATCAGAACTCCTAGGGCTTTATAAAATAACTTCTATGCTAAATTCAAACATCTTTAATGTTCCAAAACATGGGAGTATCTCAGCAATAAATAAGAAAAGGTGCAGTGTTTGCAGGCCTGTCACAAGAAACAGTAAATTGATTTATTTCATAAATGTGCTCAATAATTAACATTTGCATGTTTGTTTGTTCTCCACGTGTTTTACTCTGTTTTTACTAAAGAATCTTGATGGCAAAAGGTTTTACTCTAGTGCATTGGTCTCCTTTTCACCATCTCTCCCATTGTTTTCTTACCGTAACCTGTGTAGCATGAGGAGTTGCAAGACATTGAGATCCTATTAACATTTTGGAAATTTTCTTTTAAAACCAAATGAAAAATTTAAGGTTTATCAAATAAAAAAAAACTTCTGGGACAATTTATTGTCCAGCAAAAAGTGTTATCATGGCAGGATTATATGTAGGATGAGCAGTTTGGGGGAAAAAAAGTGTTAAAAAAATCAGTCTCCTCTGATGCAAATCATCCCTTAGCCTTTTAAGTGGATAAAGCACAACATATGTCCTATTTTACAAAACAAATAGGCAGTGGTCATAGTAATACCTGCAACAGGAGGGACGTATCAGACTGATTTGATGCTATCTTTAATCATGGCTGCGTGTGAGTTTAACAAGCTTTTTTTTTCAGATTAAAACTTTATCTTAAATAGAACTGAAACCTTCATAACTGAATGAGAGATGAAGAAAGATAAATCTTACTTGTATGTCCGTTTAGTTCTATGAATCAAATTTGTTTTAAAGTTGCCACCCATGCTAATTATTTGATGGCAGAAAAGAATTTGGATGTTCAAGTGTAAAGTAAGAGTGACTTCTGAAAGGAAAACTAAGGCAAGTCAGAATTACATGATACTCAATATCCTTAGATAAACCTAATCCAATGAGCTTAAATGAACATAATAAATTATTAAGAAATGAAAAAGAAATAAAAGCACAGGATAAATGGTTACAAGATAAACTGAAAGTAAATGTAGATGCATATTTTATTATTTTATTGATGGGTAAGTAAATGTTGATTTTTGGCTGTAAAAACAATTTAGATTCCCTGAGCTAAAAGCTAATATATATCAATCCAGACCATAAATATTATATTTTCACTGGGTTTTTACACATTTTTTTTTTTTTTTTAACTCAAGACTTTTTCAGAGTCACATTTTCAGATTCTGTCTACACTTTTCTAGACAGCGAAGAAGCGCAACACCATCTACATGATGATCTTCTCCATCCATTCTCTCTTGGATAGTTTCAGCCTGAATTGCCCGGTGTCTGTGTAAGGGTATGTCCTAGGACGAGAAGGCTTGGTGGCAGTGTGCTCACTGCAGCACAATAAGCATCACCACAAAAGACTAACATAAACAAGGTCACCCGTGAGACAGGCAGTGGCCGCGTGCCTGTATGGGTGCCTGCCAGCCCGGGCTGTGGCCTAGGGGGCGTGGGTGCTGCAGCTGAGCGCCCACAGACACCTCAAGTCAATGGGTCCACCTCAGTGGAAAGTCTGCATCAGCCCGCAGAGAGCCTGCTGAGGCTGAGAGAAGGTAGTGATCCACCAGGAACCCCCCCACTTCTCTCAGGCAACCACAGATTAAATGCATCCTGAGGGAGGAAAACTAGGGAAAGAAGGACAAAATAATAAGGCTGATATAAAGACATTAAACATCACTGAACAAATTAGTACTGAAATTTGGAAACAAACATACACAAAGTAAAAAAAAAAAAAGAATAAGCTCAAGGGGAAAAAAATACAAGATATCTGGGGGTCTCAAAGATGGAAAAAGTCCCAGGATATTAAGGAAGAGGGGGCGGGGGGCTCCCTCCCTTTTACTAAACCTCAACGTATTTTCCCTCATAAGGGTTATAATTTACACAAACCCACTGAAGGTCAGAAAGAAAGCACGTGGTGCCAACTCCATCCCAAAAGCCATGATGTTTTTCTTCTTCATTTTCCTTTCAATCGTTTCTCTCCCCGTTTTCACGCTTTGTTCCAAGTCTCCTTTAAAACTTCACATTTTTCCAACATAGCTCTAGACATGATAATTATGCCTGTGTGAGATTCAAAACAATTTCACATTTATAAAAACAACTTTTTATATATATAAATAGGGGTTATATCATGCTTTTAATAGGATTAAAGTGAAAAAGAGGGATAAGGCTTTTTTAAGTGGTAGTTTGGGTTTTGTTTGCGTATTTAATGTAATTATAAGTAGCTTGTGTTTTAATAGCATTAAAATGCAGGTGGAGAGACCCCAGGTAGAAAAATCAAGAAGAAATTTTATGCTATAGAGGAGGATGTTTTTTTTCCTAGGTGGATCATCAAAATAAGTGGTCCTCCTAATTGTCAATCATTCTGGTGACATGTTTACGTAAGGTAGTCCCAATGTGCTCGTCCCCATAGTCTGAAATAGTTGAAAAATTGCAAATCTTTTTTTGCAAAGTAAGCTTGTATGAGCGATGCAAACAGCAACTTTTAAGCAGAGCGTGCACAAGGAGAAATGGGATATAAATGGGAAATGGAATATATGTTGCACCCCCTTAAGTTACAATATATGACAGGTCACAGATTTAGTTTTTTAACACTGGTTCTGGTTCTCTCTCTGCCTGTATTTTTTCACTTATTTCCTGCTACTCCTGTCTAAGCTCCAGAATGCTGTCTCACCTTCCCTCTGTTGTCTGGGCTCACAAATAAAATAAGGTTAATGTTGGTCCTAACGTTCTTAGCTTTGCTGCGTTTACGGGCCTGCGCAGATTGAAGTGAGGTGCATGGAGTGTCACTACCACTTCAACATGCAAATCATTTTCACCAGGTGTGGAGTTAAAAGCTGCTAGTTTGTTAGGTCTAGACCGGGAGCTTTTCTGAACGTCATATTTCAAATAGATAACCCAACATTTAGCCTGGCAACTTGTTTGGCTTATAACACTCTGGGGGAAACTCTGGATACTATTTAAGACCTATAACATCAAAGACTTTTTTAAGGTATTACATTTAAATGTGAAAATTCAAGACTTTTTAAGACCCCTTAACAAAGGAAGATCAACTAATCAAGTGTAATGAAAGAATTTAATGGATCATTGTCATTTAGGTGTTTTATTTAATAGCTTTGAGTTGAATTTTCAAGTGATTTTAAGGTAACTCTTCTGTAAAGATGGGAAACAAGCTTTCAGCTCACAGCTGTGAGTTCTTTCAGCTTTAAGGCTCAAATGGACCATGGAGAGACCATGATAACCAGCATGTGTGAAGAACAATACCGTCCACTTCACCACTGGGAGGTTGCAAGTATGGTTCTATTAGTGTTTCTCTCCTGGGTCTGTGTTTTTCTCAGTCCAGTGCTAGTGAAAGGTTTGCACTCCAAGAACACCACCCAGGTGGGACTGAGACAAAGAGAAAGCAGCCCTTCAGCTTTGTCCTTTTGGACACTGAGGAAACAAGTGGGGCCAACATATTTCTCTCTTTTCTTCAAGCTGGTTAAAAACACTTTTATTGCTATTCTGATAAAAGGCTTCACCCACATCACTGATAAACAAAGAAAACTATTTGGAAGGATGTGTAGTAAGCACCACATCTTTTATATTAATGTCCTGCAAGGCAAACAATACACCAAAACTGTGAAATAAAAGCCCATTAGAGAGTTTTGTAGATAAGATTCTAAACATGAAGACCAGCTATCAAATTGACTGGCATTTCATTGGGCTGAACAGAAAAATAAACAAAGAAACAAAGACAGAAAAATAGATTTGTTTGCTATCCTCTACATGTTCAAACTGACTCAACCGTGGCTACAAGGAGACATGGATGATCAGATCTACGTCACTTCAACTGCCATGTCTTGCTGAGTGATGATGAATGATGTTTAGCAATGGTCTGCAGGTGCTAAAAGGGACGAAGAAATGTCAGATCTATTGAGGCGTGTGTTAGAACAACAGTGTGGCAGAAGCTACAACAATGCAAATGTTTATACGATCGACCAGCACAGACTTCCAGGAGGTGGCTTCTGTAATTCACACCTTCAGGTCTGCACAAGACAATCAGACACCAAAAGAACAACCACCGTGCACTGATCAGACAGACTTTAAAACGTGTAAGTTATATTTATATCTTCATAACTTGCTGTTGTAAAAAAAAAATCATACTCCTTTAATTTTGTTTAATTTTTTTGTGACAGAACAATAGAACCTAATGTACTTAAAGGAGTTCTGTGTGCCATAAAAACAAGAAGTTGTACAAAATTGTAATTTTATTTTATAAAAAATGTAATAATTTTTATTTCAACTGGAAAGCCTTACATAAAGGCTGTTGATGAATCAGATGAATTGTTATTTAAAATATAATAGTAATTTTAAATATGGCTGTTTTGGGAAAGGTCAAGGAACAAAATCCCAAGCTTTTGATTATCTTATAATTGATCCTAAGGGAATGGAAAAAATTAGGGTTGAAATGATTAATCTGATTAATGAAATAATCGTCAACTAATCAAGTAATCAATTAATTGTTAACTGGGGTATAGAGACTTTAAAATGTGTCTTTACCTAATAGAGAGACCCACTCAGAGCAGCAATTATATGAAAATTGTAAAAAGAATATGTGAAAATTTCGCATTTAACATAAAAAACATTTTCGTCTATTAATATGCTCCATCTAGAACTCCTCAAGTGGAAAAGTTTCAGTTTCACCTGGTGTAATTACGTAAAAAAGGAATCTTTCATTATCTGATTATAAATGAACTAAAAAAAAAAATAAATAAAAAATCGACAGATCAATGAATTTGCAAAATACTCGTTAGTTGCAGCTCTACTATTTCAGACCTACAAGACATGGGCACCTAAACGTACAAGTGGGAAAAGGAGATTTTTAATCAGAGCCCCATGCTAACACTGAAGCAGATTCATATATATCTACAACTATGGTAGAATCAGTCAACAGGACTATAGATGCAATGATCCAGCATTTTCCGATCCGATGGGCCAATATCCAAATCAGATCCGATTCAAATGTTGAAACAAATATCTTCCCATGTGAATAAAGGCTTTAGCTTTGACATAGATATTAGTAAGAAAGGTAACAAATTAACACATATACCAATACTTAATATTATTTATGAAGAAATAAGCAACAAAAAGAAAGAAATTAAGATTCCATATAAAGTGCCCTGGATAAGATCTCCGATATCAAATCCCTGATACCAGATTCAGCTAATTAGTCAATATTGCAGCCGACGTCCAGAAAAAGTTGTTTTTTGCAAATCTTGGGAATTACGATTCCTTTATCTTTCTATTTGCACTCATTAGTGTCGGTCTATTACATAGCATAGGTCTCCAGTAAATCCATTGTGAATCATAGTGTGAGAAAATGTACTTTCTCAATCCAAAAAATACAAGCACACAAGTTTTAAAGGCACAAAAAGAGGCTATCTTTAGCCATTTTCCCCTGTAGGCTGACTAAGCGCCTATTCAAAAACTACCTGACTGACTGACCTAACTCAAATACTCTTTGCTGGCCCCAAACAGTCAGTTTTCAGTCCAGGTTGGAACAGGAAAGTCCACAGACATTTTCTCCTCTTCAAACAGACTCAGCTGGTTCTCCCCCCTGAGGGTCCTCAACCTTTTCTTCTCAGTCCTACTCCAACTTCCTTTGCACAACTGTTAAATTATTTCCTTTCCAAGAACACATCATCGGCCCTTCTACTAATTACATTTTGATGAATTTTCTTAATCGGTTTAAGCCAAGAGCCCTTGGATAGACTCAGCTTGGAGCAGAACAACAGAGGCTAGCCTTGCAGGTGCAGAGCAGCTTTTCTTGTCATAACATTTCCATACGGAGGGTTAATATATGCTGCGCAGGGGTGCTGCACAACCCTTCCCTAAACATTTCTGTCTCTGTTGTCCACTTACAGTTCACATAAAGATAAACACGCATGTGTTAACCTAGGAATGTTAAAAAGTAAGCATATGCACAAACATAAACAGATGGGGAGCTGCAGCGTGCCTTAACACTTTTCCGGTTAAACGAACCATGCAGTATTGCTCCTTGCCTCACTGACAGTCACACATGTCCACAGTGTGGGCAGGAGAATGGGGCCCGCATGGAAAGTGACATCAGCCAGGAGCATATGAGGCCCACCTGCCTCCGAACAATCCGATGAGGGTTTTATTAAAAAATGTCCTTCTGTTTTCCTGAGTTTTCCTTCTCTGTCGGCAGACCTGCCAAAGACGGGCTGCAGATCTCTGCTCTTTATCATGGAAACATGATCATTTAAAAAAAAAAAAAAAAAAAGGACAATCCACCTAGCCTGCCAGCTCTATTAAAATATAGGAAAAGTCTGCTCACTCCAACCAGAACTAAAAAAGTATAGTTCGCTAGATTAAACGTAGTTCCAGATGTGGATAAATGCTTTTAAGGTATTCAGAATGCTTAGATTCTGAGGGGGAAAAAATATGCTGTTTGAGACGTGGAATCGGAAAATGCAATAAAAGAATTGCTTAAATATTTGATTTATAATGTCTGCAATGAAAATGAACAATACAATGACTGAAGCATTAAACTGTCAAGTTTGAGCTTCAGAGGAGCTCAGTGGTTTATGGCTCTAACTCCGACAGTGCAGAATTTTAGTTGCACTTTAAAAATGCATCAGCAGGTTAATGTGTGTGATTTATTTATAAGCACCAATTAACAAATAAACTCTTTTTCAAAACCCTTTATTTTAAGTATATCAAAAATGATCTGAAAAAAAGCTTAGCAGATAAAAATTTTGTTTCACGTATTAATGATGGATTTTTAAAGTCAAATTTATGAGGTCTACACTTCAGGGAAGAGCAGAGAAACCACTGGATCGAAAGAGCTACTATAATTAGATCTAATCTAGATTAATTTTTATTTTTTAATTACATAAGTAACATCTGATCTGAAGAGAAATGTTGATTGTGAAATGTGCTGCTTTTCTGCAGGCTTTTTTTTTTTCATGGACAGTTTGTTTAGTAGACAGAATCCAGGAGAGAATCATGATCAATTAAAATGAGATTTTTGGGACCCAGTTTATGTTTAAGACAGAGCTGCCCAGTGATAAGTTTTATATGTGCATTCAGATTAGCTGAAATCCTTTTGAATTCAACAAATATCACTTACATTGGTGCATAAATAAGCAATAAACAAATTGCCTGTAGATTAATCATGGTAGAGATGTGAACTGCATTTTATTCATTGATTTGATGCTCAAAGTAGCGAGGCACTATCATATTTGATATTCAGAGAAGTCTTGAATAAAACGAATAACTAATTCATGAACTTTCACTTCGTGGTTAGCAGGTATTTTCCCCTGTAAATACTTTCTTTAGCATTAAACTAAATAACAGCTCATAATTTAATAGCAATTTTTATCAGCAATTATTCATAGTACCTAAAATCATAATACTGTAGGTATTCACTTAAAAAAGCAGCAGCTTAAAAAAGTGCTAATGATTAAAATTGTTATGTTTTCAGGCAAGCTGTACATTTCAACTTGGCTCTAGAGGTTTTGATGGGGGTTATTGCAGCTGAATAACAAAGCTGCAAACTCTAGCAGAGTTAAATCCACACTTCACCACAGAGGCTTTACATACACACAAAAATGCAAATTCTTACGTCCAGTAGAGCAGAAGTACAGTAGAGTTTGGGTGTTTAAGTCTTTTGGTATGCAGACAATTTTTCTTTTACTTTAACATCCTGACAGCCAACTTAAATAAAATAGTAAGGTAGAAAGAAAATCTGTTTAAAAAGTTTAAAAGATGAACTGAGTCATTCAGTATTAGAATATTTTTTCATATGGATTAAACAGGCAGCCCTTTCAGCCATACTTCCAGCCTCTTTACTGTGTTTCCATTATTCTTTGTTGAGTTAGGAGGTGTTCAGTGACAGGCCGCCAATCTGCAGCAGTCCCCCAGGCAGCGACCGAGGCCAGCCTGCAGGATGGGCGTGTAGGCAGGGTGCAGGGCAAAGGAAACCATTGGTTAATGAGAAACACACTTCTCTCCATCACTCAAGTCCTTTTTCAACCACATAAAAAAAAGCAAATAAGTGGCAGGCGTCCTGTAGATGTGTGGAGTCCAGAAACAAAGAAGGTCTTGAAAACAGGAGCTGTTCACAGCAAGAGTTTCTGATTTAGTTGAACCTTTCAATTTCAAGAGCTATTGAACATCTCATTAGTGTTATTACAGGAAAGGAACTAATGAAGAAGCTGTAATAGGGAATAATAAACAGATGTGGGAGACAAAGTCACAAAATAAACCTTAGTAAATTTGAAGCAAAAAGATAAGAGTGGATCGTGAATAAATAGGAAAAAAAATGCT
This sequence comes from Cyprinodon tularosa, assembly GCF_016077235.1. Lineage (NCBI taxonomy): Eukaryota > Metazoa > Chordata > Actinopteri > Cyprinodontiformes > Cyprinodontidae > Cyprinodon > Cyprinodon tularosa. The sequence continues at coordinate 762,560 of NW_024039507.1, read as the reverse complement.
GGAATATAAATTTGCAAATTATGAAAACCTGCAGCTTTGATACATACTTTCTGTAATAACAAGCAAATCAATGTGCTTTTTCATCTCAGAGGTTTGCATATATATTGTAAGTAAACACCCTGTGCTGTTTTCACTTTAGTCCTGGATCTTCCATCAACCCTGCCATCAGACACTTAGCTTCTGGATATCTAACTCCAGGCACAGTAAGAGAAGTGCTGAAAAGGTTTAGAGATGTGCCAAAGTAAAGTGAAGGCTTTTGCTCGGGCAAAGATCCTAAATGGTACTGTGAGCACATTCATGTTAATAAGAGCAGAAAAAAAGGACATTTCTTCCAGATGTTGGGAGAAAAACTCTATCCACAGCTGCAAGTGTAAGTCTGTTGGTGTTTGTGTTAATGATGGAAGGTGAAGTTTGACACTGTCTCAAAGCCCCATTTTAGTGATCAATTTATGGCATTCTTGACTGCTGTGTAATGCAAAGAAAATAAGAAATCTTTCACCATTAATCCTCTGAGTTCTGTGCATAAAATTATAACCAGAGCAACAAAAGAAAATAAAGAAAAGCTATAGTGGATGGAAGGAGAGGGAAATGAAGGTGGGGGTGAGAGTCTTTATATTTTTCCGTCTGTGGTAAGTTCACACAAAAGGGTCCTTCTGATCCCTGGAGTGCAGAGCGCATACCTGCGGGATGAAATCAAAACCCTCTGTGAATTATATTAAAGATCCCCTGCCAGACGCTCCACATGCTTCCATGTGCTTTTACCAGTTCTGTAGAGTCCCATTAAGTTGGGGTCGAAAAAAAACCCCAAAACACCTAAATTAGAAATCCAGACCCAAGCACGTCTAAAGACCCCAGCTCTAAATTGCTCTGCAAAAGTAATTAATACACTTTCATTTTTTTTCTTATTTTGTACATTACCATTAAAGAGTTCACTGTATTTTATTTGAATTTTTATGGGATAGAGCACTAAGAAATAATGCTTAACAGAGGTGCAAGGAAAATGTTAAAATCTATTAATAACATTCTGCAAAAAGTCGCATAGGTGTGTATTCATCACCTTTAATCCATTATAGCTAAAAAAAAAAAAAGTAATCACAGCATAGGTTATTAACTCTAAAAATAACTTAATTACTAAACAGAATAGAAAATCTGTATATAGTCCCACAATGGGGAAATGTAACTGTAGTAGCAGCAAAGTGACAGGCAATATAAAAGGGTATATATATATATATATATATATATATATATATATATATGTGTGTGTGTGTGTGTGTGTGTGTGTGTTAGATACCAGAATAAAGTGAAAAAAGGTCAAAAATAAAAGTAAAAAAATTTGTATAGTAAGAGGATAAATAACCAATAAACTAAGTGAATAAATGATCAAAATGACAGCAACAGTTATGTGCAAAATGTCAGCTGTGTGTTATTTAAAGTTACTAAACACAAACCTATTCTAGTTAAGTACCGCTGTTCTGTCTTCATCAGAGGCTCCATGGAAAACATTTGATGCCACCATTTACCTGTCTCCGTACCTTTGTTAGATCAATTGACCCACAACATTTCTCTCAGATAAATATGGTAATCACAACCGCCTCACTGAGGATGATTTTGCATAAACGGCTTCCTCAGAAGCTGGAAGAAAAACAAATTAAAGGGAAAAAGCAATCCCTGACCTCGAAAGCAATGCACACAGTTGACGATGCACGTAACAGACCAGGGATCCATACAATGAAATCCTAATGTATCAGCAATTGGGTTTTTTTTTTCTTCTGCTGCTCTTACCAGACCAGTCAGCTCTTAACTTCCATGTGTTTGGCGCCACCAGTTGAATTTCAGTCAGTTCACTCAGACGCACACAGGAAAGTCACAGGAAGTCCCTTTTTGCTCTTTGCCTGCGTTCACCAGCTGGATAAGGCAAAAATATTTTTGACCAGCATGCAAATCACTACTCCTTTGGTGAAGCACAGCAGCGGCAGCATCATGCTGTGGGGAGGCTTTTCTTCAGTGGGGACAGAGACATTACTTAGTGTTGAAAGAAGGAAATACAAATCCTCCCTGAAAGAAAATCTGCAGTAAGCTGCTACAGAGTTGAATTGTAAAGAAACAGCCTTCCTTCCACTTAAAACCCCATAAGGCTCTCAGACGTTCATGCTTGAAACAACAGAGGAGTGTAATAGAAAAGGACAAAAGGTATGAAAGGTTGTGAGCTAAGGATAAAGAAAGGATTTAGTCAAGATTTTTTTCTGACATATTAGTAAGATCAGATTCATTACTCTTCTCCTTGAGACAAAAAGCATTAAGGACGGAAAGGCCTTCATCTTTCAGCACCAAATAATTAAGATTAACACATGTTCATCCCTAAAAGGACAAATAAGAGCTCTGAGAGATAATATTGCTATCAAAAAATTTATGAGGGGATTTTAAAGCTGCCTCCCCCACCTTTTCATCCTCTTTTCCTGGTCAAACTCCCTCTTTCTGCTGGATCAAAAAGCGAAACCCCAAATGACAAACAGATTCCAGAGACTGTGTTTCAGCTGTCAAGGCCTGGAGTTCAGGTTCTTTGACGGAGCGTGTGCGGTCACATCTTTACTCCCCACCATCCCCCCATTCGTTGTCATTAAGAGAGAAGGGGGGGCTGCTGCAGCTGAACTGTTGACTCGGCCCCTTGAGGATCACCTGGGAGCTGGAGTTCAGACTTTCCTGACTCAGTAAAGGGGAATAACTGGGCTGCATATAAACAGCAAAGCTTTGTGCTTTTCTTTGAAAAAAAAAAATTCAGGAAAACAAGGTCAACTATCACTAGAATAAGTTTCTATTTAGGTCGGGTATGGTTAGTGGTGCTACAGCTGTACCTAATCCCCACAGGAAAGCCTTCATCTGGGACTGATTTAAAAGAAACTGGGCCAGGGTGGGAGAAAGGAGGGGACTGTTCTGTAAAAGTCTGGGTCTCTTTTACTCAATCCATCTGATTAAAGGGAGCTTGGCTCAATTACATCCACTTACTGGGCCTTAAACCCCGGCCAGACCCACGAACGAAAACACACATTCTCCCCAAAAAAGAAAACTTGACCAGAGACAGAGAGGTGTGTGAGCTTAAACATCACACCTAAGGTATTCCCATCCATCTCTTCACCACAAAAGCCTCTTTACATCGACCAACAGCTCAGTCTGTCAGTGGCGTTTGCTTTAGAGGGCAACCTCTTAGTGTAACCTGCGATGGGGTAGGTTAAAACGGAGAGGCCAGCTCTCTGGGGACAGGCTTCTGTCTTCTCCAATCAACAGGCTGGGTCCTCTGGGTTAGCACAATCTATTTTAATCAGCCTCTTGCCAAGAACAAGACATGAAGTGAAGGTTCTTTTTGATGGGCAGTAGGAGCGTGAACTTCTCCTACATGGGCAATGCAAGAACTGAAGAACATTGGTAGTGACTGGGGACAATTAAAGAGGTCAAAGATAGAAAGCTTACCCTGTTACCGTGGTGAATTCTAAAAATTTGACCTACGGAGACCAAGTTAGAGAGCTTTGCCAAATGACAATGCCTCATTATAACTGCAAACTTAAAGGACCAAAACAAAACTGTACATAAATATTTACAAAACATATTCTTGCACTCTTTACTCAGCTCAAAAAATAAAACAGGATAATAAGCATCTTGTAGTAGTCCCCTCATTAGTAAATAATAAATTAGTTGTGCTTTATATAACATATAGCTAAACAAAGGGAGGACATTCTGAAGAAGTCCAAATTACAGTTAGGTTTTAAAACTGTATCCTAAGCTTTGGCATCCTATTAAAGGAATATTCAGGTCTGAAAGTGGAAGCGATTAACGCACAAGTGCTAACCTGTCCTGAACTGACAGGTTTTTCACAGATAACATTAATCAGAGAAGCAGCAAATATGCAGCTGGTAGCTGTGGAGCAGTTGCAGAGATCAACAAATCTGCTCTTTATGGAAAAGTGCCAAGAAGAAAGCCATAAAAAGTCCAGCTTGAAGTTTAAAAAACACAATTTATGGAAGATGGTGTTCCAGTAAATGTTAGCTAAAAAATTATGTGCATCAAAAAATATCAACCATGGCACCCATCCTCTTGAACATACTGTGAAGCATGGCAGTGGAGGTATAATTTTTTGGGTATGCTCTTCTTCAACAGTGACAGAGAAGTTGCTCAGGTTTATCATGGGGAAAACTGTTAGAGGATGCAAACATTTGGGGATGGAGGTTTGTGTAATATATTGGCCTAGTTAAAGTCCAAACCTTAGTATAATGGGAAAATCAGGGGCAGAAGTCAAATAACAGTGTTGTTACCGTATTTTCACGACCATAAGACCATAAGGTACTAAAAGGCGCACTCTCAGTTATGTGTCCCATTTCTGTATTTAACACACACATAAGGCGCACCGGACTATAGGGCGCGTTTTTTATATACAGGTACATGTCCTCTACTACCGCTCGCAGCCTTACTTTGAACAGCCGCTTCACACCGATGTCGAGCGGTTGAAGTTCCTTTGTCAGACCCCCCGGGATAAAGGCGAGCACAGCGTTCATTGATTAACCTTTTTTTTCACATCGGCTGTGAGATGGGCACGCAGCGATGGTGATGCGTGGAAAAAACCACCTGGTCTCCTCACATAGGCTACACCTGCCTCAGCCGCGCTTTCATCATCTCCTCATCCATCCAGCCTTTTTCATTTGCGTTAATCTCATATGTCATCAGAGCGATGTGTCTGACTCGCTGTCAGCTCCCAGATCAGCTTCTCTGATTGGTTGATGCGGCGCGTCCAGCAGCAAAACTTCAATTTTTCGATCTCAAGCAGCAGCAGCGCGTTGGCGGTGCGTCAGATGCTTAGACGCTCCAGACCCACAGCGCCTGCTGCTCAAAACGCGCTGCAGGACCTTTTGCTGCACGTATACGCGCGTCAACCATTGACTTTGCATGTAAACTCGCTGCTTCTGCTGCACCTGCTGCGTCCGGTTCAACAGCGAGCACAGGGTTAATTTGTTTCCCCATGTTTTTCACATCAGCTGTGAGATGGGCACGCATGAAGTTACATATTAACAGCGATGGTGATGAGTGGAAAAAAAACACCTGGTCTCCTTACATTCAGCCACTCTTTCATCATCTCCTCAATGAGGTGGTCTCAAAAGTCGCAGTTACAACACACATAGGGCGCACCGCACCAAAGGGCGCACCGCACATTTTGAGGGGAAAAAAAGACGTTTAAGTGCGCCTTATAGTCGTGAAAATACGGTATTTTGTAATAAATGTGCAAAAAATCTCATTTCTAGAGGTGAAAAGGTACAGTGCGTGGATGTAACGTATGATCCTTAGATGTTGATAAACAGAAAGATTTTTATTTATAAAAATAAGCATATTTCCATCCATCCAAAAAAAAAACTATCCCAATTAAATGCATTGATATTTGTGGTACCTGAGCGTCAATAGGTAAACAAATGAGCATGGACACTTTTGCAAGGTGCTGTGGGTGAAACTTTCGTAAAGTTGCAGACCATGCATAACTACCATGACATTTAAAGGATTTAAACAGCAAGCTGGTTGTAATCATGCCCAGTTGTGAAGTTCACTGATTGCAGCTGGCTTAGAGGCCTAATTAAACTCATTATTATAATGCAGGTTTATAGAGGAAAGAGCATGAAGGGAACACTTGTACACAGAGATCCAGCCCAGGCTCTTCTCAAATGACCAGATCTGCTAGTTGTAAGGAAAATGAGGCTGTGGTAATAGTAACCTTTGCGTGGTCCAAAATACCCCTTTCAGACGCATCACCCTCTATCCTTCACTTTTTCTGTATCTATTTAAACCCTAAAAGTAAACATTTCCCCTCCATTATTATCCATCCAAATTATATTCCACCCACAACCCAGTTTTACTGGCTCCTGATAGCAGGCCTCTTTGTGTTGTGACACTCCAAAAAAAACAGTCTTACTGAACTTTGTGGCCATCATAGCTAACCTGACACAACCCGGCCCGCCGCTCCAGTTACACAACATGTTTACCGCAAGTCATTTAATCAAAAACAGACCAGAACGCAAAGCTTCCATCTTTATATGCACCTCAGGTCTGAAATGACAGGGGAGGAAATGTCCCTATACGAGTGTTTTGACTTTGAGCTTCCGCTGCAGCTTAAGCATAATTAGCATTGGATTGTTTAAGGGCAAAGTGTAGTGAAGTTCTCATTTTTGATTAGCTCATTCGGTCTCCTCTAGAGACGCCCAATCATAAACAAGCACGCTGAACTAAAAGTAAATAATCCACGGATAACATACCGTGATAAGTAGCTGGAAAATGAAGAATTTAAACGGGTACAAAGGCTGCCTGAGGGCAGCTTCACGCTAATGACATGTGAACGTATATAGTGTCCTTGCAGACATCACATAGATCCAATCAATTTGATATCACTATTTTACGACACATAACCTCTCTTCTAACCGTCCCATGCCCTTTCAGTCTGTTTTTAAATGACAGATAGATGATTATGATAACAAGGAGCAGACATCTCTAACAGCACTTCAGAGCAACATATTTTGAATACATTTTTCAGTTGCAGGAGAGATATGCATGAACTCTTCTTATTTTAATAAGCAGCTATAAACATACATTAATTGTCAAAGCCTTCTATGTGCAGGGATTTTCCAGTTTGCAGGTTTTAGTTTAGATGTTCCGACCAAGGTTGCTCAGTTTCACACTGTTTATAAGAAATTATTTGTTGTGACCTTATAAAAAAAAAGAAACAGTACATGCCAGCAAAATTTTTTTGTTTTAAAATAACGATGATAAATTCTGCCTTAGAGGTATTGATTGACCTGGTATATTTGTAAATGGGTTAAAGTCATGAAAAATAACAGGGAAGAATGAATACATAAACAGAGCTGCATAGACTCATTGGCTTATATTGCTTATCATGGTAAGCTATAATTGCTAAATCCAACATTGGTCAGGTACAATATCTGGTCAGTAAATGAGGGAAAAGCAGACCCGATCCAAAGAATAAACACAATGGAACCTAAAAAGTTCTACTCAGCAAAAATACATCAAAACATCACTAGAAAGTCTGGCTTCTGCATCTTTCTCAGACAGTAACAGCTGGTTTCTTCAAAACCTGGAGGGTACCACCATGAAAGAGACAAAGACATGGGAACCATGTGCAGATAATAAAACAAATCCTCTCTTAACAGCATATTGCATTGCAGGGCAACATCTGATCTGTCATTTGATTGCTTGCCTGTTATATCAGAGCTGGTGTGCAGCCATCTGGTGATGTGGCTTTGTGAGTGATAGCATCCCAATGCATGATTTAAGTGATTTAAAACAGGACAACCAATGCAGAGCAGATGGGGGAGAACACACACCCCTAGAGCTACATCTAAAGGAAAGTTTTTACTTTTAACTAAATGAGTCTCAAATACAGCAAATGAAAGGGCTCATCTGATTTTAGAAGCAAATAGAATTTAATACCAAAAAATACGTATATAGGATCACATAAAAATATGAAGTGTCCACAATAGTCTCCTATACTTCAACCGTTTCCCCCAAACAAAAGAGCAGCTTCTTAGTATTTCTTGGTAAACTTCGACATTCCTCCGTCTCTAAGCAGAGACACCACAGACGAAATCACCAGTAAAATTAGCTAATTAACACTTTTCTCTGTGGCTTTAGGGGACAAACCAGAGGAATATTTTCCCCGGACATATGGTATGAATCCCAACAGGAATATTTTGGAAACAAGCAGCACTGGCCTGATGCGTGGCATAAAATATAATCTCTTTTCATGAAACGTGTGACAGCTGCAAAGGAATGTGACGGTTGCAGAAGGGTACGCAAGGGGCAATGGTTCGACTCAGACAAACCAAAGAGGAAGTGGAGGAAAAGTGAGATGAGTGGCAAGGACATGATGCCTCAAGGATTAGATATGTAATAAAATAGGCTCAGGCTAATAAAACAGTTTAAACATGCTTAATTGCATTTATAAAGCTATGTTTTCTTGGGGATTGTGGAGTGTTATAGCTATTAAATGTGGCAGGTAATAAAGGAAAATCTGTAAAAAGCTGCAAAACCAATTCATGCTTTATTGCAATAACTATCAAAACTGGGTAATTTTAGCATTTCTTAACTTTTAAATGTCCTGTATTATGCAAAATAAACTTCATTAGGTTTTTAAACTTTCAAAAATATTTTGGGATTAAAAAAAACTACATATCAATGTTTCTTTTGGTCATTCTGCCCTTAAAGAAGTCGTTTTTATCTCATACCTCATCATGACTCATTGTCAGAAATCCCCCCAGCCTCTTGTATTACCCCAACCTTGGACAGCCTGGCAGAGTTAAAAACACCCAGAGGATCTGATAATAAAAGCAACTTTTAAACTACCTAAGGTGGGAAACATTCATATAGTTTGTATATAGGAGCTCCAAACCAACACAAAGGCTCTCTTCATCCTCTGACATGGGAGTTTGCTTGGAGCTCGTCTGCCATGTTGTGTGTTTCCTGGACGGGGCCGCCTTTTACAGTTGCTTTTTGTATCTCTGCTTCTGTCTCCTTAAACCCCAGTCGGCCTCAGCAGATGGCCGCTCACACTAAGCCTGGTTCTGCTGGAGGTTTCTTCCTGTTAAAAGGGAGTTTTTCCTCTCCACTGTCGCTACAAGCATGCTTAGTGTCCTTAGATAGAAAACTTTGAATCAATATGACTGTATGATCTGGTGAACTGTAAAGTGCCTTGAGATGACGTGTTGTGAATTGGCACTATATAAATAAACTGAATTGAATTGAATGAATGAACCTTTGTGACCTTTACTTTCACCCGCTTTGAGAACCTTGACCAGTACCAAAGTGGATTCCCAAAGTATTTAGTCCTCAAACGTGTTGCAATTCCATCAGTGAAAGCAGCTGATAGACCAGCAACACCGGGAAGTTAATCAGACTTTGTGCTGAAAAAAAGCTTTTCTGTCCAACCCTCAAAGACAAACAATACTAAACTCTAACAGAACTTATTCAGATGGAAGTGAAGATGAGCGTTTTAAGCAGAAAACAAATGAGATAAGAATTATGTGATAGAATCAACCTTCTTTAGACAGATCAACTCAGCCCTGAGACCCTAATCCAGCAGAAAACCTGTCAGCTGGGCTGAAGAGAAGAAGCATAAGGGAAGGACCTAGGAAACCAAAATTAGTCCTAATTTGTTTGAGATTATGTGATTGAGATGTTCCCAGTGGTGCCAACAAGTTCGCTTTGTGCTGCTTATTTACAAATTCTTTTACGGCCGTAATAGCTGTCACAAATCGCTTTAATCCACCGCAGCACGCTCCGAGACCTGATAAAAATCTGGTCAACTGCAGTTTGGAGAAACTTGGCTCACAAATCTGTTTATAACAGAACTAAATGCTTGAACTGGAACTGACAAAGGACTCCTCTCCACCCAGACCCTGTGTCTTTCTCTGGAACACAGCCACGCTCCTGCTACCCTCCAGACCTCGGCAGCCGCGTGAGGAAAAATAAACCTTGCGACTGGAGAAATGACAAAGGGGAGAAGTGTCTAGGAGTCTGCTGCTGTTTCCTGACCCTCTGCTGTATACACACACACACACAAACACACAGTTCCCTTTACTGAGACATGACAGGAGTCAGTGTGTGCTCAACCAGACCCAGGAAATGGCAAGAATGTAGAAAGATGGTGTCATAACTCTAGGAGGTCACCACGGCATCATATCAGAGTAAAGGTCCACCATATAGCATTTTATACACATGCATACTACTCAAGTATCCACATTCCACACACACATCCTGTCTGTATGGTTCACAGAGACACACTTTGTGCAGCAACACATGTTCTCGCTGACAAATAAGCATTAAAGGGCAATTAGGTCCGCCTTTTGACAGTGCACGTCTGCTGTAGGGGGATATTGCTGATAAGATACTCACCCACTGGAGGTGCCAAACGACAGCGAGCTGATTGAAGAGGAAAGCTTCCGGCTATCCCAAAGTCTCACCTCACGGTTTCGCATCTGCACACCCCCCCCAAAAAATAAATAAATCGACTGTAAACACTGTACTTTACAGAACATGTATACAATGCTTGTTAATAATGAAATACCATCGGAGTAAGTGGAAAGGCAAAAATCTTTATCTCTATTAAGACATGCACTCATTTTTGATTTGATGAAACTAATTTATCTGAAATTATAGTTAAAGAGGGTTTCGATTCATTATCAAGTATTACTAGGAAAAGATTTCTTAGAATAGAATATGTAAAACAGTGGATGTTCAATATGATTCACTTTATGCCAGGACAAATCAGTCAACACTCTGTCATAATGACAAATTAATGAGGTCAGACTAGGAGAGCTGTCGTCACAGTAGGAGAGTCAGTGTTCTTGTTAACTCTGCAGACACTGTAGAAATCTAACAGAGAAGGGATAGACTTTCAACAGAGAAACTACAAGTTATGTTGTTTATGAATTCTTAGAATAAAAAGTTCATCATTTAGCTTGAAACACAGGGAACATTTGGCTCATGACAGAGGAAGCCAAACTTTAACTATCTGACCAATATTACATTATAGAGGAAAGCCAATATGTCTCATGGTCCTGGAACTACCATCTACAAGGTGACAGCAAGTGGCAGCATTATTGTTTTGGGAGGTTTTATTTTTTAGAAAAGGAGAAGCTGGTCAAAAGATGTGAGACAGAAGAAGTTTCACCCTCCAGGAGGACAGCTTTAACTATACAACCAGAGCTGCAGTGGATTGGCTTCGTTCAAAGCATTTTATTTTCTTTTTTCCTAGAATGGGCCAATTAAAGGCCAGACCTAAATCCATCTTCAGTGTCTGGGCTAAGAGTTGAATATTGCTATTTAAAGAATGAGCTAAAATGTCAGTCAGTAATGTCCAAATCTGGTTTAGGCAGAGTGCCAACGACTTTAACTGCCTTAATCGGTGATTGTATAAAGTTTTGGCTCAGAGGGCTAGATTCAATAGCATGCAATGCTTTTATAACTTTAATGGTTAAAAAAAGAAATAAAAAATTAAAAGCCATAATTTTCTTCCAGTTTACTGTACATGCGTGCATAATTTGATCTGTGACATAAAAATCCCACTGGACACACAGAAGAGTGATTGTAATGCAATAAAAGGTTCTGCCAGCTTCTGCACCAAGCAGATAAGGAATTGTATATCATGGGCTGAGGTTAAATAAAAATGTAGAAAAGTAAGGAAATTCACCGGGATTCTACAACAATTCATCATAACAGAGCCTGGTCTGTAGGTAACTTGCAAATCTGAATAAATAAATGAATGATGAGATCTTCCTTATCCCTTATAGAAAATATGCTGCTCTTCTGGGCTCATGCTTTTGAGGGTGTGGCTTTCCTTAAATAACAATGAGCAAAAGGTAAAAAGGGCCAAGTGTGAATAAATAAACCAAATTAACCTGGTAATTAAAATGATTAAGAAATTCTAATGAGAGTTTTCTCAATTTAATCAAAAAAATCAACACCATGTTCAAAGAACCACAAGGTCAGAAGTCTTGCTAGACTTATTTCTAGATATTGCTAGACTACAGCATCTCTATAAAGTTTGTCAGCAGTGACACTCAGTAAGTGCTAATATTTGCTGATAGAGAGCCTGATGCTAGACTTAATAAGAGCAGAGGACGGAGACCAGCAGGTGACATGGCTACCTCAATAATCACTGACACATTTTTACAAGACAACTGACCAATGAGCAACGTCCAGTCTGGGTGCTGCACTTTGTTTAATGTGCATTTATACTGGAGAGATTTGATTAGTGATAATAAACAAATACAAAAAATGTTTTTCTCTACACTTCACAATATGTGTAAATTATATTATTACAGTGATCTTCATATGACCATAAAATAACATCTCTGAGGTAAAATAATTCTCTGTTGATTTTATATAAAATTCCAAGTCTATAGAAATACCATTTTTGATTTTTAATAGCTTAACATGTTTGTGAAAACAAGATATAGGCTATGTTTACACTGCAGGCCTTGATGCTCAATTCTGATTTTTTTGTGAAATCCGATTTTTTTTTTGCGTTGCCATTCACATTTCCAAATATATGCGACTTGTATGTGATCTCCTGTGTGAACTGCAGTCATACAACGCAAGTGTCCTGCATGTGCAGTAGAGGACGCAATGACATTATAGGCCAGCGTGCTCTATGTTTCCGAAAGTAAAAGTGGATGGTAGTGCTGGAACGCCTACCATCGCGGTCTTTTACAACCACAAAAACTCAATATTTTCAATATAGTTAAACATAAATACTGCTCTCTGTATCATCATCTGCCATGGTTGTTGTTTTTTTTTCCGCTTCTGCCTAGTAAGATGCAGAATAGTACCTTTTTTCGGGTATTAATGACGTTCAGGTTGGATGAATCTGACCTGGCTGTTCAGACACAGGTCACATTTGAAAAGATCAGATTTGTATCGGATTCAGGACCACTTAGCCAAGTGACCTGGGTCGGATTGGAAAAAATCAGATCCAGGTCTCATATGGGCAAAAAAATCGGATTTGGGTCACTTCAGGCTGCAGTGTGAACGTAGCCATAGTCTGTGTCCAAACGTCCGCCCTAATCACTATATGGAGCACTATGAACGTGTAGTGGATCAAAAAGTAGTGGACTCGAAATTACCCACAATGCACCTAGAAAAGTAGAGATCATCTATGGACACTAGACGATCAGATATATCCCAGAATGCTTTGCAAGAGCTCTCCTCGCAAAGCATCATGGGATTTGTTGTCACAGTGGTCCGCTGTCACCACAAATAACAAAAATTGTGCAGGCACCAAGCGGGAGGCGGAGTTATGTGACCAAAGGGGAGCGAAAAGTAGTGATAATCTCTTCTAATGGTCAGTTAACTGAGTTCACTATAAAGTCCACTGTATAGTCCCCGCTCTATATAGTGATTAAGGGAACTAGGGGTTAGGGTGGACGTTCTGACAGAGCCATATTAAAAAAAATGTTTTTTTTTGTGGTACCTAGATAATAATAATAATTTCAAACATATTTTTCCTTTACTCTTAAATAAAAACATTAATTATTTCAGTGGAACATAGCCAGCTGAGTCTCTATGTTGTGCTGATACCCTTAAAAGAAGACAAACAATAAAAGCAAGTAGTGAAAGCTCACCGTATCGAATCCTGTGGTCAGTAAAAGTTCGTCTTTGGCCCACAGGATGCGGGAATCCTTGTTGCTCTGAAGGCTCTTAGCACTCTGAAAGCAAATAATAAAAACAGACATCTTAACATGGTTGAATTCATAAATACAGAAAATACAAGTTCAAAGTCAAACTTTTCATAATCATTAAGAGTAGTTTGACTTCAAAGAAGAATATCGCAGCGGTTTCACAATCAGCACCTTTCCAGTAAAAGAAAAACCAGTTGCTGATGATGTGAAAGAAAAGTTTACATGTAGCAAAGATTAACAAAAAGTGTGCACTTGTGCTGCTATGACTTCATTTGCTTGGTTTCTATGGTGACTGTATGTCAAAACACTGCTTAATAGGTGGTCTTCGGGGACAGATGACACAGAGGTAATAAGCAGAAACAACTAGGAGTGTTGAAATGAGAGGAATGTTTGCAAAGACAACACGCTCAAGCTGAAGAGGTTGTGCGATTGTGGGGGATTTAGCAGGTATTGTGCTCCATATAGCTTCAGAACCTGCAATAAGCAAATCTGTGGTGTAACTGAGCACAAAAGAGGAGCATAAAGATTTAGGATTCCATTAATCTTGTCCATCAAGTATTCAAGTATATATTCCATAAAAGCTGTTGCTTTTAATGCAACACAATCTCACTTTAGACCCTCTAATCTTCTGCACATTACAGCAGCTGGTAATTGTGCATTAGATGCATACTTACACTGGGCTTTCCCACTAGATAGTGGCACATTTTTCCACCGAACAGAAGCTGTTAGCCTCTAATCTCACCCCATCTCTCAAAATTGTTGTTTTCTTTTTATAGCCACAATACCTCAAACAAACAATCCTGAAAGTCTCCACCATGGCAAGAAGACAAAGCCTTCTTTCTGTAAGTCTAAACCTGTTCTTGGTCTGTGCACACTCATTCTCTTGTTACCAATGACTGACCGCAGACAACAAAACTATAAAAACAGCAGAATTTAAGATCCCGTGTTGCACTCCTGAATACACAGCGCCTCACAGAAGTATTTGTAACGACTAAACATTTTTGTCATATTGCAACAACAAACCTCAATATGTTTTATTAGGGTTTTCTACACCAACGCAAAGTAGTGCAAAACAAACCAGGACACACATCTACATTAGCAGGCCAGTACGGGTGCAACGGCACATAAACATCAGTGTTCAGTGCAAATCACAGCTATAAAGTCAAACTTTGGTCCACTTTCACAAGGTTTCATTTAAGAGAAACAAAAAAATTTATATATGTTTTTTCTTATTTTATCCAGCAGCAAACAACGACTGATTTTCTCACTTTTTCCAACATTTTTTTATCAATTTGTTCAACATTTAATATTAAAATGTTACACAAAAATAAAGCCACTGAAAAATTGCCAGGTTTGTTGTTTTGTTATTTTCAGAAAAGACATTATTGTCAATAAACGGACCAAAAAAGTTAGTAATTACTTATAAATAATGTTGATATACAGCTAATCAGTGCTGAGTTGTAACTGAAAAAGTAAACCTGTTAGAGAAACACCTGAATGATGGAGACAGGGTTTATACATGAATGATTAACTCTTATTTAATGCTTTTTAATGCTCTTTTAATGCTCTTAGAAATAATCTTAATGCCATCAACAAATACCCATGTATATATACATACCCATGTATATATATATATATATATATATATATATATATATATATATATACATATATATATACATATATATATACAGACACACGGCAAAATCCTTCACCATCTTCACGATGGACAGGCTGCTGCCATGTCCCAACTTCCTCGTTTTCCAGCCACTTTGGTTCAAATTTGCATTTTCCCCATTCTCTAGCCTTTTCTCTGCCTCAAGCTTCTTTTCCGAAGCATTTTAATGCCACGATTATCAAATTTAATTAATTTTAATGCCAATTAAGGCCTTCATTTAAAAAAATAATAATTTAATGACTTTTAATAACCCACAGAAACCCTGGGATATTATTTTAAAATAGCAGATTTTGGTATTCGCTGGAAGTCATAATGCATTGTTTTGTTTTCATATTGCTTTTAAAGCTTCTGCACTTTTATTAGATTAGACATGTTCTGTTTGTCGACAGAACAACTTTGTATTGGTTTAAAAATATGTGTTAAATCAAAAGGGCAGTACCAAAGATCTTCTGTATAAATACATGATAAATCTTGTCTAAAATAAGGGCAAATATAATTTTTGCAGTACGGACAATTTTTTTTTTTTTTTGCAAAGCATTTTAAACTCTGCATCTTTTTTTCCCCACCATGCTTTACTCTACTCTGTGTTTATTTCTCACACACAATCCTAATAAAACACTTAGCAATTTGCGCTTGTAACAATCCGAAACGTGTAAAAGTTCAAAGGGTATGAAAACTACTGGAAGGCACTGTAAAGTGGGTTAAAGGGTTACATGGACCTGTTGGATCTGCAGCTGGAGCTGACATGAACACAGAGAGATTAAACCCTGTTTGACAGAAGTTCTGCACATCTGTGTAGGGAGGAACCAACATGCCCTTCCTGTTAATAATAACTCCTCACTCTTTTCTGCTCTCCTCTCACTCCCAGACTGGAGGTTTTGGGAGCAAATGCTGAGAGGAAAGTACAGAGGATGTGGTTACTTCAACATTGCATCAAATAAGAGCTCCACTGCTCCAAAATGGTCCCCAGGTGATGCTCATTTACATACATATGGACAATGAATGAGACACTCTGATAGTTGTTTCCAGGCACAGCAGCTTTTGAGGTTGAAGAAAAATGGGGGGAAAAAAAGAGGCTTTCACTTTTGCTAGAGGAACTTCTGCTTGTTTTATTTATTTCTGTGCAAAGGAATTTGCCAAGTTGACTCCCTTCTCAACAGGGTGATATAATAGTATGTTATCTTTTTTTCAGAAAATGAGGACCTAAAAAGACTCTTAAGATGAGGGACTAAGCACATTACCACTTCTGTTAACAGAGGAGTCTTTTTGAAACTGCTAAAGTGAGAAGACATTAGTGGGCTGTAAATTTTAAATACACACACATAGAAACCGTTCTTTTTTTAATACGGGTCAGATTTAGGTTTGTTAATTTGTATGAATAGATTTAAAACATCAAAATATACTAAATGAACAGGATATGGCTTTGTGTTACCAGAACTTTTCATGGAAGTTGGGTAATCTGCAGGCTTCTTGTGACTGAGTGTCCTACTTCTGAGTATCCTATCCAAGCATTGGCCCTTGCTTAAACTTCTTTATGGTGATAAGATTACATGAGATTTAAAAAGGTTTCCGTTTTCAACACGTATAATTTTCTTATGTAAAATCCTGCTAAAACGTGTTATTTGTATGGAGTCTGTGTAGAAATGGCTTTAGCTACAAATAAATAGCTACAGAAATAACTTGGAAGCTTTAGTGTTTTTTTTTTAATGTTGATGTGAAAATTACATAAACCAGAATAAAAGTATATATTTGTTCATAGTGGAAGTTTTGGATTCTAAGCCAGACTTCTTTTTAAGAAAAATGGATCCTGGCATTTGCTCTGTACATACACATCTATATGATATTTATTCTCCGCATCTAAATTCCAGGAAAAAAGGGAACGCTTTGTACTTTTGCAGCCTCAGTCTGACTTGTTTTCCCTTTATTTCAGATTTTTAAAAAAGCTGCTCACACGATTTGCTTAAGAGGAAATTAAAAAGTGAAGATATGGCCACCGATACGTTTTTTTTTTCTATAACTGAAGTCATGAAGGACAGAGAAAAGCCTTTTTTCTTTTAATAAAAAAAAAAAAAGAGAGAGACAAAGTTTGAAATTAAACTTCCCAGGTTTTGTCAATTAGATATTCAGTTTTGTTTGACTCAAAAGGCCAGGATCTAGAGCAACAATTACTCACCAGTTTACTCTGTTTTTTAAATAGAATTTATCAGAAGAATAGAAAATAAATAAGAAAAAAATGAGCCAAGTAAAAAACCTGAACAAACTGAGCTATACCATATGCATATTACAGTAAGTCTTGATGCTCAATCACAACTTTTTGCTGAAATCAGTTTGTGTTTTTTCTATAGTTAATTGCAACTGAAAGAGATCAATCCGAATTATTTATGACCTCAAAGTGACCCACATCCACAGAAGGAGTATGTGGACAACACAGGGCAGCACACTGTTTACAGACGAAGGAAAGGATGCTGGCGTCTTTGTGTTATTACTTAGTTGTTGAGCAGTGGGAGCCGGAAATATCACAAGCACATCATAACCCAACAAGTAGTAAAATGGGTAAGAAAATGCCGAGCAAAGATGTTCACAATAGTGTTTTCTGGATGAGTGCCAGTTCTATAAGGACATCTGGGTGCATGTGTGTCAGAATAAGTGCAGTGATGTAAGAGTTGGATGAAATGTGACATGAGGATTTAGACTGCAGGTGGTTAAAAATGCAGTTAAATGGCACAATTCTAGAGTTTTTGTATGCAAAAATATCAGAATTGGATCATTCAGAATGCTGAGAATACAATGATAACATGGATTGCATGCAGGTAAAAATATCCGATACTATTTACCTATTGTGTGATTAAAGCCTTCAAGGTTAAGAGGAAGATTTTCCCCAGTTTTTGAGAAGACCCGCCCTCTCCACCCTGTACCCGCTTCCGAGAGGGAACGTCTATTAAACACGTGTGAGAGCATGCACGAGCCCATTTCTCCCCGTGCACGCTCTTTTTGCATCACTCATGCGAGCTTACTTTCCAAAAGAAGATTTGCAATTTTTCCACAATGTCAGACTCACCACCGGTTAGTGAAAATGGGGATGAGCAGAATAGGACGGCCCTATGTAAACATATCACCAGAATGATTGACAATTAGGAGGACCACTCATTTTGATGACCCATTCACAAAAAAACATCCTCCACTATAGCTTTGAGTCTTTAAATCTTATTTTACTTTATCTTTAGGGGTAGTGTTACAACCTTTTACAATTAGATCATACTGTTTAAGGTTGAACATCCAAATTGGTCTTTTAAAACAAAAAATGTTCTATAAATGGAAGATCAGAACTTTTTTGATCACAAACCCTATATTTTCATATGTGGGTGATTGCAATTCCAATAATGTTTGAAGCGTCCTCTGTATGTAAAGCACCTGTGCAGGTATAAAACATCTGTAGCCATTTGAACATAGGGTGTAACACTGTTGGCTTAAACTAAATGTATAGTTCTCAGTTATCAAGGAACTCGATAGCACTCTATATGTCTGTGCAGCAACATCAAATGCACACATCAATGTCTGCACCTCTCTAGGGGATGATTCGTCTCTGTACATACCAGACTTTTGACTGACATTGTCTGTATGTTGAACAGATGTTTTATTGCTCTTGGTGCGCTCCTTAAAAGCTTTATCCTCTGAGAGGATTCGCAAAATATTCTGCAGGGCTGACTTTTCAAAACAATTCTGAAGTAACATGACTAAAGCCCTGACACAGTTGATAATAAGTCTTGGATAGAATAAACACCACAGTAATGAGTGAAGACCTTTTATTGGTATGCAGTCCACTAGTTTGTATCATGCAGGTAACAGAACTCAGGGATGTCTTGATAAATCCATGCTTGACAGTGGGTGGAAAAATAATAGCGGTAAGCAGTAGAAGACCAGCGTAAACCCAGTCCTAATAAAGCAATAGATCAGAAAGACTAAAGCTGGAGTGGTATAAACAGACTGAATCCATTGCCACTGAGCAATTCATCACCAATAGAATTGGCTGATTACCTTCCAAGGGCAAGACAATTCTCTGGCATTCGGACCAAACTAGGAACAAGTTGAGATCAGACTACTTTAAACTGCTCTGTGTCTGTAATACAGAGCGTCTTTTAAGAGCCAAATGTGGAGCGTGATTCATACTCTTGGCTGGAGCCTCCACTTGTGTTTAAATAATATGCACAATTTAGGAGAATAAATTCACCATCATCATTTTTTTTTGCCATATTCAGCCTTGCTGACACATAGCTGAGAGGCAGTGCAATATATATCACAAGATGACAGCATTTCCTGTGAGAACATCATGATGACAACCTAATTAATTAATAAGCACCATACTTTAGAAGGATAAATCCAAGTGCACTATTACCCTTGGAGCTTTGTGCAACAATACTGCAAAACATAGAGTTAATATGCTTAGGCTAAGGCTGAGCAGGTTTAGTATTTGCCATATTTACAGTCCAATTTTTGGGGCACTGTGCTTGGACAGGGGTCATAGCCAAAAGGTAATGGTCCAGTTCTCCTCTGTGGAAGTTGTATATTAACCCTGCACATATGAAAGTGTTTTAGCCTCCTACATAAGTATTGCTTGTTTGGTCGATTCATGGTTTTAAACTGGCAGCGAGTGTTACTGCTCGCATGGACAATTGGTTCGGACAGTTCACCAGACCACAGTGTACTGTACATCAACTCATGCCCAGTTTTATGTTGGTATACACTCCAACCAGCTGCAACTTCTACCCAAAAATACAAATCCCCGTTTGACACAACTGGCAGCAAAGTAACAGGATTAAGTCAGAGCAATTACTCTGCAGGCAACCTTAAAGAAATGGTGCTACACTTTATGGTGATCCAGGACATTAGTAATATTTGGAATTTCTTGGACTTGTATGCAAAAGAAGAATGCTGGTGTTGAAATCCTTTTCTTGATATCATCAAAGGTTTGGCAAAAGCAAGGACACAAGAAATTAACTTAAGAAAAACAACTCAAACAAATCTAATTTTCTCCTGCATCAAAGCTACCACTACAGTAATACAATTTTAATGAAAACCTCTCTTTATTGTTATGGTCTAAACTTTTTTGTAAGAGAAAAACAACAATAGAACTTTTTAAGTAAAGAAAACTTTTCATATTTTGAAGGCTTTACTGTGCTTCCTGCTCCAAGAGAGTCCATACAAGGCTAATAATCTGGCATCAAGTCTCTCAGCTGACATAATGTTCTGGAAATCACCCCAACAACATCACACCCATATCCTGGGACACGAGCTGCCTTGAGCTGTCGGGTTAAGATGTCTCCAGGACTTGGCAGCTGCAGCCAAGGAGAAGGGTTTCGGATTTGCTTTAGGCTTTTGCTCACCTTCTCCTTGTAAAAGCAAAGTTTTAGGCTAAGGAACCGCAAGCGAGCTGCAGCTGCTACTACTACAGTGGCTCAAGGGCAGCCAGAGGACACAACATCTGGACTTTGTAAGTGTGTGTGAGCAAATCTGTTTTCCTCAGCTGCAGTGGTATATGTATATTACTGAAAAGACACTGACCTAAGTGCATTTTTTTAAAGGCAAATGCAACTTAAAGAATTCAACAAAACTGACAATACAGCGAAAAAGAGGAAAGAACGGTGTGAAGGACTTAAAGTCTGAGATTTTTTCCCCCCTCTGTAGCAAAAACCAAGGATCCAGCTTGATTTGAAAAACAGAAACAGGACAAAAGTAGGAGGCGAAAAGAAAGAGCTACACCTGCTTAAATGTCAGATAAAGGAAGTAGAGGAAATCACATCACATCTTGAGAATAAATATTACCAACACTGGTGTCAGCATCAGAGACGTAGCCATTTCTTTTCTCCATTTATGAAATGATAAAGGAGAGGAAAGTAATTCCAGCCAGGATGAAGGCATTGGCAGATAAGACAATGAAAATCCACCTCATATGACACTAGAATGGGTTCACATGAAGGTTATGCACTTTGCAAGCTGGGATGCAGATCCAGCAAAGTGCCAGTCAGCAGTCTGACCAATTACAGTTTTATGAGCCTATTAAATATCCTCTCTCAATATAAACAAACGAGTATCACTCCATCTCCTTCTGTAGTTTTCCCCCCTCAGCTATTTAACTTCTGAACTGTAACAGACGGTGTGCACATCTGTGTCACTAGGCAAGAATGTTGATTCAACCATCAGGACGAATATCAGGTGTCAGTGTACACATATGGGAGCGATCACAAACCATCTCTCCAACGACTCTCTTTTAGTTTTTTCCTTTCTCTTCTGTAGATCAGCTCAGATGGGCCGTGGAGTTTTTCGAATGGTGTGAAGGTGCAGAAGAAATGATTATTTCTGCAACCCCATCTTGACTGCTGTGCTGAGGGCCTGCATTCAGGGTGAAGTGTCAGTCATGTTCCCCATCTTAACCACTGTTTCATTTTATACTGCAGGAAAAAATAAAGTACGGAGCATCTAATAGCCTAAAATCGCAGAGTGTTATAAATACTTTAGGGCATGTTTTCAAATTAAACTTCTTTATGTCAGCAACATTGCCTGCACAGCACAGCACTACATCACACAGCTGCTTTTGCAGCAGCTTGTTTTATTTTTATCTAACCTGTTTCTCATTTTCACTGAGATTCTCTTAAGTCTTTATTGATGTTGAGCAAATTTTGTTAAACCATTTTCAGTCAATTGCCATTTCCTTGCCATTGTAATCACCAGCACACCAACCAGATCTCAGTGTTTTAATCTATTAATTAGTCTTTTACTAATTAGAAGGTTTTCTTCTACTCAGTTTGCCATCATGGGCCATTTTTGCTGTGTTTTAATTTAGAATGGGCTCCATCGAGAGTCAAGTATAGCTCTATAGAAGCTTCTAGAAATAGGACAGAGATAGGGGCTTGAAGATGAAAACCAAACCAGCCACTATATGCTTTCATTTCCTCTGTCCCTATTGCTATTTTTTCCCTCTCCTAATTGGAACCATATAATACTTTGTTCATTTCTCCAGAATGTCCAGAAGCCACAAACTGTTATTTTCATTATTTCTTCCTATGCTTCCCAGCTTCTCGCATACGAAAATAAATGTGCAAGAGGATAAGAGCTAGACAGGGAGGAATAGTTAGAAGGACATATAATGTGGGAAATCTGAAGGATTGTTTTTTTTTTTTTACTAAAATAAAAGGTGAAGATGAATTTAGCATCAAAACTTAAGGTTACACATATTACAAATTATGAAATAAACCCTTAGGATGCAGTCAAGCACCAAAATGAACTGAAGAAAAAAGTATTTTACTAATAAATAAATAAAACTACATTAAAAGATAAGATCAATTGACATGAAAAAAATATATATAATGAAAAACATCAAATTTGGTCAATTATTTAAAAAACATTAATGTCATACAGATTCAGATAGAGTAAAATATGTTAACCTTACCCAAAGCTCAATCTTAGAAAATTAAAATACCACCTAAAATACATTAAAAGGCCATTTTAACTAGAATTTATTTTCTTTCTGAAAGATCTGTTAATTTCTATGCATTTAAAACTTGATTTGCCTCCTTCAGCATGAATTACTGTATCAACGCAGCATTGCATGGAGATGATCAGCCCGTGGTTCAGCTGCCCAGGTTTCTTTGACAGTGGCCCTCAGGTCGTCTGCACTGTTGGGTTTACTGTCTCTGATCTTCCTCCTCAAATTACTACATAGATTATCTTATTTATTTAGCTGTGTAGTTTAAGTTTCCTGTAATTAACAGAATCATTCTAATATTCTGACACACTAAATTTGGGCTTTCGATTATTCTTCAAATAATCATTACATATATAGGAAATAAAGGTTTCGATATTTCACTCTACACGTAATGAATTGATATAATATAAAAGTTTGGCTCTCTGATATGAAATATAGACATTTTTCATTTTAATTTAGAAACTAGAATGATCTTTGCTAATAGCTGACATTTAAAACGCAGTAGCATTATTACATGAAAAGACTAATTTGCTAAAAATACAGAAAAGAGCAGTTTGAACGGCTTTATGTCAACTTTGTTTCTTTGCTTCCCAAGAGTCACTCATTCCCTCCTCTCATTTCCTTGGTGTCAGCAGATGAAAACTCATGTGAAGTAAAATGTGGCTGACATGTGAGCCAGAAGGAAAGTGAGTGCAGTTTTGAAGCCTGGTCTAGTCAGCAGACAGCAAGCCAAACCTGCAGATCCTGAGAAAAATGGTCCACAGCCTGGACTGTTCCAAAGGTATTTATGGTTTCCAGGGTGAATGGGATATCCAGAAGCCTTTTCTGTCCATCATTTCTTAGCTTTTTGGATGCTGTTCCATTCCAGTCCTTCTATTCTTACATTTAAGTATACAGCACTTAAGCAATTGGAAAATCTATTATGAAGAGAATGGCACAGACTAGATGCATCAGTCTTAGGTTTTTACTATATTTATATTACATATGTTTTTCCAATCTTAGCTGCATCTTCTAAACCCATTTCTATTAAGTCATTTAAGGTACATACGCCACCAGCTGTCAAGACTCAACCAATGTATTTTGGGCAAAATAGTTTAAAATTGGTGGGTTATAGGGAAGAGTGTCTTTAAACGTCCCTGTACAGATTATTAATAAGTGTGAACTTTGACTAGGCCTTTCAAACAACTGACTAAAACTTTATTCAATCTGCAATTGTGTTTAATGTTGTTGGCTAACCAGAAGGTGAACCCTGACCTCAGTATCAGATCTTCTGCATCCCAACATGTTTTTCCTCCAGACCAGACCAGCTTCCCTGGCTCTACTAAAGGAATGCATTCCCACAGCATCATACTGCCAATACCATTGTTCCTCATAAAGAACGGCATTTTACATGGCAGGTAGCAAACTCCAAATCTGACTACTTATGGCCTTTTACCTACTGGTAGACTATGTTTTTAAATTAGGGTACTTCTCAAGACAGATGATTGTTTATTTCTAGCAGTATTATGGTAAAGGGAGCAATCAAATAAAATTCCCGTAAAGTACATTGACATTTGTGGTTGTAATGCTACTTAATGTGGAAAAACAGAACTACATCATAAGTCATAAATTCTCTGTAACCTTTGTAGTTTTCTGGTAAAACAATCAAGTTTCAGATATTTCCCCCCTCACTCCTTTAAAATTTAGAAAGTACTTATGAGCTCTGAGTGACAAATTTTGAAGCCATACAGGTCAACAACTTGTCAGACACAGGATAGCTTACATCTATGTATTCGCTTGATTCTAAATGGAAACTCTATTTTAACAAGTCCCTGATGTGATAAAAAAAAAATCTTTAAATCCAACCACAAAAACCATATGATGAATAGAAAAACATTAGCTGTACTAAAGTTCATATGGAAGTAGGGCCAGTTTTCTGTATACACATAAAATTTGAGCTTTTGTTTCCAGAGGAGTAGAAGGAAAGCAAAACATTTAATGAATCTTTTATGTTTACATTACTTTCAAAGCTAGAGGTTAAACTTTAAGTTTAAAATAAAAATTGAATCAGATCTCATTCCTATTAGTCATTATTCTGCATTAGTTATGACAGCATAACATGCAGAAAAAATGCCTGATTTTGGCAAACTATTTATTGTAAAATTTAGTTTCAGGAAGGTCGTGTGATGATACTGTTGTGCAACATTATTTGTAAAGTTGGAAATCAGACATTAATAAATAGTGATTTAAGATTATATAAATTTATTCAAAGAGCTGGGTTTTATTTAAAAAAATATATAATACTGGACATGATTCAGTTCAATTCAAAAATACTGGAATAACCCTGAAGGGAATTCAATAATATAATACATTAAATAAATATCAAAGATCTCCCTTTTTTTCGGTTACAAGTCTAGCAGAGATTACCTAAATCCTAACAAAACACTACCTGACAGTCGTGTGTCCTTAAAAAAAGTTGAAATAAGTTCTAAATGTTTGTATTTTTTACCGAGAAACACATAAGGTTTAAAAACGTTTGATTTTGACAGATTTGGAGTTAATTGAAAATTAAAGTTTAGAAGATAGCCTCTAATGCTAAAAAATAAATATATATGCTATGAAATGTTAAGTGTTACTAATATGGTGTGACAGTTTTAACATGGGGTGGCATTTGAGAAGAAGCCAGGCACCTAATATTGCATTGGTGGTTTCTGGTGTTATTTTGATTGAAAAGGACGACTAATATTTTTAAAGCAGAATTTATGGATAAAACAGCTTGCCATAAGCAGTACCATCATACCACCATTCCAATATTTGTACTTAATGAATTAAGTAAACCTTGTTACTGTGCAAATAACAAGGAACCTCATGTGACATATTCTGTGTGCTAACATAATCCATAATCTTATTTGCACTGGAAGATGATTAGAAAGTTATTGTTAATTTCTTAAATTTTATCAGCATTAAAATAACCTGCCTGCTCTGTGCTTTTAATGAATCTTCATTGTGTTGGATCATCTTGTTTAAACAAATGCTAAATCTCTGAATGACCAAGTCTGAAATGTATAATATTACACTGGGCAATGGAACGGTGAGAGGCACAATGAGATTTTATAAACCACATCTTTTATTTGTGATAAGAAAAAAAGAGCAAAATTGTAATATTGGTTTTTGTAATAGGGCTCTCATAAAACCATAAAGATAAGGACAAGCAAACCATTGAAGGTACAGTGTGTAATAATTACAGGGATTTAGTGACATAAATTTAATATATCTATATGTATGTTATTCATTATCACCTATGAACTGAAAGACTCAAATCTTTATGTTTGCCTTGCCTTAGTAATTGCTATTTAGAATCACATAGTAAATTGGTTCGCATTTGAGGAGGCTGACATCTTTTGCGCTAGACCGCCAGGGAGACTAAGCAGGAAGATACGCAACAGGATGAGTTTTGCATCTAGAGGCTAACTGCTGGAGATGGACAGAAAAAACAGCTGAAGATCAGTGGAGCCTGCTGGCGGACTGAGTGGCAGAGCAGAATGAAAGAAGGCTTCAGCTGGTCCGTTTTTGTCTTGGAGGTAGGACCACAAAACAGTCCTTATA
Source organism: Cyprinodon tularosa (assembly GCF_016077235.1). Classification (NCBI taxonomy): domain Eukaryota; kingdom Metazoa; phylum Chordata; class Actinopteri; order Cyprinodontiformes; family Cyprinodontidae; genus Cyprinodon; species Cyprinodon tularosa. The sequence goes on along the minus strand of NW_024039507.1, from coordinate 736,597 downwards.
GGGCTAAATTAAAATAGCTTCTTAAAAGTCTTTCACAAATCTTTTAAGAGCATTGTCTGCTTCATCTGTGGTCAGCATTATTTTCTGTCTTCCATTATGTCATGTTGTGCATGTGCATTATTTTTTTTTAAGTGGAGAGGGCGGGTGTTTTAGAAAATTCACGAAAATTCTCTGCTATACTTTTGACTAAATTAAAGCACAGTTTTTGAAATATGGTAAAATATTTACTCACTTTTATTTTATTTTTAAGGATTTGTTTTATATTGCTTTAGCTAACTGTTAAACTTTTTGAGTAACTCAAAAAGTTTACTAAGCATAAGAGGCTGAAGAGTGGCAGAAAAAACTTTTTCTTTTTTTTTCTATTTTACAAATACTCTGTTCCAGGAACTAACATGATTAACATGCTGATTGAATTCCCTGAATGTGTGTTTAGATCCAAAAGAAGCAATAGGCAGCCAGTGGAGATTTCAAATACACATTTGGTGATCTCCTGGTTTTTTGATGGTTATTGTGGTTGACGCTCCAGCAATGAATATTCTAGAGATGCACTTAGTGGCTTGGAACTTAAAATGCAAGCAGGGATCTGTGGGGCAGAATGGGCACTAATGACAGATGGAGGAATGATGCTGCTGACAACCACAAGAACTCCTGACGCTGTGATGAGAATCTGCCTGCCAGACCTGCCCTTCAAAAGTGGATAAGGGCCTCCAGGAGGGTGGGGACTTATGAAGGCGGGCTAAGCAACAGAGCAGGAGCAAATCATGCCCATACTGTTGGATATATCATGAAGCACCTAAATTTCCACAGCCTGACCAAGCCCTCTGGTGCCTGTTGTCACTTATAGCCACAGTGGATGCAGCTGGCTGACTTTACTCCATCTCTAAAACCACATCACAAAGGCCTCACATCTTCAAAGTACCCCTGCAGATTTGCACAGAAACATTAGCTCTGAGCAGGGCATACGTGTGCGAGGTATATAGCCTTCATAAGTGTCATTTATGTGCAACCATGAACCCCTCTGACCACTCTAAATCATGGAAGCTATTTTGTGGTTTTACCTTTCTTCTTCTGATATTTCTTTGGTGCACATTGACAGTTTCTTTAGTTGCTTTTTTCAGAAATAATTAATTTTGAAGTTCAATGTATTGAAAGACAAACAAAGAGAAAAGAAAAGTACATTAAAAAGAATAACACATTTTTAAATCTAGAAAAATTGACCCCAGGCTGACTGTATTTGCAGCATCCATGTATATTTCTGACAGCTTGATATATCACCTCATCATGACTATGTTAACAAATGCCTGAACAGACGCTGCTGCCTATTCTGAAACAAATAATCTCCAGTTATGACAGGCTATTGGTGTTCCCCAAATGATCACTAGCTTTACTTGGGTATATTGTTTATTTAGCTCTAGCGTGAAACCACAAATTCCAGTTGAACCCACTGCCTTAAGAAGCTCAATTAGAAAAGAGATGACCTAAGCTTGCTTTTGTTAAGAAATAAGGGAGTGTTTAATAGAAATGTGTGAGGCCCATTAAAGAAGAAAAGCAGTTCCCAGTGTTAAAAGGTGTGATGTTACAGAACATTGCTTCGGTGTTTAAGAAAAAAAAATAAACAGTCTCAACAGGTATGCACACCTGTGTCCCATTCCCAGCAATGGTGGCAAACAGCAATGGCCTGGTGTGAAAAAGTTGTCTAAGCTTGTATTCTACTTAAGTCATCCATGCATTGTGATTTAAAACTAAGACTGCTATAATACACACAACTGCCAATAAGTTTTCACAGTATTTAACTTTGAATAATAATTTGTGTTTTTTTATATTCATAATATGATAACTGCTCTTATCTAAAAAAGGTGAGCAAAACAAACTGTTGTTAAAATGCAAGCTGATGAATAAAAGACTTGTTTTGGTCTCTAAATGTCAATAAATAAGGTGGGTAATATAGAAAATGAAGTCCACACCCATTTTGAGCAGCATAAGAGCACTGCTTTCTGTGCACAATTGTTTTATGTGAGTGTATAGCAGTGTATATGATAGACGTACACATTTAGGCTGATGTACATTGTTATACAGGTAGTATAGCTTTTTTCAAAGAGGTAAAGTGATCAAAAACTCAACTAAATAAAAAGAGGATCCGAGCATCATCAGTTCAGGATAGCTAAGAGGATCTTCATCAATGCAGACGCAGCACAATGATTTTATGGTCTGAAACTCATGGTTTGTTTTTTGCAAAGTTTAAATGAGTCTCTTGCTCTATCAACCTAAATAAAATGACTCAACTAGGGCTGAAACATTTAATTGGATAAACCATGATTAAACAATTACTGAAATAATCGTTTACTAATTTAGTAATGGATTGATCGTTAACTAGAGTGCAGAGACTCTAAAACGTGTCTTTAGCTGATATTGCAACCCACTTAGAGAAGTAATTACAACAAAAATGTAAACAAAAGTATGTAAAAAATTAGCATTTTAAATAAAAATGGTCTGTCAATATGCTGTATTCAGAACCCCTCAAGTGGAAAAGTTTTAGTTTCACCTGATTTTATTTCTTTAAAAGTCTTCTTTAGGAACCTTTTGCTATTCGATTATTAATTGATTAATTCAAAAAATTATTGACAGATTAACAGATTTGCAAAGTAATTGTTAGTGGCAGCCCTAGCCTCAACTGCCTTCCATAATACAATCAAGCTCTACAGAGCTATGCTATTAAACCAATATTTGAGTCAGATGTGCTAAAGTAGAGATGCATTTAAAAGTTACATCTTTACACCACTGCTGTAGCCTGAGATTAAAAGGAGGCTACTCTCAAATCCTTGCTGATATTTGCAAAACAACATTTAATGGTGGTTCATGGTTATTTTGAGGGATACATCATGGACCGTTTCAATGCTTTACTTGGCTGAACTTCAAATATTGTGCAACAGTAATAATGCGTGAAATGTTACCATTCCTTGAGCTGTGAAGCAGTGTGCGGCAGGGGCATTAGTTCCAAAACCACGTATACTAAACTGCCAGAGGAATTAACTCACCCATCCAAAACACTTCAATCACGGTTCCAATCATTTCCATGGCTACAGTTGTATAATATGAAGTATCTATGCAGGCAGACTGTTTCTATAAGCAATATAAAGAATGGGTCGCTCTCAGGATTTCAGTTAATTCCAGGATGCTATTATGATTAGATGCCACCTATGCAACAAGTCCAACCATAAAATTTCCTCACCTCCACTGTCAACTGTCAGTAGAGTATATAAAGTGGAAGCTATTGGGAATGACAGTGGCTAAGCCACAAAGTGGTTTGCTACTTCAACTGACGGATTGGGGGAAAAGGATGCAGACAACCATAGAGTGCAGATGTTTCCAAACTCCTGCAGAATCAATCGGGACATCCAAACATTATGTTTCCTTCAGATTAGATCAAGAGCAGGGTGAAGAGAGCTTGATAAAATCTGTCATCATGGCTGAGCGTCTGCATCCAAGCCATATGTCACCAAGTGCAATGCAGTGTTAGATTCAGTATACTGACACTTGCATGTTCTCTGGATTTACGAATCATGCTTTTGAATCTCGCAAGTTTGGTGTGGATAAGCTTGAATAACCTTCCCAAAAAGAACACTTGAATGAATTAGAGCAGAAATAGAGACGCGGTCCAAGTCTATGATCTCACAAAAGTGCTTCTTCCAGAAAGTTAAATACCGCTGGAAATTATTAGGTCAAAGAGTTCTTTTCGTATAATCACTGATTCGCATAAACCTAGTGGACAACCTCCCAGATGAGCTGAAACTGATAAAGATGATAAGGCTGGATAAACGACTAGAGTTATCACTTAAGTTCATCTCAAAATCCAGGCAGGTGAGCAAATATTTTTGGCAAAATTGTGCATGTTAATCAAATGCTAATATGCCCACACAATCAATTGTTTGTTGTTATTTAATCAAGGTGAAGGTGTAGTAGTATTTTAGCCAGCTGACTGGTGGTATGCAGTTTTTAATTATGGAGAAAACTTCAATAACTGCAGGACCTTTTAATGGAAGCTCATTAAGATTCAGGCTTTTATTCTGTGTTATATTTTCTATATCTATGACACACGACAGGATTAGGATCTAAAATGTTTAGTAACCAGATTCTTGTGGTTCAGGAATATTCTTTTTTTAATTATTTTTGATTAAAATATAATGTCCCCCATATGAGAAGACTGGGATACAGTAAAGACATGATTGGTGTTTAGAAAAATCCATTATTGTGGTTTTCAAACATCAGGGCATAAAGCAATGACGCATTAAGGTGTATTTCAGTCATCCAGCTACCCAAAACAATTATAAAACTTACAAAAAAGCACTAAATGGCTTTATAAAAATACATGTTCAAAAACCTTTTTAAACAAGCAGCTAGTCTGCTCTTCTAAAAGAGCCCTCCTCTACTAACCTTTGAAAAACCTTTAAAAGAACAAAGGTGTTTTGCTCTCGTCTTAACACAGCTTTCCAAACATGTTGCAGAATAACTGTGATTCGATTATTCTGCATGCAGTGAAACACATGGCATTTGATGCACTGAACACCAATCAGATTTCCAGTACATCATTCAGATTACTTATAAACCAGTCAGATTACCTTTTACATCAACAATAAATTAAATAGATGGCCTTTCAGATTACCAGTAGACCAGTCACATAACCAGTAAACTAGCCACATTAGCAGTAAGATTACCAGTATGACATCCAGTTTGCCAATTAGATTACCAGTATATTAATAAAATTACAATTTAACAAGTCAGATTAGCAGTATATAATTAAATTTAATAGTAAATGGCAAATATTACAAACAAGTCAAAGAGTACATACCACTTATGTGTAGTAACTGCATTAATTTGTGCTCTCTTCTAAAGATTCCCAACTTTATTATACTAAATGACCTTAGCATTAACTTAGTAAGGTACGAATATCCTCGGCTGAGTATTTCAAATGCAATATTTGCTTACCTTGTGAAGCTAAAGAAGCTGTGATTTTGCACAAATACACTAGTGTCAAACATTCTCAGATCATCTATTCTACTGTTAATAACTGTTACAGAAGCCTTTCACTGGGATCCCACACATCTTGCTTTAACTGTAATGTGTAATGTTGTCACAACCACTTAATGGTGCTGGTAGTGACTACAATCAGCCCAATGAGTCAAAGTTGGAAGAAAAAAAAAAGTCAAGCAACATGGTGCAGAGAGCTAAAAACGCTATGCTCTTGTATGAGGACATCTGGTCTTAGGAGATTTAAATGATTTTAAACAGCAGGGACATTACGACAGTAAGTAGGACATTTCATAACTAAGCTTAACTTACTGGATGCACAAAAGGGAAAGATTTTCTTTCAAAAATTGTCTTTTGGGTGCATTAAGTACTTTAATGAACAATAAGAAGCCTCCTAAGTCTCTACACATTGTGAATATATTATAAAAACTGTTCCTATAAAGAAAGAAAACAAGCTTTAATGACATATCTTGCAAATTTGTCAGCAGTGATTTATGACAATAGTTTTATTAAAACCTAACCAAACAGTGTTTCTGTTTAATCAGTTAAGTCAACTGATTCTAAAGACTTTTATAAACTATAATTTCATAATCAAATAGTTTTGGCATGGCATTTTCCATTCCATCAGTTTCCAATGTCAATAAATCTGTTGATCCCTTTGTTAGTTTTGATAAGTGTGTATTAAAAACAGCCATCATATATTGCTAATGAATTAGTGAGACAAATTAAGTTTAACTGAGCATTTTTCATCTGGTAACACTTCCTAAATTTGCTTCAGAGCTTGTATTTGCTTATTTTAATTTAAAAAAGATGATCTATGTAAAATAAGCGATGCGTGTACACATAATCACCAGAGTGACTCATGTTGATAACTGCCCCAATCTGCCTGCTTTTAATCCCACATCTCTTATGAAGCTCCGCATCCCAACCACAAAGACGAACTCAAGTAATTAGGCAAGAATATAGAGGGGAAGAAAAACACAGGCTTTACTATTCCATTCAGGAAAACTGAAATGCAGCAGCATTTAGTCACCGTAAGGTCAGTGTGCCCAGCCAAGGCTGGAGCAAGAGCTGCACTTTATTTCCCTCGAGGCACACTGAGGTCGGTCTAGCTGTATCCTAGATCCTCATCTTAGTTTTTCCATTGAAGACAAACCATTCAATATTATAAGAATAGAGTTTCTAAGTATTTTAGTAGCTCATTGGATCTGCTCAATAGTATGCCTATTGTTAAAGAGGAAATGTTTTTGTTATTATATTATTCTTATAATGGACTGATTTACATTTAACTGAACACCCAAGATGTAACAATAAATGTACTTTCAATGCTGTCCTGCAAGGCCCTTTTAAAAAAGAGCTGCATATACCTTTTAGAATTGGCTGCACTACCTGCTTTTTAATAACATAGTGAGACTGGGGATGATACAATTAATCAGACTGTACCCGATTTTTAAGAAGTAATAATCATTTAATTTGTAAGCGAATAATTAATTATCTGGAGCATATATATCTTTAAGTTACATTTGTTTTTGCTCATTGTTTACATTTTGTAAACAATCTTCAAGTAAGCACCCTTTTCTACCCAATCAGAGGTAAATTCAAAGGTCCCATATTTTACTACTGTTCGCCCCACTGTTCATCTAAAAAATGGTTAACAGATCAACTAATTAGCTAAACAAGTGTTAGTTGCAGCCTTACTTGAGATATATTAAACCTTTTATCAACTTGTTTTTCTCTAAGAGTTTTTTTTGGAGTCTGTCAAACTACAAATAATCTTATTAAGCAAATTCTAAGTGACTGTTATGATTAGAAACATATCTGTATTAAAAACACCTTATATGTTATTTACAAACCTTACTTTTAGTTCAGAGAATCACGAATACAGGACTAGGCATGCGACTGAAGGAAACTTTAGTTTGCCTAAAGTAAAGTCAAATGCCTTAAAAAGAACTGTTATGTATAGAGGTATGAAAGCATGGAATTTACTGCCAAATTACATTAAACTGATAACTGATTTAAGGAAATTTAAAAAATCATTGAAAGAACATTTATTAAATATAGAGGTAAAACACGATTAGGACTGTCTTCTTCACTTGCTGTGCTTTGTAGTTTGTTTTGATTAGTTTGGATTGTTTCTGTTTATGTATATGGGTATGTATATGTATGTGTATATGTGTGTATGTATATATGTATATGTATAGATTATGGGAGATGTTGTTTTAATGTCCACATAATTTTATTTCATTTGTAATTTTTTTATTTCAAGTTTTGTTGTTGGACCCCAGGAAGAATAGCTGTAGCTTGCTACAGCTAATGGGGATCCTAAATAAACTAAACTAAACTAAACTAAACCTTAAAACAATCTATAGTTAACAATTGTTAAAATACTGATACTAAGTGTATAAATAATACTTAAGGGAAAATGGAGGATGTTCTTTTTGCGGGTGGATCATCAAAATAAGTGGTCCTCCTAATTGTCAATCATTCTTGTGATATGTTTACATAGGGTCGTCCTGTGTACTCATCCCCAATCAGTTCTATGAATTAGCAATTAGTTTGTCTGTCCTTTTTTCAGTTTTGTCATCAAGAAGCTGACAGATTCAAAGGTCGATTTGAAACCTTTAATCCCTTAATTTCTTGTCTCTCCCAAACTATTCCCATGAAAGTTCAGAATTCTAAAATTTGAGATTGTGAGTAAACTTTAAATTTAAAAAAAAGGAACTTGCTCAGACAATATTGCAAACATTTATTTCAGTCATAGAAAAATCTTCCTATTCTGGTGATAACAAAAATCTCTGCTATTATAAGAAGATTCGTAATTCTTTTTTGTTTTGTTTTAGTATTACTTAAATTAATCATCAGGAAATAAATCTCATCCTGATGAACATAAAAAAAAATAACTCTAGACTATGTTAATTATAAGTTCAAGAAATTCTTTTCATATAATCATTGTCTAAAGCAGTGGTTCCCAAAGATTTTCTTCTGGGCCCCCCTTTGGATTACAATAAAATTTCGTTCAACCACATATAATAATCTATACACATATTTTGTTTTAAAACTCCACTGAAGTTTATTTCACACTTCAGGTTGCAACAAAACAAACTACACCATCTTTACAGTGGAACACTTTTGTGTAACTGTATTTTTTTCATAGTTCTATAATGTAGATTAGAAGAGGATTCTTTGTTGTCTGTGTTATTTTAAACATATTTCTTTTTTTTTATTTGTAACAATATTTAACTTTGCTATAATCTATACATTAAAAAAGCCTCTGTGCAAAATGGAGTGAAAACATTGAACAGCTCCCTGAGAGTTTTTTCTTTGTACTTTAATCCTCCCATCTTTTCAGTGGCTGTAGTGAGCCTGCTTTTTGCTGTAGATCTTCTCAAATCTGGGTTACAGTGTTTTTTTTTTTTTTTCTTCATTGATCCATACCGCTTCCCGCGCCCCCCCTGCAATGACATTGCGCCCCCCCTAGGGGGCGCGCCCCACACTTTGGGAACCACTGGTCTAAAGTGTAATAATTTTACTGATACTAAATAGATTCAAAATAGGAGACATTTTCTTTCTCTATTTTTGTCATTCAGACTTAATTTTGATGATTATTAGTATGATTTAAATTATTATTTAAATCACATATTCTAAACAGGCTATCCCTGCTAAAGTACATCTTTTACACAATAACGTCAAAAAATACCATAAAAGTATCTCTTGTTATTGTGATGCTTACACACAAAGTCCAATTCACAGTAATAAAAAGATACACCACCCATTGTTGGCTCCAGGTGTGTTCCACATGTGTGCACAGGGACTTAATTAGTTGGAAAATAGGGGTCTCTAAGCAACCAGTTCACTAATGAGGCCTCCACTTACAAACAACACACACACATGTGAACAAAGATCTCTCGATGCCAGCTGGCATTCACCCTTATCCTTTTCCTTCAAATAAAAAAAAAAAAGACTAGGAAGGAAAAATCTTTACCAACACCCTGAAGCATAAACCCACAATCACACACATGGAAATGAATAAAAGAAGAAAAAAAGGAGACCCTGTTCATTAGTTAAAGCAACTGAAAACCTCAAACCATCCTGATACCAAGGCAATTAGGCCCTGAGCTGCTTAAATTACGTCTCCAGGATTCTGTAAGCTATCCTTATGTTTATACAGAAACATACAATCTAAATAAAACATCAAACTAAAACCTCTGCAACATGATCAAGTTACTTCTAAAGGAAAAGGGGCACACAGAGGAGTTACCCTAAGTCATAAAACCTTCAACACTGACAATTCAACCCTTGCTGGGAACTATCCCATCCAATGCAGAGGACGGAATATGCAGATTTCCCTCCACTGTTCGGTTAGCCCCTCAGGACTAAATCCTATCTCTTCATTAGCAAAAACTTTTGCCAATTCTTCCCTAACACCCATAAAACTGAGACTGGCAGTGAGGTGGTAGCCAGTAATGCAGGGAGCTGAGAGATGGAACAAAAGAACAAGAGGAGGAGAAAACAAGGGGGAGCTGGACATCTGGGATGAGTTAACCGCTGGCCATTACCAGGTCCTAACCCAGCAGGGTCTGATGGGGGTGGGTGAGGGTGGGCGATTCAGACATGAACTGTTGGGTGTGTGAGTGATTGGAAAAGAAGGTGAGTTTATACAAAGGGGCAAACCACAGGAATAGGACACAGCGGTCACAGAGAGGTGAATTTAGTTTAAAAAACAACAACAATCAAATGCATATTTTTTAACTGTGCATAAAAATGTGGACTATGAAACAACACTGGTGTGTTTTGTTTACATTTAGAAAGTTAATCTTACCCTGAACTCAGCTAGTAATAAAATACTGAGCAAAAAAAAAAAAAAAAAAACACTGGTCATAAAATCCCTTTAAACTAAATTTCCTTTTCTGTAAATATTTGTTAAGTTATATTTGTAAATAACACATCTTGGCTTATTGTGGGGTTAAACTGTAAATTGTGTGAAGACAGAGATTTTCAAACTAAGACACATTTTTTTTACATCTCCAACTAATCGCTGACTTTAAAACATGTAAGTAGACCTTTCTGTATGTGCAAAGCAGAATTTAAGCCATTTTGGTAAAATGTGTTCTTAGAATGGCTCCTCCAGCTTGAATAATAAGTATTAAAGTCATCTCATATGTGCAAAAAAATCCCTACTAACTTATAAAATAGTTTTTCTGTCACTGTCCAATTGATTGCCCATGATGTTTTCTTTCTTAGATTATCCAGTTTTACCTGGCCATTCTGTTTGGACATGACAAAGATGTTTTTATGGTAGATTTAAACACTAAAAGGGGAAGGGACATTGAGCAAAACATGTGTAGAAACAAAGAGGCCTCCTTTAAAATTCAACAATATCATCTTTCTGTTTTGCCTTCTCAGTCCACAGGGTTCCTACACATTTTTCATGTCAAAATCCCACAGTTTTCCAGAATGAAGGTAGGTAGATTGAGAGACTGAAAAAAATACAATGCAAAGGGACCCCATTTCTCTCTAGCTCTTAAAATCTATCAGACGGAACTGAAAGAAAAGGAGGCGAGCGCCACACATCCAACTCTGCCTACCTGTAGTAAGCTTAAAAAAGAAATATGTTTAACTTTAAAAGCAGTTTATTATGGCTCCGGTGAGAAACATAAGAACGGAGAACACACCTTCCAGGAAGCTGGGACTGTGTAATTCATGGAAGGGTATAAAAGATGGTACTGTACTGAAACCACTATGCTTTTCCTTGGCCCTGCCCAGCGCTCCCTCATCACATCCAAACCCCTTTCTAGCCCACGGTGCTCTCTAATTTCACCCAGAGCAGCAGAAGCTCGGCCTGAAAAAGAGGAATCTGGCCCCCGAGTCCAGCAAACTATTCCCTTTTCCAGTCTGCCTCGTCTTCCAGCGACCGCAGATCGACAGCTCTATGGCCAGTAGTGGCCCAAAACTATGAAGGGTATTTTCGGCTCTGTAATTTGAAACACACATGGCTCAAACACAGAAAAACAGATCCACAAACTCAGCAAAGGCAAAGACATTGGGAGGTAGATCAAAAGATGCAGACAAGTGGAAGAGAGACAAACACCCACACAGACACGTGCCTCATTAATATCAGGTCAGTATGACCGCTTTTTCAAGTGGAGAGGCCGAGGAGCTTTGTGGCTGAGACCAAGAAAGCAGAGTGCAGGCCTAAAAACACAAAGATGTAAAAGCGACTTATCTAAAGAGGCCAGGAAAGGAAATTTATGGTGGGGGAGGTTGGAACCAGGAATAGCAGCTACAGATACAAAAAAAAGATTGTTCAACACTTAGACCATGTTTTTCATCTGAGGTCAAATTTAACTTTCAAGTAATAGTCACTTTTTTTTTTTTTTTTTTTGTAAACTCTGACCAACCAATAAGATTAGAGACATTGATCCCTAAAGTTTTGGGGGATAAAAATCAAATACATATAAAGGCTTTTGTATTTAGGAATAAAAAGCCAGATTAAGGCTAAATGTAATGAGAAGTAAAAAAAAAAAAAAAAAAAAAAAAAAACAGTCGTCATGTACATCTCATGGAAAGAAATAGCATCCAAACAATTTTTTTTCTTTTGTGCCAGCTATGTAAATTTAACACCAAGATTATATATGCAGTATTTACCAGGACTGTAATTTCCCGCTGTAATCCTATTTCCCATAAATACAGCGAGTAGGACTGGAATTAGGAGCTGTAACTACCCCACCTGACTAGTGGTAGCAATGGGCGTAGTTGAAGTTTATGGGAAAAAATAGAAATTATATTATAACAGTTTTTCACATTTTGCCACAAACTTCTATGCATTTCATCAAGATTTCATTTGATAGGCCGGGAAGAAGCAGGACATGATTGTAAAGGGGAGGGAAAAGGATGCATAGTTTTTTTCTTTTACATATAAAATGCAAAATAAATGCTTGTTTGAAAATCTCAGCCACATTTTCTGTGATATAAAATTCAGTTTAACCCACTGTCCTTCAGAGCCACCTAATGAGTAATAATGTTGATCAGGGTTCCTCAATTCTTCTCACTTTGAGGGTTGAGTCAACCCGAGATTGTAAACTGCTTGTGATTGGCTAGTCTTCAGGAAATCCCACCTCTTCGGGGGCGGTACCTTCTTCTTCCTAGCTGCAGCCAATATTGTAGCAATGCATCTTCAGTCAAATAAAAAAAAAAATATCTGGATTTAAACTAAATACAAATGCTCATAGGAGTATTTATTATGCATGTACTTTTTTGTCTGAATTCTGGCTTATAATAATCAAAAACCACAGAGTTATATATGCTGACACTCCTGAGTTGACATGTCATTCAAAATTCTATATTTAAAAAGAGTTTATAGGCAGCTTAAATTCAAAATCCGAGTATGCACAATATTTAAACATTTCCTCACCATCACATTCCTCTGCCTTATAACCAACAAGCTGGTTCATACCACAGATCAACATTAAAAGCAGCAAGTTATGGAGAATTCAAATGGATTGCTGTAAACTTTTAATACCATTGAACCTCCCATGTGTAATAATGCACAATGGATTCTAACTATGCTCGATTTGTAAATTTTAAAGTTTTTAGGGATCCCCAAGATTACCTAACCCATTATGATGACTGGTTTATGGGTTTATGTAGATCTAGAAGCAGTGCTTTTAGATCTACAGTGCCACCTTTGGCCCCTTGAACTGTCTGACACATTTCAAGCTTCAAACATAGAGATATATAATCAACAAGTGGGACACAATCATGAAGTGGAACGAAATTTATTGGATATTTTAAAATTTATCCCAAAAAAACTGAAGAGCAGGGCATGCTAAATTAATCGACCCCTTTATTTTTAGAGCAGCAAACTCTCTCCAGAAGTTCATTTATTTCTGAATGATCCAACATTGACCTAAATGACTGATGATGTTAAATAGAATCCACCTGTGTGTAATCGAGTGTCCGTATAAATACACCTGCTCTGTGATAGTCTCAGAGGTCTGTTTAAAGCACAGAGAGCATCATAAAGAACAAGGAACACACCAGGCAGGTCTGAGATACTGTTGTAGAGAAGTTTAAAGCTGAATTTGAACACAAAAAGATTTCCCAAGCTTTAAACATCCCAAGGAAAACTGTGCAAGCAATAACATTATAATGGAAGGAGTATCAGACCACTGTGAGCCTCGGAAGATGCGGCCATCCCTCTAAATGTTCAGCTCAAACAAGAAGATTGAGCCAAGAGGCTAATGATCTACAGCTGAGGTGGGAGACTCTGTCCATAGGACACAATCAGTCGTATACTGCACAAATCTGGACTTTATGGAAGAGCGTCAAGAAGAAAGCAATTTCTTAAATATGTCCATAAGAAGTTTAAAGGTTTGTCAGAATAAAATCTTGCAATTCTTTAAAAAGCAATGACAAAGTATTTTAACCATTGTCTTTAGTGAGGGTAAGGTGTATTTCTAAAATGAGCAAACATGAAGCGTTAAAGGGATATGTGACATGTTTGCAAGCCATTGTCCACTAAGAAATAAGAAAATAAAATGTTGCATGTAAAGGGAAAGAAAAATGCTGGGATTGCTTGCATAAAACCCATAAATGAGTACTGCCTCATATGAATTGTGTTTTGTCCCTACTTTAGCCTAGAGAAATTTCAAGTGTAATTTCTGACCTGCTTTAACCAACTCCAGCTTTCTTGGGTTATTTTTCCCCAAAACTATTTTAAGTGTTGACCCTTGTCTTGATGAGCACAACTAGCTGTAACTCATATGAGCCAACAGACCTCCCAGAATCGGTATAAAGTCAAAAAGCTTGGCCCTTTCTCTGGCCATCTCCTTTCTCTTTGTGGCCCCACTGGCCTTCTTCCAGCCATTTCTATACTTACTCACCAAAGTTAACAGCAGAATAGGCCTAAAAACGCCTCTAACAGCAGGCAAAGAGAGAATTCTTTGTGTTGAAACCACTCAGCAAGACAGCACTGCAGTCTTCTGTGGCTTTTTATGCTGTAAGGCAGCTTCACTGATCTGTGCAATCAGATTACAGCAGTGCTAAAGTTTTAGCAAGCTAATGATTCAGGTCCGCACCCTGTTGACCACTCTTCAATAGAAGGGGTGCTGAACGAAGCTGCAGAGGCTCTCCCATTCTCCAGAGAAAGTTACACATCTGAAAGCAGTCAGGGTGAGGCTCTTCTTAGTCTGCTCTTTGGGATTTCCAAAACCAAAGCCTCTGACTGCCGGACCTTGTGTGTTTCAAAGTTTCACAAAGGGGGCGGGGGCAGAGCAAACCTCTAATAACTTTAATCTGTGCCTCAACTTTTGAAGGTCTGAGGTGGTTAAGTCATATGCCGTGTGAAGAGGACAGTGGGTTGGACATCTGCACATCTTGGTTGTCTCTGTGGTAATGAGGCCAAAAGAATAAATCAGAGAGTTTGGGGAGAAGGAGGAGCATCAAGATAGCAATTAAGAAATTTGGATCGGCTGAAAAGCTTTTTAGTTTAGTAGGCCCGGGTAGAACAAGCTGAGGAGGGACTCCGACATTATGCCTGATCAAACATTTTTAGATAAGGCCATGTTTTGAGTTATCATCCTTGTTAAAGACCTACTGAGAACACATTCCTATTCAGTTTATTTATATAGCTCCAATTCACAACACAAGACATCTCAGTCAGATTTGTTAGGAAAACCACCTGATTGCATCTAGTCATTGACTGGCAAGACATGGTCCTCCTGAAGGAGCTTAACCCCGAAATCCCACATCCTCCATCACCGCCCATTCCGCTCCAGACCACCAACGCAATGCAAAGCCTGTAGCCTTTGTGGTTCCTCCTGTCTTGCTCGGCTCAGATAATCCTCGAGGGGAGCATGCGCGATATTATTATTATTAAATTTGTGGGTGCAAAACAGGCAGGAATGAACGCAATTTAATGACATAATTAAAACTCAATATCAGCAGGAATCACACGTTTCTACCCAAACATTTCTTTTCGTTGTGGATCTTTGTACTAGGTATAATTAGAATCATACAAAATTGGTTTGTTCTCTACTTCCCAATTCAGCATCTCTTCATCCATGCCTGTGTTAAGAAGTTGTAAGATGCACTATTGGAATCTGTTGTGAATGGATTTGATAAAACTTTTAAGCCTCTCAGGATAAAATAAATATTTTGATCATATGGTATGTTAAAGTACCAATATTTTGCATCCAATAATTTTATTAAATGGGTTTGGTTTTGGTGAATATATAAGAATTATGCTCTAATTTGTAGTAACCAATCTGTCGTTACCATTTTTTTTTATTTGCTAAACCAACATTGTTTTTCCTGTTTGGCTCGATTGCAATTGCCCATCTTTACCTGGCTAGCTTCCAATGGAGTCGGAATGGAGCAAAAAATAGCTTCGCTCCGTATTTTGACGGTGAAGGACGGAGAAGACATACGTGGACAGTGACGTGCGGGGGAGTAGCGGTGGATGTGGAATAGTTATGATTGATTAACACTACTGCAAAAGTGCGGGGCGGAGCAGTGACCGAGGATGTGGAATCTGTGGGTGAGATGACAACCTTCGCTTGCATTTTGTCGTTGACTCTTAAGCAATTCCTCACACCCCACATGCATTTAGAGACAGTGGAGAGGAAAACTCCCTTTTAACAGGAAGAAACCTCCAACTTTAATAAGCTCAATGTGAGCGGCATTCTGCTGAGGCTGACTGGGATTCAAGGAGACAGAAGCAGACATAGAAAAAGAAACAGAGATACCGGTACAAAAGGTACTGTTAACTAGCTCCACATGCGGCCCCATCCAGGAAAAACACAGCCAGGCCTATTTTGCTAGTCACAGTAAAACAAACGGGACTACACTAGAAACAACAATCTCCAACATCTATAAACAAAGATGTTGATGGCAGCAACAAAGCTGAGGTTTCAATCTATGATGGAGTCACAGCTGAACGGGAACAGACCGGGTGAAGCTACTAGGATGAGGAAAAAGCAGAGAGAGCATAAAGTTCTGAGTGGAACTTGAAAAACCTGCATAGTGGGAGAATAGAGACAGAGTGAAGTAGAATAAGGAAAAGTGGTTCCTATGTGATGCAGCAGCCTAAACATAAAGCAGCACAAATACATCATAGGATAAACAAACTATTTTGGATAGAGCACAAGAAAGGTGGAGCCACAATAGGGCCATGTGAACTTTACTGTACGAGTTTTCAGTACAAATCTCCTGGTTATTCAAATTCTTCTTCTTCTTTATCTTCTTGTAATAAAAATTGATGGCAGTTGACCAATTAACTATAGATATACAATTTAAAATAGTTAATGGTGCTATTAACTTTTAAAAGGTTCTCTTGGTCATGAAAGAGAAACTTTATTTTACCAAACAACAACAATAAACCCAGTGACCGATTTAAGTAGCATGTTCTCTTGTTTTTTTCCCTATTTGGTAAAAAGGTCAAGATAATTGGACCACAGCTTATAGTCATATCAATATCCTAGGGCAGCATTAGAAAGACAGAAATAATTGGGTACAGTAAAAAAAAAATAAAAAAATTACATATATATATATATATATATATATATATATACATATATATATATATATATATATACATATATATATATATATATATATACATATATATATATATATATATATATATATATATATATATATATATATATATATATATATATATATATATAGTACAGATTTTTAAATTGCTTCAATTCCTTAATGCAAACAGGAAATCTGGGTTTTTGTTAAAAATCTGGAGGTTTTCAGGTAGGAAGCAACCTATGGCAAACTTGAAAATAATAAAAGTTTGGCTAAATGAAATCAAGCTCTGATGATGATGAGGAAACATGGCGCTCACGGTTCTGAGTCAAAAAGCTGACCTTTTTCCTTTCCTTTAGTTATTTCATATTTTCCTATTTGTTTCTATCACATTCTGGACTGAAATGTAAAATACCTAATAGAGATAATCATAAGTCAAGTGTTCTTGGTTCATTCAAAACCAAGTTTCATAAAATTCAACAATGGGGGAAATTCAGTTCATCTTTTGTTGGTCTTACTGGACCCAAAAAAAAAAAACCTTAACAGTCCAGGAGCGATTTCATGCATAATGCACCTAAATCACAACAGCCTGTATTTGTGTCACTGAGGTGGAAACCAAATAAAATTAACGAATCCCTTTGGCATAATTAAGTGTTTTACATCACACCTCATTAAATTACACTTAAATTACGCTTAGTAGTTAGGGAGAGTATGTAAGAAAAACCTATAAGCTCCCATTGTATGCTGGGAGAACAGAAAGCTCTGTTAACTACAGAAAACCTTCACTATGCCTCTCAGAATGATCTGAAAAGTTTCAAAACAAATAAAGAACGCATGGTTGATCCCGTAGTGTAAACAGATGAAAGAGTCCACACATGTACACATAGCGTGAACACACAAACATTCTCTCCCACTCACTGCCATACAAGCTGATGTGCCTCCCAGGTATTTCTGGGATGAGATATTTAATATGCTGCTGCATGCGGTGTTTTTGCAGGATTCCTCGTATTTACAAAACCATAGAGCCCACGAGGCAGGCTGAGCATCCCAGTAATTAAAACATGCTGGGAGGTCCATCAGCGAAATGTGTGAGAATATTTGCTCTACGGTGAACAGCATCTTATGACACTCCTCCTAATTCCTCTTCTCTCAGCCCTGAAAGCTCGACCACTTCGCTTCTCCGCTGCTGATTGTTCAGGAGGCGTCCTGTTGGCTCAGACGTGGGGTCATTGAGAGATTTACTCTAAGGTTGACAAAAAAAACAGACTATGAAAGGAAGGGTTCACACTGTATCAAAGAAGGCCGGGTATCGTGGGAATTTGAGGGCAGGAATTTCACCATGTGCCCCACATTCATAAATCAGTGGAGGGTGAGTCATCGAGTGGCCAGTGGTGAGTTTTCTGTGATTTGGTCACCAAGTTTAGTGTATCTAGAGTGGAAAAAAATGCCTTTTTGCTCAAATCTGTATATATGACGACCACTGATGATTTCACCCATAAACCAGTGGTTTTCCTACTGAAACAATTAGAAGATCATGATATAAAAACTGAACTGCATTCTTCCTGTGCACTAAGCAGCAGCACCTCTGAGAGAAGTTGCCTTCAGCTTCAGAGGTCTGGTGGGTCTTACCTGAACAGGTGTCAGCTGGGCTCTGGGATCAAACACTCTCAGCATCTTGTCCTACAGGAGAAAAAAGAAAGTTTAAAAAAAACGACAATGATATTTCTCATAAGTAAATAATCAACATTTACAGTTATATGTAAATGCATTGCTAGATCTACTGTATATCGATATGTCACAACAGAATTAGCCTTTCAATTCATTTTAAGTTAATAGTGGGTCCTTCCACACTGGAGAACTGCAACGAATTGCAGAGAGAAGAAGCTCACATTGCAAAGAAAAAGAACATCGAAGACTGCTCTAACTAGAAGCAACTAGATTGTGGTTTTTGAGAAACTTGCTGTTAAAGCACATTTATTTTTTCCTTTCTCTCATAAACCTGAATCTCTCTCTTTTACTTTTCTTCTTAAGGCTCCCTCATCAATAATCCATGGATGAAAAAAAGATGTTTTATCAAAATGGTGTGAAAATGAGCGGCAGCCAGCAAACTTCTTCCAATCCACAATAAACTAAAAAGTAATAAATCCTGCTTAAATACACTAAAATGTAAATCTGTATCAGTCTGTGTGCTGAGGAGCATAAAACACATGAAAATTAACCAGAGGACACTTCTCAGTAAGAAAAAGAAAATATTGGCTCAGCAGATTAACTCCTGTGATGACCCATGAGTTGGACTCAAAAACATGTGTCATTAAAATATCTGCGTAATGTTATGTAAAAGCACGCTTAGTTGGCACTGCTGAAGTAATCTGAAGGGAGCATTTTATCAAAGATCCTACTGCTGGTGCATGATGAGTGACTTATTAGCTGCTTTAGATTGTTCAGGTGAAACCATCTCATAGCTCTGCAGGGATCTGACACCTGTTACAAATAGAAGCTAGGAAGAACCTCGTGTCACCCGCTGGTACTACACTAAATTCTTGATGTTCAAAATTTTTCCTGCAGCTGCACTAAATTTGCAGCAAATTGTGATTCTATAAAAGAATTTTGTAGTATGAAAGCATTGCCCTCTATTATGCATGAGGTCCCAGGAACTTAAAAACAACGATGCTAGATAACTTCATACTTATTGGGTTTTTTATTCAATAGGCCACCGAACATGTCTTCAGAGTTGTGAAGTGAAATAATAAATATGCACAATTTTAAAAAATATTTTACTAATGAAGCATAGAAATGAAATCTTTGTGGATGTTTCCTGTGTAATTTTCCTCAAACCATCAATTCCAGTCTAAGCGGAGGGCTGGGCAAACAGCATTTCCCCAACTGATCAGCAGCATGCATGAGAATCTAGTGGGTTTTGTGTTTATAGCGATGCCAAGTGTGCTCTACCTGAGTGATGCTTTTAAATATACCCCTGTGAATGAAGTCTGTGGAGTTTAAAGTATGTATATAATTTCACAGATTGGAGTCTCACCCTTTAGGGATCTATGTCCTGTCGGTACCGATCCAATGCACCGGAATGAAATGGCTAAATGCCTGTTTTAGGCTGAAATCTAGTTCTTATGACCACAGCATCAAAAAACTTGTCAGCTGCCGCTTCCACCTCCTCGTCATTTAAAGCTATAGTGGAGGTTGTTCTTTTTCTGGGTGGATCATCAAAATAAGTGGTCCTCCTAATTGTCAATCATTCTGGTGATATGTTTACATAAGGCTGTCCTTACGTGCTCGTCCCCATTTTCACTAACCAGTGATGAGTCTGACATAGTTGAAAATTTGTAAATCTTCTTCTGGAAAGTAAGCTTGTATAAGCGATGAAAACAGCAACTTTTTAACAGAGCGTGCATGAGGAGAAATGGAATTGTGCATGCTCTCACATGCGTTTAGGCATTCCCTCTGGGGAGCAGGTACAGGGTTGTGCATGTAAATTTTTTTTTTTACACTATACCTTTAAACACAAGTCCTAGGCTTCTCATTGAAAGTACAACAGTTTTGATTGTATATTAAACCTTTGACCTTCCATGCAACCAACAGAGATTAGTAAACACTCGGCTTATT
The DNA here is from genome assembly GCF_016077235.1 of Cyprinodon tularosa. Lineage (NCBI taxonomy): Eukaryota > Metazoa > Chordata > Actinopteri > Cyprinodontiformes > Cyprinodontidae > Cyprinodon > Cyprinodon tularosa. Next base: position 716,419 of record NW_024039507.1, on the reverse strand, counting down.
AACCTCAATGTGAAATAAGACAAAGTGTAGAGTGATTCACAGCCATCTCACCATTTCTGCACTTTCAAAGCAGTCAAGCTATGGAATGATAGTCTCACTAAAACTAGAAGACATTGGCCCCCGAAAAGACAATCTACTTCCTGACTGATGCGATTTGTTTCACAGCGTGTTAGCTGAGTTGTGTGTGCATTTTCAAAGGTTAGGGGAGTGACTCAAACATCAAAAGAGCTTAAAGCAGGGACACAAGGATTTCTCTCTATTGGGGGGATTGCACACAGCTATCTGCAGACAACCTGTGTCTAACCAGTGGAGTGTTTCTTTAAGTTGACCTGCTGTCTTAGCCCACTCACAGAGCCCAGGAGGCTTTAGCCCTGGAGTTGAAGAGCCATAAACAGAGTTTGTCAGAACCAGACCAAAGTGTCTCCAGTTCCCCTCCAAACCAAAGACCCATTACTGCACCATTTACTTCTTCTGCATCATTTCCACTCTAGCAACTGTCAAATGAAATGCTTCATTTTGAAAAAAATCTGGATGTCATGTATAAAGGGATTTGGGGGGCGTGAAGGTATTTCTGGTTCTTGCTTATTCTCTCAGTAAAAATGATGCCTTCCCTGATTCCCCCCCATGCAAAACAGAACAGGTATCACATCTGTACTACACTATTAAGAGGCAGCATATTTCTATCCATGGCTTATTAATCAATAAGATGCAAGACCCGGTCTTTAACAAAGCAACATGCAAATAGACTATTAACTGAAGCCTTAAAAAATGTCCTTTTTATTTGAGCATAAATGCAGTAAAATAATGTTAATGCTATTCAAGTGTTTAGTCATTCAATCAGAAAAAAAATCACACTGATTTGGAATGAAATCCTGTGACCTACTGGCTGACCCCAGTCCCCCTAAACACAAACATCACCTGACAAAGCAGCCAATCAGAGAGACTTGTACGTGATTGAAAGGAAATGATGTCTAATGGGATCAGTGTGTGTCGCCCTTCTATGTGCAGCCGTAGCTGTCATTTAATACTTGTGTGTGACTATGATCCCAGCGACTGCTCCACAGATGGAGATGATAGCAGGTAATGCTTATGAGCACTTAGGCTCAACCATGCGACAGCAAATATACACATGTCAGAGGGAATCAGGAGGCTGACTACAACACTAAAAGCCCACAGAGACACACATACGACAAGTGTTAAACCGTGTTTTTTCCTGTTATGCTTTTAGATAAACACACATGTTGGAGAATCTGATCAAAGCTTTATCTCGTCTTTATTCTGATCCACTCCGCAATTAAAATAGGCATATATTTGTTATTTTTGACACGAAAAGCCAACATTTTTATAAATAAATAACTTTTTTTCTGAGGGTTTTAGATTTGTCTTTGTCTGTGCAGCCCACCCACGAATAAGATGCCCCCCAGCTCTGTCTTTAGGCCTCTGTGACCTGAGAGTAAGCCCCCGGCTCAGAGAGCACTCTAAGGACAACACACAAACAAATCTTCTCTCTATGACCTTTGGACAGGGATCCACCTGTTCCATCCTCTAAACTTTAACTAAACATTTTGACAAATTCGTTTTCCACAACCTTAAGGATTTTTTCTCTAAATGTCATTGACCTAAAAGTTTAAAAATGTTAACTTTTATCCAAGTCTGCTATAGAAAAATAAAACACGTATTTGCTTAGATAAAATATAAATATAACAGACCTTCTTATAAACAATTACACATACAGAAGCTTAAAAACAATCAACCCTGCCATATATAGGCAACAGTATAATGGCAGTGGAGAAGCAAATACTTTGCAAGAAAGAGATTAGTTGTGGTTTTCCAGTTTTCTTGGGCATCTAACACAGTGGTGTTTTTTCCCCCCCAGAAATATTCCAAGTTTTGCATTTCCCAGTTCTGTGGAAACATGTTGAAGGACTGTCTAAGTATACACTCTCTTCCAAGAGACATTAGACATCCTAAGAAAGTGTGAGCATTTTGTCCAAATCAGGAGCAAAGACACAGTTACTCCCAATAGTCTCAATAAAACTCAGATTAACTCTGTTCTGAGGAAGGAAAGCCATGACCCCTCCCCACCCCCCACTAAATGTATTCAGCTTCATGAAGCCTAAGTGTCATAAATGGACACAAACACTCCATATATGAACTCAATACCAGGAAAACGCCAATGCTACTAAAAGCTACGACACAAATACTAAGATCACCTGATATTTTCTTTCACAATTTAATTCATAGCCTGTTAGTTGAGTTTTCTTGTGCATTTTCAAAGTTAGGGGAGTGAACTAAACAAGAAAATGCCCCTAAAAGATCAGCAGTGATGCACTGATCCATATTTTTCCACTTCTTATCCGATTCTAATACTTCAACTTGAAAATTTGCATACAAGGTTAAAAAGGTAAAGGTACTTAATTTGTCATTGTGCATACAGGGTATATACTACATTTCATGGAACAAATCAAATGGATGACCAGCATGTCTTTAGTGGTGGGGGAAACTGGTGGTAGGAAACCTACGCAGCAATGGGGAGAACATGCAAACTCCACAAAGAACGGTCCCTGCTGAGACCAGGACTCGAACCCAGGACCTTCTGGCTGTAAGGCAAGAGTGCTAACCACCACTCGAGCTCTGTTTGCTTTAATTTGATCATTATTGCTGTTGATTTCTTTATGAGAAGAATGATATATATGAATGTACACATGTATGTCCCAAAAGGTAAACTGAGGATGGAAGGAGGTCAGAAAAGGAAGTCATAAAAACGACAAACTCCATTCTGACAACAATGATGCAGCTTTACAGATTTAAACTGACTGATCAAATCAAATATACAAGACCGTGAAGCTGTAACAATTTTTTGCAGTTCAAGAGATCCTAAAATTAAATTTATTAAAGCTTTAGACTGAATAGATCTGCCTCTATGGATCAGACCCATTTTCAATGTTTATGAATCTAGATTTTTCTTCCAAATTGGGAGCGATACCAATAATATCTGCTCAGTGCATCTCTAAGGATTTCTTTCAGTAGTAGCCTGTCCTCCGCTGTTTACTACAGGATAGAGATAAGCTTAAAATTCACCTCAGTCCTTTTTTTTCATCGCTATTTTTGCAATATAAGTAAATGAACGTAATACTGTAGCTTTACAGTCAGGATACGTAACAAGTAAAGGAGCAGATTTTAACTGTTAGAGGCTGATTGCAACAACCACCTAGAGGCTGGCTTGCAGCCATTAGCTGCTCTGCGCCATCAATGTGCACACTGCATGGCTAACCACTAAGGAGTGGAATTAACTCTAATAACAACCCAAACAAAGAAGCAAAATGTAGCCACATTAAACTAATTAAGGAAATACACATTTTGTTTGGTTCTCTTATCATATTAACACAGAGAGATGTCTTCTGGGAACTTATTCATTGACTCATAGCTTTTCTAATATTTTTTAACCTGTTTGTTCCCACTTTTAGCACTTTGGATACCTCACAGGTTATGTCAACAACTTTATATTTAGCACCAAAAAAAAAAAGTTACACTCCCAGTGCAGCACGTCAGTGGCAGCATTATGCTTTCCAGGTTACTGGTATTCACTGTAAAGATCGACAAACACAGGTGTTTTTAAGCCGGTGCCGATATCCAACATTTTTTGACACCAGTCTAATCGATACCCAATTTGTGCGGCTGATTTTTTCCTTTAGGCCGATGTTGGTTTTATCTTCATTCATTTGCACAATAAAAAAAAAAAAGCACACAATGTCAACAAAGATTACACAAGTGTCAATACAAAAAAAGAAAAAATGTGGGGGAAGCATCTTGCATGTATCTTACATGATCACAATGCATGGCTGAGGAAAGCACCAATGAATCAGAAAACCCATCAACAAATTTGTTGCTATAGAAACAAGAAAAAAAATGCAAATATCTGCGAAAAATATAAGTCAGCCAGTGTGTCAGTCCGTGTCTAATTCAGAAATATTCTGTTTTTTTCCCCCCAGAGGTTGTAATTATTTTACTTCTTGTAGTTCCTGTATTCAAATATTTAGTAGAACTAAAACCTTGTTTAATCCATTAAATCTTGTCTCTACACTAGCGGATTAGGATTGTCTGATTCTCTTAGGTGCCTTTATCTATAATCTTCTTAATCTTTACCCAAATATGTCTACAGTGAATAAATAGTTCAACAAGAGTCCCAGTTGTTGCAGATTATGGCCAAATACACCTGGTAAATAGCAGCTACTGTGATGCTAGTAAGACTTAGAATCTGAAGCATTTTGGGTGCCATATTAACCAAAGTGTTGAAGTTCAAAAAACAAACATAGGAGGAAAATATCTGGCTGTGCAAACACACAAATGAGGGGTCTATTCATGGGTAGAAGTGCTCACCAAACAACCACATATATACACAGACTCAACCGAATGATTACTCTCTCTTATCCCACTATAAATGCCACATAAAAAAACACACACTACCTAAACCCATAAATGCACAGATGGGATCCCTGCGTGGCTGTCAGTGGATCCGTGCATCTTTGTTTATGCAGCAGCTGTTTAATCAAAGAGCTGGAGGGGATAGTCACTCTCAAGCTGCCATTATTGAGTTATCGCTGCGCACCGAACACACACAGACGCTGGGAATCTTCATCCAGCGGCACTGTCCCGTCAGTCTCTGCTCTCGTCAAACACGCAGCACTGCCAGACGGCTGTTCCCAGTCTCCCATGGTTACTTGGGTCAAAGCCTGCTGATACAGCAGCATCTTCATCAAGTAGTCGTTATAGCATGCTGTCTGGACAGCTAACATTTGGGCCCATTTTTCACTTACAGTACCCGTCTCTTTGCCCCTACTTTACTGAATCCTCTTTCTTTCCACATGTCATAAATATACCTTTCTCTCAGTTCAAATGAGGCCTGTCATGATTACTGCTCTTTGGAGGGGGCGATATTCCCTTCATCTTCCCCCAACCAAGCCTGATGCCCCGGTGTTTACCCTTCAGAGAAGCCGGGGATTGCAGGCACATGTTGGCTGGCTCTATTTGCTTTAATAACTCGAATTTGCGAGAGTGAAAGCAGGCCTTTGAGTTAAATGACACCAGAGTAGAACGTAGCAGAAAGCTCAGAGGCCCCCCCCCCAACACACACACACTTTCTCTCAGGTGTCCTGTTCTTTCAGGCTGCCTCAGTAGAGCTGGTAGCTCTGATTAGGATGATTACCCTGTCAGGAATGTCATGGTTTTGGACATATCCTGTGATGGCTGGAGTAATTTGTTACCCGTCAGAAACAGACAAACAGAGGAAACCCAACCAGCAATCATACCCATTAAATAGGTGAATGTGGGACATTTCTGTGTCACAGGTTATTTGCTCTGGAGGACGAGTAAGAGTCATTGCGCTTATTGTGAAGTAGACTCTGGTGGCCTTGGAGCAATTTTCCCATCAGTCATTATTAGAACTCATCCAGAAACTGAAGCGGAGATGTTTGTTACTTAGGTTAATACTGAGCAACAATTGGAAGAAAGCACACAGACACACTGGGATTAGTAAACACACTTTGTAGAAAATTAATAATAATAAAAAAAAATGCAAATATGTGTTGTTTTGGGTTAGTTAGGATGATTAATATATGTATAAAAATATATGAAAATCATGGCCATTGCTTACTTAGACAATATAAGCTCAAGCTTCAACCTCATGCTTGATGCTAAGAGATTTTGTTTCAATATTCTCAAATATTGTTCTTCTCTCTTGATGCAATTTATCTACAACAGCAGAAACACAACCAGATGATGCAGCACCACCCCCACCCACACACACATGCCGCACTTCAGAGCTGCACTGCAAAAACTACTAAAAACTGCAAAAACTTCTAAACATAAGCAGAAATTTCTTAAAATGTGTGCATTCACCCTTAATATGAGTATGTTAATAAGATGATCTGCTCATGGAATTAGTATTTTTACATTTCAAATAAGATAGTTAGATAAAATGGACTTGAAATGAGACAATTCAGTTGTTTTTTCTTATTTCAACTGTAAATTGTCTTGTTCCATTGGCAAAGAGTCTTACTTACCTGCTTAACTCAAGAAAAAATGCACTTATTTCAAGGAAAATAAGATTTTAATTTTTTTTGCAATGTGGTATAATATTCTCAGACTTGTACAATAAAATAATAAAAGACCAAAGTTTTCGGCTTTATTTTTTTTAGATAAAAGGAAATATCTCCATATATTATTGTCTTTGTCTCCCAGTGCAAGTATAAACTATAATCTGGTTTTAAATATTGCTTTTGAAGTGAAGGCTTTTCCCTTCTCTGCTGCCATTCAGGCCATGTCAGTACAGGACTCATCTCACTATGGATAATGACTCCATACCAGCTTTAACAAACATTTTCACAAGGTTATTCACCCTAGTTCTGGGGTTTATTCACACATTTCACACTAAAGGCATCTCTAGGACATATAACTCACCTCCTCCCTGACTAGCTGGACATTTCTAAGAGGTTTATAACAGTGTTTAATTGTGTAAAACAGGTGAATTTGGCACCATCAGGCAACTAAAAACTGTCCTCATGCATAAGCAACATATCATACAACGAGGAAGTGTATTTAATGAATGCCTTAAAGTAAATATCCACATGGATGGATTTTAATCGAAGTCATGACCTGATTAGATGAGGTTTTCAACATTTTCTGAGGGAATGGAGACTATATTGTATGAAAATTTGAACGTGAATGAATTAAAGAATTAGAACTGGCATAAACCTGGAAAATTTAGACTGATTTAATGTTAGTAAAGAGAAAAAAAAATGTATTATGTATTGAGGTGCACCTTTAACGTCCCTTATTCCTGAAAACACTTTTAATCTTTTCTTTCTGTTAATCCACTACAACCTAATGGAAAGCCCACTTCTATAAAGATTGACCTTTCATCTTGAGCAAATAGATCATTCTCCCCTTAGACCTACCCTCTGCACAATGTAAATAAGTTTAAAATGAGGTACTGGTTGTCAAACACTGAGAAACTTGTGTAGTGGGAATAGAACCCGAAAGGTCAGATAGCGATGAGACAGATTTAGGGCCCTGAGTCATTAAAACTCCACACACAGCCTGCTTCCATTAGTTCCTTAATGTCTAAGCAGTCTCCAGTCTCATAAGGAAAATCTCCTCAGGCACGTAATGTTTTTGGCATCACACCGTTTCACTGCAAAAACAAAACTGCTAATTAAGTATTTTATATTTTTCATGTTTATCCCTGTTTTCCTTTAAAAATGGCTCAATAATTCCTGATCTAAAGCTTAATCTCATTCCCACCGTCTTTTATGAGCATCACCTTGTTGACATTTTGAAATAATTCACCCAACATGAGGTATATGATGTAAGCCATTGGCAGCATCTAGTGGTGATAAAATGTAACTGCAGCTAATGGCTCTACATCCAAGAATAGGGGTTACTGTAACTTTAACTATACATGATGGATTATTTCATGTCAGGTTACATAACCTGTAAGCATATCATTTCAGATTATTTTATTCAGAAGCCAACCTTTCCTAGGGTGAAACATTAAAATATCTAAAAGGTTTAAAAACTGTTAAATAAATGTGCAAACCCTTAATATAACTACCACACTCTTATCGGGCTGCATCTTAACATTTTTATATTTGCCCATTTCATTTAAAAAAGTTTAAGTAAACCAATTAGTCTGCGAGGACATAATTTAACCTGACAAGTTTTCCCTCAGATTTTATAGTTTTTTTCTGATTATATCTATACATTTAAATCATCGAACACTCTTCAACTGCGAGTGATGAAATCTAAAACGCAAATGATTGTTATTGTTTTTTTAAATCACCGTCTGATTTTTAAGTAATTAATTTCCATTGTCTTACATTGGTATTTGATATATCAGAAAAAGAAACTTAAAGAAACCTTTGTTCGTAATGACAGATATCAGACATTTTAACCACTCCCCCATAATGATCCTTTTTGGGGATATACTTTTATCAAGCCTGTATTTTTTAAATCAGCTCTGAAACTTGTGCGCGTCACTTTCCACTCAAAGGGTTTAATCTGTGAAAAACAAACGTGTGGAAATATGCGGCCCCTCAGAAAAACAGGGACACAAGAACTGAACCCAGATTAAGACCTCTTAGACGTTCAATTCCACTTTATATAAAACATTTATCATAGATCGGCATCATAAAAAGCATCCAATATTGCCGTGTAATAAGTGCTCGCACTGGTGAACCATAACTATACATGAAGATCTGTACCTTAAAGTGTGCAAAACATCTTAAAATTTCCTGACCATCATATTCCTCTCCCTGATTATCAACAGGGCGAGTCATACCACTGATCAATTCATAAATCTAATAGGTGAGATTGCTGTTAGCATTCTAATATTGCTGTGACACTCGTATCTAAAGGTGCGCGATGAATGCTGCTCTGCAGGAGGATGCTGAAAATGGGAGAATTGGGAGGGAACACATTTTCAAGGCTCACCAAGGTTTCCTGACCCATGATTATGAGCCGTTTATCAGCCCATCAGACTTTCTACAGGATCGCTCTTGGATCCATGTGCTGAATGGTGTTTAGTAATGAGGAGGCCGACCAGCTGAACCGACGCCATCCCTCCTCATCGAGGCTAAATGCATAGAAAGAAGGGATACTACCGTTTCTTGGTCTCCCTGGCTTTGTGCTTTAGGGTTGGGATGGCATTTTGGGGATTTCCCTCATTTTTCTCCCTGCTTCAAACATGGTGAGTGGAGTTTAGACCGAAAAGCGTATTTGTGTCATCAGACCACAAAATCTTCTAACTTTCCTCTGCTGATTCCTCCAGATGGTAATTGGCAAAACTTCAGACGGACCCGGACATATGCTGCCTTAAAGGTACACTATGCAACCGGTGTTGATTTTCCAGTGAGGCTCCCTCCAGAGGGCGAAAGTAAAAGTGCACTGTCGTAAATATGCTCAGCTGTTCTCCTGGTTTCTCCGTCAAGCCAGGCGCGGTTGTTTTGAGCTTAGCAGCGAATGACTAACGCTGCGTTCACACTGGATGTAGCTGGCGCGACAGAAGCAGCGAGTTTACATGCAAAGGTCCCGCAGCGCGTTTTGAGCTGCAGGCGCTGCACGTCTGAGCGGCTGCAGCAGCGCGTCGGGTGCGTTTAACGCAGGGAGAGAGACACAGCGCTGATGATCACTGCTCTTAAACAGTTTATTGACGCCTAAATTAACTTAAAAGGCAGAAATCTGCCGGCAGAATATGCAGTTTGGATTATTTAGATGAAAAACACCTACCAGCTGCCGCGGTGAACCGCTGCTGATGAAGGGATCCATACTGTCGGCGCATCCCTGGTATGTGGGGGTCTGAGCGGCTCCGACAGAAAAAATATTGAAGGCAGGATGATAATCTGAATGAACTGACTGCACTGATTACGTTTTCAGGTGTATTTTCTCACTTAAAAACATATTAAAACTACTTTATTCCCACTGATCACAGCAAATATAGCTGCAAGGCAGAGAAAGGATAGTGAAGCTCCGCCCACCGCGCGTCAGACACACTTTTGCAGCCAGAGCAGCAAAACTGCTTCAGCCGCGCGTCAGTACTAACTGGTACAAGCAGCAAAAATGAAGCAGCAGATGCGATTTTGCTGCTTTTGCTGCTTTTGCTGCGTGAACGTAGCATAACTGCACAAAGATTGCCACTGTGCTTGCAACGAGAATGCTTTTAACTGGGGGCGTGTAGCAGTTCTCGCCGTAAAGCAAGACTGACTCTCACGAGACTTCTGAGCCTGTGGGTGCGGGTCGGTGCTCCTGCAGTTGCAAGTGCAGTATTTCCCCCACAGACCACCAGGGCGGCCGAGAATACCTTTGTTCAACCTGAAATGACTCATTTAGTCATCCATAACGTTATGGAACACATTAATTAACTGAAAAATGTTGCATAGTGTCCCTTTAAGCAGGAGGACCTTAAAGGGGAACGCCGTTTTTTTTTTTTTACATTTGGCCCTTGATTTTACCTTATTACATCATGTTCTACTCACCCATATGAGTTTTGTGTCATTTGGAGCTGTTCCGAAGATATTCTGTTAGGTTATATCCAAGTAACGTCTTCCTATGGGCAACGACTTGAAGGCACAAACTAAACTGTTCATAATTTATTCTTTATGGTACGCCAGCATTCATAACATGTAGACAAATCACTGTCCCTCAGACATCCGCGGTTATATTTTTTATGTTTATATGTATTAATGACCTCATACACACTCCGCTTTGTTTTTAAAAAATATAAATATAAAAATCTTTTATTACATCAGAAAAATCAGGCATTTGAACAGCGGTTGGTACAAATTTCAAGGCAAGTCTAAACCATATGTTTAAAAACTCTTCTTAATGAGATCATAAGGGGACCAGGCTGAAAAATTAGCAGAAAAACCTCCTTGTTAAACATCTAAGTAAATATAAATGATTCCTTTAAGTGAGTGACCGTCTATTTGACTGACACATTTTCAAAAATGAAGTACGGCTCAGATCTCTCTAATAGTGTCGTAATGTTGCGGTCATGTGAATTAGTCTCACCTTGCTGGAGGATGCAAGCAGGGAGCCGTCCCGTTTCCAGGTGAGACTTTGCAGCTGGTCGCTGTGTTGCTCCAATGCTGCAAACATAGATTATCAATTTAAGGAGAAAAAATCTGATGCTGAGAAGATTGGGGGGAAAAGGAAGGATGATGAGACGCAGGATGAACAGAACGCCAGCAAAACAACAAGACACACCACTGTGAAAACATGACAGAAAAGCAAGACAGAGCAACATAAATTCAGAAAAGCACAATGAGGGAATGCAGGATTTACATCATAAATGTGGGACTATACATGAAATACATCTCAATGCTGAGTCAGAGGAGAGCACAGCACAGATAGTGGAAAGTTTCTTTGCAACACCGAGGGACAAAAAGGTGAAAAAATAAAAGGTGTTCCTGTTAGGAAACTTTTTCTTTTTTTTTGTGGACAAATTCCAGTACTTATTTTCCCCTTGACCACAAAACAACAGCAACCAGTGAAGGAAACGGAGGATTCTGTGGGGTAGGGGGGTGCAGCTCATGAGATGCTGGATCAGCAGTGAGCAGCAGAAACAGCAGCCAGCTCAGCTGTCATGAGGAGGTGAAAGAGGTGTGCAGTGTTTGTGGTGGGGAGGGAAATGTAAGGGGGTGGATGAGCCCAGAGTACAGTGAGCACATCCTGAGGCCAGGCTCCTCAGACAAGCCTCAGGACTGCAAAATAAAAACATTACCTCTGCTGCTCCGGCACATAGACAGAGCCACAGGGCTGTAAAACGTAGGCAGTGTCAGTCAGACAATCTCCAACAACAACAAAAAAATGACAACCAACCGCTCCTTTCAGTCCAAACACATTTCTGCTACACATAGAAACGACATGAAAGTGGCACAAATTAAGCTGTAACCGACAGACTGACGGACAAAGTACAAAACAAGACAAACTTTCTGTGACATGAGGTTTAATTTTGTCAGTGTGTAAACTCTGCACATGCTTTCTGGGCATAGTTACCTGCTAGAGGCAAATCTTGTTTGCTGGTGTCCCAAATCAGGGGAGCCTTAGTGGTTCCCACAGCCAGCAGGCCTGAGGAGGTGGGATGGAAGTGCACCAGCTCCAGTCGGCCCTGACCTGGCTGAAGGGTCAGGTCAGGGCTGCTGGGCTGCTCCTTCTCAGGATCACACAAATGCCACAGCTTTACCTGCACACACACACAGGAGAGATGTGTGTTTTACTGGATACAGTCAGAACACACGTTTGAAACATGTTCAGTTTATGATGGAGTAGAAAAAAATAATAATCTGTGTAAATAAAGCAGCAATAGAAGATAGAGATTGATTTAACACGGGTGGTTTAGACATATAGGATGCAAAAAAATAAATAAAACTATATCAGCATGCCAATATTTTTGGCTGATATCTGCAGTTCTTTCTAGTATTGATGTACCGATGTTGAGTGTGTTTGTTGACTCATTAGTGCATTTTGCAGCCATGTCCTTAAATAATGTAAGACACATGCATTACCGCTACCTCCATTCACTAACCATTGTTAATATTTTGTTTGATGTGTTAATAAATGTTCCTTTTTTAACTTTTGTCCTCATTGTGTCATTTTTGTAAATGGAGGAAGAGAAAGCAATATCAGCCAAAACAATCGGCCAAAGGAAACCAGCAGAACACATCAGAGATCAGTCTGACTAATTTAAAATAATCAGTATCGGTATCAACCTTAAAAAAAAAAACAACAACTATCTCTTCCTAGGACCCCTTCAGATCAGACTAAGGCTGTACCATAAGATTAGCAGAAGTTAGATGGTCTCAACAAGTATTAAAGAGGTTTCCCAAAGTGCCTTAAACAAAATCAAAGTCTCTATTATGCATAACAGAAAGTAGGAGGTAGGGCTGGGCGATATGGAAAAAAAACTATATCACGATATGGATTATTTTATATCACGATAACGATATATATCACGATATACCACAACTGATATTGCATTTTATGTTTTCATAGTCCGTCAGATGGACAGGGTTGAAAAAAATCTTTCATTGCCTATTTTTTACCCATCATCTTGTTTCCTAATATGAGAATCCCAACCCCAAACCAAGAACACCAGTTATGCAATTTGCGGCCATGACAGTGAACAGTATAGAATCTTGGCTATTGCGCTGCAGTAATTAATCATTTAATATTTGTTTGTTATTGACATTTTATAAAATTCCAAGGCAAGGTTTTTCTCTTGTCTTTCATTTACCTTGTTTTCCACTAGGAGGCGCCTCGCCTATTTAAGAAGAAATGTGTCTGCACTGGTAATTATATGGTCCCGAAAGCTGTCTTTCTCGACTATGTAAACGGGGGCCATGCCTTTACAGATATAGCGTGAAATAGCACCTGTGATCTGCTTGAGTCGCTGAGACGTCTTCTCATATTGTGATCCTTGGGCGAATGCTTCCTTAAGCTTCGGCTGTGAGAATTTCTTTCCAGTGCTTCCTGTATTTTCATCCCTTGTTTGTTTTGATCGGAGTGGTTGTAGTTTCCCGTGTTCTTGTTCATGATTTTTCTTCAGGTGGTAAAAGAGGCCGGAAGTATTTGCATCAGCCGCTGGAACGGCTTTGCTGCACAGTTTACATATCGGCTGCGTTTGTTCTTTATCAAATGGCTGAAATCCGAAATATAACCAAACAACCGAGCTGCCTCCCCTTTTGGGCAAAAGTGGTGTTTGTTGTGTCTGTGACCTGGCAACCGTTTCGGACTCTGTAACCGCTGCTGTGGTAACATCTTCTTGGGTATCCATCATTAATTTTTTTTCAAGCCAGAAAGCAATTTCGCGGGCTCTCTCCGTCAGTAATGTCGCAAACATATGGTGCAAAGCCGCGTGACGTAAAGCGGTGTAGTGTCGCAAAACCACGTTCTCTACACATTATCTTTTTATTCTCTTTTTTTTCGTTATATACACTTAGAGTTTGCATAGCAAAAACGCAAAATGTTATATTAACAAATTATATTAAAATGTATATTAGCAGTTATAATTATAATAAAAAAGTTTATCACGATAGAAAAAATAGAGGAGAAAGGTCACGATAGACATGTTTCTCTCGTCCTCATGATATATATCGCCATATCGCCCAGCTCTAGTAGGAGGGTTTATTTTCAATGTTTCAACTTTGTAAGTGAGACTGTGGCAGCCTCTCTGGATCCTGGTGCACTGGAGAAGGTTCCAGTAGTAGCAGAAGAAACTGTGTAAGAACTGTTACCAACAAGTACCACTGTGGACTCGATTTGCAGAGAATCTAAAGGGGTTTCCACACCATCAATATACCAATGGTGTAATATCATACTTTTTGTAATGATCAGATCCTATATAGAGAGATCCACATGAACTGTGCTTGCCATCAGAAAGGTTCTCAGCTGGATAGAAGCGCACACACTTCCAAATCATGCATAACGTTGCATAGTGAGTGAGCATAGAACAAAAAACAAGACATTTTATTGTATTTATCAGTGAAACATTACGGGACTGGGAAAATACAACAGCACTGCGTCATAGTAGGTTAATATTTTACCCTTACAAATATTAAAAATCAGAACTTTATATCTTAGATCCTAGTTGATAGCATTTTATAGTTATCTATTAAAACAAGGATTATTTATTTATTTTTATTTATTTATTTTTTTTTTTGGTCCTCTGGATTACTTTTGACTGTACCTGTCAACATCTGTGTGCAGAGGGCTGTGCAAGAGCAAAATTACTGTTGGAAATGGCACCAGTCATGATTTTTGGGCTAATTCTGCAGACAGTGTGAAACCCTCACCATGTGCAGCATAACACAGCAGGGTTTAGCTCTAAGAAAGCTGCAGGGGAAAACCTAATAGTGAAGAGGGGACAATCTTCAAAAGATGTTTTCTAAACTTGCCTTGATCAACTAAACATTATGCAGACTATAGAATAGTTTTAATTTTCCCAAAGCAGACCTGAATGGTGTGTCAGGTCATTTACCTGGCACTGCAAAACCAGATTAGGGTAGAGCCATTAGCATACAATTAAAAAAAGCAAAAGTTTGGAATGGAGTGATTGTTTGTGTGGGTCTGAGAGGGGAAAAAGCTGGCTACGGTAAACTGGGCAGGTGATTTTAAAGTTTCAGATCCAAACTGAGTACTTTTTGAGAACTAGGGCATATATGGCTTGAAATAAAATAAAGCAGTAGGGAGTTTTTCCAAGGTTTTAATGGACAAAAAAAAAAGGGTTTTATTGTTGCATTAAAAAAAACTACCAGCAATTTAAAGTTTGGTGGAAAGATAAATAAAATGAATACTTATTAGTATAATGACAGATAATATAACAAAGTAGGGCAGAAAGTAGGACATTGCAGATCTTACTGTTCCATCTCCAGAGCAAGTAGCCAGAAGACTGTCATCAAAGGGGGAAAAGTCCATATCAGTCACCAGATCTGATGGAGGAGGGGAAAAAAGGGTTAAAAAGCTGTTATGGCTCATATCTGTCAAGCGTTATTTCTTGCTGCATTTATCTATTAATTATTCATATTAGAAAAAGCTAAATTTTCTTAACCCAGTGAACATAAGCTGCACAGGACGTCAGACGTACTGCACCTTTACTTTCTCAACAAAATGTGTTTTTCATGTGTCTAAAGATCCTAATAACTCAACAAATATATTTACCAAATTGTTTATAAATGAACACCCTAAATAATAACAACACATTCACATATTTTTATTAAGATATCATTTAAAAAAGGATGATGAACAAAGTACCAGAATGGCAGGATATCTGGGTGACAGTCCATTGGCCATCTGCAGGGTCAACTGAGGTCAGGCCCACCATCCCACCACCTAAAGGCAAAACACATATCAAAGCTGGCAGAGACCATACTCATTAAATCCTAAACAACAATATGGGAGGGTTAGTTTAATTAGTTTTATAAAATATGTGCGTTACATTTCTGCAGCAGATTGAAAAGGACGGTTTTTGTTTTGTTTTTTTATTTATAGGTATAAGAATAAAGACAAAAAATGTCTTCCTTCCTTTTCAGATTGACAAAAATAAAAATATTTTGAAAAAATAAGTATTCATTTGCTTCTATTTCCCAGTTATGAATTTCCATCTGTTACTCTTTCCAAATTTATTGATAAATACAATGAATTGTTCTGGATCTAAATTGACAAAATGTAAGCAACATTAAGGGATGTGAACATTTTTTGGCTGACATCATAGCTTTTATCACTCTGTAGATCTATCCTTAATTAATTATTTTTTTTTTTTATGTTGAAAAGACACAGACTGTCCTGTTCTGACTTTAGTGTTTCATCAAATATAATTCATAATAGAGCAGCTTTTCATTTTTCTTTTTAACAGAAAATAAAGGCAAAATGTCTGTTTCTATTGCAACAGTTGCAGATGCCTGATCTAATTAAATTGCTTCTATTTAGGCACATATTTAAAGCCATACCAGCCTGATCAGTGTTGAAAGCCACCAGCTTGGAGCTTGCTTTGATGTGGTTCCCTTGGCAGGAGAAGGAGCCAGCATGGACATTGTTGATCCATCCCTAGAAAAAAAAAGAAAAAAGGCCATAATAGTAAAAAAATAAAATAACAACAGCATGCTTTATGACAGGAAGGAGAGCATGTGACCAAGTTAGTGCAACAACCCTTAAAGAAAAAGAACCGAGTAATAAACAGGAAGGATCTAGCTGAGTGTGCACACATTTAGAGTTTTTAAAGTGAGCAAAAGCTGAGGAAATAGAAGCGCTTCTTTAACAGCACAGCAGAGAAAGGTCTTGCATAACATTGACATGACAAGAGCACCATGTGCTTACAACATGCTCCAACAACTACTGCTGCTGAGCTCCACAAATGACAAAAACCAGCAGAACCACTGACATGCATGCAAATGGCATGTCCCAATTTGATCAGGGAGCATGCATAGATCTGAGCAACACTGCATATGATACACAAAACAAAAACACTAAATGCATTTTAACAATGTAATGCAGATCTGTGTCCATGATTAGAAACTGGCCTGACGGTAGAGAGCATGTTGCAAGAGAACGCCTGCTTCCCCCAAAGAAAAGCTGGTAAATTTCTCCATGAATATTCCATCACGCAACACCCACTCCTCTTTTTTTGGCATCTTCCCCTCCCCTATGACAGTCTCCCTATACTCTACCTCTCCTGTCCTATATTTCAATTTAGTGCAATTCAATTCAATTTATTTATATAGCGCCAATTCACAACACATGTCATCTCAAGGCACTTTACAGTTCACCAGATCATACAGTCAAATAGATTCAACGTTTTCTATCTAAGGAAAACCAGCCCAGACTCATTGACTGGAATGCAATCCCTCACACTAAGCATGCTGGTAGCGACAGTGGAGAGGAAAAACTCCCTTTTAACAGGAAGAAACCTCCAGCAGAACCAGGATCAGTGTGAGCGGCCATCTGCCAAGGCCGACTGGCGTTAAAAGAGACAGAAGCAGAGACAGAAAAGCAGTAAAAGGCGTCGCCGTCCAGGAAACACAGTGTTTGAAATAATAAGAAATCAATATATGCCTACAGGAACGACACCACCTGCTGCCTGTGTAGAACCTGGGAAGCATCCACTGACTGTGGCTGTGTGTCTGATGATGCCAGGCTTTTATTTATATGTGTGAAAGCAGCAGATGGAATAAAATGCTCCATAAAGGGTTACTGCAACCTTCTAACCTGGAACTAAAGAGTTCATGTTTGTATGCAAGACACATGAATTCTGGTCCAGACATGAGGAGTCTTGAATTAAGCATCCTTTGCCCGTAGTCAGAGAAATCTCAGCCGATCTCAAAATGAGCTGCAAATTCAATGAGAACATTATAAAAAATGGGTTTGAATGCAACGTTTGATAAACGCTAGGTGGTAAAATCAATCACAGCGCCGAACAATAGTTATTAATTTGCATAACTAGCAAGTGCATTCTGATATTTTCACTCCGGCATAGGCTCCCTGATGCAGGAAGTTCAACATCCCTTGCAGGCAGACCAGACAGACGTTCCTCCCCAAAAGCAGCTCAGCTATTTAGTCTTAGCCAGGAGAAATGTTTCTACTCAGAGGTTGCTTCTCTACTTACATCTTTCTTGGAAACCTTCGGTGTCGTGTTTTTGAATTTGGAGGTCTTAAAACGATTCATGCTGCGCTCCCAAATTGACTTTCGTGCCTTCCGGGTGTCTCTGTCGAGCTGGTTGGTACTGCTGAGAGTGCTGCTGCTGCTACAGCTGACAGCTCCAGCCCGCCGTGCGGTGTGCGTTCGATTTGCTCTACCGGCGGAGCCAAACGACAGGGCGGGGTCTTCGTTTCGTTTCTTCCGTTCAAGAAAGCAGACTCCTCATTGGCTGCTTTTCCCCTGTAGGAAAGTTTGAAGTCTTCGCGTCCGCGATTGGTCAGGAAATGTTAATTAGGGTGACCAGAACCTCCGGGGTCAATCTACACACGACAGGAAAATCCAGATTTTCTAAGTAAAGACAAACTATATGTACAATCTTTGCTTACAAATAGACGAATATATGCAAACATCTGTGCTTTCTAGATAAAAGGTATAATGGATAAAATTGTTTCAGGTTTGAAACATCATTTCCATTGTCATCACTTACCTACTTTAATCAGTAATCATTCCACATAAAATTGATATTTACAATTACAAATAGCTACATAAATTGATTATTTAATACGTTTTTATTAAAATAGTTATGTATCTATTATTTCACTGAAGACTCCTAGACGACTTTTCTCTTTACCCTATAAAACACAAAATCTATCTCTGCTTGAATTCTTTATTTATCATCTTTAATGTTAATATATTAATGTGCATATTTAACCACAGTGTTTTTATTGTTTTTGTAGTTAATATTTGAAAAATTAAAGTATTACTGTTGCCACCATCTGTATTAGAGGGAAATAAATGGTAGGGTCACAGGGATGGCCAATGATTGGCTAAGGGTGGCCATGGCCACCCCTGTTCCACCATCTAGCTCTGCCCCTGAGGTATAGTGGATACAATCCTTTCAGGTTTGAGTACTGGGGTGAACATCTTCTCCATTGGAATTACTTACCTACTTTTATCAATAATCTTTCTGCATAAAATTGACATTTACAAGTACTAATATCTACAAGAATTGATTATTAAATTAGCTTTTATTAAAGTAGTTATTTATCTATGATTTAACTGAAGACTCCTAGATGACTTGCAGAAATACATAATTTCTTCTTTACCCCGTAAAACACAAAGTTTAGTTCTGAAAAGAGCAGGAATTATGTACTTATTATCTTTAATGTTTGTATATTGATGTGCATAATTAACCACATTGTATTTGTGGTCAAGTCATTGTTAATGTATGAAAAATGTAAATCCATGTAACTGAGAACGTTTAATAGATATTAACCATCTCCGATAATGACAGATCAACTACAGTATTACAGATTGATCCAGGAACGGAACAGGCTTTCACAGCTGTCTGCAAGTGGCAGAATGCCACTCACAATATGGCGGTAAATCAGACGGTTTAACTACGCGATACTTCCGTGCGCAGCAAGTAGGTAAAACGTTTGCATTAATTTTACTTACCATTTTTATATTTTAGAAACAGTGATAGATTACCCAAAATGTATAAAAAAGTAAATACAAAAATATTCTTGTACATTTCTATTAACTTTTCTCTTCCAGTTTTCTCCGCGCATGCGCAATACCCAGACCTCACTGTCGGCATGATGGCGTCCTCGGCCGCTAGCTGCTCCTCACGCTGGATAACAGTTGTCGTGTCTTCTGGTTCTAGAAGAGCTACCGGTCTCTTTTTGTCCCCTCACCATGGAGGTGTCCGGCGTTTTTCTACTATCGGAGCTGAAAAGCTGTGTCGCAAAGGCAGCTTGTGGTTCGGAGGAGCAGGACAAGCATTGACATTGAGAGGACTGTCAGGTGAGAACTACTTTAGCTAAGCTAGGCTAAGCTACTACTATTAACCATGAGATTATTATTTTCATCAAGTGACAGATAGTATGACCGTTGAATTACCGTAAACTAATGAGAGTTATGACTCTTATGAACGTTTTAACTTCTATAGATCTAGATTGAACAACGTCTAAATAGTTGATCAGTTATGATGTAATCGGTCTTGCTAACTTTTGCAGTCATTAGTATTGATTTTAGCAAGGACGCAACTATTTAACAAAATTACCATTTGCAGGATATGCTTTGATTTTATTTGGATTGCTGGCTAAATAAGTTGAAGCAATGTAGTTTTTACAGTTTTGTCAGACCCTGTAACACTGCAAGCTTTTTTTAAATTTTAATAAGAGTGTTGTTACTGCTGTGTCAGCTGTCAGACCATTGTTGATTTCAATAAAAAATAATCACAGTGTCCTATTCAATTTATTTGGTTATGATTTGCATATGTTATTAATATTAAAAACAAAGCAAAACAAATTGTTGGTGCAAAATGAATATTTATGTCCTCCTGTAGGTCTTAAATTTTGGCATTTTTTTCCCATTTGAGCTTATCTAAATCAGAACAGAGCAGAGCTAAGAGCAGTGAAACTTTACAATGCTTCATATTATTTACTGACCTTCTTGCCTTTCTGGGCATCTTTCAGATCTAAAGTTGCCCCATGCTCTCTACATGCAGACCTTCCACACCAGCGCCTCTTGCAACAAGCAGGATTTCTATCAGGTCCTTGGAGTTCCTCGTACCGCATCCCAAAAAGAGATAAAGAAAGCCTACTACCAGGTTTGTGTCTGCTTGAAGTGCAGGATTCTGCAGCATCTAGAATATTATCAATGTGTTATTCAAGTGGCAAACAATCGTGGTTCTAATCTAGGCATGGATTAACCAGAATGTAACCTAAAATTACAAAGAAGTTCATGTTTTATTTCGACAGATGGCCAAAAAGTACCACCCGGACACAAACAAAGATGACCCACAAGCAAAAGAAAAATTTGCACAGTTGGCCGAAGCTTATGAGGTTTGCCCCACGTCTTTATATAAACTTTTAACATACATTGTAAATTAGTTTTACTTGAGAGAGACACATATGAAATGTATTTATTTTTAACAAGTGAATAATTTTGTCTTCACAGGTGCTTAGTGATGAGGTAAAGAGGAAGCAGTATGACACGTATGGTACGGCTGGCTTCGAGGCGGGGCAGGCTGGAGGAGGGCAGCAGTACTGGAGCGGACAGACCAGCCATGTGGACCCAGAGGAGCTGTTCCGCAAAATCTTTGGAGAATTCTCTGGAGGCCGTGGTTTTGGGGACTTCAATGCCATATTTGATCAACCACAGGAGGTAAGTGGGATGTACAGTAAGCCACGTAGCACCGGTTCTGCTGAAATGAGCTGCTGTTTGGCTTTTAGCACATATCCTGAGGTTCTCTTTGTTTTCTGTTTAGTACGTCATGGAGCTGACGTTCACTCAAGCAGCAAAGGGAGTAAATAAAGAGATATCTGTTAACATAGAAACGACCTGCCAGCGCTGTGATGGGAAGGGTCATGAGCCAGGGACTAAGATTCAGCACTGCAACCATTGTAACGGCTCAGGCATGGTAAGAACTGCTAACATGAAATTCATATTTTCTTTGTGGTTTTAGATCATATTCCTTTAAACACATGTCCCACCCATAGGAAACAATAAATACTGGTCCATTTGTGATGCGTTCTACATGCCGCCGCTGTGGGGGGAAAGGCAAAGTGATTTCGACTCCCTGTAACTCCTGCCGTGGATCTGGACAAACCAAACAGAGGAAGACTGTGGTCGTTCCTGTCCCTGCAGGTTGGTAACACTCCTAATCAATCGGTTTCCATTTCTTCCCTCTCATAGATTGCAGTGAAAATCCTTACAACAGAAAATATTCTACCTGCTTTAATATTGAAAAGTATGTTGGGACATTGCGTACTGCAGAATACTGCTGCAGCAGCATTTTAGAGATGACTGCTTTAGTTTTGAGTCATATTGAGTTATTGAATCATGATTCTTGTATGTTTTATTGGTCTTGGTCAGACTTTTTTTTTTTTATAAAAGGACCACCACAGAATAATGCTTTACTGTGAAGGTGCAGAAAGATGATGTTACACTGAAGTTAAATATGAACCCAGTCGGTTAATTCGCCACAAATCATGAGTTTAGTTCTGTCCTTACCAGGGCCAGTCCAACTCCTGAGTCCAGGTTTTTTTTTTTTTTTCCTAGCTGAAAGCTGACCCTCCAACCCATTCTCAGATCCTTAGCAGCCTCTCAAAGGGTTTCCTCCTGGATTTACCTCAATGTTCACCTTTTATCAATGCTGAGCAGGTTTCTTATCTATGAAGGTTAAGACAGGGAACCAGTGGGCAGCTACCATCTCAAGTGATGTGTCAATCATGCACACATAGCAAATGCCAATCCAGCCATGCACTATTTTGTCAGTCTGTCACATAAAGTATGGCACAAATACTGTTGGAAGGCCTCTAACTGGGTGAAGGAACCAGTTAATTTTAAGATTGTTAAATTTCTACATTCAAGACTCATATTGATTACCTTTTTGAATCCAAACTAAACACTAGTTTGTATTTTGTTGAATATCAGGAGTGGAGGATGGTCAGACGGTCAGGATGCCAGTTGGAAAGAAGGAAATCTTCATCACATTTCGGGTTGGTATTTGCTGCAGAACTTAAGGCTTGAGATTTTGCATCAACTAACAGTATAAAGTGTTTTGCATCATGACATTTTGACTCTTTGATATAATACATATTTATTTTGTCTAGGTCCAAAAGAGTCCAGTCTTTAGGAGGGAAGGTGCAGACATCCATTCAGATCTGCACGTCTCTGTTGCACAAGCTATTTTAGGAGGAACAGCCAGAACGCAAGGACTTTATGAAACACTCAATTTGTCTGTAAGTATAGAGAGACTTAATCTGAGTAAATAAGAAGAATTCAGTCTCTTTAAGATAGTAAAAACAAATATATATATATATTTTTTTTCTTCTCCCTAGATTCCTGCAGGGGTCCAGACTGACCATAGGATCCGTCTGTCAGGAAAAGGTATTGCTCGCGTCAGCGGGTATGGCTTTGGAGACCATTATGTCCATGTCAAAGTAAAAATACCAAAGTAAGAACCTAGCCACAGATATCTTTCTCTCTCTACTAAGCTCACGAACAATGACAAAAATAATAATTTCTAATATTTAAATTCCTATAAAATGTTTTCTATTGTAGGACTTTGACAGATAGACAGAAATCTCTTTTAATGAGCTACGCTGAGGATGAGACGGATGTAGAAGGAACGGTGAATGGAGTCACAAACACCAGCACAGGTATGAGAATCTGCTCACTCTAACATGCTTCTTTTCTTTCCTCCATTAATTACCAAAACTCCTGTTTCTTTGCATCAGACCTCCCAGATTTGTTAAAAATGGGAATTTCTTAACCGCAGTGTTAATAGCTGCAGTGTTAATATCTGTCCAGGTGGGGGCAGCAGTGGTGAGCAGTCTAAGGCAGGGGAAAGCACACAGGAGGGCTTCCTCTCAAAGTTAAAGAAATTGTTTAGCTCTTCCTGACAGCCACAAACCAGGTATGGCTTTTTGTGCTCCAGATCAGTCTGTGTGTGCTGTAGTAGAAAAACTCTGCACTCTTTAGTCATCTGGTTTGTGGCTGTCATAGACACCTGTGTGTTTTTAGATTAAATAATTCTTCCAGCTTAATAAAAGCTTCCTTTTGTCCTATTTATAAAGCAGAAATTTTCTTTTTTTTTCTTCCCCCCAAGGTAAAAGATCCTCCTGGAATTAAGTCCAAATAAGAAAAGATAGCGTGCAAAACAAGGACCGGATCATAAGAAGCAGTGGTTAAAGACTGAGAGACTTGGAACGTTGGGTTTATTTTCAGACAGAAGCTTTCTACCCAACCCTGCACTGAAAAATCTAAAAGATCGCCTCCTATGTTTCCCTGTTAAAGTGGATCCCTGGATTGGAGGATGTGACGGTCTGCCGATCACCACAGGCGGCTGCAGAGACTTGTTGTAGCACTCAGTGCATGCTGGTCATCTGTGTGTTACTATAAATCTATAAGCAGATAATAAATTACTGTAGTGAAAAGAGTCTATTTAGGATTAAATCCAGCTAATTCACTACAGTGAGTGGGCCTTTTTTTATTTTACATTTCATCTGTCAGCTCTCAGTCTTAAAATGAGAAAGTCACATTACATCTTTTCATGAAGTTTATTGTTAGTCTGACAATGGGGGATTTGACATTTATCTACTTAAACACTGTAGCTTTCCTGAACTCTAATTGTCAATTGAATACTTTTGTTTCAACTGTAATAAAGTTTATGTAAAAATAGTAAACCAAGTATCCCACCAGGTATCATATGGATAGTATATTCTGTACAAGTTTACTCAACATATGGACCGGTTTAAAAAATAGATTTTACCTAAAGCCGTGAGATTTTAGATTTTTTTTATGTAAAAGGAGTTAGCGCTGCAACTAATGTTTATTTGGCAAGTCGATAAATCTGTTGATTATTTTTTTTTTGATTAATCAGATAGCAAGAAGGCTTTTTATGAAATTAAACCAGATGAAACTAAAACTTTTCCACTTGAGGAGTTCTGGTTAAAGCATATTGACAGACGAAAATTATTTCTAGCTCAAATGCAAAATAGTAAAAAAATTTTTTTTTTTTACAATTTGGTATAATTGCTGCTCAAAGTGGGGCTCTCTGTGAGCATGCTTTACAGTCCAGTTAACGATTAATCGATTATTAAATTAGTTTAATTCAATTCAGTTTACTTATATAGCGCCATAAACAACATGTCATCTCGATGCACTTTACAAGTCACAGTTGATTATTTCAATAATGTACTAATTGCAATCATCCTAGAACCATTTAAACAATTTAAATACATTATTTCAGGATAGAATGAAAATCAAGGGTTTAATGATATAATTATCCTTTTTATACTAGTTATGCTTTGGGCACTGCAACCAATCACTAACACGTTAATGAGTTATATGATAAAATAAAGTGGAAGGAAAATGATACATGGATTTCAAAAATATTTAAAACTAGAAAAACTGTTTTCAACTTAGGCCCCAAATGGCGGTTAGGTTGGACCACCTAATTAAAGTTTTAAGCTTCAAACAATCTAAAAAATAGAGATTGCAACTAAAAAAAACTGCATAGACAAGGCTGTTTAAGGAGTATCAGTCAGCAGCAGCCAAGAGGCCCTTTCCTCCTGCAGGGTCTTTAGAGATCCAAATCTGTACATTGGAATAAATTCAGATTTTAATATCTAGCCTCTGAAAAATGGTGGCAAGTTTTGTTCAAAGTATGTGACAAACTGCTGTAGAGGATGCAACGAGCATTTAGAAGATGGATCCCAAAAACAAAAATCCAGCTCTGGAAATCATTCCTGAAGGAAAATGTTTCCTACAGCTTCATGTATGAGAAAACTAGACGGGGGTTCCCAAAACGGGAGTCAGGGGATTTTATTTTTTTATTTTTACGAGATGCGATCCGTGTCCCATGATTTAACATTTATTTATGCAATATGTGATTCCAACTTTAAATATACACCATTGAGTTATAAAATGGACAATAATGAAATCTCCCATTAAACAATGATAAATTTCATTTTTTTATTACACAATTTATCTGAATAAATAAATATAGCATGAAGAATAAATATTTATTTCTAGGGGTTCAACAGAATGTTACATTTTATTTTCAGAGACTGAAATATTTGAGAATGCCTGCTTTAAGAAACAACTAAAAAAGAAATGACAAATAAGAGGAAATCAGTTTTTATTTTGTTAATGACAACACAATAAAACTCTTTGTATTCACTCATACAATGAAAGTGCTCTAGCTAGTCACAAAGCTCTAACTGGATACAAAGGAATTAGGATCAGAGTAAATAAAGCTAAAGGAATTACAAATTAGCACGCATTGGTCAGACATTTTCACATATGGCTGCAGATGGTGTCCCTTCAGTAGGTCCTATCATACTGATGCACACTTCAACCATATGAAAGCAATAAAACATGGACTTAAAACAGCATTTCAAGCAGTTCCTGTGTTTTTCCTCACCAGATGCAATTCATTGTGCTAAACCTGAGACGTTCCACCATCATTTCCCCGTTGGCATGTTTCTAACCAGGCAGCTGCTTCAGCCTAGAAACACCACACATCCCTCTGCGTGTCAGTAAACGCATCGTGCAAATGCACCAGGCAAACATTTCACTAACAGTACAAGTCTTTGGGTAATCAATAATACAACTCCTTCAAAAGGTTCTACTCAACAATGAACAAAGTTTAGGTGACACGTAATGGAAAGCTTCTCACAGAAAATTGTGGAAATAATTTTAAAAGCATATCCACAGAAATGGATAAAGAGATGAGCTGGGCTGGTAGAGAATTATTACATTAGCAGCTCATTAAACAAAACACTCATGTTTATCCAAATGAGAGCTCCTATTGCCGGTAAGCAATGACACATTTACTTTAGGCAATCAAATCATGCAATTAGCTAAAAACAGTATTTTTAGTCGGTCATGCACTACAATAGAGCGTAGTGGTTTGTATTTTACCACTGAGGGAATGGAAATGTCAATTATCTACTGTTTTTGGTTGAACTGTAACAGAGTCCAAACATGCAACTTTCTCGGAAACATTTAAGTGCAATACAGAATAAAATTAAATGTGACTATTTTCAGATTTTATTCAGGGAAATAAAAAAAAAATAAAATAAAAAAACAGTATTAGGATGCGTATCAACTTAAACCATGCCTCATTAGGGCTTCACCTGCTGTATACATTATGTTTGCTTCACCAGTTCATCCCTGATCACCCTGGACTCATTAGCTAATGGACCATCATGCTGTCATTTACAGCTTTATCAAATATTTTTAGAGGGGGGGGGCTGTCTAAGTAATTATCTTATGAACTAATGCAACGTCAAACACACAAGACCTCGGTTTCTGCTCACCCACACCACTCGCATAAATACATACATCGAGTATATTAGCTGAAAAAATTAACAATGTTATTGGAGGGTGTAAGGGTTTGCTTTCTTATCTGGAATTGGAAGAAAAGTCCAGTGGACTAAAGAAAAAAAAAACTGCAAAATGAACT
Source organism: Cyprinodon tularosa (assembly GCF_016077235.1). Classification (NCBI taxonomy): domain Eukaryota; kingdom Metazoa; phylum Chordata; class Actinopteri; order Cyprinodontiformes; family Cyprinodontidae; genus Cyprinodon; species Cyprinodon tularosa. The sequence continues at coordinate 689,750 of NW_024039507.1, read as the reverse complement.
TGACTTGATGATTAGTTATACTGCAAAGACGATTCAAAAAATGTGTGAAAATGCCTTAAAATAAGTCTATTTACCCTTAATTTGAGCAGGTAAATTAGATGATCTTTCAATGGAACAGAATTTGTACCCTTACAATAAGATAATTAGATATTATGCACTTGAATAAAGAGACTAGGTTTTTTTTATTGTAAATTGAAATTGTTTCACTTACCTGCTTAATTTAAAAAAACAAATATTTATTATAAGAAAAATGGCCAACTTAGATTTCAGTTTTGTCCCATGTAAAAATATGGAATAGTTTTACGTTACCAAAATAAATCCTGAACACTAAATGTCCAGATATTAAGTGCAATTTCTGCATAAGGTACAATATATAATGTGGCTTCAAAAGGCAATAATACATCTTTTAGGTATTTTTGGAGATAAAGCAACACAATTCAGCTCATAATTTTGAAGCAGAATAAAAGTTAGACCTCATTGAAACAGAATATGAAAATTAGAAGAAAAAAAACTTGTCAGTAAAACTACAACAAGAATTAGTTCGGCAGAGTATTGAGGGGCTGGATAAATTCACAGCATGTTTTAAAAATTTTCACATGAAGTAAAAAGAAGTTTTGTGTTGGTTTATCACCAAAAAAATCAAAACATGAATTCTATTTTTGGAGACAATAATGAAATACTTTTGCGTATTTCAGTGTTTCACATTGTTCTGATGGATTTAAAGCTCACATCCTACAGCGAGCTTTTTACTGTCAACTGGAAGGATTAACCGTTTTCTTGTTACAATATTGCATTTTGCTATCATACTTTAAGGTATACGTTATAACAGAAGGTCTGTTTCTGTGTAAGAAAAGCTTTAACATAACTGGAACTTCAGCACCAAATGGAAGGATAGCCTGTTGGAGGTAGAGAAATAATAAAAAACAAAAAGTATTTAGATTTAAAAAGGAAAAATGTGTGCATTGTGGAGGAAGTCCATATCATAATGTTCCTAAAGAATAGACGGCTGAAGTTCTGCAACTAAAAGCTGAAGCTTAAAAATATAGAGCTGCACAGACCTGATTTGAATGTTTGTATATTGATCGGTTAGTGGAGGTTTTCCAGTCTTCTGACACTCCTTCCTTTCAACACCCCTCAGTTCTAACAGCAGCTGTAACAGCTGGATCACATCAGATACCATGCAGCCAGTCCAGCCAAGGCGGCGAACCATGTGGCAAACAGGACCTGTCCTGTCGGGTGCCTTAGAGCAGCCATGAACAGCTGACCGAAGTACGCCGTTCCCCCCGATGCCGCTTTGATGTGAAACAGACAGATAACCAAGTTTAGGAAGCGAACAATCCTCAAGCATTTAGGTTTTAAAACATGTTTCTTACTTACCCATTTTGGCAGCATAGTAGGGACATTTGCTAATGTCTCCACCAGTTTCTCCATGAACAGACATGCCGGCATCTAAAACATCCTCTTGAATTGTTTTCCCAATTTCTTCCAACTCCTCGAACACCTGACAGAAGAAACATTAAGTTACTTCATGCAAACCTTTGCAACTTTTTTTTTTTTTTGCATGTCACACATTTTGAAGACAATTTTTTTCCCCTTGGCATTTAACACAGCAATGAATAGTTGGTTTCCGGTGAGTTAATGGGTTTTATCATATTTAATGTCTTTTATTTTGTATTTTTAGAAAATAGGCCTTTGGTTAAGTTTCTGTGCTTAGAAAAAACCAAAAGGATGTGGATTTCAATAGCAGTCGTTGAGTTGGATTTTGTTCCCATATTGACTTTCTAACTTATTTCACTGTTATTTTATAATAGATTATAGTGGAAGTTTTTGCCGCATTTCAGTTTCAAACAGCTTAGGTTTCAGTTTTGTGCTCTAAAATTTCATCTTTTGAGTTTTTCCGGCACTAGTGGTTCATTTTTTTCGACAGTACGCTGACAGGAAAGGGGGTATGAGAGAGGGGGAGAGACATACAGCAAAGGACTACAGGTCTGATTCGAACCCGGATCGGCCACAACAAGGGCTAAAGGCCAATTCATGCTTCTGACTCATAGCCTCTGCAACCGTCAAATCTGTCTCTGTGCAAGGTTCTGCAACCTTCGTCACGCACCTCAATAAAATCCTGACTACGCATCGGACGGTCGCAAACCCGCACAGACAAAAAGCAGCTGTGATTGTTCCTTGGTATGCCTTTCCAGCTGTCTGTGGTTATCGGTGCCAGGGCGCGCCATTTTTAAAAACTGGGGAACAACTACAATGGACAACTACAACGAAAGGTTAATCGGTCTTTTTGCCAACTCCATTAACAGAACCTGTTCCTCTTCGATGTCTAGAAACTCTAGATCCATCTCCGTGACTGGGAGACCTTGCAGACGTGCTATTGTTGTTTTGGAAGACACTCCCGCCAGCGCCGCCGAAGTTCTCGTGACCATCCGCTGAAGTTCTAGCTAGTTCTCGAATAGGCTTCCCCTTGCGCTTTGGCGGGAAACTGCTGTGAGTCCCTAGAAATTCCAGACCGACGGGGCAGAAGCATACCAGCCATACTGGTTCGCAACCAGATGCAAGCGACATTTTATGTGTGCGGATGCAGAAGTATAATCTGCCCTTAAGGCCTCCGTGCATGGGTCGTGCTGCTCGACCTGCACGCCCTGACATTTCATCTTGTTGGCAGCTTTTGGTAATTAGCTCTGCATCAGCTTACTTTATAAATTGTTGATACCAACACACAACCAAGTATCATCAGTTGGAGAACCATGGTGATGCAAAGGGTAATGATGCATTCTTTCCAATTCTGCGCCCTTCTATGCAGAACAACCTTTGGCTGAAAATACAGCTGCAGATCTATTTTTCTGTCGATAGAGACAGATCATGTTGCCCATCTTTCTTTGCAAAAGAACTCAGGCTCATTCTGATTGGATAGGGAGTGTTCTTCTTCTTTTCTATTAAGTCGGATCGCAGGCAACTTTAAGGTGCATGCCGCCACCTACTGTACATGTGTGTAGCAACATTGCTTTACATCAATCCAATCCTATTTTTTTTTTTATTCTGTATTCTGCAGATAAATAATGATTTCCTTAATCTGTAAATATCCTTTATATTTCCTTCATTTTCCAATATTCCTTTAAGACTCCATTCTTGGCCTGTCCTTTCAACCATTCTTCTCAATTTCTCCCTTTCATGTTCCTAAGTTTTACAGTTCATCAGTACATGTTCTAAATTCTCTTTTTCTCCACATCCTTCACATTTATCATTATTTTTCCTCTCTATTAAATATAAATTGTCATTTTATAGGGAGTGTTTGTTAACATCAGTCTTCAAGTCTAAGGATGCTTTCTTCCTACAAGGTGAACCTCTGTCCCATTTTCAAGTCTTTTATACTCTCTAAGGTTTTTTTTTAAAGGTTAACCTGTATTAAGCTGTATTAATTCTCTTTAATTTATTAACTTAAAAAAAAGCATCCACACAGCATAATGGTGTCTTTACTGTGTTTCACTTTGGGTAATAGTGTGTTAAGGAGAGCACAGATTTTCACTTCTCTAATACTGTAACCTTATGTCCTCTAAAAAGAGCTTTAGGAGAAGAATAAAGAGAACTGAATACAAATATGCACCAAATTCCTCTGATTTTTTTTTGCAAAATATTCTGAACACTTCCAACACTGAGTTTTCTAACCACCTCTTATCTTACTATAAGTTTTTTTTACAAATAAAATCATAATAAAAAGATAGATTTGACTAGGGTTATAAATCTTTAAAAAACCTTCAGCTAAGTATATTTCTGATTAATTCCACTGGAATACCACTGAAGATTTCTCACTTATCTAATAATAAATATTCTTGGTCCTTACATTTAGTAACTGAGCCTTGTTTTCACATGAAGCTCTTAGCTAAAATCCCTATTTAACATCTCATCTATTAGTGCAAGTGACTGATTACCAGTTTCCACAGACTCTCACCTCCATATTAAAATGAAAAGCTTTCACAGCTTCCTCCACCAGTTTCTTCTTTGTCTCCAGGTCCAGGTCCAGCTCGTTCATGCGACTTCGGTACAGCTGCTTGAACGCTTTAGCGCTGTGGATCGCGTCAAACTGGTAGAACTCCAGGCCCTCCCCAGTGGGCGGCAGCTTCAAAGCTCTCTGCGCCACCTTTCTCAGCACTTGACCTCCTGACAGGTCACCCATGTAGCGGGTGTAGGCGTGGGCAACCAACAGCACAGGGTCCTCCTGGCCTACCTGGTGGATGCGGTCCACGTAGTGCTGCGTGGCCTGGGAGCAGGTGATCTGACTCTTCCAGTCTGGACCATAGAAATATTCGAGGTCGCGGGCTAAGGCTTCATGACGGTGAAGCTCCGCAGGGAAATATAGAGGGGCAAAGTGGGGGTGGTCCTTATTCCTCTCGATCTCCTCCTCCATGGCCGTGTATGTGTGGTAAAGTGCTACAGCACCAAGCTGAAGGAGAAAATAAACAACTTTCTTATATTACTTTTATCATGTACAGTGAGGAAAATAAGTATTTGAACACCCTGCTATTTTTCAAGTTCTCCCACTTAGAAATCATGGAGGGGTCTGAAATTATGATCATAGGTGCATGTCCACTGTGAAAGATATAATAAAAAAAAATTATCTAGAAATGACAATGTGTGATTTTAGAACTATTTATTTGTATGACACAGCTGCAAATAAGTATTTGAACACCTATTTGGTACAGTAGCCTTTGTTTGCAATTACAGAGGTAAAACGTTTCTTGTAGTTTTTCACCAGGTTTGCACTCACTGCAGGAGGGATTTTTGCCCACTCCTCCACACAGATCTTCTCTTGATCAGTCAGGTTTCTGGGCTGTCGCTGAGAAAAGAGTTTGAGCTCCCTCCAAAAATTCTCTATTGGGTTTATTTCTGGAGACTGGCCAGGCCACGTCATAGCCTTGATATTCTTCTTCCAGAGCCAGTCCTTGGTTATCCTGGCTGCTTGCTTCGGGTCATTGTCATGTTGGAAGACCCAGCCTCCACCCATCTGCAATGCTCTAACTGAGGGAAGGAAGTTGTTCCCCAAAATCTCGCAATACAAGGCCCTGGTCATCCTCTCCTTAATACAGTACAGTCGCCCTGTCCCATATGCAAACACTCCCAAACCATGATGCTACCACCCCCATGCTTCACAGTAGGGATGATGTTCTTGGGATGGTACTCATCATTCTTCTTTCCCCAAACATGGTTTGTGGAATTATGACCAAAAAGTTCTATTTTGGACTAATCTGACCACACTCCTCTGGATCATCCAAATGGTCAAAGGCAAACTTAAGATGAGCCTTGACATGTGCTGGTTGAAGCAGGGGAACCTTCCCTGCCATCTGGACCTTTTTTCACCAAGCTGCTTGGCAATTTCCCCGTAGCCCTTTCCAGCCTTGTGGAGGTTTACAGTTTTGTCTCTAGTGTCTTTGGACAGCTCTTTGGTCTTGGCCATGTTAGTAGTTGGATTCTTGCTGATTGTATGTGGTGGACAGGCGTCTTTATGCAGCTAACGACCTCAAACAGGTGCATCTAATTTAGGATAATAAAGTCCTCGAGGGTCTGAATTCTGGCTGATAGAATACTTAATTGCAGCCTTATCATACAAATACATAATTTAAAAAATCATAGATTGTGATTTCTGGATTTTTTAAAAAACGATCTCTTTCACAGTTGACATGAACCTACGATGACTGTTTCAGACCCCTCCATGATTTCTAAGTTGGAGAACTTGCAAAATAGCAGGGTGTTCAGATATTTATTTTCCTAACTGCACATCATCCTTCCATCAATCTTACACAGTGTTTCCATGTCTAACTCAGCAGTAGAAACTATTCCTCAAAGGGATTTTTAATTAGGGCTTATGAGGACATTCTGAGAAGATAAGAGGTTTATCTGCAGGAGGTAACAGTAAGAGCTTTATCAGTTTAGAGATCATGGAGGAAATCTCCATAAAACTCTTTTAAACTCTTCACTTTCTTCCTGATGACTTTGTTCAGCCTCACCTTGAAAAGCTCTCTGCGGATTCGTCCCCTGAGGAAATCTTTTACAAACTGTGTGTTCTCTGCTTTTTCATGAACCTCCTTGGTTCCTGCAGCCAGCATCTCAGACAGATCCTCTGGACTGCAATGGAGATTCCAAAAAGAAACAAAACGAAGCGATAAACTCACTTGTTCTCCAAACCTGAATCAGTCTGTAGTGTTTTTTCTAGAAAGCAAACCACAGAATTGCAAACGGGTTTACCTGAGGTCACTATCTTCCTTCTCATATCCTGGCCCTGATCCATTGGATACACTGGTCTCCATCTTCTCTGCTGACATCCTCTGGGTGGATTGCTTTTTGGTCCAACCTGAAATTAGTTAATTTCAGCATTTTTGCCACATTGCAACAACAAATTTCAATCTACATTTTGAAGATACATTTATATTCACCCTCTTAGTTAATGCGTTGTAGAACTACAGCACATTTTATTGAGTGTTGAGGAGCATGTCTTTCACATGCACACCCAGTTTTTTTATTTTTTACTTTCTGTCGTGCCTTGAGTTGCATTAAGGTCTGTACTTTAACTAGACCTTAGGATTTGTGGGTATATATATTTATGATTTGTCCTGGGAAAGGCAAACCTATGTTCAGTCTAGCTTTTGGCCTCTAATAAGCTTATGATCAATGCTTGTCCTCTATTTACCTATTTACATCTTTCCGCCTGCAATTAGCATCCTGAAGAAAAACATCCCCCACAGCATGATGCTGCCACCACCATGCGTTAGGGTGGTGCCTAGTGGTTAGGGCATAGAGCTTGGAATCCTGAGGTTGTGAGTCGAAACCCACTGCCACTCTGGGTCTCTGATTGCTCCCCTGGTGCCCCACAATGGCAGCCCACTGCTCCCCAAGGGGATGGGTTAAAAGCAGAGATAAATTTCTCTAATGTGAGATCAATAGGGCTGGGTAACAGAAATCGATTTAATCATTTTGAATCGATTCCTTTATATTTTTGCAAAATCAACGTCAAGGGAATGAGATCGATTATTACATGACGTTCACATTCAAATTAGCAGGAAAGATGAACTCAAGATTACTTCAAGCCAAACAGCTGCAAATGTAGCCAATAGGTTGACTGAAGACATTAACAAATGGGGGCTGAACAGAAAACAACCTGTAGTTGTTACAGACAACGCCGAAAATATGGTTTGTGCAGTGAAGATAATGCAGCTCATGCATGTCTGAGTGAGTGAGGCTTCACTTTTCACAAACAAGTTTCTATTTATGAGACAGTTTTGTTCACATCTCAAGTTTAAACTGTCCGATTTACAAGTTTGCACTTTGTGTTTAATATGACAGGAAAAAATAAAATACATGAGTATTTTGAAACACAGTTGAAACACTTTTATTACTGTAAAAACAGATTGAATCGAAATTAATCTATTTAGCACTTTATTAATGAAAATCAAACCGATTCAGAACTATGGCGAAAATACCCAGCCCCAGAGATCAATAAAGTTAAATTATTGTTATGATTTGCAGTAATGTAAAGTAAGGCCTTTATTTGAAAGCTCTATTTATAAATGCAAGTCAGTATTGTTAAGCTGCAGGTCACATAGTGCACCAGATTAAAATCAAATAAGATGCACATTATATTACAGAACCCATTAAAGACCACCCATTAGGACAAAAAGCAATAATACTTAATATGGAAACTTAACTTTTAATTAGTGATGAGTGTAAAGCTGGTGAAAACAAACACATATTAAGCTAATTGGCCTTCTTAAAGCCGCTGACCTTGGTTAAACCCAAAAGGAAAGCACAACATTGACTGTCAGCTAACACAATTGGTCTCTTTGGATCACAAAGGAACCTTTAAACAACATCCATGCTTGCATGGCGTAAAATGTTGAAACAAAAAAACACACCGAAACACAGAACAGGCCTGATTTCTGGGGTTTTCCAGTAATCTCCGTCACTATGATGCAGAAAGAAAAGCGTTTCAAAATTTTCTGATAAACTATTACAATGAAGCTCGTTTCATTTCGATATTTTAGAGAAACAATCCTGCTCCACTACAGTAAAGAACTAACATAAACTTGATGAAGCGTCGCTTTTACAACAGCTAACTTTACTCGCAGCTACGTGAGCTAAAAGCTAGCTAACAAATTGGTTATGATTAAAAAATAGTGACAACGTAACTTGATAGTAATAACATATTTTGCTCTTTTTTTTCTATTGGTCTTAAAACAGTCAAGCAGAACAAACCTGTCCTCCTCCAGCTCAGTTCTAATGACTTATAAATTCAAAAACAGGATACGAAGCTCCGCGGAACAACTTTACTCTGAAGTGTTTGTTCCTACCCGGTTAGAACAGACATGCGCTTCTCTACCGGAAATGATAGCGGAAATAGATAGTTCCGGTAAAATAATTTGTAGTTTTAGGTGATAAAATAAATAGCAAATTTTCTGCTTTCTACTAAAATCAGTTACTCTGTTTTACATGTTAATAAGTCAACTGGCGCTTTTCCAATCTACATGTACTGGGTTGCATCAATTTAGATTAAATAAATGTAATTATTTTTATCACCAAATAATTAAGACAATTGCATTCATCTGATTTATTTTGTTTTCTTGAAGAACCACTAAAAAGCTACCCCCCCTGAAATTTCACCACAAATTTAAAACTTAACAAATCTTCTTTACCAATGTCCGGCAGTTTTGATAAATGCATTATGATGGTGTGTTGCAGCCTCTCCCTCAATGGAAAGTGAATCCCTGTAATCTGATACTTCCACTTTTAAGGGCTAAACATAATCTTTAAAGATACATAAACCCTAGTCCTCACATAGTGGGGTTCATTGAAACCAGAGGTGTCAAAAGTATTAATGTTTATTACTCAAGTAGAAGTATAAATCCTACAGTTTAAAAATCATTTTCTATAAGTTACAGTATTATCTTAAGTTTTTTAGTTGAGTAAAAAAGCAAAAGTACCATTTTTAAAACTACTTTCCTGCATTACTTCTATTAAAAGTAGAAGTAATGCAGGAAAAATGTCAAGCACTGACGCTTTAAACCTTATACTGCACTACCCTATTAAAGAAATTTTTTCTATAATTCTCGATAACCTCCTTATGCTTAATTTTCTTAGTTTATAACTAATGGTGACTGTCAAATTTAACTTTGCATCATCTTGAAAAAACAATTTATTTTGGTATGTAATGAACAACAAGTTGGTGCAGCACCGATTTCAACCACAAAGACATGAATTGTCTGGATGAACAAAATTATTTTGATGGTTTTTATTTTTTTAAATACAAACAAAATAAACAAAAATAAAAATAAATCAAACAAAACTAATGAGTATATCATTAAAATGTTAGAAATTAGAGATATTTGCAAAAAAAAATGTAAGGAGTAGAGGTAAAGAGTTAAAAAAAATTACTCCAGTATAGTATAGATAACCAAAATTTCTAATTAAGTAAGGTAACAAAGTATTTGTACTTCATTTGGAGCCGTTCTGAAGATATTCCATTAGGTTATATCCAGGTAACGTCTTCCTATGAGCGAACGAGTTGAAGGCACAAACTAAACTGTTCATAATTTGGTCTTTATGGTACGCCAGCATTCATAACAAGTAGGCGAATCACTGTCCCCCAGACGTCCGCGGTTATATTTTTTATATTTTTATTTTTTTAAAACAAAGCGGCATGTGTATGACGTCAGAAAAAAAAAAACGAAATTAGAAAAGTCTTAATATCCTGGAATATCTTTCCTTTACATATAAATATATCTGTGCAGATATATAGATATATCTGCACAATAAAAAGCTAAGGAAAGACTATATAGTAGTGGACTTGGATTATTGCACTTGTACTGCAGAGATGTACTGACCTTATAAATAAGGAGAGAGAAGAATATTGCACGAGTAACAATATTTAATGTTTTGCAAAAGATGTCCAAGGAGTGCTGACCCTTGTCCCTCTTCCTATCACCTGCTCCTTCCCCTAATTGAGGAGTTGTACAGCTTGATGGCTTGAGGAACAAAGAAGTTCAGCAGTCCTGAATTTGGGGAGGAGCAATCTCCCACTGATCAGGCTCCTCTGAGTGGTGAAGATCATGTGCAGAGGGTGGCCGGCATGGTCCATAATGTACAGCAGTTTGTTAAGTGTCCTTGTCTCTGCCTCTCCCCAGAGGGTCCAGCTTCTTGCCAATCACAGAGTGGGCTTGCCTAACCAGTTTGTTCAGTCTGGAGGTGTCCTTCTTGGATGTGCTGCTCCCCCAGTGTAGAAGAGGACACTGGCAACCACAGACTGGTAGAATATCTCCAACAGATAGTTGCAGATGTTGAACGAAGAAATTACAAAGAAATTACAAGCAAAATACCATCTACTTTTCTTTTGTGCCTATTTCATAATAACACTCTAAAAAGGATTTGACATTGAAACATTGATAATTATGATTGTAATATGTAGTATCTGTATTACAAAGATTCAGCCCATGTTTTTGCTTCACACTGAATCAAAACATTCACACTAAGCAACAACAGACTGGCTTCGAAGGCTATTCAAAAACTTAGTTTTTTTTTGCTGAGCCAAGAACTATTTCTGACCATAAATTACCTCAGATGGACAAGGGACAAAAGATGTTGTGATAATCCAACAGATCTGGAAGCAATTGCAAATAAATATATTGCCAATTAAGGATGAGGATACAGAAAGACTTCTTCCAAAGAACAAATTATGTTCTTTTGTTGTTTTTTAAAAATCAGAATGTATATGTAAATGTACGAATACTGCTGTTTTTTTTGCATTTTTGTTATTTCTAATAAATGAATTGGTTTCTCTGTCTTTTTTCCAGTTGATTTGTGTAAAAGAATAAATGTCACACTACACCGGAAAAGTTTTTAAATGCGTTTGACTGCTGTGATCTGTCTTTTTCTTTTCAAATGTCAAAAACTTGATATTTTAATGGCAGAACATAAAATTGTTAGACTCTCTGTATTAGCAGAAGATTTTGCATCTCCATACAAAAGTAAAAGCATTCATAAAAGAACAAATCTAAACAAACAAAATTTAGCGATTTGTTGCAATTGGTTACACTTTATTAGATAAGACAGCTTTTAAACACTTGGTATTATGAACAAAATTTGAGTGCACTCAATTATAATGGAACCAAATTAGTACATATAAAACTGAATTTGAATCTCTCTTTATGATTGGGGTGATGTGATTATATTGATTTGATCGATATGTTTTGCAAATTATCTTAACTTTTTTTCATCTGAGATTATTGACATTTTAAATTGATTAATATTGTATACATTAGGAAAGTGAAAACAAATGACCAAATCAGCACTGTGTTACATTTGCTTTACTAATAAAAATAACTAATCTCTCTCTAACAACTTATACAGATCTATGTTTAAAAAGTGATTTTTTTCTAGTCTTTGTGCATATGAGAATAATACATGCTCTGCAAGGATTAAGGAGCGGATGGCAGGAAGCTGAAGCGACCTGTCTATCATTTGAAAATATGCCTGTCTGTTTTCTGCAGATATGTGTGTGCATGTGTGTGTCCATGTCTGTGTAACATGTGTGAACATGGGTGCATATGTAGTTGTGTGACTGTCGGAGCCTGAGATCAGTCTGGTGGAAGGATGGAGTGTCAGATGCTTTATTAGCGGGGCAGCAGGGGTGCCTCCCCCACCCCCTGCTACCACAGGAGGCCAGCGGGAATGAGATGAGCTAACAGGATGAATCACGCCTCGCCAGTTGGGCCAGCAAGCTGTTGCTATTGAAAAAAAAAAACACTTTTAGAACATTATTTATTCCACTGAGGCATTTTTTGAAGTACAGTGCTTTGCAGAAAAATGTATACTCTCTTAAATCTAAAAGGTTTTGTTTTGTTGCACCAGAAATGTCAATTTGTTTTTACTGGAAAACCAACCTTATGTGAAACGGGAACAAGTGGTACGTCAGAGTGAGGTGGAAACCATATGACACACAGTTTCGGAGACTGTTTACAGATTGAAATCTAATAATTGGGCTCCTTTTACCCTGATACTCCAGAATTCAATCTAGCATAATAAACCACCTTCAGAAACGACCCTTAATGTGAAATAAAGCCCACTGCTACACACAGCAAGCTGTTTTTTGAAGGCTTCAGTGGTCTGTTAAAGAGCATATAAAGGATACAGCATCATGAAATACAGCAGAAAGGCAGGGGTAAAGGATGGATGTTTTCAATTTGCGATTGTAGGACTTAATTTCTATTTCTATTAGTTAATCCCTCTAAATATACCCCACAGGTACAATGGTTTGATTTAAGGTCAAATTGGCAGCACTGCTTTGGATTTCTTTGGAGTAAAAGTTTTGATTGGGAAGTTATTATGTCTCCATACACTCTACCTGGTCCTGCAGTACTAAGCACTCTGTTGAATGGCTTATTTTGATTAGCAACACCCATTCTTTCCCGTGATGCAGCATTAGCAGAGCTTTTGATATCTACTAATATAAAAAATACCAGTAGCTTCGAAAACATATTTCCTCCTTTGCATGCTTCTCTTTTTGTTGTCTTTTTATCAGACTTAAATATTTTAGATCAGATTTTGAAATCAGAGAAAGATAACTTTATTGAATATAATTTTATTTAACAGGAGAAAGAAATGGCTTAATGGGAAGAAAAAAATAATCACTCTATTACATATTAACTGTTTGGGACTCTTTTGGCAACAGCAACTGTCATCAATTTGTAATAATGTTAAACAGAATAATAGAAATATAATTTCTTGCTCCCTAGAGGATAGTTTTGCAAACAAGCAAGTTGAAACATGCAGATTGTAAACATATAAAACAGAAAGAGTGAGAGTGTGCAAAAAAAGGCAAATTTACAGAAAAAAACAAAAGAGTAAGGGGGAAAATATTTGCCAGTTGTCTAAAATGGTACACTCAGATTTACTAAAAAGAGCAAATGAATTATATAATTATTTTTAAGAGCGCGCCATGCCCATTTAAAAAACACTAAGAGTATATCTACAAATAAATAAATCCGTAAAAGACACAAACGTTACAAAATGATATAAAACTTAAACGAAGAAACAAATCCACAACTACAAATATGTAATTTTGCTCTTAGTTACAGAGTGAAAACATCATCTTTATGGTTTAAATCCATTTACACAAACAGCGTCCCCAGTTGCCACGGCAATTCTCGCGAGAACTGAGAAATTAAGACCTTTGAAAAGTATATTATTTATTTATTATTATTATTTATATCATAATTTTGTTTTGTTTTTCATGTATAAAATCACACATCAACTGTAGAATTACGATTTTTTTCCCCCTCGAAAATGTTGATGTAATCTTCTTTTTAACAAGCAGCAGGTAAAACTTGGCTTCCGCATCCGTTAAGTGTGTTTTCGCGGGTGAAGAATTTTCCTTAACCTGCGTGTTTATCGTATGTTATATCTCGCAAAAGTTGTACACACGGTTATCTCTTATCGCTGATCCAGATGTTTAAGTTTTGCTTTTATACAAATATCTCCGACAGAGCCTTTCGAGAAGCATGTCTCTGCTGTCTGCGGTTCAGGACGCTATCGAGACATATAAGGTCGAACAAGCCAAACTAAACCGCAGCATTCAACTTTTCAAGGAAATCTTAAACAGCCTGTGAGTAGTATTCTTCATAATTGTGCATTAGTACACTAAAGACATGAAGAACAGTTACACAATATCTGACACTTTTCTGCCTTTTTATCCTGCCATTTTGGGGAAGTGGCGTATCTGGCGCTGTGGCTTAGTTGGTTAAAGCGCCTGTCTAGTAAACAGGAGATCCTGGGTTCGAATCCCAGCAGTGCCTTTTGCTGCATTTGTTTTTTTTTCTTTCCTGTGTTTGCTCTTTTTCTAGTATTACTATAAAAGAAAAGAGATAAACCAGAGTCCATATTTTTTATAGACATAAAAATACAGTGGCAAATTTTTTTAAATTTTTTTATGAGTTGTATTTAGTAAATCAACTTTTTAAAAAGTCAAATTACTCTGTGTTACTAATAAAATCTCTTATCCTAAACATATACTTTAGGCATGAGCTGCTATGGGATTTCTTTAAGATTGTTACTGGAGGAAAGTCTACAGTATCCAACCTTGTAACCAAACCTAACTTTATTTTAGATATATACTAACATCTTAATTTTGATAAACCCGTGTTAAATAAATGTAAAGGCATTGGAGCTGTTAATATCTATTATAATTTTCCTTTGCTTTTTTTGTTAGTTGTTAATCCTTTATGTTGTTTTCTACCTCTGTTAGTGGTAAATAACTGTTTAGTTACTTATTTACCCCCCAGGACACCACAAGCAGAGGAAGGCACTGAAGTAACACATACAAAAGAAGATGCTGCTGCAGGTAACTGTATTTAAAAAAGGCAGAGTTTGATGATTACTGATAGTACTGGAAGCATTTTCCCCTTTTAAAAAAGAATTTTCTTTAGTTTAAAAAAAAAACACCATCATTTATATCATGCAACACAGTTATTTCCTGAAATAACTTAACTGTGGCTGCATGCTGCCCTTTTCAGATGCAGAGTCCTCAAAAGCAGAGAGCGAAGATATAGAGCTGCTTGAGCGAGCACTGGAAAAAGCCCTCCGGATCCGGACCTTCTCAGAGGTGTCTAAACAAAACTGCAGCAGAAGCAAGCTATCTGCACCTCCTAAAGAAACAGAAAACATACCAGCTCTACTCACAGTGACTAAAGATGTTCAACCAACCATCAAGTCAATCAAAAAACCTGTCAGCCTTCATAGGAAAAGGGACAAAAAGTCTAATGTGTCACTTAGCTCAAAGCCTTCAGTGGTTCACAAACCAGGACAGTCCAAGAACCCAATCCAGCGCCATCCCTGCTTAGAGGCTGGGGCTGGAAATCACCAGGCAGCTAGGAGATTGCAGCAGGCTGTATTGGCAGGATCTGCCTCCCCTGATCAGATGACAGCCTTGCAGCCTAAAAACAAGACAGTCAGAAGCAATCTGCAAAGAGACAATGCCCAGAGCAAAGCCGTGCCTTCTTCAGTTAATACAGTGTCCTTTTCAGGGACAGATGGGTCTGGTGTTGACACTTTGCATCAACAGAGTGGGTAGGTTCTACACAAGTGGGCTGTGGAAATAATCATGTTTTTTATTTGCAATTAAAGAGATAAAATTGCTTTGTTTTGCTTTGGGGCAGGGGACTTTCTGTACAAACTACAAAATGGAAATTGTTGAGGAGAAAACAAAACAGGTTGCTGAGTACAGTTTTTTTTTTATTGTATCATGTTATTGCAAAGTGTGGAGTTATTGTCTGATATCTGACTTTTCTTTCTGTCTTTTAACTCTAGATTGTGGGAGAAAGTGATGACCCTACAGACGAAGCCTGATCCTGGGAGGAGTCACTTCATGCAGAGAATGAGGGCTACGGTATATTCTGCTTTTAAATATATTTTTAAATTTTCAAATGTTCCTTTTTAAAATCGGTTAATTCATACATGATAACTTACGAAAATATTTATACCCCTTTGAACCTTTCAATAATTTAATGGCACATGTCAATGAACTTCATTAGGATTTAAATTTACAAAGCAACAAGAAGAATTACACAAAATAAACAAATGTGCCGTTCAATGAGCTTATACTAAAACCATCCGTCATCAACCTTAGAGCTGTCAGTAATAGGAAGAATGTCTTTGCTCATCTAGAAACAAAATTTTTGTCCTTTTCTTTTCAAAATATCTTCAAAAAGGAGACGTCTGAGAAGGTTTATTTTTTTTTTTTTTTACTTTAAATGGGCCATTTTAACACGTAAACATTCTTTGATTCAAATCATTCCATCTTAGCTCTCTGGTTGCCTATTTAGGGTCCTGCTGTGTTCCTTTATCATGAGAATATCTGTTTGTTCATTATTGTCCTCTATCAGACCTCTGAGGCCTTTACAAAAAGCTAAATTTATTCATTTATTAATGATTTATTTATAGGTTTACTTTCAATTAAGTAACTTCTAAGTGTGATTAGTTGCACTGAATTTCATTTAGAGCTATTCTGGGTAAAGGATGTTTAAATTACAGAAACAAAGGGCATTTATAGGGGTTTGCAAAAACAATAAATCAAGAACCATATATATTTTCTAGCTATGATCTACTTTGCATTGTCCGATGTGCACTAAAACAAATATAAATCTCTTTTTTTTTTTTTATTAGGAAGCAATGCACATTACAGTAGAGATGTGTGTCGATGTGCACATCCTTTTCACATTGGGTAACAGTATTTAACAACATTTACATATCGGCATCGTAAAAAATATTGTGCAGCTCGAACAGTTGAGGACAACGCAAACTATCGATCTCCCAGGGTGTTTTTGTTAGTTAAATCGTACGAACAGTACACCACACAACTGAAAAAATAAAAAATTAGCAAAACAACTTAAATAAAAAACAATTATAGAGCGAAATAATAAATAAGCTGAGGAAATAAATTAAGCTATAATTAGTATAAAATAAAGACACCCAAGAAATCAATAAAAGAAAAAAAAAAGATAAAAAATAAATAAAATCAGTCAGAGGGAAGGGACTGAAGGGAGCGGTAGAATGTAAGAAAGGGAAGCCATTTGTCATAAAATTTATCAGGATTACCTTTCACTGAATATCAGATCTTTTCCAACTTCAGAAAAGACATGGTGTCATTGAGCCTCTGGGTACTGGGAGGGGCTTTAGTTGACTTCCAGTGTAAAAGAAGGCGGCCTCTTGCCAATAATAAAGTAAATGCTAAGATAGATAATTGGTTAGAAGTAAACTGCTTGTGGTCCTCTAGGAGCCCAAATATGGCAACGTGGGGGGAGACTTTTATAACCACAGAAAGTATTTTTGCAATGGTATCAAAGTAATTCAACAAAAAGCAAGAAAGTAGTGGACAAGAATAGAACATATGGAATAAGTAGACAAATGTAAAACTAAATAATACATTTAGGTGCTTTTTTTTCTTGAATTGAGGAAGTGAGACACTTTGCC
This sequence comes from Cyprinodon tularosa, assembly GCF_016077235.1. NCBI lineage: Eukaryota > Metazoa > Chordata > Actinopteri > Cyprinodontiformes > Cyprinodontidae > Cyprinodon > Cyprinodon tularosa. The sequence continues at coordinate 672,740 of NW_024039507.1, read as the reverse complement.
AAAGGTACAAGACAATTTACATTTAAAATAAGAAAAATATTATTTCAAGTGCATATTATCTAATTATATTATTTTAAGATTAAAAATACTCATTCCATTGGCAAATCATATTATTTACCTACTCAAATAAAGGGTAAATGCACATACCGTAATTTAATACATTTTTGCTTATTTCTAGATAATTTTTGCAGTGAAGGATCTTGTTCTTATGTTCTCTAATGTGGAACGGTTCAGGGATTGTGACCGGTGCTGTAGTTTTATAACACTGATCGTCCTTCACTTGGTTCCCCGTCTATTACTCTGACCCCTCTAGTTTCCTGATAATTGGCCGTGTGGCAGTCCGGATGAGACCAGGTTTCTGCTCCACAGCATAACTGACCAAGGACTCAGCCTAGCACAGCTCTATCGGACCGAGGAGATTCTCATCAAGCAGCCACTAGAAACGGACGCTGAGCTCCTGGGTGAGAAATACAAGCAATAAAAACCAAGAGTGCAATAATGAGTAGAAATGAAATGGAGTGATGAGATTTGTATCTTAGTGTGGATATCTGTGTTAAACCACACCACAGTTGGCAGAAATCGACTATTTCCAGGGTTTTAGATCAATTGATGTTTAGTTTTGAGCATTTCCCTTTTTTGAAACACAGCTGGGGCTTCTCTCCAATTATTTCGGCTATTATGAGCCCTTCATAACCTGCCAGCAGAGTGCTAATTGCAGCAGTGTTGCTCTACCCTGGCAACACATCTGTCAAATTAAACCTGCTTTTTATTATCATCCTCCACAGGTGAGGAGCAGAGCAAGTCCCCTTCCTGTCCTACACTTAAGCAGCTGCAGCTGACAGCAGCAAAACTCCACCTTTCTGCAGATAAAGTGAAACAAGGTAAAAAATCTTATATGATGAGTAAATATGGCAGTGCCAGTTGGAAATTGAATTTTTCTATCATCTGAAATCTGCATTTTGTCAAAGTGCATATACTGATCTCAGTACTTTTAATGTAATAGGTGTAACAGCACTGAACTATTTCAGCATCCAGCTAAAAATAGATATTTATGTAAACTTTATAAGGATAAGTAATATAAGTTTTTATGTGCCAGGATCATGAGACACATCATTTTTTAATCTCTTGCTAATGTTACTGAAAATCCTTAGTTTGCATTTTCTGGTAATATGTCCTGATATAACTTTAGAAAACATAAATAATGATGTCATGACTTTTAAAGTTTCTAATGGGTTAATACATGAGATCTGGATTAACTGGAGGCAGGTTTGTTGGAGCGTTTTTGAACAACACTTCAAACAATCTGCTTTCCATAAAAAAAAATCTGTTAATTCAAAATAAATCAGTGGCTAAGTCATTTTCATGCATAGATATTATATCTGTTTAGGAAGGAGAGAGGCTTTGTGTTCTAGAGATGAACGATACAAAATGTGCACAGTAATCCTAGAAGGAGCAAAAAATAATAAATCTCTATGGACAAGTCAACTAAAGCTGGTCAGAGTTGATACCTGCAGTGAGTCCTGCACCAATATGGGCTTTAAGGTAAATCGATCAGGAAAAAGTTGTGATTGCATAAGAAAATAGAAGCAAATTACAGTTTTTAAATGTCCTCAAACCAATAAGCTCCTTTAAGGAATTTTAGAAATTTAAAAAATAGATAATTCTGTAAAAATATTACAGCAACGCTTCAAAAAAATATCACCTAAAAATGTTATTGTGTAAATAACAACAGATTAATCATTTGAACCTTTTGAATGATCCCATTACTTTCTGGGAAGGATGTTTGTTTATCAGTCTGTGATAAATATGTTGTTAGAGGCAGCATGATGGAGACGTTTCCAGTTAATTCTAGGATCCAACACCTTCTATGTGAAGGGGGCTGAATGTATGCAATAGATCTGACAGTATTTAGTTTCATCTCATTTTAGAGGGATTTAGGTGGTGTCATTTGACCATCATTTGAAGGATGGTTTTACCATGGGCAGTGCGCTAACGAGCTAATGTGGATGTCAGCCTTAGCATGTGGAAAATGAAAACAGACCCTCAATAAAACCTTGGTGTCAGATCAGTGCTTTGCTTGGCTTCATCCATGACCCCCCTACCCTGTGACAGCAGGATTTTAAAGCCTCTCCCTGGTGGTGGCTGAGCAGAGGTCTGTTTATTTAAAGCCGAGACTGCAGAGCGAAAAAAAAGAAAAAAATCTTGGGGTACGGTTGCTGACGCTCTAAAAATAACCTGGTTTTTCCGTCAGAGTGGAAAGCATGGGATCGATGGAGGCCAGAAGGAGGCTGTCTTTGCCCGTCTGAGACAACTGGTGGGTTCAGAGATGGGTCCTCTTCACCTCTGCCCATCACCATAACCTACAGAACGGAGCAGGAGCTCCAGCAGCTGGAAAGGCTGCGGATGAGAGTGGCACTGCTGCAACAAGAGATTTACCTTGAACAGGTAAAGATGGTGTTTCCGTTTTAACTGTGAAAACACTCTAATAATTTCTTTTTTTTACTGTTAGCCATGAATGATCCTATAGACTCTACGTCTGTTTGTCAGGTGCTGTTGGACACTCTATCCCCTCATCTTTCTTCCATCAGACCTGGACCTGGATGTCCCAGCCCCAGTGTGCTCAGAGACTTATACTCCCTGCTGGGGGAAGGAGGGCAGCGTTTCACTGCTATTGTTCAGGACTCTGAGCATGAATGATTCCTGAAATTGTACCACTGGGAGTAAACAGTCAAAAGCTTAGCAACAGAAAAACTTACACAAGGAATCAACAGCAGTGCAATGAAAGGAGAAGAGTCACTCTAATTATTAGAAGATCAATTAAACCAATTAAAATGGGAGTAAATCTTATTAAAATATCCTTTGAAGTTTCCCTGGTGAACGAAAGTGCCTGAGCTCTTATTGATGAGCTTTCTGTTACGCATCAGTGCTACACCTCTCCTCTGATCATACAACAGATGACCTAGAGATGAAACCAGGGTCCAGTTTCTTTTAATGTGTCTGTAAGAGTTTAACGTCTTTCCTAAAGCAGAAACTACAAGACATGTCAGCTCACAGATGGTCTCCATCTGTTCTTACTTGAGTTTGAGCCGTTTTGCATTTGATTTGTGATGAACTGCAACATAAATTGATTCTAAGGATACTGATTTAGGGGGGATTAATTAAAATTGCAGAACTAGTTTTTAATTAATTAAGGTTTGACTTGCCAAATATCTGTAAATCATGTTTGGATTTCTCTTTATATGCATAAATAAATACTTATGAAATCCTCTGAAAGTTGTAAGCTGACTGAGATAGAATTTCAGATTCAAAAGGTTTTAATACTTTTAAGGCATGTTATGTATTCCTCTGCAACAGCCATCCCAAACATTAGGTTTCATGGAAACTTGTCATATCAAGAAATAACTATTATCATTTAAACATGGTAATTATAGGATGCCCAGTTTTGCTAACCTAAAAACATTGGCAAACAGATCTGTACTTAACCCTTTCTATGGCAATCAGTGAAATAATCCAAATTTCAAGCCAATAGTTTTATTGGAATCCAGGATAAGACCTTATTACCTTAGTAACATTAAAAAAAATATGGATATTTTGATCGCAAGAATGAAAGTCAATGTAATAACAAGAAATGCCAACTTGCCCGAATAAATTAAGAAAAATAACAAAAATGCTTCTATGAGAAATGTGGGTGAAAAAAAAACCAAAAATTTTTTTGGGGTCCAAAATAACCTTAGAGGCATTAATGCAGATACAGGCACTTACATTTTTTTGTTTATAAGCCTAAATATAATTTTTAACTAGGCTTATTATTTTTAACTTTTCAATTAGCTTTTTACCTTTTTTTTATGACTTAACTTTTTTTTTACACTTATTTACCAGTAGGTAATGTATCATTCAAGGGCTCATCCTATTAGTCAAATGCCAAAATAAGATGTCCAGCCATGTAGCAGCATCTTTGCTGAATAGCTGGATATAGATTTTGTGCTTCTAGACCTGTGCAAGTGATCAAAAATAGTAACTTGCCCTTTAAATGGTTAAGGAACAAGTTTACATCCTGTTTTCCTCTGAATAGCTGCTTGGATACATGAAAATAAATTAAGTGTTCCTGTGTTATCTGGTTTTGGCTCTGATTTAAATATACAGCCAGAGCTACAGCTTAAAGGTTTACAGTCAAAGCTTAGTTAGGTGTTAAAATGGCTTAGTCAAAGTCAAGGCCTAACTTAATTGAGAAACTGTGACAACACTGGATTTTATTTTGGTATATTAGAGTACATTGGGTGAATATATATTCATTCCATTCCATGGTTAATTTTTTGTCTATCACATAAAATCCCAGATAACATGAATTTTGTCATGGTTATTAAAGTGTTTGCTGTGTACTGCAGTTACCTGCTCTGCCAGCAGATGGCACTCAACATGAGAAGTGACCACTGGCATCACTCCATAGTGTCAAATGTTATTAGTGTAGGAATTATTCAATCAAAAACCTGCATATTGTGAATGGACTGAGTCCATGCTCCTGATTAACAATAGGATGTCAGACTTCCTGATTAACAGGTTTATACTGGGGTGCTAAATACACATTAACCTCCTGCTGTCTGGCTTTATTTAATGTGTGTATTCTGTGGAATAATAGCCTGACGTAGTCCGACTCAATTCTAGTCAGAATATGAGTCTGATACTGCTCCATAGAGCTGTGATTATGGGGCGTGTTTCGAACGAACCAGGAAAAAAAATGCCTCTGCACTCAATTGGATAGATCTACAACCAATAAGAGCAACGGAGTGTGTGACGTATGTTAAGCGAGGCATAGTTGTTGTCCACAAAAATCAAAGCGTGCAGTTTCACGCCTAGAATAAGAAGATGAGACTTGATCGCGTTTCTCTGTTCCTCTTTTAAAATTAATTGGCTGTGGATATCTTCTAGAACAGACCTAATAGCAGATCTACTCACCCAAACTCTCCAGCGGCAGCCATTATTGTTGTCACCCAAGCGCGCTTTGGTCACGTGGTTGATTACGTTACTCTTGATCATCTGTCCATCATCGTATAAAGCCCGCCCTGACAATTTGATTGGATCGCCCAACAGTGGGCGATAATACTCGCGCTAATATGGAGCAGAGCCAGACCGAACTTCCCCGAACTCAAACCTTGTGGGCGGGACTAAGCTCGGACTGGCACCCAGGCTAGTGGAATAAGGTTAAAAGGCACCTCCACCATTACGCTTCATGTTTCACCATATGTTTTTCATTTCCACATTATGTTTTACGTATAAACATTCTCAGCCCATATGGGTCCAGCACTATATGTTTATCATGAAATCTCTCCATTTCTTGCCTGTCTTAAGTGTAATGTGAAGGCTATGACGTGTGGACAGCAGGGGCTGTGGCAGATTCCGCGACAGGTGGCGCTGGGTTCACACAGCAGGGCGTGGGTGTCTGAGCTCTGCCACACACACAAACGTAGGGGACACCCACACCCAGGCTGAGTCACAGACGATGCGCTCAGGGACCTGACTCTCTGCAAGCTGGAAATCGCATGTTTCCCCGAGGAGAGAAAGAGAAATAAGATTAGAAAAGAGGACTATTTTAGTCTCAGGTAGCCTGTTGCTTTAAAGCAAGAGGCTCACAATAATTCTATTGACTAATCCTGTTAAAAAAAGCTGGTATTAGTAAAAGTGTCAACAAATATAGCAAAAAGCTGCTCTGAAATACAGCTGTGAATGACTGCATTAAAGAGGAGAGAAGGAGCATGTAGGGAGGCATGGTGTCAACACCAAACATTGGTCCCTCTGGGAGAGGCGCCTATGCAGCTCAGCCTTCCTCTGACCTGCGTACATCAGCATCTGCCTTGCTCTGGCTGTCACCAGTGAGCTCCCCCACTCCCACCAGCGTGCTCCAGCCCTGCCCAGTTTACTTTCATTCTCTCTGTCCCTTATTTTCTCATGCCTATTTTAGTCTCATAATGGGAAAATCGGAAAAATTGTACTTCCTAAGAAACTCCATGGAAGTAGGCCTACCTCTGGATCTCACTCATATTCCCACATTTGGATAGATTAGCTCATACATTCCTTCTTACGTTTCTTTTCTTCTGGCTTTCCTTTTTTAATCTGAGGCAAAGAAGTGCAGGAACGAATCCAGAGAAACAAAACCAAGCTAGAAAGAATCCACTTCTCTCTGAATGCCTCTTGCTTTAGAGATTCCAGTTTCCCACTCCCTCTTTCCTTCACAAACACATTCTGTACTTTCCCTCTTTTATTTGTCTTTGGTTCATGAATACGTCTTTAGCTGGGTGAGCTGCTTGTTAACTCTCTGTTTTGTTTTATATTCTCCCCAAACAATTAGTCGGTTTAATCCCCCTTTTTCCCTCTGGTATCCTAACACCAATTTTCCTGCACAGACAGAGCCATGCTTGTCATTTAGAGAGGAACATTAGGAATATGTTCATTTCTTTCTTTTATGCCTTTAATTATCAGCAGTGTGTCTGTTGTGTCGTACTAATGGGGGCAACATAAGATCACGCACTTTTACGTTTCTGTTTTGTTATTTAGTTTATTTGATGTAATAGGTTATAGTTATAGAAAATAATTATAAAGGTGATAAAATAGTACAGGACTGTAAGAATAAACATCTGAATGGTCTTGCTTTGGCTTTCAGACCCTTTTTCCTAAAATCCCAAAATTCAATTCAGTTGTCTTTAAAAGTCGTGGCATCAATAAAATGAGCCCTGAGTGCTTAAATGAAAAAATATCTGGACTTCTCTTACCTTTTAAAGGCATTTCCGATCCTAAAAGTTTCTTTGGTCTAAGTTTACAGAAATTAGACTCAAAACCTTTGGTCACTTGTAATCTGTATTTATTAGTCTACCTGTTGGGAGTTAAAATCAGTAGAAACAAGGCTGTTTTGTGAAGGCTTCAGAGGTTAGTAAAGAGGGAAGAAAGATGTTGAAGGACAAGTAAAAGGGGTGAGACCAGTCAGATGAGACCTGTATGTTTCTGGACTCCATGTGGGCAAGAACCAACAGTGCTGATCACCCTGAACGCTTCATCCCCAAAGTGAAACATGATGGTGGCAGCATCATGCAGTATGATCATCAGGGCTCCTCTCCCCTCTATAAAAAGACATCATCACATCATCACAATGGACTGTTCTCCCTGCTTCCCTCTGGGAAGAGGCTTCACAGCATTCAATGCAGGACCAGCAGCTTCTGCAACAGCTTTTCCCCACTGCCATCAGACTGTTGAACTGTTGAAAACTCTAATCCAGTTACAGATCAAGACTCTGCATCAAACTAATAACATTATACTTGCACTATATGGTGAATCTTCAAAATCAATGTTTCTACTGCATTTTGTACCATATCTATTTTTATTTTGCACTGCTTTGAACCTTCATTATTAATGCCTTTTGCATCATGTCTCTCCTACATGTCTCTCCTACCCTGTTTACATTTGATCACTGCTGCACTTAAAGAAATGGAAATGTAATGTACGCTGTACAAAACCCTGTCTAATTCTTCATTTTCACTGCTAAGCTGCTGCTCATTCATTGTCGGAAAGCTGTTTGTCAAAATTTTTCTTTGTATACAAAATGACAATTAAGTTTGTATAAGTATGAAGGTTTTCAGTGGCATCTCCATCATATTTTGAAGGGTCGTTTATACTGTAGACTTTTTATGATCTGGATTAGAACATGCAAGTAAAAGACAGTAGAGGATTCAAGGAGTATTATTGTGTTTAGAGATATTACAGACAAGCGAGAATGCATAATGGGCGGGTACTGAAAGGTAGAGGTGCAAAACATATTGTTTCAAATGAAATAGTGAAACTAAATGGTAGTTTTTCCTTTTCTCTCTTAGAACCATACAGAACTATTGATAATGTTTATACCTATGTCCTTCTGAGCACTGGAAAATGTTTTTCTTCACAAAGATAGATGCAGCTAAACAGCCCCATCATGGAAGAAAAGCTTCTAGAGGTTGCCTGTAACTGTGTTAGAGATTCAATAGCCAATAAAATAGGAATGATTCAAATAATATTTGTCCAATCAAAGGTTTATAATGTGGTCCATGTTCAGATGCTCTCCGTCCGGACAGACTTGACTTGAATTTGAGCTGTTTTGCCACACAAACAATCTGTTAAGGTTTGAGAAGAATCTACACATTTCCTTACACCTTACAACCAGTGTAGGGCAAGCTGCCTATAAAATATAATGAGTTAAGCTACAAGTTATTTGATGTAGAAAACTGGGATGTTACGACCACGCTAATGAAAAATGTAGTCTACTGTCCATCACTGCTTACAAGTACTGCTGTGGGATTTTTAATTACAATTTCAACAAAACACTCCTGTTGTTTGCATGTTGAAACAACATTTTTTAAACATGAATTTTTTTCTTGGTCCTTTCTTTATTTCCACAAACCCCTGTGTCACTTTAAAAGGCCCCGTTAAATCTAGGAATGCCTCAAGATAAAGGCAGAAATCCAGATGTGTCCTTGTATTTATCCATTCCATGCATATCAGCCACAGAGAAGAAAGCTTTCTTGGCTGATGTTATTTTCACAGAAAAGCGACTCATGCACACTGAGGGATTAACTACAACCAGGTTGCCTTCATTCAGAAAAAAAACTGACTGAAAGAGCTGGAGCTTACTGTGTGTGTGGGTGGGAAAATAACAGGGGGCTGCCTGTTTTTGATCACAAACATGGCCATGCGTGAATTTATGCCTCTTTTCAACCACTTTTATTTTTGATTTGTTGTTGCAGATCATCTTTTTTGTTGTTTACTTGCATATTATGAGGCCATTGTGGATTATGCAGAACTTCCCACACAGAATGTATCTGTGCTGCATATGTGTACTACCACATTTATAGTATTGAATAAAAGAAAGCAAAGGTTTCTCTCTCTGTGTTTAGCCTTATCAGCAGGAGACATTTGAATTCCAGCTGGCAGTGTTATATTTTTTTGTAAAAAAAAAAAACAAAAATAGAAAAAAAGACTTCTTAAAATGTGAATGATGGGAACATGAGGAAAGGAGGGAGTTGTAAAGTCCTCTCCCCTCCCCCTTCCTATGGTTTCTCTACTGATATCCTCCTTTCTTTAGGAATTGATGTCACTAAAAACAAGCCAATCGTACCTCATGGACTTCCTAGTTGTCCAGACCTAGCTCCTCCCATTCCCTCTGTGGTTTAAATATATTCCCTGGCACTACTATGTGCAGAGTGTACAATGTGCTGTCGAAGAGCCAGCAGCCTGCGCAGAGCGATATCGCCAGAGAGGAAAGGAGAGAGGAAGGAGCGTGTGAGTGGATTTCAGAAGCCTTTATATGATATGTTCTAGGAATTACAGCTCATGTAATTTCCTCTGTCTTGTACAGTCCTTATTTTAGAGGTTTTCTTCTTTTTTTATCTCCTGTTTCTCTAGGCTGGTGCTTAAGATCAGCCCTTTTGATTCGGTCGGATCGGCTTGCACCCACAGCTAGGATGGGCTGTACAACGGGACAATTTGCTTGCCAACCACAGCCCCAAATAAACTCTGCCCAGGAGAGCCTGTCTCTGGAGGCTGGTGGTGCTAAAGTCCCTGAAGTTCTCTCTTCCCTGGAGCGTCTGTCTCAAGCTACAGGAGGCATGGAGAAGTCATGGTACCGCTGCATCTTTCCCTTCGGCATCATCTCATTGGTCATAGGGATTGCAGGCACAGGGGTAACCTACACCTACAATGACCTTCCACAGACTAAAGTTGTATCTGTAGTTTTACTTGTCATGGGCATTGTGCTGCTGATGATGGCAACAGCATGCTGGACTCTCCACAAAAAGAAGAGAAGGAAAAAGAAGGAGGGAGAGTCTCTGGCATCCGAGCAGTGTCCCTTGTGAAGCACATAGAGGAAAGCAATTAGTAGAACCTAATACAGAGTTAGACCAAGGGTTTGACTGTGTTCAAGGTCTGGCCAAAAAAGCCCTCACATTATCTTCAACAAGTACCAAATGCCCTCCAATATTTATCACAGATTTAGAGATAGCTTGGGTCAAGAAATCGTAGCCAAAGAAGAGTAGTTCTGGTCTAGAGAAGGTTTTGGGATCACGATTCTTTAAATACTTTTTGGTCATCGGGTGTCTTGTGTCAAAACAAGCACTACAGAAACACACAACAACATAATGCATTTCGCCACCACTTGCATATTTACAAGCATGAGAGACCCTCTTGAGTTTGAGGACATCCAACACGAAATCCAGGACTGCTGCTGGAGTCACTGCTGCCGTCATATGGAACGTCAGTCACAGGATTCCTCTCGCAGGGACAGGTGATTCTTCAAGAGGCTAGAAGTGGGCCAAAGACTGGAACCTAATACTCAGCCAAAAGAGCAGCGCGCCATCGTCACCCGCCAACGTCATTCACTCGTCTTGTGACACTGCAGCAATGTGCGAGGGTCTTTTTATATGCAACGAGAGTGGAACTTGAGTCTGGCAGGATGTTTGTTGGCATGTGTGCCAATGATGAGCCGGAGAAGGCAGAGGAACCCGCTGGGCTCAGATCAATGTTTGGATGAGAGATTTCTTTAGAAATCGGACAAGGAAATAAAGCTTTGCACATTATGTCTATCTCCGGCAAAGAAGGTATACTTTAAATAGCCTTTTGTTGCTTTTTGGGGGGCATTGACCTTTTAACTGTTTGCCTTTCTTTAAATGTGTGGGTACACCCAGCCTTATGTCTATGAGAGGTGCTTATTGAAGGACACTTGCTGGAGGGGGACATGCCACTGCAGGGGCACTTTGACTTATTCTGCTCCTCCACTGCCCCTCCCGCTTGGTGCCTTTAGCAAATTCTCATGGAAAAAAGCTCTCTCACATTCCCCCATTTCCATCTAAACTTATGAAAAAGAAATCTGTTTCTAATTTTTCTCGATAAGGTCTCTTTTATAGTTGGAAGGAAGAACCTTTGTCAGAGTAGAGCACAAAGCTGCTGCTAATGTTTAGGCTCTGATAATTTCTGGGGTTTCCTTTTACCACGCATTTTCTCTCAGTCTGCTTGTAATTAATAGCATTCAGTGAATGCATGGAATCCCCAAGGCTATTTTATTTGTGTCTTAAACGCTCCCTGTGACAAAATGTAACGTGAATGAGAAAAGAAAGGTGAAATGAAAGGAGGAATGCTTGCAATGTAAACAGAACGAATTGGATACACGCTGCTCGTCTCCACGTGAATGACTCACCTTACCCTGCAGGATCTCTAAGGACCTTTATTGATTAAAGATGCATTGATCCTCAGTGATGCTTGCTGGAGAAGACGTGTCTATACATGGAGGTGGAGCAGTTAGCTTACAGAGCCACAGGCCTTCTCAAGCTTCAGCCTACCGATTGCAAACAGGCTTTTGCCTGCCTTCCATGATGCTCATTTACTGTTAATCTAGCTTAGCATACTAACCTGACCACGATTGGACTGAATAATAGTTGTGGTCAAGCTTAAGATCTTGGAAGTGTTTGCTTTTTTAGATTTATGGGGGAACATGGTGGCATGCCTGCAGCTAGATTAGATTCAGTCACCCTGAAAAGAAAGTAATTATTTAACAGGCTATATGCTGCATCACTGGTGGTTTTAGTGACAGTTTCAGCTGAACTAGAGCAGCTCCTCTCTGAATCTATTCTAATGCCTTATGCAAAATTTAATAAATTCAAACCAGTTTCTTACTCTTGTTTTTTTCATTACATATGTCAGTTTATTTTTGTGCAGAGCAACGGGTTCCTTTGAACACAGAGGCAAAGCAGAAGACCTAAAATTACATTACATTAGATTGGATGATGGCATAACAAGCCCACTGCCTTCGCAGCCTGTGTGTGAACTACCCTCACATCTATTCACTTAGGGGAGGCCCTTTGAAAAAAAATGGGATTTTGTGCCTCTATTGTTTTCTATACATAACAACACATTGTTTGTAATGAGCTGAACAGAAAAATGATCAAAAAGAACCTCTCACTTTATATTAAACTTTATTTTTGCTAAAGCTTGTCACTCAGAGGAGCAGAAAGAAAGTAAGATCAGTATTCGTCTTGGGAGGATGTAGTGCTTGCAAAAATAGAGAAAAATGAGGTAGACAGTATTATATTCCTGCCTTGGCTTGTATATCAGTGCATTTTTCACATTACAGTACACACTGACTATATTATGTTTGTATAGGAATGCTTAAATTTAATTTTTAAGCTATTATGTGCCAGTATAAGTTGATGGGTAGTGACCAGATATATTTTTTGTCTGAGACAGTTAATGATTTATTCTCTGCCTTCTGAATTTTTAAAGGGAAAGTCTACCTCTCTCTGCTGCAGGGACTTACGTCCTTCTCTTTGTAGACAGCTAAGCTGTCAGTTTGTCACGTCACTAAATGTATTGCTTATTGTGCCCTCTAATATTTGGTGCTGTATATAGATTTGTTTTTTTGTATTATGTATTTCTACCTATGTGTTCATTTTTACTCTTTCTGTTCGTATTGCATTAAATAAATGTCAATGTTTCTTGTGTCTTGAAGAAAACCTTATTATTATGTATTGAATGGTTAAGTTGTTTACTTTGTAAACAAACTAGGAAGAGCTAAAAGCTCTAGAGACTTTTAGATGGTGGACATATTAGAAATAACAGTTCTCCCTGTATCTATGTTCCCAAACTATAAACACATGTGTCTTTTAGAAACACCTCTTTGGTGATGCAGTCCTTTGGTAAATAGGCTGCCCCCCGTCAACCTAAAATAAATAACTCCCCCTACTGGCAGGCTACCCTAAAAGACATTAAAATTCTACTAATTTATAGGACCAGCAAACATATGCAGAGTCACACGTTTACATACACTCACTCCATTAACTATTTTATGATTTTGAGTTTTAGTGATCTTCTTAAACTGTTCTATTTTCAGGTTGGATGGAATATACATTAGGTAAGGTTACAAATCAGACCATTGTTGAATACCTGAAAGAATTGAAAACAGCCCTAACTTTTTTGTAGACTTCAACAAGATTCTGGCTTAATTCTGGCATTTATTCTAATTAGATTTGGTAATGTTAATATAAATATAAATACACCGACCTGGCTTTTAAGCATTGCCTACAAATTTTTAAAACTTGCTTTTAACTGGTGGGAAAATAATGCAGGTGTGGAAGGGGAACAGTGTTTACATCTGTCTGCAAGGGTGGAGTTGCCAAATGGAGGAAAATGCAGACAGTGGTGGAAGTGGTCATTTAGATTTTGACCATCAGCACAGATAACAGGAAACAAGTTGGGAGCAACTCATCCGCCTCTGAATCTCAAGGACTTGGCCTCCAACCAGAACATTCAGCAGTATTTGGCCTCTATCAAATTTGAACTATATACAACTGACATGGAGAGAGAGAGAGAGATGCAACAGGCAGCTCAACGTGACATTATTTAATTTGGATTGGAGCCATCTGGAGCCTGATGGCTTTATTTATGCTTTATTCAAATTCCAAATCAACAGCATCTGTGCAAAAAAACAAATCTGTATCTAATTAGTTACCTCCTGCATTTGGCTCCAAATGGTACCTTCATGGGGAGGATGAAGTGACATTTCACTTTCAACTCCGCTTAGATATGATGACAGCTGTTTTAAAGACAGGTGTAGACAGGAGGCCAGACAGTCAACCTGAATCATAGTTGCAATAATGTTAAAACCCCATCTCAGCCTAGTTATTGTTATTTAAATGTGATGATACATATTAGATTTAATGAGCCTGGGTAATAATTGAAGAGCGCTGTCACGGAAACTCAATTCTTATCATCATCTTTGATTATTATCATTTCCAAGAAGCCATTTTTGCTCTTTAATGAATACTCTCTTTTCCAAATCTCTTTCAAATTAAATGACTCATGAGGATGAAGGTTCGACTATCATTCATCTTCAACGACACCTCTTTATGTGTGGTACTCGAAAAACTATGTGGTTTTATCTCTATAATTATTTGGTTCGAATTCACCAACTAGTTCATCTTTTGCCATTAGGTCTATGGTTTCACTAAAAAGGGTTTGAGATGAATGAGCATTTCTATGGAAACAGTGTATTTAATCTGTTAAGAATGTCAGAGCCCTTGCCCTGACTGAGGTCACTCATGCGATCAGCTCAGATAATTTGATCACATTGTACCTCCGGTGTGAAGTCAAGGAACATTTAAGTCCCCTAGTGATCCTAAAGATAGATAAAAATGTATTACCCCAGTTTAAGAAAACATGTTTTGAAGTTTTTAACAGATACGTAGTTATCGTTAAGTCAGTGGCCTTTTTTGTGATGATATCGGTGAACTGATGTTGTGCAAATCACTAGTGAGCCTGAAAGGAACAAGTGATTATAATTGGTGTACTCTGCTACTTTATGACCCCTTTCAACAGACCTGCAATCAAGAGGACACTACTCAGCCAAGAGAAACGAGATGCAACACAGAGGTCTTGATTATTTCAGTCCCTCAATGACCATGCTTCAAAGGCCCAATCAATCTGTTTCTACGTATCTATGTATCTATGTATCTATGTATCTATCTATCTATCTATCTATCTATCTATCTATCTATCTATCTATCTATCTATCTATCTATCTATCTATCTATCTATCTATCTATCTATCTATCTATCTATCTATCTATCTATCTATCTATCTATCTATCTATCTATCTATCTATCTATCTATCTATCTATCCATCCATCCATCCATCCATCCATCCATCCATCCATCCATCCATCCATCCATCCATCCATCCATCCATCCATCCATCCATCCATCCATCCATCCATCCATCCATCCATCCATCCATCATCTATCTATCTATCTATCTATCTATCTATCTATCTATCTATCTATCTATCTATCTATCTATCTATCTATCTATCTATCTATCTATCTATCTATCTATCTATCTATCTATCTATCTATCTATCTATCTATCCGGTGCTTAGGCTCGATACTTCAAATCCAGGCTCATGCAAGGTGTGAATCCAGCATGACATGCTGTTCACCGATTGTGATGAGATGTAGATTATAACCCCAAAATTAAAGGTTTGGAGTGCCCTAGTCAAAGTCTGAGCTTACATCTAATTTAAATGTAGCAGCATGGTCTTAAATGGGTTATTTATACCACAAATCATGTCAATCTTGGTTGAATAAAATGGATTTAAACAAGGAGTTGTTCAAAGTTGTTCCACAGAGATGGAAAAGGGTGAGTGGAGGTATCATAACTGCCAGGAGCTGTTTTTGCTTCCTAGGATTAAACAAGATTCTTAAGGTTTAGGGGGAAGTGACCTTTTCTGTGCAACTAAATGTTGTTCTGTTAATGTACAAAACAAACAACTAAATAATAATTAAAAGGGAAACTAAATCTACAAGTGGGCAAATACTGTACATCTCCTGTATTGTTATGCGTTTTAATGGCAAAGAAGCAAAGCATGTTATAATTATTTTTCCTTATAATCTTATTGGGATCAATAAAAGCAGTCAGTTTGAATCAATCAGTCACAAGAGCAGATTCAGTGTGATTCGCTCTCAATGTGACACACATTAATAGGTAGACGCACGTCCCTTTAAATAATGTACCTTTAAACAAACTTACTAAGCACAACTACATTTCCCAAAGTGCTGCGCGAAAATATGGAATTTCGTCAAATTCAGATCAACCAATCATATAGTCCCACAGGCGAGCGCGTACTTCGAAATGGCGTTTCTTCGCCAAATCAGCTTCTGCTATTTTACGATTTATATGATCTATCCAACGGGTGCCGTTGTTCTTCACACCGACCAATCAGCGACTGCTGTTATTGCGCAGAGGCGTCATCGCTCTCAGCCAATCAGATTGAACGCAGTGTTTAAACGGTGCAAGCGGGCGGTGCTAGCTAACTACAGGGGCAGGTCCAAAAGAGGACGCATGCTTGGATTTGAATTCAGGGAAGCTGCTAGTAGCTGAGAAAGGTATTTTCAGCTACACCAGTTCGATACTTTAAGTATAAGTCTACGTAAAAAAAACGTATTTTCAATGTTTTAAGGGGCAGTTATTAGATTGGATAACCGCTACATTTAGAAAGCTGCTTTTACATCCACATCCTGCTGCGAAAGAGACCAGTTTACTTGCAATGAAAGCGGGCGGTAAGTTACTATTCTTACCTTTAGCTGTCTTGTTTAACTAAAAATTAAATACAAAACGCTATTGAAATGTTTAAAGCCTGTATTTGACCTTTGTAGTTGCCGAAAATTCACTGACTTCTCGCTCAAATCCACCTCGATTAGTGATGGATTCCTTCAAGACTTTAAAGAAACCTTAGAGGAAATTGTCAATATAATGAGGGAGCAAATACCTTTACCTTTCAGAAATATGCTTTTTTTTTTTACTTGTGGCAGCTGCAGCGGATTAAAGTTAAAGGTTAAAGTTTACAAAACTAAGTATTAGTTGAACCCAAATTTACTGGAGGTCGGGAGGGAAATTTAGGCGCTCACTTGCGTTGCCTTCTCTGGTCCAACAGCTTAGTTCACCGTCCACAGATTTGACCCGATTGCAATAAATAGACAAAAATATTCAATTTAAATAATGATTTCATCATTCCCTTTAGTTTCATTTGATTAAATACGTTGAAACAGTGTTTCTTGTGTCTAAATAACCTTAAAAGTCCACCTGAAGGTGTTCTTCTTTAATTGGATAACTTTTAGAAGCTATTAATTTTATTATTCTGCAAAAATAGTATGGATTTTTATATATATAAAAAATCCACATCTACCAACCTAATATTTTTTATATATTTTTTAAACTAAAGACTAACATTTCTTTTTTATTTATTATTATTTTTTTATTTACCATAACATCCTAGTTAAGCATACTAACAAAGATCATGTGAAAAATGGCTTCTTTTTTTTTTTTTTTTTTTGAAAGGTTGAATGAATTAACCTTCAGTAATAACACCATTATGCCACAGTATTTACACATGTTAATAAGTATGAGAAATGGTAAACTATTTCTTATTAACCAATGCATTAGTTAAACTTGGAGGGTTTCTATCAGCTTGATTATATTTTAAATTTTAGATGCAGTTTTCCATATTCCGATGTTTGCTTTTTTTGGGATATATCGAACCGATCTTAGTATCGAGACAGGATTAGGTCATGTAGTTGTAGTAATGTAGTAATAAATATAAGAACTGTTTCAGCTATCCATCTATCTGGTATATTTATAAAATATTTGGGTCAGCATAAATTGGCATCTTTTTTTTGTGGGTGTAGAGTTTTACGTTGCATTTATATTAAATAGTCAAGTTAGATTCAGATTATTTATACAACAAATGTAACCTTAGTTCTGATCTGTTATCATTAGATTTGTAAATACCTTGTTGGACTACAACATCGTTAATTTTCAATGTCTGTCCACGGTTTGCTAAGACCCTGAAGGAACAGGCTGCAGACCAACTTTGAAGGAAGTTTAAACATCAGTTTAGCATTAAAGTGAGAAATCGTTTGCCAGCTTTGCACTAAAATGTGAAGTGTTTGTTGTTCACATTATGAGGTGAAGTATTTGTTAGACTCTAAATGGAGTATAAGCGGTGATACTTATATTCTATCTTTCTTTATCTTCCAGTTGTCCACTGCCGTTGCTCAAAATGCTACTCTATTCCAGCTCGGAAGCGAGTCCGTAAGCGATCTTCAATCCTAAATCTGCTTTCACTACCGGAGGAAATCCTTCTCTATGTTCTCCAGTGTCTTTCCGTGGAGGACCTCCTGTCTGTCAGAGCGGTGAGTTGAACCACGCCATGCAGGTGATGCATATTTGACATTTCTTGTTGTTGGGTCTAAAATCCTTTGGTATCTGTTGTAGGTTCATCCACAGCTACGGGACATTGTTGACAACCACAACAGTGTCTGGGCCAGAGTCAGTTTCAGAGACACGTGGCCATCTCCTAACATTTTATGGCTGTTTGAAAGGTATGGATCTTTATATTAAATGAGAATTTAATATAATTGCTTTTGCATATTGAGTTTTACTTAAGAAGTTCTGTTTTTTTTTGTTTTTTTTTCAGAGCTGCTGAGAAAGGAAACTTTGAAGCTGCTGTGAAACTTGGGATTGCCTATTTGTACAATGAAGGACGTAAGCTCAACCATTTTTCCTCCTACTTTTTTCTTTTTTTTTCTTTCCATTTCTGCATAAAGACGTAGTGGAGGATTTTCACGAATTTTTGAAAATTCCTCTTAAAAAAAAAATGCACATGCAAAACCCTGTACTCGCTCCCGAGAGCGAATGGTATTTAAACACGTGCAAGAGCGTGCACGAGCCCATTTCTCTTCGAGCATGCTCTGTTTTAAAGTTGCTGTTTGCATCGCTCATACCAGCTAATTTTACAAATGAAGGTTTGCAATTTTTCCACTACGTCAGACTCACCACCGGTAAGTGAAAATGGGGACAAGCACATAGGCTGGCCTTACGTAAACATATCAACAGAATGATTTAGAATTAGGAGGATCACTTATTTTGATGAACCACCCTGAAAAAGAACATCCTCCACTATACATTTGAATGTCATTAGTTGGATTTGGTGTCAACAAAGTTGTGATAAAATGATTGCAGCTCTTCCGTCTTGCCTCCTCTTCCTCCAGCTTTGTTAAGTGATGAAGGGCGAGCGGATGTATGTGGTCGAAAAGCCTCCCACTTCTTCAGCTTGGCGGAGAGCCTGCTTTCTCCCAAAGCGGATCCCTTCACTTGGGTTTTCATCCGTCCTCCATGGTCGCCCACTGGCAGCTGCTGCAAGGCCGTGGTGTTCGATCACCTAAAGGCTGAGTGTGAAAGCAACGTGGTAAGTTCTGCAGCTGCCAGTTGAGAGGAAATTAGCCGATTATTGGATGACGCTCTAAACGCATAGAGATTGATATACAATTTTTTTCTTTGTTTCTGCAGGAGAAGAGGGGCCCTTTGTTACACTGTTTGGCCAGAGTTTTGCTCCTGTTTGAAGTGAGTGAGGGTGTCTTGATTTTCCTGGTTGGTGTGTGCTTGGTTTCTGTTCTTTTCTAAAAAGAATGTAAATGTGCCTTCTGCTGTCACAGGGGTTGTTAGACGAGTCACCAGAAACACAGGCTAAACAACCTCCTTTCTTCTTTTTATGCAACTGTTACTCAAAGCCCCCAGCTGGCTTCTTTTTTTTCTTCTTTTTTTGATAGCGTGACACATCAGGGGCCTTTGTTTGGCCTGAAACAATATGTGTCAGGGACTGTTGTACAGCTGCTCTCTCAGAAGAACAAAAGCTTCATCTCTGAAGACGTGTTATAAACATCTGGATCTATGCTGCCTGTTTTTTAGGGGGAAGACAGGAGATCAGATGCTGTAGCCATGCTGGAGGAGTCATCACAGGCTGGCTGCCTGCAAAGTTCCTACTTGTTGTGGGAGAACAACCGTAGAGCAGCTGTGAGTTCAGTCCCACCTTCACTAGATATAGTGCTATAGTTACACTGTCTTGCAAAAATATACATACCAATGCATGTCCAATCTATCTACTGGGATTTTAAGGAATTTTATGAAATCTATGTAATATAGAAGGGTTTTGGAATGATGGAGTGTATGTAAAGAAAATGGCTAATATTTGTACAATTCAGTCCTATTGTGGAGAAGAAAAAAAACAGTTTAGTTTAAAAACAATATTTGAAATATTAATTAGGGGCTGAGCATTGGTGTGGTTGTGTCGATACGATACGTGTCACATCCGTCCATTTTCCATCATGCTTATCCCAAGCGGGGTCGCAAGGGGTGCTGGTGCCTATCTCCCGCTGTCTACAGACGAGAGGCGGGGTAAACCTTGGACAGGTCGCCAGTCCATCGCAGGGCAACACAGAGACAAACAGGATGAACAACCATTCACACACACACACACACACTCACACCTAAGGAGAATTTAGAGAAGGCAATTGACCTAACAATATGGCCTAATAATATGTAATAAAAGTAATAATAGATAGTAGATAGTAAAAGGTTCCTTAAAGAAGACTTTTAAAATATTTTTAAAAATTAAAATAAAACTTTTCCACTTGTTTTTACCGTTATCGAATAATTACTGCTCTAAGTGTGTTTCTCCGTTGGCTCCAGGCATGTTCCAGAATCTCTATATTCCAGTTAACGATTAATTGATACTAGATTAATTGAGGATTATTTCAATAATCGATTAATCTGATTAATTGTTCCAGCCCTAAATATCACTATATATTGCAATATTTTTAACAGTTATCAAAATTAAATGTGTAGATAAATATAGCAAGTGCTGTATATGTTCATCAGAATCTATGTTGATTGTGGTTCAAGTCAATTAAGTAAAATGGCTCCACAAAGCTATCTGCCAGAGTGGCGGTGCAGAGGTAGCCCTTTTTTCCTCATTGTTTTAGGTAAAAAAAAAGAGTTTTTTTCAAATGTTTTTTTAATTTATTTATATTAGAAACTGAAAGATCGATATTATACTGGGCAGCCGGAAATCACGATATATTGCCAAATCGATTTTTTTTTTTTTTTCCCACACTGCTAATATTAATCCAGCTATGTAGCAGATTTGAATCCATCTACTGATGGACCAAAAAAAAAAAAAAACAGGGGCATGGTGACTCTGGGGGAGCTGCAAAGAACCCCCGCTCAGGGAGAGAATCTGCTGACAGGAAATCTGTTAGCTGTTCATTTCATAAATATACACTAAAGTCATAAATTGTCTCAGTTATTTACATAAAATACCAGTTATATGCATTAAAGTTTTTCTTGTATGTTTAATGTAACAAAATGCGCAAAAGCCTAATTTCTGCAGAGTAATGCTATTCAAGGCCTTGCTGCATTGGAGCCTTTTGAAATAAATAAGAGGATAAATGAACTGAAACATGTATGAGATGATAATGTGTGTCTGTTTAAAATGCAGATGTCAGACCCAGGAAGGTATCTTCAGTGTGTGAGAACCCTCAGGGACTATGCTGGCAAAGGATGCTGGGAAGCACAGGTGACTCATAGCCTCTAAATAATGTCATAGCTTGCTTTTGTTGCTCCTTTGTGTGGTGCTATAGATTTTATTTTTCCGAAAACAACAAAAAGACTTTAAAGTGTTTTTTTGTATTTTTTTTTATGCCCTTTATTTTCTCTTGTAGTTTTATCTTTCAAACTCTCACTGAAGCATTTATCGTAATGAGTCAAAGCGGACCTGACAGATGCTGAGATTTTTTTTATTTTATCTTGGTTTGTTTTTTTCCCCTCTCATTACAGTGAATCATAATAACATGACTCATCTAATTCACTCTTATTTCAGCAGTAAACCCAAACCAGATTGCTGTCATTATGCTGCAGCATAGTTCAACAAGCTGTCAGGATCTCTAAAGCGATTCTCCAACACGTTTTAAAATTTGGTCTCTATTGGTCTTTATTCTTCCCAGTTGTCTCTGGCTAAAGTGTGCAGTAGTGGGAATCCGCTGGGGTTGGAGTCCAAAGCCTGCTCAGAGATAGTGGCCCACATTTTCAATCCCTCCAACTTGGTACATCAACAAACAGCTCAGGGGATCCTCAGGCGAGGCATGAAGGACACTATGAGGTAAAGGATTAGAAAAAACACAATTAAAGCTTCCTATTAACATGAGACCAGATCCTATTTTCAGACTTTTCTTGCTGCGTTCCTTTTATTTTGTTCAGTTGTGAGTTGTGGTTAAAATAAACTTTTTTACATTTCTGGTAGATTCTCAGACCGCTTAAAAATGGTTTAGCTGGATTTCATGTGAGACACAAAGTGCAAAAATATGATGTTAATGGGTTTAAATTATACATGGTTTATCTGAAATTTTTAGAAATCCATCTTAAAGGTCTTTTTTGGTAAGTCACTATCAGCTTTGTGTATCTAAAGTAGGGCTGCAACTAATGATTATTTTTTAGATCGATTAATCTGTCAATTATTTTTTTCAATTAATCGATTAATAATCGGATAGCAAAAGGTTCCTTAAAGATTTTTTTACAAAAATAAACCAGAGGACACTAAAACTTTTCCACTTGAGGAGTTTTGGATAGAGCATAGACAGGCATCTTAAATGCAAAATGTTAACATATTTTTTTTTTACAAGTTTGGTTTAATTGCTGCTAAAGGTGCTTTGCGCTGTCAGCTAAAGGCAAATTGTAGAGTCTCTATATTCCATTTAATGATTAATCGATAACTAAATTAGTTGACAATTATTTCAATAATCGATCAGTCTGATTAATTGTTTCAGCCCTAATCTAGAGGATTAATTGTTGCCCATTGTTGTTTTTATAATAGCCCAGTTTCATTCTGACTGAATAGAGGACATCAGAGTCAGGATTTTCAAGTCTGGTTAGAGTTTCAGACTTTGACTAGGCTATTGAAAAACATGAAATTCTTTAGATCTTAACCGTTCTATTTGAGTTTTGGTTGCATTTTAGGTTTCATTGCACTGTCATGAGGTCTTAAGCCTTCGGGTGCCTCTGACAGGTTTTTTTTTATCCATTGTTACTTTGAATGTTGCCCGCTCTATCTATGTAAAATCCTAATGGCCATCTTTGTTCCTGCTGCAGACATGCATCCCCACATAATGTTGCAGCCACCACCCTGTTTCCTGTTTCTTATTTTTGTTGGCTGCAAACATTTCACAGTGATGATCTACAATGATTCTGCAATTCCAGAAAAAAGACTGGCGTGTGTAGCGGATGCTGTGGGCCTCTTGGCTTTTTCTCTAAATAATACTCTCATGTGTTTGTGTAGGTAGAGATGAGGCAATTAGGAGCATGTTTGTAAAGGGGGTGAATAAAACAACATGCTTTACAAATTTCACAAAGGCTACCACACTTTCACTCAGGTTTTGTAAATACCGTAAATTCTCTAATATTGGCCTGTATTCCAATAGCGGCCGGGTCTCTAATAATGGCCGGTCTCGCTGTCAGAGGAGGTAAATAATGGCCGGTCTCTAATACAGGCCGGGGCTATAAACGTTTTTTCTGGGCATACCTCAACATTATACTTGTGGTAGTAAGTAACATACAAGTACCACAGCCCTGCGCAGCTGGACGACAGGCCGACTGCTGCCCGTCTGCGCGAGGAAGAGAACAGACACCCAGCACAACATGAGGAGGAGCGCAAGTGATGAGGAGATTAAAGGGAGAGACGAAGAGGAGGAGGAAACTGAGGAGGAGGATTAAACAGAATTGGAGGATTGTTTTTTTTTTTTTTTACTTCAAACCAAGCGAGACATGGTAACTGTACTTTTTCAATAAATTAACCTAGTGTTTTATAGGTTCAAATAGACACAAAATCTCATTTTTATTCATTCCACTGGTAGTCTGTTTTGCTCAAATAGCAATAGAGGCCTGTCTCTAATTCTGGCCTCTATCCAATAAAGGCCTGGACCGCGATGCACTTGAGTGAAATAAAGGCCCGGGCCTATATTAGAGAATTTACGGTATGTTATGACACCTATCAATGAGTCTTTGCCCTTTGTTGAGGCTCACAGTTCAGCAATATGAAGTTTGGGAGCTGCTGTGCTAAAACACGCTCCAGTTCAGATACAAACGACCTCCTGATGCATCCCCTGGGCCATTAGTCTGTCGTCTGGTGGGAGTTGTTTACTTTTTCACCAGAATCCTGATGAGACTGCTTAGGTGATTTCTGTGGATTGAGTTTCAATGCAGGGTTACAGCTGAAACTGAAACCTATCTCCTCGGTTCAGTGTCGGTTTCTGTCTTTTCTAACAAAGATGGCTTCCTTTACTGCTCACAGTATCACCATTAGGCACAATTATGGTTCTTTATAACTTATAGTTCGTCTAAAATGTTTTGCAATTTGTGTTGAAAAAAATGTAGTAACACAAGGCATGCAAAACATTTCTAATATACTATAGTGCCCGTGTTCATTACTGCACAACTGCAGTTCAAGGAAACGTATATTTCTTGTTTATTATTAAACTGACTGACTAGAAGAGGAGAAACACTTGGATTCAGAAGATTTATTTATTTTTTTTCTGTATTCTTGGCCTGTCTCTGCAGATACATCCTGGTGGACTGGCTCGTTGAGGTGACCACCATGAAGGATTTCTCCAGCCAGACGCTGCATGTGACGGTGGGTTGCGTTGACCGATACCTGGCTGTGCGCTCTGTCCCTAAGGCCCGCCTTCAGCTATTAGGAATCGCCTGTATGGTGGTTTGTACACGGTGAGGTCCTTTACATTTCACTCTCATTTTTTTTATTTAGACTGTATTGCCAAGCTTATTTTTTTTTTATCTGTATATTTGTATTTTCTTTAGATATATTAGCAAAGAAATCTTGACCATACGCGAAGCCGTTTGGCTGACAGACAACACCTACAAATATGAGGACCTGGTGCGAATGATGGGGGAGGTTGTTTCTGTGCTGGAGGGAAAGATAAGGGTGTGTGTCACTCACTATCTAACTGCTGTTCTTTAGTTTACTGTCATGTACTTTTATTTATTTATTTTATCTTCTGCACTCTCCTTCAGAGCCCCACGCTGCTGGACTATGGGGAGGTCCTGCTGTTTCTGCTCCCCATGGAGAGGCGCTCCACTCACCTGTTTGGCTACATCTGTGAGCTGTCACTGCTCTACTCTGCTCTCGCCGCTCCACCTCCTGCCAAACTGGCCTGTGCTGCTCTGCTCCTCACAAGGGTGCTGCATCACTATGGTAACGCATCCTTTTGCACATGCAAGTAATAAAACGGTGTGAAGTGAAGTTTATGCTTAACTTGAGTTGTCCGCTGCTCTACAGGTCCTGTCTGGCCTGCTCTGTTAAAGGACTACACAGGATTTACCCAGGAGGACCTCGTTCCTCTCTCTGTGCTGCTATACGTCAAGTGGTGAGTGTTTGAGTGCGTGTGTTGATGGGATTAAATCGAATTATCTTGCGCTCCTCTGCTGTTCTCACCAGGGTTTTATTGATGCGTTCAAACTGAGGCAGTTTACATGATGAGCTTATTTTATCATCTTTGTGCCTCGTTTAAAGGACTTTGAACCTTATTCTTCTAGAACTGAGTACTATAATTTAGATATTACTCAGAATTCATTGTCTGTAACTTTCCTGTTATTTTGATTTATGTATTTTTCCAGACTCAAATGTTTGTGGGGAAAGGGTTAGAAGGAAATAAAGGTTTTATTCGCCTTGATTAAGTATAGAGAATCTCAGTGCCCCTCCCCCACCTGTTTCTGTCATAGTTCCTACAATCTTTAAAAGCTTATTTTTCTCAAATGTAAAATGAATAAATTGCAATCACAAAAAAAGCTTATTTTGAAAACCACTGAGCTTATTTCCATTAAAAATCCCTTTGTCAGCTTATGCTGTAAAATTGTTGTTAATATAAGTAAAGATGTTTCTTTTAATCGTAGAATGGATTATATGATCCCCCTTTCTGTTTTTGGGATATGTACTGATTGCAAAACAGCCTGATTTAAATCCAGATTCTGTAACTAGAAATGGCTTTTTAAAACACTGCTGTCCCGTGACTCAGAAATGACTACCACAGAACTGTTCTCCTTTTCTATGAAAAAAGAGAGCAGGAATTGATTAGTTGGACGTCTAGCTGTTTTCAACTTGCCTACATTGATTTTAGAAATGGGAAGCCAAGAAAATATTTGCTCATCGGGGGCAAATGCTGTTAGGTCATTAAAGCAGACCTAAAGCTCGGAGCTGTGGAGTCATAAAGATGGTGAGGCATCTCTGGGTGTGGGTGAGAGACGTGCTTCGGTGTGAATCACTTTGATATGTGAGCAGCGTATCGATGGGCCAATCTACAAATGGACAACTAACAAGATTTGTCTTCAAGAGTTAATTATACTGTTGAAGAAAGCAAAGTGATCCCGGCTTACTTATGTATTTTTTTTCACTCTCTCTGTCCCCCCCCCCCCCGCGCCCATCTGTCGTCAGTTTCAGTCAAGATATGCCCAAAGACTATAGGCACGTGTCTCTGACTGGAGTGAAGCAACGCTTTGAAGATGAGGCCTATCAGCAGATCAGCAAAGAAAAGGTTCCCCTTTAAAATCTATTTTTTTCTTGCTCTCTTTTATTGTTTTTCTTAATTTGATTGGTGATTAAAATTTCATTGATCTTTTCCACAAGGTAATGGATTTTAAGGAGCTCTGTCAGATCCTGGAGATTCCTGAAGTCGAGCCCCAGATGGAGCCTCCTAGTCCAACTAGTGGTCAGCCAGCAGACATCTACACCTTCCTGGCCTCTCCATCAAGCACCAGCAAGAGGTGAGCAGCTACCAGACCAGCCTCCCATTCTACCAGTCTTTGAAATATTAATTTTAGCTTTCCTACAGTTGTAAGGTTAGGAGGGGGCGTTTTTGTTTTGTGTTTTTTACATTATAATCTCATTTTGTATCACAACTTAAACTTTTGTCTAACTCTTAGATCCTTTTATTGATGAGGAAAAAGAAACATAAATTTAAATGGGGTTAGCCTAATTAATTGGGGAAACCTGCATTTATAAGTATTAAATTGTCTATATGTTTCCCAAACAAGATAAATATATTATATACCATCATTTAGGACCGCTTTGTTATTTCACATTATATAATGAGATCTGCCCAGATCAAAGGCACGACTGCAGGGGTGGATAACTTGGACAAATTACTAATACTTGGCAGTTAATATAGATATACCTTTGAAAAATAAAAGGTATTCAGAACTTTAAGTTGCACTGAGCTGGTTAAACTGGTTTCTTGTCCCTGCAGAGTAAAAAGACCCCACAGCATTATGCAGCCACTGCATGAATACAACCAATGCTTTTACATGCTTTAACCCTGTTTACTAATGAGGTGACTTCTTAAATCAAAGACTGCACTGTATTTATTTATTTATTTATGATGGCCCAAATCAAAATGCAAGCAACAATTATTTGCTAACTATTTGAAAAAAATAGTTGCGTTTTGCATCCACTCAGCTATTGTGTACCATTTTATATAAAAAATCAAAAAATAATTTTAAAATAACAAAAGCCTAATTAGTTTCTCTTTGGGTTGATATAATATTTTGTTTTTCATTGAATTGAAATTAATTGACAAAATATACAGAAGTGTGAATACTTTTGTGATGAACTGTATGTCCATTGCTGATGGAATATAGATGGGAAAATAAATGATTTCAATTAACAGCAGCAGAAGATGGGGAATTTAATATTATGCATTAAATGTGACCATAGGTGACCATTGTTATTTGTACTGTTAATTACAACAACAATGATGAATCTGTTATTAGCCTGAAGTGGCATCCTGAAAAATAACAACTAGTGATGTTGCTCCTTTAGCGACTGTCAGCTGCCCTGTGTGCTGTGATAAAATGACCAGACGGTGTTTTTCTCTGCGCAATCTGCGAGAAGCTCTTATGACTCCTCGTAACCCCCCCGCTCTCCTATTCTGTCTGTCCCAAGGAGACGTGATGATGTCATGCAGGCCCACCGAGGCGGCCTTGTGGCCACACCCACGGCAGAGCTGTCCAATCAGGAGGAGATGCTGCTAGGCGACATCCTGGACTGGAGTCTGGACTCTTCCTGCTCCGGTTACGAGGGGGACCGTGAGGAAGACAGCGAAGCTGAGAAAGAAGGAGACAGTGAGTATGAGAATGAGCTCATCCCAAAGTAATATATGGAAATAATCTACTCTATATGCAGAGGTGCAGAATAATGAATCTGTCCTCCTTTCAGTGGCACATGTGTTCACTGGAAATGACTCTGTATTTTCTAGCCTTTTTACACTTTTGTTAATAAAATCCTAATGAAGTGATGACCTTGCAGGGGACGGATACTGTCACCAAAAAAGTTTGGAATTGGCTTTTATGGTTTTTTTCCCCCTTTTTTAAAATTTTTTATCTGGATTAGTCGGAAATATTTATAGTTGTGATATTTTTCCGCTTTCATCATCTAGAGGGTAATGATTTGCTGTGTTCGTCAGTCTATTGATCATTTTGATCTTTCAGGTGCAGATCGATAAACGTTGAATCATTCCGACCCCTCCCTCCGCAGCTTTTTCTGTTCAGCCTCTAGATTCTTTTATTTATTAAGTTTAAGATCAACCTGAAGTTGTAGAACAGATTCAACACATTAAGATTCATGTTCTTTTTGTTCATTTATTCTTTTTAGAGAACTTACTTCAGATCACAAAAGCCTAAACAGGGAAACTCTTTATCACGTCACCAAATTACGACATGTGGCGATAAATATGTTTATTGATATATATATTTAAGTAGACTCTAAAACCAGAGCTGTTTGCTTTAATGTTATAATTTCTACTGTAGATCTTTTTTAAGAAGCTTTCATAAACTCCTGTCTCCAAATAAGTATGACGCGTATAAATGACCCTGAAAACAACTGCAAAGGTTCAAACTCAAAAGCTGATTAAAAATAAATACCAATGAAGGTGTAACCTTTCATGCTGTGTACAAGATTTTTAACCTAACTTAAATTATTTGTTAAAAAAAAAACTGAATAGATCTGCCCTGATGCCGAATTTACTTAATGTCAGGATCAATACAGATATAAATATTTGATCGGTGCTTCTCTGCCCATCAGAAGCTGGTTACTCAACAGCTTCTGTGAAGACGTAAAGATAAAAACAATAGAATATTAAAAGCGAGGAGACCTTTCATGCCCACTTTGACTACCAGTGATTTTATAATTTTATTATAAATAATAAGATAATCTTTGGCTTGTGTTTGGAGCTTGTGTTCTTTATGTCATAATAGTCCAAGGCTGTCTGAAGTGACCCAAATCTGATTTTTTATTTTTATTTTTTGCCCATATCTGACCTGTATCCAATCTTTTCATGGCAGTCTGAACAACAAAGATACGTTTTTTTTGTTCCAATGCGACCCAGGCCACTTGGCTATGTGGTCCTGAATCCGATACCAATCTGATCTTTTCAAATGCGAACTGTGTCTGAACGGCCAGGTCGCATTCATCCGACCTGAATGTCATTAATACCTGACAAAGGTCACTATATTCTGCTTCTTCCTACGTAAAAGCGGCAAGAAAAACATCAACCATGGTGGACGATGATATGTAGAGCAGTATTTATGTTTAACCATATTGAAAAGATTGTGGTATTAAGGTTGGGAAAGATCGCTAGATGTGCCCCAGCACTACCATCCATGTTTACTTCCGTAAACACAGAGCGTGCTGGCCTGTGACATCACTGCGTCCTCTACTGCGCAGGCGGGACACTTGCGTTGTATGAATGCAGTTCACACAGAAGATCACATACAAGTTGTCAATATTTGGAAATATGAACGGGAAAGCAAAAAAATCTGATTTCACAAAATAATCGGAATTGAGCATTAAGGCCTGTAGTGTGAACATAGCCTAAGAAATATTAAATACACTTATAGGAGCCACAGCTGTGCGGATTGTTTTGATCACATCTCAATGATGTTTTGACCCTTTTATTTATTTACTTCAACAGCTTCGATGATCTCCGTCCAGCTGCACACCCTGACTGATGGAGATGATAAAATGGAGCACTGCCGAGCTCTCTCCAGCGACGACGACAGCTTCTGTGAAGCCGATAGTGAACGGAGCAAAGTTTACCCAGGAGAAGAACCATCTGCCTCATCTGCAGATCTGCACAGCTCAGGATACTCATCCGTCCAAAGCATCAGCCCCTCATCCACCTGCTCTTCGTCCTCCATCATGACCCGCACGTTTAGGACCTTTACCACCTCCCTTGGCGCAGCCTCTGCCGCTGCCCAACCAGGGTTCCGCCTGTTAGTGCCCATGCAGAGGCCTCGGGGGACCTCCACTAGACAGGTTAAGAGGAAGAACGTAGCGGCCCACAGTGGAGGCGAGTTGAAAAGGGAAGAGGAGGATTTGGAAGACGATTACTCAGCGAGTGCAGGTTTCCTGAGCCTTTGAGTTTTGACCAACACTCAGACCACTCTGTCGGTTTCTAACCTTCAGCACTTTGAAATCGTCTTTAATGTTCAGTTATCCTGTTTGTCAGAGCTGGTCTTTTAAAACTGCTAGAAAATCAAAGACTTCAAGAGTTTAAGGGTGAGGCAAGAATATGAGCCGCTTAAACGCCTTCTTTTTGCATCACATTACATTTCAGTTAGATGTTTACAGACGCAGATGAGTAGAAATACCTCCCAGGAACCACAGTCGGCTCTAAAACCACTGGAAAATGGCTCGACTTTCCTCAGGAGCCATGTGATTTTTCAACAACCTATCTCAGATAACGTTCGAAAGGAAACAGAACCTCCGTTATGCACTGTCTGTACTGTATTTGATGAATTATGGCTAAAGGTGACTACTGTTATTTTCTTGAAAATATCTGCAATCTGAAAACTTTCATCCAGTTTTCCTTTCCTTCAGCTTCTCCAAAGGTTCTGCGTGGAGATCTATGTTTAAAATAAGAGCTGTGAAATCGGTCACTTTGGA
The DNA here is from genome assembly GCF_016077235.1 of Cyprinodon tularosa. NCBI lineage: Eukaryota > Metazoa > Chordata > Actinopteri > Cyprinodontiformes > Cyprinodontidae > Cyprinodon > Cyprinodon tularosa. The sequence continues at coordinate 642,341 of NW_024039507.1, read as the reverse complement.
GACTCAAATAGCTTTAGTTCTACTCAAGCTGTGCTGTTGATCAATGATGTTTGTTTACCTGTGGCACACTAATCCCATCGAGATTCCTATACAGCTGTTATCTCCTTCACTAACGTGCTCTGATGATGAGGCAAAATAAAATTCTAGTTACTTGCTGGATCTTCACATTTTTCAGAGGTGCACAGCTGAAAAGCAAAGTGAGGTGTCCTCCAACTGAATCAAGTCGAGCACTTTTATCATCAAACCCGTGCATAGGAATGTACCATTCTTCCTATTTTTATTATTTAATGTTTAGTATTGAAAAATATTTTTGATGGATGTGTTTCTTTATTCAGCACACTAGAGGAAACCTAACAGGGTTTTTTTTTGCCTCATTCAGGATAGACAAGGCATGTCGTCTTAGTGACTGACTGTAAATACATTTTAAACTGTTACTCCAGACTGGTTGTAATTGTTATGTTTTTTTTTATTATCTTGGATTATAATGTACATATTCTATGTATAAATGGGGGGAAAAGACAAAGGCCATGCCACTACTACTTGAAATCGCATTTGCTTTATTCCCAAAAAGTTTCTTTTGTTTGTTTTTTCTTAAACATTTTTCTACAGTTGTGTTTTCATTGATGTTGATGTGTAATTTTTGTATTAAGTTTGAAATTAAAAAAGTTATGATTTCTTTTTGGAGTCAAGTTTACTACTTTGCTGTTGAATTGTAATTTTATTTAGTTAAATCATTTTAAAATGCCTATTTTAGTACCATACATGGACAACAATGTGTTTATACCCATCAGTTTTCTACAATTTTTAAAAACACAAATGGTAATAATTCTCCCTTTGAAAATATTTTTCTTCTCAGTTTTATGTGTCTGCAAACAACAAGTAGGAACATTCTTTGTATTTGACTGTGCTACGAAGAGATTTGCATCAGACAAACCAATTTTTAATATGATTAACTTTTATCAATCAGTTGGTCAAAACCACTTAAGGCTGATCCAGAACAGCATTTTTCATTACAGTTTTATTCTGATATGCAAAGAGACAGATGCTGAAACTGATCCTGGACCTGTAGACAGTTTGAGCATTGTACATCTTATATATGTAAAACTGCCAATATTAATAAATGTTCAGGGTTATGACAAATAGTAAATGGTTCTTATAATAAAGTTCCATAATTGACAGTTTTGTTCAAAAATATAAATAATTTTCATATAGGTAAACTGTTCACTGTGTCCTCAGCACAAGAACACACAGTTGTATAAAGGCATTGACACACATAAACCTGTCCCTGCTCTCACCTGGTGAAATGTACCATATTGAAGTAAAACATGAGAAAATGGTAAAAATACTGTAATTTGCTTTATTTTATATTAATAGCAACAGTTGTCAACCATGAGAAAATACACTATATTGCCAAAAGTATTTGCTCACCTGCCTTGACTCACATATGAGCTTAAGTGACATCCCGTTCCTAATCCATAGGGTTCAATATGACGTCGGTCCACCCTTTGCAGCTAGAACAGCTTCAACTCTTCTGGGAAGGCTGTCCACAAGGTTTAGGAGTGTGTTTATGGGAATTTTTGACCATTCTTCCAGAAGCGCATTTGTGAGGTCGCACACTGATGTTGGACGAGAAGGCCTGGCTCTCAGTCTCCGCTCTAATTCATCCCAAAGGTGTTCTATCGGGTTGAGGTCAGGACTCTGTGCAGGCCAGTCAAGTTCATCCACACCAGACTCTGTCATCCATGTCTTTATGGACCTTGCTTTGTGCACTGGTGCACAGTCATGTTGGAAGAGGAAGGGGCCAGCTCCAAACTGTTCCCACAAATTTGGGAGCATGGAATTGTCCAAAATGTCTTGGTATGCTGAAGCATTCAGAGTTCCTTTCACTGGAACTAAGGGGCCAAGCCCAGCTCCTGAAAAACAACCTCACACCATAATCCCCCCTCCACCAAACTTTACACTTGGCACAATGCAGTCAGACAAGTACCGTTCTCCTGGCAACCGCCAAACCCAGACCCGTCCATCAGATTGCCAGATGGAGAAGCGCGATTCGTCACTCCAGAGAACGCGTCTCCACTGCTCTAGAGTCCAGTGGCGGCGTGCTTTACACCACCGCATCCGACGCTTTGCATTGCACTTGGTGATGTATGGCTTGGATGCAGCTGCTCGACCATGGAAACCCATTCCATGAAGCTCTCTGCGCACTGTTCTTGAGCTAATCTGAAGGCCACATGAAGTTTGGAGGTCTGTAGTGATTGACTCTGCAGAAAGTTGGCGACCTCTTCGCACTATGCGCTTCAGCATCCGCTGACCCCGCTCCGTCAGTTTACGTGGCCTACCTCTTCGTGGCTGAGTTGCTGTCGTTCCCAAACACTTCCATTTTCTTATAATACAGCTGACAGTTGACTGTGGAATATTTAGGAGCGAGGAAATTTCACGACTGGATTTGTTGCACAGGTGGCATCCTATCACAGTTCCACGCTGGAATTCACTGAGCTCCTGAGAGCGACCCATTCTTTCACAAATGTTTGTAAAAACAGTCTGCATGCCTAGGTGCTTGAATTTATACACCTGTGGCCATGGAAGTGATTGGAACACCTGATTCCAATAATTTGGATGGGTGAGCAAATACTTTTGGCAATATAGTGTATATAGTTAACAAAAGTATGATTATCATTAATTTAAAATTGTCAATTTTGAGCTAAAATCAAAAAACAGTGACCACAGGGTAGCAATAATAAAGCTTGAGAAAATCAATAGTTTCATTTATTTTGAGCAGCTCTAGAATCTTTTATATCCTTTTCCCCAGCAAGCAGAAGGAATCCCATTGAGCATATCCAGTATGAGTGTCATAAAAACCTATGTCAGTGGTATTCTCTGTTCCTAACCCATTCTCCAGTACAAATTTAACCCCATACCATGATGCAACCACACCCATTCTTCATCTTGGGGCTGAAAATTCCAGAATGATTTAAAGTCTGGAGAAAACTGAAGATTTTATTTCACTCAAACAATCAAACGATACATATTTAGCCTGTCCGATTCTTAGGTCTTATTTTCTTAGGTTAGAGTCTGTTTTTCCATGAATGGATATCTTAAAAGTTGAACTAAATAGCATCCCCACAGCGTGATGCTGCTACTGCTGTAAGCCACAGTCAGGTGGTGAGTTTAAATTAGTCTACTGCTTTTCGATTTGGAAAAGTGTCAAATTTGATACTTGTGTTTTTCAGGTCTGGATGAATATGGGAATACATAAAAATAGACTACATACACATTTTAGTTTTTTTCCCCCTCTTTTCACCCCACAGTCCCATGTTTAAAGAGCCACTGTAAATAAATACCTGCAATATGATCACATTTTATATTTAAAGCTTTAAAATATGATAAAGAATTTAAATGTGTGAAATTTCAATATGAAACATAAGTATTATCCCTATTACCAACCTATAGTTCTTAACTACATCTCTTAAGTACCGATATTCTTTTATTTGCTGATTTTGGTAAAAACGTTAAGTATCATCGAACAGAAAAATTCACGTCCTGCCATTGCATCATCTAATATCCCTTCTCTCCATGAGAGAGCACCAAAAACGCAATTAATCCAGTAATGGATATGACATGCAGATTGCATAATTGGAGGCCAACAATCAAGATGCATAATGGAAATCAGCTGGATCTGGCCATTTGATAATGGGAACTAATGTTTTAATGTCTCTACCTCTGCTTCAGTTTTCATTTTTTTCTCCCTTCCATTTTTGAATAATGTTTGCTGTAGCTTTGCATGTAAAATTTAAAACATTGTTACAACAGCACATGATTAAAGACATTCGGGCTAAAACGAGAAACAATGACTGAAACATCATCTTTATTTTTTGCAGCTAATCACATTCTATGGTCGTGTTCACAGTGCAAGACAAAAAAGAATTGCATGGGGAGAAACTTAAACCAAGTATTGCTAAACAGAGAAACATTTCTCAGTATATTTTGAATGTAACAACAAAAAGAGTGGCTAAATGTAAAATTTTTATTGTTAGTGATGATAATAAAGTTAGTATGGCAACAACCTGATGGTTGCTGATATGCCAAAGATTAATAGTAAATTTACTTTACAAATAATGCTACATATGAATTAATGGAAAAACAGGGAAAAGGAGGAGACCAAACTCAGTTGGTGTGAGGATGCCAGAGATTAAATAAGATAAAACTTCAGCTGGAGAGTTCTTCCAAGGATATTTCTCCATTTCTATCAGTGATTTAATGTATTTACATATATATATATATATATATATATATATATATATATATATATATATATATATATATATATATATATATATATATATATATATATATATATATAATATATAAAATATGTAAAATCTCTTTCTATATATAGATTTTGTATTTTATATTTATATATAAAACACAAAAAGGTTAAAAACAACACACTGTAACCATTGCTTTAATATATATATATATATATATATATATATATATATATATATATATATATATATATAGATATATAGATATTTTTTTGTTTTAGATTATATATATATTATATATACATATGTAAGCATATATATGATATCTATATATGTATGTATATACATGTATGCATATATATATTTTTAGATTATATATATATTATATATCCATATAGATTTCTATATATTTCTATATAAAACACAAAAGGGTTAAAAACAACACACTTTAACAATTGCTTATATATATATATATATATATATATATATATATATATATATATATATATATATATATATATATATATATATATATATATATATATATATATATATATATACATAAATATATAAAATATGTAAAATCTCTTTCTATATATAGATTTTGTATTTTATATTTATATATAAAACACAAAAAGGTTAAAAACAACACACTGTAACCATTGCTTTATATATATATATATATATATATATATATATATATATATATATATATATATATATATATATATATATATATATATATATATATATATATATAGATATATATATATTTTTTGTTTTAGATTATATATATATTATATATACATATGTAAGCATATATATGATATCTATATATGTATGTATATACATGTATGCATATATATATTTTTAGATTATATATATATTATGTATCCATATAGATTTCTGTATATTTCTATATAAAACACAAAAGGGTTAAAAACAACACACTTTAACAACTGCTTATATATATATATATATATATATATATATATATATATATATATATATATATATATATATATATATATATATATATATATAAATCTCAGTAACTAGAATCATGTGACGCTTCCCAATGTGGTCACGTGTTTTGTGTTTTGTTGACGTTTGTCGGTCGGTGGCTTTTTGCGGATGATTTTCAGACTTTCTCCAGCCGCTGCTGCAATGTCATCGGCCTCTGGCAACTAGCAACCTGGAAGCGACACAGCCGTCAGGCTCCGCTGCCAATGCGCTTAGCTCTTCCAGATGTAGCCGCATATCAACGGTAAGGGTGAAGGAAGAAGGCTTGGAGTGATGTTTCACTCACCGGTGTAGAAAAATAAGGAGGAAACTGTTTATCACCTCGACTGGAGGGGAGAAAGGGAAAGAAAGACCCCGGTTCATATTCCGAACCTGTTTCATTTTAAGGTAACTTTATGTATTTATTTAGCAAAACTCTAAAAAAAAATCAATACCAGCTATAAACATGTAGATATGTATAGATAAAACTTCGATGACTTGTTATTTTTTCCTGATTTGTATCTTAGCCTTATCGTTTGCATTCGATCCCTTAGGATTTGACGGGCAGTTGTATCGTCCAATCAGAGGAGGCAGAATTCTGCCTCTGGCCAATCGGAAAAGAAAAAAGCCAATTTAGGGGCGTTCAGGAAGAGATCCATGTCCATTACAGTCCTAATGTTTACTGGACAGAAAAATCGTTGTTTTTTGTTGTTGTATAACACATGGTCTTTTGAACCAGATTTCAAGGAGAAAAATAATAATACAGTTAGATGTAGCATTATGATTGGAATCAGTGTGAAAGTATAACTTACAAGAACCTTTTCTGCGTTATTACAATGCTCAGACTTAATAATGTGATCATAAAACAATCACAAATAAACCCAAAATTGGTGTTTTAACAGCAATCGATTAACAGAAAATAAATGTATTAACCTTTTTAGTGTTTTTCCAGATTTATTTTTTTTTTTTTGCTTATTTGTATTTCTTTAGTACATCTAGCTAATGGATCTCCGTGGTCAGATTTGAATAGGTAGTTTTTTATATACATATATATATGTATAAGTATGTATATGTGTGTATACACATATATATAATATATGTGTATATCTATCTATATATGTGTGTGTATGAATGTATATATATATATATATATATATATATATATATATATATATATATATATATATATATATATATATATATATATACATATGTGTGTGCATATACATATATACACACAAACATATGTGTATGTGTGTATGTATATCTATATGTAAATATGTATATGTGTATATATATTATATATGCATATGTGTGTGTATGTATGTGTGTATATATATATAACACAAAAGGGTTCAAAACAACACGCTTTAACCATTGCTTTTAAACCTTTAAATGTTCTTGTTTGATTATTATAGTCACAGGTCTTTTTTTATGTTGCTACCAGAACTTTCAGAGTTTTTATTTAGATTTGAGAGTTAATCCTTTGATAGATTTATATTTAACACAGGTTTTCTCTGACTTGACGTTGTGTGTAGATTTTGGAGTGGTCCAGCCAGAGTCCCATATTAATCATTTTTGACACACCATTTTGAAATAAAACAAAACAAGTCAAAGCAGAGAAATATATTTTTTTTCAGTTTATTATATTTTTTCTACATTTTTGCTTTACAGTGTATCATTTTTCATTTTTTATTGAATGATAACAATTGGTAATCTAAGACTGTTATGCTTTTAAATAACTTTCGGATTAGGTGTTTTTGCTTGTGTTTAGCCCCACTTATGACCCTTTAATAGCACACTTTATGGTAATTGTTGCTGCAGTTTTTAATGTATGTCTTTACCAACTCTATATACTATTAGAGATTGAATTTTCTTCTGACTCTTCTTTATAAAATCAGTCTCCATCAATCTAGATGGAGATCACCTCTGAAATGTCCCAGATACCAATATGTTGACTTTGTCCACCACCCCAGTCTCCAGTCTTTAGCACTCTATAACAGATTTTCTTGCACAGCATCATGCAACCATCTCTGTGTTTCACTGTAGCGATGACCAAATGTAGGATTCTGCATGTTGGTCAAAGAATAAAAATTTGGTCTCATCTGTCCAAAGCATCTTTTTTCATGTTTTTTTGCTGTCTTCCCTGCTTAAACGGGGGCTTTCCGTGGCTTTCCTTTAACATTTCAACAATAACCACTTTTGCAGGTTACTGTAACTGTTTGGAGATGACTAAGATTACTCTGAAAATAAAATAGTGCCGATTGCCTAATTTCACTTCTCTTTTTCTGTTTTTTTTCTTCAGTTATTGTTAAGTGGAAACCAAAAGATCAGAGTTCCTTAAGGGGATTTCTTTAAAACAATTTTCAAGATTTAACTCCTTAAAAAAAAAAAAAATCCTCCAAAATATCCATGTCTTTTGTCTTCAGGCTCCTATTGAAAGCTGGCTGGTTGGTGCCTTAAGTCCACTCAGATATGGCTATCTTGAGACAATTTAGACTGCTGGTGTGGAAGAACTATCTTCAGCAGGTAAGTTGGACATCCATTGCGTTTCTGACCTTATTAGGTGCCGACAGTGTTTATGACTGTGCACTGTCAGTAGGTGGTTAAGCTCACAAAGGGAGCAGCTTGTATAACAGTATTTAAGTAATAGGCATTAGGAACACCATAAATACAATAACTTTCCCAACATTTTACATTAACAATTTCAGATATTTTCCAGCCATCTGAAAATAAATCTACACTTTAAAGCTGCATTATGTCACGTGCTTTTTCTCCTTCCTTATATAGCTTTCACAAACCATCGTCTTCTCTTCCTTTATTTGGATTTTTTAAAAGTATTGTGACATTAATCATGAGACCTAACCTGTCAGATGTTTCTCAGAACACCATATCATCAGATTCAAGTTGTGAGAGTTTACAGATGATAGGAAGTCATTCTTCTATTTAATAATGTTTGATTTTTACCCACCCACGGAGAATACTGGCACGGCCCTGTTTGTCTGCGGCTGATAGCAGCTCCTTGCATAAAGCTCAGCATTAATATCAAACCTTTCACAATAACTTACAGTTGAGCAATGGAATGGACTGTTAGCTGTGAAACTTGCGTGCTTTAAAATCTTAACCCCTCTTCGTTCTTCTGAGGGAGATTGCGATTGCTGAAGAATTTTCTTCTGTTGTTAATTTAATTCACTTTAATCTTGAAGCATTTTTTGGCTTCTCTCTTTTTTTCTTTAATTAAACATCCAACACAGACATCAATCTGTCTCATTTTAGCTCCAAAAACTGAAATCTAAACAGTTCCGACCTTGATTTTTTTACCCTCCTTTATTAAATGTGAACTTTAGAGCAGAACGAAGGATCTATTTGAACTTTACAGTGTGGATATTATCAGATAAAGATTCACCAACAAAACCCCAATGATGGTTATGTCTTTGCCTTAAAAGAATAGTTAGTTCTAGAAAAGATTTTATTATGTTCATAAATCCACCCCTCTTTCAAAGTAAGATGTAATTGTTATTGACTCTGCATAAAAGTGAGATAAAATCATGATGTCATTTCTAGTTGTGACCTTTGTTTTGCCTTGGTAGTTAATATATAATGTCCAAAACATTTTTTTTCTTCTAAATACTCAGAATACATCAGTAAAAAAAATATACCTGATGTTTTACAACAGTTTGGATAATTTTTTTCTTTGCGTAAACCATTATAAAATTATTTTTTCTCTTTTTTATTTGTTTTCCATGTTTCAATTTTTCCAATATTTCTGTCACCTGACAAAAGAAAGCATCAGTGGTTTTTATTTGCAGTGTATAAGATAGACTAAAACTAAGTGGTGTGCAATGTTGTGCCAGTTCACGATTAAAAAGAACGAGCTCAAACTTTAGTTCACACAGATGAAAATTAACTAAATCACGTTCATGGTTCACTTTTTGCAAAAAATGACCTAAGTTGACAAACCTATAAAAGTACTAGTTCTAGTTAATTTGGTAAATTAAGCCACAATCCTACACAATAGAACCATATATTTCACCCTGTTCGATCATAATATATAAAAAGAAATAGAAAATACTGGATGCAGTCAAAGTATACTGTATGTGCAGCGAAGCCTTTATTTATCCAAATGATACAGAACTTTAGAAACAAAGAGGTACATTCAGGTTCTGCTGAAAAAATCTGTAAAATGATTTCTAAAGTTCTACGAATTGCGCAGACTAGTACTAGCAGTAGATGTGCTGGTCTGTCATGCTGTCTGCCGTAATAAGTGGCGTGAAACTTGACGTTATCCAATGAAAAGTGTCGCTATATATTGAGCTGTTGTGTCGCTCGTTATTCTCAGAATGAATGTCGCTCTCGTTTACATTCATTACTTTAAAACTGATCCGTTCAGTTCACCAATCACTAAAAATATAAACATATGCATTGAACACATTGGTGGTGTGTTATTGTCATGTATAAGTAAAATATTTTAGGTTTTAACTTTCTTTTACAAATAGAATCTCAAAATTATGAAGTACACTTTTTTCCCCGATTTGTCGTGAAAAACAACAAAAAAAAACTCTGCAGCACAATGCACCTACAGCTATGTTTCATTCAGGGTAAACTGCTGCTGTTTTAGTTCTACCATCCTCATAATAAGTTTAAGTTTTACCCTAATGGCTTGAGGTAAACTTTGAAAAGTACAGCAGCAGATTTATAAAGTATAAAGAGTGCTTATTTCTGACAAATAAAATGCTTAAAAACTTGTTTTGGTTAAGAAGCAAAAAGCAAAACCTGGAAAGGTGCGAGGGGTTTAGTAAGGCGTGTTTTTTCATTTCATTTCCATCTTTATTTCCATGTATTCCCTTTTAATCTAATATTGAAAAATTCTCCATTTCTTCTCTCTAGAAACGTCAGATCCTTGTAACTCTGGTGGAGATCCTCCTGCCACTGCTTTTCTCCGGCATCCTCATCGTTCTGCGTCAGAAGGTGCCCTTTCAGGACTACCCGAATGCCACCATCTATGAAAGCTTCGCTGTCGACAGCTTACCTAAACGTTTTCTGCGAGACCTGCAGCTGGGCTATGTGCCCGGTAACTCCAGCGTGGTGCGTCAGGTGGCAGAAGACGTGCGAGCTAGCCTGTCTCTGGCCTCAGGTGGGCAGCCATCAGATAGTGTAACAGACATTGGGCCACCAGTGTTACCAGTTCTATAGCTACCACTGGTTTGTCAGTGTTTGTAGATCAGGGAAAAACTGGGAATACCGGTTCCTCTGGAAACAGCTCTTGGGAGAAATAAAACAAAAAACAGGGCATGTCCTCCTGCTTTTATCCACTGGTAGTTAAGATGGGGAAGAAAAGGTAGCTCACATACTGTAGCATGTTTGTCTACACCCTCAGGACACCAGTCTAACTTCTTTCATGCACCTTCTCTGCGTAACAACTTATTTAAACAAACATTTAGGGCACCTGGCAGCTCTGCAAACAGGCTGAAATATCTGGCTTCATTTTGACAGAAGGACACACACTGTGACTGCAGGGGAAGCATTAGTTTATGCAACTGCTAGTTTTCCTGTGGCCGGTCATGTGAGATCCCAGCTCAGCTATTAATGAAAAATTTAAATGGATGAAAAACTAGGGGAAATTGGGGGAGAATTATTGGGATTAGATTTAGCTGCTTTCGTGTGCACCAGGTCTCAGAAATTAGACCTTGGAAATTATCCCACAAAAAAATGCCTGATATTATTTAGACACTTATAAAGCTAAAGGAAAGATAATCCATTCTTTTGTGAAATGTTGTAAAAATACATTTAATCGATGAAACGGGGAGGCTATTGCAGTATTACAGTTATTTAGTTTGACTTAATCTGGATTTTTCTTTGCTTTTTTTGTTGTTGGATGGGAAATTCCTAGGATCTACAGTGCCTTGTGAAATCCTACATCTTCAAATCTTTTGCTTTTTGTGGTATTACAGCCACAAAGGCATGACTACATTTTACAGAAATACTTTGTTAAAAACCAAACACTTGTGGAGAATAGATGATTTTCAATGATTTTTTTTATCAACATTAAAAACCTGAAACAGTTTAATTGTATAATCCTAAATATGATTCAGTGCAACCAACTAACTGAAGAAATTACCTACTGTGGGTACTCACAAGTAATTATTTACATTGGTTTTGTCCAAAAAGAGAATATAAATAGAGAATATAGTATGTTAACTCTGGAGGAGCTGCAGGAATCCATGGGTGAGAGAATATAGGGCAGCTCTTCTACTTAAATCTTTACGTTTTTGAAAAATAACACAAAAAACTACCCTTTTTGTGATAAAACCATTGGAAATATAATTAATTTCACATTATGCAAAAAGCTGTGCCACTGGAAGCTGACCAGGCAGATAATCCTCATTTGAAATATGATGGTGGTGGCAGAATCATGCTGTTGGGATGCACCTCAGAAGGAATAAAGAAGCTCGTCAGCGTTTATGGAGAAATGGAACTAAATACAAGAGAATGCCAGAAAAAAAACAGAAGGTTTTAGACTGAGGTAGAGTTTCTCCTGCCAGCAAACAGAGGGTAGCCAGAGGAACAGTGGAGAGGTTTAGTTTAGACCTAAATCCTTGTAAGAATCTGTCAAGACTTGATTTTCACAGACGTTGCACATGCAGTCTGACTCAGGGGTGGGTAGTAATTACTCATGTTTACTCAGTTACATTTACTTGAGTAACACTTTGAAAAGAATGTACTTTTAGGAGTAGTTTTACTGGACTGTACTTCTTATTCCTACTTGAGTAAAATCTCTGACTTTCTTTCCTCTGTGAGTAATTTGAACTATTCAGAAAAATCAGGTAAACAGTAGATATTAAGAGTGGAAGTCTGTTAACCCTGTCCTAACATATATTCAGTTCTCATTGTAAGGATTGGTTTTCTAAGTATTATGTAAAAAAAAAAAAGAAATTGGTAAAAGTATTATTTTCTGCACAAATTTGTTCTTTTATATTTGTGACATTTATTTGTATTTTTTATGCATTTGAGTCTTAAAATGCCAGAACTTGCACAGAATGTCTGTTTCCCAGCATCATTTATAAACATTAAATCTGATGCTATTATATTAACAGTTACTCAGTAATCGAGTAGCCTTTTAGCTGAATACTTTTTTAATTTTACTTGAGTAAAATCATGTTAAAGTAGTGCTACTCTTACTTGGTTTCAATTTTTGGGTACTCTACCCACCTCTGTCCTGACAAATTTTTTTTCACTTTGTAAAGAAGAATGTTTAAACATTATAGTCTCTTTATGTGCAATGCTGGTAGAGAATTAGCTTTTGCATTTAATTTATGGTTTAAAATTTGTAGAAAACAGGTTAGACATAAATGCACATCACACTTTTTAAAGTTTAATTTGTGCGTCTTTGTAAAACTTGTGTATCTTTTTCCTTTTACTTCCACAATTTGCCAAAAGTCAAGAGGTTTGGATACTGTTGCTAAGCAATGAAAATGTGAACATTTGAGATAAATTTCTTCTAATAATAGTTACACTTGCTTCCCCTATTGTTGCACCTTAGCGTAAAAAGGCATAAGAAACCCCAACTGAGTTTAACTGAATCATTCTGAGGCTGTTTCAGTAATGACCTCAGTCATTATTGTTTAAGCTTTGAGTTTGGCAGCCGCTTACATTCCCTTCATGCCCTCAGATTGTTTTTACGCAATGTTTTTTTTATGAGGCTGACCCAGATTTAACCTTGGCAAGATAACACTTCCAGTCTGTGCAGCTTGCACAATGACTTCGTATTTGTTTAATAGAAAAATAGAAAATGAACAATCCACGAAAGAAATTGATTCAATAAACTGCATAGAAAACTTAAAATAATGTTCTATTGTAAATTCTGCTTGGGGAAGCCATTGTTCAAAATAGCGACCACATCTTGATTATTTCATGGCCTGTCAGAGAGAACATGGAAACATGGATACAACTGAACAGGAGAGGAAAAGCACAGCTTCTAGTCTGATGGTCCTTTTTTGTTGTTGTTGTAGTGCGTGGGTTTGAGACAGAGGAGCAGTTTGAGAAGCATGTCAAAACCGACCCTCTGTCGCACAAGCTATTGGCTGCTGTGGTCTTTGAACAGCCCTTCAGTCGTGACGATGAACCCCTACCCCTGCAGGTAACACATACACTGTCACACACGCAAGCATTCTGCATGTAAATACCAGGCCGACAAACCTTTAACTGATCTCTGTGTGAGGAGATAAACCAGCAATGCTGGTTCAGAGGCAGCAGTTTGAATAAAAGGAAGAATTCAGAGTTAATTTTTTAGCTTAGGGGAGAGTAACAGTTGAGATAAAACTTAGATTCCTGTGCAGCCAGAAAAACTAGATAAAGATTAAAGCTATAAGCTCTAAAGGGAAACAACTGACAGACCCAAAGTGTCAGATATACCAGTGAAAGGAAATGTACCCCAGTTACACAGTAAATCACCTTTACAAACCATTTTTTTTCTGTCTTAATACATTATCAACCTTTATGGTTTTCACTTCAGTTCACCTACAGTCACCATAAAATCACTACCCATAAATACATAAAAGATAATATAATACAATGAGTCATTCACATACAAGCCTTTATTGCTTTCGAAAATTTTAGCCTCTTTTTAAGGTATTAAAGAGGATTTTTCTCAGAAATTAAGTGTGCAGATTAATCTAAAATGATGTAATTGATGGCTGTTTCTGCTAGCGGTCCACCATTACAGTGAACCCTCGTTTATCGCGGGGGTTACGTTCCAAAAAGAACCCGCGATAGGTGAAATCCGTGAAGTAGAAATCTTTATTTTTTTTACAGTTATTATACAATGAAATACTCCATACAACATTGAAATCAAGGAACAAAAACTTTTTACAGGCCCAAGCATTTGTTTAACAAATAAAAGTATGGTATAAACGTTGTTAACTACTGTACTGTACTGTAAAATAATATAGTTATAAATAAATAAGTAATAATTTTAATCATCAATATGAAATGAAGGGTTAATATTGCGGGGATCAGCAACGCCCCGCCGTGACGGATTGGAACGGGAGAAAATGAAAAATGATTATGAAAAAAAAAGCAAAGTACAGTAGGACAAATAGTGACTGACGTGTACAGTACAGTATTTCACTGCTGTTCTGACGGAGCCGCTGCATCCTGACTCTGCTCTGTGGCATTTTTTCTTCTAAAGCCTGCGGTGCAGGTGTGTTGTTTGGAGAGAAGAACATAGTTATCGGTAGTTGTTGTTGCTCTTTTTTCTTCTGGGCCAAAAGATCCTTAAACACTGACATGCCACCATTAATAAGTTTGACAATAAAGTTTAACAATGCATGATGCAAATCCGTCAAGCAGCGAGACTGTGAAAAGTGAACCACGTTATAGCGAGGGTTCACTGTACTCTGAAGCACAAAGAAGTACTCATCTGCTTGTTTGCTCCTGCAGCTTTTTTTTTGTTTAGCTATTTGTTCACTCTTTAAATCCCAAAGTAAGTTGTAGCAGCAGCGGCAAGAACACACCATCAAATATATAACTTGCAGCCAGCAGAGACCTCTTCTTATGCAGATTTCCTGCTGACTAAGTACATCCTGGCATATTGCTGCCTCTTTGTATGTGAGGTACGCCGGTCATTGACCTTTACCAAGACACCTTAGAGTAGAACTGCATTCAGTCCCTGGAATGGCATGGCTGTCACTTCCCCTACATAGTAAGGGACTAATGCAGAGGACAAATTTCCCGCTGGGATCAGCTTCATAGTCATAGTGGGACCCTTCTTTGATTTTATTTATTTTGTTTAGGCTAATCGTAAGCCCACAGCCCGCCAAATGTTGAAAGGGCAATATTATTGCCATTACTGTTGTGTATATAGTAGAAATTTTACACATTCATTAATGAAATGTCACAGGGGATATTATTCGGGGATGCTCGTTTAAGAAGGGGGATGCCATCCCCCCTCAACCCCCTGAACTCGAATACTGCTTTCACCACAGAATCCTTTTTTGTGCCTTCAAGAATGAAAGAGGATTGCCTCTGAAAGTTTGTAATAAATGAATAGGCTAAAGAAAAGTAAGACAAATTTCTAAAAATGGAATTAATTGTAACCCAGCACTAAATATATCAGGTAAACCCAAGCTGCTAAAATGCCAGTTTTCTGAACAGGAAATTTTTTGCTGATCATCATATTTCCCAAATTTAATTTTCTTTTCCTGTATTTTTTTCTGTATGCATTCGGGTTCTTTATTTATAGATCAAACCTGATTTTTAAATACTCTGCATAAAAAGGTAGTTTTATATGTACTAGAATGAAGACAAATAATCTCTTCGAATTCACAATTACATTTCTGTAGTCCTAGAATTAGCTTTTTAACCATAAGAATTAGGTCAAACTTTATTGTTTGTCCTTTGCCTCACAATATTTTGCTGGTATTATCACCTGACTTTCCTGGTGTCACTGTGTCCGATTTCTAGGCTGGCTGCTCACTCATTTTTTAAACTTTGCATACAACATTTCTCCGTGACTCAGATCAGAGCTTATCTTACTTCTAAGCATTGATTTTATTGTCTTTGAGCCATTTTGTAATATATTTTGCTCTGTGACTTGAGTCACTGGATCAATTTCTCCCAAGCCTGAACCTGTCTAGTCATGAAAAGCTGCATTAATATTGCTACATGATGTTGTTCTCTCGTATTAGCATCTATTTTGTGAGGCGCACCACTCCTTCCTTTAGTAGATAACCCCACTTTATGCAGCTTTTGCTGCTAGTTCTTCAATTCATAGCTGAGTTGGTGTTTTTAGGCTTGCAAAGTTTCTGTATTTTTCCAAATAAATGGTTAAACGACACAATTTTACTGTCAACACATTACTGAGGATTAAACTCTCCCCGAGGGTTTTTATGTTGCTTTTGGATTAACTGTTTCCTTGCAAAAGCCTTAACAAGAATTTGATGAGCATTTTACTATTTTTAGTTATATATTTTTCCTTTCTTAATATATAGGTGAGCTACCACCTTCGCTTCACCTTCACTCCACGAAATGCGCCTCCTAGAGAGAAGTCTGAACTAAGCCCAAACAGCGACCTGGACTGGCACACCATCAGCCTCTTTCCCCTTTTCCAGCTGCCAGGGCCCAGAGAGCAGCATGACAAGGAAGGTGGAACACCAGGTCAGATAGAAACCCATTTATGCACAGATTTTATACTTTTGATCACTGAATCCTTTTCTTAAACTGAGATAATTATAAGTTCATACTAACTATGTGTGAAATGTATTTCTTATACCAAGGTTATTTCCGTGAGGGCTTTCTGGCCGTCCAGCATGCAGTAGACCGCGCCATAATGCGATCCCACAACAGAACGGGAGCAGACCATCTGCTGGGACAGACCAGGGTAGTTCTGTCCCGCTTTCCATACCCGAACTTTATCTATGATGTCTTCATCTTGGCCATTCAGAACCAGCTGCCACTTCTCTTGGTGCTCAGCTTCACTTATACGTCCCTCAACATAGTGCGAGCCGTGGTGCAGGAGAAGGAACGGAAACTCAAGGTGTTTTTGCTTGTCTTTGTTAAAGAGTAGCTGAAATTCAAAACTCAGCCATTGAAGGTATTCATTACTTCTGCCTGATTTGCTCTTTTCAGGAGTACATGAGGATGATGGGCCTCAGCAACTGGCTGCATTGGAGCGCATGGTTCCTGATGTTCTTCCTCTTTCTTTCCATTTCAGTATTTTTTGTTACCCTGCTCCTCTGTATCCAGGTGAGTTAATGATTAAGAAAAATGGCTTTCTCCATTCTCATGTAAATTTGAAATATTATGGTTTACCACTGTATTATTTACTTAAGAAAAAGTCGATAAAGTACAATGACACTAAAGGTAATATAAAGCTTTATTAGGTTTTATTAAATCTTTAGGTCTCCAAGCCAAAATACATTTAGTCAGATACTTTACATTTGTTAATTAAAACTTTATTTTATTCATTCACTCTTAAAAGTCTATATTTATTATTCTATACAACATCCCATGGCCTTTTTGTCACTCTAGCAACACCATGGTTTGATCGTATTATGATCCTTATAAACAACAACATTCTAGATGAAGATTTTAGGAAATATATGTTGAGTCTCTTCTCAAGTATAACCTCCCATACATTTTATGCTTTTCTAAAACAGTTTCTTCTGTCGAGATTTGGTTGTGGTGTGTTGACCAAAATACAGAGGCATTGAGGCAGAGGTGATTTTCTCGTGGGTTTAATGAAGGGTTAACTGAACACAGAGGCAGGGTTCAAAAATCCCAACATGAAAACAAAGTCCAAACAAACCGGAAACCAGGAATCCGAAATCCAAAAATCAAAACATGAAAACAAAGTCAAAACAAACCAGAAACCATGGAGACATCGGGGGGGTACTATCACGAGGAGAAAAACTCAGAGAGACGGAGTTGGAGGAAGTTAGACGAGAAGTTAGATGAGGAACCAGCACTGAAGAACTGCACAGAGAGAGTATTTATGGGAGACTGAAACAAAGAGAGGACTTAACAGCAGATTGGGAGCAGGTGTGAGCAGAGCAGAAACAAGGAAAGGAGCTAGGAAAAAAGGAGAACACAAGAGGGCAGCAGAGGGCAACAAATAAAAACCTGAGATCTGAAAATAACCAGAAAACACAACAAAATAAGAATGAAACCACTAAAACTAGAAAACATGGTACAAAGTAAAATAGAATACACAAAAGGAAACATAACAGAACCAAGACTATAACATGTTCAAGAAGAAAATTATTGCTTGTTCTTCAGGGGATGGGGTGCAAATTCAAATGTTTTGAAAATAAAGCTTTCATTTAAATTAACTCTGAGAAGAAGCCGTTTCTCATTTGTATCAGTAAGTTACCTACACCTGGCAAAACCTGAGCTCCGTCTCATATGACTGATCCTACCCTTCCTATTGTTGCACTGTCCTTTCGTGCAAACCTTGGCATTTTAACCAGAAGTAAATAACACTTAACAGTGGAGTGTTTTAAGTCTCGTCCTAAGATCCACTTTTACTCTTATAACTCCACATTGTGTGATCCTCTGTGTCCTTTTTATTTATTTATTTATTTATTTATTTATTTATTTATTTATTTATTTATTTATTTATTTATTTATTTATTTATGTTTTTATTTTAAACTCTTACTGCTTTTTTGTGTGTGTTGGATTTTTTTTTTTATTGTACAACACATTGGAAACCTTTTTTGTTGTTAAATGTACTACATAAATAAAGTGGTCTGAAATATTTACATATTTTGGACTTAAAAAAATGTATAAAACAATTATTTATATCTTATATTTATTTCTCAGAAAATGTTATTCTTTTATTCTACACCACTCTAGACACCATGGGTGCATTATTTTCAAAAATCAACTGTTTTATTTGTTTGGATAGTTTAGCTAAACATTGCATAATGTAGTTTACTTAAGCGTGGATAATTTAACCCATCTTAACTTTTAACATATTATCTTAACACGGCTCAACTTAGATTTTAAGTCTGCCTTAGCTAAGCGTTTTTTTAGTTTAGGTTTGACATCTGTTGGTTTAGGTTTGTTTTATCTAATTTATCTTGGTTTAGTTTATTTTAGTTTTGTTTATTTTGTAAATCAGCTGAATAGAATTAACTGTGCAGCTAAATTTTGTTCATAGTAGTTTATGCCAACTTTGTTTAGTTTTATTACAGTTTAGCTGATGCTTATTTTAGCCTATCCAGCAGAGCTTATGATAGTCTAGTTTTGGTTTTATTTAGTTATAAATAACCTCTTTTCTTTGCTTCAGAAAAGCAGGTGCTGAGAACCCTACAAATATCTTTTCCCCTAGCTCAGAACATACTGTAGGTGATTTCTGCTGTTCAGTAACTAAATTCAGAGGTTTTTAGACATTTTCTCTAATACATTTTCTAAGTGTTGCACTCAAAGGCAGATTGGGCTGAAATTGCCAGTTTGAAAGTAAACTTAAGCAGAAGTGGTATTAAAGTAAGCTTACAGAAATAGGCAGCTGCCAATCACAGAAAAAAAAAAGAAATACCGGTACCAATAAATGCAAACAGTAACTCGGATAAATAAAACCTCGGCTGCCAATATTTTCACAGTAGTTGCATTTTGAAAGGGTGAAAAACATGCAGATGAACACCTCCAGACACTCCTGTGGGAAGGTGCTACATCTGTGGAGTTAATGTGAAATTTATAGTTTATTATGAGCATAAAGTTGTTGTATCTTTGTTTGGTAAATGTCTCTATTTTTTGTTTGAAAATTCATCTCATAACTGCCTAAGTTTTGCATGATGCAGAACACATCTTAATAGTCCATGTTATTTTTGCAGGTGAGTCCAAATGGTGCTGTGCTGAACTACAGTGACCCCACGCTGGTCTTCGTCTTCCTGCTCGTCTTCACTGTGGCCACCATCAACTACAGCTTCATGATCAGTGCCTTCTTCTCACGAGGTAGCTACTTCTCTCTTTTGGCTATTTTTGTGCCGTGCTTTTTTAGATGACACACTTTCTCTTTAAAGTAAAGTTTGTGAAACAGTTTGGGGTCCTCATTTTAAGTCCAAACCGTAAAAAAAAAGGTAAAATGCACAAGTGATGTAAGAAAAATCCTATATAGGGGAGTGTCAGTGACTGTGTCCGAACGTCCGCCCTAACCCTTAGATCCCTCAATAACTATACAGAGCGGGGACTATATAGTGACTTTATAATGAACTCAGTTTGCTGACCATTCGGACAGATGATCACTGCTTTTCTTCCTCGTTGGTCACGTAACTCCGCCTCCAATGCGTGGTGTCTGCA
This sequence comes from Cyprinodon tularosa, assembly GCF_016077235.1. Taxonomy (NCBI): domain Eukaryota; kingdom Metazoa; phylum Chordata; class Actinopteri; order Cyprinodontiformes; family Cyprinodontidae; genus Cyprinodon; species Cyprinodon tularosa. Next base: position 622,277 of record NW_024039507.1, on the reverse strand, counting down.
CCATCTTTGTTATTAGGGCTGGGTATTTTCGCCAAAGTCCTAAATCGATTAGATTTTGATTCATACAGTTCTAAATTGATTAATTTAGATTTAATCTGTTTTTACAATAATGAAAGTGGTTCAACTGTTTTTTTCCGGTCATATTAAACACAAAGTGCAATCTTGTAAATCAGCTAGTTTAAACATGAGATGTGAACAAAACTGTCTCATAAGTGCAAACATGTTTGTGAAAAGTGAAAAAGTGAAGCCTCACTCGAGCAAGCAGACGTGACACAGCAGACATGGAGCTGCAATATTTCCACTGCACAAACCATACTTGCAGCGTTGTCTGTATCAACTACAGGGTGTTTTCTGGTCAGCCCCCAATTATTGATGTCTTCAATCAACCTATCGGATATATTTGCAATTGTCTGGAAGTCATCTTGAGTGCATCTTTCATGCTTATTTGAATGTGGTCACGCAGGTCACTATAAAATGAATCCATCTCATTCCCTAGACATCAATTTTGAAAAAATCTAAAGGAATCGATACAAAATCGATTAAATCAATTTTTTTATTGAGCCCTATTTGTTATTAGTCGCCTATGTCAGGTAGTGAAAGCCTAAGGCGAGGAAAGCTTTCCACGCAAAGCATTCCTGGATATATTTGCTCATCTAGTGACCATAGATGATCAGTACTTTCAAGGTGCATTGTGGGAAATTTCGAGTTCACTACTTTTTCATCCACAAGATGTTCGAACAATCATTTAAAATGGTGTAACCACTATATAGTGCCTATATAGTGCTTAGAGTGGACATTCGGACATAGCCAGTGTAATTCTAAAGTGTTTTCTATGAGATCAGATTTTTTGCTCTTTGCAGTAGAGCTCTAGTGGCCTGCAAAGCTGGGAGCTTTACAACTGAGTGCCTTTTAACATTGACAGCCTTAAAGAGAAAGCAAACTGTGTGAATCTATCGATTCTCATCATCCTTTTCTCCTTCCATCTTTGCTCTTTCACTCACTCAAAGTTCATCCAGCAAACCAAAATCCATTCCATGTAACCTCATTCTAACAATGTGTGTTTTGGGCGACTGGGTGTCTGGGTTTATTATGTGGAGGTGTTTAGCTTGCTGGATAGCAGAAGGGAGATTTCTGCAAGGCCAGTACAATGCAGCTAAAGTTGCAATAATTTATCGTCCATTTCTTGCAGCATTTTACAAAAACAGTTAAACAAATGTGATGTATTTCATAAGAATTCTTTGAATATCTCACTTTCAAAGATTAGAAAGAGGAAAGTCGTAAAAAGCTTAAGATTAATAATTTACATTCTGAGATTTGTGCATGGAATTTTTTTGTTTTGAAATGTGAATTCACTGCGGTTTTTCACCTACGACTCAGTTTTCTTATCTCTTCCACATAAGGAGGTTTTACCTAGTAATCATTATCTACTTTTCCACTCTTATTAATCTTTTCTAACCTTTCTTGCAAGCTGAATTATTGCTGTTGTTAAGTTTGAAAGCTGAGGCATTTGTTGCAAGAAATAAGGTTTAAATGTCCTCGGAAGGAGAGATTTTTAAGTACATACATTTATACCCTGAAAAATCACACAAAAACACTCCCCCCAGTGTAACAAACCCACCCCCTGCATAAAGAGGTTTCTCACACTTGAACATTTGGTTATTCCCAACAAAAAACAATATATTTCATCAAGGACATAGATTTTAGCCAGGTGGACACTCAGAACAGGTCTCCCGTTCACGGCATGAAGGAGGCTGTGTGAACTCATTCTTATCTCTCATGACCCTCTCTTCACCCTTGTCTAGAGAGGTAAGGCAACTGCTTTCTGTCATCCCCAATCTTAACTCCAGAACTTAACTCCAGCATACAGACTGGTATACATGACTGGACTTTAGGCTGAGTAAAAGGCATACTCAAAAAATTTTATCTCAAAAATAGGAAAAATATGCTTCCACACTATATTTGTGAATTCACAAACACACAAGAAAGCGTCTTCTCCTGCTGAAATCATTTGAAGCCGACCCACAATGGATCGGCGATCACGTTTTTTAAGGCGGGACAAAGAGAAGAAGCTCTGAGCTCACAGCTGAACCTCAATTAAAATGGCAGCAGAGGAGGATGTAGACGTAGCTTCTGCTGTCACAGCTGTTTTGTCAGAATCTATGATTTAATTGTTGAAAGAGGAACAGCAAGAGCATAAAAGCATAAGTTGTTGTGGTTTCTCATGACGTCTGCTGCTATTTAATTTGGCACCATGATTGGCTAAAGCCTGACTTTGGTAGGTGGGCGCTGGTTGTCGCTTCACCCAGCTAGAATGAAAGGTTCTGCTAAATGCCCTCATTTTCCTAAAGAGATTCAATGGGAGCATTCCCAGATTAATAACATGTAGAACACACAGAATCGGTGTTTGTGTTGAATCTGACAGAAAATTGTGTCGCACGGGGTTGCGGCTTTTGGCGCTCATTGGGGATGATCACAACTTACACGATTTTAATCAAGGGGGCTTACGTAGGTCTGACTGAGATAGATCCCAGATCTATTTTAGTTCGACTACATAGCAGTTCAGCTGTAATTTAATGGATCTGACAGGAAGAGAGACGCGGTAACAAAGTAAAACACATCCGCTTTGGGGAAAATACAAAATAAAATGTGTTAATCGCACGGGAAAAGGAGCCTCACATCGTGTATATAATAAGTGGGACAGACTTGTGCAAAAACAATTAATGAAACTTTAAAAAAAGTGTACTTTACCCATGATAAGAGTTGAGGTGGATAGAAAACGGATTAAGTAGTGATCCACTTTGAGCCTCGCACAAACAACGAGGGACTGAAATCGCAGTTTATCTCTCTGAAAAAAAATTTCTTCCGGGGGAGAAAATATAGTAAAATATTTATTATTTTAATATTAATATTTATTATTTTAATATTTAGTTTTTGTTTTCTTTAGATGTAGATCTCATTATTTTTTAATATAGGTAAAAAGAACTTTCTCTATCTGTTCTGACTTGAGACGCTGTACAGACTCGTTAAGTGGGGATTTGCTTTATAAAATGCGCCGGTTATTTAAATTTTTTTTTTTAATAACTTTTCATAATGTGTCCAATTCAAATGTGTGATTTTTTTTTTATTTGTGTATAGCACAAAGACAGAAGTGTAAAAAAAATCTGCACAGATCTGCTCACCCTGCCTAGTCGGAGCCTCTTTATGCAGTCGGTGTGACATGGAAAAAATTGGATCGGAGATTAAAAAATCCTATGTAACTGGTGTGTTCAGGCATTTAAACAGAGTGCTACAGCTTATTAAACTGGCCGTTGTTTCATAGTCTATCCTCTCTGTGCCCTGTGCTATAAAAAGCAGAGTTATTTAGATGATGCCAAGTTTTGCTAATCTTAGTAAAATTACACAGTTTTATTTTTCATGTGATTGTAGATATATATATAAGAAATGTTGATTTATTTTCCCTACAAAGGATTGCTTGTTCCAGGAAAAGCTAGGAAACAGAGGATGGGATACAGTCAAACCAAAATCCTCCTTCGTGACCTTTGGCATTTTTTCCAACAAAGAATCGTTCCTTTTTCTTTTCTTTTCTTTTTGTGTTTGCAGCTGCCTGCGCTGCTGTCGCCCACCCACAGATGTACTTTTTAGGAACAGATAATGGCACTTGATCAATGCATGTTCCAGCCGAGCTCAGAATGTCACATTGACTGCTACAAGTGGGCTTCGAGGAGTTCATGTTGTGCTTCTTGGAAACAAGGACAGAGGCTCTTAAAGTCTGATTCTTTCCTTTCCTCCCCATTTTTTTTCCTCCACTAATGTTTCATCTAAATCTCTGGATGGGTTCATTCATGCTGCCACTCAGGGAAATGGATAAAGAAAAGCACAAAAAATTATTTGCCTTTCAGCTATCTGCTCATATTTATGATACTGAGTTTTATCAGGCAGAATTGTATGCACGTAATCTTTCTGGTGCAATTTTCTTCCCATTTTTAACACATTATCAAATGTTTGATGTTTTAGCCAATGTGGCAGCAGCAGCAGGAGGCTTCATCTACTTCCTCAGCTACCTGCCTTATTTATTCCTGTGGCCTCGCTATGACTTACTGAGCCATGCTCAAAAGGTGTCGGCCTGCCTTATCTCCAACGTGGCCATGGCCATGGGAGCACAGCTTATAGGAATGTTTGAAGGCAAAGGTAAGCCTTTTGGTCAAACTTCAGACCTTAAATGCATCAATTATCTTTGTAATTCATGTATTTATTATATGTGTTTTTGCTCCTCAGGTACAGGAATACAATGGTCGAACTTGTGTGACTCTGTGACCGTGGACGATGACTTCTCCATGGCCCAGGTTCTTTCTTTGCTGCTGTTTGACGCGGTGCTTTACGGCCTGGTGGCCTGGTACATGGAGGCTGTGTTTCCCGGGGAATACGGAGTGCCTCTTCCATCCTACTTCTTTTTACTGGTACGCAAAAAATGGAAACTACTAAAACGCATAAAAACATATAAGACTTATCCAAGGGTCACTGTCTATTAAGTGAATATCCTGAACTAAATGGATGGTAACACAAAACAACCGTTATCATCAAAACCTTTTGTTAAAGGAATAATTGTAATCAGAAATATTTTATGAGAGTTTGAATTAAGGTAACATTAACACAGACAGATTTATTTAAAAACTAGAACTACAAATTAGAAATAGAAAGTATTTAAAAATGTTATTTTAAGTGTTTAATAAACAATAGTAAATTCATTTGTTGAACAATTAGAAACCTGCACCAGAGGCAAATAAAATCAACACTATGTAGATTAGTTCATATGATATTTGGAGTTTAAACTTCTTTAATCTTCAGCAGTAATCTTTAAAGTCAAAGCAGATCATTTAAAGAAAATATACAAACATTAGATAAACCAAATGCTTCATTTGATCCAACTCTTCTGTATTTTCTTCCCTTGCACTTGAGGCATCCACAATAATAATAAAGTAAAACCTAAATATTTGTTTAGTTGCAACTGAAACACCTGCAACAGATTCTAATTTAAAGCAAACTAAAACACAACAACAAAAGACTGTTGAGTTATGCGAATGATATTTTGGTGGCTGAGATAGAGCGACTAAACATAAAGCAGAGCGAGAAAACCTTTTCATTCTTCAAAATGTTATATTATAAATGTTAGCTGAGTCTATTCAGAAATAGGACAGGTTGAATACCCACTTCCTGTTTATTTTAGGTTTCAGCAGCAGCTAGACTCTGGGGGAGCATAGAAAAGCAACATAAAATATGCATAAAATTTACTTATGTTTATTGATCTTTGTATTGCAATAACCTTTATGTATTTATTTTGCATTTGAAGGGTTATTCTATGGTGTTGCTGAGAATATTGTTATAATTCTGGCCATTAAAGCTAAAATAAAAAAGATCCTAGGGCAGCCTTTACGGTGTTAAGTACACTGGAAAATCTAAATAACCACTAGATAGATGCAATTACTATAAAAAAACCGGAAACATTGTAAGCAAGACTTACAATAAAGCAGATTCTTTTGTCTGCAGCGTCTCAATGTGAAAAGTTATTGGTGTCAAGGTTTTTTTTTCCATATGTTGGAGTCAGCCGATTTAATGGGTCTGGTTTACACTGACTGAGATCAAAACATGTCATTTTGTTTTATTAAAGTTCATTTTTCTTCATCCAGACACCTATCAGAGAAGTATATACAAGCCAAGAGAGACATCTGCTTTCAGTGAAAGTGGTTTTAGTACAGGAAGAGTGGAGGGGATTAAAAATGGCAGGCATCAACATATCAGCCAGAAGGAAGTCTTCAAATTCAGCTTGTATAATAGAGAAACTACTGAGCAGCCAGTAATAACAGGGTTTATCCTTACATCAGCCTTGCTCAATCACATAAATGGCCAGAGTCTTTACACACAAACACACACACACACACATGTCCAACAAATCTTATTTCCCAGTGGTGGAGAATGATTGATGCAGTTTAGTTGTGACGCATTTCTGTTGGCATCCATTGTGTGTGTTTCTTGACATTTCCTTATTGTGTACATAAATGTTAATATTGTTAGTTGTAGGAGTTCTGGGGCTGCGCAGTTGCGTAGTGGGTAGCACTGCTGACTTGCAGCGAGAACGTTCCGGGTTCTATTCCTGACCCGGGGTCTTTCTGCATGGAGTTTGCATGTTCTCCCTGAGCATGCGTGGCTTCTCTCCGGGTACTCCGGCTTCCTCCCACTGTCCAAAAACATGACTGTTAGGTTAATTGGCTTCTCTAAATTCTCCTTAGGTGTGAGTGTGAATGGTTGTTTGTCCTGTTTTTCTCTGTGTTGCCCTGCAATGTACTGGCGGCCTGTCCAGGGTGTACCCTACCTCTCGCCCATAGACTGCTGGAGTTAGGCACCAGCACCCCTCAAAACCCCCGCTGGGATAAAGTGTGATGGAAAATAGATGGATGGATCTTGGAGTTCTTGTTTCCTGTTTCATATTACAAACTAGATCCGCTTCCAAGGGAAAATACTATGTTTTTATTAGACTTGATTGCAATTCTTTTTCTTTGTGCTGATCTTTCCAACTGCAGCCTTCATACTGGTGCAGCAGCCCTCGTGTGGCTTTGTTGAACGAGAAGGAAGAAGAAGAAGATGCAGAGAAAGCTATGAAGGGAGAGTTTATGGAGGAGGAGCCAGCTGGAGTAGTGTCTGGAATAAAGATTAAACACCTCACTAAGGTACGACTCTTGTAAAATAACCCTTTATAAGGCTAGGTGTGCTGTTTTTATGCTAATGCTATGGAGTGCATCTCTGCTTTTCAGATTTTTCAGATCGGGCCAAGATTTTAAACATTGCTTTAATTGAGTGTTATGTTATTCTACTCCAAAAATTATTATGAGTTTACATTAACTCAGCTAAATACACATTTCATTCTGGAACCTTAAAAAATAATGTTTTGACTTCAAACACTAAAATAAATGTAGAATAAATTGTAGTGCATCTTCATTGTGATCGTTTATTAAACTTTAAAAACTAAAAATGATTATGGTTTTATGGTTATGGTCTTTTTAAAAGCCTTCCAGTCTTTGTCGTATTTTTTTAAATTTTAAGTTTTACATCTACTAAAATCCGGACTGTCTGCAGGAAACTGGGGCAGAAACGTGTCAAATAAATTGTATTTATAAAAGAGTTAGAGCTCAGTGACCATCTTTTAGCTGCAAATCTGAGACAAACTGAGTTTTTTTTACCCAAGGTGTATTGATAAAAAGTTAAACCTCTAATGGATCTGGGTGTCTCATTCTGCCAGGACTTCAAAGTAGGAAACAAGACACGACAGGCTGTGCGAGATCTGACGTTGAACATGTTTGAGGGGCAGATCACAGTGGTGCTTGGACACAACGGTGCCGGGAAGACCACCACGCTCTCCATGCTTACAGGTTACCAGCCGCAAACATGGCAGTAAATTACGTGAAAACAGTCACCTAACGGCCATCTGTCCTGTTTATGTCACATTGTAGGTCTGTTTCCACCCACCAGTGGCAGGGCGTACATAAACGGCTACGACATCTGTCAGGACATGGCTCTGATCCGACGCAGTCTGGGTCTCTGTCCCCAGCACGACGTTTTATTTGATAACCTCACAGTGAGAGAGCATCTGCTCTTCTACGCGCAGGTATTCATTTAGCAGCTACATATAAAAGGACTGTGTTGTTTGTGTAGATAGGCTCATGATGTTTTCTCACACTAAGATATAAACGTAATATTTGTGGACTGTACCACTGTTTTTAAGAGCTGCTACCTAACCTTTACAGTACTTAAGGTGTAAGCTTTTGACAACTTCTGCTATAGAGTACTGCTTTTTTTGGCTGTAGAATGAAAGAACGAAGTGAACAGAACATAAATAGGTCATTGTTTGTCTTGTGTTTCCAATGTTAAGCTAAAAGGCTTTCACAAGGAGCAGATTTCAGATGAGGTGGATCGGATCATCTCCATCCTGAATCTTGAGGACAAGCGTCATTCTCGCTCCAAGACCCTCTCTGGTGGCATGAAGAGGAAGCTCTCTATCGGCATCGCCCTCATTGGAGACTCCAAGGTCAGAAACATTGACTGTTACCTTTCATGGTCGTGCATTTCTTTCCCGTTCCCCTCAAACAGTGAATATCTCCTCTGCTCCTGCCTCCAGGTTGTCATGCTAGACGAGCCCACGTCGGGTATGGATCCATCGGCACGGAGAGCCACCTGGGACCTTCTGCAGGGAGAGAAACGAGGTCGCACCATCCTCCTCACCACTCACTTCATGGATGAGGCCGACCTGCTCGGCGACCGGATCGCCATCATGGCGGGGGGTGAGCTGCAGTGCTGCGGATCACCACTCTTCCTTAAGAACAAATATGGTGAGTTTTTTTAATGATCTAATTAGTTCTTTTAAGTTTTTACCTTTTCTTTGGTGCAACAGTCTTTATTTCATGCCAGTTTCCCTGATTTTCATTACAACTAAAATCCTCAAATTAGATTGCAGCACTTTGCCAAATGATCCGTCCATGTTGACCCACCAGAAAAAAGAAATAAAGATCATTTTATTTGTTAGATAATTGTTTTGGCAAAATAATGTATCAGTATATTGATACAATATATATATTTTTATTTTTATATATATATTTTTATTTATTAATGAAGGTTATTTCCACTTATTTCCTGTTATGTTGTTTTCTATTGAGAATTGTGTTTAAAAATCTTTCTTGACATGATTGTTAAAATATGATAAAAAAAATATGAATAAAGCTCATAAATAATTGCTTTTATATGCTAGGTGCTGGCTACCACATGGTGATCGTCAAGGATGCACTTTGTAATGTGTCTGAGATCACTCGCCTTGTTCACATGTATGTTCCCAATGCTACACTGGAGAGCAGCGCTGGAGCAGAGCTGTCCTACATCCTGCCTAAAGAAAGCACCAGCAAGTAAGTTATTGTAACCTGAGGTCATTCCAGCTGAACCGCATGTAGTTACAGTTAGTTAGAGCGGCCGAAGCATTAAATCAACTTAAAATTCCTTTATGACACTTGTATCTGTTTTTGAGGGGACTATATTGTCCAGAAATACATTATTATATATTTCATTAAATAATAAAATCCAGAGTCAATGCACTTGTTAAATGCTACGAAACAGAGCTTATTTTTTATTTTTCTTATTGCATGTAAAATAAGCTTTATTTCTTTTTTCTTTTTCAATTTCTGTGAACAGGGTCAAACAATAGATAATAAACTTTACAGCAGTTTGAAGCAGGTATTGGCTGCTTTGAGTGTCGGGGTTCATGTTATTTACATAAACTTTTATGGGCAAAAATGTACAATATGATCTCTTCTTTTAAATAAAACTGAAAAGGCCACATTTTGCTTCACTTTTCAATTCTGCTCCTCAAAGACTAGCAGGACACCGCAAACCCAAATACTTCAGAATGCTTAAAAATTAAGTGGTAACTGATTACCTAAGTGTTTTTCTGTAATAAAGTTAGACAATTTAAGTACTTACATGTTTTACATCACGGTGCTGTAAAACATATTCTAAATTAATTAGTCAATAACTTTGAGGTAATCAGTTTCCACACTCGTTTTAAGTATTCTGAACTAATCAGGTTTGCTTGTAAAAGGTTTGTTAATCAGTTGCTTTGCAGAAACACAGTTTGTAGTTTTCCCAGTTTTAAAACGCTTTTGCAACAACTTTTTTTATTTTCTTTTTGTGAGCAAGACTAGAGCGGCTGCACAGTCTTTCAGCCAGCTGAACTGCAGTGCAAAGCAACAGGTAGAGAAGGGACCGTTCAGTGTTACCCATTGCTCCATGCTTCCAGACACTTTGGTGTTTTCTCTGGTGTCTCAGCATGCAGTAGGAACTGTGTTTGTGGTTTGTTAATTGCAGCGTGACACGTCTCTCCTCTTGTGTTTTCTTGCAGGTTTGAGCTGCTGTTTGCTGAGCTGGAGATGAATAAGGAGGAACTTGGTATTGCAAGCTATGGAGCCTCAGTCACCACCATGGAAGAAGTTTTTTTGAGGTAGGAAGTCTTTTTTATTTCCATTCCTCATTGGGTAACATTTCTTGATAGATTTCATCCAAATCTTTTGGAGGAATTATTGGAGAAATTATTGCCACAGATAAACGAATTTATTGCAACATGTACACACACTGTTCTGCATAAACAGGTTTGTGTAATTTTTTAGCATGAAAAACCCTTATGAAGAATTCCTGTGTGTTGTATAATTTTCTCCCACATCATTTATTACTTCAAAAAATATTTGTCTTCCTCTTCAAACTGGAGCGTATGTTTGCCTCCCCTTCTATGTTTATATCATCCAGTTCCTGCTGTGCATTTCTTACTTTATTTCTGCTTCCTTATGGGTTTAATTCTGCATCTGTGGTAATGAGATCGCAGCCGCTTCCTCTGTGGAAGACGTAACTCTGCTTGCTGCTGAAACTGGCTGTCTGAAGATAAACTCGCTGCTTCCAAGGCCTCGTTATTTATGAGTCATGCTGAGAGTCAAGCAGTGTGTTCTGGTCATTTACAGAAGAGAAAAAAAATGGCACAACCACAAAGCAGTTTTAAAGTTCTAGTTGCCAAGAATTATATTTAAGCATGTTTTAGTTTGTGGTTTCATCTATTGATTAAATTTATACCATTAACTAATGTGACAATATTATCCCACTACTGCTGAACATCCTTAGGGTATCCAAACAGTGAATGAGTCAAAACAAAACTTGAAAAGCTTTTTTGATTTGAGAAAAAACTAGAACAATGCATGGTGCCTCTACTTTAAACACAACATGCATCGGTGTCAAAGTTTCTGCAATTAAAAAGCCAATCATGCTGATTATATATGTTTTCTTATCTTCTTGATAAATCTGTATACATTTGCAGTAAATGTCTTTGGATGTGATGTTTATTTATTGGCGACTGCTTTGAATTTTTCTCTTTGGACTTTTGGATTGAAGATGCAGCTAATTTAGCTTCTTCTGATTAACCATATAATCCAGCTGGCGGACATATTTGTAATATTCCCTATAGAGGTGAGGTTTTGTACCTTACCTTCAACTCTGATTATGAGCATCCCAAATCCGTGTGTTTTCCACAGCCAACACTGCGTCCAAATTCGCCCTTTTTAAATTTGATTCAGTCTCAGGCAGCACAGTTTGATGTCTAAGTTGACATATTTGAGCTTTCTCTCTTAAACACTTTAAATAACACTTTATAAGGTTTATTTATTAAAACACTATGAGACATGACAACAGATTTTGACAGAAATGGTGATTGAACTCAGACCAGAGAAATGGCTCAGGTTATAGATGGAAGCGTTTATCACCGGGCTCGTTTCATCTTCATCATGAAGTCAGCCCAGAATACAAGTTAAAGAAGCACTTTATGGGCGAACAGGTGGTGCAGAAGTTAGTGTGCATGACCCATGTGCGGAGGCCTTAGTCCTCGATGCAGCTGACCCGGGTTTGAATCCGACCTGTGGTCCTTTGCTGCATGTCTATCCCCCTCTCTCATACCCCCTTTCCTGTCAGCCTAATGTCAGAAAAACGAGCCACTAGTACCATAAAAAACCAAAAAGAAAAAAAAAAAAAAAAAAAAAGAACTTTATATATTTCCAGTGTCAAACTCGTATGACATCATACTCATCAGGAGACCTCACTGGCCATACAGAATATTACAGTGTTCTTAGATCAAGGACAACTCGAATGCACAGTGACATTAGTTTAGAAAAACTATCTGTATGCTTCCATTTCAGTCCTACATTTTCATGTACATAATGAGGACGATTACTTTTTATTTATTTATTTATTTTTTTCCAGCTTTTATTGTGATTACCTTGTCACAGGTACAGAGCAACGAAATGAACTCTCTGCATTTAACCCATCCCCTTGGGGAGCAGTAGGCTGCCATTGTGCGGTGCCCAGAAGCAGTGTGAGGTTAAGGGTCTTTGCTCAGGGAGCCAGAGTGTCAGTCTGTGGGAGTGGGGCTTAAACTCAGAACCTCAGGATTCCAAGCTCTATGCCCTAACCTCTAGGCCGCCACTCCCCCACTATCTCATTTTATTCTAATTAGATACATTGCTTTGGAAAACATTAGCCTTAACATGTAAAGGGAGATTATCTTAGGGTTAAACAAAAAAAAATTATCCTAACACTCTGATTCGGCGCCCACTGATTTGTTTTTTTGTTATTGGGCACATTACATATTGCTAATGTTGCTCTCTGTTCCCTCCACCTTCAGTGCGAGGATAGGCGATGGTGCCTTTACTTTCCCCTCAGAAAAAAATCTCACCATGGTATTGGCAGTTTCAAAGGACTTAGAGTAGATGTGCTGTAATTTCACCCTCAAAATTAACCGGATGTACATTGAATTTGCCGGTGCCCCTGCATCCAAAGTATTCAATGCGTGGTGGACCACCGTTCTGTGACTCTCCTCATCCCCAGTAGTCACCAATTACTTTTCTGAGCGAGTAACTAATTGAAGGAATAACTTCCTATATCCCTTTTTTTCGGTGGTAAATACCTGTAATCATTTGTTTATATTTGCAGAGTGGGGAAGCTTGTTGATACTAGTTTGGACATTCAAGCAATCCAGCTGCCGGCTCTTCAGTACCAACACGAGAGACGCTCCCATGATTGGACCACAGATGACGCCAGCAGCATCAGCGGCCTGACAGATGTCACAGATTTCACAGACAGCGGCACACTCGTGTCTGAGGATGGGTCAAATATTAAACTGAACACAGGGGTAAGATTGATGGTTTTCTTTATATTCTCCACATGACTCCTACAGCTCTGTTTACGTTTTTTTACGTGATTCGCTCCAACAGGTAAGACTCCACCTGCAGCAGTTTTATGCCATGTTTCTGAAGAGGGCACTGTACAGCTGGAGGAACTGGAAGGTGATGGTGGCTCAGTTTTTGGTCCCTTTGATCTTCACTGTTGTGGCCTTAGTAGTGGCGCGCACCCTTCCCAACCACCAGAATGCTCCACAGCTGAGACTGGACCTCAGCCGCTACGGTCCCACCAGGGTCCCAGTGGCCCTGCAGCCTGAGGCGGGTCCCCTTGCATCTTCTCTTGCCAATATGTATGCCTCCCAGCTCCTGGCACAGCTGGGCGAGCTCCAAAATATCACAGGTGAGAAACTGATAGAAAGATGTAGAGAAAAGCTCTCAGCTACCATGGTTACAATCTCTCTGTATAGAGAGAGTCTTTTCCTAAAAGGTGGCACACAAGAATCGGAAATCTGTTTGTCTCAAAAAGTACAAGTACTTGCAGTTTGTCTAAAAGGCTTTAGATGGTTGCAATGGTCAGGTAAATGCAAGTGTTGGAGGATAAGCCAATCCCCAGCTGAGACAATAGATGAACCGATCAGGATTTCAAGTGGGACATTCTCACAAATTACTTCAAGATCTTACATCGTAGCGTTGGATCTATGCTTAGGGTTACTGTCTTTTTCAAGTATTTTGTATCAATTAGTGCTATAAATTTCTCTGCTAAAGAAATTTTTCCCTAAAGTCACAGATTTGTCTTCTACTTCAGAATAATGCATTAATATATATCAGTGCAGCACCTAAAATACAGATGAAAAAAATGGCAGATTATTTTAGTAAGTCATGTTCTCAAAATGCCTCCATTTGGATTTAACTATCTAAAACTAGGTTATATGAAGAAATCAAATCACAGTTTGTCTTCTGTCTCTTTGACCATGTAGACTTCACTGATTATGTCCTGACGCAAGCAAAAGCAGAAGGTGGAAGCTTCAATGAGCGCTGCGTGGTGGGTGCTGCCTTCCTAGGCAGGAGCAGCTGCTACTCGGAAGCTACAGCCTATTTCAACAACCAGGGCTACCACACGCCTGCCACAGCCCTCATGATGGTGGATAATGCTCTGTTCAGACTCTTAGCCGGGCCCAACGCATCTATCCTGACAGGCAATTACCCCATGCCTAGAAACCTTTCTGAAGCTGCGAGGAGCCAGCTCACAGAGTGAGAACAAGACACAGTATCCCCATTAGAAGAAACACAAGCTTAAAACGTTCATAGATAATGATTTCTTTATTTTTCCTCTGTAGGGGTAAGACTGGGTTTGCCATTGCCATCAATCTGATGTATGGCATGGCCTCACTGTCCAGCACGTTTGCATTGCTGCTTGTAACTGAGTCCTCCATCAAGTCAAAGCACGTGCAGCAGGTCAGCGGCGTCTACCTCTCCAACTTCTGGTTCTCTGCACTGCTGTGGGACCTGATCAACTTCCTGCTTCCGTGCCTCCTCATGCTGGTCAGTGAGAAACCTGACCTCACTTCACAGAGGAAAGACACTTAGGGCCGGATTTATCAAGATCCAATTTTGCGTGCAGTAATTTGCGCTCGCAAACTGGAATTTTGCGCGAGGGGCTGAACCATGGTTTGCGGGTGATTTAACAAGAGCGATTGCGTAACTGGTGGAAGGTGCAAAACTGTTGGAGACGCCCTATTTAAATGATGGTTTTGCGCGTTTTGTGGTTTGCGGCAAAGTAGTTTGTAGTCTGTACAAACTAGTGCATTAAGAAATTTAAATCTTACAGTGACCCCCAACAAAAAAAATAAATAAGTAAATATATATATATATATATATATATATATATATATATATATATATATATATATATATATATATTTATATATATATATATATATATATATATATATAAATTGGCAACCTTTATTCCCTAAGGTGGTATGTGCTGCAGTAAAAAAAACAAAAAAAAAACATGTTTTGTATTGGCCTGTGACTGTGGATGAGATCCCCGCAGCATTTGGTACGTTGCTCCACAGGCGCAGGGGGAGAACCCCGACCCCGTCGGACAGCACTTCTGAAAAAACAAGATTGGGAGATCCCAGCTCTCGCTGCAACCGTACGCTGGAATGACCCAGATGCAAAAAAGTGCAATGTTGCAAGGAGTTTTGTGATATCTGGTATTGCGTGGGTCCTCCTTGTGGCTGGCTCCAAATCCATTCGGATTCCCCCAACAGCTCCAAAATGGCAATGCTGGATAAACGATATGTTTTGATGATCGTTTCCTCGTTCATTGCAAAAATATTCACACGGAGTGAAAAAATGCGTTCTCTGCGTCTCCTTGCTTTATTTCCATGTCTCCTTCTTGCGACAATAACCGCTGCCATGTGTGCGCAATTACGCATACAGACCATTTGCACCTTCTTTTGAAACGTGTTAAATATAGAGTCAGATACCGTTAGCAAAATTGCGTTCAGGTTTGATAAATCACTTTGCGAGTGCTAAATTAATATATTTACATGTTCTCCTCCCACAAGACGCACTTTAGCGTGTAAACGCCCCATATTGCATATTCATTGCAGAAAAAGTACTAAATGGATAAGAGGCGCTATTTAGCACGTTTTAAAGACCAAATCCTTTTAGCACGCTGTTGATAGATCAGTTTGTACATTTTTTAGCGTGCGCAGTGAAATAGCTCACGTTTTAATACAAGCAAACCTTTGATAGATCCGGCCCTTAGACCTAAGATGTTTGAACCGAGTATATTTTTTTTTCTGTTTTGCCTCTTTCCAGGTTGTATTTCAGGCGTTCGGAGTTGAGGCTTTTGTTGCGGATCACCACCTAGTCGACGTTCTCCTGATACTTGTCCTGTACGGCTGGGCCATCGTGCCTCTGATGTATCTGCTCAGCTTCCTGTTTTCCACTGCTGCCACTGCCTACACACGCCTCACTATCTTCAATATGATCTCCGGCACTGCCACGTTCCTGGCAGTCACTATCATGGCCATCCCAGGTGAGACGCTAACAAATAGCAGAAAACACTGAAAATCTCAGAATGAAAAAAAAGTCTGAGTTTGTCCCCTGATTGGTTGCAGATTTTAAAAATAACTGCAACCATAAAAAATGCTTCAGCTCACATACTGTCAACAACTGTCTCCTTTTGAGCATGCAGATACATTGCCTTGCTAAATTATTCTGGCTCCTGAAATTTTTTCAGACTTTGTCATAATAAAATTGCAACTTCAACTTCAAGCTAAAAAAAATATGCACACATACATTTTAACACAGACATTAAAAAACAATTTTTTTTAGTTCTTATGTTCTATTAAATGTGGTTTACATATGCAAATCTTATCCTCTTTTTGCTGAACATGTACTTAAATATATTTAATATTTACAAAGCTACACATGGAATCTACATTTATTCATATTTGTTGAATGTATCAATGCTATAATTGAACACACAGTGGAGAAAAGTTCAAATAATTCAGGAATGGATTTGGAGTTTTCAAGCATCATTAATCTTTATTAGTTGTAACGATAAAGGAAAAATGTTATCATGACAGGGACTTTATCACAGTATTAATAAATGGTAATATATATGCCTACTCCTTACATTGGAGTACTATCATCTAGAATGCGCTCTTAAATGAGAATTCCAACTGGAAAAATCAAAGAATCAAGTAGCTTCATGTTTAGCATCTAACATGGCTGCTGCTCGTATAGAAAATAGTGAAATTTGTACGTTTAACCTGTTTTCTTTTTATGCACCTCTGTGGATTTGTATTTTGGACCACTTGCAAATATCACTCTTCCAAATTTATAGGTGAAGATTTTTTTTTTTGAATAGATAAAATGAAGCTAGTTACGTGATTAAATAAGCTTGTATTGCTAACAGTAGATGGCAACATGTAGATTAGTAAATCCCAATGCGATTTTTAAATGACATTTTGTCATTCTCATCTCTGAGCTCTGTCTTTAGAGGCGAAGCAAATGCAGCAATACCTTGGAAATTGCATCTGTAATTCCAATGAAAGCTAGTTCTTAGAGGAATTAACTAAAGATGCACTGAATATGAATATTTACCAAACTTTTTAGATGTTTATTTGTAAAAATGTTAAAAAGCACCTAGACTTTTCTTTCCTTTTCAGGAACTATTTTGTGCTTGTGTAATAAATTAAATTATTTGTTAATATTTGTTTATAGACAATAAGATTTGCTGGAGACCTCGTATAAAAAACATTTAAACTATAATATCCAGAAGTATTGCCATTCTCAGCAAACATTCGCAAAATTACGCTTCACTGTATATTCTGTATTCCTCACTTATATTACCTTATTTGGGTTACTTTGAGGAAATATGGGGCAACACTTTACTATAAAACCTCGCTGCTGCCGTTATGCACGTTACAAAAAAGGGCCATCAGAATGATTCATATGGCAGGATTCCACAATCATACTAACGTACTATTTATAGAGTCCCACCTCCTCAAACTCCCAGATCTGGCAGTAAAAGTGCCGATGTACAAGGGTATAAATGTGGATTTTGGCCTAATATGTTTGTGTAGGTATCTATATGTATGTATACATGTATATGTATGTATGTATATATATATATATAAGCGTGTGTGAATAATGGATAAGAAACATAAAAGTTTAACACAAAGGTTACTCTACCTTAAGTTAACTTAAGTGCAATTAGAGGGGTAGGGCATGTGAAAAATTAGTTTCAAACAATTTACATTAATCGATGTCGTTACTCTGGCTGTACTATATACCGACAGGTTTATTTGGTGGAGGGTTTTTTTCTTCTATTTATGTTCAGGTAAATTTAGTTTGTTCGGAAATTGGTGTTCGGCTTAGTTGTGTTAAGTAGTCTTTTATGTGTAGCTGGTTGATTCATTTGTTGTTGTTTGTCAAATTGTCTGAAATAAATTCCTATTCATAATATTACATTATTACACTTTTAATCAGTGATTGAATCGAGATAAAATAGTTCAAAACGCATAAATACTTAAGGAAAAAAAGTAAAAATGCACTGAACAACTTTATCTTTTTGTTTGTTACTACAGTAAATACAGTATTCTTTATTACTGTGTGGGCAGACATTGAGGAATAATATTCACAGGCTTAGTTAAAGTGGGATGTGTGAAGGCTGTTGTTGTGGAAAGGTAAGAAACTGCAGGTGTGATTGTAACTGTATGCGGGAGGGTGTTTGTGTTTGTATAAATCCTTCAGCTGACTATAAAACATATTAAACAAGAGGATTATAC
Source organism: Cyprinodon tularosa (assembly GCF_016077235.1). Taxonomy (NCBI): domain Eukaryota; kingdom Metazoa; phylum Chordata; class Actinopteri; order Cyprinodontiformes; family Cyprinodontidae; genus Cyprinodon; species Cyprinodon tularosa. The sequence continues at coordinate 604,219 of NW_024039507.1, read as the reverse complement.
AAAGCCTGAAAAAAGTGTACACTATCTCTGTTTATTGGTGTCCTTCATGTTTCCCTGCAGAATTGAACCTTGTGCACCTGTCACACTTGTTGGATAAGGTCTTCCTGATCTTCCCCAACTACTGCCTGGGCATGTCATTCAGCCAGTTCTACCAGAACTATGAATTTATAAAGTTCTGCACCTCAAGTCCCATGAGCGAAACAATCTGCAAATACCTAAGTAAGTGCTCTCTCAAAAGTTTATAAACTTTATGAAAATCATTTACTTAACTGAGTGTTTCTCTGTTTGCAGACATCACATACCAAACAAACTTCTTTTCGATGTCAGAGCCTGGTGTGGGTCGTTTTCTGGTCTCCCTCTCTGTGCAGGGCGTCGTCTTCAATGCGCTGCTGTTTGTCATCGAGCTGCAGTGTGTCCGCACCGTCTGCAGACTCTTTACCTCTCTGGGCAGAAGACGCAAACAGGTGGAGGCATTAAAATGACTTAGTCTGACTTTTTTTTGTATATACATGTCCTTAAACAGCAGCTTGGACAACAGGATTGCAATGAGATAATGCAATGAAGGAGAAAAATCTAACATGACGAAATGGCTACAGTTTTTGGTGTTTTTGGTGTTTTTGTTTTATAAGCTTCAGAATAAAAAAGCAACTGTGTTTTCTTTGTGACTGTGAAGTAAAATGACATATTGTTATGTGTTATTGTTCATAAAAGAATTAACTTCTTAATTTTTAAATTAGTTTTAGAAATTTAGAAAAAAATTCTGTTTTCATTCGGGATCCAGAATGTATTTGAAATAAATCTAATTTAATAAAGCACTTTGAACATCTGTAATGGGACATAAGAAAATACATAAGAGGAAAAATTATTTTGGTACTAGACCTTCATCAGGCAAACATTTTGCCTGTTTAAGGTCTAGTTGGGAAGTTAGTATTCAATCAAGATGCAGCCTGATTGCTGATACAGGTTAACGTACTGGGTTAAGCTGAATATAGAGGAAAATACAACCCTAAAAAATGTTTACAAACATAAACAAAGAAAAAAAATATGCTAACAAAGAGAAAAAGCTGCTTAATATTGGATATGGACCATTGACTTCTTCATTTGTTTCATTTTTATTAATAATTAATATCATTAATTTTCTATTTATGACTATAAATCAAAAGAACAAAATAGACTATTTTGATGTTTTCATCTCACATATTGACTCTGGCCTCAGATGCCTCTCTTAGATGATGCAGCGTTCCTCCCTGAGGACCGGGATGTGGCTGAGGAGAGGAAGCGGGTCCTGGAGTGCCAGCCGGTGGTGGAGTCCATGGTGGGCAGCCCCCTCATACTGCATGAGCTCAGCAAAGTGAGTTGCACAACCGCTTCGATGTTTTTGTGCTCTGCTGAGGTTTGTAAACATGGAGCTAGAATCATGGTATGTTTTGTACAGGTTTACAGCAGTGGGGAGAACCTCCTGGCTGTAGACAGACTGTCGCTGGCTGTAGGGAAGGGGGAGTGTTTTGGCCTCCTGGGCTTCAACGGGGCAGGGAAGACCACAACGTTTAAGATGCTGACGGGTGATGAGAGCGTTACTTCAGGAGACGCATACATAGACGGCTACAGCATCCTGAGGGACATTAAAAAGGTATGACCGACATTTAGAATTTAAATGAATAAATACTAAAAAAGCTCATATTTCACAGGAATATGTATCTTTGGGTCTCAGGTACAGCAGCGCATAGGTTACTGTCCTCAGTTTGATGCGGTGCTGGACCACATGACAGGAAGAGAGACGCTGAGCATGTACGCTAGGCTGAGAGGAATCCCAGAGAAGTATGTACCGGGCTGTGTGGAGAACGTCCTGAGGTCATTGCTGCTGGAGCCTCATGCTGATAAACTGACCCGCAGCTACAGGTGGAATTAGTTCTGTCCTTTACAGACAAGATCAAACAATGAATGCATTTAGTATTAACGGAGATGTTTAAACCCATGCAGCGGTGGTAACAAGAGGAAGCTGAGTGCAGGAATGGCTCTGATTGGTGGACCTCCAGTCATCTTCCTGGATGAGCCTTCCACAGGGATGGACCCTGTGGCCCGGAGGCTGCTGTGGGACGCAGTCACACGCACCCGGGAATCTGGGAAAGCCATAATAATCACTTCTCACAGGTTAGCTGTGTTTATTGCTCAATATTACCTCAAAAGTATGCAATTTCTGCATATTGATGGATGTAAATGGATGGGTTTTCTCTCCAGCATGGAGGAGTGCGAGGCGCTTTGCACCAGGCTGGCAGTGATGGTTAACGGTCAGTTCAAGTGCCTCGGGAGTCCCCAGCATCTGAAGAGCAAGTTTGGCAGCGGCTACACCCTCTTGGCTAAAGTACACAGGGAGGATGATTTGGAGGACAGCGACCTGCTGCTTTTTAAAGACTTCATTGAAAGTACCTTTCCAGGTCAGAGATGTCCCATTAAACAGAACTGATCACTGTGAGCTCTGTGCCGTTGATCAAATCTCACTTTGAATTTTCTCCAAAAACAGGAAGCCAAATCAAAGATGAGCACCAGGGAATGGTTCACTACCACCTCACTGATAAAACACTAACCTGGGCGCAGGTACAGTAGCTATGAAAATGTCTGAATAACTGGTACCTCAGACGAGGGATAAGAACATCCTCTCTAGTTTAGCTTTGTTAGAGCTCCCTCTAGTGGACAGGGAGTAGCTGAACAGTTTAAACTTTTCTTGCTGGGCCCTTCATTGATTCACAAGTTTTCATGCCCCCAACAATAACCCCCAACCTCTTCAACAGTTCAACATGGAAAAGTCAACAGCAGTAGATTAAATAGTGCTATAAAATATGCTACTAAAATGTCCTTTAATTAATACAACTACTACTTTTCAGTTCAATTATTTTAAACTCTATTGCGATAGATATTTTATTGTTGTTTAAATTCCTAAAATTGAGCTATTCATTCAATTAATTTCTAACGCTGTATAATCAGCAATGTAATCTTCTTTTCAGATGAGCTAATTTAAATAAAAAGCAGTTAATAGGATTGGAAAATATTTTCATTGAATATTGTCGAAATTTCCTTTTTCTGTACCAAAGTTGCAAGTTTAGTCTTCCTTGTCATAGGTATATACATATATATTATAGTTTTTCTTAAATTTGTCAGGACCACCCCAAATAGAGCAAAAAAAAAAAAAAAAAAAAAAAGGCCTTAAAAAAACAAAACATGGCAGAAAGCATAAGTTGTCTGTACGTTTTTAAAATCGGAAATAAACTACAATTTAGGTTTAAAAGATATATTTTCTGTTTACAAATCCTTTATTTTCATCCCATGTCCTCTTCTCCTTTTTCTTCTCCTGCTAAGGTGTTTGGCACTTTGGAGGCAGCCAAAGAGAAGTACCGCATTGAAGACTATTGTGTGAGTCAGATATCCTTGGAGCAAGTCTTCCTGAGCTTTGCTCAGTTCCAGCACTGCACACAGACTGACAGGAAGTAGGTGAAAGGAACAGGAATTCCCTCCAGACCAGTCTGGAAGAAAACCGGTGGAAGCAAAAACCAGTGTCTAGACCACCAACGCTAACATAGTGGGCGGTCCACTCTGAAACCTCATCATTTCTTCTACTTCATGAGACATTGTTGGGTCATTCACACTGTTTGTTGTCGCCGTGTGAAGTTAGGAACACTGACTCTCATCGTAGCTTGTGGGGTGTTGATTATACCAAGTAATGAACTCTTAGATCTGCACCTTTTTAATTGAATCAAACTCGATAACGACCTTCAACCGCTACACCAAACTGTGCGTTAAAGGGTCAATGCGTGTGTGTTTAATATTTGTAAAGTTTTCGTTTCTCTTATTTATGACTTTTATTACTTGTTTCCGAGATTTTGTGCTGATTTTCATCACAGGAGAATGAACCACTCTGATGATTGTGAAGTTGTGGTGCACCTTCAAGCCTTATCCACGAAAACTTTTCTTTTTAGGTTTCCTTGAACAAAAGGATCCAAATACAGAAAAAACCTCTTGTCGTTGCCAATTGCACCTAACGGCGCTCAGTTCAAGACTGTTTTCAATGTAATGTAAAAAGGAAGTCGGAATGAGGGAGAGTTGTAGGTTGCAGGGAATCAATAGATGTTGAAGAGTGATCCTCAGATTACATTTAATCATTGCTGAATGCAGTCAGTGCTTCAGTTCCTGTAAATCAAAGCATCGTTAGCAATGTGCAACAACAAGGAGGTTAATAATTACAATTCAGGATGGAGATTGGCTCTGATTCCTTAATGCACTTTGAAAACCAAGAGAGAGCTAATTTTCAATAAACGGGAAAATGTATCACCCAGCAATGATCGAATATTACTACTAAGAAAGCCAAGCTTTTGTCTGGGAAATTTTAGTTACCCCTGTTTTTAACCCCTCTTCTTAAGCTCTTGGTTACACATTAAAGCTCAATTTAAAGCATGTTAACATTAATACATTCCTAGAGTAAAATCTCTACAAGGATGTATGTTTTATCTAGAAATATTAAGATATACTTTTATCGTTTTTTAAAAGTAAGAGTTTGGATTTCCAAATATAGTCTCCTGGATTTCCACAGTCTCAATATTACAAACCAGGACAAATAAACAGAATGTTTCCTCATACTCGGACAAACTAATCACTTCAGCGGTGTAATGAATGTACGTCCTTCCATGCCGTCCGACTTTAACCTTTTAATTTATACTTTTAAGGACTTCTTTATATTTTTTAGTGCACTTCATTCCTGTAATGCAAATGACTTGAAAAGGTTATACAGCATGAATATGTGAAATACGTGCACTGCTAGTGTTGTAACGATCAAGTCCTGCTGAAGAATGGCGTGTCATATTTTATAAAAAGGGAATTCACATCATCGCAGCTGTGTGTTGTACTGTACCATGGAACTGAACCTGTCATATCTCTGTGTATCGCTGTCCTTTTTAAATTAAATAAAGCTCTCAATGCAAATGAGGGCAAACGCCTGAGTCTGACTGTCTTTTTGTTATTTTTTTCCCATTCACAACATGATACGGGTCATTATCAGTCCTGCATACAACTTGTATGATAGAGTATGCAGAGAAGAGATATTGGTCGATAGCTTTTTGGCATCTTTGGTTTTAGTTGGTTTCAACATAGCTAAGGTAGGTGAGTTCCATTTGCGCAATTATTGAACAATTCTAGTAGCCAGTCTTAGTATTTGTCACCTTTGCTCTGCAAGTTTTTAGGTGTTTCAAATCAGCAAGCAGCTCATCATGGGAAGAAGGGAAGAAGATTCTATGGTTTCTTAAAAAAAAAAAATTCCATTAAATATATATTGTATATTCTATTGTAGTTTTAAATGCAGACATTTAACACTAAACCTCTATGTCTGGTAAGTGTTTTTTTTTTTTTTAACAAATATTTTTATTAAAATCTCTGTCAGCTTATTTTTTTCCTGGTTAGCATGAATCTATTTTATCTCAATTACTCAGAGCATTTCAAAACAGCCTCTTTGAATTCAACCCAGTTTTTAATGTTGCAACATAGTCTCTTATCTTATTTATTTTAATTAATTCTTACTTTAGAGGTACAAATGTGTTTGCAAATCATTATCAATGCTGGTGAATATTAAGACAACATACAGCAAATAATGCTTAATGATATGTCTTCCATTGAAAACACGGAAACCAGTCAGTATAAAGTCTGTCCTGCTACTGGAACAGAAAATGAAAGTATTTTAATTAAATAACTACATCTGCTGCTTTTCCATAAAATAAATTACTGAAATAGAATGTTTTAGTTCCAGTATGAACAGTTCTTTCAGGACATGGAAATCATGGATGGCTTTGCAATATATTGTGAATCTAATCCATAAAGCAGTGAAGAATATCCTGAGTTGGATAAAAATCATGGTGAAAAAAATCATTAAAGCTCTCTGATAGAGGAATTATTGTAACAAATGACATTTTCATCAAAATAAACATTTAAAAACGACATTATTTTTGTACTTGTGTATATTTAAATTTGTCAGATTTTCTGAAAAACTAAAGTGTGACAAAAAAAGAAATCAGGAGGAGGCAAACACTATTTTTCCCTGTACAAGAACACCAGTTACATAAAGGTAATACCAGAAAATGAGCAGAGTTTTGTTCTATTACAAACATGAAGGTGTGGTATTTATTTACTCTTCTTGTGCTTTGGTCAGATAAGGATGAGACTAAGCTCTCTGGCAATAAACCGCTTGGGTTTGGTCCAAAATAAACTTCACAGTGTTTTTCCACATATTTGTTGTTCTCATCAACAGAATGTGTTCATGTTTTACTGTGACCCCTTTTTTCAGATAATGGTCCCAATTTTTTCTGTGCTGTTCAGATTTACTCAATCCAAAACCCCCAGAAAGAGTAATTTGATCTTTAGCTGCTTTTTGTTATATGAAGAAACTAATTGCTCTGCTATATCCACCTGCGACACAGCCAATCAGCTTTGAGCCACGCCTCAACGAAAGCCAATTGACATCCAAAGTTCATCTTAAAAGGCCTCCGATAAGCACCCGTCTGCTCCTGTGCGCAGGCGGATGCACGGTGACTTCATTCAGAGCGACACCGTTTTAGCCCACCTCCAGCCCCTCTTCCACCTTCGTAGCTAAAGCTTCTTCAGTGTCATTCCTCCCGGACTCTTGCTGTGTTCCCTGTCTCATCTTAACCGGTCTAGCAGAAGACCGCCATCTTGAGCATGGTTCTGCCAGAGGTTTGTTCCCAGCGGGGAGTTTTTCCTCTCCACTGTCGCTTCACGCTTGCTCATCATGGACAGGTTTTCTCAACCTGTGTTATCCAACTGGATTTCCATCTTCTAGGTCCCTGAGTGAAGCTCTAGTATCAGCTCACGCAGTCCACTGGATCTCTCCATAAAGCTCAGTATACCGTCTCCCTAACCAGCAGTCTACAGACTGACCAACTTCATTTATTTCCACTCCACCAGCAATTTCAGGCCTGGGAGGAAACAGCCCTATTCTTTACTCCTGTTCATGCATACCTATCAAAATTAAGCGCTAGTTTCTTGCTGAGGTCTGAGCGCCAAAGACAAAGTAATTGTATCAATAAATTTCTCCTAATTGTCTTTTCTTTTCGTGTGAGTTTTTCAGATTGAAATATTTGTATGGAGCTTTGCTCTTTTATACCAGCCAGATGTACCCAGCTTCTCATGCAATAACTGCTGGAGATAGCGACTAGCCCCCAGTGATGAGTGGGTTTGACGGAGGGTTGCTTGTTTTTTAATCAGCTACAGATTGATGAATGTTCCTAATTTTAGGAATTTAGGATCAATATTCAAGACAATTTTTTTAAACTGTTTTATTTGAGGACTGACGTATTAAAAAGAAACCCTTAAGCCCTATTTTAAATCAAAAACACATAAAAAAAACTGTATCTGTTATTGGCTTTATATAAAAAAAAATCTTTCACATGAATGACAATCAAATAAACACCTTCTTCTAAGAAAATAGTTCTAAAACTATGAATTTCACATCTAAAAAGAAGTCAAACATCATGAAATACTTCATGAAGTTGAGTGACCTAAATCAAAATGACAAAGGTTAAGGGGGAGTGGCAAATGCATAGCTGACCATAGATGATGTGGTGAAACATTACCATGAACTTATATCAATGCTAACTGCTCTCTTTTATCTGTATACTCAAAACTAAGGCCCTAAGCAGTGGAGGACATGGAGCCTTTAAAGGATTTAGGGTTTCTTCTCCAGTCCTACCACTGTGTTGGGAGTAGTAGTGCTTTTCATCGTTATATATTTAGTTTCTGTTGGTTCTACTTTCAGAGAAATAGGTATCAAACCTCTAGGACTGAAGCCTCTGCCTCTGCTTGGCAACTTGCTGCAAATGGATCTCCAAAGACCCTACAAAACCCTGTGTCAGGTGGGCATACTTTAAACTCAATCAGTGTGAATCCTGCTTGTAAAATAAACATTTTCATCTGTTTGATCCAATTTCCCTTTGTCTTCATCCGCCCAGCTTTCCAAAAAATATGGGTGTGTATTTACAGTTTATTCTGGACCAAAGAAAGTGGTCGTCCTGGCTGGGCACAAGATGGTCGAAGAGGCTATGGTTAACTATGCAGATGAGTTTGGAGATAGAGAAATCACACATATATTTGATGATAGAACCAAAGGCCATGGTAAGATCAGAAATATAAGAAAAACATAGTTGATAACTCTAAAACCTTTCCACATTTCCCCCCTTTTGGCCACTACTCTGACACACAAACAGGCAAACAGACTTCTCATTTCCTTTCAAAGACTGATCTGATGCAACCTTCAGTTTATTTAAATACAACACACAGATTTTTCCTAGTATGTTTTAAAGAGTTTCTCTTCATCTTTTTCTTAGGATGTTGTATATTTTTTTTTCTGAAGGTGTTTTATGTCGTCATGTTGGTATGTAATTCTTTGATCCACGTGCAGAACCAGTGAATTTTAACGTTTTATTTATAAAAGCAAACCAGAATTTTGAAACTGGGACTGTAGGAAGTCAGTTGTAACTTTCTACTTGGTCTGACGGGAGAAAGCAGACTGATCAGGAATGATGACAAATTATGACTGATTGATTTGGCTTACTGGAGGGATGAAGGACAGTAATAAGCAAAGATGTGTAAGTGTTTGAATTTAGCAGAATTTGTAGATTGTGCCCCAGAGGTCCAGGTGAGTGTGAGTGAGATCCAAGATGTTCCAAAAGGTGAAAGCTTTTCTATGATGATCAGAGACAAACCAAGGTTAACTGGAAGTCTGGAACAATAACAGAGTCCAAGTTAAAGAGATTCACCAGAAGACAGATTAAACTAGAAAGATATTAGTTTAGTCAGGCATCCCCAACCTCGGTCCTCAAGGCCCCCTGTCCTGCAGGTTTTAGAGGTTTCTCTGCTTCAGCACAGCTGGTTATAATGATTGCAGTGGACCAAAAGCCTGCTAATCAGCTTTCAATTAAAATCAGCTGTGCTGGAGCAAGGAAACCTCTAAAACCTGCAGGACAGGGGGCCATGAGGGCCGAGTTTGGGGATCCCTGGTTAGGTCATCTTGATTGAGAAATGTTCTCAGGTGTGCAGCAACATGGGTGAGCCCAGCCACTAACAAAGATTCTCTCTGTGACAGGAACCTCACTCACACCAGAAAAACATTAAAACCCCAGAGATCCAAAAAATTGGATTCCTAGCCAGATGTCTTAGTACATTTTAGCTTATGGTTCCCTAATGACAAAATATGTACCGGTATTATTCTTGATTCAACCACATACTTCATTTTTTTTTTTTTTTGATTATATGGGATAGAACAACACACAAAAATACATGAACTAGAAAAATCACTTAAAACATCAAATACAGACTGAAATGTTGCTTTTAATGGTCAGAATGTTTAAAACCTGTACGAACTCTTTAACATGTCACTACCGATGATACCTGTATTTAATTCAACTCATATGGTCAACAATTTTGTAAAGGTAGCACCCATTTCTGTTTGATTTCTATGCGCTGCATAAGGAATTCTGTTTTCAAATGGGGAAACATGGAAAGATATGCGTCAGTTTGCCCTCATCACCCTCAGAGAGTTTGGGATGGGCAAGAGAGTTGCTGAGGAGAAAATCTTAGAGGAGTGTAGACATCTCATTCAAACGTTTGAGAATGACAAAGGTATGAAAAATGCTTCTTTTCTTTAAGATAGTGCTTTTTTGACAGTTAAAAAGAAAAAAGAAACCCTTTTTTCCCCACAGGGAAACCGTTGAACACATCACGCCCAATAAATTATGCTAGATCCAACATCAGCTCCTCCATCGTGTGTGGAAGCAGATTTGAATATGATGACCCTTCGATTAAGAGAGCTGGTTAGTCAAGCAAAGAAATCTATAAAAATATCTGGCTCGGCTGAAATCCAGGTAAGCTTAATATTTTACAGGGTCTGCTTTGTAAATAAGAAGCCAAATGTAGGGACTTTAGCAGGTCGTGTTGACCAATCTTATTCTGTGAAAGGTTAAAACTGATAAGTTACTGTTTAAAATTTCAAAGACGGATACCAACACACATATTTGAAATTGATTGATGCTTCAAATTTAAAAGACAACTGAATTTAAAAATCTTTTCCAATCAGATCATTTTTGCAAATTTTAACATTGCAATAACAACTAATTAAGTACTTTAGTCAGACTCTATCTATATAAAATAGCTGAACACAGTGTAGTGCATGCTTTAATTGTAAATAAAAAAAAAATTATATATATATATATATATATATATATATATATATATATGGCTCATCCTCAATCCTTATCTTTATCTCAATTAAAACAAAATAAAGATTTTGGATTGATGTGGATTGCTGAAATACAAAATTGGTTTTATTGTATAAATCAGCTATCAACACTATATAAATTCTATTATAATGCTATATAAACAGAAATGATCACATTTTGTGCAACAGGTAAAGTATATAACCATGGAAAACATTATTGCATTTGTTCCAATTGCATTTTCACCTTTTTCCTTTAATTTAAACTACTGGACGTTTAGAACCAGGTTCCTGAGAAGTTGCATAACAGAAGGAAGGTAGGGTTACATCAGATGCTCGTGGGAAGATTAGGCTTAAAGTACAAAACAGAAAGGTGGTGAGATGGTGTCAAAAAGGGGAGAGGCTGCCTAATCCTGACTGGCACCATACATTGTTCCCTCTGCAATACACTAATCCACACTTATACAATAATGATAAATAATGTATATTTTTCCTAATAAAATCAATTAAATTAGCAATATTTTTTTGTAGAATAGAAGTTTCCAAACAACTGTGATGTATATTGTCTGCAGCATTGTGCAACAACAACAATATCAACCTGTGCAGCTTATTGGTTTAGAAAGGATTGTAGGTGCTTGTTTCAAGGGTTTAAAGTGAAGCAGTAATACGCTTACTGATTTTAACATTTTTATTTAGGCTCATCTTAAGAAAATAAAAGTAAGATGCTCTGTAGCATGAATATACAGTAAAAACCCAACAATTTAGGGATAATAGTGATAGAAAATCAGTTTCTATAATCACCTCTATATATTTTCTGTTCTTTTACCTAATAGTCTAGTAACAGAATGAATCCAATATGTAAACCAGATTAAATTTATTATAACCTTAAAGTTAGGCACTTTCTAGAAATATTTGGAGAAATATCGAAGGTAAAATTTCTAGGATGTATTATTGGGAAATGTAGTGTCCATGGTTTTCCCTAATATCATATGTTGCAAAGAGGAATGGATTAGAATACAATAGAATAGAACTCAACTCAGTGCAATACAATATAATATATTCATCATCTATTTATCGATGCAACAGTTTACTCACAGCACAGATACACACAAAAAAATAATACAAATACACAGTTTACATTTTACATTGAATATTTACATTGTACAATAATTGGCTACAATAAAATGGAAGCATATTAAAAGCATGGCAGTAATACGGACATTTTATTCAGTTTGTTGAGAAAATGTTCATGCAGATTATTCCTTTAGAAATATGTGGATTAGTTAATCCTACTCAAACCAACAAAAAACTAATAAAAGAGCACTCCAGGCATTTGATGCATTTACATTTCATGCTTTCCAACGTCAATCACACATTATTGTCTTAATTTTCACTTGTTATGGCTGGTTAGCATATACACTCACCGGCCACTTTATTAGGTACACCTGTCCAACTGCTCGTTAACACTTAATTTCTAAGCAGCCGATCACATGGCGGCAACTCAGTGCATTTAGGCATGTAGACATGGTCAAGACAATCTCCTGCAGTTCAAACCGAGCATCAGTGAGGGGAAGAAAGGTGATTTGAGTGACTTTGAACATGGCATGATTGTTGGTGCCAGAAGGGCTGGTCTGAGTATTTCAGAAACTGCTGATCTACTGGGATTTTCACGCGCAACCATCTCTAGGGTTTACAGAGAACGGTCCGAAAAAGAAAAAACATCGAGTGAGCGGCAGTTCTGTGGGCGGAAATGTCTTGTTGATGCCAGAGGTCAGAGGAGAACGGCCAGACTGGTTCGAGCTGATAGAAGGGCAACAGTGACTCAAATAACCACCCGTTACAACCAAGGTGGGCAGAAGAGCATCTCTAAACACACAGTACGTCGAACTTTGAGGCAGGTGGGCTACAGCAGCAGAAGACCACACTGGGTGCCACTCCTTTCAGCTAAGAACAGGAAACTGAGGCTACAATTTGCACAAGCTCATCGAAATTGGACAATAGAAGATTGGAAAAACGTTGCCTGGTCTGATGAGTCTCGATTTCTGCTACGACATTCGGATGGTAGGGTCAGAATTTGGCGTCTACAACATGAAAGCATGGATCCATCCTGCCTTGTATCAACGGTTCAGGCTGGTGGTGGTGGTGTCATGGTGTGGGGAATATTTTCTTGGCACTCTTTGGGCCCCTTGGTACCAATTGAGCATCGTTGCAACGCCACAGCCTACCTGAGTATTGTTGCTGACCATGTCCATCCCTTTATGACCACAATGTACCCAGCTTCTGATGGCTACTTTCAGCAGGATAATGCGCCATGTCATAAAGCTGGAATCATCTCAGACTGGTTTCTTGAACATGACAATGAGTTCACTGTACTCAAATGGCCTCCACAGTCACCAGATCTCAATCCAATAGAGCATCTTTGGGATGTGGTGGAACGGGAGATTCGCATCATGGATGTGCAACCGACAAATCTGCGGCAACTGTGTGATGCCATCATGTCAATATGGACCAAACTCCCTGAGGAATGCTTCCAGCACCTTGTTGAATCTATGCCACCAAGAATTGAGGCAGTTCTGAAGGCAAAAGGGGGTCCAACCCGTTACTAGCATGGTACCTAATAAAGTGGCCGGTGAGTGTATATCCCTTATTTATGCAAGTGATCTTTCTGAACAAGCTACAAGCCAAAATAATTAAAAAAAATTTTTTGCACTACTAATATTAGGAAATGAGACCTGCAGAAATAGTGTGTCATATTTTAAAATTGGGAAACTCTATTAATGTAACTGTGTATTGTACCATAGATCGGAATGTTTTAATTATCCCTATCGTTTTAAGCTTGGTAATGCTCTCCAGAACAAACATAGAAAATTATAAATTCTGTTTTTAAAGCTCTGTGCAAGCAGAGAAGGTCAAAGTAACACAATTTAGTAAAACTGATTTCTCCAAATAATTTTCCTGTGGAAAAAAAAAAAATCCAGCAGTTGACTAAGACAACTAAAGAAAATGATTAACAAAAGTAATGTCGGGTTTGAAAGGCTGATCTATAGATTAAGCAACACTCCCATGACCTCTTTACAGCAGCAAAAATTCCTTAACGTCTTTAAAATGCAAGACAGAACTGGAGCTTACCTAATAGCTTTCAGAGTTGATATTTAAAAAGACAAGTTTCAACACCATCTGCATCTTTAACACCCTCAGTAAAGAACACAACAACAAGGGCAGTAATTATACACAACCTGAGACAGGTGTGTAAAAATCTTTGGAAATTCAGAAAACTCATTCATTAAACTTGTTGGTATAATAGCAAAGGTGTGGAGCTCACTTATTTACTTGTATTAAACCATTTAACAGAGGGGCACATACAAAAGACAAAAAATATATATATATATTTTTAAACCTTTAGCGATACAAGAGGATGTATAGAGGAAATTAGCAAAAACAAACTGCAGGAAACAAAATGGGTTGAAATTGATTGTTTATATTATGATGAAAGGTTCAAGTATCAATGCAAACAGCAAAACTAAAAAATGTGAGCTCACTCAGCCACCCAAAGCAAAATGGTGCACAAAGGTTAAGTAGGTGGAGCCACTATAGAGCCGACCTATAGATGAAGTAACATCCCCATGAGCTTTTCACAGGGAAAAACACCCTCTGCATATCCTGTCTGTAGGTTTAAACAAGAAGGCAGTAGACTGAATGGAGGCTTTAAAGATTTTAGGTCCCTCTCTTTTCACCAGTCCTACCACTGTGGTGGGAGTAGTTGTTCTTTTGATTATAATTTATTTTATTTCTGTTGGTGCCTCTTCCAGAGAGACAGGCAAAGAACCTCCCGGACCGAGGCCTCTGCCTCTCCTTGGAAACTTGCTGCAACTTGATCTCCAGAGACCCTACAAAACATTGTGTCAGGTGGGTGCTTTGTTCTGGCTCAAGCTGATGTGTAATATTCATGCAACCTGTTTCATTTCTGTTTGGTGTCATTGCTTTTATTTTACAGCTTTCCAGGGAATATGGGTCTGTATTTACAGTTTATTTTGGACCCAAGAAAGTGGTCGTCCTGGCTGGGTACAAGACAGTCAAAGAGGCTCTGGTCAACTATGCAGATGAGTTTGGAGACAGAGAAATCTCACCTATATTTGATGATCTGAACAAAGGTCATGGTAAGATCAGAAATAAAGACGTACAGTGCTTTTTTTTATATAAAATTAGTAATAAATAATTATTTTCTTTCAATATGATCACAAACTTCAATGTATTTAGTTGTAATTTTATGTGATGGATCAGTACAAAGTGATGGAAGTGGAAGGGAAAAGATATGTATAGTTCTAAAAAATTCTTAATAGAGGAACATTGGTAAATGGTGGCATGAATTTGTAACATTGAACATTTCCAGTAGAAACTTAAAATACATTTCTGCCTTGCAATTGTACAAAGACAAAATGGCTCATGCTCATTTGGGTTGGATGGACAGCATTTATAAAAATCAACTTCGTAGTGCAAATGATTCACTAATGCATCTTAGCTAAGGACATGGACTAAAACACTTTAAATCACGAATACACTTTGATTTAAAACATTCAAGTGAAGTTCTAGCTGTATGTTTAGGATCATTATCCTGAGATTTATAATGGTATTTTTAAAGGTATGAATATTTGTGCATGTAACTATAGCTTTGCTGGGACTGTAGCTGGATATGGGAAAACCAAATTCAAAATCTGGTTATGCAAATGCATTTTTGTTGCTGTGTTTGATGCGTCCTCGTCATTGAATAGAGAAAACTGCAAATGAGATCATAGCTGTCTTTTAACAATGGCTTTTCTTTAGTTCCAATTTGACATCCTTCTATAAAACTGATTTTCCAATTTGAGCTGTGGATTTTTGGAATGCCTCCAGAGTTTAAATTTAAGTTGCAATGATGGCCGTATTTAGGTGGTTTTGCAGTTGGTCCATAGTTGGTATGTTTAGTTGATGGATAAGACAGCTATGTGGGATATTTACAGGTTAGGATGTTGGTCCTCATAATGTTGTTTCTTTGCTGTTCTCTAACAAAAACACTTTATTTAAATCAAGTAAAAATATATAATTGAGATCCAATTTTATTCACTATTTAATAAAATTTGAATGTCATTAGCTGTAGTGGATTTTATTCAGAGTATAAGAATGAAGGAGCTGCATGCTACTATTTCTATATCTATATATGGATAAAAAAAAAAAAAGAAAAAACTTTAATAACAATGCTTTTTAACCCTTTTGCTACCCTTTTCTTATTGTTCCTCCAGTTATACCTGAAAATAGATCAAACAAATTAAAGTTTGTTTTTGAAACCCTTGAATTTAAAAATATGTATATGTCACTATACCGATGCGATCTGTATTTAATTTTGGTCATTCTCCAACAATCTGGTGAAGTATCACACATTTCTCTTCAATTTCTATGTGCTGCATAAGGAATTCTATTTTCAAATGGGGAAACATGGAAAGAGTTGCGTCGTTTTGCCCTCACCACCCTCAGAGACTTTGGGATGGGCAGGAGAGTTGCTGAGGAGAAAATCTTAGAGGAGTGTGGACATCTCATTCAAATGTTTGAGAATTATAAAGGTATGAAAAATCCTTATTTTCTCTAATATATAGATACATGAAAGTGATTGATTAATTGATTGAGTAGGAGATAAAACATTGATTCTGTTTCTCCACAGGGAAACCGTTTAACACATCACGCCCAATAAATTATGCCACATCCAACATCATCTCCTCCATCGTGTACGGAAGCAGATTTGAATATGATGACCCTCAATTCAGAAACCTAGTTGGTCGAGCAAATGAATCTATAAGCATATCAGGCTCTTCACAAATCCAGGTAAGCTTAATGTTTCACTGGATCTGCTTTGTAAATACCTGTAGCAAAAGGGGGGCTTTAGCAGACCAGACCATGATGATGAACACACAGGACAGAATCAGAATTTTATGAATTAAACAATTTTAATAAGTTCCAAGATCACAACCAAAACTGTTGTTGACCTAATGGAACAGAGTAAGAGTAAAAGGATAAAGATACATGGTTTTCAAAAGTTTAACATAAAAATGTTGCCTGCATCTTGATTTTGCACAGTTTATTTTAGCTCTTTCTCTCTATCTGTTAAAATCAGCCTATACCCATCCTTGCTGTGCATTCCCACAAGATAATACCATGACTACCATGTTTATTTGTGCAGTTTGTGGAGGTGCTATGTTACTCAGAGAAAAGGAATGAGACAACCAAAACAATGTTAAAATCACATGAATAATTTGATCTCAAGGTTTAAACCTTCCCCGAATACTTAGGGATAATATTTTTAAAAGAAAGTAAATGCACATATACAACACCTATTAGTGAGGGGGTAAATCAGTAAAAAAAATCTTGGTAACTGTATCTCTGTCATCTCTTCTCACTTCCTTGGTCTTCTTAATGATGCTCTTTGTTCACTGATGTTCTCTAACAAACCTCTTACAGGTGAAAACTTTAATTTTTATTAAGAAAATTCCTTAAAATACATATGAATATACTGTTCTGAAGGAATAAGGATGAAGATGATTCTTTGTCAAAAGATAGGATGAGTATTAACTTATTAAAACTGATAAAGCTATTACAATTATTCTTGAATATATTTTTCTTGATTTTTAAGCTCTACAACATGTTTCCCCGGTTAGTCGGATGGGTAAAAAACCGTCAGGTGATTTTAAAAAATGCAGAGATGACGATCAGAGATGTAAAAGGTCTAATCACAAAACTGAAGGAGACCCTGAACCCTCAGACCTGCAGAGGGCTGGTGGACTGTTTCCTGATTCGGAAGGAGAAAGAAGAGGCAAGACAACGCTTTAATCCCTATCTTTAAAGAAGCAGCCAGCATCAGACTAGTTGGTCTTATGTGCGTTTTTACCTTCAGGACTCTTGTGTGAAAGGCAGTCAGTTCACAGAGAAGAACCTGATATTTACAGTGACAAACCTGTTTTCTGCTGGAACTGACACCACAGCTGCAACACTGAGGTGGGGTTTGCTGCTCATGGCTAAGTATCCACAAATCCAGGGTAAGAAAGACTAAATTCTAATGTTCTCTCTTTTTTCTGTATCCAGAAAACACTGATTACACAGATAATTTAGCATTTTTCATCACATTTAAATGTTGCTATGTCAATCACACGAAAAACAGTTTAGAAGAGAAGAGTTTTAAGTTTTGGATTGTTAAAGTAAAAAAAAAAATAAGTGGATCTAATAATGATTTTATATGATATATTGACACAAAGTGTCATGATTTCCATATTAGGAATAACTAAAGTCATCCATTCATTATTTTGGAATTCCAGCTTGTTTGCAAGTTATGATGCCTTAGGACACAAAAATGCCACTCTTATTATATTTTCCATTTGAAAAAACGGCTAAAAATATTTTCCGTTCACTTCATTTATGCACTAATTTGTATTTTTCTATCACATGCAAAATTAAAAACTACGGGTGGGGTACCTGTTTCACACAATTCTAGATTTTAACAAATAGAATCGATTTAGTTTGATGGTGCTTATATATATTTATATATTGATCATGAACTTCTTAATCCTTATAAAGAGAGATCTCTTTATAAGAATATGCTTGTCAGGTTGTGAGGAGGTTTTTAGAGGACCGAAATTCAGAGACGAAAGCTGAGGAGGATTTTTGAAGATTTAATGCAAGTTCAAAGGCAACAAAAGCAAAGTCCAAAAACAAAATACAGAAAACCAAAAAATCCAGGAAACATCAAGGAAAACACACATAGGGAGAAAAGAAACAACGAGGAGCCACTGCTGAGGAACTGCACAGAGAGAGTATAAATGGGAGACAGAAGAGAGACTGAGCTAATGAGCTGACAAGGGAACATGTGTGGATGGAAGAATCTAGAATAGAGCTAAGGGGGAAAGGAAAGGGGCACCAGGGGGTAACAAAGAGCAACCAGGGAAACAGGGCTTTACTCTAACTAAAAAGGAACTTGAATAAGGTTAAAGGGGAATAAAACTAATGACTAAAAAAATAAGGATTAACAAAGGGAAAACTAGAGGATAAAGGAAGGTATAACTAAAACTAGACCAAGGAATAAATGAAAGCAAAAAACTACATAAACTTGACCAAACAGAATAACAAAATAAAGCACAACTAAAGAACCCAAACTGAAAACTTACAGAACCAAAAAGTGCAGAGTTGCAGATCATGACAATGCTGTTTCAATAGCTTTAAATCAAATCTCCATCTACTCTGACAGAAGCAGCTAATAATTACTAAACCCCTGCATGTGTGCATTTTCTGAGTTACCGTCTTAATTTACACATGGAAAACTTAAACAATGCCATTTTCTTTCTGCAGACCAGGTCCAGGAGGAGCTGGCCAGGGTGGTTGGAAGCCGTGAAGTTCGAGTGGAAGATCGTAAAAACCTGCCCTACACTGATGCTGTCATCCATGAGATCCAGAGGCTGGCTAACATCGTCCCCATGGCCATCCCACATAAAACTAATAGAGATGTCATCTTCCAGGGATACTTTATCAAGGAGGTATGTGTGAAATATTTATTTTTTTCTATGTTTTTGCACCAGTGGCACTTACAGTGTAGCAAGGCAGCAAATGGGGTGAAGAGAAAGATGAATAACATGCAGAAAAAGTCTTAGGGTGGTGATCTGAGGACTATGCCTCCATATAAGGGCTGTACGCTCTACCCCTGCTCCACTGTCGCCTGGATGTGGAATATTTTTAAGCTTCCAATAACAATATGTTTCCAAATAATGATGATCATGTTTTTTTTCCTGCAGGGAACTACTGTGTTTCCCCTTCTTACATCTGTTCTGTATGATGAGAGCGAATGGGAGAGCCCTCACACCTTCAACCCTTCTCATTTCTTGGATACAGAGGGAAAATTCATAAAGAGAGATGCCTTCCTACCGTTTTCTGCAGGTAGGACAGCTCCAGTAGTTTTTTTTTATTTTTATTGTATTGATAAGATCATCTTTTCCAGATATTAATACGTCTATAATGTTTCCGTCCTGTAGGTCGTAGGGTGTGTCTTGGGGAGAGTCTGGCTAAGATGGAGCTTTTCCTGTTCTTCACCTCCCTGCTTCAGCACTTTCGCTTCACGCCTCCACCTGGAGTTACTGAGGATGAACTGGATCTAACTCCAGCAGTGGGTTTCACCATCCCTCCTTCTCCTCATGAGCTTTGTGCCATCAGCCGGCAGTGAAGAATGAATTATAATGTGATAGTTCCTCTCTGTATTAGTGACCTTATGTGCTTTAACACATTTAAACTTTAGCTTTGTCTGTTATTGTTGAAACTGTTTTACAAAGATTAAAATGTTAGGTTGTTTGGGAGGATCCATAAATTTCATTGTAATAGTTTTCTAAAAAGTAATTAAAATCACTCTAAGCTTTGTGCAAAACATTTCTTTTTAAAGATGCTTGCTGTCATTGCTGTGACTACTCTTTAACTTTAATTCCTCTCACAAAGTAAACAAAAAGTCTTTCCAAAATCAGCTTTAGAGAGCATTAATAAATAAACAATGCTAGCATCCATCCAAGGGATTTAGTTGAGATCAATAAACTGCTCCCAGTCTTACCTCTTTCTTGAAGCTAGCTTTTGATTGGAGCACCTATCAGGAGATAAAGCCCCAAATAACGTGCTCCTTGTTAACAGAGCAGGATCACCTGACAAGAAATACATCTCTGACCATAGAGGTTGTTTTGATCTTGCTTTAAAAAAAAGGAAAAATAAAA
The DNA here is from genome assembly GCF_016077235.1 of Cyprinodon tularosa. Classification (NCBI taxonomy): domain Eukaryota; kingdom Metazoa; phylum Chordata; class Actinopteri; order Cyprinodontiformes; family Cyprinodontidae; genus Cyprinodon; species Cyprinodon tularosa. Next base: position 584,194 of record NW_024039507.1, on the reverse strand, counting down.
GGTTCTGGAAAAAGGTGTCTGTTGTGCAAATACCCCTTTTATATTGATCTAAATCAGACACAAATTAACAGTCTTAGAATGGTTTCAAGTGGTCACTTGAAATGCTTTATGACAAAAAAAAAACTTTATTGTCATTTTGTATGCACAGTGTATACAAAACAAAATTTCGATGCATACAGCTTCTCAAGAGTGAAGGAGCAGCTTACAACAGTGAAATAAACATTTCCATTTATAAAGTGCAGCTTTGATAAAGAACGTAGACGGTGTGGGAGAAAAGAAAAAACAGTTTAAAGTCATCGTGCAAAAGGCACTGATATAGAAAATGTGGTGCATAAACAGAAACATTATGTTCTATTTAAAGGGATTATTAAAAAATCAGCCATGTTGACAGATTAACTGATATAAAATTGCTTCTCTTCTTTTTTTTCATTTATTCTCAACCCTTGAATTTTTAGATTTGGGTTTATAAGGTGATTGAATGTTGCATGGGTTAGATCATAGACTGGAGGTAAAATAAAGGAGAAATCATAACGTCCTTGTTTGTTTAGGTTTTTGCTGTAGCCATCTCTTTAGCTGATAAAGAAAGCACATAATCTGACTGAGACGTGAAAAGCTGTTCATCCGGTTTTCTTTGTACAAATGCACAGATTATACGGATTCAATTTCTGTACTTGAGAGGGTGTCAAAAAGTGGGAGAGGCTGCTTAATCCTGACTGACATTTTTACGGCCACACCATGTTCCTCCTGCAGCAAACTGATCCACAGTTGTGCAAAAAAAAAAAAAAGTGACATAAAGTTTGTTTGTAACAGTAGAATAAAGTCCTCAAATCTAACACGCAATCTTATTCCCCTCAGACTCTGAAAGAACTAACCAGTATTTGGAACTGCTCAAATACCAGTCAGTATTTTTACATGATGCTGCCACTGACCATGTCTTTACTTTGGCAGCATGGTCTTTTGGTGCTGTGTTTGTACAAGACATACCTTTAGTTTGTGGTCTAATCACAAAACCATAACAACATCTCAACTTTTGCAAAAGACTGAAGCTTTTACCACATTTCAGCCTCGTTGGGATGTTTTCTTGGGAGGGGTAGGGCAGAACCCCTCTCTGATATTCCAGGACATACTACAGACCTTTATCAAGGAGAACAACACCATTACTGTGCAGCAATTCGTACCAAACCTGCAGTACAGCCTCATTCTGATGTTTCTTTGCAAATGTTTCATTGGTGCCTCTCTCCAAGCAATTGCGTTAGCTGAAGGAGGTATGTGATAAATCCCCCCCAGGATTACAACTCAGGTCAATTAGATGCACTATTAACAATGTTAAGTGCATGCAAAAAAACAAAAGAAACATTTAATGTTAAAATTTAATTAAAAGGTGCATAAAACACAGACATTTTTTGCCTGAAGAAAAATATTTGGTCAATTACTGTAAAAATATTTTTTTTCCTTTGCATAAGTTAATCGTTTTCTTATATATGTCTAATAGGCATATTAACAATATGTACTTTTTTCCCCCAAAATATTTTTTTTTTAGTTATTCAGGTGCAGGTCAAAGGTTTTTACACTTAAGGGGAAAAAAACAGGAAATTCTAGATGTGGCAGGCTGGCAATTATGTCGTCATTACGCTTAGGACTTTGGTTGTCAACGGTGGAGCTGAGACTGCTGTTAGCAAATTTGAGTCCCAGTAGAACAGGGGGAAGTCATAATGGATTATAGGATCATGTTTGAAGATATTTTTCCAAAATCGACTTTAACGTTATTGTTTGGGTTCATCGTCACCCTATTGGTCCTCGGTTTTCTTTACCCCAGCTTCAGTGTAAGACAAAGGAAGGAGCCCCCAGGACCCAGACCTCTTCCTCTGTTTGGAAACCTGTTTCAGTTGGATCTAAAGAGGCTGGATCAGAGTCTTTTAAATGTGAGTATTTCTTCATGTTAAAGCCCAGTCAACAGTTCCTCTCTAAATGCACTGTTTTCGTTGCATTTGTTTAGCTGTCCAAGAAATATGGATCAGTTTTTCAAGTCTTCTTAGGGCCAAAGAAAGTGGTGGTCTTGGCAGGGTACAGAACCGTCAAACAGGCGCTGGCCAATTATGCTGATGAATTTGGAAATAGAGAAATCACGCCCGTGTTTAATGATTTTACAGAGGGACATGGTAAGAAAACAACGTTCACACATTTCTTACATTAAAATGTTCTTTTTCTTGTCATTAAAATGGATTCACCTGCTGTTGTTCCAGGTATCCTTTTTTCCAATGGAGAACCGTGGAAAGAAATGAGACGTTTTGCTCTGACAACACTGAAGGATTTTGGAATGGGGAGAAAGATGAGCGAAGAGAAAATTATTGAGGAATGTGGTTACCTTATTGAGGAATTTGAACAGTTTGAAGGTAAATCTTCTAAAGCTGTTAGCAGATGTTTTAACATTATTCTGATTATTTGTGGCGTTACAGTGAGCCATAAACTGTATATTTCCACCAAGAGGTAAAGCCAAGCTACTGCTCACCCTTATGAAGTTAATGTATTTGCATGATGCGAAAAGAGTTGTTTGATATTTGATTTAAATTCTGATATTTTTTCCCATTCTAAATATTTACATGTAACTGGAATCAGTTTGCAGTGAGAGCTAGTATCGTTTAGCCAATGTGGGCTATTGTCCAGGGTGGTTTAAAAAAGGAAGGCTCACCTGCAATAGATCTATCTGGAATGATGCTATGACATTTAGGCACATTTAAAAATATATATATAATAATAAAAATAAGGGCTGTACAGTGTGACGTTTTACTCCCATTTCCATCAAAAAATAGTTTGGTGTGAGAAAAAAAAATGGCAGAGTACAGCTTTCACCTTTTTCATTTACATTTTGCCTCTGAAATAACACAGGCTTGTCTGAAGAGTAAGATAGCCATTCGCTTTTTATTAAAAAAATTAAGAAGGACAAGATTTCCAAAAAGTCAGATGGTGCATTTGTATGGGGAAAATATTTGGTAAAGGGTAATCATGCTATGAGATTATATAAATAAGACACATTTTAATTCAGTTTTAAGTCTTTTTTTCAATATTTTATTTAATTAAAATTTCTTACTTTTCTTCAATAGCTTTCAGGTTATGTGCCCAACATTCAAATCTGTCTGAAATTGTTCTAGTAGATGGGACAGACAATAAACACTCATTTTTATTCCATTTTAAGCCTTTTCATATGTTGCAGGAATTATTTTTTTTTTTCTATCAGAAATTTGCATTCTTCTTTAATAGCTTCCAGATCCCGGAACACTAAAATTGTTCTAATCGATGAGAAAGATGATGCACACTCATTTTTATTTCAGTTTAAGCCTTTTTATATCTTTTAGGAATTTTTTTATTTATTAAAAATGTATTGTTTTTCTTCAATAGATTTCAAGTCCTGGACTCACTGAGTCAAAATCGGTCTGAATTTTTCTACTAATTATTTCTACTATAGATAAGACACAATAATTGTTTTTAATTTAATTTTAAGTCTTTTCATATTTTTGGGGATTTTTTCATAAATCATAAAAAGCTTGAGGACACAAAAAAGCTTAAAGCAGCAAAAAACAAACAAACTGTTATTTAAGCTTTAAGAAATAAAAAACACCATCTGTCACATCTAGTAGTGGGTTGACAAAGCGTGCTCATGGTAGCACTATAGCAGCTGTAGCGGCACCCAACATTTTTTCCATTTAAATAATATGTCAAGCTGGAGCAGCTTTGGTGAAAAAATAGTTCTTTTTTCAATAATTGCAAATGTAGTTGAACATTTGCCATTCATTTTTTCTTCTTTCTCTGGTGTTGGCGGTTGGCAAATGGCAAATAGCTCTAGGTGCATCACTGCCACCAACTGCCTGGGTCATTCAGGGGCCCAAAATTTAAAATGCTTGTGAATTGAATTAGCACTCTGAATTAATGGCAATTATTTTATATAAAGCGTTAATTTGCAGTGTAATGAAATAATCTAATAAACGCGTTGAACCGACTGTGATAGTGTAATTGTATTTTTAAGAATAGGTAAAATTTCATCTCAACATGCACCACATAGCGACAGACATGCACATTAGGCTTCACTGTGTCGCCATAGCAATGACTGATTTCCATTTCCAGTGAAGGAAAGAGGGCGTCCCATTTTGATTCATTCCCCACACCTTCAATCATGAAACCCTCCACACAGCTGCAAAAACCACTGTATCTGGGTCTGGGGAAAATAACAGCATTAGGCCTGAAGAGATGCCAACAGCCTGTGTTAGCACTAATGTTGGCCACACTGCTAACAAGGTTTACAAGTTAAAATCAGGTTGGCTTGAGTTTGAGGACACCCTTATGTTCTGTACATATTACATAGCACATATAAAGGGGAGAAGCAGGCAGGTAATTTGGCGTTTGTGACTGGAAACATTTGAAGCCTCATGAGACATGAAATTTATGAATTATATCATGATTTTTTTATCTGGGTTGATAAAAATAAATAAAAAAACAAGCAAATAGACTTGGTATTATTATTATTATTTTTTTTACAAGCTTTATATGTAGTTCAATTTAGAAAATAACATTTTAATAACCAAATGCTTTAACAGTTTTGTTTCTTCACAGGTAAAGCCTTCTACAATGCCAAGGCAATAAATTACGCAGCGTCAAATGTTATATCGGCTTTAATGTTTGGAAAACGATTTGAATATAAAGACGTGGTCTTCCAAGCAATGGTCGAAAGAGACAATGAGACAATTCATCTTACAGGAACAGCTTCCCTCCTGGTTTGTCTGATTGTTCTCTATATTTTTGTCCTTTTATTAATTTGGTTCTCATCTTCTTTAACATTATTTCAAAATGCGAACATGTCATTATACACAATTGCAGAGAAAGTAACGAGTGAAACCAAGACAACGGCACCTAACCAAGGATTTTTAATGCTTAGATTTCTAAACAAATGATTTGAAATTAAAAGAATTTCTGAGAAAGTAAAAATAAACTTTTTTGGTGAAAGAGGGTTTTTTTTTATTGCGCCAGGTGGGTTTGGTTGGGTTTAATTGAACTCATTGTCTAAATACAGCAGTTTGAATTTCCTCAAGTTGTCTTTGGCAGGTGTTAAATTTCAGTGTAATAAAAGATGGAAAAATAGAAGAAATCTGTAAGCGGTTTAAAACCCGTCATGTTCTTTTTCTGCCTTGGTCAGCAATGCAAAAGTACTTGGAAAAACACTTTTAATGAAAACATTTCTCATAAACATCTCTAATAATGTCTTATGAGCGGAGTGTGCTGCAAACTGAAGGTGTTAGACGGGAGGGAAAGAATCATTTTAAAGAAGGTTCAGAGGAGTCAAGGAAAATGGATGACCTATTTAGCTTTGAACAAGAAAAAAGCAAAAGCTGCTCACAAAAAACAAAAGAGAATGTCAAAAACATAAAATTACCAAAGTGAAAAATAAATTAACTGGATAAAAACTGTCAATTTGTTTCACCAAATAAAATATCCATCAATTTAAACTCTGAGCAGATTGTATCATAGTTTTTTTTTATTTAACTTTTACTTAACTTGTCTTCCTAATGAACCTTTCCAGATATACAACCTTTGTCCCTGGCTTGGTCCCTTCCTGAAAAACTGGAGGGATTTGATCAAGAATGTAGAGGACGGTAAGACAGACTTGAGAATGATTATAAAGAACCTGAAAGAGACCCTGGACCCTGAGGTGTGCAGATGCTTTGTTGATGCGTTTCTGATCCATAAGAAGCATCTGGAGGCAAGTGGATAAACTAAAGTGAAACCATTTCCATGCTTTAACTGTTAATCAAACAGTGATATTCACTTTTTATTCTACAGGATTCTGAAGTCTTGAATCTCCACTACCATGATGATAACCTCCTCTATAGTGTAACGAATCTGTTTGCAGCTGGGACTGACACCACTGCAACCACTCTGAAGTGGTGTATCCTTTACATGGCTAAGTTCCCTCATATCCAAGGTACAGAGACTCAACTTCAAGCTCATTTTATAGATTTCATACTAAAGCTTTTGATAATGCATCCATTACCACTTAACTTATTTTTAATGTTTTATCTAGAACGGGTTCAAGAGGAGCTGAGCAGGGTGATTGGAAGTCGACAGGTACAAACAGAGGACAGGAAGAACTTACCGTACACAGACGCTGTTATCCACGAGTCGCAGAGGTTTGCCAACATTGTTCCAATGGCCCTTCCTCATACAATAAGCACTGATATTATCTTCCAGGGCTATTTTATTAAAGAGGTCAGTTGCCTTGTTTTTTATTCCAATACATATTTTCTTTTTTGTATTATTTCTTTTTATATCTTATGTTATAGATTTAAAGCGTTACTAATTTATTTTTTGAATTACAGGGAACAACTGTGTTTCCTCTTCTTACTTCTGTCCTCTATGATGAGGCTGAGTGGGAGAATCCCCACAGCTTCAACCCTTCTCATTTCCTGGACAGTGCTGGGATGTTCATTAGGAGAGATGCCTTCATGCCCTTTTCTTCTGGTACGACTCTTGATCCTTCTAGAGTTTTGGTGCTTTATTCCGTTATTTCATAATTTACGACAACTTCTTGCAGGTCGCAGGGCATGCCTTGGAGAGAGTTTGGCCCGAATGGAACTCTTCCTCTTTTTCACCTCCCTTCTTCAGCATTTTCGTTTCACTCCTCCTCCCGGAGTCTCAGAGGATCAGTTGGATTTAACACCAGTTGTTGGGATCACTCTTGCTCCTAAACCTCAACAGCTGTGCGCTATCCGTCGTCACTGAGAAGAAGAGTTGAGATTGCTAATATTTTCTTCTATTTAAGAGCTAAAGGGCAGAATTATTGTAGAACATAAGAAAATTCAGCTTCTGATTTTTTTCAAATGTTAATCATTAAGCCTTTGAATCAGTTACTTCTCAGATTTCTCTATTCTAAGTAATTTTACAGACTTTTTTATATACACTCACATGTGTAGTAAACAAGGTTTTAGATATTGAGAACAATAACGCTAATCCACATGTAAAAAGGTGTCAAAAGAACTTTAACTTCAAGGCTTTCAATTGTCTGTCTTCTGAAGGTTTACCTCTTATATTCTGTTGTATCAATAGATTTAAAGTCTGGTTAGGTGATTGACTGGGCCATTCTATAGCAGCTTTTATTTCTATATCCAAAGTTGGGGACTATCACAGGTGGTCATCATCATTTTATTCTCAGATTTTTACTATGAATGTTTTAGCAAATTTACCCATCCATCCTTACTGTTTGTGTCTTATGCTGAGAAAGATCCATACCTCATTATATGGCCACTTCCAAACTTGATTGCTGATATTTTTTTTCTGTTAATGTACTATTACTTTCAAAGTTCTCTGATCTTTTCTGACAACTCTGTGTCCTCATTGCATCTTTTTGTCAAATGTGCTATAGCAAATCTTTTCTCCATCAATGAAGTCTTGTGCATTTACTGTGTATAGACAGAGTGGTTTTATATATGCAGACATACATATATATATTAGGGATGCATGATATAATCGGCCCCCTATCGGTATCGGCCTGTATCGGCCTTAAAACTGAATATCGGACATTGGCCACCCCACCGATATTTAACCCGATATTTGAGTTTCTACAGTCTAAAAAAAAAAAAAAATACTACTTCTTCTTCTTCCTCAAAAACTTCTTTTTTACAGACTTAAAAACTTCTAAAGACGAGGGAAAAAAATATTGATACATTAAAATATCACAATATCTTCATATGCTGATATATTGCCATTTAAAAACACCATATCAATCTCTTTTACTAATGAAATATTGCTATATGTCATTGTTATGCTACGAAATCCCCCAAAACTTCACGAAATTTTGCCATATTTTTATATGTTGATATATTGACGCGGTATCGATCTATTTTACTAACAAAATCTCACAAGAATTTGCAAAATATCACGAGAGTTTGTAACAGAACCATGAAATTTCACGAGATTTTTAAAGTAAAATAGATCGATACCACGTTTTTAAAAATCAATTTGATATCATCAATTTGATATCATCAGCATATGAAAATATATTTGAGTATATTATTTTTCAAAGTGTCAGAAATGGATAACAAAACTGCTATTTTCAATGACTACTTATTTTTGTCCAGCTTTAACATCGGTATTGATATCGGTTATCAGCTACATGAGTTTTAAAATATCTGCATATCGGATATCGGCCAAAATCCCAATATCGTGCATCCCTAATATATATTTATATATATATATATATATACACACATCAGTGTTACAGAGTATGGGCTGGAAACCTCAAGGTCAAAGTGGGAAACACCTCCAAAGATGGTAGAGAATGAGCCAAGATCCTGTGGGACCTCCAGATATAGACAGACTGAATGGTAATGGCAAACCAACCGGACATTGTGGTGGTGGACAAAAAGCAGAGGAAAGCCATTGTGGTTGACATAGCAATACCAAGTGACTGCAACATCAGGAAAAAGGAACATGAGAAACTAGAGAAATACCAGGGAAGAGCTGGAGAAAACCTGGAAGGTCAAGGCATCAGTGGTGCCGGTGGTCAATGGGGCACTCGGGGCAGTGACCCCAAAACTTGAGGAGTGGTTACAGCAGATCCCTGGAAATCAGGCATCTCTGTCTAGATGCATGCAGTTCTAGGAACAGCAAAGACACTGCTCAGAACCCTCAAGCTCCCAAGTCTATCAGGATCTTTGCTCTTCCATTCTCCATCACCTTGGGAAGTGACTCCCATTTTGACCTGGGGAGGTCTCCAGTTTCTACTCTGCACAGATGTTTCTGTACACCACACTAGCCAATATGCAGAAACAGAAACACCTTTGCAGAATACAAAAGAAAACTGGATAAATCCATGTCAAAATCCATTTTTTGCCTCTTAAAAGTTACATAAGAACAAAAAATTATTATTGAATATTTCACATTAATGTAAACTCTTTAGCAGACTACAGACAAAGAATATATTTAATCAATAATATTTAATCAATATTTAAATATGCATATATTTGGATGCTTAGGCAGGTGGCGTCACTGTGATTATCACATTTCACCGACAGGGGGCGTCCGCGCTACTTTTTTGAAAGCTGTGCGCCGGTGGTGATTTCTCAATGTGCAATGGGCTCTATGCACAGCTCCACTTCTTCCTGAATTTAAGGCAGCTCCTTTGTTTCCTGTCTTTCATTACTGGACGAACTGATTAATCCAGGTGTGTCTGGCCAGTTACTTAGGTCATACACACCTGGATTAATCAGTGCATCCAATCATGAAAGACAGGAAACAAAGGAGCTGCCTTAAATTCAGGAAGTAGTGGAGCTGTGCATAGAGCCTATTTGTTTAAAAAAAAATTTGGGTCGAAGCGTCCCTGTAAGGAGGAAATACATCAGATTCTGATTTATTGGTGAGTTTAAATAACCTTCACCTTACTATAAAAAGCCTAGTAGTGCGTACTGTTTGATATTTACAATATTATTACCTTGTTTACATGAATGTGCGTCCCTATAGAAAAACATATTTGCGATACAAACATTTTTTGTTCTGAAAAAATGTTGACACTTGTAATTCTTAAGGAAACAAAGGTTATAAGGTGGGCTGCAGCCTAATATAATATAATTCTGTTTTTATAGTTTTACTGGGTTCCCTAATAAGTCAAATGAAGCAATACTCTAAACACATCATCTTCCCATACTCTGTTTAATTTATCACAACTGTTTCTCTAGATCAGTGAGAAAATCCATCCATCCATTGGACAAAGTTTCTGTTTCTTAATTTTCTGCTCTTTTAGTGGCCATTAAAAGTAGAAAAACAGAATGTTTTAGTCTTTAGGAAAAGCACACATTAGGCTCAGTAGAAAATCATTTACTATGTGGCATCTACCCAGAACTTGTTTTGTTATTATGTGTCTCCTCTGTATCCTCAATGGCTGCTTCCAACTTACTGGGCTGCAGTGCCTCTTTTATCTTCATAACAACCATCTTTCTGGTTCTTGGCACAGATTCATCAGAACGTTTCGAACAGTCCTCCCCTCAAAGCTGCTTATTATGGCTCATTCATACTCTGTGTCACTCTGAATTTGAGCTGAAACAGAGTGTGCTGAACTTGCTTTTGAGGAAACAATCTCTTTGCTCTGCTGCAACTTTGGAAGAGACAATATGACCTATATTTCAACGTTTCCTCAAGTACAGTAAGGATCACTTTCACTTCTAAAGCGTCTGTTGTTGTTTTTTCTGAGTGCAGCTTGTCAGGCTTCTTCCTTCAGAGCTATCAAATAATGTTTGAAGATCTGCAGCACGCGGCTGTGGGTTCCCTGTTTGGGATTACTGTTCTCCTGCTGCTCCTTCACCTGCTTTACTTCAGCTCCCCAGACAGAAGGGATCCTCCAGGACCCAGACCTCTTCCTCTGTTTGGTAACCTGTTCCAGGTTGATCTGAAGAGGCTTGACTACAGCCTTTTTGAGGTAATTTGTTTTTATATATATTTGACATTTTCCAAAGTCATTTTTTGTTTGTCAGTCTCATATTTAGCTGATTTCTATTGTCAGCTGTCCAAAAAATATGGACCCGTGTTCCAGGTCCACTTTGGGCTGAAGAAGGTGGTGGTCCTGGCAGGGTACAGGACTGTCAAAGAGGCTCTGGTGAACCATGCTGAGGAATTTGGAAACAGAGACATCACACCAATATTTCACGATTTTACAAAAGGAAATGGTCAGATTGATTTATTTTTACCCAAGGTTCAGGAGTTATTGCCATTTCTCTTCAAACAAGTTGCCCTAATCTGTTTCCAGGTATTTTATTTTCCAATGGAAACTCATGGAGGGAAATGAGACGTTTTGCCCTCACAACCCTGAAAAACTTTGGAATGGGGAAGCAGATGATTGAAGAAATAATCATTGAGGAATGTCAGCACCTCATTAAAGAATTGGAACAATTTGAAGGCAAGTTTATATTTTTATACATCAGACAAAACACACATTTAAAAAATAGGTTATTAGGCTTATGTTTTTTCCCCCACAACAATGAAAAGGGTTAAACAGGACAGTCAGCAGAAACGTTTATTGTAGAAGTTTGTCATCCTTTCTGTTAGATAATGAAAATATAATATAAATAGTACGTTTTATAAAAAAAATTATACATTTATTTATCTTGCATGTATTTCATATTTCAAACAATAAATGTTCTAAGATTGCATTTTATTCCTGTCCAGATTATTATAGACTAGATTCTTCTTTAAATCAGATGTTCTTTTGCAAAAAAACAAACTTTGTTAGTGCTTTTAAGTAAAATGTAGAATACTATATTAATATTGGCCTGATATCAAGCAAAAAAATCAGATTATATCAGCCTGCAATTAAAAACTCCTATATTGCTGTATGTATATATATATATATATATATATATATATATATATGTGTGTTTATGTGAGCTGTTGGTTATTAATAAATGGTTCAGTTATCATACCTGTCGTTGCTATTCTCTGTTTGCATAGTGTCATTTGATCAAACCTCTTCATACATTCCACATTACAAAGTAATTATTAAAAGTATGCATGATGCATGTTGATATCTTATCGGGCCAAAATCGGTATCAAATGTGCAACATCTACATTGGATGGGAAATGAAAATGTATTTTGAGAAATCCCTACATCTTGGTGTGAAAAAGTTGATGCACGAATACATTTCACGACACTATAACATATCATCCTGAAAAATTTTAATGTAAAAAGGTCTTGTTTGTGACTTTTTGATTTTATTTCTAACAGGTCAAGCCTTCAGCAACACCCAGCCTATCAACTATGCTGCTGCTAATGTTATAGCAGCCACCGTATTTGGTAAAAGATTTGATTACAAGGACCCGAATTTCCAAGCTATGGTGGATAGAGATAATGAGATTATATATCTGACAGGAACAGTTTCCTTGTTGGTATGAATAAAAAGCATTGTTTTATAAGAATATGTGCATAATAACAAGGTTGTACCATTGGTTTTGGCATGGCTGTTAATTTGTCCTGATTAGTTTTATTTTACGATTCTTTTCCAGATATACAACTTTTTCCCTTGGTTGGGTCCTGTCCTTAAAAACTGGAAGAATTTGATGAAGCATGTGGAAGATGGGAAGGCGGATGCAAGGAAGATGATAGAGCAGCTGAAGCAGACCCTGGACTTGGATATCTGCAGATGTTTTGTTGATGCTTTTTTGATTCACAAAAGACATCTTGAGGTGAGAAATCCAACCTCAAGAACTTTGCACTAACAGTGCAAATGCAGATGGGTAATTTATTTATTTTTTGGATGTTGCAAAAGGATTCTGCCATAAAGAACCCACACTTCCATGATGATAACCTGCTCTACAGTGTGGTAAACCTATTTGCAGCTGGAAATGATACGACAGGAAATACGCTGAAGTGGTGCCTCCTTTACATGGCCAAGTACCCTCACATTCAAGGTTCTAAAACAAACATTCTTCAGGTGATGGTTTGCTTATTAAACATTATGTAGTGTGGTGATTTGCTTTCAATGTGCATCCAGTGCGGGTTCAGGAGGAATTGAGCCGGGTGGTCGGAAAGCGGCAGGTTAAAGCGGAGGACAGGAAGAACTTACCGTACACTGATGCGGTCATCCATGAGTCACAGAGATACGCTAACATCGCGCCGATTGCTATTCCTCATTCAACCAGCAGAGATGTGACCTTCCAGGGCTACCTTATCCAGGAGGTCGGCTCTTTACATTAAACTTGGCTGTTTTTGTTTTTTTTAAATCTCATATTTGAAGAAATTTGACAGATTTTCTTTTCCCCTCTCAGGGAACTACAGTGTTTCCTCTTCTTACTTCTGTTTTATACGACGAGAGGGAATGGGAGAATCCCTACAGCTTCAACCCGTCACATTTCCTAGACAGTGAGGGTAAATTCATCAGGAGGGAAGCTTTCCTGCCCTTTTCTGCAGGTACTCTGCAGATCATTATATTCGTTTGAATTAATGTTTCACAGGCAGCATTATGTGTAATGATTTCTCTGGCTGTACTACTGTAGTTACTTTGCTGTTGGTTTCAGGTCGCAGAGTTTGCCCTGGAGAGAGTTTGGCCAAAATGGAGCTCTTCATCTTCTTCACCTCTCTCCTTCAGCACTTTAATTTCAGCCCAGCACCTGGGATTTCAGAAGATGAACTGGATTTATCTCCTGTTGTGGGCTTCACCCTGTCCCCTCAGCCCCAGAAGCTTTGTGCCTTTCTTCGCAAGTGAAGAATAAAGCTGATACTTGGACAAGGTACTTTGCATATGTAGGAGGCACTTCTTTACCACAGCTGAGCCCCTTTTGTAAAGGACTATATCTGCGCAACTATAGCTGTATAAAGCAAATTTATTGGATCTTAAGTCTTCTTGTACATGAAGACTGAATAAAGCTGCATATAAAATCATACACATCACCAAAGTAATAATTAAACACTAGTCTTTGGTAGTTCTAGATGTATAAATTACAAATTCTGAAATTATTTTCAAAGGTTTTATTATTTTTCTGTTTGTATTCATTTATAATCTTTGCCCTAGCTGAAACAGACTGGAGACACTTTAGTGGATGTGACTACTGGCACATAGTTGAAATTCTCCTCCTGCCTCATTTAGTATCAGAGGGTAAAAACAGCACGTTCTGTACTTTTCCTTGCTTTTGTCAGATGAAATCAAGTTCATCTCTTGAGAGCGTGAGTCAGGACAGGGTGGAGCTAAACGGCTTCCTTCCACTTTTTGTTTTGATTGGCTCTCTGATATAAAGTGGATAAACTGGATCCAAAACCAGCTGTCACCCTCCCTCATGATTTGCAGATTACCTACTGAGCTCATTGTGAATTTCGGGTACCGACCTACCGACTTTGTGTCGGGACTAACTCAATGCTACGGGCCGGCCCAAGGCAAAAGAATATTTCATAGTTTTTTTGCATGTATATTAATTTCTTTATAAATATTACAAAACACAATTTACATAATCAAAAAATGCATTTTTTACAAAAAAAATATAGTTAACAGTTTAGAAATTATTACTTATACATTAAAAAAACAAAACATTGAGAAACGACTAGTATAAGCTTCTCGGAGACAAACTAACCGTTGCAGAACAAAGGTAAGCTTAAAATGTTACAGTTATTTGATTTAATTATATACTTTTTTTTTTTCACAATTTAATCTTTGTCAAAGCTGTTGTATTTTGTTTGCTTTTGTTCTTGTACTAGTTGGAAACAAAGTATAAACCATGTAACACTTTTACAATAAAGAAGCTGCATACTGGTTACCTTTATTAATTGTATCAATGCTAAATGACGCATACAAGTAGGAGACCGTAAACATCACTGCTAGATGCTTTTAGAGAAGGTGTGTTGGTGATCTGATCATTAGCCTGTTGATTATAGCAATAGATATAATTTGCATAAATAGAGGGCCCCAAAATCAACAGTTGTTTAGGGTTCTATGGAGGATTGGGCCAGCCCTAAAAAAATGCTTGAATGAAGAAGTTCACAATAAAGTGCGGAGCTTCAGTGTTGCACTAAATAAAGTACACAACTATCGGACAAAATCTTGCAATGAAAAAGCAAGTAAATTGATCCCAAGATGTAGCAGATTTGCGCCGCCTGTCACAGCAGTTGGTAGCCAAGCTGCCTCCATGCAGTTTTATACAAACAAAAACAAATTGACTCTGCTCAGCATTATAGAATTGTAGTGAATTATAATCATATTATAATCATAATCATATTATAATCATATTAAAAACAAAAAAAGGAACGATAATTATGCCTGGTTGACAAATGAAGCTTCTAACAATAGTTTGAGTTGGGCTCCCTTCCTTCAGACACACCTGAAGAAACAGATTAAGGTTTGAGGCTGCCTTGTGGGACGTCTTTTAAAAACCTCTAGCTTTTAGTTGCTTTTGGAGGTATTTCTTCATCCTTTCACTGTATACATTCTATATCACTCCTTGAAATACTTACACCGTGGAGTAATAAAATTTTCTAGATCAAACTGGGGTTATTAGAGTTTCAGGCTACAAAAAATAAAAGTTCAAGATCAAGAGATGTATTGACACTGTTGCGATCCATTGTCGCTGATGTAACCGGAACTACGCCGCTCTGAAGACACAAACCACCGGCGTAGGTTTTAAAAAGACACAACTGTTTCTTCAAATCAGGGAGAAAAATCCATCCATCCAATGGACAAAGTTACTGTTTCTTAAATTTCTGCTCTTTTAGTGGCCATTAAAAGTAGAACAACAGAATGATTTAGTCTTTAGGAAAAACACACAACAGGTTCACTAGAAAATCATTTACTATGTGGCATCTAGCCAGAACTTGTTTTGTTATTATGTGTCTCCTCTGTATCCTTGATGGCTGTTTCCAACTTACTGGGCTGCAGGTCCTCCGTTTTTTACCGTTTTAACTGCAGGTAACATCTCTGTGTCAGCATTTTATTCACATTTATCTGCTGCTATTATAAACGACCCTCTCAAATGCATTAAGCCTTTAAACTTTGAACATCACGCAGACTTTGAACGCACTCTTAAACCCCTCTTCCCTTTTTTATTTCTTGAATTAGCTTATTTTCAGTAGTGTTTAGTGTTTTGCTTAGTTATTAGATATAATACTGTGTGATTGTAGCTAATAAAGGTACCATTGTATTTTTAATCCGTGGTCTTTTGTGTTCATTTTACACAGTGAACGATTTATCACTCAGGCTGGATTGACTCTTCTTTCAGTAGCATCCGAATGAGGAGAGACACATTTATTTAGTTGGTGGTTCATAACCTAAATTACTAAATTGGTGAAAGACAACTGTTTTTTTAACAGCTGGATTCAGGAGTCTAACCTTTTAGGAAAGGGGCTAAAACCCTGGTCAATAAGCAAATTACAGTTAAAATCATTCAACTGGTAATAAAAAACTAGTTTTACCCTTGATTTGAATGAATTAAATATAACTTCCAATTCAATTATTTGATATATTCATAATCTTCTGGTAAGCTGGCACAACAGTACATTGGATCAGTTTTTTTAATCTTGTATGCTGCTGCTTATCAGATAATACAAGACAAACTTATAAAAACAAACTGAAATTGTGTTAGTAAAAGGCGTAACAATTTGTTTTATACTGCGATGAAGGCAAATCAGAGTTGTATGAAAATAACAACTTTCAAATCTGTTAATCTTTTATTGTATTATATGATAATAAAACTCAAAATAAGTGATTAAAAAGCCACCTCTATGATTAATCCTAAAAACCTCATATGTACCTTACGTGACAATGCAACAACAACTTAGAAAAGACACAAGTTCAAGTTCTTTGGATCACTAACGTGGTGAAATCTAAGGTCCTTCTACCTTGATGCTACTGAGCGGCTGGTTGTGTGAAGTGGAGTTCATGACCTGCTGGCTTGACCCGCTGCAGTCCGTGAAAGTCCTCCCAGAACAGCTGCTGGAAAAATCAGCAGTTTTATTCTCTGGCGTTCTGAACGTCTGAGTTTGTGTCTGGTTGTAGGCAGAGATGTACGACTGTGTGTAAGGTGGCATGAGTGCTTGACTGGTTTGCTGTGGGTAGGCGGCTGGATATGTTTGTGTCTGAGAGGGCGTGTGATTCAGAGTAAGGCTCTCTGTGTTGCTACATGGTGGAAACCCATTTATGCTTGTAGGGCTCATCCCTGGAACTTTAAAGCTCTCTATGTTTTCTAATCTCTCTAAAGAGTTATAGCCCGGCTGAGTCTGACTGCATTGTGAAAACGGGCTTTGACTAAAAGTGTAGGTGTCTTGGCCAAAAGAGGCTGCAGCAGAGGCCGCTGGCAAAGAGGATGGTGAAGGAGTTTTGTTGAGACGCTGCGGAGCTCTGTTACAGAGTCCTGTTTTAGAGGCGAGTGTTTGGAGAGTGCTGAGGATCTGCTTTTGAATCTGTGTCTGCTGTGACTGCTCCCTCTCAAGGCGGCACTGCTGTTCCACCAGCATCTTCACTGCCAGGCCCAGGCTGCGCACCTCAGAGCCAAGGCTCTGAATGTGGTCCTGTAAACTTCCCCTTCCTCTAGTATCCTGGACTGCCTGGGGCGGATTTGGATTCCCCTCACTACGAGTAGTGGGGCCTTGATTCCTGGGGGACGGCAGGCGGAGAGTGCCAGGGGATGTCAAAGGTGCCGGCAGGCGGGTGGGAAGGCGAATCCCAATACGTGGAGGTGGGTGAAGGGAGCGGACGCTCTGTCCTGGTCTCTGTGCAGCAAGGCGTTGGGGGGAGCCATCTCCCTCTGGCTGCTCTTCCATAACATTCTGAAACAATAAAAACATGTAAGAGTATTTATGGTAAACTTGCAGGAAAAAAAATACTTGCATTTATTGATAACGGCTTGCAGGATGGGGCTATTGAGTTTATGTTTGTTCATAAAGATTCAGGATAAAAACTAAAAAACACTGATCCAAAAAATAAAAAAAGGGAGGCAATGGTATTGCTCTTAAGCCATTTAATATTTGTAGGGTTCTCACCTTTTCAGCAGTCAGATCATAGGTTTCAGACTGCTGTGGAAGAGAGCTGCTTAAACCTGAGCTTTGAACACCTGGCTGATCCCTCCTCAACAACGCTGCCACCTGGTGGAATGACTGTAGGATAGCAAAATATTAGAAAAACACCTACTTTAACAGTCTGATTAACTTTAAGGAAATCAAAAAACAGTTTGATAGTAGGGAAAACTGTTTATGTACCTTTGTCTTATGTGACAGGGCTCTGTCCAAAAGTCTTTTTCGAGCGGCTAAAATGGAACTGGTGGCTGGAGAAGGTGTGACTCTCCTTCTCAGGAATCCTCCAGAAGCAGTTAATGTGGAAGACATGTTTGGACCAGTCCCTGCTCTTGACACAGCTAACTGGGTCCCCCTTTGCTGGCCAGGCTGTGCAAGTGAGGTGACACTAACAATCTGGATGTCATTTTCCTCCTTATTTCCTGCAGGCTGCTGCTCTGACCTGCAGCTGCTTCCGCTGGTCTCCCCAGATCCAGAGGAATTTGTGTTAGTCCCTGAATTTGTGGATGCCTGTTTGGAGAACTCAGTAGAAGCTGAAAATTCAGCTCGCGGGGGCCTATCCTGTCTAATGTTCTGAAGATGAGCATTGCTCCACCTCTCTTGCATTGCTCCAGCTTGCACCTGAGGCTGTGGTGCCAATGAGCTTCCTCTGGCCTCTGGAGGTCTAACCCTCCCTGGTGGCCTCCCCTGGAACTCCCTCAGGTAAAGGTAGATGGCTTGAGCAGACACTTTGATGTTCTCCAGCTCCAGTACGGCTTTGATTTTGCGGAAACTGAGACCAGCTTTCCGCAGCTCCACCACTTTGTGTTTGGCAGCATCATCAAGTCGGCCCATACTTGCTGCAAGAGTCAGAAACATAAAAGTTACTAACAGATTTTTTAAAGCCAGTTTCCAAGGATTCATTTTTACATTTTTATTGGTTTTCATTTTTATTTAGTTTTGACCTCTGATGTCAGTTCTGTTTTACTTTCAATTTAGTTTTTATTTTAGTTTTAATCTTTTATGTAATACGACTTATCAGGGACAAGACAAAAAAAAAAAAAAACCCAACAGAAATAAAATCCAGATAAGCACAGATCACTGCAGCAACACAAATTACCCAAATGCCATCCGTAAATCATAAATCAGTAAAGTGGAAAAAAAGGCAAAAACAGCAACTGGAAAATAGACCTTATATTAATGCAGAATAATGAAGACACAAATGAAAGCTTAACATTTTCTCCCTTAAATTCGTTTTAATTTGTTTTGTAAACTTTTATTGCAGTTCAGGTTTTTTTTTATTTTTTGGAAGGTGTATTTTTTATTTCTACTTAAGTTAAAAAAATGTATTCAATATTTTGTAATGTCTGGTATTTTAAATTCTTAGAGACGAATTAAAAATGTTGGTCTCTCTATATGTGATATCTGGTTATATTATTTTTTTCATATTAATAACTACCACTGAATGGTGAAAAGAAAAAAGCTCATCTTCAAGCATGTGAGGGTAACTGCTTTAAAAAAAATTTCATTGTTTGTTCACATGTTTTTGACTAAAAGTCAGCACAATCATAGTTAAGAGTACTGGTGCAATCTGAACTGAGAAGAAGTGCATCCAGCTCTTCACTGGTCTGCTTTGTATTTTTGATATTAAAGGTCATACCTAAAATTCTTTTCAGTAAAACAGATTCATTTTCTAATTAATTTCTAATTCATCAACAGAACCTCTAGTGGATGCAGAATAAAATGATCAGTAGAGAAAAAAACTAAGTAGGATGGGTTCTTAAACCCTTATTCTAGCAAAAGTGTGAGGAGAATCAAGACTCTCCTGTTTTGTTTTTGGTTTGTTTTTATATAAGAAATAATAATCAAAATAGCTGTCAATAATTTTTGTGTCAGCAAACACACCCATTACCTTCAGAAGTCACTTAATTAGCGAACAGAATCCTCCTGTTTGTAATAGAGGCTGTGTTCAATTTCGGCGGCTGCGTCTTCCAAAGGACACAGCCTACCTGGAAATTTGGCAAAAGTTTCACTGCCCCTCACTCAACATACACTCTGTCGCCTAGCAACCATGATAGTTGACTCACAGAGCAGGAAGAGAATGGATGCCAAACTAGTTAATTGTCATTGTTGAGGAGCTTAAGTGGCAGGACATTAGTCACAGATATCACAATTCACAGATATTGGAACGTGAGCTTAAATGTCAGCCAAACCGATTTTCACAGGGACAGATAAAACCTTTCAATAAACTAAACATTATCCGCTACATATCTGACTCAATAACCATCTAAATATTCACATACTTGTATGTGGCTGATAGGTGCAATAGTTTGCGGATTCATTTATTCATTCAGTAGCCATGCATTGAGACCACATGAAGGTAACTCCATTTGCTATCCATTGTACTTGTTTTGTTTGAGTTTTTAATGAATGCTTTTTTTAATTGATAACTTTGCAGCATTTGTTTACTGTTATTTTCATTGTGTAAATGAATAAAGAAAAAAATATATATTGGCTCCAGAAATTGTCCCATAAAACAGGGCAGTGCATAGAGATGAGTTAGACTGATTTCAAAATAAATAATAAGTATTAACATCAGCCGTAAAGAAAAACAGCAACGATCAATCTAAGGACTGGAGGACTTCACAAAGTCTGCCATGGAACTATTTGCACTCAACTCAAATAATTTGCAAGACTGTGAACAATGTGAAGAACCTCCATCTGCCAAATAATGCTATTATTGCTATACATTTAGAAAAAAAAAAAAAAACATATGATTTGACCATAGTTTATAGGATCTTATAGGCGTCAAGCATTTAAATAAATTATTTTCACTATATTAAGAAAAATATTAGTGCACCTGTTCATTACAATTTTGTACTTGAATTTCAAAATAAAGGCGTATCTTAAAGAAGACGATGCGAATGTTTTAATTTCGCATCAATGTTAAATATTTAATCGATATATTGTTACACCTTTATAGCCAAGAAACCTGGGGAAACTGGAAAAGATGCAGATCCATAGTTTAGGTGGAATAATATGTTACTGGACAGCAAAGTCAAAACCCTGTTCAGGATATTTTAACGCTCTCCAAGGCACTTTAAATGAGAATAAAGTATATCTGATTATAATTTTGTATGTATCCCTGAACCCAGACTAATAATCTGTTAATAAAAATTCAGCAAGACTTAAAAGCATTTCTATATCAGCGACATTGTAATAATAATCAGCGACCACATAAACCCCAGATTTATCAGGTTTTCAAGGGAAATCCAACACAGGTCTTCTTGAAGACAATCATCATGTGCAGGAAATGGACAGAGATTATTAGCTGAGCTAGCTAATAGCAGACAAAATAAAATGCAGACCTTACCCTGCGGAAGCCTGTCAAAATTGAGGAAGCTCGTTCGGTTTTTTTTTTGCAAAAAAAAAATATATATATATTTTATTGCACCTAATAGACTTGATTTAATTTTGTATGTCTACAGCACTCTCTCATACGCAAACGCGTAATCCGTTCCTTCTCTTCAAATAACGTAAAATAAACAAATAAGCGGCGCTCAATGAGCTACGCAACTTCCGCTGTCGTCATCAATCAGCGACGTCCAGGCCGCGAGTGGTCCAAGCGAAGCCTTTTTATTCGAAAAAAGAAATGTATGTTGAAGCTCTTCTTTCATTCAAATCAAATATTTATTCTGGTATACGATGTAGTTAATCGACTGTGGCGCATTTGGCGCTCTGGCTATATTGGTGTCTGCGTTATAAGAAGCTGTGCGTTGGGTTAACGGCAGCGGCTTGTTTTCGGGAGGCGGCGAGGGTTGAATGAAATTCAATGGCGGCCTGTTTTATCCGAGTGTCGAGCTTTTTCATAGAGAAACACAACTCGATCAAATTCTGACGTGGTTATTTTTATCACACTTGCGTTATAGAACTATAATGTTTACATTTTGTAATTAAAATAATTTAAAAAAAATTGATAAATACAGTTAATGATTCAATGACCAATGTGCGCGTTCTGGTAGACGTTATTTATTTTTCAATTCGAATTGCAACACTAATAATCGAGCGAGTAAGGGGTAAAGTTATTAACTATATTTGTTTCTATTTAAAACCTAAACGTCGCTATAAATCGGTTAGGATATACACAGTCCCTGTGCAAAACTAGATGAAAAATAAATTACCTTTAAGTTGTATAAGAATTTGTGTTTGTTTCAAAGACTAATAAATATGAAGTTAATCATTTCTGAATGATATAACATATTCATACTGGCACATGTATGACCAGTATGAAAATTATTTATCAATATAGTATATAAAGAGTCCTTATGGTTATCAGTAGCACAGCGTTTTAAATGGGTAATGAAATAATGCCAAATGTATTATATGGTAAAATGTGTTAAGACTCTATTCATTAACTACATATCTTCCTGCTATAAATACATTATTACTTTTAGACCATAAGTTTCATCATCTCTTTGAGATATTTAGCATCATCATCATCATCAGTACTAAGAAAACAATGTTTTCTCTGCTGTATCAATACTTTGGAGCAAATAAAATATGCTCACCGGACCATCAGCTGTCATGATACTGGTCTGAGAAATTGGATGTACTGATTTAAAATGGTTTAAAATACATCTGGCTGAATGTTATCTTACTTGGCACTAGGTGCTTGATCTCATCATTTTGCTTTTCCTGAAGAGAAAGATGTCTTCCTGCAGCCTTTATTGTGCATTGAATAGGCTCAAAGTGCAGCTCTATTTAAGGAACTTTAATCAAGAACAAGTATCAACATTTTATTTTCACTGGATAAAGTTAACTTTTTTTTTTACAGCAAATACTATAACCTGACAATGTGGTTATGGAAAAACACTGCATAAAGATTCAAATGAGGTAAACCTCGTTAGGAGCGTTAGACTTCAGGGTTCATTCATCCATACTATCTTTTTGGATAGCTAAATTACTGGGCTAGGAAGGGGAAAAAATATTTTTGTCTTCAGTTTCTTTCCTCAGACTTAAGTTTTGCAGCCACTCTTTTCTGCTCAAGCTGATATATTTGTGTGTTCTGAGGGGGAGTGTGGGCCTAGTGGGTTAAAGTAGTGCTCTGAGAAGTACCCGGTTCAATCCCCACAGAGTAAAAACCCTTAAACCCCACACTGCTCCCCGGGCGCCACACGATGGCAGCCCACTACTCCCCAAGGGGATGGGTTAAATGCAGAGGTAAATTTCTCTAATGTTGGATCAATAAAGTTCAATATTATTCTTAGACAAAAAGCAAATTAGCATATTGTATACTAAGCACATGTAATTTTAATCTTTCCTTTTAAAACAAACTAGTGTGTTATAAATATTTAACATTATTAAGATTGAAAAAAAATTTGTAAAAACTAACAAGTGTTAGATGTGACAACTTAAGCCACTAAAAAAAATTTTTTTTCAGTTCCACTATTTCTGCATATAAGTAATTTGGATAATTAAGCTGAAACTATTAACAGTGACTATATTTGTGGAAAATGTCAATTTTTTTAGACATAACCATGAGAGAACTTGTGAGAGAATTTAATAATGATTTCTTGCTTTCATGTGTTCAGGGCACCATCACCCACCAAGCGGAAGGAAGATGATAAAACAAAAGACAGAGGTAAAGAGAAGACTGGCACCAAGGAAGGTGATAAGGAGAGAGGAAGAGACAAAGTGAGGAAACGCCGTAGTGCTTCCTCTGGTAGCAGCAGCAGCAGCAGGTTTGCATTCTTTCTGAAAGTCTTTTTGAGGTAATACCAATGCATGATATTTTTTTAAATGAAATAATTTCTATCTTCATGGTTCTGATCCAGGTCAAGCTCATCATCCAGCAGTAGCTCTGGTTCCAGCTCAGGTTCTTCAAGTGGATCCAGCTCTTCTGGTTCTAGCCGCTCTGGATCCTCAAGCTCTCGTTCATCTTCCTCCTCCAGCTCCTCTGGCTCCCCAAGCCCCAGTCGCAGGCGTCATGACAACCGCCGTCGCTCCCGCTCACCGTAAGGATTACCATAAAGTTTTCCTAATAAAAAAAAAAAAAGTTTCATAATTGGATTCACTTTTTGATCAAGTGGAATCAACATATGTTTTTTTTTTTTTTTTTAGCTCCAAAACCCAGAAGAGGGGAGATGATAAAGACCGAAGGAAGCGAAGCCCCACCCCAAAACCAACCAAGGTTCACTTAGGAAGACTGACCAGGAACGTCACTAAGGTTAGTGAGTCAAAGATGAGCTTGAGCTAGTGATGTAAACAAATAATTAAGACTATCTGTTAATGGTTTATTGGATTTGTTTCATCCGATTAATTGATAATGTTTAGAAATTTCTTTCAGTGCTGTAATGTTATTGTTGTCCTCTAGAACATGCTGCTATTCCAAGAGAATATTTCACATTAAATATGCAGAATGTGCTTCAAGATATATATATATATATATATATATATATATATATATATATATATATATATATATATATATATATATATATATATTTATATTATTTTTTTTTTTACATATTCAAACTTGATAAAAAGGATCAGACATGGCAACCATTTAACCACCTGTTTAAAGTTGCTGCTAATACAAAATCTCTCTCAGCACTGAATGCTGGATTAGGCTAAAAACAGAGATGTACATCACAATTACCATCTACTTCATTGGAGCAAGATGTCGATTGACAACATGTCTGGGTGACATATCCTGTCTGTTA
The DNA here is from genome assembly GCF_016077235.1 of Cyprinodon tularosa. Lineage (NCBI taxonomy): Eukaryota > Metazoa > Chordata > Actinopteri > Cyprinodontiformes > Cyprinodontidae > Cyprinodon > Cyprinodon tularosa. Next base: position 559,972 of record NW_024039507.1, on the reverse strand, counting down.
AGAATAGTTTATATATTCTTATACATTAATAATCTTAAATTTTAGATATTTTGTTCATCTTTTTTTCCTCAGTAGGTTCCCTTTTTTTATGTCTGATAAATATGTCTGGTTTAATAATGTGCATGAAAACATTTTTTCATTCAGCTAGGAAGATGAAATGATAAAATCGCATATTTACAACCTTACAATTTACAACAATTCGGCATATTATAAAAATGTATTTAGGCCCTTATGTTAATAGAAATATCCTCTTGATACTAGAGAAAACTGAAGCTTTAACAAAAATTTTTGTTTATCAATGAATTGTTTGTGGATCCATAATATTAATCAAAGTCAACTTAATTGATTTATTGATAACTTACATCCCTCCATTGGATGTTTTCTTTTCCATAAAAGCTTACTCTAACCTAGCCATCAGTTGTGTTGCCATTATAGGGGTTAAAGTTGGATTGTTTATGTAAGTAATGTTTGTTGCTGCTCAGGCTCTGTCTGTTGCAGAGGTATTACTGTTTTTTTTATCAATACAGTGGAGGCCTGAATGCAATTTAAGATCCTATTAAACTGTTCACCGTAATCAGATATTTTCATTCTTTTATGATTTAAAAGTACTTCCACTTATACCATTTTTTTTTTTTATTGTTTTCCCATCATCTTAACTTTCCATTTTGTCTTATAGAACAAGGTGTCCAAGTTGTGACAAATAGAAATCCTTACATCTCTGTAACATCCTTACCTGTCAGTGGGAGAAAAGAAACAATTGCTTCAGTTGTATTTAAAAGAAGTGCGATACAGCCATAACTTTTTCCTTTTGCTTAAACTCTGAAATTTAATTGCTTCTTATGGTGACTTCACCTTGATGGAGTTGATCAAGATGTTTCTTAAGTTCCTAGTCTCATAGAACTCTCATAGCCTAGATCTGCTACTCTCCTAGCAGATCTAAAAAGCATGGCACTAACAGGTGTAGTTAATTTCAAATCTACTACGTTTCCACCTGTTTGGAGATTTTTCACCTCGATTTTGAAAAAAGGCTGCTGTGAAATAGTCAACTTTTGTTCTAAATTTGTTGTTTATTTTGAATCCTGTACCCACTGAACCAGCAGCACTCAGTCATCAGCTGACCTTTTTTTTTTTTAACATTAACATCTTTATTTTAAACAACACTTTAGAAACTTACAGATCTTATCACTTGTATAAAATAGAAGTTAAACTCTGTGGGTAGAATGCTCTTGGTTAGATCATTAAAACAACACTTTTTTTTTCTTCAAACGAATAATAAAGACTGAATAAGATGTTTAAAGAGGTTATAAGAGATATATATATATATATATATATATATATATATATATATAAAAGAAAAAAAATGCAAAACTCACCTGTGACCTCTTGGATTAAGGTAGATATATAGTCATATGTACACAATCAAATAGATTTCAAGTTCATTGACTACGGTGCTTCTTGGTTTAACAGGACCATATCCAGGAGATCTTTTCTACTTATGGTAAAATAAAGATGATTGATATGCCCATGGATAGGCTTCACCAACACCTGTCCAAAGGCTACGCTTATGTGGAGTTTGAGACTGCTGAGGAGGCAGCAAAGGCCCTGAAACACATGGATGGAGGTTAGTGTTCATTTCATTGCCTACAGTTTCCTCTGGGTCTCTGTGTTCACTATTAACCATCTTCGGCCTTGTATGTTCAGGTCAGATTGATGGACAGGAAATCAGTGCAGCTGCTGTGCTGACTCAGCGGGTTCGTCTTCCACCCCGTAGATTGTCTCCTCCTCCTCGGAGAATGCCCCCACCACCACCAATGTGGCGTCGCAGCCCACCACGCATGAGGAGAAGGTACCGTCTCTATTAGTGTTCTAGATAAATCAGTCTTTTACTGCTGTCGACCCTAATGGCTGCTCGTGTTTATTTTTGTCCATTGCAGGTCCCGCTCTCCAAGAAGGCGGTCCCCTGTACGCCGCCGCTCTCGCTCCAGATCTCCCGGTCGTAGGCGCCACCGCTCTCGCTCCAGCTCCAACTCTTCCAGATAAACAGCTTTCGCATTCAGATATCACATGGTTTCATAGATTCTGACATCAGATCGCCTAAAACTTTTACTTTTTTGATGACTTCAGTGGGAAGGAAATCATCCTGGTTGTAGCTCTAAGTCTGCTTTGTAAAAGTCAGGGTGCTTTTTTGTCTTTTTGTCATATTTTTGGCTAAGAATATTCTTGGAAAGTTGGCTCCCTTTTTATGTTCTCTACAGCCATCTGCCAACATTTTGTTTGAAATGTGACGTCTTTTTACCTTGTATTGATTGAGTTTTTAGACATTGTGAAAAATAAAAATGCATAACATTCAATATTCTGAATAGCTATTTTTCTTGAACTTCTCAGATCGACACCCACTAGATATGACTTTATTAATTTCTAAAATTATTTAGAAGCTGTAGATAATCAACCCTCTGTGGTTAACTTTATTGCTCCGTCAGTGTCTGTGTGTCTAAACCTTCTGCATTTTTAATGCTTAAAATTGAACACGAGCAAGCATTTAACTACAAGACATGTTTACTTCACCATAATTGCGTATATACTTGAATTTTTTTTTATCTCTCACCATCTCTGCTATATTTTTTTTCTAAGGTCAACTTACAAGAGTTCTGTAGAAGTTATTGTGATCTTGATCTGATAAGCAACTAAATCTGTAATTATATATTTAGACCCCCTCATCTCTATTGGGTGTTGTAATGCAGAACTCTGAACGAGACTGAAAGCAAACCAATATATGAACTTATATCAGTGGAGCACAGTGGGTGATCAACATTTTTCCCAAAGTTATATTTATTAAAAATTCACTAGTTTGAATGTAATAAATACAGGAAGGCGGGTCTCAGAACTGACAATTCAGTAAAGTTAATAGTTTCTACCTTTTTTTTTTTTTTTTTTTTTTTTAAGTAGTGATGGGTGTTAAGTATTGGGAAAAAAGTATATTTCTCCATTCTCACCAAAAATAAAGATACACATATTTTTAAATTTAAACTCAAACTTTCTAACATCTAATTTTATGGATATTTAGCTAATTATAAATCACTCACTTTTGTTTTTTTTTTTTTACAAACTTCACCCTTTTTTTTTACATTGTACATGACATACCAGCATATGATGGATACATGTCTGCAGGATTGTCTTCTTATAGCTAAGACAGATTTTTGTGGCTCCTTCAGAGTGATCCCAGAGGAGGAAATGCTCTCCTCTCTTAGCCTGTTGCTTATATTTTTCCTACCACTCCCATGAGTATTTCTTAATGGCAAAAAGAAAGCCAAAAAAGTTTGTTTGCCAACAGCTAAGTTAAAATGCAAGAAAAAGTCCACTGGCATGATAAGATAACTTTACTATACACAAAGCTATAAATCAGAGGAACCAAGACTGGAAATAACCCTGAATACTATATTTCCTCATAAGCAACAGGGAACCTGCTCAGTTGACAGAAAAATGGACAAAGTTAAAAACAGTCCTGAAGAAAATCTGCAGATTTCCTGAAGAGCTCCTCTAAATATACAGCTGACTGGAATGGCTCAGATGAAAACGTTTACAGGTCTTAGAATATTCCACAATCTATTATTATTATTTTTTTAATCAAATGCAAAATCTTGTACCTTTTTCCTTACACTTAATTATAATTTATTCATTAAATTTTTTTTTTGGTTTATCCCATATAAGGTAAATTCTCTGAAGAGCAGGATTTCCAAGGTTGGAGTCAGGACCCACGATGGGGTGATAAAGATGGTAAAATTCTCAACGTAAACCATATTTATGTGTGTTTTTAATATAAAAAACAATTCAGAAATAGACAAATCCTACTAAACTAGCTGTTTTTTATACTATTACACCCATGGTTTATCAGAATCAGGTTTATTGCCAAGTAGGTTTGCACTTACAAGGAATTTGACTTGGTTTTGATGATGCAGAAAAAATATATATACATAGCTCTATATGATATAAAACATACAATATATTCTATGCAATATACTGTACAGTACATAGCTGTATACTATATACACAGTATTCTGCGTTAATGTAATGCAGAGGGTCTGGAGATGGTACGTTGGTGTGGCTTCTAGGTCCTGAACGGGGGAGAGGCAGTGTCATTGTCATGGGGGCCTTGTTGATAAGGCTGGTAGGGGTTGGGAAGAGAGAGACTGTTCTTGTTGCGTGAGGTTTTGGTCCTGATGGACCACAGCCTCCTGCCAGAGGGAAGTGTCTGAAATAGTTTGTGGCTGAGGTCCCAGGGATCAGCCACAATCTTCCCTGCATGCCTCAGAGTCCTGGAGGCGTACAGACCCTGGAGAGATGGAAGATGGCAGCCAATCACCTTTTCTGCAGACCGGATGACACGCTGCAGTCTGCCCTTGGCGGTGGCACCAGCGTACCAGAGGATGATGGAGGAGGTTAGGATAGCCGTAATGATAGAGGAGTAGAATGCTTGGTTGATTTTGTATACATTTTTGTAAACTCCACCAGTATCATGCATAATGAGTCCAATCTGGTGCTGTTCTGTGGGTCAGAAGCTGCAATGTTTCTAAATTAAAAATAAAGTTGTGCTGTTTATGGAACAGTAGGTGAAAAAAAAAACAAACTTCAATGGGTGTGAATACTTTTGATAAGGACTGTGTCTCAGACATTTCTAGTTCTTCTAAATAAATAAACGTGTGTTCTAAAAAAAAAAAAAAAAGTTAACTGGTTCCCAAACGCTGACTGCGGTTTGCAGTGCAGCTCTAGACCAAATGTTCCAGGGGGGCAGGGTGGAGCCACCGTGTTTTCATGGGGGCACCAAAAAGCATGAAGTACAAGTGCTGGTCATAAAATTAGAATATCATGAAAAAGTAGATTGATTTCAGTAATTCCATTTAAAAAGTGAAACTTGTATATTATATTCATACATTACATACAAACTCATATATTTCAGATGTTTATTTTGTTTAATTTTGATGATTACAAATGACAACAAATGAAAATCTCAAATTCATCATATCAGAAAATTAGAATATTGTGAAAAGGTTCAAAATTGATGGCCCCTGGTGCCACACTCTAATCAGCTAATTAACTCAAACCACCTGCAAAAGCCTTTAAATGGTCTTTCAGTCTAGTTCTATAGGCTACACAATCATGGGGAAGACTGCTGACTTGACAGTTGTCCAAAAGACGACCATCGACACCTTGCACAAGGAGGGCAAGACACAAAAGGTCATCGCTAAAGAGGCTGGCTGTTCACAGAGCTCAGTGTCCAAGCACATTAATAGAGAGGCGAAGGGAAGGAAAAGATGTGGTCGAAAAAAGTGTACAAGCAAGAGAGATAACCGCACCCTGGAGAGGATTGTGAAACAAAACCCCTTCAAAAATGTGGGGGAGATTCACAAAGAGTGGACTGCAGCTGGAGTGAGTGCTTCAAGAACCACCACACACAGACGTATGAAAGACATGGGTTTCTGCTGTCGCATTCCTTGTGTCAAGCCACTCTTGAACCACAGACAGCGTCAGAAGCGTCTTGCCTGGGCTAAAGAGAAACAGGACTGGACTGCTGGTGAGTGGTCCAAAGTCATGTTCTCTGATGAAAGTAAATTTTGCATTTCCTTTGGAAATCAAAGTCCCAGAGTCTGGAGGAAAAGAAGAGAGGCACTTCATCCACGTTGCTTGAAGTCCAGTGTAAAGTTTCCACAGTCAGTGATGGTTTGGGGTGCCATGTCATCTGCTGGTGTTGGTCCATTGTGTTTTCTGAGGTCCAGGGTCAACGCAGCCACATACCAGGAAGTTTTAGAGCACTTCATGCTTCCTGCAGCTGACCAACTTTTTGGAGATGCAGATTTCATTTTCCAACAGGACTTGGCACCTGCACACAGTGCCAAAGCTACCAGTACCTGGTTGAAGGACCATGGTATCCCTGTTCTTAATTGGCCAGCAAACTCTCCTGACCTTAACCCCATAGAAAATCTATGGGGTATTGTGAAGAAGAAGATGCAATACACCAGACCCAACAATTCAGAAGAGCTAAAAGCCACTATTAGAGCAACCTGGGCTATCATAACACCTGAGCAGCGCCACAGACTGATCGACTCCATGCCACGCCGCATTGCTGCAGTAATACAGGCCAAAGGAGGCCCAACTAAATACTGAGTGCTGTACATGCTCATACTTTTCATGTTCATACTTTTCAGTTGGCCAACATTTCTATAAATCCTTTGTTTTTATTGGTCTTCAGTAATATTCTAATTTTCTGATATGATGAATTTGAGATTTTCATTTGTTGTCATTTGTAATCATCAAAATTAAACAAAATAAACATCTGAAATATATGAGTTTGTATGTAATGTATGAATATAATATACAAGTTTCACTTTTTAAATGGAATTACTGAAATCAATCTACTTTTTCATGATATTCTAATTTTATGACCAGCACCTGTACATAAACCAGGGCAAGGATTCAAATATATCAAGAGAGCTGCATGAAGTTAAATTTCCATTCAATTAGGTTTAATTAAAATTCAAACTTCCAACTGAAAATATTTATTTGTGGCTTAAAAATTTTAATTATCCTTAAAATAAAAATCCCTTAGCATAGCAAAAAACCAACTCAAAAAATTGTAGCTATATAAATATCTAAAAGATCAAATAAAGCTATTATTTGGAATATTAGATCAATATACATTCATAATTTAGGAATTTTACATATTCTTAACTTGATTTAAGTTAAAATTACAGTTTTCTATAAAATCAGAATTAGAACTCAAGAAAAACTGATAAATTCAGCTGTATTTTTTTTTGTTTTGAAAAAAAAAAAACATTTAGCGGGTGAAAACTGGGATCCTATCTCAATACCAATGACGCTATCGACATATTGTTTTTTAAGTAATTAGTAAAACAGAATATTTTAAACAAAAAAATAAAAAACAAAAATGAAAAAGGTCCAAAGGACTTATGAGAAACCATGTCTGTTCCAGGCCAGCACATATCATCATTAGAATTTCTTTTAGTATTATGTCTTCAGTACAGGGGCCATAACAGGGGCCAGGACATGAGCTACAGTGCGACTGGCCCCCGTTGGCCCCTGTCTAGAACCGCCCCTTGCGGGTTGTATGACTAACCTTGTGAATGTAAGAGCAAGTCCTTAGGGAATAACTTCACTACTTCTGTTTTCTCAAGATGTTTCTTAGAAAGGGTGTTCCCTGTGCAGACCGCCATATCTCAAAGCTGCCGCTAGGTGTCGCACTTCAAGACAGGCGGTGAAGAGTTTGCGTCTGACAGCATCAAGACACCAGAGCATGCTCCAAGTTTTTTATTCCCGCCGTCTAAAAATGACAGCAGACTCGCCGGTAGCTTAGGGGTTTCCTTTCCTTCCGTGAGGGCAGAGAGTTTAACTTTGGATGCCAGCTGGAGCGCTTGAAGCCTGTGAGCAGGAATCAGAGAAGGTGGAGAACCGCCGATGGCTTCAGACCAGGAAAGGATCAGAGAGCGCATTAAAGCGCTCCTCAAGAAACCTGGTAATGGAAACTGTGCCGACTGCGGGGTTCCAGGTGATTTTGGAGTCACTCTTTAAAATCGATTGCTGGTATGATTTATTGCACAGGGGATTTTTTTCTTGAGTATATTTCGAAACTTTACCGGCGCGCCCCTTTTTTTGAGATGCTCTGACTCAAATCTTTCAGTGTCATCGTTTTTAGGCTGTTTTCCCCAGAAACAAAGGAAAGTTTACTTGCTGATTAGAACACCATACAACAAAAAGTAGTAGATTTAGATTGTAAATGGATATTTGACCTAAACTCTACTAACTATTTCCAAACGTTTGTTTTGGTGATATTGCATGCATTAATATCGACATTCCCTTAGCAAAAAGTAGTTTATTCAAGTATACTAAAAGTGCACTAATTTCATACTTAAAATCAGGCAGTGCACTTAGAGTTTACTTATTTTAAACTATATTTCATATACTTAACAATAGTATAGTCACGTGTACTTTTGTTTACTTTATTGTTTACTAACTTAAATATGTCCTCAGTTGGAAGAAGAATTACTTTAGTAATACTTCAAGTACACTAAAAGTACATTGTTCGGTATACTTTCTAAACTTATACTTAAGTATTCTTAATAGAATTTACTTCGAGTATACTACTTTTTCCTAAGGGTTATTATTGATTTACTATCGTTTTCTTGCTCAAATTTCTTCGTCTAGGACATAAGAGTCCCAAACAAGCCCAGCTTAGAAATGTGCTGGATCTGCTGCAAAATATTCCCAAAGATATATAGTAATTAGAGTTTTATTATAAGAATTCTGCTTTTGTTTTCTGAACATTTCCCTCCTATAGTAAAATAATGCAACCGTTTTTGGCATTAACTTAAACATATTTTGTTACTTTAACACAATTGTTTCACGTTAGCAGGGTAGGATATAAAACAATTGTGTTAAAGTGACTAAATATGATTGAGTAAATTATTTTTTTCAGTATAGAGTCAAACATTAAAGTTGTGAATTGAGATAAGTCTCCTCTATTGCTCAATGGAGTTTGACCTACAAGTTTCACAAAAGTAAGTACATTCTTCTCATTTATATTTTATTATGTATTTTTCAAGATATTAATGAAAATATTATACTTAAAAAATAATATAATATTGTTAGCTTGTCTAACAGCATGAATTTGCTATACCCTCAAAATAAGCATCCGTGTCTAAACCACTGGTGGAAAAGTTCACACCCCCACGAGTGAAATGTACAAATTTGCTCAAAGTTTTCAGAACTGCATTTCCTCTCATGGGAATAAAGTTCACTATAGCTCTACAGGTTCCAACTAGAATCTTCTTGCAATCCTCCATGACTAGAGCACAGATCTTTTACTCCTTCGGCATCCATTTAAGGAGTTCGCAGAGTTCTCAGTAATTTTCAGGTCTGGAGATTGGACAGTCCAGCACTTCTACCCATATATGTATGTTTGGGGTCTTATTTACGCTGGAATCCTGCCCTTATCTCTTCAACCTTTGCAGAAATACTGGCAGCACTCACGCATCTGTTAAAAAAAAGCAAAAACCCTCTGGACGTGATGGTTATCACATGCACTCTACCTCTTTGGTTGACCATAGCGAGGTCGGTTCTGTATAGAAGCTGTCCTATCAAACCCGCTGTAGGAGCTGCACATCTGTCTCAGGGTGTTCGCTTTCTTCTTATAAGCTTGGCTATCTTTAGAGCAATGATTCTTTTTTTTCAGACCCTCATAGAGTTATTTGCCATGTAATATTGAACATCTAGTGACCATTATGAGAGAGTGTGAGGGTGATACGCATTTTACACACCTGCTTCCCATTCACACATTTTCGTAAAACTTAGGGCTGTATTCCCTTTTGGTGACAGAGGTTTAGACACTCTAGGAACGTTAACACCATTGTACAAGCTGTACACACATTAGGTTAAGAAAGTGCCATTACTTCAACATTGTCTTGAAAATCTCGAAGATAAAAATGACAAAAATCTAAGGGGTGCACTCACTATTGTGAGGCCTTTCTGAGTGCATGCGTGACTTTTTCTGCAAACGCTTGACTCTCTACAGGTTTACAGGAAGTAAAGCTGAATTAACTTGCTCTATTGCTCCTCTTTTAGATTCGTCTGTCTGCATGTTCTAACAACATTTGGGGCAGTTTCTGTTTGTAATGGTTTAAGGGTTTTCACTTGATAGTGCAATTTAGTTACAACTGTCCCATTTTTCTGTAAACCTTCCTTTTGAAAATAACCCCCACAGCAGCTCTTGTTTTACCCTCAAACCAATGAGGTAATTATTAGATACTGAAATGCAGCGCTGTTTTCCTTTCTGTGTGTGTGTGTGTGTGTGTGTAGTCAGTTACACCTTTTGTGCAAGACTAGTTTGTTCTAACCACAGCTGGTGCATTGAATGTTAATGTAATGAGGCATTGTTGCTATCTGATAATCTTTCCTATGTATTGCACATCTGTGAAGTGGATAGAGGTAGTTACCTGGGTGTGATGCAAGCGGAGTGAAGGAAAATAATAGAAAAACTCTCTTCCTCTTTGTGCTGGTGTTTACACATACGCCCCACTTTTGCAACATTTGTTTTATTCATTTTGGCTGAATAAGCTTTTTAAAATCTATCTAACCTAACTTTGAAAATGCATGTCTATTAAGAAATGTCAGTGCCTTTCAAGAAGATCTATACCTCTTTACTTTTATCTTTTACTTTACATCAATGTGTTTTCCATGGATTTTTCTCTAAAACAGCAATCTCCTCTGCAGATTTTCTGTTATGCTTTTCTATTTGCATGTGTGGATGATTGTTTGAGGGTTGTGTCCTAATCCTTGATCTCACATTGGTGAAATTTATCTCTGCATTTAACCCATCCCCTTGGTGGAGCAGTGGGCTGCCATTGTGTGGCTCCTGCGGAGCAGTGTGGGGGTTAAGGGTACCTCCACTCTGGGAACCCAGAGTGCAGGCTGTGGGGATCGATAAGTGCAAACTTCTCAGAGCACAAGCGAACTGCTCTAACCACGAGACCAACACTCCCCCCTCTGTATTAACAACCCCTTAGTTACCATTATGCTCTTTCATTTCTAACGAAAATCTGCAAGCTTTACAGAATAACTACATTTATAATTTAACTACATTTGGATGTAAGGAGGCTCAGCTTGCGAGTTTGAGGATTTTTGAAGTCTCCTGGTTACACTGAGTTTGTTTAGGCTTGATTAAGTAGTAGGAGCGAATACATTTATTGCATTGTTAAAAATTGCAAATATATTTTTTTTCATCTTCACAATTATATTTTTCTTCTATGCATTGGTTTATCATCTAAAATCATATTTGAAAAGATCTAGGTTTGCAATTTGAGCATGGCAAATATCTTAACAAATTTAAGTGGAATACTTTTGGCTCTGTAGTCTGAGTGTAACTGGCAAGTATTATATGTGTAAAAACAGTTCAATTTACAGCTTTTTGATCATAATTCATTTAAATTTCACAAGTTCACTTTTTATTTTCCTTTTACCTCTAATCATGTAAATTAAGTACCCATTTAACTGATTATAACCACTATAATATTGCAGTTTTGAAACTTTAGGTTTCTCAAGACAAGCACAGTAATGTTACGCAACACTTACAGTACACATTGACATACAGAAGATAAAATCCTTTCATTATAATATTTTAGCTTAGAAAATCTGATGATGACATGAATATTCTAGGATCATTTAAATGATTCTCAAGAGACTAGTTATTTTAGTTCAATAGTTAATTCTCTAAAAAATGACCCGTGCAAAATGACCAGTAATACTTCATATGAATAAAGTGTTTATTTTTTATGGCAGGGCTGACTAATACCTAGAAGCATTCTCTATTCTTCTTCTATTCTTTCTTTGCATTTTATCAATGTTTTAATTGTTTTGAAATATTTGCTCTAGTTTAAATTTAAAGCAGTCTTGCTAAAACTGATCATAATATCAGTTCATCTTGATGCAATTGTGATAAGCAATCATCTACTTTGAAATCAGCGCTTTAAGAAACAATCTTTGTTGTAACCTGATCCAGGATTTCACTGAGCCTTTATTTCACTTTATTTATTAATAGGAACATATTCTTTTATAATCTTTATTTTTTTTATTGAACTGCAGAGCCAGAGTGGGCATCCTACACCTTAGGGGTGTTTGTGTGTCACAGCTGCTCAGGCCTCCATAGAAACATCGCTCAGATCAGCAAGGTCAAGTCTCTGCTGCTGGATCCCTGGAGCTCTTCTGAGTTAGAGGTGAGAGGTTTTTATATTTTTTACTTTGAAAAGAGAGAACCAAAGAGAAAAATCCAAAATCGAGGAAAAAAATCTAGTGTTTTGTCTTAGACAATAACCTGCTTTGAAAAAGGACTTAACATTTTTCATTTTAATGTAATACACACGGTAGTTTGACATCATGGTGGTGCCAACGCATAAAAATGGTTTTAGTCGATTGTTTTCATAAAAGAAAGCTACATGTTTTCATATATTTCAATGATAGTTTGCTTTCATTGTGGTCTAGAAAAAAACAAGAACACATTTTAATATTTTCTCACCAACAAGAAAACTTTGCAGGTAAAGATAAATAAAACATTTGCTATTTTTTGGGGGGCCAAGATTATGTGCCCAAGGTTGCTTTAGAATAAAGTTTACTAGATACTCATTTACTATTAAATTAAAATGTAAAAGCCGTTGCTAATAAAAGACAAAAAAATGTTTGTGGTACCTTTTGTATTTAAGCAAATTTAAGTGTATTTAAAGATTTCTTCTCAGAAAGCTATTCAGCATCATCTCTCATTCTTACATCATTCTAAGAGCTGAAAACAGCCAACAGGACACGGTTTGGAGGCATCTGGTTTAAAAATGAGGTTAAAGTAGCAGCTGCTCCTAGTAGCTGCATTTCTCCCCAAACAACTGACAGTGCTGCTTTCTGCCGGCTACTGTGATAGTGCTGCTGGTCAACAGTATCGATTCAGCTCAGACTGAAAGGCATTAGACAGCAGCTGGCAGAAAAAGCCTGAATCTTTGTGTATTTCAGCATGGGCAGTTGTGTGCTTTTCAAGATCATGCAAATCGGAGACACATTTATGTTTCAGAAAATACCCCTAAACAAATGGCCTCTCTGTTTTCACAAAAAAAAAATGCCTTTCAAAGTAGGCAGCTCTTGCAGCAACAATGCTGCTCCTGTTTTCAATCTCTATGAACTCTTTTTACGTTTGATTTGTATTTTCATGTTCTCTCATATATTTTTTTTCTGCTGCCATTGCTAATCAGTGCCCTGTATAAATATGGTATAAAAAAAACCCCAAAGGTGTTTAAGTTAAAAACAACCTGATAGGACAAGACAGGAAGTCCGTAACATAAACCCCATTATATTTTCTGCATGCAACCTGCCAGTGCTATGGTTTCTGTAAGTGTGAAGAATATATTAATGCACTGTTTTACAAAAGTATTCACTCTCTTAGAACTTTTTTATCGTTTCAGTACCACTACATAAAATCCAGCGCAACCTGCAGCTTTTAGCATTCAGCCAATTAGGAGATAGATATATTTTTTAAACAAATACAGCCATTCTGTGAAGGCCTCAGAAGTTTGATTAAAATATTAGCAAACAAACTTAATTGTTAAGACAAATGATCACAGCAGACTAGTGAGTTATGGATCATTGCTGCAGCTTAAGCTTTTAAATATCCCATCAGGCAGTTCAAGCCAATGTTCAAAATGATTGCATGACATTTAATCCACCAGCAGTAGATGACTAAGGTTAAGCAAGCAGAGCCTTAATTGGAGAAGCAGCCAAGAGTTTTTTTTTATGTACGAGCTGCTGAAATCCTACGCTGAATTGGAATATCTAACGTTTAACCTCTAACTTTATGCTCTCTCTGCTTTTACTCATAGTAGTTATTTCTGTTTGGCTGTGACTTCATCCTGGAGAGAAATATCAGCTGTGCTGCTGCCATCAACACATTTGTTTATAGATGTTGGAGCTTGGCCCGTTTTTCAGTGTAGTCCTGTTTCTCTGATTGTGACCAGCTGGTTTGCTCTCTTCATACTCTGACATGGGAAGCTTGTCAGCCTGTTTCCTGGACAGGGCCACCTGTGGGGCTAGTTGACAGTTGCCTTTTGTATCTAAGTTCGATTTGAAAAACCTAACAGGAAGGCCTCTTATAGCTTGAAAGATAGACGCTTTTCACTCAACCTCCAACCTCAAAGTCCAATATGGCATCATTGCATTTAAGGCATAGTGAAAGCTGCAGTAATTAAACATATATTTACACTTTCAGGACTTTGTGTGTCACTAAACATTTCACTTTAAACTAATACTTGTAGTGTACAAAATGTTTTATGACGTTTTTTTGGTTACTATTTGAGTTCATTGAGTGCCTTTTGCAACAAACAATAAGCTACTTCTACCAGTTTCCCAAATTAAAAAAGCATCATTTAGGTTTGATGTTTTTCCTATATTAAGGTACCGTATTTTCACGACTATAAGGCGCATATAAACGTCTTTTTTTCCCCTCAAAATGTGCGGCGCGCCCTATAGTGCTGTGCTCCCTATGTGTGTTGTTACTGCGGACGTTGTTGAGACCACAATGAGAAAGTTGAAGGGGGAAGTGTGGGCGTGGATTGTGTATAAAAGAACAGGCATGTGCTTTATGCAGAACTCCTCATCTCCTCATTGAGGAGATGATGAAAGAGTGGCTGAGGGAGGTGTATGTAAGGAGACAAGGTTTTCTCCACGCATCACCATCGCTGTTAATCTGTGACTCCATGCATGTAAATGAACGCTATGCTTGCTGTTATTCCGGGAGGTCTGACAAAAGAACTTCAACCGCTCGACATCGGTGTGAACCGGCCGTTCAAAGTAATGCTACGTTCACACCGGACGCAGCAAGAGCAGCAAAATCGCGTCTGCTGCTTCATTTTTGCTGCTTGTACCAGTTAGTTCTGACGCGCGGCTGAAGCATCTTTGCTGCTCTGGCTGCGCGGTGCAAAAGTGTGTCTGACGCGCTTTGGGCGGAGCTACTCTATCCTTTCTTTGCCTTGCAGCTATATTTGCTGTGATCAGTGGGAATAAAGTAGTTTTAATATGTTTTTAAGTGAGAAAGTCCACCTCAAAACGTAATCATTGCAGTCAGTTCATCCAGATTAGGATCCTGCCTTCTAATATTAGTTCTGTCTGAGCCGCTCAGACCCCCACATACCAGCGTTGCACTGTCAGTAGGAATCCCATTCAACAGCAGCCTCTGGCCGGGTCACCTCCTCGCGGTTCACCACGACAGCTGGTAGGTGTTTTTCATCTAAATAATCTAAACTGCAGGCACCAGGATAATAAAAGCGAACATATTCTGCCGGCAGATTTCTGCATTTTAAGTTAATTTATGCGTCAATAAACTGTTTCAAAAGAGCTATCACAGCGCTCTGTGTCATCAGCGATGTGTCTGTCTCACAGCCAGCTCCCAGGTTTGATTAATACTTTGTAATAAATACATGAATAAAGCACAAACACACTCAGTTTTGCTCCCGCTCTATTTTTAAATATGCAGTTGAGGTATTTAAACATAGTAGAGTATATGTACCGGTATTTAAAACCTGTGCCCTATAATCCGGTGCGCCTTATGGGTGTGTTAAATACAGTAATGGCACACATAACTGAGACTGCGCCCTTTAGTACGGTGCGCCTTATGGTCATGAAAATGCTGTATGTTTTCCAGGAGAAAAGGATCCCAACAGAAATAGCCTTTTATGCTATATTTCTATTCAGTGTTGTCCTCTGTTGGAACAGGGCGTGGTTTAAAAATTTCCTTTTGGAGTTTCTTATGTTTTAACCATGGATCAGTGTGCCGACCTACTGTTCTGTTAGTTCTTTTGGTTTATTAGCTTTAGCTTACAGCGGGTTTCCAATGTGTCATTATTTTAAATAAATTTGAATTAAATATCCACTGAGATTCATTAAAAGCAGCTCAAGTTCCAGCAGTGAAAACTATACCAAAGTTTGAAAACAATGCTACATTGAGGCCATCACAGAATGAAATAAAATCTGATGGGAGAAGAGACTTTTGTTTTAATCTTACTTTGACGGTTCAGCATATATCAGCTAAACCAAACCCTATTGCTAATAAACTACACTTTCTAGGTCTGTAATGATAGTGTCCCTTTTAGGCATCACAATAGTCCCTGTCACATGGGCTAATTATGAGTCAGCATAGTGAGTGCTCCTCAGCCTGTTTTTAATTTTTTCTCTTCTTTCCAGTTTTTAGATTCTGTAGGGAACATTGCTGCCAAGGCCAAGTATGAACAGATTGTACCTGCCTTCTACTACCGACCCACGTCCAAAGATTATGTGTAAGTAGGCCATCTTTTCCAACCATCTTTCATTTTTGTCTCAGGTGTTTCTGTCAGGGTTGGTATTTGAGTCCAAACTTTTACACATAAGATATATTTGTAATATGAATACATGCCAACAATCCATTTAGGAAATGTGAGACGTGTGTGTTCTCTTTTTGGTCAGCAGTGTCTTTTAGCCTCAGAAGTCTACCATGAATGGTTTTTTAATAACGTCTTAAACATGGTCTTACCAGGGACAAGTGAGGCCTGTAGTGCTTCGGATGCTGTTCTGATTTATTTTTTGGTCACCTCTGAAGGTTCACCACTGTTTTAGGTTTTGTTTGTATATATGTACAGTAACCTCTTAACCTATGGTTATCTGCTATTCTTTTTTTTATCTTGTCCTTTATACAATTTAAAGAGTCCCTCTACTTAATGCAGCTGTTGGATCAGGTGATTATGATGTGATTGATGGAAAAACTGGCCATTTGAGTTCATTGTCACTCTTATTTTGATAACTGTGGTTATCAAAATAAGAGTATATAAGAGTATATATATATATATATATATAGTATATATAAAAGTCTTATGCAGACTCTCTCTCTCTCTTTATATATATATATATATATATATATATATATATATATATATATTAGTGCTGTCAAAATTATCGCGTTATTATCACGTTAACGCGAGGCCATTTTAATGGCGATAATTTTTTTAACGTGAGATTAACGCTATGTGGTTTTATGGTACAATTTTCCAAGTACATCCCGCTGCAGCCTGCGGGAAGGCGGGGCTATTTTCCCCCCAGTCTATGCATTTCTCATAGGCTTCGAGAGCGGAGCTCCTCAAGGAAAAAAGACGCTCATACACTGGGTAGCGCTGGTGCCTTTTCTTTAAGTCCCACCACCAACAAACAAGTTGAGTGTCTGGTAACTAGTAGCAACCTGAAATACGCTGAGAAAACAGATTACTGAGGTGAAATGGAATCTGCTACGGCACTCTTGCTGTCTGTGTACGCCACAGGTCAGTATCGTGTGTGTGTGTGTCTGTGTGTGGGTGGGTGGGTGTGTGTGTGTTCTCATTTTTGTTAAGAGGCTGAAAAGTAACTTTTTAGAGCATAGACTACCTCCATCTAGTGATGTCGGTCTATTGATTTTGATGTATTGATTGAAAATTGTTCATTATTATCTTGGTTAATTAACATCTAATGTTAACTACTGCATTTTATAGCAGTAGGGTAAAATGCTTGTCTTTGTTCAAAAGACTGTATTAACTGTAAAGACTGTCTTTTACATCAGCCTGTTTTCAGGGCCTTTTTTTTGGCTACATATTTGTTATTTTTTGCTACATGCCTCCCCATCTTCTTGCCATATGTTTCTATGGCATAAATCAGTGTCTGTGACCTGTTTTCATTTAAAAAAAAAGAACATTGGCACAAACCTAGCCTGTATGTATTTTTTGTATGTCATCGAGAGTATTTAAATGATTTTCAATCAGAAAAAAAATTTGCGATTAAAATGCGATTAATCGCGAGTTAACTCAGGCATTGATGCGATTAATCGCGATTAAAAAAATGTAATCGATTGACAGCACTGATATATATATATATATATATAACTGGTTACTTTAATTTATTAGTCTGGCATTTTTCTAAAGGTCTTTCTTTGATGAGTTTAACTGAACTTGGAAAAAAAGGTTAGTCTCAACTAAGATTGCTAGATTGGTTTGAACAGGTTTTGCTCAGGCTATGTTTGACTTTAAAATTAAAAGTAGAACATAAAAGACAGAACCAAAATAAATCTCTTGGGCGGCGGCTCTTGTAGTTTTTTCACCATACTGTTTCTGAATGTTTTCTTAATAATAAAGAGAGATAAGTATGAATTTGCTTTACATTTTTAATAGACGAACAGGAGGCTCTGCATTCTTCCATTTTTAGTTTGTGTACAAAGTAAGGCCCAACTGGTGATTTCATATTTAGAGTTCTGCTGAAAAAAGGATACCGTCTGTGGTTTAACATAGATTACATCTAGAGCAATCACGGTGATAAAAATAATAGGTTCAGTGATACAACATTATGTTTTTAAAGTTGTTAAATGATTATTAAAAAAAACATCAGTGAAGAAAAGGTCATAAGAAGATAATAACAAATCTAAAAACAAATGCATAGGCCTTTCATTTTTTTTTCTTTTAACACTAAATTGGGTTACAGACATTAACTAATACAGATAACCTGTCTTTCCTCTTGATCCTAATAGACAAAAAAGCGTTGAGTCTAATACTGTGAATCATTTAGAATAATCAGTTATGTTAACTTACAGGTTTGTGGATTTTAATAGTCATGACATATACTAAGTTTGCCTGTTTGTCTATTTATTTAATGTCAGTATTATATCAGCAGAATCATTAATGTTAACACTGCCTACTGTTGTTCTGCAGGCTCCTGTTGGACCAGTGGATACGGGCCAAGTACGAGAGAAAGGAGTTCATGAGTGTAAAGAGACAGGAGCCCTACTCAGCAGGTAAGACTATAGTAGATGTGCATATGTAAAGATGTGTCAAATTTTTATTTTAATCCCGTCTAACAGTTTTCAGTTTTTAGACAAAGCCCCCTATTGTGCTAGTTTACCATTACCTTTTCTGTTGAAATGTGTGATACTGTTGAAATCACACACCTGCTATATATAAGGAGATCTGGGTTGTTATGTGAACTCCTTTTTCAATTAATTTCATTTCAGTTTATTTTTATAGTGCCAATCCACAACAAATGTCATCTTAAGGCACCTTAAAGAGACAATACTTTCAGATTGGTTGAAAGTTTCTATCAATGAAATCCAGCTGATTGCATTGAATCATTGACTTTCAACACATGCTCCTCCTGATGAGCTTGAGGCGATGATTTTCGCCCGCATTTTTAAATGACTTTACAGCAATCCCTCACACCAAGCATACATGCAGTAACAGTGGAGAGGAAAACACCCTTTTAACATGAAGAAACCTCCAGCAGAACCAGGCTCAGTGTGAGCGGCCATCTGCTGAGGCTGACTGGGGTTCAAGGAAATAGAAGCAGAGATACAGAAAGAAGCAGAGATACAAAAAGCAACTGTCAATCAGCTCCAAAGGCGGTGCAAGAATGGGGGGAACAGAGTAAGAATAAAGAAGGATGATGAAAAGTGGTCCTTATGTCCTGCAGCAGTCTAAGCCTATGCAGCATAAATATAGAAAATAACTTAGGATAACCTTACTACTTTGGATGAGGTATGAGAAAGGTAGAGTAAAGGCAGTGTAGTATTGAGGCAGGTTCAATCAAGTTCCATCTAAGCTAATTTATTCAACAAATAAAATACATAAAGGGAAGAAAATAAACCATGTTAAAAATACAAAATGTACATTATAATCTTTGTTTCAATAACTTGAAATAACCAAAAGTGATTTGTCACCCAGTTTTGTATGCTGCCGCTTTAAGAGTTTCTAGTTTCCATTTAAGGACTCCCCTAAAAACAGTGTGAGAAACAGGAAGCTTGCAAAATTTAGTCAGTTTACCCTCCCGTTAAGAAGGTCTGGCCTATGAGCATTTATTCTCTCAACCTTACAGTAACAACACAAGCTTTGCAATTCAGCTGGTATTTGTGATTTACCAACGCACATGTAACATTTCCCAACTTAGAAATATATGTTTGGGTTTTAATGCATTTAACCTTCACACTATAGTCTGAAATATTTGTATAGGATTAACACCATGCAACACATATATAATATATGTATGTAGGAACCAAAAATTTGATTTCAGTTTCAGGTAGAGGACTAGGAGCTCTTATCAGAGTCTCATGACTGCTGAACACTTTTTCTCCCTCTGTCAGTGGCTTCTTGTTTTACACTGTATAGAGGTTTTGGAGCATGTGGCTGTGTGCCTCTGCCATTGAGGAAGAATGCCCTCTTTGTGTAAGCACTGTGGGTAACATTGTTCACAGAATTTAAACCTAGTACATTCAAAGAACCCACACGCACAAGGGGGTGGAAGATTATCATAGAATGATATGAATGTGAAAGTTGTGTAAAAGCACCATAGTTTGGCTGTAGGCAAACAAATGCTTAAAAAATGTATAAAATCATTATCAATAGTACGACTTATTTCTACTTCGGCTAAAGAGAAAGTAAGGCAGACGTTTATTATGCTCTGCTCGGATAACTGTCAGACCTCTATGATAAAAAGTAGTCATGATGTCACACCTAAGCTGGCTTCCTGTTCACTTTACGATGCATTGCAATGCTTTAGAAGTCATGATTTTACAGCCGCAGCATGTTTGTCTGAAAATTTGTAACATTGTACTCCATCCAGTGTTTTAGAGTTCACCAATCAATTGCTGTTACACAACGTTTTTTGAACAACCTGTCTTTGTACTTTAGACCTGCACAGATTGTTAATGATCTTAAGAATGGTTTAAAGAAAAACTTTCTCCTTGTTTATTATTGATTCTGGTTAAGTATTTAGTCAGATTTTATTGTGTTTCTTTTTCTAATCAATTCAAGTTATTGTTTAATAGTAGTCTTATCCTGTTTGTAAAATTAATGGAGATTCATACTCAATGTAGTACTTTAGTAACCTATGCTCTTAAATTTGCTGTTAAGTGAATAACTTTAAAAAAAATAAATTGGTTAAAATAATGAAAATATCTCTTATCAAAGCCATTTAGTAAGAAATCTGTTCACAAGAGTGCAGTTAGTTTTAATTTCACTGTAACATGCATTTCAAACTCAGATTTGAGCTAAAATAAGTTTGTTTTTACCTCAAATTTAAGCTATTATTTGAAAAATGTCTATTTAGGACATGTGTTACAATTTCTAAAAGAAACTTTAAACTAGGAATTAATAAAAAAAGAAACATTACAATGTATTAAGAAAAACCAAACATTTGAACTTTAGATAAAATTAATATTTATTGATGACTGCGCATCATTCAGAAGACTTTACTCAAATTTTAGTGCCCATATAGAAAACAACAAATCTGTGTTTAGTTTTTCTCTTATTTGCTAAATGATGCTGTGGTTTTTATCACTGTCATTTATTGGTATCAAGAAAATCTCATTAACCAAGTGGATTCAGCATACCTGTAAAGTAAAATAGACCAAAATTATGAAAATATTTTTTATAGAATAATATTTTTGACTGTTTGAAGTCAAAGTAAAAAGTAGTTCGTAATGTAGCTCTTATAGATTTGGCATGCTCCCCATACATATTAGATATATTTGTGGTTCTGGTCTTTCATTTTCTACACTAACATTTGTATTAAAAAGATAAAAAAGATCAAATTAACCTACTTATTAGACACAAGGTTTTAACCTCCTGTCTTTTTAAAATAATTCCTTTTTCTTTGACTTCTTTTTATACCTGACATATTTTTTTTTTGAGAAATATGATAATAAGGAAATGTTTTTTATGAAATGCTGAGTTCGCTTTTTCTGTAAATCAGCCAAGAGTGTAATGTAACCCTTTTTCAGTTTAGCACCAGTGCACAGCAACAAGTGGGGGAGGGACTGCATTGCATTACTGTGTGACCTATAAACACCTTTGAGTAGAAGAGGAATGCAAATATGGCAGAGGTTAAAAATCCCTTGTGGGATTACGTTGAGGTCGAAAGAAGAAATTTCTTGTTGCTGTTTTTCTTTTTGGTCAGTGGAGTACCGTTCCTGAAGCAATCTATTATAACTGCAATATGTCGTTTGGCTGGTCCAAAAGTCAGGTCAACTGAAAATAGAAAAACATTGGATGGATTTGAAATCTAACTTTTTTTTAAAAGCTCTGTATACATTTGAACTGGAACATTAACTTAGTGCTTTGATCATAAACTTACTATTTCCTTTCCAACTAGCTTTGAACATCTTGACCGCTTCTCCATTTCTTTGTTGATGTAATTATGAGCGGACTGACTCTTCCGCCTCTCTGAGGAAAAAATAGCAGTTTGACTGATGAATCATTGATAAAGTCATTGCTTAAAGAGGAATTATTGCTGCATGTGGATAAAAGATGGTTACTTTTTAACTCAACAATGAAATGAGAAAATAATGAAAAGACTCAGACCAGCTTGCAAATTGAACTTTAATGTCTTCCATATTTTCAAATGGGTTTACTAGGAAAAGCTGCAATTAGATTTTATTTAGAAATGTTATTTTGCTGGAAATGTTATTGCATTTCACCTTATTTCACTCAAAAACCATCAAAATGATCTGAACTTTATAAGGAAATGTTCATCTGGTATAGTCTATAGCTGGGGAAGTGGTTTGGTTCAGTTGTTTCTTATGTAGTTCACTTTCAGTTAATTCCTGTGGTATACAAAAACAGCTGTAAAACTGTAGGGTTGGGGTCATATGGTTTCATTACAGTCATTTATAACATCATATTAAAAGCTTGACAACTTTCTTTTAGAACTGATAAGCCTGTTTATAAAATTAAGGAACTTTAAATATGTAAAAGAATACATAAATGTAGTTTTTATATAAAAAAAAAAATCAAGAAGTAAATATGAAGTATGTGAACTTCTGCCGCCTGCATTTATCATCACTTTTCTTGGAGTATATAAAATACTTATACTCAGTTTCTGATTGTTTGAGTCAGTATGGGCTGTTCTGGTGTTTACTCAGATGACAATGCAGAGTGTTCTCTCTGATAGTGGCTAAATATGGACATTGTGGCCGGTATCAGGGAGAGGCCCAGGAACCAATTAAAGATCAGTGTGTGTGTGTGTGTGTGTCAGAGAGAGAGAGAGAGAATTACAAGGAAGAAGATGTTTATTATGTCCATATAAAAATGAATGATGGGCTCTCTGAGTGTTCCTGAAAATTAAAAGTGTGGCTCAAACCCCTCATTGTTAGTTAAAAAAAAGTTTCCTTTTGTGTGTGAGCATGTGTGAGTGTTTGCTTGAGAGAAATTTTGCCTGGTACTTGAAGACGTCAGTTAAAGCTGAATTATTTATATCTTTTAACAGCAGATGTTCTTCCTCCTGACGCTGATGATGTTTTAAAAGACTGACCGCATACACTTACAGGGTTCATCTATTACACACAGACACACACATGCAGGAAATCATTATTTTCGCAAGTTTTTATCTTAGCTTTTAGAGTTTTATTGTATACCTAAAAATGCTTCTTATGCATAAACGGTTAGATACAAGCACTTCACTTCTGACACTGTCCTCAGCTCACACCAACTTCGGTATCTGAATACAAAAACCAACAATACCCCTTTTTGAGTTTAATGAAAATTAGATGTGTTCTTCTATACCTCTTTCAATAAATCAACAGAACTTTTTTTTTCTTTTGCATGATGTTTTTTAGTGCTCTAATATTAATATACTGTTTCGCCCAAACTTAGCCAGGATGGACTTTCATGAGACTGTGATTATATCTAAGTTTTAAAGCTTTAAAAAACTGTATTTTTTCAGTGACAATAATTTCAATTACAATCAGGATGAGTTAAAATTGTTATTTATAATACATTTGTTTGTTTAGCACTTCTGTTTATGTTTTTTCGGCAACTATTTGTTCAATGGATCCACTTACCGTACTAGTATTACTTCTAGTGTTTAACATTATATAAATATTTAATGACTGATTGTAAATTATTACATAAAAACAAAAATTTTTGCTATTCCATGCATAGATACATAAAGAAGTGAGACAAAGGAAGTTAGTTTTGCCTCCAAAGATCTGCCGGATAACCAACCTATGGAGGCTCAACCTGATTCAAGAAAATCTAAATAATTTATAAAAAAAAAAAACTAACATTAAATTTTATGCATTTACATTTCAAATTTATATATATATATATATATATATATATATATATATATATATATATATATATATATATATATATATATATATATATATATATATATATATATATATATATATATATATATATATGTATTTTTACATTTCTGGTTGTTTTGATTTATCAATCATAAAAGAAGGTTTGTTCCTCTGCTGTTGCTAGGCTACAGAGAAGGGTGCTTATGGAAGCGAGGAAGAGACAATGGACAATACCTGAGCCGAAAATTTATTCTGACTGAACGTGAGGGTGTCCTGAAATACTTCAACAAGCATGATGTGAGTGTTTGCTTATGTATCGCTTTGCAAAATGCTATACATGAAATTCGCAAAAGCTAAATATGCAAATTAATAGCTTCATAATGATAAAGACAGAAGAGTTTATTATTGTTCTTACTTTTTGTTGCAGGCCAGAGAGCCTAAAGCGATCATGAAGATCAACACTGTGAACGCTACTTTCCAAGCAGCTAAAATCGGCGTTCCTAATGGGCTGCAGATTACCTATTTAAAGGATAACAGCACCAGGAATATTTTTGTTTACCATGAGGATGGCAAGGTTGGCATGTTTAATTAAAAATAACATTAACAAAATGTTATGAAAAGAACTGTGAGAGAAATTGGGCTTTTTGTTCCTCTGATAGAGGAGCTTGATGATGCAGCCCATATTTTAATACAAGAGTTAGCATTTACTTTTATTTTGTCTCAAAGGAAATGGTGGACTGGTTCAATGCAATAAGGGCTGCAAGGTATCACTACCTGCAAGTGGCATTTCCTGGTGCTACAAACTCTGAGGTAAGTATAGAAATTCTGGACCAACATTCAGGGTTTTTAATAACTGGGATTAAAAAAAAATTAATTTTTACATTTCCAGAGTAAGTATTTTGATACAAATGTTTCTCAAGTCTGTGCGTTTGAGTGAATATAGAATATTCAATCTAAACTTGATATACTTTATGTGGAAAGAAATGCTGTAGATTAAGCTTACTTTCTCCCGTAGAGTTCCCTTATTGTGTCTTAGACTTTAGCTAACATATATTTAAAATAAAATAAAAAGTTGCAAGTTTGTATAAAATAAATAGCATTTCTGATGAAAAAGAAAAAAGCTTTCAATGTTTGGAATTCAGAAAATAATTTTTTTTTTTACTTTTCTTGTTTAATGGTCAGCAGTTCTAAACTCTTTAAAACAGTTTAAAAAAATGACCCATTACACCAATTTTCTTTAACTTTGATGCTAGATCAATTTTGAGTTTGTTAAACCTGCTTCTTAAAATGGACCCAAATAAAAATTTAAAAAGAAATTATTGCTATCAGAGTCTGTATCAAATATTTCTCTAAATCATATTTACCACGGGACTAACAAAGAATCCAAGTGCTATTAAGTTTAACTTGTAACATGCAGAAAGATAGTTTGAATAATGATAGCTTTTGCAAAAGAAAAAGAATTAAATTGAAAATATACAGTCCAATATATAATAATGGAATGTGAGTACATTATGAAAAATGAGTTTATTAGATGATTTACACATTCAGACCAAATAGTTGGTGCCCCTCTTTGACTGAAAGAAAAGTAAACAATGCTCACAGAAATAACCTAAATCTGAAAGAAGTAGCAATCACTACAAATTCTATAAAAAATGAACAAATAAAAGTCTCACATTGCTTTTCAACCAAGCTTAAACAGAATTATAAGAAAAATAAAAAATAAACTCTTGAAACAGGCATTGACAAAAATGATTGTACCCTTAATATTTTGTTGCACAATCTTTTGAGGCAAACGCTGCCATTAAATGATTTGTCTAACTGTCAATGAGACTTCTGCTCCCTTCTGCAGATATTTTGGCCAACTTCTCATCAGCAAAGAGCTCAATTTGTCTCCAGTTTGAGGGTTCTCTTTTCCAGACAACATGTTTCCTTCCAAAGATGCTTAGTAGGATTTAAGTCAGGTCTCATAGAAAGCTACTTCAGAATAGTCCAATGTTTTCCTCTTAGCCATTCCTGGGTGTTTCTACCTGTTTTGGGTCATTGTTCTAATGCAAGACTCATAAGTACAGGATTGCTGACACCTGTGATGTTTGAAAAGCAATGTCTGACTTTGATTTGTTCATTTTCATAGAATCTTTATATTATAATTTTGTCAGATTTAAGTTTTTTCTGGGGCCATTGTGGGTTTTTCCTTTAAAACAAAGATGTTGTCCGTGTGTATCCTTACATTGCTGATTTATAACAGTTAAAAGGGATATGGGCATTTTTTTAAAGCAGTGTATACAGACAATTATTTTATGAATTTATTAAATTTTTTCATAGTTGCTACCAAAGCTAACCAGGAACTACATAAAGGAGGGTTACATGGAGAAGACTGGACCAAAGGTAATCTGCTGCTTCATATTTCTTCATTCCAATGGAAAATTATTACTGACAATTATGATTTAAACTTACATGTTTTAAAAGCAATATTAAGACCTTTCTTTTATGGTACTTACAGCACACCGAAGGCTTTAAGAAGAGATGGTTTACAATGGACGACAGGAGGCTCATGTACTTCAAAGATCCACTGGTACATACTAGAAATTATGTATCAATCCTGTATTTGACCTCAGTCACCAGTAGGTGCTGCTGTGCCTCTTGTTTGCACTATAAACAACTCAGTTTGTGTGATAAATGACCTGAGGAGACAAATGTATAACTCCTTTTATGGTGCCTAACATTTCAGGACAACCATATAGCTTCGGATCCTTAAAAAAATGTGTTCTGCATGGTCATGTCTGTGTTTTTCAATCATAGGATGCCTATGCTCGAGGTGAGGTTTTCATTGGCAGTAAGGAAAACAGCTACACTGTGCTGCCAGGCCTCCCTGCCACTGTTGTGGGAACTCACTGGCCATTTGGAATCACTATAGTGACTCCAGACAGGAAGTTTCTTTTTGCTTGTGAGACTGAAGAGGATCAGAGAAGCTGGATGGCGGCATTTCAGATTGTAATCAACAGACCGATGCTGCCTCAGGAGTTTGCTGGTAAGCAGATGAATCAGATCTCTATCATCTATCTATTATCTATCTATCTATCTATCTATCTATCTATCTATCTATCTATCTATCTATCTATCTATCTATCTGTCTGTCTGTCTGTCTGTCTGTCTGTCTGTCTGTCTGTCTGTCTGTCTGTCTGTCTGTCTGTCTGTCTGTCTGTCTGTCTGTCTGTCTGTCTGTCTGTCTGTCTATCTATCTATCTATCATCTCATAGAGTGAGTCTTATTGTGTTATTTCTGTTTTGCTCTTTGTTTTTCCTGCAGTGGAGGCCTATTTTAAACGCAAACCGTGAGTGAGCCTCTAAGTGTGTCTCAAAGAGGTTTATACAGAAACTGATGTTTGATACAAAGGTCAAAGTGCTTCGTCAACGACAACTCCTCCTCTTCATCAACCACCTTGCCACCTTCCTTGACCCCAATAACATAGCAAGACCTCATTCTCTGAAAAAGTCTGTCAATCCAAGGCTACTGGACTCTTCTAATATCACACGCCCATTTGCTGCCTGATTCCACCTTCACAATAGAAACAGGACAAAACCGTTGCTTCTTGGATGTGAGGCAACATCTGTTCTATTCTATAATCATCAACACTGCAATTACTGATCTTTACTACAAATTAATTATATTTGATCCATTTAACAGATTATAACACCAAAATAATAATGTAAGTCTAGCAAGTGTAGGTTCCGTCACATTTGCATGCTATTTTGCATTACTGTATACATAAGTGCAATTGTATTTATTTATTTTCTTAACTGTATTTGTAGCTAAATCCATGTTTTCATAGCAATTGCTTTTTTTAAATGGATGACAAGTTATTGCATGTTCTTCCAGTAGAGGGAGACAAATGAAAAATGTAAAATCTACTGTTAAACTTCTCTAACATCTCAAGGGGCTCATTGATTTCCCCTAACTGGTGCCTGCAGGGCTGCATATGAAATCACCCTATGATAATCTATGGTTGCTGTTAAAATGTGTTGAAGCCAATTTAATATCTGCACTGTTTTCTACAGCAATGGTTCTAGTCTAAGACTGATTATGGACAAAGACAACATCAACATGAAGGAGAGTGAGGTTTTCAGTTTAAAGGTTTCTGTGATCAAAACTGAGTCTATAAATGCAAATATTTAATCAAAAATAATCCTTTGTGCTTTTCCCAAATAATTAATTTTATTTTGTTGACAGATAGAAACATACATGTCCAAACAATCCTAAGAAAACATGGCACTATCCATCTTACATATGAATTTATATAATAGCATGGGAAAAAAAGCAACAGTCATTGAAGCAGTCTACAACTTTTAACAGACGTCAAATTTAACAAATAATATCGATATTTGTCTCTTACCCTGAATTTTTGGTAACCAGTACTGATCATATTCCTTAAGAACAACAATGACATGTATATGCCTGAAAACCTTTTAAATACAAACTGAACCAGTGTGATTCCTGCTCACCAATGCAATTTTTGTTGCTGTAGTCGTTTATTTTTTCTGTATAGGATCTGTTATTTTCTGCACTCTTGAGAAACTGTCTGTAAACACTGCTACTGGGGTTAAAACAAAATTCACATTAACATGTTATCTAAAGTGTATTATATTGTTTTTCTGTAATAAAAGCCTGACTTAACACATAAAGCAAAAGTGCTAGGTAAACCCACAGCTCTTACTGTCTGATGAGTTTTTTTATATGAAACACTTTTGTGACTTGTTTTGATATGATTTGTTAATGATTTATTTTGTAACACATTTCAGTTTTAAGCGCCAAAACTCACTGAATTATTTAAAAAGAAGTGTTTCAGCTGCTCTCAGCTCCAGAAGTCTCCCTTCCTTCCACCGAGTGCTTTTGGCTTTTGGGAGGATATGGGAGAGAACTGCTGACAAAATCATACACAAACAGTCGCCCAACAGGTAAACAGACATACATTTCTTTAAAAGTATAGTGAATGTTCTTTTTTCAGCCGTTTTAGGTGGATAATCGTATCTATTGGTTGTCTTTGTGACATGCACATTTTCTTTTTCGGTCAATGAGCACTTTTATTGATCATGTATGCAGTGAGCGTCGTTTTCACCCATAGCTCCACCCCTCTCACTCTATATTTTAAAAATGGCAGATGATTACAAGAAGCAAACTGTTATACAATTTTATGAGAAGTGGAAGGCATCAGAAGAAAGAAATAAGGCCAGAGTGTTTTTGGGAGAGTCTTTTACCCAATGGCAGAATAGTAGGTTGGATGGTCTAGCACATGCACGGCTATGCAAAAATTGCCTTGGGCGTCTTTAACCTACATTTCTGAAAAAATTGTTCAATATTCCTTTAATGGCTTTTATCAACAAAAAAACAATTTCTAATACAATATGAAAGGTATTACCATATTAATTAGTTTTAGGTACTTTAATGCAAAGAAATTAGTATTTACAACATATTTGGCACATTTAATAGCAATACATATAGACCCTGATCTACTAAAGGTTTGCATTTATAAAAGAAGTGGAAGCTCAGTAACATGAGCTAAGCTGATCTACATACGCCTTTGATATCCACGAAATGGTAGGCACAGTCTATGAAACATGTTTACCTTCATGAAATTCCAGAAAATATGCTAATTATTGAAAAGTGTGGTACAGTACTGCAGGACATCTTTATTGAGCACATTTGAAAGCAAGGAGCAACCGTAAAAAATGCCTGCAATGATTGTGGGGAGAAGAAGGCATTGGTGTAATCACAGCCAGAAGAGAGAATATTTCATTTCTACATATTTGGACACTCAAACATTTTGAGATGCTATTTTGGGGAGAAAAGCACCTTGCACCATTGCATTTTTGTGTGTCTGAATGCATCACTCTGCTGTCCAACACCGGTGGTGAGTGATTCATTTTAGAGGTGAGGGGCCGCTGGGAGGACGCATTGCCTTGCACCTGTCAGTACGATCATCAGGTCAAGCGGAAATGTAGCTTGGATAAAGTCTCCTTTGATAACTGGAATGATTCAGTTAATGAACTGCAGTGATAAATATGAAAATGATAATTTTTAGGAGTTAAGCTCTCTTTATCGGTTATGAAATGTTTAAATATATCATATGATGAAATAAATAGCTTTTGTTTGTATGTCACTGTCTAAGGACGTCTGTTATATCTATGTTGTAGAAACAGGACAATCTAGAGTTGCTTGTTTTTCCTCTTTTTTGTGACTTAAGTTATGCAGTGGGAGTGAATAGCATTTAAAAACAAAATAGACCTTAAAAGTTTGTCTTTTGTATTTGAATGCTGTTGAACCACCTGTAGTTTCCTTCTCCTTTAAAACAATAGAATTAGAATCTCTGATATTTAAACTTATGATTTTTTATGTGAAATTGTGACAGTTGTGGTCCAAAAGCTACCCTGTGTTTGTGCCTCCATTTCATCTAATTATTATTATTTTTTTTATTTTAACTAGCAGAGGATGTCCTCTCCTTTCTCTGACTCTGTCTTCTCAACATCAATCCCCTGAAACATGCCCACTAATGCATTGTGAAACTTTAGTTTGCACAAGCAATTGCTGATTTTTATTTGGGATAGTAGATCAGGGCTATAGTGCATTTAAAGAAATGATTTTACATCCATACTTTTTCTATTTCTGCTCAACTTTATGATCACTAAGATGCTGGTGCCTATCACAGTTGTTCAGCAGGTTGGAGGTTGGCTGATCTCTAGAGAAGTCTCCCCTTCCATCAGAGCCAACATTTATGAAAAGTGAGACATATATACACTCACACACTTATTTACACTTTTAGAGGATTCAAATCTACAAATAACTTAGCATGCAGGATTTTGGACTCTGGGAGGAGCCCATGCATTCATAAGGAGAGCATGAAAATAGAACAAATAAAAGACCCCAGCTAAAATTGAACAGGTCTAACTTCCAACCACAGTGCTACCCCAGTTAGGATTAAGATTAAGAAAAAATGTACAGCATTTGATGACAAATATAAGTTACAGATATCTGTACACTTAAGATTCTTTTTAACACTTTTCATAAGTTTTGTACCAAAAAATAGCAACAACAGTTTGCTCCAGTGGTGTGATGAGAGGATGTATTTTCCCAACTATGTACCCATATATCTTCAAAATATTATGAATTAGTGCTGGCAAGTCAACAAACTCCTTGGAACCAGCTGATTCACTTCTACCTCACTGAAACATGGACAGAAAAAGCATCACAACATCTAGTTTCAAGGGTTAATATGCAACATTTTAACAAAAAGGAAAGCCAAAATGGATATAATGGGTAGATGTTAGACATAACTGCCTTACGAAATTATCTTCTCAAAATAAAGAAGAATCTTATGATAAAATTAAAATAATTAAATAATAACCCACACAAAGTAACATATTATGTTAATGGTCATAAGACTGTGACACTGCATTGAGAGGCAAAAATGATTATAAGCAGAATTACATCTAATTGAGCTGTTCTCTTGTTATTTTTCAATCCTAACCTTGGTCTCCGTTTACAGTTAAAGAAAAAGGCAGGTGAAGAAAAGCATCATGGTAGATTAAAACCAGCAGAACAAAAGGCCAGGAAGAGATGCTTGTGGTTCTTGATAAGTCCAGAGATGATATCCAAGATTAAAATTATATTTAATCAGGACATGAACCCAAACTCTCAACCACTTAGGTCCCACAGCAGCCAGCACCTTTCATCTCCTTGCTCACATACTCATGCAGCTTAAACTTTTCACTCGGATCCTTCATTGACCTGTATTTCAGCTCCCTGTGGTAAAACAAAAAAAATAAAAAGGTACACAGTTAGTTCATGCTTCAGTGCACAGCAGTAGCTCTAATACTTGGCATTTCTTATTCTAAATAAGGAAAACCTGACAGCTGCATACCCTATGTGATATGTCTTTTCTCCACTAGTGTTCCAAATTTAAAGAAGACAAAATTTACCCAATCCTTTCTAAAATAGCCTTTGTTCAATTGGATTGGACTGAGAGTCTCTTGGATTCTTAATCTTTGCCATAGATTGCAAATTGAATTTAGGTCTGGACTTTGTGAAACAGTAACATCTATGGTTTCAAACCATACAACTATAGCTCTTGCTGTATGATTAGGCTGATATCTTGCTTGAACTAAGATAGATGTAGTCTCATGTTACAGGTTCTCTACTAGAAGTGCCATATATTTAGCTGTGTCTATGTTCACAGCACTGCTAAAGAGAGCAATCCTACAGCATAGTGCCACTGCAATGCATTTCCAGGACTGAGGGACTTGGGCAAAACTCTGTATTGGGTATTTGATTTATAACCTAGTAAATTACACTAACTGAAGTATTTGGAGTGTAATAAAACAATGAAACATGCATTCAAGAAATATTCAAACATTTTGTTTACAATATAATGAAGCATCATGTCTAGATCCATAATCCTTTTCTAGGAAAAAAAAACACCTGATATGTTGATTTTTTTTTACTGTAATATAAAGCATCAGCGTCTTGTAGCAGAGCTGTCTTAGTCTTGTGAAATGTATGTGAAATAACTTTCATCTGAAACAAGTCAAAGAACTTGTCTCCAATAGCAACAGATAGACCTATACTTACTTGGCCACAGCAGTGAAAGCCAGCTCTACATTCAGGCCTGACCTGGAACTGGTTTCCATAAAAGGAACCCCAAACTCCTGTAGAATGAAAGCATTTAATGTTTATCACTGACCTTAAATTTGGTCTTCATTTTTCTGCGTTTGTGTAAATTTGCATTTTGTAATAAACATAATCAAACAAATTTTCACAAGTCTTTACCTTGGCAAGCTTCTCACCATCTTCTCTTTTTACCACACGGTTATGAGTTGCATCAGCCTAAAAAAGCATTTTTACATTTACAAACTTCATTCAAAAGCATAAAACACAACATCTGATTTACCCCAAAGGTTCTATACACAATTTCCATACAAAATAATGATCAACAAAGACTGCAGTGATTGTAAAAGCTAAAATAATTTGTCCAAATTGTAAAGGAATATTTGGCAGTATTGAAAAGTTGTTTTCACTGATTTCTAAAGTGCCTTTAAAATGTCCTTGTATCATCAGAGCCAATATTTATATAATCTAAGTCCAGGACCTTTACCATTTTTATTGAATGCCTATTTTTTTTTTGTTAAACTAACCTACATGACACTGAAAAAATACAGAAGAATGTCTGTCTGGGTCTACATGAAATACAACTTAAAGAAGAGTTTTTTCCCCCCATTTCTAACTACAGAAAGCAAAAATACTATAGAATAACGTGTTATGATCAAAACTAATCTTTCACCGCCAACATGTGCTTTAAGTAGCAATAACTCAGATTTGGCACTTGATGGATCCGCGGCTAAACAGAGATTTTTGTACATTTTGTTAATTTACTCTGCAGCTCATGAGCTGAAGAAAGCTTTGCAGGTTAAGGAATTTCTTTGTGCAAAATTTTAATCACTCGATGAGCTTGTTAAAGCAGACTTTTCTTCTAAAGGCTCCTATGGATCATCCTTGGTGAAAACTATAATTTTACATCAATTTTTATAAAAAGCAAATAAGGATATTTCAAAAATAATCGGTGTGGTTAGGTAAGAGAATGCTGTTAAGACCTTCAGAAACTTGGATTACCAATAATTTTAAGAGCGCACAATTTGTGGCTGCAATGAAACACAAAATAAATATAATTTTAATTAAAGCAACTCCAACAGATTTAATTACATTAAAATCTGCAAAAACATAAAATATGAGCTTAAAAAACTATTGTGAATACATTTAGCACACCAAGGAAATAACCTGGGGCTGCCTTTTGCTTTGCAGCAATAAGGTTCTGGGTTCGATTCCTGGCCTGAGGTCTTTCTGCATGGAGTTTGCATGTTCTACCTGTGCATGCTTGGATTCTGTCCGGCTTCCTCCCACAGTTAAAAAACATGACTGTTAGGTTACTTGGCTTCTCAAACTGTCCTTAGGTGTGAGTGTACATAATTGCATGTCTTTGTGTGTCTCTGTGTTGCCCTGCGGCAGACTGATGACCTGTCCAGGGTGTACCCCGCCCATCCCCACACTGACTGCTGCAGATAGGCTACGGCATCACCGCAACCCTGACGGAATAAGCGGGAGAACATGGATGGATGGAAATAACTTGTATCAACAAGTTGTATCATATCTTTGATCACTACCTTGTTTCCAAGCAGCATGAGCACCGCATCCTGTTGGGCGTATTCATGGATCTCAGTCAGCCATGCCTGGTGAATAGAACAGCAGGAAAAAACAAAATAAAAACAAAAAACTGATTACAAAAAAATTAACTATGTGAATCTAAGAAATTTCCACCTTAAACAAAAATGTGAAAGAAACATTTTAAATTTGGTCTAAAAGCTGACATTAAGCATGCCTATTAAATCTGATAAGATTAGAAAGAATGGCTGCTGCTTCTTTGTTACAATAATGAATAATGAAGTAAAAAGGGTAATCCACAGCAGGAAAAAAATTATCAAATGGTACAAAAAAGCAATATAAAGTGTTTGAAGAGGAAATTAATCAGTGTTACTGTGAGAAACCAGGCTAATCAACACTGTCTGCTATATCCTGTCTAATGCATGAGGGAAAGAAACAACCTGATAGAAGAACAAACATCACCTGTGACTGTGTGCTCTGAGAGCAGCTGAAGCATTTTATTTTACCTGAGTTCCTAAACATCTTTTATATTTAATATTCTTAAATTCTTTGGGTTCCTTTTGAGTTATTATTCTGTTTCTGTGTTATTTGTACTTCAGGGGATAATGATCCTTAAGTAACCTCTGTTCAAATTTAGATTATTTCTTTCAAAATCTTTTGCTCTTGCTAAATCTAGACTTAGCTATTAGCAGGTAAATAAATGTTATACAGGAAGCACTAATGTAATGACAAAGATCATGACACGAGTCCCAAGGACAAATGAATACAAAAATTAAAATGGAATTTAGATGCAAAAAACAAATCAAATACAGATTATATAAAGCAGGGCCGGTTACTTTTAAAACATTTAGTATGTGACGTTGTATAAATAAAAGATAACACTTTTAATGTTGAATCTGGCATTTACCACATCAGGCAAAAAATGCATTTTTTTTTGTTGAGACATGTAATTACAAAAAGTTGACTTTTCTCTCATGTCGTGTTATGGTGGTGATTCTGTAATTGTAAAACACTTGAATTGGGTCACTGTATTGCTGGTTCTCTGGTAGAGTAGAATAGTTGGTGCAGTATTGTACTAGAAACTACCATAGAAGTAGTTTAGTTATAAGTCTAACTCAAATTTTAAAACAAAATTTTAAGGTTTGTTATTTAATCTCTTTAATAAAGTTTTCAATCTTTAGTTTTAGAGTTTAGCTCTAAAATGTCACAGACATTCGGGGAGCTGTGGCACACTTTGTAAAGATCAGTTTTCCCTGTTTCATGCTTTAGAATAAGATATAATAATACACATGAAAAATTAAAGTCACAAAACCTTTTTTATTTTACAGAACTGTCAATTAAATCCACACAGACGCTGCAGCTGAACTTGCATCATGACATTAACCCAGTGGAGATTCAAACTGGGTCACAGGTGTGAGGGCAGGCTGCCATTTCTCTTTGGATTAGCTCTGAGATGGACTGCAGAACTTAGATCTGTTTCTGCTAAAAAAAAACAAAAAAAAAACAGAAAAAACTAATCTAAGCATAACAACATAAAAGATAAAAGCCAGTGTTAATAGTATGCGGCAGAAGGAGGTAGATGCAGGATTGCTATATGCTTGGGAATAAATTAATCAGGTTAGAATTAAAATGTATTACAGCCTCCGTTGTAGTTAGAACACCGTGAGACTATTTTGTGGCACACAATAAATCTGTACAAACAAGGCAGCTGGCTCTTGATTTAGTGTAAAAGTGAACTACTGGCAATTTTTTTCCATTTCAATCTAAGAAGATAAAAATATATGCATCAGGCTTCTTCCAGAGCACATAGATACAACAGTTGTAGATGTTAAACCACTAAAAGTATTTTTTCAGTATCAATTTGAATTTAAATAAGCAAATTCGTTTAACATGTTTACATTTTAATAAACAGCTGCACAATATCTGTTTTAAAAAAAAGTGCAAAAGAAGGTCATGCTTCAAACTCTATGTCTTTATGTCGAGACCAAAAAAGGTGATTCGGTGGGGGAATTGCTTTATTTTCCCAAAAATATTTCACACATACAACACTTGTATTTTACAACACTTGTATTTATTTAGGTAGGTACAAATGCCCCTGTTCCATGAAGAAAATTCCAATTTATTTTGAAGTGATTTACCTATAATTGGTCCACTCTGAAGCTGTGTCAAGAGTTAAGGGAGTTTTAGTCGGTAACCTTTAAAACAAATGGACTCTGAGCAGTTTATTAGTATCTTTCCTAACAGTTATCCATAGGTGATCCTTTTGCAAAAATCCTATAATAGGCTGTTTATGTGTAAAGCCTTAGTCCTTATTGTAACCTCTAATTTGCTGTGCTCCTTTTAAATCAATAATGAATCGTTTTTGATTTAATGCGCCTTTGTCAGACCTAATGGAGATTGCATAGTTAACATGCTGTAAGCTGCTGCTTTGTGGGCTGACCTGGGGATGGGTCCAAAGACCATAAAAAAGGCCCAAACTCTCTCCTCTGATGCTCAATGTTTCAGGGTTTTAGAAATATTTTCCTAAGTCCATCTGGGACGATATTACCTGTCACAAACCCAATAGTTTCATGTTTCCCTGACAAGAGCACTCGACCTGCATGAGAAAAGGTTTGGCAGTGCGCTTCAGTGATTATCTTCATATGCTGGGAAGCTCTTCATAAATAATAGCTGGTAATTATATAATTTGGCTGTTTATAGAATGTCCTCCTCATTTCACAGATATAATCTATGTTTCCAGATGATGACGCTTATCACTTCCATTCAGAGAATAAGAGCTTCCTGCTGCCATTTTTCCAGGGAAAACAGACACAATCAAAAAAAAAAAAAAACAGGTGTTTTGTATCGGCCTGTTGAAAAATGCACATACCAAATGGCTCACAAGAAGTGACTGTGGATAAGATGACTGCGCATCCCCGCAGCATTTTAGCACGTTTTAAAGACCAAATCCTTTTAGCACGCTGTTGATAGATCAGTTTGTACATTTTTTAGCGTGCGCAGTGAAATAGCTCACGTTTTTATACACGCAAACCTTTGATAGATCCGGCCCTTAGTCTCAAAATTTCTGGAAAATCCTTAAAAGACTTTGCATCTATAGCTGTAGTGAAAGGTGGTTCTACCAACTCTTAACTAAGTGTGTCATACTCTGTGGTCTAGGTTTAGGTCTGTGTTTTCTTTCTCCCTCTCCTCTGCAGGGCTGGAAGGGCAGGTGCATTCCATCAGAAGCTAATTACCAGTCTTCATAAGGAGCTGAAACCAGGAGGAGGGCGTCAGTTCGTTCACGCTTCTGCCTGGTACAGACCAACTCTTTGTAAGCCTCATTTTCTGTGAGACCTAAACCTAACCTCGTTCCTGTGATTTTCTTCCAGAAAGCCACCCAGTTTAGGGCCTGGAAACCCAAGCCTGGAATCAGAGTCTGAGAGACACCTGGAACGTTCTCCTTCCAGAGAAGAACCCCGGATCCATCTGTCAGCCCTCCTGCCTGCGCTCGCCTGCCTGTCCACCCTCAAACAAACCAATACTGAGAGAGAATCTGGACCTGCACCAACAATCCGGATCACTGAACAGCACTTCTTCCCCCAGACCAAGCCCTAGCCGCCACCTCCGTGAGTTCACCATCCAAACCAAATTCTCACAAGTCCCAAAGCACAGTTTATTCACCATCCTCCCTATCTTTTCCAGCAGAGCTCACCAGACCAACGACCAGCCGAAATCCAATCTTGTCAATTTCAATTTTTTCAATAAACTTTTTCTCATAATCCAACTGTCTCAGTTTTTGCGCCTATTCAGAGTCACACGTTCTAAATATGACAAAGTGCACCGAATACAAACTTACTTTAGAGATTTCATTGTCAAAAAGAAAAGAGAACATGTAAGATTCCCCTCTCAGTTTCTCTATTGTTTGAGTTGATCTAACAAATAGAAAAATGTAAAGGTTTTTGGTAGTAACATTACAAAATGTGACAGTTTTCAATAAAAATGAATGGCAGACCAAAGCACCCTCCATTATAAGATTTTGTTACCCAGATGCATTTACAGCAGGTGAAATAACTATTAAACATGCCCCCATTTTCTCAGTAAATATATTTCTAGAGGTGCTATTGACCATTGACTATTTTCACCAGATGTCATCCATGCAATCCACACTTACCTAGAAGTCAAACTTTAGATGTCCAGAAATTAAGTTATGTCTAATGTGGAATGCCACAGGGAAAAAGTATTGAACACATTTACAGAAATGTATTTAATACTTTGTACAAAAGCCTTTGTTGGCAATGACAGCTTCAAGATACCTTCCGTGTGGAGAAATTACTCGTATGCATTGTTCAGGTGGGATTTTGGCCCATTCTTCCACATAAACTACATTCAAATCTTGAAGTTTTCGTGGGCCTCTTCTATGAATTCTGATCTTTAGTTCTTTTCATAAATGTTCTATTAGATTCAAGTCATGTGATCCATCTGACCAGACTATATTCTCTCAGTGTTTCACAGGCTTTTCTAAATGTGCATCAAACTTTAAACAAGCTTCAACACGCTTTTTCTTCAGCAATGGAGTCTTGCATGGCGAGTGTGCATACAGGTCATGGTGGTTCAATGCATTACTTATTGTTTTCTTTTAAACAATTGTACCCGTTAATTTCAGGTCTTTCGGAAGCTCTCCACAAGTGGTCTTTGGCTCTTGCAAGGAGCACCTGGTCGGGGTTGGTTTATGGTTAAATTATGTTCTTTCCACTTCCGGATTGTGGACCTAACAGGGCTCACTGAGGCTCAGAAGTTTAGAAATTCTTCTGTAACCAATGCCATCATTAAGATTTGCAACAATATGATTGCAAAGGTCTTGAGAAAGCTCTTTACTTTTACCCTTCATGAGATGTTTTTAATGTGATAGTGGTGACATCTTTTTATTGGCCATCATTTGGGACTGAACCAGCTGAAAGTAATTTACGCTGACAAGGGGCAGGATTGCTTCTAATTATTGAGAGAATTTGGCTGGTGTCTTGGCTTTCCATGTCTTTTTACACCTCCCTTATACTCATGTGTGATATAATTCCAAGTGCCACTCCACATTGATACACTATGATACACTATGGTTTTATTTCTTTGTATGTGTAGATTGCATAAATTGTAACCTACATTTGGTGAAATGTCATGCAAATAGCACCTCTAGAAATATATTTACTGAAAAAAATGGTAGCGTTTTCAATATTTATTTTTAGAAACACAGACACATGTTTCATAAAATACAGCAGTTCTAGTTGAATTAACTTGGCACTGTGTAGCAGATGACCATTCCAGTTTATCTAAAACAGTCTAGTGGTCAATAATGTAGGTAATATTGCTTTTATTTGTTTACTTTTCCAACCAAGAAATCCCAATTTACAAGTTCAATCAGGTTCAGTTCCATTGAAATTTAGAACCACCACACTGCAGTACAGGTGCAGAAGTGGTGTGTTATTGTCTGCGAGGCAGTTGCATAAACAGGGAGCCTTCATAAGCAGGAATCATTAGAGGCAAGCTGGACTATAAAGGAAAGTTTATCTGGGAATGGCTGCTGCAGACGGATAACACTAGAAATAAGCTGTTTTCCCCAAATCACCAAATGTATGCCTGGTGAAAAGCCTTTCAATAAAAAAACAGCAGCATATTCTTAGTTTTTAAGCACAAATTTTCAAATATTTTAGGAAAAATATTTGAAAAAACATTGTGTTGCAGCACCCATCATGGATGGGTGCTGCAACACAATCATGGAAGGAATATACCATTTGCAATTACCACTTTTTTCTTTCTAACGTATTGTTAGAAAGGAAAAAAAAAGAGTCAAAGTTTGGTAAAATGACTTACATTTTAGGGTTGAAATATCAACATGAATACAAATCTGATGGGTACAAATTTAGCATACCATTCATTAGAATGGCCTCATTAAAAAACTGAAATTTTGCTTTTTAAAGTTGTGTAACCTTATTCCGTCTCACTGAGATTGTTATGGAGACTTTTATACCTCCAACAGCCTCAGAAATGGAAAAGTAAAATTTATTAAATCATTTAGCTGTTATGATTTTGCCCTTTGTGCACTTCTGTTTAAGTTTCTTTTTGAATTTCCAGTTTTTTATGTAATTCTGTTTCGTTGATCATTGGTTTCTTTTCCATTTGTTGTTTTATTTAAGCAGTGCCAGTCTCCTTTCCCCTAGCTCCATTCTAGTTACTTCTATCCACACCTGCTCCATATCAGCTAATTGGCACATTCTTTGTTCTGTCCACCATATATATAACCCTGGTGCAGTTCCTCATTGCTGGATCCTACTCATTGTTTCATCTGTTCTTGTATATTTCTCCCAAGCCTCTGTAGTTTTGGTTTCTGAGTTCCCAGAGTTTTATTTCTGGATTTATGTTTTAGTACCATCTACTTCAGCACACCAGAAAACACTAAAAATCTCTGCCTTCTCTACTCTGCATTTGGGTCCACAACAACATCCACCAACCCTGACATTAGAAAGTAATCATTATACAAAATAATAATACATCAGAGACACTACAAGAAAAAAAGGGATGATTTTGCCCACTAACAAGGCTAATACCAAGATCTTTGGCCAAATGCTCTAGGAGCCAACAGCCAATAAACTGCATGGTGTCATGAGGTGACAAATAGCTGTACCTCCTTATTAATCTTGCATTAAAGTTTCAACAAAGTGTTGACTTATAAATGCAGCTTGCTTTATTTGTAAGGAGCAATGAAAACGATTTAGCATCATGAGTCAGGACAACAAATAAAAGTAAGTCCAATGTAATTTAGACCATTAAAACCTTAATTAAAGTTAAAGTTGGCTCTGAAAACAAGTCAGTCTGACTTTCTTTTTTTTTTTTCCATGCACCCACTGACAGCCAGAACCTTGGCTGTAGTGTTGTTTACCAAGCCACTATTCAAATTTACTATCTGACATAAATACTAAAAAGAAATCTATGGGAAATGGTAAAGATGTAAAATGAATGAATCATAAAAAAAACCCCAACAGATGACTTAAAGATAGAAAATATAATGTTTGGATTATTATACATGCAAGAATGTCCTTTATTTTTTCCATGCATAAAATGATCCATTTTATGCATGGATCCATCCTCTCACATTAAAATGAATTGTAATGTGAAAGGAGTGGGAAAGAAAGAAGGAGATACTTCACTGTCCAGCTGGCTCTAAAATTTTTCCATTCCAAGTAAAAAAAAAAGGACTTTACAACAATGTTTTGCCCTAGTCTTGGTGATAGCATGGATGAGGACTTTCAAGTGCAAAATGGAGGACTGAAAACTGCAGTGAATTCAGTTCAAATTAATTGGATATTGAATATTCACACTTCATGGATACAGCAGGGTGTTCCTTTTTTTTTTGTTTACATGTGATGTAGACTGTCTGCCTGCATTGGTATCCTCCCTACCTGCTGTCTTCTCACTCGTCTATTTTAACATTTCCCTGCACATTTTGCCCCATGGCCAAGCCTGTTTACATAGCATTTCACCCCTAAACAGTGAAAAGGACATTATGGTATGGAATTACCGTCTGTTTTTTTGATACAATTTTCTCTGTCAATCATGTCTTCGCAATTTAATTAGCAGATTGTGCGCTGCTTTTGATGAACCTTCCTACGTTTCTTTCAGTCTGTTCGATTTTAACTTATGCTTTGTCACAGATATCCATCTTAAGGAAGCCTGAATTTAGAAACCAACGTTTTGTGGAAAGTAGTTGTTTTCTATTGCACTGACTTTAAATAAATAATTTTAACCTAATATTTCAAATATATTTGAATAACGTTTTGGTCTAACCGTATAAAAACTATCCTGCCCAGTCAATCAGCAACACTAGTTAATTTCACATTATCCATATATTAGATGAATAAATCTCGAATTACTGGAACTCGAATTTCTCAATCTGACTCAATAAATAATTTTAATAATTTATTTCACCAGGCTAAACATGATCTACTGAAATCATCAGCTGGGTAAATATTTACGTCAGTTTGTCTATATTATTTAATATAGATAAATTAAAAAAAACCTTCTTTTAGGTATGACTTATTGCGTACATTCAATCAAGTCTTCACTTCACCGCTTAGATGGGGTGCATTTTATTTCTATCTAATCTGCACCATGTTAGATGTGCTCCATTGTGGCGGGTGCCCTGCAGGTGTTATGACGCCCTCTATCACCGCGGCAGGCAGTCATGGTGGCCTTTTTTCATCAATGCAGGTGCTCATGGTGTCTTTTCCTACAACAACAGATATGCACGGTGCCCTCCATCCATTGCAGTGGGTGCTCATGGCGGCCTTTTCCCATTGCTGCAGGTGCTATGGCACCCCTCCATTGCTACAGGCGCTCACCATTTTCTATCGCTGCAGGTGCTATGGCACATTCATTGCACGCCGCTTTAAGGCGCCCCTTTTTCCATTGCAGCTAGCTTATGGTACCCCTTTTTTCATCACTATAGGCGCTTGGCGCCCTCCATCCATTGCTACAAACGCTCATGTCTCCCTCCATCCATCTCTGCAGGATCATCATGGTGCGTTATATCTGTCACAGTGCAGTTTCTGGCAGCCTTTTTCAACCGTTACAGGCACTCATGCGCATTTTATGCCGCCTTCTAGCATCGCGGCTGGCACTCCATGGCTCCCATACCCATTGAGAAAGACGCATTCACTTTTATCCATTGCCGCAGAACTTCATGGCGCCCTTTTTCCATCATACCCAGTGCATTATGGCCCCCAATTCTTTACCTCAGGCGCATCGTGCTTTTAACCCATAGCAGCAGCGCTTATGGCACTCTCTTTTCATTACAGCAGGTGCATTACGGCCCCTTAGCTCATTGCTCAAGGTGCATCGCACCCAAAACCATTCATGCGTTCGCATCAAAGGCACTCTGCTTCGGCCTCTTAGCACATCATGGCATACGAATCTCAAGTGAAACATCTTGCTTATCCATCGCGGCCTGCTTGTTTCATCATCGCTTATTGCGGGTTAGCCTAGATCATCGCATCCCCATCTCACTTTCTCAGCTCATCATGGCTCGCGTATCATGTCTCCAGCTCATTGCTGCACGGGCGTGTGTTCTCTTCTTGCACCCTTAGCTCATCGCTTCATAGAGCTCGTCTGTGGTTGTGGTGGGCCAGAGCGCTCAGCCACAGCCTATCATTGCCCTTATCACCACAGCCATCAACGCATCCTCATTTTCAAGCATCATTGTCTCCTTGCTTGGTCAGCAATTTTGCCATTGTGCATCATTCCAGTGTTGCTTTCATTTCCAGACTGCTTGATCTGGCATTTGCATTTCTTCCTCCTTGTCAAGGTTCACTGTTTAAGGGCTGCCTTCTGACTTTTCTTTTGGTCTAGACTGCTTCTCAATTGGTTCGGCAATCTTTCTACTATGTCATCATTCTGTCTGCAGCCATGCTTCAATTTTATGGATGATGCCCCGTCCATAGGTTTTGGCATATATGAGGCATTCAGCCTATGCCTCATATATCCACCCTGAGCATGCATTAATCCGAACTGTTCAACCTTCTCTCAGCCTTAAGGGTAAGCTAACTACAAATACAGGTGGTTTCAAAACTCATTCATATCCTTCATCAGATCTGAATGTTTGATTATTTCAGTGGTGTTTATAACCCATCACTCATCTCTCTTCTGTCATTCGTCATGCCAGATGGTTTATACCAGGTTCCCTTCTATCATTCATCCTATCATTCATCCCAGCAATCATCCCTTCATTCATCCCCACCTCACCTCACCTCATTCACCTCACCTAACCATCCCTTCACAAACTTTTGGTAGGCCTTCGTGGCAACTGGCCCTGGCCCTTTTTTGGTAAGCCTTCGCAGAACTGGCCTTTTAGTAAGCATTCGTGGCTCATCTCCTCTTTTACTCCTTCTGCTGTTCTACTTCTCTTAGCTTTTAATTCAGTCTCTGCCTTCTGAGCATGCTGTCGTAATCAGCCTCAACCTCTGCATTTTTTTGGGGGGGGACACAGCCCTATTCTTTGCTCCTTACATGCATATCTATAAAAATTAAGTGCTATGTTTCCTGCCGAGGTCTGAGCCCCAAAGACAGAATCATAGTATCAATAAATTTCTCCTAATTGCCTTTTCTCTTCGTGTGAGTTTTTCAGATTGAAATGGAGCCTAGGCGGTTCAACTGAAGAAACTGATTGCTCTCCTTATCCACCTGCGACACAGCCAATATGCTTTGAACCACACCTCCACAAAAGCCTGCTCCTGTGCCCAGGAG
The DNA here is from genome assembly GCF_016077235.1 of Cyprinodon tularosa. Lineage (NCBI taxonomy): Eukaryota > Metazoa > Chordata > Actinopteri > Cyprinodontiformes > Cyprinodontidae > Cyprinodon > Cyprinodon tularosa. The sequence goes on along the minus strand of NW_024039507.1, from coordinate 515,844 downwards.
GTGGATGCTCTGTGTGACTTCATTCAGATGACACATTTTAAACACACCTCCAGCCCCTCCTCCACCATCGTAGCTAACGCTTCATCAGAGCATCATTCTTCCTGGACTCTTACTGCATTCCCTGTCTCATCTCAACTGGCCCGGCAGAAGACCACCACATTGAACCTGGTTCTGCCAGAGGTTTCTTCCCAACTGGGAGTTTTTCCTCTCCACTGTCGCTTCATGCTTGCTCATCATTAACAGGTTATCTCAACCTGTGTTATCCAACTAGACTTCCATTTCCCAGGTCCCTGAAGGAAGCTCCAGTATCAGCTAACGCAGTCCACTGGATCTCCCCATAAAGCTCAGCATACCGTCTCACTAACCAGCAGTCTACAGACTGACCAACTTCATCTATCTCCACTCCACAACCAGTTTCAGGCCTGGGGGGAAACAGCCCTTTTCTTTGCTCCTGTTCATGCATATCTATCAAAATTAATTGTAATGTGTTAGCTTCATCTGGATTTATAAACCGATATAGCTTGGTATCATCAGCATAACAGAGGTTATTAATCCCATGCTGTCTCATAATTCTACCAATTGGGACCTTATATATAGTCAAGAGAATTGGTCCTAGCACTGATCCCTGTGGTACTCCACAGGTTACCTTTGAGCATGAGGAAGATTTGTCATTAACGTGAACAAACTGAAAACGATCTGATAGATGCGATTTAAACCAGTCTAGTGTTGTTCCTTTAATTCCAACAAAATATTCAAGTCTTTCTAAAAGAATATTATGATCAACTGTATCAAATGCAGCACTGAGATCAAACAGTCCATTATCTGAGGCCATGAGAATATCATTAGTGACTTTCGCCAAAGCTGTTTCAGTGCTATGATAAGCTTTAAAGCCAGATTGAAACTCTTCAAAAAGTTCATTATGGTGTAAGTGATCACACACTTGTTTGGCAACTACTTCCTCAAGAATTTTAGATAAGAAAGGAAGATTGGATATAGGTCTATCATTAACCAAGTCATCTGGGTCAAGAGACAGTTTCTTAAGCAAAGCTTTAATTACAGTAACCTTAAAAGCCTTTGGTACATATCCCTGTAACAGAGATAGATGAATCTATCCTTAAATAACCTGGTAGGAACTGGATCTAACATACAAGTTGAAGGCTTAGATAAAGACAATAGATTTGCTAACTCTGAAAGTTCAACTGGATCAAAGCAGTCTAAAACCGGTTCAGATTCTATGGCTACCTCAGATGCTGCCTCACCTTCCAGAGATAAACCAATTATAGATAATTATGCTAATTATCTTATTTCTAATAAGATCAGTGTTATTTATAAAGAATCCCATAAAATCATTACTGCTAAGAGCAGGTGGGATGGACCGTTCAAGTGAGCTAAGGCTCTGGGTGAGTTTGGCAACTGTATTAAAAAGATATCTAGGATTATTCTTATTCTCCTCTATTAATGAGGAAAAAATATGCTGCTCTTGCTTTACAAAGGGTCCTCTTATACAGCGGCAAACTATTTTTCCAGACTAGATAGGATTCCTGTAGGCCTGTGGAGCGTGATTTTCTCTAGGATTTTGCTTTAAAGTGCGCAGTCCTGCATTAAACCGAGGAGCCGTCTTTCTATTTTTAATGTTTTTCATTTTCAAAGGAGCTGCGTTGTCTAAGGCAGTACGTAGAGAACTAGCAACCCCATCAACAAATTAATCAAACAGAGATAGAACGAAGCAGATTGATGTAAAATGCTCCCTATGTCCTATAGCAGTATAACTATAGAGATATCTCAGGATAACAAGCGCCAATCTAACTATAAGCTTTTTTATAAAAGAACATTTTAAGCATATAGCCTTTAAAGCACTATTCACATTATTTTTCAAAGACTGTCGTCCAAAGACAATAATTCCTGTTTTGTCTGCATTCAAAAGCAGAAAGTTATTCAGCACTTCAGTGTGAACCTTCAATAATTTTGCCTAATTCACTCTGCTTGCAGCACAAACCATTTCAGCTCAGGGAATGATATCAGGGTTTTGTGACAGCCACTCAAAACATTGTTGCCTTTAACTAATTAAGTAATATACTCAGAGCCATTATAAATTTACATGACCTAGTTGTGCCTAAGCCTTAATTTCACGGTTGAAATCTTGATATATCTCTTCAATATTTCCACATCAAGTTGTTCATTCATGGTTCGATTTTATAGTGATTTGCAACAGTGGCTACTGCAGCGAAATACTCCCTTAACAAAATGCTGCAACCCCTTTATTTTAAAGCTGAGATGGTGTTCTCTGGCTTGCAAGATTTCCTCTTTTTGCCAACTAATATAACAATAGCCAACATGGCAAAACATTTGAATTTGTGTTTCATCGGACTATAGGATGTGTCTCCAGAAATGTAGGTCCTCCCTTAACTGATTGACTTTTGTTTCAGTGGGGCCTCAAATTAAATTGTTATCCTGAGTGTGTCCGCCCCCAAATAATACAATACTTAAAATGCTAAAAAAACATTAACAACGTAAGGATGTTTGGTGCTACAGAAACACAGATTCACCAAGGATGTTCAGAAAAATAACTAGATAAAATCACAGAGTAAAGAGAGAAGAAAAAGCTAAAGGTTTTAGAAGCGACTGGCAGCTCTGACATTAACTAGACAAGCTGTCACTTTGAACAGCTTGCAGAGGCTTCTCTGATGTTGCTGTTTTAGTTTTTCTTTTGTTGTCACTGAGAGGGCGAATGCGTCATTTTGTTCTCATCCAGCTCACTTGATTTAAACAAGCATACCCCTGTAAAGTTAAATACAAGCTGATGTGAAGTTTGAGATGAACATGATCTAAGAGTTTTGAGGGTTTGAAATGGGTCTGCTCCACAAAACGACACATATCACTTTATTTCTTGTTCTGTTTTTGTTAACTGCAAAATTACTTCAGATCTGTTAAAAATGAAGGAAAAAAAACAACATTATAGTTTGTAATTCAATCAAACAGAAGCATATTTTTTTTAATATATTTTTGTTTTTTAAATTTCTTTAAAATAACAACAATAAATAAGTAATTCAATTAACCAAAGAACAGTGAAACAGAAAAGTTAAAACCATTTTGGAAGTTTTACGCTTTTGTGGTGAAAAACTGGATGGTTGTCCTGATCTGATATTGATATTGCATATCTGTCCGATATCAGGCAAAAAAAAACCACCCCTGATTTTTGAACATATTAGCCTGTATCTAAAACCTCAAACATTTGAAATGGTGATATGGATACTCTGCTTCTGTTTAAAGTTAATCAGTGGTTAATAGGACATGATTCATTTGTTTTCAAACCTATTCTCATTAACAATTTTTCTTTGACTGATGCCACTGATCAAGCATTTTTTTGACATTCATTACTACAAAATAAGTAATGAGAGTATGATAAGTGCTGATATTTTATCGGGTCAATTTTGGACCTGCAATTTTGGTGGACAATAAAAACTAGCCTTGCCTTTCCCTATTTAGAATCCTTGAAGACCAGCACTTTGTGTCACACTGCAAATGGCAGAAAAGCAAAATTTGTCATTTTTAAAGCTCCAAACTAAAAACAGAGCATAAAATTAACCCTCACTAAATAATTTATGTTATTTAGAATCTTTGGAAACAGATTTCTAAACTGAGGCAATGTATTTCTATAACTTTTACTTAAGACTTATACACCAGAGATGTTGCAGAACTAAAGATGCCAATAAATGAAGAATAGAAACATCTTTTAAAAATTATTTCACCAAATAAAACAAACTTTTTGGGTCACAGTCTTAGGTCACATCTGTACTTAGAACTCCTGACATAAAACAGACAATTTCACATGGAGTGAAAATACTATGACGAATTGTAAATAGGACAGATCTGGAGCTACACAAAAAGAAAATCCCCGGGTGGAAATTTTTCAGGATAATAGAGTCAGAATATAAAACATTTTCAGATAAGACCGTGACACTTAAATAATGGGATGAGAAATTGTTAGTTATATAATGAGAAAGTAGCTTTTTTAAGCAATTCATGATTCAAATGCCCTGTCCTTGAATTCCTTGTGGGCCATATAAAGTAAGTAGCGTAATGCATGTTACTTGATTGCTTTCAGAGCTGTAAATCCCAGGTTTAGCTTTGAATTCATTAACCATCCCATTTACATCCCTTCAAGGAGGAACAAAGTTTTCCTCAGCTTAACAACTTTCTCCCTGTTTGCTCTCTTGTCTAAGCAGATTTGCAATGGGTAGATAATGCTATTCTTGCCCAGCTTTGATCAGTGTTACATAGAGAGACAGAGGGGAGAAGTCTGCTCCTGTCAACAGGCTGAGTCAGAGTTAAGCGACCCAGAGGAGCGGAGGGTGAAAGTAGGACTTCTCCCCTGAGAGGAGCTTTAAGCAGCTGAGCAAAACACAATGACACTGAGTCACTGACACACAACAGATACAGAAAACTCTCTGACAGGCAGAAAGAGCCAAACAGTAATATAAAAATCTAGTGTTTTCATCTAAATTGTTTAGGAAGTGATAGAAATGAAATATAGAGTATATAATCTATCCTTTATAAAACCTGTCTTTAATAATGACATGCTAATTACGAAAAAGCCCTTTATTTTGTAAAAGAGCAGAATAAAGATCTCACATTAACATGAAACAATTCTTGTAGACTGAAAGCTGTAGTCAGGCTAAATACTAACTTGAGATGTAGTGAGGACTTTCAGAGATGGAGCCTAATCTCTGACCTGGTCTTTTGTTTATAGGAAATATACAGACTGGGAAATATTTTAAAAGGCTGTATGAAAAGATTTAATTAATTAATACATTTTTTTTTTTTGGCTGTTTTGCAACTGAATGTGATTATATATTTTAAGACAAGTATGTGTTGCTTAAAACAAAATCATAGCAAAAACCTTTTTAGACTTAATTTTCTTATCCTGTCAACACGGAATATTTAAGTTAAAAAAATATTTACTTATGAACTTAGTAGTATTCATCAGTCCAGGGAATTTAGGAAGTTATTTAAAAGCCTTGTACTTGTAGACTTATCTAATTAACAGGAAGGAGTGATTTCAAATTCTTTCGAGACTTCTTTAAATCTCTCAACAAACTGCCACAAGGTTTTGTCTAAAAGCCCAAAACAGATCTTAAATTCTCATTATGCTTTTCACTTTCACTTTAACAATCAGAAACTGTTTCATCTTCAAGGTTGAATGAAGGCAAAATTCCTTCCAAAGGCTTAGAAGCTATATTTTTACTATGTACATCTAATGTGATATCCCTTGGTATATAAATGTGGAGATGTCCTAATTTATTTGTCAACAGGTTTGACAATTTAAGTTTCGAAAGAACTTTTCTTAATCTTAATTTTTCTGGTTATGTTACTTGAATTCACTCTAAAACAGTGTTTTTCAACCCTCGTCCTCAAGGCACACTGCTCTGCATGTTTTGGATGTTTTTGAGCTTCAGCACACTTGATTCAGATGATTGCAGTTCAGCAAAGCCTGATAATCTGCTATCAATTGATAACAGGTGTGTGAAAGCTGGGAAACAGGCAGGGCAGTGTGCCTTGAGGACCAGGGTTGAAAAACACTGCTCTAAAATGACATCTATTTCTTTTTGTGTGTAGAATGAATGAGCCATCTAACATTCTTTGATCTGAATTCAATTCAATTCAATTCAATTCAGTTTATTTATATAGCGCCAAATTCACAACACATGTCATCTCAAGGCACTTTACAGTTCAACCAGATCATACAGTCAAATTGATACAAAGTTTTCTATCTAAGGAAAACCAGTTGATTGCATTGACTCATTGACTCAAATACAATCCCCCACACTAAGCATGCTTGTAGCGACAGTGGAGAGGAAAAAACTCCCTTTTAACAGGAAGAAACCTCCAGCAGAACCAGGCTCAGTGTGAGCGGCCATCTGCCGAGGCCGACTGGGGTTCAAGGAGACAGAAACAGAGATACAAAAAGCAGCTGTAAAAGGCGGCCCCGTCCAGGAAACACACAGCCAGGCAGACGAGCTCCAAGGCAGCTCCCACGCCAGAGGACGAAGAGAGCACATCCACTCAGTCACGGCCAGAGAAACAGGACCACACTGGAAAACAGGCCGATCTCCAACATCTATAAACAAGGGTGTTGATGGAAGCAGCACAGCTGATGTTTCTTTCCAGGATGACGTCACAGCCAAACAGGAACAGACGAGGCAAAGCTACTCTGAGGAAAAGCAGAGAGAGCAGAAGGTTAGAGATTGAACTAACAGATTCTGCAGAATAGGAGAACAGAGAGAGAATGAAGCAGAATGATGAAATGGGGGTCCCTATGTCCTCCAAAAGTCTAAGCCTATAGCAGCATAACTATAGAGATAGCTCAGGATCTGAAGAATTGCCTTTTAGTTTTATAATATGTGTTCAAGGCAGATGATATTTTACTTTAAAATAATAGGATATTTTCTGCCATGTTAGTCCTTTAAAGGAACAACTTTAACTGATCCATATAATGGGAGAAATGCAGTCATCCTGGTTTTTGTGCGAGCTGACTCCACCACAGCAAACAGCAAGAAGCTGTAAAAATCCATCTTGTATTGTTTGTGTTCACATACAGAAATCACCCCATCTGTTTTGTCACAACACTCCCTACATACAAAGTAAATTAGAATGTCCACAGAGCCGTCTGAACACTGCAGGGTTTTACCTACCTGCAAGAGTTTTGTAGGGCAACACTGCAGTGGGTGCAGCCTAAATGATTACTCATGATTGGAGCTAATACAATCATGTTTCAAACCCAACACACACACTACAGTGTTCGAATCACTCAAAAAGTATTGCATATCATGGCCTAATCAAAGTGTATTAAACCGGATCGGGTGGAAAAATTATTACGTTGCCTTGAAGCACACTTCAAACCTAAAATGAGTCACTCTTCAAATGCCAGAGTGTCATCTGATTATAAATAATTGCTATTTGACTTTATATCACTGCATTATTTACAGACAGTTTCTCTCATCACCATCTGGTGTGCTGGTGCCATGACATTTAACTAGCAGCTATGTGGTAGGCAGGCGGTCAATTCATTTGAAGCCAGAACATGCCCTGGGGACAGACAGAAAGATAAATGAAAACAAGCAACTGAATGTTTCATCTCCCTCAAGGCTTTCATTGTATTTCCACAACATAGACACGTACCCGTGAAGCATTGGGACATTAGCACGTGTAATTTCGCACAAATATGTGAAAGCAAAAACAGCAGTGATGGACAATTTAACACTCAGAGTAAAGGCCTTACTGTTCAATAAGGACCCTTATGTTATATGTATAGGGTTACAAAGTGGACTTTCTAATTTGGGTTTGGACTAGTCAATATTCAATCAGAGAGGTTTTTTCTTCACATACCCAATTCATATGGATTACTAACTTACAACTGACATTCTCAAACAGACACAATAAATAAATAAAGTTTGCTTCAGGTTGAAAGCCGATTTAAAAACTAAACATTTGTAGAAATGTGCTTCTAGATGAAGCAGATATGAATTAAGTATGTTTTTTGTTCAGACTTCATTTTTTGTCCAGACAAGCTATAGCTAGTTGTTACTTAAATATTTATATTTTATGTATAAAACATTAAATAATAACCACTCTATTATCCCTAAAGAAATTAAGAAACTACAGTTATTTTTCCTTTTTTTGTCTAGTAAAAAACTATTCAAACAATGAGTTATGACATTGGGGCTTTATAACAATTTTTTATTTTATAGTTTATTGAAATAAATGATTGCTGTAGGGCAAAATTACCAAATCCGTGGATGCTTTATAAAAATTTTCGCTTTTATGTGAAACTTTCAAATACTTATTTTTTAACATCCTGTGGAAGTCAGATGTGCTACAATGTTAAAGCTATGAACCTAAAAATTGTTTTATTAAATAACTTAATAAAAATTTCCCATTGCTTAAATGTTTCTTCTGAGTCAAACATGTATATTTTTCTGCAACCCTCAGAATAGTTGCAACCATATCATTAATCTTAAAAAATGTTAAATATCATCACAAGGGCCAGGCTGTATGAGAAAGATTATCTGCAACATTCTCAAACATAGAGCCTTATAGAGTAACCAAAGCAGTATTCCTTAAAATGTTTTACACAGTATTATCTTGTGTTTTTGTTTAAAGGACGTGATTTTACACCTGTTAGAATGGAGCAATTATATCTGAGAAAGGTGCTCAGATATTGCTGCTTATCAGGGTATAAATTGTCTTGACTGAGCTTCTCATCCCTTATATGTTAAGCCTTCCTCTCTGAAAATGATGCACAGCTTCAATAATGATAGTGCTATGGTTTCCTGACTTCGCTTCATTGAGGAGACAGTGACAGAAAACAGAGAAGAGCAGGTCTGATGGCGCAAAAGGAAATTTATACCCCCATCTGATTTATGTCTTTCCCTCAGAGAAGCATTTATCACCATTAGTGTTCAATAACCTGAGTTAATGCTCGTTAGGAAGCGGCGTGCCAGCAGGCATCTAAGGCCTGTCGCCAGAATTTCTTATTTCAGGAATAGACACTGACTAAATGTGCAGTGGATGGTTGTAGAAGAGGGATGGAGGGATGACTAAATAAGACTAAAAAACTGTTTCTAATAATAATGCAACAACCTCAGTCGGTTCACATTGCAGATTTGGATTTGGATCTCTACCAACCAATAATGACAGTTTGAAACCATTGCATGTGTGAAAAAAAAATATCCCTACTAATTTAGTTTTATATATTAAATTATTATATTTTGTGTTAGTAAACAGATTTTTGACTCATTTCAATTTCCTCTGATATAATTTAGTGAATTCCAAGCAGAGCAAAAAAATTCAAACTCAAAAGAGTTTGAATGAAAATTTCCAAACCATGACAATACTTCTGGCGTTGCAAGAAATCATGGCAATACAATCGCAATGATTTCAGATTGACTTTTTTTTTTTGTCTGAATGATATATATAAACACCTTTCATTTTGTGCTGTAATCTTATTGAACCTTTTTGCATGTCAGTACAGGGAAAGAGCATGCAGGTTTAGAGCATGTGCAAAAGCACTGTTGAATAAAAACAACAACTAACAAACACGACCAAGTCTAAATTCATTTAATATAAAAGTCCTTCCATTCACAGTGATAATGAACCAATGATCAGGAAAGGACGGAGGTCTGGCACTAAAATTTGGGAAAATTTTTTTCAGCTCAATATTTTTTTCTTTGTGATGATTTTTGATGTTAAGCGCTATTTAAGGAAAGTTAACAAGATGGGCAACATGGTACGCTAAACTGACATGTTTTAAGCTGTTGTTTATAAAGCTAAAACAAGATTTATTTTACTAAAGGTTTAAACTAAAGTAAACTAATATAATATTTTTTATCATATGCCCATTACATTCTGTTACCAAAATATGATCAAACTTTATTTAATAGGCGTACCCTCACGTCTGCTAACTGCTAGCTCAATCAAAGAAGGTTAAGCATCATTTAACAAAAGATTATTATTTCTAAATTAAGCAAATCATTTAATAAAATATAATTTTTCCAAATAGCGTTTTATTTAACTCTTGGACTTGCATTGTGTTTTAGTTTGAACACATTCCAATTGCTCTAAATTAGTTAAAAGTAAACTTGACCACAATCCAAATTCTTCAAGATATATTTTTATAATTTTAATATTCTCAAACATAAAATCCTTGCTGAACTTTGAAACAGTGTTTCATTATATTCATTATGGTTTTCAACCATGTTTTTTTCTTCTTCCTTGTATACATAGCAGCTTAGTTTATTTGAGTTTCACAAGTTTAGTCAACAGTTTTTGACTGAAATATGTCTGACCCTGGGGCTGAATGATTTTTGTTAATTAACTCTTATATTTTGAAAGAAGCTGTGGTGATTATATTCCTTATATGTGCAGTTATCTGTTTGACTATGAATGGAGCTTGATTCACATTTTCGATGGTTCTGTTTATTTGATTAAATAACATATTTGGACAATAAATATATAATAATTGCACAGCACCCGTGATTTAGAAAACTGTTACAAGCAGGCAATATTAGTAACAGACTTAACAAAAGTTATGGAGAAAAACTAGCACCTCCATTTCACACTAAGGTTAAAAAAAATTACCTGGAGGTACTGTACTTGATCCCTGTAGTACACACATGTTTAATAGCACAATTAGCAGAGGCATCCCAGTGGGAGGAAGACTTGCAGCATAAACAAGACTTATTGGAGTAATCGAGTTTCATTGCTGTCTTTTGAAACACCCAAAGGATGACATGATGGAACTAACTACAGAAAAATGGGTATTAAACATTATCGCACATGGTCAGTGATCTAATCAATACAACACAATAAAATATGGATAGTTGATAAAGTGACCTCTAAATCATTTGCACAAAAGAAAATTTATAATATGACAGCTTAATCAATAAATGGTGTCTTTTGTTGGTATGGTGCTGAACCTGAATTAATCATTACAGTTCTGGTGCTTAAAATGAGCAATACTAATTAGCTGGGGTTAAAGACAATAAGCTTTAAGACAGGTTATGACAGGCTTTTTATCTGAGTACACATTCAAAGTTGCCTTACAGTAGAAAGCTAGAATTTTTGGATAGATAAGATAGTAGAAAGCAAAGCCTGGAGCAGATGTGTTGTACCCATAAAGAAAAATGCAGAAGACTCTGTAGCTACTGTACATCGCTTCAGCATAAAAAGGGTAGGAGACAGTGTGTCAGACTGCTGACAGTAACTCATCCTCCCCTGTGTAGCTGCCAAACAAATTCTTCTTCCCAGCAGTCTCTGCTCTTGGTTTTGTTTTGCTTTTTGCTCACATCTGAACTCAAAAAAGATCTTTCCTGCTTCAGGGATCACTCGAAGAGTAACGGAACATCACATTTCTCTACAGTCTAGTATCTAACAGCCTCTATTCCATTAGAGCCCTTTGGTACTCTGAAAAAAAAAAGAATTTTTATGTACCATGTCAAATACAGCAGCTGAAAATTGCCTCTCTTCGAAAGTGCAAAATACACTTACTTCACCAATGGAAATGGAATATATACAAGCTTGAAACACCTACCACCTTTTTGAAAGCCGACACAGTGTACAGAAATATGGTAACATCCGAAATAGAAGCATTGAAAGGTAGCAATTTAACAGCCCTAACTGATAATCAGGATATGTACAAGTTTTAAACTTTGACATGCTTTATTATTCATAAATGGTCAAATTTTCTGTTCCCTCTGTGTTCAAACGTGAAAAAAGCAGTTTTTCATTTGAAATATTTTTTTTTTCTTTATGCAATTTCCTGCAGAGAGGTTATAATTACTAAATTTCATCATTAATCAGATTGGTAGTTTTTCTATTTAATCTTAGAGGGCAGTCATTATGCTCCAAAAAGGGTCCAGTGGCTTCTAGACGTATTTAAACACCTTAACCGTTTCACAAAAAAACAAAAACTAAAACATCACACCAACATAAAGTAGAGCATTATTGCACAACGACGAAAATTGTACATTTGTTCTTAGACTACCAAATCACTACTTTGTAGAACCACTTGTTGAGGCAGTTACAACCTATTGGAAAATGACTTTGCCAGCCTTGCACATTTTTAGAGATGACCTTTAGGGCTTTCCTGTTTCACTGCAAAGTTCTGCTTCAAGTCTTTTTTTTATCTAACCAATTTCCTTTGAAGATTGATCTGTATTTAGCTCCTCCATCTTCTTATCATCTGCGTAATAGAAGCATCCCAACAGCACGTTTATGCCACTACTGAGCTTGATGGCAGAACATCTTCTTTCTAATGTTTGTTGTGTTCTCTCTATTGTTTCTGGCAAACTGCTGATTTTTTTTTAAGCTTTCTTTTACCAATAGCTTCCTTCTACACACTATTTGATAACGGAATGAACAATGGAGTGCACAACATATTTTACTCACCCAAGATTTCGATCCACAATGGGTCTTCAACAGTAACATTAGACCTACTTGCTGCCTGGCTGAATGAACTTTTCCTTTAGTGGACTATTTATTTCAGTGGCTGCCCATGATTTAGGTGGTTTTCAGTTGTACCACACTCTGTAGCTTTCGGATAATGGATTCAAAATTCCTCTTTCTTGCAATACTAAAAGTCAATATTTATAGAATTACAGCATTTAAAAAATATATCATACAATAAATTGTGAGAATTTAAGCTTGCTTCAAGTAAATACTGTGAAATGAGAGGTGAATAAAAAAAAATCTACTTTAAACTGTAATATTGGGTCAAAACTGACTAATATTTGTACATTTTCCGGATTCAATCTAAAAAAGCAAAACAAAGCAAAACAAAAAAAACCCCACTTTCTTCTGTACAAAGGGAAAGTGTAAACAGTTTAATCACCACATTTCACTATAGGTAAACCATTAAACCATTCTTTCAGTGATGTGCACCTTAGAATTATGTCCACCATTTCAGCTTAGTTTGTTCGGACCCTAATGTATTCCCTCTGAAGGTTTCAGAAGACATTAGTCGTGGATGTTATTTGTATAAGAAAATACTTTTTTGTTATTCTTTAATGTTGCTCTGAGCCCCATAGCAACCTGCCTGACCAGTTTTCATTCAAGTTCTTTCAAAGTTTTTTGAACACAGAAATCTATTTGGAGGACTTAATTTAGCAATGGCCATCTTCAATCTACCATGTTAAAAAAACAACAACCATGTTTTTAATTTTTTTTATACTTGTCTCATCTAATGAATTTGTATAAGATTGTTTTTCTCATTTGTAACTTCTCTGTAAACTGCCTATAGCTAAAGAATGCAAAAGTGAAAAAAATGTAAACCAAACTAGGACAGGCAGTTAAAAAGGTTAATCGGACTTAAATACTGTAAATGAATGGGGGTTTGATCTTAACAAGGTTGACTGTAAGAATGTGCATCTGCAAAGTATTGGTTTTTATTTACTTACAATTACCCCAGAACATGTTTATTTGTCAGTTGAGTTGTGCATAATACGTAGAAAATATTATCAAACGACTTATTGTGGTCTTATTACATATAAATAATTTAACATATTTTTTCAATTATATATTTTAGCATTTTGGCAGAAAACAATCTTTTGCTTTTCTTTTGAGAGCTATTTTTTTTTTAGCAACAACTTTTAGCATTAAAAATGAAAAAACAGGATTCTTTTGACAATGTTGGCTATGAAGTTTGATGCATAATTTGATTAATAAAAAAAAACAGAAGCTCCTCAAGTAGCAAATAAGAAAGAAGAGCTGAAGTTAGCCAAAATGAATTTAGAGTTAAATATGGGCTTTGAAAAGGTAAAAACCAATAGCAAACCTGTATGTTGTCAAAGGACGATTTGTTGGTGACATCGTACAACAAGAGAAGAGCTGAAAGAAACAAAACAACGGTTAAATTGAAAACACAGTAAAAAAATATGTTAGGTCTTGTTAATCCCACCTCATTTGTACAGACCTCAGGGGAAAGGAAAATGAGCTAGATTGTAAACTAGATAATATGAATGTGAGCTGCTGCTTGATGTCAATCAGCAGTTCACAACCGAATCAGGCAAAATAAAATGCTGTTTATTGAATGACTATGGGAAATCGGGTGCATCTGTGCTGCAAACTACAGTCTTTACTAACTGGGAATTTACGGGGATGACCTCGGCTTTTATCTGTAGGAAAAATTTTACACTTTTAGAAAGGGCGACCATTACTGACCCATGAGCTGCAAGGGTTGGTGTTAGCCTAAACTTTGTTCATTATCAACATATTTTTATTGTTTCTGTTAATTTCTAAGTTTATTTAGACATTGTCATTTTGAAATCTCTATAAATGATTAAAAAGAAGAGCAACAGAATAAAATAAAATTTCAAACTTAGCCCACTGGTGGGTTGTTCTTTCTTTAGAAGACTCTGAGGGCCCCCCATGTGGTCCTTGAGGGCACCTTGGTGCCCATGGACACCGCGTTGGTGACCCCTGCTATAGACTCATCAATTTGTGGTACCGGAGTATGCTGATGAAGATTCTCAGTAATCCAGGTCATAGTCATTCCGTAAAAGTTCAAAAAATATCCACTGGACTTGGTTTCCAAGGTGGAGTGTAATTTCTTTGAAGTTTGAATATCTATGGTTAGAAAATGCTTACTTTAGCCCACTAAAAGTTAGAATCTCTACATTACTGGTTGTCTGTTGAAAGCATTTTTTTTTGCATACACCTGTTAAGGTCTTTTTAGTATCCCAAATTCTGATATAAACCAAGGCATGGTGGTTTTTAATGTTTCTATACACACCTGCATGTCTTCAAAAGTTATTATATTGACAAGGTTTGGTGTGTCAGACAGGGTATTCCCAAGACCTCAACTTTAGTTTTGCTTGATTCTTTTGGAGTTTTTGAGAATTTGATCCTATTACTCTTAAAGAACTGATTCTCTTAAGTCTCTAAATCCTCCCAACTGCCCATCAGACACTGTCTCTATTAATATAGTGGAAGGAGCAGTCGAAACCATTGAAGCCTGCCTCCTCTCCTTCATAAACTGATGTCTCAGGATGGACACTGTCCCTGCTGCCTTTAAACATGATGTGGTTGAGCCACCGCGTAAAAAAAAGCAATCTTGATTCATGCATTTCTTCTAATTTTCATTAAGTTTCATATCTGCCTTTTTTTGCTAAGGTTATGAAAAAAGTTCTCCTGTCACAGCCACAATATTACCTCTCGCTGCATGAAATTGCTGAAAAGTTTCAGTCAGAATTCAGGTCTCGTCAAAGCTTCTACTTTGCTCTATGTATATAATGATACCCTTACAGCATTATGTGCAAATAATTTAGTTGCGCTTGTGATGCTAGACCTTTGCCTTTGATATTGTAAACCATGCAGTCATTTTTTGTTGTCGGGAACAGTGGGTCGGGCTGCATAGTCCAGTGGTTTGTCTCATATCAAAGCAATAAATTGTTATCTTTTATGATTGATTTCTTCACATCTGAAATAGCTTCATTGTCCTTTGTTGTGCCACAAAGCTAATGTCTTTGACCAGTTCTGTATTCCCTCCAAATGTTGCCACTTGGACATCTCCAAACACAAGGTTTTCATTTTCATGCTGATGATGTACAATTCTACATGCCAATGAAACAAAACAACAAAAATACTCTATTTTGTAAAACCTTTTCTGACATCAGAGAGTGGTTGTCTCAAGATTATCTCCACCTAAATTAAAAGGAGGCTTAGTACTTTCTCTTAAATTCAGAGCAATCTTGTCAGGCCTTTAAGCTTTCTTCCCAACCTTTTGCTTTAGATATTTGAAACCTAGGTATAATTTTTGACATCATTCTGAAGTTTGATAAAGAGGTAAACTCAGTGGTCAAAGCATTCCTTTTTCTGCTAAGACTCCTATCAAAAGTCAAACCATTTTTATTCCAGTCTGGTCTGGAAAAGCCAATGCATGCATGCATTTGCTCAAGGTTGACTATAAAACTCTTAGTGCAGAAATTGGCCAGTCCATTCTTCATTAGCCTCAACTGGTCCAAATCACAGCTGCTTGTTTCCCTAAAATGCTCCTAAACATGTCAATTTCTCTCCTCTCTCTAGTGGCTTCCAGTTCACTTAGGATAGACGTTAAAGTCCTGCTGTTGGTTTTGAAAGTCACCTTACACCTGCATATTAGTCTCAATTTTAACTATTCATTTTAATAGTGTTGTGGCCATTTATGCTAAATTTTTGTAATTTGTTATTTCTACCAATTTTGTTTTTGTATTGGTATGTAAAATATATTAAAGTTAATTTAAAACCAAAATTTGTTATTTATTTTATTATATTTTGTATTGTTTGGAGTAAGTTGTTAATTGTTAGACCCTCCCATTAATTTGAGTGATTAAGAACACACCAGGTAATTGTTCTTTTTCTTTTCTTTTACAATAACTCAAGCTGGAAGTGTGTGCAAAAACAAAAATCACCTTTTACCACCCACGGCCTTTGTTGGTTATTATTATATTTATTTTTTTGTCGGAACAGACGGCTGCGATAACTGGTCTGTGCTCAGAGCTTTTAAACCTGCATACCCCAGGACTAGGGGCAAAAGATGCAGTGATCATTCTTCTACTCCTAGCTATTCAACTGTGCATGACATTTTCTTTTAGTTTATATTGTGATTTTATTCTTTATATATAACACTTTGCGCTTTTCTTGAATTGTTCTATCATGCATGTTTTAGATTTGTGTTCGTAGTAAGTTTTCTAAAGCACATTGTGCACCACCAATTGTACAAAAGTGATATATAAATAATCTTCAAACGATTGATTTATTCAATACTAATTGAAAGGTACTTCGAAGCTCTAAAGCAGAAATATGCAAAACAGTATTTTTTTTACACTTAATAAGTGGAGATTTCCTATTTTTTAAGTAGGGATTCCTTCATCCCTGATTGTCCAAACAAATCAGGTTTATTGAGCACTGTTGCGCAAATTAACCAGGAATTAGACCTTTTTCCACTTTGATTTATAGATATTTTAGATGAAAATTAATACATTTCTTTGGAAATTAAAATAGTTTTTCTCCTTACATTGCATAAAAATTTGAGTATATCATTTGCAGTAACACAGCTGCATTAATTACATATATAATTATAGAACCCCATACAGCACATGTAAAGAAAAGTAGTGTAAATTAACCACTGTGTACATTTTGCTCTTTTTTATATGGCTTTATTTGTTCGTATTTATAATAATGAAGGACAAAATTTTATATTAAAAACTTTAATCAGTACAAGTCAGTATTTATACTTTTTTGTTTTATTTGAAAAAAAGATACAAATTTTATCAATTAAAAAAACTAGACCATGATTAAAGTCCTTTAGCTACTCTGGGTTATTACCTCCACTATGCTCTGTTGTTTATAAACCATTTCCAAAGTTACTTCTGACGGGATTCATATCAAAATGTGAGAACTACCACTTAGAAGTTTTGTAAATTAACATCAAGATAAAAATGGTAGATAAGCCCTCACATCCAGTTGCACAGACAGAAATAGAGCAATATGTGATGACTGATTGCAGAACATCAAGGAGTCCCTGAAATCCTGAAAGCGTCTTCCTTCACTCTTTGAGCAGAGTTATAAAACATCATCACTTGATAAGCTCTGCAGAGTGGGAAAAAAAGGCTCACATCTAAAACTGTGAGTTTGAGAGATAAAGCTGGCATACATTTTTATTTAATTATTAATTTCAGCAAAAATGGTAAGGCTACTTTTGTCATAAAGTAAAAAAAAAAGAAATCAACACATGAAATTAGAAAGAAACCAACCTTAAATCTACTTACAGATTCAATGTATTTCAGTTAAATCTGGCTCCGTTTCAATGTGATTAAATGCAGTAAGATTGTGAGCATTGGTTTATGTTGTGGTTTGGGAAAAAAAAAAGGATAGTAAGAATCCTGTATTAACTGCATTCATATCTGCCAGTCTGAGCACAAATTGAAAAGCAGGGAAGAAAGCAGTCTATGTTTTGTATATGAAGTCCTAAAAAAAAAAAACATGAAAAAACAAAGAATAGATAACCTTCTACCTGAAACTTCGGAGGCTCAAATTACTGTAATCTTGTTATCAAGCTCAATCACAAACAAGCGGAAAAATATTTTAGTAAATAAACAAAATTTTTTTTTTTTAATGCAACATGGGAAGCAACCATGTGTACACACATAAGCAATAAGCACTATATGTCATAAAAAAAGAAAGTTAAATTCTAAATTGGAAACTCACCATGAGCATCACGATAGTAGGCATGAGTTACACTGCGAAAGCGCTCCTGTCCAGCTGTGTCCCAGATCTGGAGATAATATAAAAATGATCACTGAGTAGGAATAATTAAAAGGAACTTACTTTTGATAATAGTTAATCTATAAAAATAATAATACAGTGCTCTTTTACTTTTTTTTTTTTTCCCATTTTGCCAATATGGCTCTGGGAATTGATGTCCCAGAGCTAGATGTTAGCCCAACAGCTTTGCTTTCACAAGTAGACCATTATGACTGTTGCTATAAAGTTTCTCTTGGTACTTCTGTATGAAATTTTATTGAACATTATTTAGGGAGTAAAATCTTATGCAATGGAAAGAGAGGTGAAAAAGAAAAAAAAAAGAACTAAGGGGAGAGAGAGATAGAGACCAGAAAGAGTGCATGAAAATAGAGAAAATAAAACAAAACAGACAAAAATAGACAACACAGAAGATATACATTAACTCCTAGACTCCTGCATGAGATGAGAGGAACAGAAAACAGGCAACATAACAACAAGAAAAAGAAGACAAAAGACAACCAAAATAAACATCAAAAAAAGCTTTAAGAGCTGCGTGTTTCCCTTAGATATCCATGTGTGTCGAAGGCAATGAAATGGTTTTACTTTGATCTTGTGTGAGCCTGAACCCTCAGTTTGCTGTTTGACTGAAAAGTAAGTGCTCATTTTACTGGCTGGGAGGAGTTAAACTTGTAGTTATCATGATTTGAAAACATGAACATAAATTCTGTTAATTTAGACGGTATAATACTGTATATATGTCAAAAAAGTGCAGACGAAATAGCTCATCTCTTGATAATTCTAAACAGTGTGTCAGTGGGTGCCTTAGGACCCTCCCAAATTATTTAAAGCTAATTTGGAAGCATTTTTTGGTCATGGTTCTTATGCTCTTCTTATAGTTCCTGAGAAAAAACACCAGAGGAATACAGTAATGGCTCATTTGATTCTTCTCTTCCATGTTTCTTTACAGACTGTTTTCAAAAACCAGCAGAATATCTTTTTAGCTGAGGGTCTTTTTAAACAAAAACAGCTAACCAGCAAAGCAATATCTAAAGTTGAGCGTAGCTGCAATGTAACTTTTTTTGGATATGTTTATTACAAGAGTCACTCATAATAAATGCTATATATGATTTAAATGAATGATTTAGTTAAATTAGTATTTTTATTTCTATAAAGGCCTAGTTTGATAAAAGTGCAAAAGAAAATAACTGGATTGAATATGTTTCTAAAACAGATAAAGAAATCAGCATTTTCTGGACCATTAATCAAAGTTATGTGATCTAGTGACCCATACTAAACGAATTAAAGTACAATATAAATCATTATTAAATAACTGTTTTTTTTTTTGCCATTGCTGCTCAAAGCAGTGAAAGCTTCTAATTTATTTGAGCCAAACCATGTACTGTAGGCCTGCCCTAATTGACAATTTTGGATAAAATATCATAGCATTTTTTTTCCTCTTGCAGGCGCACTTCTGTTTTGATCTATAAATGCTTTCATCTACAGAACTTATCATCATCTAAGCTTTCTTTTTGATGGTAAATTAAAAACCTTACCTGCAATTTCACCTTGACTCCATCAATGGTCATCACTTTATTCTAGGAATTAAAGCAAAAAAACAAAAGACATTTAAATGTTTCCAAACAAGTGACATATTTCTGTTTCTTCTTGTATCTTGCTAAAGGTCTCATCCTGTCATGCTGTCATTCACCAACATGTACGCACTGCACTTTCCATCAATACTGCATGTCTCTCCACCTCACTTGGACCCCTGTAGATGAAGCATGGCCTATTTTAATTCCTCTGGGGAATTTGCCCCCTCTTTTTTCACCTCGTTCTTTCTCACAGTCAGTGGTTTCTTCTTCTGCTTTAGAAGTATTTGTAACCTCTAAACTGTTTCAAATTGTTTTACTTTGCAACTGCTAAATTAATTCTAATTTACTGGTCTTTTAAGCAACACTGTGTAACCTTTTACAGAAGTATTAGCTAAATTTGAGATGCATTAAGTGATTTTCCGGTCCATGCATAGCACTTGGTGCATATGGATGCGGGCTGTGGTTCTCAAAAACTTGCCTATGTGAATTGAAAGGGTGGGATCCATCGCAGAATAATTCATGTGACCCAGAGAACGTCCTTACAGCATTCTGAGCTCCCCTTAAGCAAGCTAACAAATCTAAAGGTTGTTGGGAAATTCAACCTGTAGAGACTCACACAGAGAAAAGGTGCAATTGCAAAAGTTTTGTTCAATATAATTGATTTGCAAGTAACACACTCAGGTTGGTTAAGATTGACTATCTAAGGAAAACCAGTTGAATGCATGAACTCATTGACCCTCTGCAATCACTCACACAGAGTATGTATGTAGCGACAGTGGAGAGGAAAACTCCCCTTTAACAGGAAGAAACCTTCAGCAGAAACAGGTGCAGTGTAAGCGGCCAGCTGCCGAGGTCGACTAGAGTTCTAGAAGATAGAAACAGATTTATAGATGTTGACATAATGAAATCAGATCTTTGGCCAGCAGAAGACTGATGCTGAAAATCAACATTTGCTCGAATGGGTACTCTAGGAAGAAGATTAGAATAGTCTTCCCCCCGGGGCCCGAACAATGGCGGTGAAATAAGTTGGAGGATGAGAGGGTCTAAGAGTGGGTTACGAGAGAGGAAGAATATGGGGTGGAGGTGGGTCAAAGTTCGGCTGAAGCACTGAACGGGGAAGCAGGGCCTTCGTCTTAATAAAGAGCATCTTTAGAAATAATTGGCTTTGGAGAGGATGTGGTCCATCATGGATTGGCTGAATTGGCTGAGCGAGAGATGTCAGGAGGTGTTCCAGGTAAGGCTGATTAAGAGTCTTCCAGGTTGAATTTTCACTCACGTTTTATTAAACCATATATAACACTTACCGGATCAGCCATATTTTTGGTTCTCTTGTTTAGGATTTAATCCAGAGGGGTAAATGTGGTCTTTTCTTTACAAGCATCTCAATGACCTCTCAGTCTGCTGGTCCAAACTGGTCTTTTATTAGATTCCAAGACATAAAGGTAGACTGTTTAATTTTATAACAGTTTAATGTTGCCAGTTGCTTTCAGGGAAGCTAAACTTGGTGATTACAGGTTTAAGGCCCTTTGTGGCTAAAAGTTACACACTGTTGCTTTAACGTGAAAGAGAGAGGTAATGTCATGCATTATTGTAGAGTGGGATAATGATAGTTTTGTTTTACAAAATGTATGTTAAACTGTGAATTGGAATTTCTTTTTATAAAATCATATGGCTCAGATTTACTTCAGAATAGAAAAAAATAGCTTAGTATTTTTTCGAAATTTACAGAACCAAAAGGTTCTAATGCTAACATCTTGGAATCAAATACCACATAATACCAACAGCAGTCTATTGAAGTAAAACAGAAAACACATTTTTTACTGACAGTTTGTGTCTTTGAATATTACACCGCTTAAGCAGTGAAACCATGGTGCACTTCACATCTAAACAAACAAGAACAAAGAAGAAGTTTACAGCATGGTGGATGTTGTCGGAAAATTTTGATTTCTCCTCTATTACATATTTATTTATGCTATTTACTCACCATAAAACTTTTCACTCAGTCTGTTTCACCTTCAAGAACACACCATTCTCTGCGGGATGGTGTTTGTAGACCAGACATAGCTTATTCCCATAACAAATCAGATTATTTATCAAGGTTTATTCATAACATGTTACTGTTAACCAAAGTGGGTTAATTTGTTTTGACTCTGACTACTTAAATTGTTACTCAATTGTTGTAAGTAAGGGGGAACAAATGCTGCTCATGCAGAAAAGGGCTGAATGCTGCCATAAAGGCTGTTTGATGAACTGTTCTCTCTTTGCAAAGATATGAATAAATGTGACAACTGAGTGAAATCCATCGATCTCCATTTATTTTTAAAAGGATGGAAAGTTGAATACTTTTTTTCCCACTACAGTGGACTAACTCCTATAAGAGGTTAAGAGACTGAGGGTCTGATCTTAAAAAGTTTTGGACATATTAAAAAACATGCAAACTTTTTTGCACACAGTGTAGATGTTCAAAGAAGTTCAAAGTGATTTGTGTTTGCAATTCAGCAGGAAATGCATGCAAACATTTTTTTCGTGTGTGCCTGCAATAGTAACGTATACCAGGTATCATATATCAGATCATATTTTAATGACTTAACCCTACAAATGTATGGGTGAAGGATATGCAAATATAAATAATTAACATAGGCAAAGCAATTTTATCTGGAAATTACTGTGGCCTTAGTTTTTGCTCAGTCATTTAGGATGTTTGAAAGTCAGGTCCAAAATTAAACACAATGTGCACACAAAATAAATTTTCTAAGTTTTATGATTATTTCATCCTTTATTTTTTTTTTTTACATTATTTCTCTCATGAGTAAGGGTTTTGCAATATAAAATGTGAATCCTAGAGGTGAATAAAACATTTGACGCAATAATGTTTTATTTACCTCTTGGATTTGCATTTTCAATTTGTTTGAAAACATTCCAATTGCTCTAAACCAGCCAAAAGCTGATCTGACTGGAGTCCAAGGAGATCAGAGTTGCTTTGAGAAGCTACAGGGAGAAGCAAATAAGCAGCTTGTCAGCAGATGGTCCCATAATTGGCTTGGAATGGTCCCCCTTTACCCTGAACAGAATCTTTGATTGACAGACAACAATAATAACCTCTACTTCCACCTCTAAACTCCCATCAAACCATGTTGTGCGCATCACACTTTGACACAACAGCTCTCAAACCTACAGCTTGGGCTTAGACCTCTGCCAACCACCCCTCATGTTTGCTTACATCCTTCAGTCCCTCTGAATGTAATGTTCCACCCCTGCTTTAAATGCTTCAACATCAAACTGATCCCAAAGAAACACCACATCAAGTGACTGCATGGCTACAGGGTGGTTGCCCTGTCATATGTGGTCATGACATCTTTTCAGCAACTGGTGTTGAAGCATTTAAAATATACCATATCCCCCTTGCTAGATCCACTGCACTCTGCTTACTGGGCAAATAGGTCAGTAGATGATGCAGTCAAGACAATCACTATCCAGAGACGTACTCCAGGATACTTAGATCTACCTTCAACACCATGAACCCAGATATTCTCCCAGTGTCAGTTGCCACATATCAGTAGATTATTATTTCCATCAGTGACAGGCAGCACATCCTTGGTCATGGCACCTTCTTTCCCACAACAACCATTTGGCCTGCTGCCAAGCTGCTACTCATCTTTATTTATCTCTCCAATGTTTCTCCATCACTGTGAGGATTAGTTCATTCAAAAAACAGGACATGTTCAGACCATAGCCACTTACCTCCTATCCAAAAAAGATAAGTGATGTTCCTAATAGCTGGCCTGATACTTGGGCGGTGGGTTTTTGTTTTGTACAGTAAGAAAATCATAACAGCCTGTAGCTGCAGATGAACAGACCAAGAGAAATTGTAAATGGTAAACTGCAGCGTTCCAGAAACTGAACCTTTAGGGACATCATGATTGAGGTAATGCAGTTGCAGAAATTACAATTCCAGGTCCATAGTTATAATTTACATTTTGCATGAGAGTAAAACCTTTACTTCTTTATATTGCATAGATTTTTTACACACACATGCACACACATATCTCTTAAAGATTAGGAGTCAATATTATTCCATCTAATATACAACCCCCCCCCCCCCCCCAAAAAAAAAAAACAACGTAAACTGATACCATTTTAAAAAGTTTCCCAATAAAGTAATTTTCATTGTTCTTGGATATTTCTGAAAAGATTTGCTACAGACTTTTTATTCTCTAATACCCAAGATGAGACCAAAGGTGCTAACTCCAGACAAAATTTAGACTTGGATAGTCTTTGTCAACGTGTGGGGCTGATTTACTTCTTCCAGATTTGCAACGAGGAAAAAGGGCATACATATTAATGGGAGAATTTGAGCTCCAAGCTAGGCTGTAAGTGGAGTCTGTGAGGAATCTCACAAGACAAGCTCCTTGTTGTTGTTGCTAAAAACAACCCAAAATGTGCTTAGAGGCTTCATGAATATTTAGTGACCCAGAAAAGAGTGTGATGATCACATCACACTCGGGATTTTGGGGGGGATTAGTTCAGCATGATTGCTTTAATAATAATGCTGAATTTGTCAAGAGTAAAATCTTCAGCTTAGACCTGCTGATCCCATGACAGAAGGACTGAAAGGATAATATAAAACTTCTGATGATGTTGAGCAACTCCCACTTCAAATGATGCATCATTGATTCTCCATTTACATGATTCTTGGCTAGCAGTTTTTAATTGTACATAGAAAGCACGAATTTTAGGCAATGGTACCGTAATTTCCTGAATTGCTGACAAGACCTTCTAAGATAAGGCACCTTCAAATACAAACTCCTCCACTTAGCAGCAGCACACTTGATGTTAGTACTTAAATGTTTCTTGTTTTCCAGTACATGTACAAGACTGAGAACATATCCTCAGAATAGATTCACTCAAACACCACTCTGCATGGATCATAAATTACAGATGCTGGAGGAGCTTTCAGAAGAACCCGTCGAAGTGTGAGACTTTAAAACTTTAATGGCTGCAGCATCAAGCAACTAACAGAAATATGGCATTCACAGACAAATTCTATATGAGACAAATTATCAGTGTTGATAAGAATCCTAAGGAAAAGGCCGTGCAAGTCTGTTCCTTGAGGTCTTTGCTTCGGCGTAGAGAGCTTACTCGTGCATGACACTACCTGCACTCAACACAAGTTATAAATCAACTCATCAGGGCAATAAACTGAAGAACAGACAGGGAATGGAAACACCCTGAGACACAATTGTAAACCTAGTCCTCAGCTGTCATGTCAGACACACACTGACATACTGTGTAAACACACTGCACTAAAACATTTAGTCATATCACCACCAGTCTGTCTGAGCCACGGGTGTACATTTTACCAGAACGTCTAAAAAGTACTGATCCAAGTTAAAATATTCTTTCACCTTCATGAAAGAGGAGTTTCATAGAGATAATGTTTTGACAGAGTAAGATTACTTGACAATTCAGTGCAA
Source organism: Cyprinodon tularosa (assembly GCF_016077235.1). NCBI lineage: Eukaryota > Metazoa > Chordata > Actinopteri > Cyprinodontiformes > Cyprinodontidae > Cyprinodon > Cyprinodon tularosa. Next base: position 491,000 of record NW_024039507.1, on the reverse strand, counting down.
AAGTATTCAAACCTTGTAAACATATCTTCATGTTTTGTCACATTAAAAAATCACTAGGTCGTAAGATTACCTGCTTGTAATCTCAGTAAGATTAAAAATGTTCAGTGAAGGCCTAAGATATTTATTACAGAAAATTGTGGAACATTTAGGAAAGTTTTGCTAACCTCACAAAGTACTGTTCAATCAATCTAGCAGAAATGATAAGAGCATGGCAAAATAGGATGGGATATCATATATTGGAAAGCCCTAATGGGGATCCAGAAATTCTCCATGACTATCAGTTTATGAATGGATGCAGAGGAATACTCTCCATTCATTTTAATGGATCTCAAACTATTTTAAAAAAAAAGGGGAAGCAAAAATGTCCATCTCCAAGCTTTAAAATCTGGTAGTGTGATACCCTAAAACAGTTATAATTGATTTTTTCTCTAACTAATTATAACAAACTAAGTTTTTCATCAGGGGCTAAAAAAATGAACACCTTTCAGTCCTACACTAAATCTTTGCAAAGCACATCATTTTTCCTTCATTACTGACTAAAAGAGAAGTGGAGAAGAATTATTATTGATAAAAAAAATATATATATATATATATGCCAAGACCTGAACCATGGTGTTAATATTAAGAAAAATATGATTGACTTGTTCAGCTGTGTTTTACATATATTCAGATGAATAAATGCTGATAAATTGTTTCTACAATAGGCTGAATGTACTAAGTAGTGCCAAAAGAGCACATTTAAATGATTAGTTTTGCTAAGTTGTCTGTTACGTATCAATACAACACGAATTCATCACTTAAATTAAAATAATCAACATAATCCTCTGAAAGTTGGGTGCAGAGGCTTCCTGCAAGAGATAATTAGCTAAATAGATCTGATACCTAGAAAAACATTTGACTAATTCTCTCAAACCACCCATTTTAAAATGCTCTTTTCAAAGTTCTTTTTAATAGACTCCTGACTTAAGACGATTAGCTTTACCATTTGCTGAGGATTTCATCAATCTCTGCAAAGGCCTGACAATGACTAATTCACTTTAGTTAGGTGTGTTGAATGAGAAAAAACGTATAAAGCATGCAGCATCTAGCACTTGAGGTCTATAATTGAATGTTATGATCATAAGCTTGTTGTATGGTGACATTTTCATGTGATGCACATATTACTTACTGTATCAGCTTCCTCAAGATTAGGTATACAAATGTAAAGGTGATGTGTTTATGCCTTTTAAAAATCTAAAGTTTCTCTGTACTATCAATAAAAGCTTTCTTTTTTATTGATTTTCTCACTTGGGTGACAAGGTGAAATTAAAACCATACTAATTGAAAATACAGGAACCTTTTGGTCCTTTTAGACCTAAAAAGACCCAATAAATAAATAAAGGACCCCTAAATAATCTCTTACCCTCATTCTGTTGCAGAGGAACAATACAATGTAAAATAACTATAGTAACCACAGCAACAGAGAGGTGTAAATATATTGTTTCAGTATATTAATTGGCAAAGTGATGCCAATTAATATAATCATCTTGTAAAAAAAAAAAAGCCTTGGATGTCACTGATATCTGGAAACTAATAGAGCCGGGATTTTAAAAGATAAGAAGAATTTTCTGTATATCTCTTTCTTATCGCCCCTGCAATGCCGGATATTTCAGTTTGATCTTTTTTTCTCCCCACCTGTAATCTGAAGCAAAATGCTCACACCAATTATATCATATACCCAGAGTGATCAAGGAAGTTCCTGCGACAAGTCATTAAAAAGTATAGGAGTGACAGAGCTGTACTAATTGACAGTAACAGATGAAAATGGCGTCACAACTTTAGGTAAGGATTAGGGAAAACTCTTCTGTGGTGGGGGGTTCTAAAAAGTAGAAAATAACTACTAATTGGATGTTTAGGTCATTCAAGATAATGATTGTAAAGCATGAATAAACTTGGTATAGGACAATTATTAGTATAAAGATTTAGGTTTTAGCCAGTTATGCTTTAAAAACATCTTATTTTTCCACCATTTTGTCCATCAAATAGTTATCTAGATGTAACATAGGTAGCACAACAGAGCTTCCCTGTCTTAATCTTTAGCTGCACACTGCCAATTAGCTGGTTGAAAAAGATGTATGCATCCAGCATGAATTAAAAAAGGTTCTAATTTTATAAATATTTCTGGCCATGAAATACAAGGTCATTGTGCTACAGTAAGCATTGAAGGCCTTGTGTGGTTAAATTAAGGCAGCCAACTGTAGGATGCAACCAAGCAACCTGACCAAAGGTACGTTTCCACTGCATAACCTTTCAGTATAATACACCCCCCTGGTTTGTCCCCTATGCAAGAACACAGCACAAATCAGACTACTACCTAAAAATGGCTCTGCTAGTAAGCTACAACTTTTCAGATGGACCCAGAACAAAGGATGAAGGTTTTTAATGACACAATTCCTTGCACAATAAAATTTATGTTTGTTTCAACCTGTTTAACAACAGTTTTTATACCAACTTTTTGTTTCAATCCTACTTTATACTTCTCTGCATTTACAGCTTTTAAAGAACATTTTAGTGAAGATATTTAATGTAAGAAAACGTGGGCTTCTACTTTCAATGTCTTGTTAACAGAGAGTTAGAGCCTTATGGCATCTTCAAAGCTTTATTTCAGAGACTTGTAACTACTAAAGTTGAAATATTTTACAATATGCATGTTCCGAGATAAAGATTACAGCAAATGAAAACTGCCAACGATTGCTGATCATTTACTGATTTCATATTTTAATAAAGCAGATGAACTCAAACAAGTGTGTGGGATCTCATCCAACAAGCCTAATAGTGCAGCGTTTTACTATTAAATATTTGCGGATTATTATGAATATAATTGACATCAAAACTGTAATAAAATATTAATGAATTAGGTTTTTAGCTTGCTGATCTGAGCTTTTTTTTCTTTCTATCCTTGGAAGCAGGGATTGTTGCAGCTCATTTACAGTTTGGAGGGAAATTTATATGGTTTGTGGGCCCTGGTGGAGCAGTGGCCGCTGATCTGTGTACCCAAACATGGCATACACTCCTGCAGGGGGAGGAGTCTCTCAAAGCCAAGAAATGTGTTCAAGTTAGAAATCCATGGCCACAAACAGCCTAGGTAAAAAGGGCCCCATGAATGTAAGTCCCATTAAAAACATAAAAAAAAAAAAAAAAAGCAGGAATACAAAGTTGAAAGTTGGTTTCTGTTATGTTTTTCTTTTGAGTATTCAGTCTTACTTTACTCCTTGATTTCTAGTGTTTAGCTTTCTTTTCACCATGTTTTATAGTCCTAGTTATTTGATTATCATTTTGTTGTTATTTCCAGTCTTCCAGGTTTCTATTTGTTGCTCTCTGCTGCACTCTTATGTTCTGCTTCTTCCCTAGCTCTTTCCCTCTCTTGTTCTTTGCACACCTGCTCCAAGTTTCCTCATTAGCCCCCTCTTTGTCTCATTCTCCTTTAAAAAGACCTCTCTGTTCAGTTCCCCTTTGCTGGGTCCTCGTCAAACACCGTCTTAAAAAGAAAACTGTCAAACCCAAGGCTATTTTTAATGTTGCACTGTTTTAGAAAGATGAATAGAGTCTGGCTGCTTATTTGATTTTCAAGTTCCAAGGATTTATAATGCTGCTTGAAAATTATACAAATGATAAATATTCTAACTGGAATATTTGATATGCTTAATTTTGTGATTGTTGGAAGCAATTATACTGGTATCTTTCATTAATCCATGCATAGACATATGTGAGCTCAATAGCCACAAATACTACCACACTGAGATAGCACTGCATCCTACTTTTTACAGTATTTATTGTAGAGGATTACTTTATTAGATTTATTTTAATAGAATTTCACCAATGACCTCCAGCAGCTACATATGAATCTCAGATCTGTTATTTGTCATTTAGCATTATTTTGTGCTTTAATAAATATTATGGCTCTTTAACCAATAAAAGCTAAACCCCAAAACATAATAGCAAGCACTCAAATTGTAAGCTATTTTTACATTTGTAGATAAGAATAACTGCAGAATTGAAAACAATTGTAGATGTATTTTGCCAATATTCCCAACAATAAAATCCTTATCTCTTTTATTCTATCATTAAATATTCACAGCGCTTCTTGTTGAGGCTCACCTCTCTAGATTCCAGTGACATTATAGCAGCAGGAGGCAAAGCTGCTCATCATGAATAACAAACTACTCTATTGGTAATACAAACAGCTATCCAATATTTTTGATTTAGCGAAGGCTTAGACTTACATGTCTTAAATAAAAGACAGTTTCTGGCTAAAATATTTCAATTCAATGAACAAGAAAAAAATAATAAAAAGTGCCCACTCCGGAAAGCACAGAGGAAACAACTTTGCAAGCAGCACAGTGTGTAACAGAGACATCAGTCAGCCATCTCTTCATTTAATATAATGGAAAATGTTCAAGATCAGCAAATCTATGACTGGATGGTCATTATGATTCACAATGACACAAGATATATATATATAAAAAAAAAAAAAAATCAAAAGACAAGGTCAAAGTCAGTTAGATTTCTATGATGTGATTCATCTTCTTACCGCATCTCAACCTGCTCATCTGCATTCACTCTCTTCCTGAACTCCAAAATGGATTCTAAAATAAAAAGTAATATTCACTCAGCAAATGCATAGCACCAAGTAAGTGTATTTCAACCTTTTTCAAACATTTTCTCCAATACAGTCTACCTGTGTTTAACTTAATCTAAGTGCAAATACAGCTGCGTTGCCAAGGCCTACGAGGTTTGCTAGAGATCATCAGCGAACAAATATCATTACAAAACCAAGAAGCACAATGGAGAGTTCAGGGAAAGCACTGTGGAGCGGTTCTAAACAGTGTTTATTGCATAACAATATCCCAAGCATGAAACATCTAATGGAGCACTGTTGAAGCCAGTCTTTTATCTAGGAATATTTCATAGGGTTTACACCTTGATGTATCACATCTTTAGGCTTTGCACAACATAGGGGGGTCCGGGGGTATCCTCCTCCGGAAAATGTTTAAATTTAGAATCTGAAACTTTCTGCATTTTGAGGTGGAATGCAGCAAATCTTTTGTATTCGTTACAACACACTTTTCTCCTGATTATGGGAAGTATGTGTGCTTGACTAGAGCTGAAAATTTCATAAGGAAGACATTAGACCATTTTTAGATACAATAGTATGTTTCATTGGTTAATTCAAACAATAAGAAAGTATAATGATTTGTTCACAATGCTATTTGAACAGCAAAAAAGCACCAGCTGCTTCCTTTTTTATGATTGTACACATTAAGGTCCAGTATAGTGTGTCTAGATGCGCCTGATGCTTGTACTGCTCCTAGGTTCAATGGCAGAGAGCGGCTGTGCTATATTTCCTCTGATCTGTGGTAAAAAGTAGTTTTCATATGTTTTTAGGTGAGAAAGTCCTCCTCAAAACATCTTCTGTGCAGTCAGTTCATCAAGATTACGATCCTGCCTCAAAATATTATTTGGCTTTCGGCGATCAGACCGCCATACCGGCGGTACTCTGTTACTGGTCATCCAGCAGCAGCTGCTTCAGGTCCGGTTGCCTATTAGGAATGTTGCCCTACTACTTGTGGTGGCTGGAAGTAGATGTTAGTGTTTTTCAGGTATGTGGTACTAACTGCAAAAAAGCGAACATATTTTGCCGGCAGATTTATACATTTTAAGTTAATTTAGGCGTCAAACAGTTTCATTGCAGTGATCATAGTTCTCTCCTTCAGCAGTGCTTTGTCTGTCTCCCTGCCAGCTCACAGATCAGCTTATCTGATTGGTCAATGTGGCAAATCGAGCAGCAAAAGTAAACATTTTTCCAACTCAAGCATCTGGTGCTAGTGAAATACTGAACATTTGTGTGAAGCTTTCTGGTGAAAAACAGGGAGTACAATTTGTCCTTTATTTATTAAAGACCGTGCAATGTACGGCCGTACGCATTGATAGCTAAAAGCCTGGTGGAAGCTATACTTTGTACATGCTAACTTATACAAAGAAATCACTGTTCACCTAAACTAATAGGCAAATCAAGAAATGCATTAATTGTAGAAGGAGCTACTGTGACTAAACTATCAATAGGAAGCATCCTGCATCCCATTTCTACCTCCTACCGGTAATAACCTCCTTCATTACTGCCAGCTATATTTGGATGGCACCAATTATAGCGACCCCTGAAATACTTTAGTGTCATCACTTATGTGCACTATTTGGAATTTCTTCACAGTCCATCTAATGACCAGATTATTTGACCCGGGTTTAAGTAGAGACACATCTAGAAGGGGCAGGGCACCAACTTTGAAGGCAAGAAATAAGACATCCTGAAATACACTATATTGCCAAAAGTATTTGCTCACCTGCCTTGACTCACATATGAGCTTAAGTGACATCCCGTTCCTAATCCATAGGGTTCAATATGACGTCGGTCCACCCTTTGCAGCTAGAACAGCTTCAACTCTTCTGGGAAGGCTGTCCACAAGGTTTAGGAGTGTGTTTATGGGAATTTTTGACCATTCTTCCAGAAGCGCATTTGTGAGGTCGCACACTGATGTTGGACGAGAAGGCCTGGCTCTCAGTCTCCGCTCTAATTCATCCCAAAGGTGTTCTATCGGGTTGAGGTCAGGACTCTGTGCAGGCCAGTCAAGTTCATCCACACCAGACTCTGTCATCCATGTCTTTATGGACCTTGCTTTGTGCACTGGTGCACAGTCATGTTGGAAGAGGAAGGGGCCAGCTCCAAACTGTTCCCACAAAGTTGGGAGCATGGAATTGTCCAAAATGTCTTGGTATGCTGAAGCATTCAGAGTTCCTTTCACTGGAACTAAGGGGCCAAGCCCAGCTCCTGAAAAACAACCCCACACCATAATCCCCCCTCCACCAAACTTTACACTTGGCACAATGCAGTCAGACAAGTACCGTTCTCCTGGCAACCGCCAAACCCAGACCCGTCCATCAGATTGCCAGATGGAGAAGCGAGATTCGTCACTCCAGAGAACGCGTCTCCACTGCTCTAGAGTCCAGTGGCGGCGTGCTTTACACCACCGCATCCGACGCTTTGCATTGCACTTGGTGATGTATGGCTTGGATGCAGCTGCTCGCCCATGGAAACCCATTCCATGAAGCTCTCTGCGCACTGTTCTTGAGCTACATGAAGTTTGGAGGTCTGTAGTGATTGACTCTGCAGAAAGTTGGCGACCTCTTCGCACTATGCGCGTCAGCATCCGCTGACCCCGCTCCGTCAGTTTACGTGGCCTACCACTTCGTGGCTGAGTTGCTGTCGTTCCCAAACACTTCCATTTTCTTATAATACAGCTGACAGTTGACTGTGGAATATTTAGGAGCGAGGAAATTTCACGACTGGATTTGTTGCACAGGTGGCATCCTATCACAGTTCCACGCTGGAATTCACTGAGCTCCTGAGAGCGACCCATTCTTTCACAAATGTTTGTAAAAACAGTCTGCATGCCTAGGTGCTTGAATTTATACACCTGTGGCCATGGAAGTGATTGGAACACCTGATTCCAATAATTTGGATGGGTGAGCAAATACTTTTGGCAATATAGTGTAGATGACCGACAAGCAATCAGTAGTCATTTATATAGAAGAATGGGTGACATTGGAGTGTATATTAAAACTTTTGATTGCCTTATATTTAAAATAGAATAAATTAACAAAAAAGATTTAAAAAAGGGGACAAAGGGACACATTTTTTAAGTGGACATGATGTGGAAATGTGATGTAATTCTGGCATTGATTGTAAAAATGGCAGTGTCCTGCAACTGCTATACATTGTCTCTCCTGAAGATGCATGAAATAATTCAGTTCAAAAACACTTTATTAATCCCAGCCCGTCCGGGAGGCGAGGTGTCCGAGGCTTTGCTGCCTTCAAAATAAAGTACAACCAAGTATTAAGTGAATATAAATATCTATGTTTTTCAAAGGCTTGATATTTTCGATATAAATATCCTTTTTTTTTATATAGATCTGTTCTTATATAGATCAATAGACGATATTCTAATTTTCAGAGATCAAGATTTTAGGTTTCCTTTATCTGTGAGCAATAGTTAAGAAAACTATAATGATTAAGTTTTCACTATTAAACACCATTTGTGGTTAATCTAGTTAGTGTTTGTGTTTTACTTTATTAAATATTTGAAAATATTAAAATATAACTCTGACAAAAAAAGAAAGAAAAGAAAACCCCAAACGAACTTAAAGGAAATCTAGTGTCTAAGATTGTAGCAGCGACAAAGCAATGACTAACATCTACTTGCATGAGTCAGCCTCTTCAAGTCATCTGAAGATGATGGCCTAATGTTTTTCATAATATGGCCAATTTAACTAGTCAAAGGCATGTAATGACGCACTCAATGCATTTATATAAGATGACGGCAATGCAGAAAGCAGCCTACAGTTAGTGTTTGTGGAGTGCATAAGTATGCCCACAAACAAACCAATGAACACACTCTAAGTGCTTCAGTCCCTGATTATCTTTATTTATTCTATTTTAGAGTATCATCATGGAGGACGAACAAGCCTATGAGTCAGCAGCACAATGAATGGAGACTCAGTCCTTCAATTTGAATATGTTTGTAACTTTTAAATCAGGCACACAAATACCTCAAATAATGATTGACCCCATCTCTGAATAAGAGAACCCTGATTAACAGACCCATTTCATAGGTGCTATGGTTCTCCCATAGTGGACTTCTGTTTGAGTTTCTTTTTAAGGTTTCAGTTTCACATTGATTTATGTTTTTCTGTATATATATATATATATATATATATATATATATATATATATATATATATATATATATATATATATATATATATATATATATATATATATATATATATATAGTAGTAGTTTATATCTAAACAGTCTTGTATTTTTCTGAGTTGCTCTCTGTTGCCCCCTTGTGCTGGTCTCCTTTCCCTTATCTCCTTCTGGTTGCTTCTGTCTGCAACTGCTCCCCATCAGATAATTAGACCACCCATTGTTTCTGTCTCCCATATATACACCTCCTGTTCAGTTACTCTTTGCTGGTTTCTTGTTGCTTACTTGTCTCCCCATATGTATTTTCCTCTGACATCTCCTGGTTTTTGGTTTCCTGTATTTTTCGTTCTTGGATTTTGTTTCTGTTGTCTTTTGTTTTCATTAAACCTGCAAGATCTCATCTCTGCCCCCCTCATCCCTGCATTTGGGTCTTCAACCAACCTCCACCCCCATGTTGACAATAGGTTAAAGAAGTAAAACGCTGCAAATGTCGATACACTTTTACAACAGCCACAATAGTTTATCTTGAACACACCTTCCAGTTCATAAAGGCAATTTAGAGAGACCATTTCCACTAGAATGCATGCTTTTGTGTGATAGCCAACGTTAGTAAACTTTTACATTCACTAATCCAAAACATTTAACAGCTTTGCACATCCTGGTTTTATACAATTTTTCTGGTAAGGATGCTCGCTGTCCCACATTATAAGCATGAGCTGCCTAAAATGTTGCAAAAAACAGTTTTTCATTTATTTTTTATTTTTGATGTAATTCAATTTTAGCTGTAAAAACAAAGATGCTAACCGAAGCAACTAATTTTAATATGGAACTGTAAAACATAAAACTGTGAGATAAAATGTTGTAAGGCATTGGAATCCCAATGAGCTTCCTCTTTTCGGAAGATGGTAAAATATAGAATTTCAGGATGCTTAATCGTTTCATTTTTGAAATGTTAATTATCATATAAATTTCCCTTTGTAGAAAATGAGATGAAATAAATAATTGTATCAAAAATCACACCTTGTTTGTTGAGGTAGGATGCAACTTGCCCAAAAGTATCAGATTACAACATCACACTGAAAGTCAATAGTTCCCTACTGGTTAATACTTTGTACAAGCCCCTTATTACCAATAGAACAGTAAATAATCCTCTCCAAAACAGCGTCATAATGATGGAGGATACAATAAAAAGGATTTTTTATTGTATCCTTTGGTCCAGAAGAAGAGTCAATTCTACCTTCAAGGCTTTTATATATTTTTTTATACTTTTGTGATGATTCATTTTTCAGTTTCCTGGCAATATCCACTAAGTTTATGACATGCCCATGTGAAATGTTATTTACACAAAGGAGTATTTATAGTCTCTCTTGACTGAGGCATTCGTTTTAAACTAACATCACGGAAGAGTTTAGCAAATTCACGTATATGCTTACGATGGCAGAGCACAATTTAAAACAGCAAGCAGGGATTTTCTAATAGTTTGTATTCACAGCTCGTATTTTACTTGTAGACCTTTTTTTTTGTGAGCTTTGGATATTTTTTCCTATTTCTGTTTCAATTCTACATTGTGCCGGTGCTTATCCATCCTAATTAAAACAGACAAAAACTGTACTACTGTAATGAGGTTCATTTTATCCATAAGAGTATATATTTATTTTATTTCAATCATCCTATATTTCTGGGGTACTCCAGGGTTGTTTTTGGCCTCTGTCCTTTTTTGTTTGTACAGCCATATCCCTTTTCATAGATAAATAAAAACAAAAACGAAATATATATACCGGATCACCCCTGAAGAAATATTTTTCAATAAATGTTGAAATATTTTCAGTGTAAGACTAAATAAAAAGAATAAAAATGTACTTATTTTCACACTATCTAAACAAAATTTTAACTCTTTCTCTCTTCATATCTGATCTTGAAATAGCAGATTAGCTTCATTTGTTTTTGATGAGCGTAAATTAATTTCATTAAAAAAAAATCTCTTTATATTCCTGGGCAACTCCTTGCATGCAGACACAAAAACACCTACAGTACCAAAGTGCTGTCAGTTTTCAAGGAGTGTATTAGCGAACAGTGCTAGAGAGGCTGTGAACAATGTCTGGCTGCAGTTAGAGATCAGCATCAATAAAGCTGCCATTCTGAACCTTCTCTGAATCATTAACAGCTTCAACATCTGCTCATCTTTTTTTTTTTATCTCTGTTTTTATTTTCTCTTTGCAGATACAATCACTGCCAACCACTTAATGTGCTGTAAAATGTGTGACTGATAATAATTGGGAAGGAAGCAGGCGGTTTATTTTTTATAAGCTAATGAGGCCCTTTCCTTTCCTTTACTGGTACAAAATAAATTGTATTTATTTATTCAAAATAAGGGAAATATTATGTAATACACTTTACCAAACAAAACATTTTTAGCAAAATCAGACCTCACCTGCCGTTCCCTCTCCGCTCTCTAATTATCATTCATCTTATTCACCTGCTCGCTCTGCTATATATATTTGGTTCAGATCATTATTCATATGTATTTGTGTTAGTTTTTCGTGTGTGTTTATTTTTTTGAGTTTTAGTTAAGTCCCTGGTTCGTGTTCTCACTCCTGGAGGCCAGTGGATTGAGAGGGTTTGGTGTTTGTCTCCTGTTCCCTGATCATGTCCCGGCTCTTCTCCGCGGAACCCTCAGGGTTTTGGTTCGGCATGTGGAGGAGGCCAGTTTTAATTCTCGTAATCCTGGCTCCTGGCAGGAGTACAGTTTAAAGTTCTGCACCTATCCTGGTGCCATGTCTTGTCTCTGTTCCTCTCTACCACTGAGGCCGCCTGTCTCCATTTGAGCGTGTCTGACTCCCCTGAATAGTGGGTCCATCAGTCCCAGCTTATGACAGTTTCACTATAACCCTGTGAAACTATGGAAGTGAATATGTCTTTATTTTCTAATCAAAATGGATTACTAGAAAAGCTTTCTGATTTTCAAAATAATGCTGCATTTCTTGGCTAATAAATACAGTAAAAGATTAATAATCCAAATTAAATTTTCATTTTCTTCTTTAAGACTGCTCAATTTGTAATCTAATTAAAATTATAAAAAGACATTTAATTTGAAAAACATTCCACCAAAAACTGACCAAACTTCATTTTGAAATGTCAAATTTTTAAAAATGAAAATGCATTTTCTTTTCCAAGTTATAGAGGCATTTTTTGACTCCTACATACAATTAACAATAAATAACCCAAACTGCTCTTTCATTTTCTTCAGCAAGACTGCTTTTTTTTTTTACTTAATCCAAATGATAAATAAATTAACATTTAATTTTTAATTTGTCAAAAATGTCCCAGAAAAAAGACCAGAAAAATTCAGTTTGAAATTTCAATATCAGCAAAATTTAAATGCATTAACAAACTGCTTTTTCATTTTAAAGTTAAAGCTACATTTTTTGTCACATATAAGGAAGCTAAGATAACCAAAGCCTTATTTTTCTTTTTTCAGGACTGCTTATTTTGCTACTTAATCCAAAAGTTTGATAAGTCAACATTTGGCATATTTTCAAAAGGTGTTCTATAATAAAGTGATCAAGACTGCTAATTGTGAGACATAAATAAAGAGAAAACTACAAGCAATTTGCTGTATAGTTTTCATGCCCGTCACCACAAAAAGTGTTCCATAAATCTTTTTGAATTCGCAATTCAAAACAGCGCAGGAGAGTGACATCAGTGGCATTACTGTTTTCTAGTTAGGGGGCGTAATGGAAGAGGAAAGCCCATGCATTTGTCTCCATGATTGGGCTTATCTGCAGGCAACAAGGCACTCCTTCACCCCATTGCACAGTCCCTGTTATAATTAGTTTCCCCAGTAGAGTTAAATGTAATTTATCAGTCTGCATGATAGACTTGATCAGATTTTAGAGAACAGTATGAGAAGTTTTAGTGGTTCACTTATTTATATTCACAACCCCCACATACATACTAAGTGCAGCCAAAATGAATATAAAATTATATACGAACAAGTCAGACTGCAGTGTAGTCTAAAATTACCCTATTGTAATTATGATGGGGATATGCAGGGTCAGCGTCAGGCAACCAGGTTTTTGACAAGAGACAATTAATCTTGTATGGAGACTCAAATATATTTCATCATCACCTTTATTTTCTGTAAACCACGACAGTTTAGCACATTCAAGAATAAAATGCTGCTGACTACGTTTCATGGATATTACTGAGTGCATCTGCGGCAAAGGTAAGCCATCCTGAGAATAGTTGTTTTGGTACCATAATTACATCAGTTACTGTGTTCGATGTGATTCATCTCTCCTTAAACTGCCGGAGACTTTTTTTAGGCCACTTGAAGCTATAGCACTCCATGTAAATCTCCAAATATCTGAGGAGGATTTGTTATGCAGCAAAAGTCCTTAGTTTTAAGGTTTTGTTTATGGGAGAAAACTTAAATAATTCTACCTCGGGTGGGAAATTATTAATCCATTTTTTAGGCTTCTTTTTTTACACATTTAATTTTTTAAGGTAATTGTCCTTGGTTTGGCATTGGCATGTTATTATCTATTATTATGCAAATCTAATGGATGAGGACCTTAAAATGCAATTTTAAATGTTAAGTGGCTCAGAAGCAGCTGACAAGGGGACAGGTTTCTATTTATTCTCGGTGATGTTGAGTTTTTTACAAAAACTGAAAAAAAAAAAACAGAATCCAAGGTACAGATATTTAGCATTAAAAGTCGGATTTCAACCTTAATGAATAAAATATGGCTTATTGTGTTCTGCACAACAACGCATATCATTTTTCTAGAGCCTGCTGAATTTTAAGAAAGCTGTCTATGAACCAAAAAGTTATTACATATATACATCAAGTAATACATATTTATGCATCATTTTACAACACTATATATATATATATATATATATATATATATATATATATATATATATATATATATATATATATATATATATATATATATATATATATATATATATATATAAAAAAAACAAAACTGTTTTCTTACCCCTCGTGGGGTGGTATGTGTCATCCTCAAGCTCGGGTCCTCTACCAGAGGCCTGGGAGTTTGAGGGTTCTGCGCAGTATCTTAGCTGTTCCTAGGACTGCGCTCTTCTGGACAGAGACCTCTGATGTTTTACCTGGAATCTGCTGTAGCCACTCTCCCAGTTTGGGGGTCACAGCCCCCAGTGCTCCAATTATATATATATATATATATATATATATATATATATATATATATATATATATATATATATATATATATATATATATATATATATATATATATATATATATATATATATATATATATATGTGTGTGTGTCTGTGTGTGTCTGTGTGTGTGTGTGTGTGTATCCTTTTAAAGTAATATGCCTTTGCACTGTCGCTTGTATTTTCAAAGCCAGTTAACCACTTTAACTCTATACTTCAAGGACATTTTAGAAGTAAGGATGTTCTCCAAGATTGATTTTCTAGTCACAAAGCAGAAGGACAAAGAAGATAGGCACTGAGGTTGCATGCAAAAAGAGATTGGATTGAAATTGAGGAAAAGAAGTACAGATGGAAGAAAGAGTTACAAGAGGAACAGAAATGTAGTTAGATTTTAAATCTTTACCTTGACATCGAAAAAGATTTATTAATTCAGATAATTAACAATTCAATTCTGTATCTATTTTCTAGACTTGTTTATTTATCATACCCTTCAGTGCCATACAGCAGGTATGGCCATGTTAAGGTGGGAAATGTATCATTTTGTGAAACAAGGCTGAAATATTTTGTTGCAAAATGTAGGACATTACAAAATATCTTGTTAGATATCACAATCCATGAGATTAAGATGTTACATCAGAATTAAGTCGTTTTGGAAAATTATACATAAACTAAACCTCAGTGTGGTAAAAATAAACTGGAACAGAACTGTGAACGTTTTCAGCTTTAGTTTGGATAATAACTCATAAATAAAAGCATACTGGAAGAGTTACATTAGAAAGTAACAAGGAAGGATGCAAAAAAGAGGAGTATCCTTTTAAAATGGTACTGTATATCAAACAATGATCTCACCATCATCTCACAAAATCTAGCAATGCACTCTTCATATGAAAATTTCAGCTTCACTGATGAGTTGCTTCGATTGGTAACAAGTACTTAAATTAAATGAAACAAAACTAATACATTTAACATGGTTCAACTAATAAACTAGGAAATTTAAGTAGGCTATATTTAATTAAATCACTTGTTACAAGCTGAATCAACTCATTTACATTAGAACTGCATTCTCTTTCTAGAGAGATAAATTATTATTGACATTTGAAATAATAACTGTCTAAAGGATTTAAGTATGAGGGCACTTATTAGATTTGTCCAAAAAATAAATGAAACATTGACCCTGATATGGATTGGTAGATTCAATCATTCTTGCAGTTGCAGTTAGTAGCAGAATTTAACAGTCTGAAAAAAAGGCTCTGCTTTTAACCAGCTACTGTAGTACTTTTTGTCTAGCAGTGGCAGCAGGTATGCGATAAAACATCTTACTGTCTCTGCTTTGTCAATTTTGGCAACCGAAAACAAAAACAATATACTAATTTAAGCACGTTGTGTAGCTTATAGTTTTCCCATTAATGGTGAAACATCTGATTAAATATGGACATTTATGTTCAGTATACGAAATCAGAGCTATTTGTATGGCAGTCAACTAAAATTTTTTAGTGTAGTCTAATTTATGATGCTTGGTAGTTGCAAGACAGAATATACTAATTACCCTTTTCAACCATTCCAGAGCTACAAGCTCCCTGTCAGCCAGCCATTCCAGAGCCAGAACCCTTTAAGGGTCCAGTCACCGAGCCAAGGCCCTTTAGTTGGCCAGTCCCAGAGCTAGAGCCTTTTTAGTGGGCCCTTCTGAGAATTAGAGTCTCCTAATGATCCGCCCCAGAGTTAGGGCTCCTTGGTGACTCCTCTTCAGAGTCAGATCCTCTTAGGGCTTCCTCTCCAGTCAGATCCTCTTGGTAAAATCCATCCAGAGTCAGATCTTCTTAGTGAGCCCGCTATTTGATGTCCAAAGCCCCCTGAGCCCCCACCGTGCTGTCCAGAGAAACCTGAACTTGCTTTGTGCCACCCTGAGACCCCTGAGTTTTCCATCCTATGACACTGCTGCTCTATATCAGACCTTTCCTTGAGTCAGAGCTCAATGCTCATTCCAAGGCCCCTGCATGGGCGTTCCTCATCTCCAAGGCCTCTCTGTGGGTGTTACTCATCTTCAATGGGCCTCAGTTGGTTTTCCTGGGGTCCAAGGCCTCTCTGTAGGCATCCCTCACCTCCAATTCCTCTTCATGGGTCTGTAGAAGTGGTACCTATTTGCAAATTTTCACAAGCAATGCCTCTTCGTGGGTCTTAAGCACCTGCGCTGCTTTGTGGGTCTTCAGCAGCGGCGCCACTTCACAGATCTTCACAAGCAATGCCTCTTCTCGGGTCTTCAGCAGCTGCGCCCCTTGGTGGGTCTTCAAAGGTGGCGCCTCTTTGTAGGTCTCAATCTGCATCTCCTCTTTGTGGGTCTCAAGCTGCGGTTCCTCTTTGTGGATTCCTACTGCTGCGATGCCAGCCCTTCAGGTTACTGCGCCACAGACGCTGGCCTCCATAGGCTCTTCTATATCGCAGTCACCTAGAGCTTTGTCGTGGCTCTCCTTTAGTGGGTTGTTTTATTTTGGACCCTGGTTTTTTGTTCTCACCCTCCTGCCAAGACCCACATCCACTCATCCTGGACAGGTTGTTTTGTTTTTTGGCCTAATTTTTATTTTTTTTTCTGTGGAAACTGAACTTTTATTTGTCAACAGGTTTAGAAAATGTCACAGAGGCAGCAAATAGTTACAATTTTGGAGATGTATAAAGTTAATTTAATAACACATTCTCAGGAAACCAAAGATGATATCTAGAATATTAATATTTTCTCAGTGTTTCTTTCATTACGCAGCTATAGAGAACAATTTGCATCCAATAAATTAAATTCATACCATAACATTTACATAAATGTGCCACAGAACTTTGATATACTACTGTGATACATAAACAATATTGCTGATACATAGCAGTCGCCTCTGTCATAATTGGGTCAGAAGTCTATTTTTACAAATACATATTAAAATGTAAAATTGCATTCTGAACTGATATGAACTGAGAACTGAACTTGGTTCTGTTTAAGACAAACAATATGATAAAGAACTTTGATCCTAATAACATGTTGAGATTAAAACAACAGGAAAGTAGAATAAAAAAACGGACAGAATTATAAAAGTTGCTGCAGCTTTGAAGTGGGAACCAAATCAAATCCCAGAGCAAAGCAAATTGTGTTTTGTTTCAAACAACAAAGGCAATCAAAACTGTCTTCCACAATAATAATAAACTCCCATTTCACAATCTCTGTTGACTCTCCAAGAAAAGGAAAAAAAACAAAACAAGTTATGCTTTTGTCAAAGCCCTGGTCTCTGGACTCCGCAGGCAAAAACCTATTAATACAACCTGTAACAGCTGGAAAAATGTGATATTTTACATTTATGCAATCAAAGTATATTTCTGTGTGAAACCAAAGCAGGTTGAAAATACATTTAATTATTGAGTTTTGTGGGAACTCTTTCACTTATAGAAAACTATAAAAAGCTATAGAAAAAGTTCAACCATTTACCAAAACTGAGCATAAAATAGCTGGAATGTTATATCAAATTCAAAATAGTTAACAAGTCAAAAAGAATAAACACAATACTAAAAAAAAAAAAACAGGGAGGGATATTAGTTTGTCCTACCCATTATTAAAAAGTCACAGGCGGAGAGAGAAAGGCGATGAAGGCTTTTGGTGTCCTTAAATTGACCTAAATGTGTGAGTTATGCCAGGTGTTACATAAGTAAATAAACCAACTACTCATCCACCTACAAACACATCCAACCCACACTCAGGGCCACTGGGCTCAGAAAGTGACGTTCAACTGAAACAGGTGGCAAATGGGCCTTAAAAGAGCTTAAGAAAAAATATAAAACTAAAATACTAACTTTCACAAAGTTAAAGGTCATAACTACAGGTTTTTCATCAAAACAATATTTTTTAGAAAAATAACATGTCCACAGAATCTAGAGTGGTGGAGAATAAGAGCAATAATTTTGCAGAGAGAAATAAATGGCATATTAATAATATTTAAATAAATTATGACAGATCTAAAATATATACACTGCTCAAAAAAATAAAAGGAACACGTAAAACAACCCAATATAACTTCAACTAAATCAAACTTCTGTGAACTCAAACTGTTCACTTAGGACGCATCACTGATTGACAATAACATGCTTTTGTGCAAATGGAATAGCCAACGGGTGGAAATGGTTGGCAATTAGCAAGACACACTCATTAAAGGAGTTTTTCTGCATGTGGGGGTCACAGACCACTTCTCAGTATCTATGCTTTCTGACTGATATTTTAGTCCCATTTGAATGATGGTGATGCTTTTACAATCAAAGTAGCATGATCCAAGATGACACATCAATTCCGATCTGTGGTTAGAAATTTGCTGTGTCTGTCAGCGTCAAGAAGCTGGAGGTGCTAACAGCAGAAAGGCCTGTACATCAGAGCCTGCTGGGCAACAAACCAGCATTAGGGCCGCTACGTCTGTCTTTGTGTAAGGAGGAGCAGGAGGAGCACTGCCAAAGCCCTGCAAAATGACCTCCAACAGGCCAAAAATGTGCATGTTTCTCAATAAATGATTAGAAACCGACTCAATGAGGATAGTATGAGAGCTTGACGTGCACAGATGAGGGTTGTGCTCACAGCCAAACACCGTGCAGGATGCTTGGTATTTGCCAGAGAACACCAGGGTCGGCAAATTTGCCACTGGCCCCCTGCCTCTTCACAGATGAAAGCAGGTTCACACTGAGTACTTGTGACAGACATGCAAAGCCTCACATGTGGAGAGCGATCTGCTGCCTGCAGCATCCTTCAACACCACTAGTTTTGCAGTGAGTCAACATTGGTGTTGGGTGGCATTTCCTTTGTGGGCCGCACACCTCTCCATGTGCTTGCCAGAGGTAACGTGACTGGCATGGGTTACCAAGAACCTCAGACCCTTTCCCAGACCATATGCTGATTGAAGTTGGTCCTGGGTTCCTCCTAATGCAGGACAATGCTAGACCTCATGTGGCTGGGGTGTGTCAGCAAGTCCTACAAGGTGAAGGCATTGAAGCTATGGACTGGCCCGCCTATTCCCCAGACCGAAATCTGATTGAGCACATCTGGGACATACTGTCTCAATCTATCCACCAATGTCATGTTGCAACAGGTTTGGGAGGAGACCACCTAATCATGAGAATGCGCAGCCTGTAGTGTTTGTCCACTTTAATTTTCTGTGTGACTCTAAATCCAGGCCTAAATTGGTAAAAGAATTGGATTTCCATTGATAATGTTTGTGTAAACAAAGTACACAGTGAGTATATCATTCATTCAGATCTAGAATGTTTTATTTGAGTGTTCCTTTTATTTTTTAAAGCAGTGTATTTTATTCTTGTTAGCAGGAAAAGAATTTGCTACAATAGGAATTGTTAGTCATGTGAGAAGGAGCTAAGCCATTGCCATACCCTAGTAGGTCTGCAGTGGAGCTGGAAAATTGGCTTTTTACTTCCAGAAAATTTCACAGGAACAAGCTAAAAAACAAATAAAAAAGAGGTCAAACAGGGGTGAACATTGGTCAAGTCTTTGAGTAAGAAAATGGGCTCAGAAGGCATGAGGAGAATTACACTTTTATTTTGAAACGGTAGGTTAAATGTTTTCATTAACAAACACGCCAATGCAGCCATTAGCAAACGTTAGTCAATACTAACCAAAGGTTTGCATCAGCATTAGTATTAGCTGACCTGGCAACTGACTGATGATCAGAGCGAAACAAGAGTGGGAGAGTGTACTACTTACTGGCCGGGAGGAGTCAAACTTGTAGCTATCACCTTTAAATCCACAATCATTTTCTATATCCATCGTTAAAGGTATCAGAGATAGATTTTTTAAATAAAAAATATACTTTTTTTTTTTTTTTATAGAGAAGCACCAGCTTTATAACATTTTGACATGGTACAACTGGAGCTAGGGCTGGGCGATATAGCTAAAAAAATAAAATCTCAATTGCTTTTGTCATCTTGGACGACTACGATTTTAATTTATATTAATTAAAGTATTAAAAACTATATGAATGTATTTTAATATGGGTTTACTTTATTCAAAAATATATTGTGCAAAGTAACAAATATTTAACTAACAATAATTGTATTGTAAAACTATTTAAACTTAAATGTTCATAACATGAATCTAGTGCAAGTAGCACAAATCTTCACCCAACAATAATTGTGCTCATTTTTTATCAGTAAATAATTTCCCCCCAGTATAAGTTCAAGAAAAAAGAGCTTAATTTGCTGAAATATGCAATTGATCAAACAGTCAATAACTTGTATTGACCTTCTGGGAAGTAGTTGCTTTATAAACAGCATCTGTTGAGAGCCCAGTTCACGCTGATATAATGCAGTTAAACTCATGTATGGCTGAAGAGATCGACTGGACCAAAGGCCTGTAGTAGTTCCAAAAAACAAAGCAGTCTAACTTTTCACAGAGCGCTTGTTGTGTTTCATTGTACAGTTTTGGTAGCTCAACCACTGCAATGTATTTGTGACTCTGCGGGTCATATTTGGGAAGCCAGGCTTCTCTACTATGTAAATAGTCATCACCATGTCCATCCCTATATGAACAGTCACAGCGTCGGTCATTTGCTTCCACTACACACTACACTTGTCATACAGCACCTCTTTAGAAAATGAGGCAGCCAGGGTTTGTTGCGTTTTCTTGTCGTAGTTGTGTTTGTCTTTGCACATGCTACCGACCCTGCACTCCCAAAGCTGCATGTGCTGCTCCCATTCTGTTGGGTGCTTTTGCCAGAGATGCTGAAACAAGTCAGTTGGGCTGTTATTCTTGGTTTTCATAGCATTTTGACAAACCTTGCACACAACTGTAGTCTGCTACACATCGACACGTCGAACCACTTACATATAATTGGCGAAACACAAGTCCCTTTTTGCGATACCAACTCTTCAGATTGGGCAGTGGCCATGGTGCGAGTAAACAGTGCAGCATGCTATCGGGAGGAAGGAGGAAAGAGGCGGCAAAAGCAAACGCGTAACTAAAAAAGACTTCCTCGATTTTATGATTTAGCAAAATTTTAAATCGTGAATTTTTAAAAACATCAGATAATTGAATAAATTTGATTTATTGCTCGGCCCTAACAGGAGCTATCATATCCTAAATATGATGATGTTGAGTGAAACTTTGATTTTACATGAATAAAGCTGAATTGTTATTTAACTGATATATTGAATATTGGTCAAAGTATCATTACACCCCTATTGTTTCTACAGCAATACTACGACTTTAAACCGATGCAGTGAAAAACAAAGACTCAGAAATTATGCATCACAGCAGCAACTTCTAAGGCTACTTAGTAACATTTCTTTATGAAACGTTCTTAGTTTTAAATGTATCAAAAATGTATCTGATATGTAAATCATTTATGCAATCAGAAACCTCTACTTGCATACTTAGTGTAAAAGAATCAGAGGAATATAAGTTTTGTAGAATTAATTTCATTTAGAAATCCCAAGACTGACACTTTAACTGATGAATAAGTAATTTATTATAAAAGAGTTACTGATCAGTAATTCTGAACAAGGACATTTATTTAATTTATTTATTTATGATAATTTATTAATACTTGAAGAGAGACTGCAGGTAATTAAAGAGAGTCCAGGGTCCATCGGTTCTCACCCTTTATTTTTCAGCAGGAGGGTTTGTTGGTCTCCATTGCATTCTGTTTTATGGGTTTCTGACATAACTCCCAGAACCTCCAGCCTCTGAGCCTCCTGCCGCAGGTTGCACAAAACCTAGTTTTGCAGCCTCATAGGCATAGAGATAAAGTCTGGAACATTGGAGATTGCTGTCTTGTGGGTTCAGAAACAAAGTGGTTACCAATCAAAAAAAGGAATAGTGTGAAATAATCTGGAGTTTCTACAACAGTTGTATTAAAAAAAAAAACAAAAAAAACAAAGTTTGCTTGACCTGTGAAGCAAAATGTTACTGCAAATAACAAAATTCTAGCTAGATTTGTGTGTGATTTAGGCCAAAACATAGCATTTGGCTGAAACACACCATCTCTGATGGTTGTGTCCTTCTCTGTCTGTCTGCTTATCGTTTGCCCAGCTCTCGTCTAACTTAGTGTGAGAGTTTAGCTCATAGACATCTGCTTAATGTTTAGCATTTTACACAAGTCTTTGGCGAAAACCAAAAGATTTTGTTATTCTTTTCATATTTAAGAGTAAAGTTCTCCAAGTAAACCTGGCTACTAACATGCATCCCTTCTAAGGAAAATGCTGAGATGATGCATTCATTTCGAAAGCTTATTCGAAAGGTATTGTCACATGTTTAATTCATATCTTCATAATCTGTTTATAGTCACACTGCAATTACAATCTAAAAAAAGAATAGTCAGAAAATATAAAATCATGCATGTCTATATATATATATATATATATATATATATATATATATATATATATATATATATATATATATATATATATATATATATATATATA
This sequence comes from Cyprinodon tularosa, assembly GCF_016077235.1. Lineage (NCBI taxonomy): Eukaryota > Metazoa > Chordata > Actinopteri > Cyprinodontiformes > Cyprinodontidae > Cyprinodon > Cyprinodon tularosa. The sequence continues at coordinate 468,543 of NW_024039507.1, read as the reverse complement.
TATATATATATATATATATATATATATATATATATATATGCCAAGCTTTTATGATAACATTTAATATAAGAAGGTCCAAAACAGTAAATTTATGTGTTAAACTCAACCTAAACAAACAATGACCGCATGATTACCGCATAGAAAAGCTTATTTTGCCTTCAGTCTTATTAAACTTTTAAAACCCTGCAACTTTAATCCCTGATCAGTCGTGTGAAGATGAATAAATAAAGAGCATTATTTCAATCACAGATGAATGTGTTCTAAGTATTTTACACAAAACTAATTTCATTTGCATGGGTTATTTTAGTTTTTAACCATTCAGACAGTTTTTCTATTGAATTACATTTGTTCATTCGCAGACTGATTCACAGATTGGTGCGCAACATGGGGTTCAGTATTTCGCCCAAAGACCCTTTGACATGTGGTGGCGAGCTGGAATTGAATTCCCTATCAACCAGTTGCCAAATGACTGCTTATGCCCACTGAGCCACAGCGGCCAAAAATGGACCAACATTAGAAGCAGAATTTGTTTTTGTTTTATATCTCCAATTGTGAGTTAAGTTCCCTTATATTTCAGCAATTTGGTTTTTATTTGTAAACCGTCTGAGTGCAGAGGAGCAGTAACTGATATTTAAACTGCTGACTTTTCTGCAGTCATGTCCTGGCAGTTGTGCTAGCTTTTCTTTTCTTTCTCTTCTCTTTTCAAAAGTGAAAACTGAATGATCAATGCATGAAACAAGAAGTCATGTTCACAGGTATCTATCATGTGGATTTCTGCTGAATGCACAGCAACTCAGAGATGCTGGTCAATGCCCTCAGAGTAATTTATCTGCAGTCGATGACTTTTCAGGCTGCAAGTCGAATAATGTGGGGTTGAAATGTATATTTTTGTGCACTGTGAGTTTGCTTTTTTGTTGTCGTAAGTTAGACTAAAATAGATTACAAATCTACTGCAGAGCTGAATTGGATTATTTAAAATGTTTACAAATTGGAGAGAATTTCAAGAGAGCACAAATAAATCTGTAAATCTAAATCAGTCTGAGGTGGGGGCAGTGAATTCACAGAAGAAGGGAGTTTGGCATTAGGATACCAATATGCTGCACATTGTATTATCATGGGACAATGTTAATACAATTCAATACAACTGTCTCTCAATGAATAATAGTAATAATACATAAATGACAGATTTACTTTATTCATGGATTTCACAAAATAATAAATTTGTTTTGTTAGCAATTATTTTGAGGAATTGTGGCTTAAAGCTAAAGAAAATAAAAATTTTAAGGTATCTAAATATTACAGAATACAATACAAATGATAACAAAAATAAGGGAATACTGTATGTTTACGCTGGACATTAAATGGGCATTGGTTCTTTGGGCTGAATGGAAAGTTATTAGCTCATGCTAAGAAATATTTAGTTAGGAAATGAGCAACAAAAAACAACAGAAATCAAACAAAATTCAATAAAGAGATAATTAGAATAAAGAAAAGCAACAAGCAAAATAGCCAAACAGTGAATAAAAATGCAAGTAGGAAGAAACATCTACTTATTTAATCCTGCTCCTTGTCCTTTGCTAACCAATAACAATTACCATTTGCTGTCAGTGTCCTGTCCTTGAACAGCGACCAAAACCTCCTGAGAATGCATATTGTGTATGTACATATTTATAGAGGAAATAAAATGCAGATGGAAGAAGAGATAGTGCAGGTCATTCATAGAAACTGCTCAGACTAACACCTACAGCCTGTTATGTAGCACCAAGAACCTGCTGATACACTATATTGCCAAAAGTATTTGCTCACCTGCCTTGACTCACATATGAGCTTAAGTGACATCCCGTTCCTAATCCATAGGGTTCAATATGACGTCGGTCCACCCTTTGCAGCTAGAACAGCTTCAACTCTTCTGGGAAGGCTGTCCACAAGGTTTAGGAGTGTGTTTATGGGAATTTTTGACCATTCTTCCAGAAGCGCATTTGTGAGGTTGCACACTGATGTTGGACGAGAAGGCCTGGCTCTCAGTCTCCGCTCTAATTCATCCCAAAGGTGTTCTATCGGGTTGAGGTCAGGACTCTGTGCAGGCCAGTCAAGTTCATCCACACCAGACTCTGTCATCCATGTCTTTATGGACCTTGCTTTGTGCACTGGTGCACAGTCATGTTGGAAGAGGAAGGGGCCAGCTCCAAACTGTTCCCACAAAGTTGGGAGCATGGAATTGTCCAAAATGTCTTGGGATGCTGAAGCATTCAGAGTTCCTTTCACTGGAACTAAGGGGCCAAGCCCAGCTCCTGAAAAACAACCCCACACCATAATCCCCCCTCCAACAAACTTTACACTTGGCACAATGCAGTCAGACAAGTACCGTTCTCCTGGCAACCGCCAAACCCAGACCCGTCCATCAGATTGCCAGATGGAGAAGCGCGATTCGTCACTCCAGAGAACGCGTCTCCACTGCTCTAGAGTCCAGTGGCGGCGTGCTTTACACCACCGCATCCGACGCTTTGCATTGCACTTGGTGATGTATGGCTTGGATGCAGCTGCTCGACCATGGAAACCCATTCCATGAAGCTCTCTGCGCACTGTTCTTGAGCTAATCTGAAGGCCACATGAAGTTTGGAGGTCTGTAGTGATTGACTCTGCAGAAAGTTGGCGACCTCTTCGCACTATGCGCGTCAGCATCCGCTGACCCCGCTCCGTCAGTTTACGTGGCCTACCACTTCGTGGCTGAGTTGCTGTCGTTCCCAAACACTTCCATTTTCTTATAATACAGCTGACAGTTGACTGTGGAATATTTAGGAGCGAGGAAATTTCACGACTGGATTTGTTGCACAGGTGGCATCCTATCACAGTTCCACGCTGGAATTCACTGAGCTCCTGAGAGCGACCCATTCTTTCACAAATGTTTGTAAAAACAGTCTGCATGCCTAGGTGCTTGAATTTATACACCTGTGGCCATGGAAGTGATTGGAACACCTGATTCCAATAATTTGGATGGGTGAGCAAATACTTTTGGCAATATAGTGTATATTTGTGCTGCCTGTTATTACTACTACCCTTGCTACCTCTCATCACTGCAAATGCCACTGCAATACCAATGGTCTTATGCTATCTTTATAAATGTTTTTCCATAAATAATGCAACTATCTCTCTGTATATATTGAATATAGCTTCTTTCTTCCTTATACATCATTTATTTTATAGTCTTATTGTTGTCGACTGTTTATTGCCGTCTTTATGGTAGTTTCTTGAAAGCCTAAAAACCTGAATTTCCCCAGCAATCAATAAAGTGGGATCAATAAGTGTATCAGTCGTTCATTCATAAATAATGGAAATAAGTGAAATGGAATCAGCATCTCCATTAAGCTTGTCAGCAGGGGGAAGCATAAAGTGCTGAGATATTTCCCGCTAGATGGCTGATCGTAGCTTGGACTTGATAAAGCTCAGGGGACCATCACCAGCAGATGAAATGGTTCCCTAAATCAATGTTAACTGTAGGAACCACTCACTGGACCTCCAGCAGCTTGGTTTCTGTGGTCCCTTATATGGGACATTGATTTCCTAATGAAATACAAATCTTAATTTCAGCTGAAAAAAGGACCATGGAGCAGCAGTTTAGTTTAATTTCTCCTTAACCAGGTAAGACCTCTCTGACACACAGAAGGAGCTTAAAACTAGGAATACATCTGTACTGAAGGCTTGAAAAACACTGAGTCCAGCTACTGTACACACATCCCGAATCTCTATTAAACTTCTGAATTTGATTTTTTTTATAATCCTGTAAAGGGTGCAGTAAGCCATGTTGCTTGTGTCACACTTTTTTCCTTCCTACTTTCAATCAAAACTATTGCAAACATGTTCTTCGCAGAGCATGATTCTGACCTTTGTGTATGCTAGACAGATGTTTTGTCAACAGGCTTCCCAATGAATGTACAGGCCGCAACATAAGCAACACATTTTGTTGTTTGTTTGTCTTGTTGATTATTGGCATTTCCAAGGTAATTGAATTTGGGGTTCCATTTTGCTGCAAGACATTAAAAAATAAATCAAGGAATCCAACTAAAGTATGGATTTCAACTTGTAAACTTAAAATAATGATGCATTTCAATTATATTTAAATGTATGCAATGCATCATTACTGATTGGGTATGAATAAGCATTCCTATCCTTGGGCAATTTTGTTAATCAAATAAAAAAAGATGAAACAATGTACTCGTTTCCTTTGTTATCTCGTTAAAAAGTGGAATTTTTTTTTCCCCCATTGCCCATCAAAGTCCACAAAACTAGTGCAGGATAGACACCATGATCACCCTGGCAGTAAAACTAAAACATGTCAAACTAATTTAAGAAATCAATATCATTCTTCTGACACAGGGACATACTTAAAACTCTTGGGATTTGAAGACGGAGAATGGCTCTAAAAAGAAACCTATTAGAGACTGGCCCTGTTTCAGTATTAGTACTAAACATGAAAAATATGAAAGGATATGTATTGCTTGTAGGAGAATTTGTGATTGCTTCCTTGGGGTATTGATTTAAACTCACCCTAAAGTCGATTCCCACAGTGGAAATAAAGCTGCCAGCAAGGAAAGCCCCATCTTTGAAACGGACCAGCAGACAGGTTTTTCCAACCCCAGAGTCTCCAACAAGCATAACCTGCATAGAGAAAAAAAAAAAGCCAAATAATCCATTTGGAAACATGGGGAGATTAGTGCCGAGTGTTAAGACCATGAATAATAATAAATAATTACATCTAGAAAAGAGAGAAGACCTATCCATCATAGTGGTATAAAGATGTGGCAGTTTCTCTGCATTTCTTTGCTTGGTATTGAAGAGCAGACACATAAATCTGTGACTACTGTGACCACATCCGTGCTGTAAGTGTGTCTTTACATGTAGAACAAACATACATTGCAAAGCTTCTTTGCCACAACCAGCCGTGCATGGTTTAATTCAAAGTTGTGATTTGATTAAAGGTTTTATGTGATTACAGTTATCAGGTTAGCTAAGGGACTGTGGGACCAAGATATGGAGCTCTGAAGTGGCTCCAGGGTCCAGAGAGGAAGCAGACAGGAGATGAAAGACAGAAGAAGCAGAGCGAGGGGGACACAGAGAAGCAGGGTTAGTGAGCAGATCCACAGTTTTAGAAGCCCTGACAATCTCACCCTTTTGTTTTGCTGCTATTGCTTTAACCTGTGCTTTTGTCTGTCAGTTATTTCAATTAAACAAGTTTAATTAGTGATAAAAGCAGAGCAATTCTAGCAAGGGGAGTTACAGGACCTTGGAACAACATTTATCCTTTTTGAATCTTATACAGTTTTCAGCTAGAAAATAATACACCATACATGCAGCAGAAAAATCATACATGATTTTACATATTTTTTATTTAAATATAAAAAGTGTGTTTTGCACATGTATTCAACTTATTGTCCTGATAGCATTTCCAGTGGAAATAATGACCTTGAGAAGTCACAGAGTCTAGCTCTGTAGAACTGAGTCTCTTTTGTGCTAGATATTAGATAAAGCTACAGGTTGTCAAATCAGTGAAAATTAGCAAGTTATTTTACACAAGCTAATGGTGAACACCCAAGTGGTGACTAGAGGTGCACTGATCAGGATTTGAGAGCCGATCACCAAAATCAGTATCTGCCGATCCCAGTATTGCTGATCACCAATCCCAGCATGAAATCCATACATACTTCAACTCTATTGTCTGATCTACATTGAAATTATATTATTAGGTATAAAAAAATTGTGAATGAGAAAGTGTCTTGAATTTACTTGAATAAAGGACGCAGTGTAGATGAGCTTTATTTAATTCAAATGGAAGATAGAGAAAGTAATGTTGACATAGACTAAAGTGGGGAATGCTCTAAAGAGTGCATGAGTGGCTTTTAAAGAAGGCGTTTTGGTTTAGCCCTTGAAGGATTGTTTCTTCATTCTACATCCAGCGCAGACAACAGCCAGCTGCTGCCTTGTCCATGCCGCTCTGTCCTCTTTGCAAACTGCACTTGTCTCCCACTGTCCTTCTTCCAACTGCATCAGTTAGCCTCTAGAGGCTAGCACCGGCCTATCCCCCGATCTGGTGCACTGTCTGCATAGCAGGCTTCTCCCTATACCGCTGTTCTTCTCCGATCTCCAGCTGTGGTACCTTAACCTCACAGTAGGGCACAGCTGTTTGCCTCTCCCTGCTGGTGTTCTCACACTGATTTTGCGCTGCTACTTCCTGAGCTCCAGAACGCTGCCTTACCTACCTCTGTTGTGCAGGTTATACGTCCCCCTGTTTTGAGCAATGTGACAAAAACAAACATGGACCAAGGGAAGGAGAAAATATGTGTCTGCTCAGGGAAAAACTCAAGAAAACGACCAGATCTTGAAAATCGTTTTTATGATGGCTGGCTGATGCCATTTGTTGCTGATCATGTAAAATCAGCCAAATTCTGTGCATCTCTTATTGACCAGTGCAAGTCTAGTTGTGACACATTTTATACTGACAATATGTGAGGCAGTGCACACCCGCTATCAGGGGTGCGCCTAGTGTTATAAAAAAAAGATGATTCCATGAGTTTGTTTATTCATTGACCATGTTATCTTGATAAAACCTCAGCACTGAGAGATTGCACTACTTTTAACATCTGTAAGGGAACATACAGAATTATGAATACCAAGAAACACAGCAGACAGGACAGGGATTAAGTTAGGAAGAGTTTTAAAACAATATTCAAAGCCTTAACCACCTCTCATATCCAATTCGTCAAGGGAGCTACAGTTTAAATGGTAACTATCAGCAAGTTTTGGTTTCTTATATGCCATGTAGACAGATGACAAACTTGCAGAAGAATGTGTTCTGGTGACACAAGATCACAATTTATGGCCTAAGAGAAAAACTCTCAGTCTTTCTTAATATTGCACATAGAACACATACAGCAAGAGTCTGCAACTCCAGTATTTGGCTGCCACTGTGCTTCAATTGTTGGATGCACCCCTGCACCAACACACCTGAATCCAATGAATGATTAATGCTTTAACCTTTGTAAAATGTGGTGACATGCCCAGGGGATAATTGAGCCTTTTGATTCAGCTGTGTTGAATCAGGAATGCACCCAAAAAGTTGCAGACAGTAGCACTTGAGGAGTGGTGTTGCAGACCCCTGACATAGGGAGAAATATAATGGTTGATTCTTTTATTTTTATTTTTCAAATACGTTTCTCCAGGGTGCTGAGTTTAAGATTACAGATAAATTATTTTGGAAAATAGTTATATTGGTCTACGTGGTGAATAAAACACATTGCCTCCAATAATTTGTTTTTCTTTTGCAAGTTTAATAGGTATTTTATGTTAAAATGGCAACAAGGCGACATAGATACATTCGCTTTTAACATCAACTTCATAAAAACGAAGTAGGTGGCAAATCCTAATGTTTTAAAGGCAAACAATGGGAATCTGTGGGTGTAAATCTGTGTTTGTGAATCTTTGAAGTGGCAGCTCTCCACTCATTTGCGTGCTGAGCATGACAACATGCACAACTGCTTACTGTCTGCAACCTGAAGAAGAAAACTACCTTTATTAAGAAGAGTACAATTTTTATACACTTCATTTCTGAAAAAAAAAAATCTTGCAGTTCACCCTTCTAAAAAAAAAAAATCCATCATCAAAAGAGGAAAATATTTTGTGTAACAGATAAATTGAGGTAAATAGGGTTTTAGTCATGGAAAAGCACAAGTAGAAATGGTTGGATAAGGTACCCCAGTGTTATCAAATTATCCCTCGCCCATTTTATTATTTTATTATTTTATTCCAACAGAATAAGTGATATGCTTGACCTGCGCTGCTGTTTTCATCTCACCTTGAAAGCGATGTCATAAAACTCGTTGCTGTTGCTGATGGAGGGTCTGCTTGGATGGACCACGCCGTTCATCTGAACGATGCTCGGACTGCTCCTCGCAGCTTTCACGGTGCCTCTCCCGGAGGGGCTGCCTGCTGAATGTTTACTATTTGCTGCTTTTCCTTTAGCTGCCTTCTTCCGAGACATGTTTTCCCCCAAAACAATAAAAAAATAAAATAAAAAAAAGAGAGAAAGAAAGAAAATAACGAAGAGATTTAAACCGCAGAGATGTTAAGTATTAGATTAGCAGGGTCTTAAAAACAAACGCGCGAAATTGAATGAAAAGAACAAAAAGTTGGCGCACAGCCGACGATGATTAAGAGCTTTAATGCGTTAAACGCACATTTTAAAAACAATTCGTTTTCTTTTTTAAAGTAGGAGTAAAAAATGTCGCACAACGCTGTGTACCACTGCTGCCTCTTCTGCAGCTTCCTGCTCCTGATGTCCCTCTGGTTTCAGGACAAGAGCCTCGTTCGGTGCTGAGCGTTTTAACAGCAACAAGCACATGTGATGCAGTAAAAAAAACAAAAAACAAAAACAAAACAAAAAACAAAAACCCACAAAAAACAAAGGAAACCAACAGGCAGGAAAAAAAACAACAACAAACCCCCCAACAAACAAAAACAAAGCTTAAAACTGAAGCGATTTTAATCTAAAGATATAACAACTCAAAATATGCTTATAATTAAGAAAGGTGTTGTTAAGGACAGAAACTGTAAATAAAATACCGAGAACTTCATGAGAACAATGAGTTTTTTGATAGCAAAAGGCGTCTCTGTCCTTGGTGCTGAAATGTATTTACTCGTAATCAGTGTTATTATTAAGACTGACATCTATGAAAATCAAAACATACTACGAATAAGTTATTATGGTAATACCCATTATTTAGGTATATTATTAATTTCTAAATCTTTAAATCTATTTGTTTGTAGTAATCCCTTCTAAATAAATCAAAACAATTTTAGCTTTGTTGTTTTTTTGCTCCTTTGTTTATTGTTGGAATTAAACTGTAAAGAATTTGTTAAAATTAATAAAAGGACAATAAGATAAATGATAGTCGTTTATTCTTTAATTTGCAAGTATAAAGAACTAAATTAATTTACCACCTGTGGAGCATGCTTCACTTGTGATTGCAAAAAATTACCACAAGAGGGTGCTAGGCTAACATCAAATAGAGACCCATATAATTAGAAGTTGCGAAGTTTCCTAAGTGACGTTGTAATATATGACAATTTAAGTGTACTGCAACACTAAATCTATGTTTTATATAAATTAAAACATTTTTTTTCCCAAAAGAAGCTCCAATCTGAGTTATATGTGTACACCGTGTTTCCTGCAAGGCAAAGTGTTTTGCAGATATTTTTACTCCTTGCTTTTATTCTTTATTTTGTCAAATTCTAACCATAAATACCATGAAGATAAGACAAACAAAAAATACATGCCAAACAAATAGTTTAATAGCTCAGAGCACATTCTTCTTCGACATGTTGGCCATGCTTCCTATACTCCCTCTGATACATTTAAGCAGGACTTCTCAATGTTTTCCTGTGAGCATTCTTTCTTAAAGACCAGATTTTAGTCGATTGAATAAGATTTGTTCTGTGAACTGAATCTATCACCTGATCTCTATTTTCTGTAGCTCCTCCAGTTATAATGACTCTTGCCTGCTTCTCAGATAAATCTGTACTTCTTAGTTTTTTAGAACTCCATGATTTGATAGGCTTGTAGTTGTGAAATATTCTCTCAGTTTTTAGATGACAGCTTGAACAGAGGGTCCAGAGAAAAATTGCATGTGTGACAAGATTATTTTTGATTCTTAAGTTGTTAGAGAAGGATGTCCCTATTAATTATTTGACTTCTTTGGGAATCAGTTTTATAAGCTTTTATTTAAGATTACCAGGGGTAAATGTAAGTTGAACTTCTTAGATTTTGTTTTATAAATTAAGATAAAATTTAATTTTCTTCTTTTTATTTGTCTAGTACATCAAATCCTTGTAATAAAAACCTAGGATAGTGGTTGTATCATTTCAAAGTATTGAAAAGTTCAAGCATTTGGATATTTTTGCCTGGCACTTTAATTCTCAGATTCAGTAAGATGGGGGAATCATAGATAGAAAATTATTTGAAGATTTAGCTATTAGATATTAAACGATAGAGCCAATTGTGGGTGTTAACTTTATTAAGTTAATACAAAGTAAGAATTTTTGAGCTGATTCTGATGAGGGTGCATATCGTCAGTGCCTATTTCTCTCCTTATTATGCACAATCACTAACAAGTTGACATTTTATCCCAATAGCTTTAATGGCATAGTTTAGATGTACCAATCTGTATATTTGTAAACACACATACTTGTACAAACAGACTTTCTTTCTCTAAAGCTGCTGCCTGTCAGCCTTTTACCACACTCCACCCAACATCATGCAAAGCCCAAGAGCAAAGTGTCACTGGTTTTAAAAGAATCCAAACCTCAGGCTCCACCAACCCCCACGTAAAGCTCCCCATCGACAGCTGAGATTTGTTCTGCTCCCAAAGCAGCTGTCCACCGAAGCAACAGCTGGGCATTTTGGAGGGAATATAGGAAAGGGTCACCGGAATCCATTCTTACTTTCAGGGAAATTAACAGCCTTGCAGAAATGAGTTAAACATACCCAGCAACCATGCTGTACATGAGAAGGTTGTGACATACAGTAAGTGCTCCATCTACTTATATGAACTTTTAAATGTCTTTGTTGAAATACACTGCCGTATAAAACAATAAACAGGTCTATGAATGCCAACTTTATGAATGCCAATTTATTAAAATGAATTAATGTTGGTGTTGCTGCTCTGTTTGAGCTAATAAAGAAGCTTATAAAATAGTTTCTGTAGTGCTCTGAATCTTATAACAAGAGTAAAGAAGCGATCCAAGAACTTCCACATAATTGCTTTAACACATACATCCCCACGGATGTTTTAGATCATAATATTCCAGCTCAAGCAATCAGGAAAGGTTGGTTTGTTAAAAAAAGAAGAAGGTGTTATGGCTTATATATGAGGCAGAGACTTTGGCCAGTAGTTGCATGTGCAGACCCATTGCAGAAAGGTCGTCAAGGCCTTAGGTCACATCACTCTGCAGACACACCCAAAGCCAAGGCATTTGTCAGTTTACCCAGGGTCAGGTGCCCTAAGTGTGCAGTGGTTGGTGTGCAGCAGCCTGGTCAGTTGCTCAACCGCAGTCAGAACAACTGTTGATCTCTTGGCGGTTCTCTTTTTCAGCTGCCTTTGGACTGACTGCAGTGTGTGGGGAGGTGGGGGCACCAGGGGGCATCCTGCCAGGCTTCACCCCTGTTTGTCAGGCTTTGGCAAAACAACTAACAGCAGACTGGTACTGCCAGACACATATTCACTCACTGGGGTTAGCAAGAAAAAAGCAACTCAGAGACGGAGAGAATAAAAAAGAGTTGTTTATGGTCTATTTAACTTTTTAAAAGAAGAAATTGACAACTTCTTGAGTTAAATAACTTTATTATTTTTTTTTTATTATGAAACTGCAGCCATGTTTGTTAGAATATTAAGGGGAATTTCATGATGCTATCTGAAAATAAACTCAATAAATGCAAATATATATAAAGAATGGAAAGTTTTCTCTATTTTTACAGGGAAAAGAGTTTAACATTTCTACATGAAAATATGATTTGTGTTTTTGTAAGTTTATATTTCTTCGGAAGATTATGCGGACACTACCAATGATCTGAAGTTCCACTAGTGGTGGAATGAATAGAGAAGTTTTTGTGTTGATCTTCTTCTCAAATTGACAATATTAAACGTTTTTATACATAGCTACAAAAATGGCAAAATATTCTAAACATCAGAACAAAAATAATTGACACAGAAGATAAAAAGCTCCACACATTCAGAATTTAAAATGTCTACATGCTAAACATGGAGTGTTCTCTGCCGTTGCTTTATTTTTTGAGGCTGTTCAAAATATAAAATATCATATCATATAATTTATAGCAGCATACAGAATACTTTGAGTTCACAAACTATTACTTGGATTGATTTGTATCTCATTATCTTGCATGCCTATTATATAATACTGAACTGATACATGTCTTACCATGCTTATTATATTGCAGTTCTAACATATGTCAGCTCATGTATGCTATGTATTGTATCACTGTATGATATCATAACACATACCATTTTTTGATATCATGTTGCAATATATTATCTATGATTTGACTACACTGATTTATACATTTTGAATCATATAATCTTATTATTGTATTCATAAAATCAATTGTATTTACTATTATTATCAGCCATACTATATTGCATTATATCATATTGTATTGTACTGTGTCACATTTTTTCCTATATAGATATTGTATAATTTCATATCACAATATAAATTAAATTCTAAAATACTTTTTAAATGCCAAAGGAAAATTAAATGTTGCAGTAACTCATAAGTTATTTTTAAACATGTGTTGTAGGTGTTAATAACTGTGGGAAGGAAGGATATTCTGTATTGGTCTGTCTTGCACCAGATCAGGAGAAGCCTCTTACTGAAGACACTCTGTTGTTGTTTAAAAATCTTCTGCTGTCCATAATGTTATTCACTTTATAAAGAATTCTTCTTTGTGAAATAATCTCCAGAAGTTCAAGAGGAGTTCCCAGAACAGAGCTGGCCTTAGCTTGTTGAGCTTTTTTAAAATAATTTGCTCTAATGCTGTCACCCCAGCAGAGGATGGAAGAAGAGATCACACTCTCCACAACAGACTAGAAGATATGCAGCATCTTGCTGGAAATGCCAAAGGACCTACGCTTCCTTAGAAACTAGTCTGCTCTGTCCCTTCTTACAGACAAATTCACAGTTGTGTCTCCAGTCTAGTTTGTTGTGTAGGTGAACACCAAGGTATTTATATTCCTCAACCACCTGTACTTCCTCTCCCTTGATGTTAATAGGATTCAACTTGTTCCTGTTCTTCTGAAATCTACAATCATCTTCCTTGTTTTGTTGACATTCAGGATCAGAAGATTATTTCCACATCATGCCACAATGCGGTTTATCAGCTCTCTGTACTCAGCTTCTTGTCCATCTTTGATGCACCCAATGACTGCAGAGTCATCCAAGTATTTCTGCAGATGACAGAATTCTGTCTAGTAAATGCACTGGAGAAATCAAAGACCATGATCCTCACAGGGCTATCTGCCTCGTCTAAATGACAGTGTTTTTTTTTAAAGCAGGTGTAAGATGGTATCATCAACTCCAAATGCAGGGCGATAAGGAGGCTGGCAGATCTTTGACAGGTTTGGTTCTCCAGGGTTCTTCTGAGATCAGACAGACAGATTTCCAACAGAGAAACTCTTCAGGGGGTTTCTGGTTTCAGACAGGTTCAACCTGGGAAGCAGAGAAGACAAAATGGATCAGGTTCAGGTCTCGTAGTCAGGAGACTAGACAGACAGGTTGGCTCAGGGTTTGCTGTACCGTGACTGACTAACACTCTGGCACTGGAGTGTTGCTCTGCCTCTCCTTAAATGCTGGTCTCCTGATGAGCAAACGAGCCGCAGGTGGGAAGTCAGCCCCAGGAGACCTAGAACGCCCTCTGTTGGAGAAAGGTGGACAGAACCCCAGATCCCAACAGTAACACAAACCCTCAGGAAGGGATCCTCGGCGCCCCCTGGTGGGCAAGCCTCAGGATCCCAACAGAAACTGGAGATGGTCCTTATAGCTGCTTGTTTGTTTGGTGAGGTGAAGCAACAGAAGTCTCTCTAGGACCTCCATGATGTGAGATGTTGGGGCAGCAGGTCTCTAGTCACTGAGGACTGTTGGCTCAGGTACTGGAATAAGGCAGGTCTTCCGCATCACTGGAATCATGGAATCATAAAAAATCCCTTTAAGAGTAAATATATTCTTCTTTTTTTCTATTCACAGTATTGTAATGCAAAAATTATTTTTTTTCATTATGTCAAAGTATTTCATACAGGGTTGTGTTTAATCATATATCAACTCACTTTTCCAACTCAGATCACATCATACCGTAGTGTTAATATTACAATGTAATACATTAGATCATAAATAATATTTAATAACACAATAAAATAATATTTGCTAAGTCGCAGCTTTGATTTAAGCTCCACAAGTAAGGGGATCTAGTGTAAAGTCTGTGTCAAAGTTGCGATGACTCGATGTGGTGACCTCTGAAAAAGAGAGCAGATAAAAGGACTCTCTCTCTCTCTCTCTCTCTCTCTCTCTCTCTCTCTCTCTCTCTCTCTCTCTCTCTCTCTCTCTCTCTTTCAGAGGTATATATGTGATCCAATGAGGCCTTCTTAGCAGATTAGAAATACATTCTGGAAATAGCCATATAATAAGTAGTTATTAAGCATTAAGTGTTTCTAACCCAGCTCTGACGCCCCTTCGTAGGACTACTGGAAATAGACCAAAGCAACTTGTGACCCTGATAGAGAAGCAGTAGCGGATGGATTAATGGATGGATGGTTATCTAACACATACACTATATTGCCAAAAGTATTTGCTCACCTGCCTTGACTCACATATGAGCTTAAGTGACATCCCGTTCCTAATCCATAGGGTTCAATATGACGTCGGTCCACCCTTTGCAGCTAGAACAGCTTCAACTCTTCTGGGAAGGCTGTCCACAAGGTTTAGGAGTGTGTTTATGGGAATTTTTGACCATTCTTCCAGAAGCGCATTTGTGAGGTCGCACACTGATGTTGGACGAGAAGGCCTGGCTCTCAGTCTCCGCTCTAATTCATCCCAAAGGTGTTCTATCGGGTTGAGGTCAGGACTCTGTGCAGGCCAGTCAAGTTCATCCACACCAGACTCTGTCATCCATGTCTTTATGGACCTTGCTTTGTGCACTGGTGCACAGTCATGTTGGAAGAGGAAGGGGCCAGCTCCAAACTGTTCCCACAAAGTTGGGAGCATGGAATTGTCCAAAATGTCTTGGTATGCTGAAGCATTCAGAGTTCCTTTCACTGGAACTAAGGGGCCAAGCCCAGCTCCTGAAAAACAACCCCACACCATAATCCCCCCTCCACCAAACTTTACACTTGGCACAATGCAGTCAGACAAGTACCGTTCTCCTGGCAACCGCCAAACCAAGACCCGTCCATCAGATTGCCAGATGGAGAAGCGCGATTCGTCACTCCAGAGAACGCGTCTCCACTGCTCTAGAGTCCAGTGGCGGCGTGCTTTACACCACCGCATCCGACGCTTTGCATTGCACTTGGTGATGTATGGCTTGGATGCAGCTGCTCGACCATGGAAACCCATTCCATGAAGCTCTCTGCGCACTGTTCTTGAGCTAATCTGAAGGCCACATGAAGTTTGGAGGTCTGTAGTGATTGACTCTGCAGAAAGTTGGCGACCTCTTCGCACTATGCGCGTCAGCATCCGCTGACCCCGCTCCGTCAGTTTACGTGGCCTACCACTTCGTGGCTGAGTTGCTGTCGTTCCCAAACACTTCCATTTTCTTATAATACAGCTGACAGTTGACTGTGGAATATTTAGGAGCGAGGAAATTTCACGACTGGATTTGTTGCACAGGTGGCATCCTATCACAGTTCCACGCTGGAATTCACTGAGCTCCTGAGAGCGACCCATTCTTTCACAAATGTTTGTAAAAACAGTCTGCATGCCTAGGTGCTTGAATTTATACACCTGTGGCCATGGAAGTGATTGGAACACCTGATTCCAATAATTTGGATGGGTGAGCAAATACTTTTGGCAATATAGTGTATTTCTGTATTGAATTTTTTTTTTAATACTCTGATGTAATATCACTCTCATGAATGTAATGTCTTATTTATTATTAAAGAAAATCATGATGATAAAAATACACCTATTCAACAAAACGTGAGCTGCATCAAAAAAATAAGTCAAATTTTTAAAGTAACTGTCAAATTTATTTAATAGTACTTTATGATAAAGTATTGTATCATATATTACAGTATGTTTTACAACTTCCCATTAATTTCAGAGAAGGGCTTAAAAAATAGCCTTTGAAACAAAATATTAAGAGTCAATGTAAACATGAATTTGCTCACTAGGACTCTATTTTGGCCAAAATAGTATAAATAAAACAAAACAAAATCCCTCTGTGTCCTAGTTCACAACACTTGCAAGTTATTGGCTTTTGCTTTAATAGCTGCTTGGAAGTGCCTTGGCATGATTATCATTCTGAGTTTTATCCTGGATGAATGTGTAAAAGTAACAACGCCAAGCACAGATTTCAAATCTACCATCATTCAGATTTTTTATTCTCTTTCTTTGGATCATAAAGAAGGTGACAACTTTTAATATCACCTTCGAAAGACATCACAGCTTCCAAGTGTCACGCCTGCAATTTTTAACAGCATTTTTTCCTGCTGTTTTTGGTAATAAATTTATTTATTTACTTTTATATTTTTTAATTTAGCCATGATTGCTCGAGAGGGATCCATATTAGTAATGCCTCAGAGAGCCACAGCTAATTTTTATCCAATGTGGGGAGTATATACGGTATGTATATGCCTCACTGGGCCTTTAAAAGGATTGGATCATAAAATTTGGAGCCAGATTACAAGGGTGGAAAACTCTACATGGGTAATAATTACAACCAGGGGCCCAGTTTCAGGCTGAAATCTGCTTCATGTTTCAATCTCCTCCTTTTTCTCGGACATTAGTTTATTAAAATTAAATGTATTCAAAAACTCATCTGTGTTTCTACTTGCACTTTTATTTCCACTTGCAAAGTTGTCAGTCTGTCATCTTAAGAGCGCGGATAATGGGCGCATTCACAAGTGATGGTTATGTTATCTACGGCCTGACCATAAATCCTCGCTAATCCCGCTTGCTTCCTGCATGCAACAGTGTCGCTGGATTCTGTTGCGCTGGTGATCAGATTTATGACCTTGCATATGGTGTTGCTGTCAAAAAAGGAAGCATTTGGTGTTGCACTAACGCCCTTGTAGACACCTAAACATGTAGAGTCAGCAGCAGAGTAATTTCACACACAAATAGTGAGATGGGGCTAAACATTTGTTAACTTCAAGACTGATCTGACGGGACATTTAGGGTTATGAAAACAAATGAGTACGAAGCACATAAACGAAATTCAAAAAGTGGTCATTTATCACATCAGCCCCCCCATCCCATAGCCACAGGAGGTCAAATATGATGGTAAAGATAAAACAATTGATTTCCCTTACAAACTGCAAAAACAGAGGTGAGTGAAATCTTATCTGTACTCAGCTGGAACCACAGCAACAAAAAGCCTCCATGTTGACATATGAACGCGCACACTTTACATGCGACCAAGAGTGGGCACACAAGCACCAACTGGAGAGAGTGGTGGTGAGCGGGAAAAGGTGTGAGCAGGAAAAGTGGTGTGTGTGGGTGACTGTGAATATGCAAGAGTGTGCGTGTGTATTTGTAGAGCTTCTGCAGTTGTGACAGCTGGGATGAGGGAGTGGAGGCGGCGTGTGTGATTGAAGGAGGTGCCAACAGAGCAAGTGTCTCTTTATTTTCACGACACACAAATGTGTATATGTGGCTATATGGTCATGAACACGTGTGTTTATGTCTGACAGGGGAAGTTAATGTTTTTTTTTTTATTTTGTTCCCTATTATTGTATGTAAACTAGAATTATATGGCGGTTGCAAAACAACATATGCAGATATACAGGAATACCATTTCAGACTCAGATGCAAAAAAGTTCATTTAAAAAATTACATTTATTTGTTTGCAATTCATATTTGCCCTCACTACTACTACTGTTGATACAATGCAAAGCAACATAACTTATAGCAAATTTTATGAATGAACATTATATTAAAAACATTATACCCACAAACGTCAACGCACTTAACAGGATTTTATAAGCAACAAAAGACAATTCAGATTGTGAAGTAAAAAAGGGAGAATAAAAGGTTTCAATTTAAATCTAAAAAGTGTATTTTGCGTTTACTTTCACATCCTTTAATAAAACCTACTGCAACTAATGCCTTCAGACTGGGAAAGCAGCCAAGATGGTTATTGTGACTCTGGGAAAGCTGAGAGATCTAAATTTTACGTTAAAATTGTTTAATAGAGTTTAATAGGTATACACTCAACAAATGTTGCTTACTGTATATTGATGTTTATCAAGATTAAAGCAAAATCATATGACAAGGCATTTACAGTTTGTAATAATATGTAAAAATGGGAACTGACTTGCTACTGTAAACTGTTTTTAGTCTTTAATATGAGAGAGTTTAGAAAAGAAAGTGTAACATGGTAGAACCACCTGTACTGCTTTGGGTGGAGTCTTTGGGCACATAAAAATGAAATCCTTTGCATGGTAAGATACTTCTAGTTTTGCATGTTTTGAAAATTGCCCCACAATATCTGCCTGCTTTGCATGAGGCTCTGCTTGTGTTTTGTGTAGGTGAGGTCACTGCAGCCGCTGCAAGCTGGCAATGATGAGCTCACTCTGCAAGAAGGATTAGGGCTGTAACAACTGCGGCTGTGGCCAGTGCCAAGCAAGGCAGTTGTGCGGTGGGCATGGTGCTGTGGTCCTAACTCCACATCAGAACTTACCCCAGTGTTGTTTTTTAATCATCCTGATGCTGGCTGATGGTGTTGATCGGCTTGCCAGGTCCAGAGTGGGAACCCACAGTTGTTGCATGGCTTTAGAGGCCTTTTTTTCTTCTTTACCCATATCTATGGTCAGACACTGTGACCAGTCTACACAGAGTAAAGCATCAAGTTACACACCAAACACACTCGTTAACTCAATTATGCAAGCTTTGATGTGTATCGAAAATGCCAGGATTATTGAGCAGACAGATGCCACCTGACCACAGCAGACCTCTGCTGCTGCATGCCTCAGCTCTGACAGATGAAAGATGAACAGATCGGACTGCTGAGGGAAGTGGAGCAAAGAAGCACTTATAACCTGGAAGAGTTGAAAGATGGAGATAAATATTGGGGTTAAAAAAATTATGAGAAACATTTTTACATTTTGAAATTTAAAGGTTAAAAAACTTTAAACGGTCCTAAAATAAATGCCTTCTGAAAACATAAGTAAAATGTGACACCAATTGCTATTCTTACATTTATATCAAGGGATTTTTTTTTGTGTTTAGTGTGTACACTTAGGTTAATACAAAACATTAGCAAGCTCCTTTTTTCTGTACAGCTGGTACACATACCTTGAACAATTAGTAATACCTTTAAGAATATTTTGTATAAACGAAAAAATTAAATTTCCCTCCATTTTGACTCCATTTTTTTCTTCCAACTTTCCTAGGTAAACAAGGCCATATTCTAAAATACAACATGTTTCTGTGAGGTGTATCTCATATATATATCCCCTTGCTTTTTCATTTTCTTAACCCCTCTTGATCCAAAATGCTGTACAAAAACTCCCAGATGTGATTTTAATCCTGAAGGGTAAAATGATGGAGCTTAACTTAAAGATTCCTCACAGTTTGCTGATAAAGAATGTGCCAAAATAAAATCTGAAACACAATACAAAAATAAATAAATAAGCAAACAAAAAACAACCCATGCAATTTTTTTTTCCTGAATGCAGACTACTGTACTTCAATCCTAACAGTCAGTTCGTGTGATATCCAGTAGGTGGCGATACAGCTGCAAACTCACAGAGCCAGAGATAGAAAAACACCTGTAGATCACACTATGTCCCTTCACACTCACTTCATGGCATTAAAAAATTACAGCTTTATAAAATTAAGCTATTTAGTTTCTGGAACAGGGAAATTGGAAAAAAGGCAAGAGGCTCTAATTTCAAAAAAACATCCAGTTGTATTGGATAAATTCATTTTCTGAGAAGCTAATTTCAAGTAAAACTCTCCTGAGGCAAATTCTACTTTTTTTAATCAAGTGTAAAAGTCCTTTAAAGATGTGATTTCTTAGCATTCACTGAAACAGGAAAGGAGTATCATCCTGATATTAAATGTATAATATGAAGATATTTATTTACTTTTTCATATATTTATTCTTTTTCTACATCTTACATAACACTTTAACATCACCCTACTTTTTTTAAATTTTATATAGAAAGTGGAATCGCAACTGTTGAAATCCAAAGTAGTTTGAATCCAAGCCCCAGATGTTTCATATTAACAGTTATTAAGCCCTTTTCGAAATCTGTTGCAAAACAAAATCAAAAATAAATTAAATATGTTCATGATATTCCACAAGTGTGAAAAACTCAGGGTAGATATTATTTGCAGTTTACAGGTTTCATACAGGCCTTAGTTGTTGCCATGTGGCCAAGTTGTTTCTTAGGTCGAGTTCTCAAATCAGAGTTGTAGTTTCTTGTTGTAATAGATTTAACCTTAAACCTTCGTTCTATAGTGAAAGTGTGAGGAGAATCCCGATTCTTCTTATTTTTGTTGTTGTGTTATAAGTCATAATAGAAATTCTTATTTTTTTTGTGGCATTTTTATGCCAAAAGTGCATAAGTGCAAAAATTGTAGCAGTGGTTCTACGCTTCAATACATCAGGTTGTTTCTGGAAGTTACATGGTGCTGTAAAATTACTCTGGAAATTATACAGCAATGCACTGATATTGTATTGATATTAGAACATGTAATTTGTACTTTTGAATACTTAAGTATTTTCAAAAATTAGTAATTTAACTTGAGTAGATTTTGACCGAGCAACTTTTAATTGAAGTTGTGTAAGATTTGACCATGAGTAGCAATACTTTTACTAAAGTACTATAGTTGAGTAGTTCATTAACCACTACATAAATTAAACTCTAAAGTCATAATATGAAGAAAGTTTTGAAAAGGATCAACAAGCAACTCAGTTCTAGGCACTCTTATGTCTAACAGTTATGCAAAAAGTTTATGTTATTTGATCTTGTCAAAAAAACAACAACAGCAAAAAAAAAAAAAAAAACAGAGGTGGATTTCATCAGGATATAAAGGTTTTCTCCTATGTGCCATTGCTTTTCAACAGCTACACTTTATGACTGATGGTTTTTCTAACCTTTTCACCTTTTTCTGCTTTAAGTTCCTCTTTTTAATCTTTAGCCAAGAGAAACCAAAACAGTGTCTGATGTTGTTAGTGAGGTTTTTGTTGTCTATCTCCCATCATGGAAATCCCCTTCTCTTCCAAAATGGTTGTCTTGTTTTTTCATGCAACTCATGCACATCATTTAAGAACAGACACAAACCCAGAAGCCTAACCTTGGGACTTTTCCACCACATGAATAAATGTCATATCTAATGTAAATGTATGGCCAATAAAACAAGAACAACACAATTAAACATATGTGAGGCAGAAAAATCAAAGCATTGACTGTAAATCACTAGTTAGTCTCTCAAATTTAATTGGATGGGAATAGGGGATAGTTGTGCTTTGTTAGTGTTTACAGCATTCTATCTTTTCAAAGGGGCACAGAAAAAAAGACGAAAGGGAATCAAAGTGGGATCAAGCTGATGCTGAGACAAAAGAAAGGATGAAAAATTGAAGAGACAAAATAAGCAAGCATAAGCAGAGAAAAGCCTGGAATTAATAATCTGGTTTTTCCAGTCAGACCGAGGAGGGGAGAGTGATTGAGCGGCGCCTGAGGACAACAGACCGCATCCTTCCTTCCTGCAAGGCAACATGGGGACAGGAAGGGCCACCAGGGGAGGTCACTCGGCCAACGAATCACTTCCTCTACGGGTCGACAGGCATGGGGAGGGATAAGTGCACCCAGGTCAGGGGTTCTATCTCCCTCTGATCCAGATGTTAACCCCAGTGCCACCCAGGTGGGGAATGACTCCAAAAAGCATTCTTGACTGTAAAATCTTTGGAGATGAGGTGTTTATTAGAGAGCTGCTTGGCCATGGCAGTTTGCAGATGTGTTACACCTTTTAACTTTTTAATAATGGATTACACAGTGCTCCGTGAAATGTTCAAAGTTTGGGATAATGTTTCATAACCCTAACATATATACCATAGAATTTATGCTTCTTTACTACTTTATATGTGAACTCTTTTTGTGTTCTTTTGTCTTCACTCACCAATTTTCTCTGAAAACTCAGAGACCTTTATAAAACATCTGGATCTCTAATGAGATTAAATACTCTCAGGTCGTAACACATACAGTATACTCTGTTTGGAAGAAAGCCCAGCCGAGACTACTTCCAGAGACAGTTTTAAAGTACAGCCTCCTACAGTAGCTGCTTGTCGTCTTATATGCTGTTTTTTTTTTTAATACTGTCTTTTGTTTGTCCATCACTGTGGGGACAGTGACTCATCCACAAAGTAGAATATGTCCAAACTGCTACAAGCAATTTAGTCTGCATTGAGGTTCCTATCGATCAACCTTCCTTCCATCCAGGAATTATACTGGTAGGGGGGAACTAATACTGTAGTTAAGTTGTAGTTCTGCACATCCCACACATCCTGGGCTCTAAAAGCACCGAAGATTGCTATTTGCAAAAATCAGCCTCCACAGAGAGTTTATTTCAGGATGTCTGTTTGATAAATAATTAATAGGTCAGGGTGCTGATATCTCAACCATCCATTTAGTAAAAAGAATATATAAATAGATATTGAAATAATAATTATATCCTATATCAATTTTTTTTGTATACATTATTTTTTATAAAATGTATTCATTAAGAGAGAAGTTAATTGAACTCCTTGTATGTGTGGACAAACATTGCAAATAAAGTTGATTCCGATATAAAAACCAAGTGGGATATGCAATTATCTAATCTGCAAAGGATGCATTTAAAACACCAGGAGTAAGGAAAGTTTGCCACTGTCCAGTTGCCTCTTACCACAAAGCAACAAGCAATGACTTAAACCAGCTGAGCAGTGTTTATATGTCTGCCGGTATGTCTGCCTGTCCTTTTGAGATCACGCCAAGCTGACCAGAAAGCTCTAACAGTTTCCTTTAGATGCAAAACTTCACTGCTCCCCCCTAGGGGAAGGGCAAATAAACGTCAGATGTGCAGTTCCCCCACTCTTTCTACCCCCCTACAAGTACTAAATAAGGAAGGAAAAAGAGCAGACAGCTATGAGAACAGAGAGGACATGAATTAGGTAAAAAGATACAGGGCATTCTGGGGATTTTGACTATTGCTTTGTTTTGTTTGTTTGAACATCTTTGTTGTTCCATTAATAGATTGCACATGTTGTGCAGATTATTACAACACAATCAGTTCACAAGTTCATGTCCTTAAAATGCACCAACAATGCTATGACACATTTTAAATATGTATTAAAGTTATAGGCCACAGCGTTTTAGGTTACTTGACAAGCACACTGAAAAACAGAATCCAGCAAAGGCATTCAAAACCCTTAACCTCTTTTACTTGTCCTGTTAAAAACACAATATTTGGTGAATTTTATAGGGATTTTAAATCACAGTCCAACACAAAGTAGCTCAGGGATGTGAAGAGGAAGAAAAACCATGCATTTCCCCCATATTAAAGACACACCGTGTAACTTTTGCCACTAGGGGTGCTAGACTTGTAACTTTCATGTCTAGCACCTCTAGTTGCCACAAGCTCTGCAGTACTGTCGCAAAAGTTGACAAACAGTCAGCCGATCGGCCTCCCCTGCCTTTTGATTTAGGTCGTCTACGTTCGGCTTGGAGGGCATGAGAAATGCTGCTGCTCTCTGTATATATAATGAGTGAATTCAATTTGTCCATAAACGCTGTCCACAGGCCATTATCCTTGATAAGATGGAAGTTTATCAACCAGCACTACAGTTTTGGGTGCATCTACAGGTGTTCGCAAGTAGGAGAGGGGGGAGCAGTTCTTCTGTGCCTTTTGGCCATAACATCCAGGGGAGATTTTGATAAGCGGGGAGGCCGAATCCAAAATAACACCTATGGCTTGAGAGCAGGCTGCACAGGAATTTTCCGTCAGCCTTGAGTCTTTTCTTGCTGGCTCTATGTGGTGAATCCAATATTCAAAATTTGTTGGGCTTGAATCGAGCATTCACATCCAAGATATTATCCCATCTCACCTTTGTGTTCAACCACCGCGGCCAGCCTGCGTTCAGTCGCACCCAGCATACAGCTCAGCTCCCGGTCCTGCTCATTCACAACCTTTGTGAGGGCCTCAGCCACTGCCGGCAGCTGGATCAATGGTCAAATTGCAGCCGACATCTTCTGTAATTGTAGATACACTATATTGCCAAAAGTATTTGCTCACCCATCCAAATTATTGGAATCAGGTGTTCCAATCACTTCCATGGCCACAGGTGTATAAATTCAAGCACCTAGGCATGCAGACTGTTTTTACAAACATTTGTGAAAGAATGGGTCGCTCTCAGGAGCTCAGTGAATTCCAGCGTGGAACTGTGATAGGATGCCACCTGTGCAACAAATCCAGTCGTGAAATTTCCTCGCTCCTAAATATTCCACAGTCAACTGTCAGCTGTATTATAAGAAAATGGAAGTGTTTGGGAACGACAGCAACTCAGCCACGAAGAGGTAGGCCACGTAAACTGACGGAGCGGGGTCAGCGGATGCTGACGCGCATAGTGCGAAGAGGTCGCCAACTTTCTGCAGAGTCAATCACTACAGACCTCCAAACTTCATGTGGCCTTCAGATTAGCTCAAGAACAGTGCGCAGAGAGCTTCATGGAATGGGTTTCCATGGTCGAGCAGCTGCATCCAAGCCATACATCACCAAGTGCAATGCAAAGCGTCGGATGCGGTGGTGTAAAGCACGCCGCCACTGGACTCTAGAGCAGTGGAGACGCGTTCTCTGGAGTGACGAATCGCGCTTCTCCATCTGGCAATCTGATGGACGGGTCTGGGTTTGGCGGTTGCCAGGAGAACGGTACTTGTCTGACTGCATTGTGCCAAGTGTAAAGTTTGGTGGAGGGGGGATTATGGTGTGGGGTTGTTTTTCAGGAGCTGGGCTTGGCCCCTTAGTTCCAGTGAAAGGAACTCTGAATGCTTCAGCATACCAAGACATTTTGGACAATTCCATGCTCCCAACTTTGTGGGAACAGTTTGGAGCTGGCCCCTTCCTCTTCCAACATGACTGTGCACCAGTGCACAAAGCAAGGTCCATAAAGACATGGATGACAGAGTCTGGTGTGGATGAACTTGACTGGCCTGCACAGAGTCCTGACCTCAACCCGATAGAACACCTTTGGGATGAATTAGAGCGGAGACTGAGAGCCAGGCCTTCTCGTCCAACATCAGTGTGCGACCTCACAAATGCGCTTCTGGAAGAATGGTCAAAAATTCCCATAAACACACTCCTAAACCTTGTGGACAGCCTTCCCAGAAGAGTTGAAGCTGTTCTAGCTGCAAAGGGTGGACCGACGTCATATTGAACCCTATGGATTAGGAACGGGATGTCACTTAAGCTCATATGTGAGTCAAGGCAGGTGAGCAAATACTTTTGGCAATATAGTGTATATCAAGTATTCACCAAATCCAAACAGGAGAAATCCGAGTATCATAAATCCGAAAATCCATACATCTTCGACATCCACCACTGATAATATTCTAAAACACACCATCTTCCAAGCCTTCCATGACTCCATGGTGTATCCCACGAAGTATGTCCTGGCAGGACAGGACGGTTCCCCCTTTCCCTGTCTTCCAGTTGAGAAAATTTGATCAATTGCATTGATGGACCCACTGACCATATCCATTGTTTGAATTTGGGTGATATGAAGAGAGGGCTCAGAAAAGAGGAAACACACCAAAGCAGGACAGATCAGAGAGTTGCAGAGCAGCAGGAAAATGTGACCCTCCCCTTCAAGAGTTAGAACAGAAAGCTCCAAGACTATATAGGAGCCTGCGGCCATAAAGTGATACCTTCTTCCAGGTCACATGACCTGGCCAACGACTGTCCACCATCTCCCAACTTGCACAGGCAGTATTTCAAGAGGGGAGATGCACTCGTAGCGTTGATAGTGTCAAGCTCTGTATATTGGCCTGAGGAATCATTCAAAATAACTCATATGGATCAACTCTTTAAGGCACTAAATCCATGGTGTGCCTTAAAAAATAATTTTGACATGGGCATTCTAAAATTTACCTCTGTCCCTGCCCCTAAAATCTGTTTTCACTTCACAATTAAACCCTGCTGTGGTGAATCACATATACTTTTGGAAAGCACAATTATTTTGACAGTAGGTGGTTGGGTAATAAAATATCCATCCATTTTCTGTCATGATTAATCCCAGTTGGGGTCACAAACAGTTATCTGGAAGCTCGTGTTAAGATAGCAAACTTTTCGAGATGGAAATTCCTTCTAACTAGTCCTCAGAAATACATTTTCTTAAAATAAATGCATTCATGTGATCAAATATTTGCATCTCTCAGGCTTATGATTTGACTGCATGGAATAATTATGTAAATAATCCCCAATAAGCACACTCATTAAATGGTCTGAGAATGCAAAACATTAATTTTAGTAAGGAGTGTCTCTGATGCATCCAGTCATAACCACAAAGGTTATTTTAATTAATCTGAGGACCCACTGTGCAAAGACGGGCCTATATGAGTCTCTGACTGCCTACCCCATCATAGCAGTATTTACAATATCTACAAATAGTATCTAGCAGTGTGCAGCTTACAGGTTGCATTAGTGGGTTTAGTATGACTCACTGCATTCCAGGTTGTCTATGCTTTCCCAGGAAAACAATTTGAATCCCTTGACTAAAATAGAACACCTTTACATAAGCTTTGTATTTATCTCTCTATATAAAATGAAAAAATAATACCCAAATTAAAGTTTTGTAAAATGTTGTACAAAACAATTAAAAGTACAAAAAGAATACATAAAATATAAAAGAAAGTATAAAAATGCATGCATTGTGCCCAGAAAATACAATACCTCATTCTGAACAAATATATAAAATTTTAAATTCAAAAGTTTCATTTTGTGAAAGTAAAACAGTCTAAGAAGTCATAGGTTGAATGCTGAAATAGATATTGTTCTTGTTTTTTGTTGTTGTTTTTTTCACATTTGTAGGCTAAGTAAACTGTAAATGTGCACAGATAAAAGGTTTTAGTATACCCTTAGCAAATTTTTTTAATGCAACATTTCTGTAGTTGAAATCATTAGATCAACTTGTTGAGCTCAACGTTTCTAACACCAGTCTTACCAACATCTATATAGGCCTTGTTTATGAAGCCTTTCGTTAGTCTATGGTACCTTGATTATTTTCAATGACTGAGAGTGTCTGTTAGTTGGGGTCTCTAGGATTGTTAAGTCTTGCTTGTCTCCTGTTTTGCTCTCATGTTTTCTTTCATTATTATATTTAGTTTGAGTTTGATTTGCTTGCTGATTCTTTTGCCTCCTAAAATATCTTATCTTTCTTATTTCAAGGTTATAGTCTTTGGTGCTTGGTTTCCTATTATTTGTTTTACAACTTTTATTTTAACTGTTATTTTATTTAATTCTAGAACTTTGTATCTTTCAGCTTTCCTTGTACATCCAAATTTTATGGTATAGTCGTTGCTGCTTCACCTGCCTGTCTTCTTCATCTGACCTTTAAAGAATCCCCATTTACTGCCTACTATAATAAAATGCTAAGCCAATTGCAAATTTAGATAATTTCGTAATCACATACACACCTTGCACAGTATCCATAACAGACTTGAGTAAAATTAGATCAGTAAACAAATTTAATATGGTCATCTACCCATTAAAATTCTATGAAGCTGACAAACTGTTTTTTTTATTTAAAAAGATGAGCAGAAGTAATACAGTAGAAATAAAGCTTAAAATTCCCTGTCTATATTGAATTTATAACTAATTTTGAATTGGATATATTTGGTTATAATCTGGGGCTAATCAGTGGTGCAGTGGGTAGCACTGCTGCCTTACAGCAAAAAGGTTCAGGGCTGGGAATCCCGGGCTGGGGTCTTTCTGTATGGAGTTTGCATGTTCTCCCTGAGCATGCATGGGTTCTCTCTGAGTATTCTGGCTTTCCCCCACAGTCCAAAAAGGTGACTGATAGGTTAATTGGTTAATCTCTAAATTATCCTTAAGTTTGAGTGTGAATGGTTTTTATCTCTGTGTTGCCCTGCGATGGACTGGCGGCCTGCCCAGGGTGTACTCCACCTCTCGCCCATAGACAGCTGGAGAAAGGCACCACCACCCTTTGTGACCCTGCTACGGTTAAGCGTGATGGAAAATGGATGGATGGATATAATCTAGCATTTTCTTCAGGTATTAATATATATAAGTATTTATGCAGATAGTTCTATAGTGGAAATGTTTTAAATGAAACAGAACCTGCAACAGATGGATGAAAGACATCTCTAAAAGACTAATGGATGGATTTTGTACTTTTGAATGCTTATTCAGACTAGAAAAAACTTCACAAAAAACTAAGTTTTTCCTTTTTCTTTAACTGGAAATTATTTCTAAATGTGATAAATTGTAAAAACAAACATATCAGAAACCAGGCAGTCGCAAGTGAACGCAGATATGCCCCCCCCTTTCCGCAGACAAATTGTGGTTGACTGCAGACAGTGCCACAGACAGGAGGCCTCTTATTGGTCAAATCTACATCCACTCTACACTATGGGTATTTTTACTGTTTGGTATCTTACTGGCTTGTTTTGTTTGTATAACCGCCATTATGGAAAACAACTGAAAGTGGGCCTGATAGAAGAGCTAGGTGCGCGAGAACGCTGGGATCCTTTTTCCACCTAGATCACTGATCTTTTTTGCCCTCATGTCTTTCCGTGTTTGCACAAACTTGCCCCTTTTTTCACTTCCTCACCACCTCAGCCGTATCTAGACCCACAGCTAGTTCGTGATTGTCCCTCTTACTTTTTGGCGTGGAATTACATAGCTCAGACCAACAACAACATTAGGCATAGATCAAAAATATCTGCTACATACCTGCGACAAGCTCACTGCGACACACTGCTGCCGAAATATAACCAGGCCTTACAACTAATACGGTTCAAGAATATTCCACATTACATGTGATTAGACTAGGATTAAAAGACTCTCCAGATTGTTGGAGGTGTTAAAGGCTGGCAAGTGACTTAATTCATACACTGTGGTCATGCCCAAAGCTACAGGCTTTCTGGACCAGGATCCATAACTATATTTCAGAGATAGCGGGGATGGACTTCAAACTCTGTTCTGAACTCTATATACTAGGGAATCCTAAGTATCTTAACCACATGACAAAACCCCTAGCGTACTGGGCCCAGACAATCATTGCAAACTTGCAATGATTCCTCTCACTCCCATTAGCCCTCATTCCTGCCACCTGCATTCCAGCCTTTTTTTAAATAAGCACCAACCTTGTCAACTGGGCCAGATTGTTGAAAACCCCTGGCTTGCAAAAGTTCATTCTCTACCCAATTGCCTGTTTCTGATCCTGCACTACCCCATTATTTCCTTGCTTTTGACTCACCCCCACTAAGTGGTTCTCCTAATTGTCAATCATTCTGGTCATATGTTTAGCTAACTTTTTCTCTGCATGCACACTTTCAGGTGTAGCTCACCTTTTTCACTGCGGTTCTTTGAAAATGGCTGAGGGTCATAAGAGAAAAAGTTTGTATGAAGTGTATAAGAAGAAAAAAAGGCCTCACTACAGGCAGATATATCTGAGAATGCTTTGCGCGGAGGGCTCACCTAGGCCGTTTCTCAATTCACAAGAATGCGGGTACGGACTCGTGTCCTCGCCAAGTATGTTCTTGAGAAGAACACAGGAAAGTATGGACTTGGTGAGAACAGGAGCATGCTGCATACATATGGTTCAATTGGAACAGAAGCGTACTTGTGACGTCACCACATGCCCATCTAGAGTTGCCTTTCACCTCCTGTTATTAATAGTCTCTAGATACTAATAAATTATTACTTCTTTCATTTAGTGGGGGAATAATAATTAACACAGTCAGATAAACACAAATCAAATTAACATTTTGCCAAATAAAACAAAAAAACCAACATCAAAGCCAGCGGTACTTCACACACGGCTATGCCGAGAGAGGGCTTCTGCAGACGGGCTGCGGTTAGCCCTGGCAGCCATTAGCCCCTGAGGTCTGCTGGTTGCCACGGTCCTCTCAACTTCAAATATTTTTTTTTTTTAAATGCATTAAATTGATAAATGGACCATATAGTGATGCTTTAAAGGTTAATATTCTCACCACAAATGATCTTAAAACATACTTTTATTGAACAACAGCAACAGAAAAGAGAACTTTTAACTTTCAATTTGGTGCTCCATTGAAAGCTGCCTCTGCCGCAGAGCATGCTGAGACAGCTGTCAATCTCAAGAACAGACAAGTGTGCTCTGATACATACTCTGTAAATACTGTAGGAAGGAGCGAGAACAACATCCGGAGACTTTGTCTGTTCTCGATCTGCCGTTCTTGTGAATTGGAACAGTACTAGGGCTGAGTTTGATGACGTTTCATGAGTACACAAGCACATGAGAAAGCACGAGTACACATATTGAGAAATGGCCCAGGCAAAGAATTATGGGATTTGCTGTTACAGCGGCACGCTGTTGCCATAGGCTGTCGCTACATGACAGCTGCAATTAATAACAAAGATTGCATAGGCACCGCGCGGTGGAGGAGGAGTTACGTGACCAACGGGGAGCAAAAACTAGTGATTATCTGTCCAAATGGTCAGTTAACTGAGTTTGCTATAAAACCCACTTTAGAGTCCCCACTCTATATGATTGAGGGATTTAGGGGTTAGGGCTGATGTTCGGACACAGTAAACTCATACAGTATGAGCTATGAGAAAAGCAACTGTTAAACAGAGCGTGCAGAAGGAGAAATGGGCTGCATGCTCTTGCACACGTGGAGAGGGTGGGACTTTTAAAAAATTCGCGAAAATCCACAACAATACCTTTAAATTGAAAATCAAAGCAAGTTTCTGCATTACTCAGTTCACCTGTCTCATTTGACCATCACTGCAATATGCTCTTCCAAGTCATCCAAGCCAGCCGTTCAGAGATCTGCAGAGGACCCTAAAACTTTTTTCTTCCCTCCTCATGGATCCTGAAAAGGTTGGTGTCTTTATCTCTGGTCGAAATTGAATCATTCCAGCCACTGACCTGAACTCTCCTTCCCAGAGGTTCCCTCTAACCTGCTGAGTGGTTTCCTGCAGTGTCTGCTGAAGGAAACCACACAGTTGAAATTAAACCTTTTCATTATTTCCTGTTATATCTGGCTGCACTTTGGGTCCTCTGTCTGGCACTTTGCATTCATATTGCAATGACCAATATTTGACTGTTTATTTTAAGGTTTCTTAAACTCTTAGTATAAAACTGTTAATTTAAAGGTTTCCAGGGAGACAGCTTTAAGCACGACACACATCTAACAGAAAATAAGGGACTGTTGTGTTTGCAGTTTTTTCTTATCAAATAAGTCTAACTGACTTTTAAATATAAAAATGTTTTGTTTGACGTGCAAATATTGTTTCAGTCCCCATAAACATATATTGGTGGCTGCAGTTGAAAGCTGCAAAAATATTCCAAAGCAAAGGGTTTAAGGAAACAGGGTATCAGACAGAACTCTTTACACTTAGCTTCTTACACTTAAGTAGTTTTCTACTATATAAAGATTTTCCTCGAAACAATTCCTTGAATAAAATCGCAAGGACTGGTTATTAAGAGTTAAACATTAATTATCACTGCTGTGACAAAGTGGTCTGGGATCCTGAATGTTCCAGCGAAGTGTTTGTCATCTTTTTAGAGGGAGTGATTTTTAATCCTACAAGATCAGTTGTTTTTAGGACATCAGTGGGGGATCTTCATGTTTTCCAAGCTTCTATCTTGCCAGCCTTTTCTGGCAACTTGATCATCCTTCTGTATTCCCAGCTTTTGGACAAAGCCGGCTGAGATGTACCATGCAAATACCCACCGTTTCCAGTAATTCCAATTAAGTTTCAGTTCCATTATAACAACTCACTTCAAAAAAAAAAGAAAAAAAAAAAAGAAAAAGCAACACTATCTAATGGGTCTCCTTTTAGTCTAGAGGGAACTACAAAAACTGGCAACTTTTCACTCCCAAAATAAACTTACAAACCCACAGCATAGCCTCAAGGCTATGGGTGCCACCTTTATTTTCCTCCTAGACGATTTCTGTTTTAGCAATCATCATTTAACAAGTCTGTGAACCGCAGCAAAAGTGAGGGCTGTGGCTGGATATGAGCTTGGATTGGATGCAGTGTTGCAGCACTCGTGCCATACCCTGACGAGGTGGCTCGCAGTGGGAAAGTATCCGTTTACCCCCAGGTCTCCACTCTTTCTGACTCTGGAAGGATGCCTGTGGAGCTGAAGAGGGAACGGGAGGGAGACGTCTGTGTGTTTCCATTATTGCACTCTTGAAACTCTAGAAGGCTAATATTGAGGATCTAATTTTATTAAATCAACTATGTGACAACATCGGGCTGTTTCCACAACACGAGCAGGTAACGGTGGGAGTTAGGCACGCAGACAAAGTGGTCTTTGAGTGCTGTGGTCAGGCGTTCTGCCAGACACCTTTCCACACCTAGCACTTGGGGAGCCTTATTGAGAGCATAAGCTGAGCCTGTCATTACCTTTAACATTACTGCACTCAACACATGGCTGAGAGACTGTGATAGCTACAACACTGTAGCTACAAGGGACTCATTCAGAGTCTGTGTATGTGCTTATATGTTGGCTGAATATTTTTGCTCCTGTTCCTGCTGGTAAGTAGAAATGGTGACCCCTGCTGCCGTTGGATAAATGCTTAGACAATTATTTTGTCCTATTCTAGACTGGTGGCAATTACAACATAGATGTGTGACAAATTAATCATAATTTGCAATTAGAATTGCTGGGAATCATTACGAGATTTTAAATGTTTAAATTTGAGAGGGGTTATTCTTTTGAATTTGGAAAAAAATTAGGTATAACTCTAGCGTCATTTGAGTTGGAATTGGTCAAGCTGAGTTCTGTCTCAGTGTTAACAAAATATAGATGTAGTTGCATTCTGTAAAACCGACATATAAAGTGCATGAATACATTATAGTTTTGGTAGGCCTCCCTCAATTTCGTGAATGATTAAACTGGTTGTAGTGTTATTTTTGACGGTTTAAAGTGTATCACAGAAAAACCCCCACTTATGATCACTTATTAATATGCTGTGATTTTCTGCCTCAAATATACTGGGAGACAATCACTCTTTAATATTTTTTTGATTCAGATCCAACCCCTCTTTCATCAACTGCCTGTA
Source organism: Cyprinodon tularosa (assembly GCF_016077235.1). Lineage (NCBI taxonomy): Eukaryota > Metazoa > Chordata > Actinopteri > Cyprinodontiformes > Cyprinodontidae > Cyprinodon > Cyprinodon tularosa. The sequence continues at coordinate 435,490 of NW_024039507.1, read as the reverse complement.
TATGCCGAATAGTAAATGGGAACATTTTGGCAGGGTAAGCCTTTAACATACAATTTAATGATTTATCATTCTCAATGCCTAAATCTCCTGGAAAAACTCATTCACGGGCTTTAACATTCTGGATTCAATTTAAAGGAGAATAAAAAAAGAATAGATTTTAGCCATATGTCTTAAAGCAAGCTGACCAGAAATGTGTCATGTCAGGGCGACAAGTGATACTAATCCTTACTGTTTTGGCCGCAAATACATAAATTTATTGTTGGAAATTTTGTCTCTTGTGAACCCTCCATCCAATCCATTCATGAGGTTACACACGTGTTTCATAGGCTATACTTATAATAAAAAAGACACAATAACTGTGCCTTGTAAAATCATTCATGCCCCTTCATCTTTTCACATTTGTTATTATTTCGACAACCGATTTCCATATATTCTTTTGGCATTTTATAAGATAAACTAGCATTAAGTACAACATAAGTATGAAGTTGAAGAAAAATATTGTGTTTAAAACCTTTTACAAATAAAAATGAAATGCCCATTTTTTGATACCCCTAAAAAATTGTAAATTGTTAAATCTCAAGAGAATATTTAATCATAATGATTGATTTTATATTTGTGTGTGTGTATATCTACGTATATATGTAGATATACTGTATATACACACACAGGAAAACTTAAATCCTACCATACCCTGATGTGATCGCCCATTTAAAGTAACAGGGTGGACAAAAATGACATTCCTTCTTGTCTTCCTCCAGAGTTACCATCAGCCAAAAGGCTGATGGTAACTGTGGAGGAGCCGCAAAGATACACAACTAAGCTGGAATAATCTATAACCAGATTATCATAATGCATTCAATCAATTTAGCCCTTAAGAGAAAGAGATACATTAATACTTAATAAATTAAGTTTTAGTAAGTTTTTTTGCACTGCCGAAATCCATGTAAGGGACATGGGAAACATGTAAAATGTAAGATGGGACCCCAAAAAAACTGCCTACTTAAAATAAACACACAATGGACCTGATCTAGGCCATAGATCAGGATTGGATGCTTTTTTGTTGCTTGAACAAAAAAGAACTTGCAAACTTGACAAGTCTAAACATGGTAAATGCCTTGCACCTGTATAGCGCATTTGAAGTTGGGGGACTCCAAAGTGCTTTACCCTACATTCAGTCATTCACCCATTCCTGTACACATTCACTCACTAATGCGGGAAGATATATTGTAGCAAAAGCTGCTGTGAGGAATACTGATAGAAGCAATGCTGCCAGACCAAGGCACCACAAGGCCTTCCGACCACCATCAAACTGGCAACCATTGTTGTAAGACTAACTCCTGCTTTCAACTCCACTCTCGACCACTGTAGTAAATATAACATGTTTCGAATCAGAAGAATTACGAACAAAAGTGCACCACCCATTTCTTATCTAATTTTTATTAAAATGTCAAACAATATCAAACTTCCTAATATGGATGTCACAAAGGTTTAAAAAAAAAAAAAAAAAAAAAAAAAAAAAGTATATTCTGTTATAAATACAGCCAGTAGACAGCTCCTGACAAAACCTGCAGGTTTGATTTTGAAGTGAAGTGATCTCTGTAGAAGTGATCAAACCGACATGAATGGTAATTTCTTCTTTATAAATTTTATATTCAAGCCTGTCAACGCGTTTTATCCTTCTGGAAGTGGCAGTATTTAATCCTATAGCCTCCCCCATTACTCGTTACTAATTAGGTCTATCTGAAGAGTGCAAACTGGTGAGGAAGCCAAAGTGGAAGTGCGACAGTGGTTGCCATGATAAGTGCTATCCGAATAGTGCTAGCAGTAAGGAAGGAGGTAGGAAGGCGAAGCAGAAGGCTTTCTATCAAAAGTTCATTTACCATAGAGACCTGCAGATAGACCTGCTATTTGCAACAAAGGAGCTATACAATTGCCCATAATCCTTTACATGACGCGTTGTGCATGTACGCACAACCCACCTAATGGAGTTTAACAAAAATGCATTCTTTTTTACATGTTCCCTGTGTAACACATGCTAATGTATTCTCCTTTATATGTTTTGTGTCTTTTTAATATAGAGCTTAATTTGGTACATTTGTACAACCTATTTTTTTAGTAGAAAGGCTGTATTCCCAACTTGACAAGTATCATCCGTGGTTTAATGAGATTCAGAAGGCTATCCAGGTTCAGCATAGCAGTTCAGAGTTCCTTTTCTACCCAGGATAGTGTTCTTACTGTTGACAACATGAAAGGTGAAAGGAGGGAAGCTTGGAAAAGGAGGTAAAAACAACAATTTGTACTTGATTGGAAGGAATATTTATCCGCTTCTCTCTTCTTATTATTCTATGGAGGTTGACAAACAATTCTTTGCATCAATTCCACCAATGGAAAAGTCGCCGCCATGCTAAATTTCTGTGCTAAATATCCGCTATGGCAACAGCTACACAGTAACAGCAGAAAACACCGGAAGTGGAAGTATGCACAAATTTATGACAAGCATAAATAATTTGCTTTTATCTTATGTTTTCTTTAAAACTCTTTTCATTTGAATGAACTGATTACTCTCATTTATTTTTCACTTTACAGTGTCCCCCCTTAAATTGTCCTATACATAAGACTTCTTGCTAAATTAAGTGAAGTTTGTGGTTATGAAGTATCAGAATGCAGAAAAGTTTAAAGAGCCTGAAAATGTTCAACACTGTTTACTTTTTAGATGCATCATAATTTCTGATACAAGCTAAAGGACTCTATGCATAGTGGTGTCTTCTGGTTTCCAGCACATCTGAACACCTGGCGCTGTTGCCTTGGAAATATCACTGAGAAGACGACCATCAACACAAACATGTACACAGAAAAAAAACACAAGCACAAGAACTCTCATAAAAAATAGATACACACAAACACCCAAGAAAACAATTGGCTTTAGGCATGGGCCAAATGATGATACTTCCTTGGCCTGTGGGGTTTCACAATAGGATCCATTCTGCACTGTTCCCTGTGCGCCCTCCGCAGCCCTCCCTTTCCTCCCCTGCCCCCTCCTTTTTCTGTTTATGGCTAATGACCTCAGGGCAGGGGTAAGTTGGGGGTCAAGGTGGGGGGGAGAGGAGGGGGTTGAGACTGTTGCTGATGCCAAGAAAACAACAGTGTTGCAACATGAAAATTTTGTATCGACCAAAACCACGAGCTAATGTCACTTAAAGATGATCTGACAGTGTATTCAGAAATGTAAAGAGTGAGTGTTAGTGTTTAATTTACTCTGCGTATCATCACGTTCGGTTAACTTAAACAATGCTTCTAACAGCAGGTGTCAATCATGTCCCTCAACAAATCTCTGTCTTCATGGAAGTTACCGAGAAAAGTCACGTCTTAGACAGATGAGGGATAGCATGTTGGCATTTGCCTCTTCAATGTGCTGGCCAGAAAAGCCTCTAATATGCGTCATCATGAAAAAGATGATAATGCCATTAGGCAGTTGCCACATCTCTCTCTCGATCAAAAAAAAATGTTTCATGTAAACCCCACCATATTGAATTACCTTTAGGGATAGTTTAAATAGGCTACAGCACAGTATTGCTGTGTGAGGTTAGAGCATGTATCACTCAGCTGGAGAACTGAGGGAGTGTGGCTCGGGGCCAAACCCAGTTCAGGGGAACGTGTGCGGGTGTGGGGGCTGGAGCCAATGACTTGAGCTGGAGCACACAGATGTGAAAGCTCTGACGGATGTTTCTGCGACAGATGATAACTTCTCTTAAACATGTGCAGCTTCGTATGCTGTGCATACACGTGCCTTTATGCTTTAGTGAACAGGATTTGTTTGCAGAAAGTCATCTATGGGGGATGTTTCTTAGACTGTGCAATAAGTGTCTTGGGGTTTCGGATTTGTCTAAATCTGCAAGTTTCTGTATTTCAAACTGGTCCCAATTAGATCTCTGGCTCCTGTCTAAAAGGCGGAATGACGATGAGGTCCTCTGGGGGATTTGATTTGCTACTTAATCAAAGTTAAACAGTAACAGATAAGAAACTGGCAAAAAATTAAAAAACTGTAAAAGATCAGGCCAAAACATTCAAAGATGCAAAACATTTCACATCTCACTGCCAACGATCCCTTTTACAGGGCACAGAAGGACAGCAGAGTAAACACTGGTGAGCAATTGCTGCTCCCTATTGAGTCATTTTGTGCACATGTGCGATGGTTGTAAGTGCAATCACAGTTTGTGTCTCTAATTGTGCTCCTTATTGTGTCGTATTGTGTATTGTTTACATATGTCAGTGAAGTGCTTGCATTCATGTATTTTTGAAGATAAGATATTTCAGTAACTGCAGTCCTTTAAAATAAATGTTTGCTTATGCAATAAAGGTTTTTACATTTTTATTAAGGTACCAACACAAACTTATTTTTAGGGTGTAAACAACCAAGAGTTGTTAGTAATTGCTAGAGAAAAAGATACCTTAAGTAGTTTCAGATAACCCAATTCTTTCTGATGACATTTAACTGCACTTTTAAAAGATGAAATTGTCCAGTGAGCTGTTTACAAATGAAATTTCTTTTTGTTTTACACTTGTGTAAACAAAATTACAAATAAAATCTGTCTAAGGTCTAAAGTCTAACATAAGCCAGTGCAGTTCTTTTTTCTTTAATCAGTACTGTTCACCATCTTTTTTATTTTGTACAACTGCCTTGTCTAAGGAAATATACAACCATTTTTGTAATTGTACACTCATTTTTATTTTTGTAACAATTAATTTGGGGTTTATACTTGGGTAAAGGGTACCATTATACTGTACATGTTTCAAATATATTCTTTACTTTTATAGCCTGAATGTTTGATTTTGGTTTAATCAGAATACCCAGTAATAGTGATTCATACAAAGTTTTGGCAGATACTGTAGCTAGGCAGCATTTCTATTGTAGAAGAAAAACATTTGCCCTAACTTGGCATAGGAAGCTATGAGGGCTCTGTACAACATCTCCATCCCTAAGGTAAAGCACAAGTTTACACTGACTAACAGGATTTTTTTTTTAATGCTTTTATTTCTCTTATCTAGACAACTATCTGCTCTGTCTTTCTTCTCAAGTTCCTGACAGCAAGCTTTATCAGCTCAGTCTGAAAACCTCAAATTGCAGCTCCTATGGGCCCTGTCACACCTTGCCGATTTAGACAGCGTAACTACCCAGAATCTTCTAAAATGGCATACATTGAACTTTCTATCCATTTTTTTTTTATTTTGCGCTTATACATAGCGTATTCATAACGAGTCCAGAACAGACAACCTAACTTATGCATGGCAGGGTAATGCTAATGAAATGATGCTTGTGCATCATACCATGGGCAATACAAAGCATAAGTTAAAACTGCTCACTTCAGGCGCTTCGCTGCTCCCCTCGCCCGGAGGAGCCCGGTCTGCATAAAAAGATGTCTTTGGTTCCGGTTACCGTCCACCAAAAAAAAAGAATAAATAAAAAGAAAAAGAAAGAAAGAAGGTTTGTAGTTGCAGCAGATTCAGCGTCATGTCTGCTAGGAAGTTTGTTGGTCAGGGGCGTTAACGCAGGGAGGATCCATCACACTTATGATGGGGATGCAGTCTAGAGTAGAACAGAAGGTTTCCTCCTGTGAACCCCTTTATACCTTATACCTTTTATACAAGGATTGGTCATTTTTGTTTACATCACACAAGCTTTCAAGGGATGTATTTGCTTTTGAGAGCCATTGTGCACTAAAATTTATAGTTGTAAAATCATAAAAAAAACAAGTGTATGAATGCTGCAAGACACTGTAATACTGTAGTTTCACTGTAGTTTCACCTCATTCAGCAGCCCGATTATAAACAATTCCAAGTAAGTGTTTGAAAGCTCCTCTCCACTCTAAATGTTTCACTTTGAGATTGAGAGCTTAAAGTCAAAATTTTTCACGAGAGCTTCAAGTCTCACATCATGCAAGTAGCTCATTGCAGTGCTAATGATTACATTTTGTCCAGCTGTCTGATTAACGCAGTGGCCCTTGGAGCTCTGTACTACCCTTCAAAAATCCCCCTCCCCCCATCACTTTGGCTCAGAGTTTTATGGCCACAGGTGATAGAGTGTCACTGAGGTATAGCTCTGCCCTACCAAAGCGCTAATGATCATTAATAGCATATGCACCCATTTTTACAACTGTGCAGCTCATAGAAAACCAACAATTATATGAAATATCCTTGAAAAAGTGCAGTTAAATGACATACATTTTAGAGGGTGGAGCTAAGATTGTGGCATTAGGCACCCAGACAGGAAACACAACAGATCTTTACAGGGCAGGGGCACCTGAAGGTAATTACTTTTAACATCAGCTAAAGGCTGTAATAAACAATTACTTGGATTAGATTTACTCCAAGCCTCGTAAACACTGCGGTTCCAAGCTACACCTGAGTTTTTAGTCTGTCTGGTGCTCGGACCAAAACACTACCTCATAAGAGAACGATGTAGGACTGCTTGGCAGTCCTCCCACCAAGGATGAAATCTAAAAAAAAAAACAAAACACTTTTTTTTAATAAAATACGTTGAAAGGGGAAGAAGGAAATGGGAAACTATATTAATGTTTCAGAGATTGGTAACAGACACCAATAGCAATACAGATAAACGTACCAGAAAACCAGTGTGACAGCCGAAGATAAATCTGAAGCTCAGATTGCTTTATCCAAGAGTATCATCTACACATGAATAATGGGCCATATGGCTTTTGGTACCCAGTGCAAACTGTTCTCTTTATTTTTTATTTTCCCCCTCAAGGCCAATAAAAAATCCACACAAACACACACACACACACACACACACAAAATTTGTTTTGATATTTTTTTGCCACACAGATCACACAAGCGCAAGCCAGTAACATTTAGCTTTACCTCTTTGGACAAGAGCACCTTATTTCATGTTTACCATGTACCCTGCTGGTTTCTGGCTGTGGATACTAAAAAGCATTGGGTATTGTTTTATAAGCTAACCCTACTTTAAACTTCTATAAAACATAATTTTAGATTTGAGTCCTTAGTTCTTTGGTCTTCAAGATTCTGTTTGTTCAGTGATGTTCCCTAAAATCATGTGAGGCCTTCACCGAGCAGCCTGATTAATTTACTCACAGGTGGAGTCTTTGCTTATTAGGTGAATTTGTAAGGCAGTCAGATGCACTGTTTTCTATTCAATTTGTATCTGAGAAAAGAGGGCTGATTATGAATTTGCGGATTACTTTTCAACTTTTTATGCATGGTTTCCATGAAGTTATTTGAGGTCGTATAAAAAAATCTATGTTTCAGTAGTTTTAATGCTGTAGAAGTCTCTTTCCCTTTTTATCTTTCTCTTGCCTATGTCGGCACTGTGAGCCAAGCCAGACAGCAAAGCTGAGAAGGACCGAGAACAGAGCCAGGTGAACAGAAATGAACACAGCCTTGAGTCATTATGTTGTTCATGAGCCATGTCCAAAGCAACAACTTTTATAACACCTACACCATCTAACTTGTCTGGCACCTCAGATGGAATCAACGCACCAAAATGTACCCATATAACAGACTAAAGCTGCCTTAATACATCTGCATATAGTCAAGATCTAAAGAAATAGAAGTAAATAACATTTTTGGAAATATGTACAGAATGGAATTTTGCACTACATTTCCCATCTCAGTTCATGCCGATACAAATTTAGAACAATTAATAAACCCCTTTAAAGACCTAATAGAAATAGAAAATATAAACAGCAGTTAAGTGTTTAGTTAAAATTGACGGCAGTTACACAGAATTGAAAGCGACTCGACATTCTATAATTCTGCTTAAAGTGGCTTGGAGTAGCTCTGCTAGCTTGATTCAGATATTCTTTGTTTAAGAGAACTCAAGCACCTCCGTTCCGGGCCAGTATTGCCAACAGGCAACACAGGGAGCCATCCACTGGAGAGGGCGCAAAATTGTGGAATAAGAAAAAAAAGAGTAATTATATCTATGCATGTATTAAGAAATGCAATTTCTATACATACTCTATACACCACCAAAAGACATTAGAATAAAATCTCAATATTCCAATTATTTGCAATGATCTGGCTGTATGACCTGCTCTTAAAGCTTGTTTTGACCGTGATGGTTGACATAGATGACAATTAGCATTGTCAAATAATGTCAGTCTTGATTGTGATGTGTTACGCTTTTCAATGATTAAAAGTGTAAAATTAAAAGAAAAATAAAGCCATTGGGAGCAGCTTTCTGAAAGCATAGGAAAGAGAAGGAAGAAAATTCTGCTAGAGGGCATAAAAAGTTAAAAGTGCAAAAAATATATTTATATTCTTTTTTGGAGCTTTTAAGAGTCACATGCTTTCTCTAAGTAAAAAATAAAGACCTAACTGAAACAGAAAAACACTATCCCACAGTCTTCATCACTCAGTAATAGTATCAGTACCAGTGGTGATGATACAGGAGATTCTGCAACAGTTTTTTCTGTGCTGAACTTTTGAACTCTAAACTGGATTGGATCATACTCCCATCATTATTTTGCTCTACCAACATGATAAACTTTTAGAATCCTTTTCAATAGAACACAACTCAAATGTTCTACTACATTTTGCGCCATATTTATTATTGCACTGCATTGAACTTTTTCATATCAATGCCCTTTTGCACCATTATTTAAGCTCTTTTCTTTTTTTCTGCAACATTGTGTACATTTAGGATTGCAGCAGCACTTTATATTGGTAATGCTTATCTTACTCCAACTGCAATATCATTACATTGGTGTAAGCTATATGCAATAAAATTTCATTTTGCATACACTGTGCATACAAAATTAACATTAAAGTTTGTCTAAGTCCAAGTCTAGTAATATTAGCATGATCTGCCATATGAAAGTTTTTGACTGATCAGACACTTTTTGAGCTCTGACCTAAGGGGAGAAATTTTGAACTGCAATACTGTGATGCATACTTGTTTCAGATTTTGCCAGACCCCGGTCTTTTTCTGCTCACACACACCATTGACTCTGTTTTGTGCATCACTAATGCCAAGACTAATAAGCAAAAAAAAAAAAAAAAATCAAATCCAATAAACCACAATGCAGACCCCTATATTCAATTACGGGAATTGAAATGCTGAGGGAGAGTGTGCTCTTCCAATATAGATATAAACAATTTTATTGACAAGCATAGAGCACTAATTGCAACTGCAGTGATTATGCAATTTAACAGTATTTATCCACATTAATAGGAATAGTGAGCACAGCCGGGAAGGATGTAGTAATCCACAGGAGATGTATATAATTAAATTATTTTGAACTCGCTGTTAATAAGCAGAAAAAAAAGGAAGTAGACTTCATGTTGGTTGCAATGTTGTACCACAGACATCTCATTAGGCACCGTCAAAGACAGCCTTGTGGTGAGTTAGTCCTGAATTGGCGGCAAAACTGTTGAGAGGGCAGAAATCCTCATGTTCCCAGGACAATCAGGGGTTAGAAGGTCATCCGAACATTTTGTTTCAATATGTGAAGTCTCAAATATGAAAAATACAGTAAGTAATGTTCTGCCAACTACTTAAAAAAAGAAAGAAGCATATATTGTATGCATGTATTGTATATGTATATATATATATATATAAAATTAAAAAATATATTTTTTAATCTGCTGTAATAATGTTTCATTTTCTTTAAATCGGATATTAATCAGATTATTAATAATGACTTTTATCAAAGGATGATAAAATTAGATGAAAATTTTGAAATCACATGTTTTTTAGAATAGCTCCAAATGCAAAAACATGACTAATTAATGGTGCATGCCTTTAGTACTCGGAGCTGAAATTTCCAGGTCCAGAGGTCAAAGAGATCCTTTTATTTTTAATCCCAACTTTGAAAGTCAGAGGTTACTTACCACCCTTAAGCTCAAAACACAACACTACTTCCTCTTAAAAACTGTTTTAAAAGATAGTTTATATACATTAATGACTAATTAAATTGGTGAAGGATGCTTTGACATGGTTTCTCAATGTTTAAATGCAAAAGTAACAGCAGAAAAAGTTGTTATGCTTATCTTTTAAGCTGCATCACTGGAATTGTGTTACTTCTTGTAAACAGCAATATGAGAATTGTTTTTGTTCTTTATTAATGGTTCAGACCGCTGTTGGTGGTTAAATGGTGTGACGGCTATTTTCTGGGGCATCTTTAAGCAACTAAGTTGCAAAGCAGCTCAGGCAGACCAACCTCTGCCTGAGCATAATTGCTGAAAATACTGAGCCTTTATTTTCACAATGCAACCATCCTGTGATGGGTAAACTGGGCTACATACAGGAGGATAATCGGCAAAGACTAAAAGCTTAGATCCTTCCAACCACTTTTTTTTATTCCAATTGTTTTGGTATACTCTAATAAATATAATAAAACAGAGTATTTTTGGGATGTAAATAAACAAAAGACACACAAAAGATGTTCTGCTAATGGATCAACAGTATCTTTGTGATGGTGTCATAGCATTAGTTACCAAAATTTTTCTAACCTTGTTTTAAATCACATTTAAACAGCATGACAACAAGCTATAACGACAATATTATCCCCAGCGTATTACCAGCAAGTTGTACCCAAAAGAGCTGATTGTGGATGAATAACCTCTGACTTAAAAGTTGTCACAGAAAATGGATAAATTATCTGTGGCCATGATGTGATGTGAGATTTCTTAAACCAAGAAAAGGAGCGGAAATGCAGAGGATCTACCAAAAGACTGGACATGTGGTCAGGGTTGAGGGTCATCTCACCCTCATATCCACTTCCCACGCACTATAGCACACAGGAAGCCCAAATCACAGGACTAAGTCTCAGCAGCAATTGTGCATGCACACATGCAGATATGAATAACTTAAAAACATTTCTCGGTTGCTCCTACAGGCCTGACCTGTTAACAGTCCCTTTGCAGAGACCATGTTCTCTGCACTGTGATGAGCTGCTCCTGGAACTCGTAAAAGCAAGGCCACCCAGAGTGAAAGCAACATTGAGGAGGGGGCTGGGGGTCTACACTAGCCTTAAGGCAGCTCTATGCTGGCCAATTGTCATGTCCTGTGACCTGACCTACCAGACCTGAAACACACAATGCAGGAAGATAATCCAGCGATGTTATGGCAGCAGATTCTGTTAGTAGTGCTAAACAACTTGTGCATACTACTTTAAGGGGCTGAAATTAATAGATTGTAAGTTTGATACCAAATTGTATCGTACAGTGTTGGTTAAATGGAGGGGGGGAGGGGGGGGGGGGGGGGGGGGGGTTAACATCTCTTTTTAAAAGTTCACAGGTTAATCAGAAAGAGATTCAATTTCAAACATGCTGTAAATTTTACAGGCTGAGCAGTGTTACAGGTGGCACAGAAGACAGTTCAGACGGTCATGCAAATTTCCAACTAGGAGAAGAAGGAAGTGCACCTGTTAACTGGATAAACTCAGGTATTTATTTGAGCGCTGGTTCTATAACCTGTATTTTGCTTTCATGGGTGCATTTTCTTTTTTTTATTTTTACCTGAAAGGCTAACTTTCATAATTAATTACAGTTTAGCAGACTGGATTTAACGGTCAATATAATGTTAACTTTGGTTAAATTAAAAGCTTAGGAAATAAGGGGTAAACAAGCAGTTCTTGTAAGGCGCCTCTGTGTTTCAAAAGTGAAAGAATATTATTCTTTCAGGTCACAAAAAAATCTCTAAATGGCTTCTTTCAGCCAAAACTTTATGCCTTTTCAGAGTTAGCAAACAGAGATTGTTGGTGGACAGAGTGCTGATTATGCAGCATGTGTTTGGTACTGATAGATGGTGGGGGGTGTTAAATGAAATAACAGTGTGGGGACTGTTTGAAATCCCATTCCAAGCACAGAGTTTCATTAATGAGAGGCCTGGTCATGAACTTGTGGACCGGTCAAATAATGACAACATTTGTAGCCTTTATACCAAAAAAAAAAGTCACTTAACTTCTACTCAAAGTAGCTACTGAATGCAATTTGTTACTTTCCTACTTATTTTCTTAATGCACTCTTTTCAGCTCTGTGTTGATGTAACTTATCTGCAGCTTTGGAGATCTGTGGAGCTGTGTTGAGCACCAGATGTGCTGGGCACCTGTAGAGTGCTGTCAACACTAAAGAGTGGACCCGGCCGCACGCAGGACAGTGGACCTTGTCCGAGCAGACACAGATGCACAGGGTCACACAGGGCAGCCATTGTGTAGACGCCATTTATGCACAGACACACAGTTATACATGAGCACACACACCTGGGAACAGAGACAGCAGGAAAGTGCCACACTGTTGAACTGAGCCAGAGGGCCAGCTGCTGTCTTGCTGTTACTGGGATCCACTAGTATACCAGTTTATACTGGCTGTAGATCTGTAGCAGTCAGAGCAGAGTAGAGGCTGGCTGATTAACCTTGAATGCCCCTGAGAATGTAGGGTGTTCAGGGTTAAGTTATCATCCTCAATGTATCTTCACAAAAGAAAAACTGTTTTAGCCTCTTTTCACTCAATCTTTTTCAGATGTTTCTTTTGTTTTTGAATTATGAATCATTTAGGTAAAAAAAAAAAGAAAATGGAATAATTAATTAATAATTAATTTAAAAACCTCTGATAAAAAGCCTGCAATAAAAATGTTCCTTATATCTACTGCTCAGTGGCCAAATAAAAAATATCTACTTGTTACCCATTTCCATTAGTTATATTGTCTTTAAATACATGAAAACAGAAAGATTTTAATTGAACTGGTAAACCTGATTAAACAAGTAGCAGCTGCAAAATAACACAAATATTCACAGAAGTTCAAACACTCTCTTCCTTTAGTCTAACTGCTTCAACTGTAAACCAAACTATTCTGCAGGTTTATTTCAATGACAAAGCATCTTTTTGTCTTAGTAGTAGGTACTCTTGCACTTGTATAGTTTTAAAGTGTAAAACACAAGTTCATTCCCTCATTTACAGAACATTTTTTTTTTTTACATTTACTAGAAAACTTGGATTTCAACGTAGATTTTATTGCTTAATTTAAAAAAGAAGCCATTATAACAGGTAGGTCATTGATTTGCATCTGATTTGGAATGTGCTTAGGAGGATGGGCTTCCAGGTGCCTGAAAACATCAGCACTCCAACTGATTGCTTCAGTGCGAGCTGACGGAAGTGAAACAGACTCCTGGATAGATGTTGAAACTTCTTTTTCAGAAAACCTGAGCTAAAGTTCAACAGCCTTCGACTGAAGCCTGTTTTGTGGTTTTATAGATCCAGATGTTTAAGAATTTGCACAGTCATGATTTTTTTCCTTTTAATTAGTTGTGTTGGAGCAAGACCAGATAAAAACCTGCAGAGCATTTTTAGGCTATACCTGGACGCTCTACAACCTCCAGCTATGATACTGGTATATCTTGCCAAAAAAACAACTGACTGTCTATGTTAGAAAAGGTCAAATCAAGTGCGACAGCAGTATTAAAATTAGATGGTAACACATAGTGTTTGTTTGATTTTGAATTTAAGATGCATTGAGATAAAAACAAACAGTTGCACCCAAGTATGGCTTATACAGATCTGGATGAACGTTTTTCTAGAACTTTGAAAAAATAGCATTGCATGACATATGGGTAATTTTGCTTAAAAAAAGAAAAAAAGAAAATCTTTACCATGTAAATTCTTTGATCTTTTATCAGCAAGTCACATTTTTCAAGTTAGACTGCATGCTGCTGATTACATTAGCAACTTTTCAGATTTACAAAGTGAGACAGCATGCTATTTATGACTGAAGATGTAAAACCAATAAAACCTGAGTGAAAAGAAAAAAAAAAGTTGGGATTAAAATAGCGTACCTGATCAAATCAGCACAAATAGCATCAGGATGACTGTAAGCTGTTAACGCATTCTCCAAAGGCATGTGTTTGGTAACTGCAGATTTAAGCTGATGTTAGAAGATAAAAACAAAGGGTGGCAAGAGCAATAGTGTAGAAACCTGTTAGATGTGGGTTTAATGGTGGTAGAAGGAAACAGATTCAATTCATAGGTATTAAATATCAAATATTTCAGTGTGACATTTATGACATGTAGATAACATTCTTACAAAGCTATATATTCAGTTTAAAAATGCAGATGTCAGATACCATGCCCGCACCCTCCTTCTTGGCCTCCCCTCTTTTCCTCCACTCTTGATCTTTCCACTTTGATTTATTCATTTTCTATGTTGGCGAGCCAAATGGGACAATGGCCTCTTTCACAACAGAGGCAGTATTCCCACTACCAGTAGCTTGCAGCCCCCCAGAGTTCCTCATGCACTCAGCCGATCTGACGTGAACTTGTCACGAGGAACTGATCCTACATCAGAAGGGAACACACAGAAATATAGATTATATATTCTAACTGAAATGAATTGTATTTGTGCATTGAACTATGAGAACAAAACTCGCTTTTTGTGTTGGGGAGAACTTTTTTGCTTTCGCAAATATAGAGTTATCATGAGGATGTTATAGCTTATCAACAGCTGACGGATTTTATTAGGCCCGAGCAGCGACAGCGCTGCTGCGAGAGCCTATTGTATCTGTAGTGTTTATTATTATTTTTCTCCTTACAAATAAAATGGCTTTTTGGAGGCTTTATCATATTCCAAAACTCACCAAAGTTTGCAGACGCATCAGACCTGGTGAAAATTTACGTATTTTAATGGCCCCGTAAAAATTGCTAACCAGATGCCTCAACAGCGCCCCCTTAAAATTTTCAGAATACCCTCCCCATTGACCTTTTTTTCTCATAGAGACATGAAAATTGGCACACTTGTAGAGCGTCCTCACACTTACAAATAAGTCAATTAACGTCATACTAAATTATGCTCAGGGAGTCCGCCATCTTGGATCCAATTTCAAATTTTGACTGTGATTTTGCATTTTTAGCCTCTATATTTGATCGAACTCCTCCTAGGGACGGTGAGCCATCGGCTTCAAACTTGGCATGTATGCAGATAAGGCATGTGAGATCTAAACTTATCAAACTTTTTGAGTTTTCCAGCATTTTAAAGGGGTGTGGCCAGGCCTCGAAGTTGGCGTACTCACCAACACTTTTCGAAGCGCAATAACTTTTACATATAAACGTGAAATGTCACGAAACTTGGTAGTATTAATCCTCTCTGGGTTCCAAACAAAACTGTATATTAAAACTTTGACATGATTGAAGCCACGCCCCCTGAGAACCGGAAGTCACGTTTTTTAATTGGAATGGTCACTCTCTGTCCTACTTGACCTCAACAACCTAAAACTGTGTCAGCTGACAGACAACACGTTGTCCTAACTTCGTTTAAGGCACAGAGAGCTTTAGTCAAATGGTGTTGCCGTGGCGCCATGCCGAAGTGAGGTGTTTCGCCATGAAAATACGAATGGCTCTCATTTCCCCATTTATAATCAGATCTGCACCAAAATCACAAGAGATGATCCTAGTCCAACTCCAAACAGGAATCCAGAGCAATACTTTGTGGGCGGGGCTTAATTTTTACTACAGCGCCCCCTAGAAATAACAAACTTCAAACCACCAGCCCCAAGCCGTTTTTAGTCCTAGAATATTGAGACTTTGAACACATTTGCACCTCATCAGGCCCTAACTAAAAGCCTCTTGGACCCATGGTCTAAACCCCACCGGAAGTCGGCCATTTTGAATTACATTTTACTCTGTTGTGAAAGCACTGACCTCTTTTCAAAAAATTGTATAAAATCAGTATTTTATCCAAATGAGCTAAAACTTTCAAAATATGTTCTTTATAAAGCCTGCTATAAGTTGGTTACAATAGCAAAGCGCTTCTTTAAAGTCCGTCACTCTGATTTTTCAAAAGTTTGCGTTCTCGCCTAGTAGTTGGCCAAGTGGACAGATAATGCCAGGAAATAATTCAGCCCCTAGCCATACTCATTCCTAGGATAATGAAATTTGGCACACATCTGTATGAGCCCCCCACCTACAAAAAGTTTAATTGGAGCCATGGTCCTAAACCTCTCATGAAGTCGGCCATTTTGAATCAAACGGTACCCTTATGAAAATAGAATCACTTTGTTAAAATATTTCTAAAAAATCAGTCGATTTCTCAAAAAAGCTAGGAGTTTTGGAATATATTCCTTTAATTGCTTCGTGTTTGATGGTAAACACAGCATAGCTCTTCTTAAAAGTCCGTCACTCTGATTTTTCAAAAGTTTGTGTTAACAGGAAATTGTTGTTTTTCAAAAAGTTTTATAGCAATACTAGCCAAATGTGGAACATTTATTTATACTTTGATTATAGTAAGGTCTGCCAAGATTGGCGTGAATCTATGCATGTTTGAGCATCTTATGGGGTTTTCAACTGCCGCAGTATATGGCATTCAAGTTTAAAGATTTTTCTTTCTTTAAATTATTTAATAAATCATCTAAAAAAAATCTAGGACATGCAAGATGTGTTCCTTGACATTTGTGATTTTTTTCGGGATTTTATTGCAAACTATGGATTTTTAATGTTTTTTTTTGTTTTGAGTAGGGTGTATTACCGCTAACCGTGGAGTTTGGCAGTGCTGTTTCTCCATCTTTTGAACATGTACTTTTGACCCACCACCTGAGATGGCTGCAGCATCTATCTCACAGATGAGATTCATCCAGATATTATATTTTATCCCTAGTTTAACCCTTCCTGACCAAAGCTGTGGTTTTCTCCGGCTGGTCCAGAGGTGAAGCGTGGCGCCTTTTCCCCTGGCTGGGAAGGAGCAAGGGGGCGGCAAACTTCTAACTTGTTGAGCCTCGATTTAAGACATAAGGGGTCAAAAGCAATGAAAAGATTTTTGCTGTGACAAACCATGTGGGCGTGGCCAAGCATCAAAATCAGACTTTGTGCCATTAGAGTATGACTAAACTGCCTCTGGCCCTGCTTTTAGGATTATTAAATCTGTATAACGCAACAGGATGCTCAAAAAAGTCAATTAAAGCCATGGTCCACACCCAACAAGAAGTCAGCCATTTTGGATCAAAGATACCATTTTCTTTTTTTAAGTCATGACATATCTAAGTGAAGGGCTCTTGGTTTTTTTTTTTTAGTTAGAGACTTCAAATTAACTTTACATGGACTATAGTCATAGCAGATTAAGTTATCAAAATTATTATTCTACATGGAAGCATGTGGGCGTGGCTAAGCATCAAACTGTTAACTCCAATCATACAAAGCCATGCTTTTAGGAGGAGGAGAAGGATGATGAGGATGAGAAACAAACAGCAGTAGGAGATGCAGTGAAAGCAGCAGCAGGAAGAGGAATATGAAGAGAAGGAGCACAGGGGGAGGAGGATGATTAGAATGAGAAACAGCAGAAGGAGAATGGAGGAGGATTAAATGAAGCAGGATAAGGAGGATGAAGAGGATCAGGAGAAGCAGCAGTAGGCAGGGGATGAAGAGAAAGAGCAGCAGCAGGATGAGGAGAAAGAGATGCAGCAAGAGTGACAGCAGGATGAGGAGAAGGAGATGCAGCAAGAGCGACAGCAGGAGGAGGAGAAGGAGAAGTAGACGCAGCAAGAGCAGCAGCAGGATGAGGAGAAGGAGATGCAGCAAGAGCAGCAGCAGGATGAGGAGAAGGAGAAGCAGCAATAGCAACAGCAGGAGGAGGAGAAGGAGACGCAGCAAGATACGCAGCAGGATGAGGAGGAGATGCAACAAGAGCAGCAGCAGGATGAGGAGAAGGAGACGCAGCAAGAGTGACAGCAGGAGGAGAAGAAGGAGATGCAGCAAGATACGCAGCAGGATGAGGAGGAGACGCAACAAGAGCAGCAGCAGGATGAGGAGAAGGAGACGCAGCAAGAGTGACAGCAGGAGGAGGAGAAGGAGACGCAGCGAGAAAAGCAGCGGCAGGAGGATGATGAGGAGAAGCTGCATTAGCAGGAGGATGACTAAGATGAGGAGAGGCTGCAGGTGGAGGAGGATGGGAAACAGTGGCAGCAGCAGAAGGAGAAAGAGGATGATGAAGAGGAACAGCACAGGGTGATGAAGAGGATGAGGGGAAGCAGCAGCAGGCATAGGCTGAAGAGCAAGAGAATAGGCTGGGAAGAAGCGTGGAGCCGGCGGTCGCTTGGTTCCCGCGGTCGCGACATACCAGGCGGTGCGAGCTGCGAGGGCCGTCAATACCGCTCGCGGTTTTAATTTTTATATTATAGTTACACCCAAGTTGGCGATTTCAGCCTTTAGAAAGAAAAAAATAAAAATATAAGACCAAATACAATTTGAATGAGACTTAATGTAAAGATTCTTCAAACATATAAAATATAAAATGTTTGATTTGATATTACACTAAGCTTTTATTGCAGGATATAAAAAGAAAGACAAGCACTGGAGGGACAGAATGAAGAAACTGCAGTGTGGGCTCATGAAAAAAAAGGGGGACCAGGAGTCATTTCCTCCCCTTGTACTTGCTCTCCATAGTGCACGGATGGTGGTTTACTGCACAGTTAAGATTCATGGTTAGAAAGAGAGCCTTTCTCTTCTGCAGCCCCCTCACCCCTGCTAATGCAATTCTAAAAATTAGTATAATTATGCCCCATATTGCAGATTGAGGAGGCAATGTGGCCCATGGGACATGGACAGGGAGGGGAGCCAGCGTGGGTATTTGCTGACGGGAATAAGTAATTTATCAGATTCTTTTGCAATTTATGCAAGTGCATTCTTGCATTTATGACATTAAGTCTAATCGAATAACAAGATCCTGGAATGCTGCATTGCTCTCAAAATGAGATTCTGCTAATGTGAAAATGACTCCTCCTTCCTCCGCCCCTGTGGTCTTTCTATTAACCACATACATGTGGTTACCACAACACAACAACCTGTAGAAGCCAATTGAGTTGGTGCATTCACTGCATTGTCCCTTGATATCGGTGGCAGTTTCCTCCCCTAAACCCTCTTCACATTTACTGGGAAAGGTATAGAGACTTTAAATAAGCGGATAAATTAAATTATAGAATACTAAATATCTTCTACAGAACTGAAGAAAAATAAATCTAAAAATAAATGTTGTGTAACTCAATATTAGATTTAATACCTGTTGTTTTGGGGTCTTGTGTGATCCCTCACGCCAACTCTGACCCATCCATATGGATTTTAGAGAGGGAGGAATTGTTCACCCTGGTGCTCACTGAGCAGGGGAACTTATACCAGGTTGCATTATATTTTTTCCTCAGACATTTAATTTCGCTTCTTATGAAACTTTAATCATAGATCAACTTTATCAGATCCAAAACTTCAGTGTGATATATGCTGTTCTATAACACAAAGGAAAGTTTCATTAACAACTTTAGATTTAAAATGAAAGTTTGCATAATATTTAAACTTTCCCCCCCTCATCACATTACTCTCCATATTGGCCAGTCATACCATAGATCAATATAAAAATGTAACAAAGTTATAGAAATTCAGACAGATTGCTGTAAAAATGTAAATACTGCCCAACCAACCTTATGCAAGGGTGCACCATGGATGCTGTGACTTGCTGGAGACTTTGTAATGGGAGAATTAGGAGGAATTAGGGATTATCTATGTTTCCTGAGTCAGGATGATCAGATTCAGCACTGCTTTTGGATCCATGTTCTCAAAGGACTCCAGCATTGGAGAGACCAACCTACCAGACCCACACCATATCTGTTCAACACAGGGGTTAAACAGGAGGAGGTCAGTGTACATAACTCTGATGTAGAAAAAAAGTAACTGGGTACATGGCTGTAAAAAAGCAATTAAATATGAATTAAAATCCATGGTTTAGATAACATTTAAAATAATATAATAGTTGAAGTAATAGTAGAAGTTATGAAATAATGGTATAAATTATGAAGTTATGGTTTAAATAATAGACATGTTTATTATGGCTGAAAAATAGACAGGGCTTCATGCTGTAGTCAGTTTATTAAAGATCAAAAGTAACCCATGAAAGATAAGAAAGCATCTACATATAATAAGGTTGTATAGCTGAAACACGACCACTGTACGCCTACTAAATATTATAGATACACTATATTGCCAAAAGTATTTGCTCACCTGCCTTGACTCACATATGAGCTTAAGTGACATCCCGTTCCTAATCCATAGGGTTCAATATGACGTCGGTCCACCCTTTGCAGCTAGAACAGCTTCAACTCTTCTGGGAAGGCTGTCCACAAGGTTTAGGAGTGTGTTTATGGGAATTTTTGACCATTCTTCCAGAAGCGCATTTGTGAGGTCGCACACTGATGTTGGACGAGAAGGCCTGGCTCTCAGTCTCCGCTCTCATTCATCCCAAAGGTGTTCTATCGGGTTGAGGTCAGGACTCTGTGCAGGCCAGTCAAGTTCATCCACACCAGACTCTGTCATCCATGTCTTTATGGACCTTGCTTTGTGCACTGGTGCACAGTCATGTTGGAAGAGGAAGGGGCCAGCTCCAAACTGTTCCCACAAAGTTGGGAGCATGGAATTGTCCAAAATGTCTTGGTATGCTGAAGCATTCAGAGTTCCTTTCACTGGAACTAAGGGGCCAAGCCCAGCTCCTGAAAAACAACCTCACACCATAATCCCCCCTCCACCAAACTTTACACTTGGCACAATGCAGTCAGACAAGTACCGTTCTCCTGGCAACCGCCAAACCCAGACCCGTCCATCAGATTGCCAGATGGAGAAGCGCGATTCGTCACTCCAGAGAACGCGTCTCCACTGCTCTAGAGTCCAGTGGCGGCGTGCTTTACACCACCGCATCCGACGCTTTGCATTGCACTTGGTGATGTATGGCTTGGATGCAGCTGCTCGACCATGGAAACCCATTCCATGAAGCTCTCTGCGCACTGTTCTTGAGCTAATCTGAAGGCCACATGAAGTTTGGAGGTCTGTAGTGATTGACTCTGCAGAAAGTTGGCGACCTCTTCGCACTATGCGCGTCAGCATCCGCTGACCCCGCTCCGTCAGTTTACGTGGCCTACCTCTTCGTGGCTGAGTTGCTGTCGTTCCCAAACACTTCCATTTTCTTATAATACAGCTGACAGTTGACTGTGGAATATTTAGGAGCGAGGAAATTTCACGACTGGATTTGTTGCACAGGTGGCATCCTATCACAGTTCCACGCTGGAATTCACTGAGCTCCTGAGAGCGACCCATTCTTTCACAAATGTTTGTAAAAACAATCTGCATGCCTAGGTGCTTGAATTTTACACCTGTGGCCATGGAAGTGATTGGAACACCTGATTCCAATAATTTGGATGGGTGAGCAAATACTTTTGGCAATATAGTGTAAGTCTGCTACCTTTCCAGATTGTTGTTTTTTTATTCATATTATTTATTTTCTATTAATGAATTGACTAGAACTGACATGGACCACTGTGGTTCCTACCAGCACCCACATGTGTAGAACATTATCAACATTTAATTATCTGCCTGAAGCAGATTTTAGTTTAGATTTGAATTTAGCCGTAAACCTAAGATATCCCAGTCACATTAAGCAAAATGCTGCCTGGAATTTCTTGTTAATATCATAAGTCCACATCAGACTCTGAAGGTGTCATAATAGTACTTAATTTTATTCATTGTGGCTACAAAAAATACTTAACTTACTTTTCACCTCACAACATTTTGGTAAAAATGGTGTAGCCTTGGATGCAAAGATTTAGTTACAGCAGTGATCTATAAAACTGCTTGGGTTTGTGCATGGCCATGCTTTTATACATCAGGATTTGTTTCGGGGTGTACTCCATTTTTGAGTGTTTGGCATATATACACTTTTGATACTGATCCTACTTATATTTTTATTAATGACACCCTTGAAATTTTAACTCCTAAAAACCTTGTTAAGGGAGTTGTAGAATAAGGATAAGTGTGCTGCATGAGGAAATAGCTTAAATTAAGTCCAAAAGTCGGCTAATAAAAACATTGAAAACAGCAATATGTATTTTATTTAATGTGCTAGACATACCTGTAATATAAAAAAAAAAAAAAGAGAAGCATGATCTGAACCCAGATAAAATCTGCAGGAAAGGAACAGAATTTCTGCATGATAATAAAATTAAACAGCGGTAAACACACATAACTTAGAGGTAGTAAAGTTGGGTCTAGATGAGCTAATTCATTTATTTTGGTTCACCCATAACTGATTTTCACTTTGCAAGTTTGGGTCAAAGAAGTTAAAGAAGCTCTAAGGAAGAAAAACATAAGGATCAGCTAAAAACTGAATAACTAAAGCAAACATGACTAAAAACACACTTGACAAGAAATACAAGGCTATAAAAGAAAAGAATTGCACCGCAGTAACAAATTATATTGTAAAATGTCGGTCATGCTCTATGAGAAATGATTGACACCAAGTCTAAAATCCTGAAATTTCACTGTGAATGCTGTAAAGTCAATGGACTCACTGTTCTGCAGAAAGAGCTGAACAATGGCAGAAACAATTGGACATTCAAGCTGTTATCATTTATTTTAGCTGAACATTTTCTTCAGCAAAAGCAGTTGTGGATGTGATAATTTGAAATTTTACCTTAGATGATCAGTCTTTAAGAAAATAATTTTCTTAAAACTGCTATGAAGAAGAACAACAAAGGTGTGCAAAAGGCAAATCAATTAGATTAAACACTTTAAACTTTTCAGAGATGTAACCTCTTGCTGGTTCACTCATGAACTTCAAAGTAATGTGAAATGCCACTGGTAGGTCCCCTAGTTTGAACCCCATCTCCAAACCACCTGCCTTTCCTGTTGGTCAGAGAAACGTCTGTCTCTGTATGTCAGCCCCGTTTCTGTCACTGGGTCCCAGGGTAGCTGTGGCTACAATGTAGCTTGCCACCGTCACTGTAGGTGAATAACTAAATATATTGCAAAGTGCTTTATGGTCCTTGATCTTCGTAGTCCATGTCACTTACTCTAGTTCAATCTGAAAAACTCGTATGAAGAGAAAAGATAATTAGGAGAAATGTATTGATACGATTACTTTGTCTTTGGCGCTCAGATCTTGGCAGGAAACATAGCGCTTAATTTTGATAGGTATGCAAGAACAGGAGCAAAGAATAGGGCTGTTTCACCCCAGGCCTGAAACTGGTGGTGGAGTGGAGATAGAAGAAGTTGGTCAGTCTGTAGACTGCTGGTTAACGAGACGGCATGCTGAGCTTTATGGGGAGATCCAGTGGACTGTGTGAGCTGATACTAGAGCTTCACTCAGGGACCTGGAAGATGGAAGTCCTGTTAGGATAACACAGGTTGAGGGAACCTGTCCATGAAGAGAAAGCATGAAGAGACAGTGGAGAGGAAAAACTCCCCATTGGGAAGAAACCTCTGGCAGAACCAGGCTCAACATGGGGGTCTTCTGCCTAACCGGTTGAGATGAGACAGGGAACACAGTAAAAGTCCGGGAGGAAAGACACTCTGAAGAAGCTTTAGCTACGAAGGTGGAGGAGGGGCTGGAGGTGGGTTGAATTGGTGTCATCTGAATGAAGTCACACGACGCTTCAAATGCCTGCGCAAAGAGCAGAGGGTGCGGATCGGAGGCCTTTTAAGATGAACTTTGGATGCCGATTGGCTTTCATGGAGGTGTGGTTCAAAGCTGATTGGCTGTGTCGCAGGTGGATATAGAAGAGCAATTAATTTCTTCAGTTGAAGTTCCGCCTAGGCTCCATTTAAAGTAACCAAAGTTGCTGGACTTACTAAAATATATCTATTTAGAAGTGTGGGGAAATTGATGATTAATAGTAAGTATATCAGCCAAAGATATTGCTTTAATTAGTTCAAAGCTTTAATAGGTCATATGAAATCATTTTTGTTTTACCAACCTATAGGAAAACACAGGAAATACAAAAAGTCATGGAAACTATTACCTGAGTTTACTTTTTGTTTTATGTTTTTTAAGTTGATTGAGAGTATTTTTCTTTCCTGTTTGCTTTGACATTGTTTCTGAGTGTTCATCTATGGTTTTAAATGTAATAGTTATCAAAGAATCATGGAAGAAAAATTCAAAATTAAAATACATTTTTGATTCAACCTAAATATCAGTACTTGTACTGTAAACTGTGCTGTATTTGACATAAAGTTATACATATTCACAGGACATATTGTAGGATGATTAGGGTGATTATAATATTAATTTTGTCCCTGTAACAACATGATCTTGAAGCACTTCAGATAGATTTCTTATTCCTTAAGCTATCTGTCGGACCCCACCCAGCAGAAATGGAATCAGTGGGAAGGCGGAAGAACATCATTTGATCCCTGCTCCAGGGAGCAGTGGCCTACACATCATGTATATTCTGTTTGGGAGAGGAACTGTTTGAAACTCATCTCACCGGTCCCAGCGGCATCATCAAAGACAGATACAAGGCAAGAGCAGAGAAGAGGAAGAGTCCGGAAGCCGGCGTCTGCTTTTTAAGATCAGAGATGCAAAATTTGTAATCAAGATACCCAAAAACCAAGTTTTTTAAGAAGATGAAAAGCTTTATTATATATTAATATGACTTGGAAGAAAAACAGAAAGAAAAAAACAAATAAACCAGAAAGTAAATAAGGGGAAGTTCTCAGAAGAAGCCACCAACCTCACATCCTCCGCACTCTGATCATTTTTCAGCTGTATTTAGGGGAAAACCAGATCAAATAGCAGATGAAGCATAGATTTAACCAGCTTTTTTTCATCTTTGTGTTCACGTGTGTGAAAAACCCAATGGACCAACAGCTCAAGTTACAATTAAACCAATAGACTGAGCAAGTTACTGGAAAAAAAAAAAAAAAAGGCAGACAGTAAAATAAAAGGCCGTCGGAAGAAAAAAGATTCAAAACTTTGATCACTGTCGGAAAGAACTACAACTAAATTACATAATAATCAAAACCATATAAATAATAAATATAATTTCTAAAAAAAAAACTTTACAATAATCATTAAGTGCTTTAGTCGTAACCAAAAAAAATAAAAAAGATTCTGTATAGCTTAACTACTATGTCCTGAAAAAGTAGTCTGAGGGAACGTTTTCACTGGAGATTTGTGGTAGTGAAGAGCCATAAAAGTTTTTGTGACTAAAAGGAAAAAAAAAAAAAGGACTGTCAAAGTTGTCGAGACACATAACATGGACTGTTAATCAGTCATGGAGTGGAGGGATGTGGCTCCCTTAGAAAGCAATTAGCTGTGTTGGACCAGTTGCTAATAAAACACTTGGGTTACAAGCTACCCAAAGAGCAGCCAGGCTGGGGGAGACCCAGCCTGCACTCTGTGATGCGGTAGTATGTGTGTGTATGTGTGGTGTGTATCTGTACACTGGCGTCTAACACGTTAGAGAAAGCAACTGAGAGGAACTGGTCAAGATTGAGATACTTTTAGTTCATCCTCTCTGGATTACTTATAAAAACCTCAAATATAAAGCCTTTTTTTTTTAGCCATAAATACTGAGTATAGTATAATATGCATTATTCACACAAGTGAATATGATCAATAATTAAGACTTTGGCATATTCTACCTTCATTATACTAATACATCTTACTACAACAAATGTATTTTTTAATTCCAAATTCGAGATTAAAATATGTTTATGAAATCAAGTGAATTCAATAAAAAAGCTGAATTTTATTATTTTACTAGCATGTTGTATTTATGTAATCTAACCTGAAGGAGAGCATTTAGAAATAATGAAACTAAATTGCACACCATTTTCAACATGACGTATACTTTTAGTGGTGTAGCTTAATGATTGGGGAGTAAAAAAAAAATGAAATAAACTTCTCACTAAATGAAAGGAACCCTATGTGAGAAATAAATGCTTAAAATTATTATTAGAGAGGAATGTGTAGTAAAACCTTCCTTCCTATTAATACTGCTAAAAGTCCTAATTATTTCTGTTTTTGACTTCTTGGTTTCTGCAACATCAACATATCACATTATTTTCTTTACTATCCAAAAAACACCTTCTATTAAAATATACTTTTTCCATTTGTAATGAAAAGGGAGTTTATTCAAGATTTAATATGTTAAATAGCTTGAATGCATGGTATAGAGCACACTTATCACATGTCATTCATTTAACATTTAATTCACCAATGTGCACATGGGTTTGAAACTCTAGCCCTCAAGGAACAATATCCAGTAGCTTTTAAGGTTATCCCTGGGTCAACTCAACTGAATTAAATGACTGAGTTACTTCCTCAGTAAGCCATAAAGGTTTACAAATTCATCCCAAAGATCTAATTATTTGATTGTGGTGTGTTGAAGTAAGGACACACGTAAAAGTTGCAGGCCAACAGCCCTTAAGGACTGGTGGTTGAGACTGTTGTTTTACAACTAATAAAGAAAACACATTATACAAACAGCACCCTCCACATTAGGTGATTGGAAGGCTTTAAGATAATTTACTTCATTGCTGCAGCATTATTAGTCACTGGATAATTTGCTACATTTCTTTTATAGTGAACTTTGAAGATTTTGTTTTTGTTTTAGCTCCCACAGGAGCTCAACAGAGCTCCAGTTCTCTGCACAATCCTAACAAACACCTATACTTTGCACTATACCCCTTTCCCCCCTACTTTATAAAGTATGGCTTTATATTACATTATAGTTATATAACCAGAATATTAGATAACTAACTCAATAATTCTGAAAACCGATCAATGGGAAAATAGTAAACTACAAAAAGGAAACATATGTTATTTATATTTTTTTTATTGAAATTAATAGAAAGTGAAACTACACATAGCATCCTTGATTTTTGCAAAAATGTTTCACTTTTTAAACTCACATTCAACTTAAATAAAAGTTTAATTTTTAACTTTTTCATTATTTCCTAATAAAGCTAAATTAATTGAAATCATCATGAGAAAATAATTTACTGCAATGAATTATTAGTTCATCTCAATAATTTTAAACATTTTTACTAGAATTGCCAAGACGTGTGGACAGCACAGTAATTCTGAGTGAACAATGCTGCTGTGAACTAAATTTCTGTTCTGCTCCGGTTTTACTTCCTAACCACAATTTTCATTTTAGGCGGCAGTGGAGGGGGGGTGGTGGGGTTAATTTGCCGCCAAAAAATTGTAATATATAAGTAATAATTGTGATTTATACAAAACACTTTGGAACATCTACTTTAACTTAAGTCATTTATTTTACCTAGATTTTTATTAAAGTTGTATATGGTTTTAATGCTGGTATAAAACTGTGAGTTAACTGATGCTTTCCATGCCAGCATGTCTACTACAGTATACTACACGTTCCAACAATATTTAAACTGCTGGAAAGAGTAAAGAACTAAACTTCATGTTTAGAGAAGCATGGATGAGAACCTGAAAATCTTTAACAATCTATAAAAAATATTGACAGGCTAATGCTTAATTTAGAAAGAATAATGTTATTTTCTGTATTATAGCATCTTTTGGAAGTCATAAATCAGGAAGTCTTGATATGCAAACATCATACACCACATTCTGTAAATGGGAAAACGTCAAAGATTTAGTGTCTAATGAAAAGACTGGAAAAATTAGCTGGCCACTAGAAAGAATGAGAGGCAGTGTACTCAGATGTATTTTGAAAACATATGAAGTGAAGCAGACACCAAACTATTTTTCAAGTTAGGAGCCATTTGACCACGGTGTCCAGAAAATAGCAACCGGCAGTCACCAACCAGAAATGGTGAAGCAAAATTCAACTTTAGCTTTGAATTAATATAAAGGCTCTATTAGAACTCAGGCATTGGATACAACAATACAAGTAAATAAAGTAATCAGAGCACATTAAAATGTTTCTTTATATTTTCTCCCTGGGAGGGTGATGAGGTCAGATGTAAAAAAGAGTATAAAGAGAACAATAAAGGGAAAGAAGGTGCAGGAGGATGGACATTGAAAAGTTATATGAAGGAGGTACTACTCCTAAGTTTTTTATATTCAGTTTAGCTTTCCTTTTTATGGTTTCTTCACAACTGACTCCCTCCCACGGTCTCTGGGACTGCTATGATGGCAATCTGCCGATTGAGGCAAATTTGCAAAGTAGTAAGAATAGTACAGCTTTCATTGTAATGGCTCAATACCTTTTCAATGAAATGTTGAATTTGTGGTAAAGATTGTTTTGCAGAATTGTTTAATTCAGTTACACTTGGTTATTGCCAAGCATAAATAGCCTGTTTCACGGGATCTTAGTCAGATTTAAGTCTATACTTTGACTATATCCCCCTGAAATCTTCAATTTGGTGTTTTTGAGACAGTCAGAAATTGACATTGGTGATCATTGCTCTGCTGCATATCCCAGGTGTGCTTGAGCTTAAAGAAACATTATGTAACTAACTGCACTGAAAACTATATTTAAAATGGCCCTCAAGATCGTTTGATGAGCAGACTGACACCTCAGTAGTTCAGAGCCGATGCTTGTATAAGCCTCTAGCCTACTTTCCCTGAATGTACTTTGGCTCCCACTGTGTTTGGTGAATGTGACGTCAAGACCGTCCATATGAAATGGGTCCAACCTAGCAAACAGTCAAAGCGTCAAGTTCAAGAAGGATTTTGTGGATACTCATAAGCGACACAAATCCAGCTCAACTCAGATACCAATGGCTACTCCACGTACGTTAAAAAAGTAAAAAAATAGAAAACCTTGTCAAGTACAAGTGTGAGCTACAAGAACGATCAGAAGAGTGCTGCGGTTCTGTGTTTTAGCTACAGCTGGCAGTATCATTAGAAAACTCAATAATGCCTTAAACCGATGTACAGACAGTGATGGTTTTCTGACAGAAATCACATGTTATGTTTCCTTAGTGGCTGAGTCATTGAGGTCATGAGGCAGCAGAGCACCCACAGACCATCACATGTTCACCATTTTTGACTTCTGATTGAGTTTTACTTCCATCTGACACCTGTAAAAGTCTCTTTCTTTTCTTTTTACGTGAACAATTTTGATATTTTTCATCAAATATGAGAGGGATTTATTTTCTCTTTTTTGGGAAGTGGTGCTTTTTTATTGTTAAATCCAAATAGCTGACCTTTACTGAGGGAAATTAGGCATGCAGTGCTTCAGATATTGTTCTGGCAGTTTTGAAAGTCCCTAGATCAGTTCTTAGTTTGCTCCTTGAGTAACTTTGGTAGGAAAACCATTGTTGACAATGTTTGTTCAGTGTTGTCTATTTCTGGGGGATGTTGACATGGATTTATAATGCTTCCCAGAATGACAGATTTTGTTATATTTCTTGTCATCTGTTTTTGAATTAAATGATTTTAAACATGTTCTAGTGAATGAAAGAAAAATGTTAACTTTAAATTGAAGGTATGTTGTGATACTTATTGAGATCTTTTGGCGAACTTCATGTTTTCAATCATATTTGGTGTTTCAGGAAGGAAATCTGAGATTTAACGCAAATGTGATTAAACATGGTGCCCTGATCTTTGATTTCTGACTGTAATTTTGTGCACATACTCATCTTTATGTCATTGGGCAGTACCTTGAGCTCCCTATCAACACGTTATCGCTGTGCAGATGGAGAACTGTTTGTCCAAACTGCTTTGCTGCCCAAGCTTTGGTGGGATAGCAGCCCTGCTGTTAAAACCTTACACCTAATCTCCTTGAGTGCTGCTGTTGTGAGGAGTTATGGGTTTTCAGCTACAGTCAGTCCCCCATGATATGGCAGTCCACATGTTACGGGCAAGCTGCCACTGTTGCTAGAAGACTCACTCAGGCTGAACAAAAGGGCTAGCCATGCAGCCACAAAAATAATATATTAAAACAATCTCCTCACATATGTTTAAAGCATACTTTTAACAGTTTGAAGCACCATCATGGTCTACACCTAACAGGGACCTCAGTGCATTGTGGACAACCAATATCTATAATATACTCTAAAAGATCATCTGCAATGGGCAGAATTTAAACATCTTAGGCTAAGTTCATCTGGTCTACAGGATGCATTTGGAGGTTCATAAAAGTTGGAATATATTACTTACATAATGTGTTTGAAGCTAAATCAAATTTTTATTGATCTGTCCATCACAATAGTTATGCTAACATAAGTTTTCAAACAGAATTGCCTTCCTCTACAGAGGTTGGTGTTATCAGAAAAGAACACAAAAGAGAGACAAACAAAACTAAAAAATAAAGATTAAACTGTTAAATCTTGGTAAATGTGAAAAGGAAATTCTACAAATGCAGTCAAAATTCATAATAAAAAATAAAGCAATTAAAAGTAAAAAGATTAATTTCAAAATAAATTTTAAATATATAAAACAAATCAGATAATAAACACTGTATTTTGAATTGTTTTTAATTAGAATAAGTTTCACATTTTAAATAATTGAGATAAAGATAAATTATAATCTCCAAACTAATCCCAGTACAAAACTATTCTATTTTTATTTCAATTAAAAGCATATCCAATCCAATCCGATCCACTTTATTTATATAGCACGGTTTAAATAAACACAAGGTTTCCAAAGTGCTGCACAAAAAGATAAAATAACTAAAATAAATAAAAGTAAATAAAATAAAATAAATATAATGTCATATATTATTATATGTAATGTCTATAAATGCCTATCAACATTTGAATGGCCTATCAATAAAATATCCCATAGAATTTTTGTGCTGGACAAACAGTATTAAAGCATTTTTACATACTTATCTGTTTATGCTTTAATGTCATTTTCAAAAGACACCTATAATAGCTTCACTTCTTAGTTCATCTTGAAGTAGTAAATATGTTTTTGAGGACAGCAACAATTAGACTGATCTGATATTTAGAAGTTAACCATTGGTGTAGAAGGAGTGTGAATAAATAGAGCCATTAGTAAAATTCGATTATGCATTTGACATGTCAAGGAACGTCTCAGTGGTAAATCGAAATGATTACTGACAAACATCAAGCAGCTGAATTCATGGAGTAAATGTGATTTGTTACACTAAACGCAAAAAGGGAATTAGAAAATCAAATCTAATTCTAACCAGGCCAAACTCAGGGTGATGTACATTTGGAGTTTTCCAGGAAGCACTCATAAATCTAAGAAAAATAGAACTGTAACTAGCTGGTGCCCATTAGGAAAAGAAGAACTTAGGGAAAAATGTGGTTCCCATCCCTGATGTCTTTTTTGAAATAGTTTCTGTTTGGCAGATTCACTGTGTGACATGGTGGAGATGAACCGCAGGCAATCACATTTTGTTTGTTTTTGCACTTTGCTTGCAGTCGTTTAGGCAACTCCATTTTCCGGGGCTACGTGTGTCTACTGCTCTCCATAATTTGGATATAGGTTACATTCTGTGACAAAGTGGGGTTGTGTTTTGCATCCCTTAGCCGAGGTGTGAAACCATTTGTAGTAGGAAAAAACTTGTGTGTTTTATTGTGCGCAGAAACCGAGGTGTGTCTGTGGAGCAGATTTTCACACACTGTGTGGTCTTGCCTCAAGAGGTGAGGAGAAGAACCTCTCCCTTTGTAAACAAAAACGGAGAAAGGATTGGAAACAGTGGAAGTACAACTTTTTTCTAAAAGAATGACTCAATGTGGAGTAAAAAGGAAGAAGATATCACATCATTTGTTCTGCTCTATCAGACCTGTGGGAGTCAATGGCAGGACAGAGACTCCCATGAAGGTGGGCTTATATGGGATAGATGACTAAGCAAACATGAGTAAGCTGGAAACCCCTTTGCTAGGTCAGACCACTGCAAATAGAAATCAGGGAAACAATGTGTGATCTGAAAGTAGGTGTGTCAGGGAAAAGGGGAAGGCCCAAAGGCCACAGAAGTCTCAGGAATTTGGGGAACCTTATAGGAAATTGAGATTAAATCAGATTCACCTTACATTTTTTCCTATCTTTTTTATTTCTATTGCAGTGTATAGCAATTACTTGGTTCAGTCCTTCGAGCAGGTGCACCTTCCCCGTTTGCAGGGCAGCAGGGCTGAGGGTCTTTACCCTCTGAAGATACAAGACAAGCCTTTCTGTTTCCTTGCAAGCTAATCGTTTCCTCTTGTGTTTTTCCTTTGTTAGACATTTTTTCTTTTACAGAATGATATTTCACAAAAAAAAAAAAATCAATGTGTGCATAAAACTGTTATAGCTATAGATGTAGATTATAGCTAGTACACTTGTACAAGTACTTAAACTCCGGATGATTTGCACATTGGTAAACAAATAATTATATAAAAATTAAAAGAGCTCTTAAAAATGGTACTTTGAACTGCATTCTAGTTTGAATGTCTGTTATATTGTATGTTCCATATTGTTGTTATGCTTAAGGCACTCATGGTTGCCATGTTTGATTCTTCCAGTCTCCATAACAACATTACATGCTTTTATATGTCATCTGGAAGACTAGGAAGTGTGCCAGTAAAAAGTCTTCCCTGTCCTACCATGATGAACTCAGATGTGTGCTGTCTGCTAAACTCCACTGGGATTTAAATTGTGACTGAGTGCTTTGGTGGAACCAGACTTTTATTTCGCAATGATCACTTTAGATAGGTCTCTTATTGTTTTTTGTTTTTACACTCATCTTGTCAGAAAACTTAAAAATTGAGTAATCATTTCAAAACGTTGTTATGATCTGAAACATACCAACTTACATATATCGCCAAATCAGCAACTTGACCAGACACAATACCCTTACGCACATGTCATTGCCAAATCTCAAATCCGATTAAAGAAGAAAAAAAAAAAAAAGAAAAAAAAAGAAAGAATTTTAACTTATCTTGGGGTTGAAAAGTACTTAATTTTAATAAGACTATGAGTAAAATTGAGCTGACCATAAACATATTAAAGGAAATCTAATCGGTCATGATGTACACTAGCTGGATTGTTGCTGTGCTTAAGACTAATAATAAAAGCAATTTTATAACCCCTCTATTTAACAAAAATAAAAAAGACCAGTTTACATATGCAATTCATAACAACAAAATGAAAGTACATACCAGTAATTTAACGCTTTTTAAATTCTTACAGAACTATAGCGCTTTATGTTTTATCCCCCTTTTTACTGTAATATTCTTGGTTTAGTTCACATGATTAGTTTCACTCTCTTAAAAAAATGCATTTGTGTTTTTTTTTTTTCTTTTTTTGCAGCTGTTAAAGGTATAGCAAAATTATATACTTGGCACTGGCTACACATGCTCTGGTCCATGCAAGAGTGATTGAAAAAACATTTCCAATAGCAGCAGCCTAATTGTTTGGCAAGCAGAATGGCAGCCAGTGCAGGAAAACTGTAATATTCATCATACACCAGAAAAGGCAAAAAGCACCAGACATCAGTCTTCATCGCTGTAAATTTTTTGAAAGGAACTTTAAAGTATTGCATACAGAGTTAAAAAAAAACATAAAATTTAAGGGGGCGTATTTTCTCCAAGAAATAATACATGCAACAACTAATATCGCCAAAACTTAAGTGACATCCCTGCTTGACCAGTGAGTCTCTGCAGCTCTTCTCTGAGCTGAAACTGTACTGTAATGCAAATATTATCAGCTTTGCATCCTATTTTGCATTCAAAACTTCCCAGTTGGATGATGCGTGGTACGAAAAAAAAAAAAAAAAGAGTGATGGCTTTGAATAAGCAAATATGTTCAGTTTACCTCTTTACATTTTCCATATTACCTGGGCCTTTCTTTTCAATGCAAAGTGGCCCAATTGGACTGATGCTTATCACGTTACTGCGGCCGCTGTAAAAATAGGGAAATGAACGGTGTGGACATGACAGTTAACTGGTACTGGTGAGGATGGTTTAGTTCCTCATTCTCCTTGAGTTCAGTTTGGCTGTTTGCATGTTTTCCTTTCACTGAACACTACTGAGGGTAAACTTTTAAGGTAAATATAAAATTAAGCATACATCATTAGGGTAATTGCTTTTATTGTACCTCCCCTAAAAACATGCAGAATATATATTCTGCCTTGTTTTGTGCTGTTATCTAAACATAAAAAAGAGACAACCCCCCGCCCCCCCACCCCCCACCCCACCCCAAGCTGTGTTCCAGGGAGATGAAATTCAAACCGGAGCGTAGAGCTCTCTCAACTCCTCAACCTCTCAACACATCCTCAGCACTACCCTTTGAAAATAAACCACACCGGCAAGCTCCCTGCCACCACCCCCCCCCCCCAGACCATTTTATGCTCTCGCCTCATATGTGAGCACACATGCCGCACACTCCACTGGGAGCTCTTTGGAGACTTCCCCGCTGTAGTTCCAGGAAGCAGATGTGAGAATGGCGGCAATCGGGCGTGATGCTTCTCGAGGCAATGTGCCGACCATAACTCTCACTGCAAAGACATGGAAGTGAGAAGAGAAATGTTGCATTTTGAGGCCGTTGCCCAGAATCAGTTAACATGATACAGAGCTTAGCAAAGGGCAACGGCATCTGGTTCCATTTTGTCAAACTTCAGAAATATGGCTGAACATATTTACAGGGCTTCAGCAAATTTCTATTGACAAATGAATTGCTGTAAATGACGGTAAATGACAATGATGGGTTAGTAATTGGTCATAAAAAATAAGAGCCCTAAACAATAACTTCCACACACCCACGAGTGAGCACAGGGTTGATGAAACATTTAGGGATTTGATATAAACCAGTGACAGGCTTTTGCAGCTTCCCACACTAAAACACAAGGAGACGTAGCTCCAGATGGCCAAAAGTCTGCATTTTTTTTAAACATCCACCTTCTAATGATGATTGCTCTCCCACAGAAACTATTATCCGAGGAGCTAAGACACCCAGAATGATCCAGAATGTGTTGTTTCTTACATATCACATGAACGGGAGTGACAGATAAGACAGTGAATAATAACCAGGAGCACTGCATTAAAAAATGCAGCAATGCTTTTCCCCCTGTGGTGTTGGAGCGAGCAGTGAGTCGGCAAAGAGTGCAAGATAGCACCATGATGGAGCTGATATCATGCCAATAAACCTGAAAATATAAAGCATGCAGGGTTTTTTTTTGTATGGATGTCAATGGACACTTGAATAAAAAACATATAGCTTCTCTATCAGTTATGCCCTAAACAGATTTTCTGCTGCTTTTCTACTTGCATAAAACAGCAGGCTGATCCTAGAGTGTGTTAAGTTGCTTGAGTTAATTGATGCTGAGAATTTGATAAATATATTATTTCTAGGGTTTTTTAATCTGAGTAGAATAAGATTGTTCTTCATTATTTTTACCACTGCTATGCATTTTATCCTGCTACAGATTCTCAGATGGTTTCCACAATAAAACGGGGGTCCCTCATAGCATTTAAGTAACGGCCTCCAATGCAAGTATGGTATAAGTTAATTGACTGATTAAAAAACAGTTTGTTATACAGGGGAACTGACCTTAGATAGCGTTTTTTGATCAAAATAATAATTGCCAACAAGTTAAATATGTTGTGATAGTCTACTAACCAAGAAACCAGGAATAAAACGCAAAGTTATGATTTGGGAATCATTATTTTAATCTGAGTAAGCCATTTTGGTAAATGCAAAATATATATATTTTTGGTGATAAAGAGTCAACTCTCACTGTACAGTCTGTTTTAATGTTTTTTATGGTCTTGTAACTTTTATTTTTGTTTTAGTGATACATGAACCCATATGCTTACATTTGCCTTTTTGCTTTGCCTGTATTTCTCCACTGTGAGACAATAAAGGATATTTGTATTCTACTCAAAAAAGGTTTTGCATATAAATGGTATAAATAGGAAATGCTTTTTTAGGATTAAGGAGAGCTAAAAGGAATCCTTACATTATATGTAAATGATTAGAAAGTCAAAGATTTTGAATATGGAGGACCAAGAGAGGCAATGAAAAGAAAAATGCCATTTCAAATGTAACATTTAAATCATACAGTTAGAAATCCAACTTAAAAGTATTTTCTAACTGTAGATTTTAAATTGAATTAATAAGAGAGGAATGTAAGGTGAATTTATTAATCCATTAATAAATATTGCAATTTGTAAATGTATTTTCAAATTCTATGACTGATGGAGATTTAAAAACCACAGTTCATAATCTAAATATCTTTGCTGATTATGCATTTAAAAAGGTGTAACCAGCTCTCCCATTGGTTAGACTACCACACTTGGTCCACAAAAAGAACACTAAGAGAGCTGGTTAATTCTGAGCAGCAACTGTGATTGGTTAAACTAAATTTCAGTGTGCTGAGCGACCAGAAGGCTCATGCAAAAAGTAACAGGAGTGGTAAAGTAAAAAATGCAAATGCAAAAGATTTAAAAATGCAAAGTGAAAAAAGAAATGGAAATGGGATAAGGACTTATATTTTTAAATGTGTGATCAGGAAAGGTATTTATAATCTGATATATGTATTTTTTTTTATCATTTAGAAATAGGATTTGAAAACATTTTCAAATTAAGGTATTTGATAATGGATTATTGAATACAATTTATAGTTCATATTCAATAATTACATTTAAAATGTGTGTTTAGAAATTTGCTTTTCAAATTGGATATCCAGTCCACCTGGACTGGTTCCTTCAAAGACAGTGAAAATAAGGTGGTTGGTAGAGAAACAAACAGGTTAAGTCTTCTTCGACTGTCACCACCCCTCACTCTGAGTACGCCTTGTCACCTAGCAACTATGACAGGTGACTCACAAAGCAGGCAAATAATGGATGCCAAACTTCTTACTATTGTTCTGTGTGATAATGTCATTTTAAGGAGCATCAGCAGCAGTACCAATGTCACAGATATCAGATTTGTAGTTCCCAGACTGCACAGAAGTTGCTTAAATGTCAGCCAAACCCTTTTTCCAAAGGGAATACAAATTTTCAATAAACCAAAAATGACCGAAGACACTTCTGATTCACAAACCTTTTAAATGAACTATTATTATGAAGTATTACTTGTATCATATTAAACTGAACTTACAATATTCACCACTGTTAGGAACCATATCCCTTTTTCCTCTGAGTACGGAGCAGCTGGCTTGCTTGGAACTGCTATGAATATGAGTTTGATTTTAGATTGAGAGCAATCAACACTTAAGAAGAAGACATGGACAATAGAACATGTAAAAGTTTTGTATTTTAAAGATCAACATGGCGACACAGTTAAAGCTATCTGGTTCAACTGCTACAAGTTGCTGACATGATTATAATAGCTATTTTAAAGGAAGCAGGAGGAGTTTACAACTAGGTTTGAAAAAGGTATGAGAATTCCTCTTGCTGTGTTATGCTATGCTCACACCGCAGGAATTAGAGGCAGCAGAAGCAGCTAGTTTACATACAACGTCAATGGTTCTTGGGCATCTTGGCGCAGTAAAAGGTCCCGCAGTGTGTTTTGAACAGAAGGACCAGCACGTCTGAGCAGCTGAAGCAGCATGTCATGAGCTTCTGAGCATCTGACGTATGTGTCATGCTTCAGATGAAGCAGCTGCTGGAGTTGGAAAAATTTCACTTTTGCTGCTTGACGCGTCACATCAAACAATCAAAAAAAGCATATCTGGGAGCTGGCAGGGAGACGAACACACCACTGCTGATGCAGAGCGCTACGATCACTCCTCTGAAACTGTTTATTAACGCCTAAATTAACTTAAAATGTCAAAACCTGCCAGCAAAATATGTTCGATTTTATTATTTTGGTTCCTGCAGTTTGGATTACGTATCTATTTATCCAGCCGGAACAAACAGTAGCGGAAAACTGCAAAGAGGCGACTGAGCCAGAGGCTGCTGTTGAAAGGGATTCCCAGTGACAACACACCGCCGGTGTATGGGGGTCTGAGCGGCTTCGAAAGAGAAATAATATTTGAAGGTAGGATCGTAATCTTAATGAACTGCCTGCACAGAGGAAGTTTTCAGGTCCACTTTCTCACCTAAAAACATATTAAAACTCATTTTTACCTACTGATCACAGCAAATATAGCCTCCATTGTTGCAGACAAATCATGGACTGGGTAGCTCCACCCAATGCGCATTAGACCCACTTTTCGACCGTGCAGCTACAGTAGAGCAGCTAGAGCCACAAAGCTGCTTGGACTACGTGTCAGAACTAAACTTGTACAAGCATAAAAAATTAAGCATTTGGCACGTTTTTCCTGCTCCTGCTGTTTGCGGTGTTAATGTAGCATTAGTGTTGAAAGCTTAAAGACAAGATTTCTGGAAAAAGATCCAAACTCATATAGGGATCAGTGAATGGTGACCTTTGACAAAAAATCCCAATTGAACAGCTTTCAAGTAGAAATTCGAACATAAACATTGTTATAACAGGCTTGAGAATTAGCTTTTTCCTAAGAAAAAAATGTTGCCAAATACTACACTTCAGCCAGCTATGCATTGTACAAAAGAAACAACCTGAACAATATCAGTAACAGAAACCAGCTTGATGTTTCTTTTTTTCACATGCAATCAGCCCTGTTTATCTATGAGGGCACTGCACAAATTTAGCTGTAAAAATATATCCTATAGACATAATCTGTCACACACCCTAAACTTAGTGTTCAACAGCTAATTTTCAAAGTATTGTATCATTTGGCCCTAAACATTCACCTTACACTAAGGCTAGTCAAGCAGCTGACTTAGTTTTTACTTGTTTGCAAAATAATCATCTGCCTGTTATGTTCTACAGGGTCCTCTTATATGATATTTATTTCTCTATTCATTACTGTTATTATTGTTATGCTGATATTTGTTTTGTTCTTGTTTTTCCTCTTTCTATTCCAGCTCTATCCCCTTAGGTTAGTTTTATTATTTTCTCCTTTCTTTGATTAGGTATTTTCCAGTGTCTCGGTTCAGCTCCTATCCGTAGTCCTTTAGTCTCTCAACTTACTATTTTCATCAGCTGCTCCTTATGGTTCTCTTAAAATACATGGACTTTGAATGCGATTGTTCTGCAAATGAACTTTCCATAACCAAGCTTACATGTCTGTTTCTTACACATTGTTCTGCCTTTGTCTATGTTCCTCTTCATGTCCTAATTATCGAATGTAATAGATCTTTGGTATTATTAGATCCTTCTCAATACGATGCTCTCACATTCCTGACTGCACATGGATCCTTGGATCCAAAGTTTTACCTACATTCACGAAAATTGTCAGAAGAAAAAAGCTTCTGAAAAACAAGATTTTTCTGTGGGAAGCTGAAAGCTTGCAAAGGTTTAGGCATCCTGTGGAGAAACAATTGCTTAGAATGAAATCAGTATTGGGAAGTGATCCATGGTGAAGCGTTATCCTACCTTGAAGCCAGAATGCATGCTTCACACCCGGCACCTCCTCTACTAGGGTTAGCAGGCTTTAACACCATTGTCTAATTTAATTTTCTATAATTTTCCACTAATAATTTACATATCTTACTTGCTCTAAACAGTTTTACGTTTTCTTTTTTTTTCAGAAAACAAAAAACAAAAAAATTAGTTTGCTGAGTTTGGGATTAGAAAACAAAGGAAAAACATTATTTCATAATATCCTTACTCTGTCAAGAAATACTACTGTCTGATTATAGATGAAGACTTGATTTCACAAATTTACAGAGTTTATAGCTTTGCATTACAAACCAGCTAAAGAAATAACAATTATGTTCATGTGGATGTTATACCACTTTGATCAAACATTAGTCATAGAAACCTGAACTCATTTAGCAAACAGAAACAACTTCCTTTTCTTGCTTTCATTTCTTTCCCCTCTTCATCCCCTTCCACATCACACTGCATAGCCAATGGGGTCATCTTACAAATGTGATGCAGAAACACAGCAATGTGGCAGTATTCGGACCTGTTAAGATATTCTCTTCCCAAAGATGACAGGATCTGCTTTGAATGAATTTAGCGTATAATACAGGAAAGACTTAACTTTGAAAATAGAATAAGCTCTTATAGGAAGAACCAATTTAAAAGTTAGCAGGGTATGTTTTTGTATTTCTAATTGTCTGCCAACATTCTCTCACTGTTTGAATGATTCTTGTTAAACATGCTTGTATGAGTGGGCAGTATTTCCACTGAGGCAGCCCTTTTGACATGTGCATATTGCTGTATTCCCATGTTGTGGGTGTTAACAGTGTTTGTGTTTTGATACGGCACAGCGTTTGTATGCATACTCTGGTTGGGGAATGGGATCGCTGAGGATGTGTGTGCATGTGTCGGTGCGTATCTGTGCAGGGGGATGAAAAAAAGGGAGGCACAGCTTTGCAGCCTGATATTCTGGGAACAGCAGGGTGGCGTTGTTGACCCACCTGCTCCCTTCTCTCTTCAGCTGGATCTAGTTGAATTTCAGCAGCTGCATCCTCTCACAAAGCGCTTCTTTGTAATCTTCGAAAGGCGGACAAATACAACTGCAACCAGGAGAGTAGCGGGAAAAGAAGAGGGAAGATGAGCAGTTTAGACAGAGAGGGAAAGAATGGGCGGTAACTTTTCTGCATAGTGTGTACCAGACTCATCCTAAATGAAGTGTGAATTAATGTATACTATTATAACAGCTACTAGTTCAAATTGTGCAAAGCTATAACCAATAGCATATTAATATCATTATTATGATAATAAAATATTAAATATAAAATTACTAATCAATACATACATTTTTATCATGACACAATTTATTTCTAATTTTGAAAATGCAGAATAACCCAAATCCTAGAAAAAGAACAGCAGAAAATAACCTGCTCCCTAAAAATGTGTTGCAAAGCAGAGATAGTAGCCCAATTGTGTCCCTTTAACAATATCTTCCTCTGTCATAATGGACCTCACACCTCTGGAATAAGCAGTCACGTGAAGGCCATTTTAACACTTTAGACAAGACACAAAAAGAAGTGTCTAGTATTATTCTACTCTTCTTACTATAAACCTAGATCAGGACGTCTCTCAGGGTTTACAGTACATCTATTTTATTCTCTGGTGTTCTACACTATGTGAGTTGTTGTTTTTTTCCATTGTGGGAGTAATACCTGAGATTATGTTTTATAAGTCTTTTTTGTTTCCTTGTTTGTTTTAGGCAACTAAATGATATGTGATACCATAAAAGCTGAAACACAGTTATTTTGTTTAGGGAGCAATTGCTTATCAACAAAGGAGAGGGTGATTTGGAACACGTTTTACAACCCATATTTAATGAATCAAAATGAAATCTTAATACTTAATTTTGTCTTAATTCTTGTCTGATATTGAAACTTGATTCATTACCAGTTTCATGCACAAATATGAATAAACATCAGGTTATACAGTGTTTTTTATAATGAGGTGCTTTTTTTGTACACCTAGTAAAATCTTATCACTAATACTAAAAAGTACTGCTGTTATTTTACTGAGCAAAAAAACAGCCTTATTCCACCTTGAGTGCTGCCAAAAGCTGATTTTCAATCAGCACCGAGGCACAAAAACAATGATACGGAAGTAGAAAGTTTAATAAACGTTTAATTTTTTGAAATGAATGAAAGTAAATTTCACTTTATATCTTGAAAACTAAAAACTCATTGTAAATATTATCTCAGAAGCACTATCCAAATAGAAAACTATGCAGAAGGAGCTATAAACACAAAATAAAAGAAAGGTAATTCAGTGTGAAGGTGGTCAATGAAATCAAATGCAAGTCATTTCCAGCAGCTTTGCAATTTAATCTGCACACCTATATTGCTTACAGGTGAAGCTAAATTAAATGATGGAAGATATTAAACACAAGGGACTTCCCCATAGATGAGATGCAAACCATGGCAACTAAAGCCATTCTAGCTATAATGTTAATTATAAAATGAATTGTGTAAATCATAAATGCCTTGGCTTTGGTAAGCATTTGTATTCAGACATGCTTACTTTTACTCCATATGCTAAATAATATCTAGGACAACCAATTGCTTTTAGAAGTTAGAAAAAGAATCAACCAGTATAAAATATAACTTTGGTATGAGTCCAGCTATTCTATAAAGGGTTCAGGGGTTTGTAAGGAAACAATTTGGGAAACAAAATACCATCACGAATACCAAGGAGCACACTAAAGAAGTCAGAAATAAAGCTGTAGAGAAATTGAAAGGGGTTTTAAGTTATATAACAATATTGAACTTATTTGAACATCTAATAAAGTGTAAAAATGAACCTAAATTCAACATAATCTGAAGTTGGAAAAAAGGATGCTCATGCTTAATGCCTACCAACAAAGCCATCCACCTAAACTGAAAAGACATAAAAAAAAAAAATAAGAAGAGATGCAGCCAAGATGGCCACAGTAGCCCTGGAGGAGTTGCAAAAATCTACAGCTAAATTGAGATAATCTGTTAATCCAACAATCAGTAAATTGGCATTTATAGAAAAGGGTAAACAAAAATGCTATTGTTGATCAAAAGACAAAGAATCCCCTTTGCATCAGCACAAGTCGTATAAATCTCTCTTCACAGGACTTTGGGTTACCTGAACTTTTTGTTTTTGCAAACTTTGCATCTGCCCTAAAATTAAGAATGCATATAACTAGACACATCAACTCCTCCTTCAAACATGGTTGTTGCAGTATCATGGTGTGGGGGTTGCTAATCATTCAGGGTTAGCCAGATCTACAATGGAACTGATTACATTAAACACAACAGTGCATTAGAAAATGGTGTGATAATGGTTCTACATAAGTATCAATTAAATGATTCTAGATGCATGGCACTCTATAAAAAATATGCCTATTTACAGCACTTTTTTCACTCTACTATTATATATTACTTTCTGTTACCATATTAGATATCTTTCCAGTAAAGTACTTCAAAATCAGTATAAATACCTAAAAAACGACCCCGGGAAATGTGTTTCCCAGGTGAAAAGGTTAGATCATAATGCCTTGTTGTTTTTTATTCCCTGCCATGGCTTAGTTGTTCTATAAAAGGAAACATAAATTGTGTTAAAGATATAGCACACATGATCTGGAAAACACAACAACATATAGTCATCAAAAATGGCCATGGCTTCCTTAATAGTAGCTCACCAATGTGAGATACGGCCTACCTCTTAATTACTGCAGAATACTACAACACAAGTTGATCTCCACACTTTTGTAGTTTTAAGAGTCAGGCTAACAGTTGGAAATAGTGAAGTGACTACATGAAATACAGTACTCTGTACCTTTAACAGGTGTAAACAGTTTGCAGTAGCTTCCTTTTTTTCCTGCCTCAGTCAAAATATGTCAGTGACGGTTTGTAGGGAAGCAGTGCAGAATAGCTCATGAATGTCTTCCCTCACCAGAGTGGCGGATATTATTGTGAGTAAATATAAATAAACATGAACACAGCCTTGGTAATAAAATAAAGTTAGTCCATGGAAGAATAAATATTTTTTGTATTTATGGTTTAATAGATTTATAAATGTTTTCTTTTTTCTTCGAAAAATAAAAAAAATCAATACATTTTTTTTATACAAATAAAATCTGATAGTGGCATAAACCCAACTGGGTCAATATGTTGAAGAATATTTGTTTGTTACAGGACCAGTGGGGTTTGCCTCAGTGAAACATCTAGAGGTTGAATGTTTGCCATTTCTTCTTTAAAGACTTAGTGAAATCGAGGTTGCATGGCCGGATAAACAAAGAATTTTATTGAAGTGGTACATTTTATTAGACTGAGGTCATCTTTGATTGACATTCAAATATTCAAACAAACCATAAAATAGCAACTCTGGGTGTATGTCATGGGCTGTT
Source organism: Cyprinodon tularosa (assembly GCF_016077235.1). Taxonomy (NCBI): domain Eukaryota; kingdom Metazoa; phylum Chordata; class Actinopteri; order Cyprinodontiformes; family Cyprinodontidae; genus Cyprinodon; species Cyprinodon tularosa. Next base: position 392,015 of record NW_024039507.1, on the reverse strand, counting down.
TTGCTAGAAGGCAAAATTTTTCCTAGGGTTGAGTCTATTGAATCATTTTAGATTTTTCCAGGATTGGAATGTGTTTAGATTCTTTTCCATCTATCAGTTGCAGCTACAATTTCCTTGTGCCTGCCTAAGAAAATCATCTTCACAGAATCAAACTGTCACCACAATGTTTAACTGAGCTATAGTGAGATCAGCATGATGTACAGTCTTACATGTAGGTTACTAGACATTAAATTGCATGCAGCCAGAAAGGTTTGGATTTACCGTGGCTGAAGGCAAAATAAACAGGACTTCATATGCCTTTTCTTTAACTATTGCCTCTTGTCATTCTTTCATAAAGTATTTGAGAGGATGACTAATAGTTGTTCTGTCAATAAGTTCTCCAACCTGAGCTGTGGATTTCTTTAGCCTCTCCATCCTACTGTAGTTGCTTTTCTGATTTTGCCCTCCTTGCCCTTCTTGGTAGGTTTGCAGCTATCAAACAGCCATACATAGCCCTTTTTGGGGGAAAACTAGGGCTTTTTAAAGCCATGGTAGCAATTTAACCCAGGTAATTTCACTTTTCCGGGGGCTTTACTTTCTTGGTGATTTGGTCCCTTAAAAGAGGTAGGACAATTGAAGATTTCCGGGGTTAAGTGAAGGGGTGGGGGGTGTTTAGCAAGATATCCTGCAGTATTTATTTCCTAAAGCTGCCACAGTAACTGAGGGTTAGTGTACAGTCCCATTTTTAAACTTTAATTTGTAACAAAAATAAGTTTTAAGGCGTTTTTAAGCTAGAAAGTACACCTCAAAACGTTACCTGTTTTGTCAATTTACAAGAATAAATCTTAGTTTAAATCTTTGTTGGGCTGTAGAGCTCATGCTGTCAGGCCTTTATGGTTCTCTGCTCCGCCTGGTTAATGACTCAGATGTCCCCTCTAACCACAGCTGTAATGTCAACCAGTCAGTGGCTCTTTACTAGTTAATTATTGCACTGTTTTAATATGCTTAAAGTATACCTCAGAACTTCATCTGTTTTGCAAGGTTTTTACATTTTAAGTTAACGTAGGAGTTAATTATAAACTATTTGCAAGTTTATAGGGAAATATTTTAACAGAGTATTGATCAGAATGAGCACTTTTTCTTTGTCCTTGTGCAAATAGAAAATATGCATTCCCTTTAGACTGGCTTTTCATGTAAATAATTTAGTGGAGTGTAATCCTTTCTATACAAAAGTATAAATGTACATTTCTTATTATTTATTTTTACTCTGATGGTTGTATTCTGACAGTGCTGCAGGAGGATAAATCACCAGCTGAATGCTGTTTGTCGTGTTGTGGACATCTGTTTGAAGTCCTTCTATTGTCTGGTTTATCTACAGCATCTACTAAAATGCTTATCATTATAGTCAAGTGTTAACTGCTTGTACATCTGGACTGACTTTAATAGAATTTTGACAAAAAAATTAGATATGTGATTTACCAGGTTATTATTGTAATAGAAAATAACTGTGTTATTTAGTTGTAAGCAGTTTTAGTAGTAAATTAATAAGTTATAAAGCAAAAACTGTCCAGATTCAAGTAAAAAAAGTTAAAATTAGAGAGGCATGAACATTACATCAGTATGAAAAAAGATGACTCTGATGGACATATTATTGCAACAGGAAACAATCAACAAACTTAAAAAATGAAAACTAAATTGAAAAAAATTAAATGCTTATTAATAAACTAAACTCAATAAAAATTATGAGTATTGTTTTCCACTCAATTTGCACCTCATATATCTTACAGGTTCTGCACAAAGAACAGCTATGTTGTTTTACATCATTTGCAATACGTTATATTAGGTTAAGCAGATGTTAAGAGGAGTTGGTGGAGGTAAATACAGCTGGACTAATGTCTGTCTGTCAGATGGGTGTATGAGTGGAGCTTTTGTATTTTTTATACATACATAATCTTTTAAATCTTTCTTTTGTTGTTTTATGTTTTTATTCTTTTCACTTTGGTTATTTGCACTTTGAGATATGTATTTAAAAGGTGCACTATAAATAGTATTTATTAATATTCTCGTTGTATTATTTTAGTTTGAATAATTACCACTCTACAGTGGCTCAGGAGGTAAGGGATCATCCAGTAACCATGGGTCGCCATTTCGAACGCCTGCTACGTCTTAAGCAAGACACCCTAACCACCTTTCCTGCTGTTGGTGGTCAGAGGGTCTACTGGTGCCAGTGTCTGGCAGCCTTGCTTTTATCAGTCTGCCCCAGGGCAGCCGTGGCATGCAAATGTAGTATAAAGTTCTTTGGGGTTCTTGAACTTGATGAAATGTAATGCAATTACACAGCATATACTGTTAGAATCCATCCATCCATCCATCCATCCATCCATCCATCCATCCATCCATCCATCCATCCATCCATCCATCCATCCATCCATCCATCCATCCATCCATCCATCCATCCATCCATCACACATATCCCTGCTGGGCTTGCGAGGGGTGCTAGTGCCTATCTCTACCTTTCTACGGGCAAGAGGCAGGATACACCCTGGAGAGGTCGCCAGCCTATGGCAGGGCAACACACAGACATACAGGACAAACAACCATTCACGCACACATCTAAGGAGAATTTATAAAATAACCTCACAGTCATGTTTATTGACTGTGGGAGGAAGCCGGAGTACCTGGAGAGAACCCGCACATATCAGGGTTAACATGCAAGCTCCACGTAGAAAGATCCCAGGCCAGGAATCGAACCCAGAACCTTCTTGCTGCAAGGCAGCAGTGATACCCACTGCCTCTCTGTGCAGCCCCCACTTCCTTTCAGAAGAACTTAATTTTTATTAAGGCCATTTCAAACCTGCCAATAGCACAAGCAATTTATATTTTAAACAGGGCAGACTGAACTGGCTTTCACATCTGGGACAAACATGAAAAGAAATTGAAAACAGGGCAACAATGTACTGTTCACTGGTTGGAATCTTTGAAGATCCTGCCCATATATCATACATGTCTTTGGTTTCTAAAAGCCTACATTTTAGCTGGTCTATTACAAAAAATCCCTACAAAATATGTCAAGGTTTGTGTGTCTGACATTAGAGAAGTTTTGCAAACAGTTGCAATGCATCATGTGTCAGTTCTGTTGCAGCACTTACTATCAAGTCTACCTTTTATGGTCGATAATTGGGGTCAGTATTATCTGTCTTTGCCCTAAAACATTTTATTACAAGAATAAAAGTTTCATGTCTATTATGAAGCCTTTTAAATGCCTTCAATTGATATAGTGGTACATTTGAAAAAAAAAATAATTTTCTCTTTTGCTTGTGTTGAATGTGATGCTGCTTCCTTGTTAAATAAGTGCAATACTATATAGCAAACAAAGCCTCTTGATTTTGTTGGAATCTTTCTGACAACAAACTTAAATTGCTGTACAGTTGCAGAATTTGTAAACATGATGCTAATCTATGGATATCATTGCAACGCCTTTTACAGCTCCCAGTGCAGAACCTCCTGTGTGTTTATAGGAATAAGATTAGGAGTTGACAGCATGTCTGCAAGACTGTGTCAAAGATGATCATTTAATCACTTATCAGTTAAATGCAGTACTTGGATGATTACAGTTCATCCTAATGCATGCATCCACATTCGATTGAAATGGGTGCATGGCTAAAGCATCGAATAATTAGAAACAGAGCTAATAAAAATGACAATCACGGTGAGTGTTCAACCAGTTAGCAGCAGGTGTGCTAATGTGTTCTTGACTACAGTCATTCCATCAAGGGTTGCAGACTGGCTGGAGACAGACAGACTAAGTACAGCTCATAAATATTGGCTCGGACACTGTAAGCCTAATTGGAGAATTTGATCCATCTAACCAATAATCACTTTAATAGTGTATAAATTATCCTGTAATATGTGAGTTGCACACAGGAGATTTGAGGTTTCACATTGCACTATTCTGTGTGAATTGTTATTTCTTTTGAATGTAGTCCTACATAATAATGCACAATTTTCTTGTATTTTTGACTTAACACATAAATAATAGAGTATTTAATTGATTTAATGTTGATTTAATTGTTGGATTTTGTTTGTGTATAACATCAAAAGTGAAGCTTATACAAGGTGATGTCTCTAAAGTTAGGTAAAGTCATTTACGGTCTTGGTGTTGCAAAGCAGCCTCCTATTTCCCGTAAAGTCAAAGGGTGGACTCTGTGTTTTTTTTCTGCTCCTAAATGCCTTGTTATTACTGTTTGCATGGTTCAAACCATGTAGTCCGTGGGAAAATCAGGGAGATGATTTAAGACAATGAAAGATCAAAACATAAGACAATGTGGGAAACTCCACAGACCACAAATTCTTTTCAAAACATGATGACAAAAAAGGAGGCATTGTAAATCATATTTATATCATGTCAGCGGGAAGAAACACACAGGCATTTACACTGTTTCTAAATGATTAAAGATAAATCTGTTTTCTAATATTTTAAAGGAACGGTTTTGTTAAGACCAGTGATGAACCTCACAAATTGATTTGATGACTTGCATATTGGATCCAGAATAATACTGAGCTAAATTCATGCTTACAAGTGAATAAATTGTGGTAGATGACAGCAGAATTTTTAATACTATTGTGATCATGCAGCATTGGAATTCTCGGCATTCCTATTTCCATGCCCAGGATTCTTCTAAATGTTCTCTGCAGATTGAACTGTGCTTTTTTTATAATGCTGCTATTTGTCTACTTTTTCTCCTTCTGCTTGAACATGAACCATGGCCAATTAAGACAGTATTTAATCTGTCTTAATTAAATAATTGAATATTAAAGGTATAATGGAGGATTTTCCCAGACTTTTGGAAAGACCCGCCGTCCCCACTATAAAAAAAAAACATGCACCACCCTGTACCCGCTCCAGAAAGCGATTGCCTATTAAATGCATGCGAGATCATGCACAAGCCAATTTCTCCTCCTGCACGCTCTGTTTAAAAGTTGATGTTTACGTTGCTCATACAAGCTTACTTTCCAAAAGAAGATTTGTAATTTTTCCATTATATCAGACTCACCACCAGTAAGTGAATATGTGGACAAGTACGTAGGACTGCCTTACATAAACATATCACCAGAATGATTGACAATTAAGGGGACCACTTATTTTGATGATCCACCCAGAAAAAACAAACAAAAAACATCCACCACTATACCTTTAATATTCTGCTTTAGTAAAACTAAATTATATGGATAAGAGTTATATCTTTGTCTCTCCTCCCAAATGACACCAGGCTTCCTGCAAGTCTGATGTAGTTTGCAAGAAGTGAAAACCATAGAAAAGTTAAAAAAAAAAATTGCTGTTTTCCTCTTTTTATGCTCATCTAAATGGTTGGGCTTTAAACTGAGTTTAGTTCAGATGAGGATTTTAGCTGAATACATCTCCATCATGTTTGTTAATATACTAGAAATAGTGGTTTTAAAAGTATTTTCAAAGACATTTCATGTAAGGAGATGGACATAATTTAATTGCTGTGGTATATGTTCAGGTTGAGTCTCATGTTCAACTTGATGTTTTAATTATGAATGATAACTTTAACCTTTTACATTGTTTCAATATCTTAAGAAACATCTGTCTCATTTCCTAAGACAAAAAAATTATTGATAAAAAACAAAAAAACAAAAACATATCTAATATTCCAATAGGTATGAATAATTTTGGGGCTTTTATGTGTCATAATGAAAGGGATGTTTGCAGGTACAAAAAGACAGGAACTGATGGGCAATATGATGAATTTAGGGGTAAAATGATAAATAAAGGCAAACTTGCAATAAATCATAGGTAACAGGCAGAGAAATGGGAATTCAAGTTCAAAGTTCGATGGAAGAGGAATGACATTGGAAGGATCAAGCAAAGAGCAATGAAAACATATTCAGAGAGAAATGTGGAGAAAGACATGACAAAAACATGTGAAAACAATGAGATAGACGCAAAAAAATGTCTGACTCTGAAAATTTTAGAATGAGCTTAACGAGGAGAGTAATAAACAGGAGCAAACTGAGAGAAACTCAGGGTAGAAAAATAAGTGAGACAGTCATACAAAATGTACGAAGAGCATGAATAAACAAGACATCCCGATCCACACTCCAAAGAACCCTTGCAATCTGGCTACAGTTAGAGAGCAAAATCAACAGAAGAGGAAAAAGACAGAGACATCCTGTTTTTGAAGCCAAACAAATGCAAACACCTGAGGATCAGAACGAACAGAGTACATAAAGAGTAAACAGATGTATGTTTAACGAGCTGACAACACTACAGAATTCTAGATCCCAATGTTTTTCTGTTCAAAGTAGCACATTAGGCTACTTGTAAAAAATATCTATTTAAACACCTTTCCTCAAGGAACAACACAGTAGTTTTCCCTAAGCCGTCCTATATATATTTGCCAATTCAGCTAAATTCAAAAGAAAGAAAAAAATATAATTATCTGGAAGCAATTAGGCTTTTTTTAATACTTCTGACATTAGGATAGAAGGGTATGTAAAAGCCAAAAACATTGAGGGAATTTTGAGTAACAGTTTCCACTGGATTTTAAACGCTCCCCTCCAATGCTTCTAAACACCCCCCTCTCATGCACCTTGCTGACTTCGCTAATAAGTACGAATAAAACCTGCCATTGATCAAGTGAACCACTCATTATGGTGTTCTAATGAATTTATGATACTGTGAGGTCAAATGTCAACAGGAGGTACTAACAAGCAGCAGCTGTGATGTGATTTAGGCTGTAATTAGAAGCTGTGCAGTCAAACAACTGGGATTTTTTAGTCTTACCAAGCAGACAACCTGGTTTATGTTCTCTTCTTTTGGCCAAAATAAAAAAAAATTGACCTTTTGGACTTCAGATCAGGATCATGTGTATCAGTCTGATACTTTAATCTGCATACAAAAAAATCCTATAAATATCTTCATCTAAAAGTGTAACAGTTCCCTATTCTATGCTGTGAATGGGAGTAAAATGTAGGTTCGGCAGATTAAAAAAAGATAATTCCTCTTCTGTTCGGTGTTCCAGCCTCCCATTTGTATTTACCGTAACAGTAAATTCTACACTAATTACATTTTTTCTTACTGTGTGAAACCAAAGATAGAAGTGGTCTGGTTGATGTGGCATTGGGGTGAAGCATGGTTAGTTAGCAGCCCAGGAGTTCTCTCCACATGTGGTTATGCAGTGGTTGGGATTGTCTGGGTGAGAAGGAGGGCATGCCACTCTTCACAGTTCACCCAGTTTATGCCTACTCATTCGGACAGATTATATAACCAAATGAAGGCCTGCTGTTTGGGTTACAGTTTAGTAAGGGAGCCTCTGTGGCTGTAGACACAGCTGCTATCCATGTGGGAAATTGTATATAATTTTTGACAGGCATTTTGTGGTGCAGATCCCATAAGCTGTGCACAGAAATTAGGTTTTCCATAAAGATGACGCATTGCTCTACTGCATCAGAGCAATTTTTTGCTCAGATAACTTTGCCCTTTTCTTTGCTCAAGTATTCATACCACCATTTTTTCCTGTTATAATTACAATTCTTGTTGTAGCTTATTATGATCTTATGTGATATAAGTTATATGAAACTGTGAAGTGAGAGCAAAAAATTCCTAATTTATATTGACAAATTAAAATATGCAAATGGTATGTCTTTGCTCCTCTAAAAACTTGCCTTTATATATCAGCCAACCCTATTGCCGAAATAGAAACACACATGTTCCTTGAAGGCATCAGAGGTTTGGTATATAATATTAGAGAACAAGCAACATTAATCAGATAAACAGCCAAGAGGCTGATGTTAACTTTGTAGGAACTGCAGAGATCACGAGCTCAGGAGGGAAAAAGTGGCATATTATAGTATTGGAAGCATAAGGGCAGTGAGAATACATCACTCTAGAAAGCTGGTCAGAGTTGAGGGAAAGATGCACAAAGATAAAACAAAATAAAAAAACAAACAAAACTCTATTAGCGGTTGCTCTCCATTCCATAGAACTGATTTTGAGTTATTCTAAAAAGAGAATAAAACTTAACCCAAAAAATTTTCTAATCAGAGATTTCTGAAGACAAAAAGGTTTACTGGATGTTATTTAAGACTATCATAAATATACGTGAAAGTCAAACTTTTAGATTTTAATATGTAAGAGATTTGGAAAACGTATTATTTTTATTCTTCCTTATATTTATGAACTACCTCATGTTAGTCTATGCATAAACCTGATTCAAAATTACTGAAAATGTATGCGTGTAAAATGGCAAAAAAAAAAAGTTCACACTGCATACATCTGAATCCATACAGTACGATATGAAGCAATGTAACCGCTCCACATAATCAGTTTAATGACTTGGCCAGAGTGAAGAAATGTGCCTAACTATATTAAAACACAGAAGCAGACACCAAAGAGAAAAAAATTCTTGTGGGTGACTGTGTTATTTAATTTAGTATGGACATTAAAAGTCGGGGAATATAGTTTACATGTGGAACAGCTTGGGCCCATGCAGGAGTAGCAGGCAACTACTTCTACAAATCTAAAAATCTCTACCACACTTCTGAGATGAACGTTAGAACAAACATAAAAATGAAAACCTTCCGTATAACTTTAAGGGCTGATTTAGGTTACCTTGTCTTTTCTCGCTTCTTCCTGTTCTAATTAAAAGCCCGCAAACTTTGGTTAAAGTTTCTCCCCACATTACAGAGAGGAAGGCAAGATCTGGGGAAAACACTTCCAGTCATTTCTCAAAAAAAAAAAAAAGAAAAAAAAGAAAGAGACTCTCCTTGCTTTGCTGTAGTTGACTTTGGCACTGATTGTCTTCTTTTGGCAAAACATTTGACAAGATAAGTGGATGAAGTAAAGTGATCACCTGCTGGAAATGTACATTTAAACTACATTTAACCACACTGATAATTATGGAATTCCTTTTGTAAAATGACAATAGTAAAATGCACTTTGTATTTTCGTTCTGGTGTGCTTCACAACAATCCAGTGTGACGCCTACCATTTTACGTGCCGTGCTTGTTGATAATTGCATGCTTACACACATTTATGCTCCTCAGAGCACATGCACAATGAGTAAGCACTTTTCCATGGATTGGATTAGAGCTAGAGAGACATAAGCTTGACAGTTAACTGCTTTACAGACTTTCTGTATGCACACACACACAGACCTGCACACACGCTAAACTTGGCCCTAGTGTTAAGACAACAGCTGCTGAAAAGGAAGCCAGCATAGCAGTCTGAATATAAGCCTTTTCAAGTCTTTTTTCCTCATTTGATTTGAGTTATTTTAAATCATTAGGCCCAATATTTTTTCACTATTTGATCAGTTAAAAAGCCAATATTATAAGAACTTACCTTCCAATGTGTCGTCGGAACTCTGCATCCAAAAGTGTCAGTTTATATTATTTCCATGTTAGAGATCCAGTTCCCTCAGCCACCTGCAGTGTCCATTGAGCAAGGTAAACTGCAGTCCAGCACACTCATAGCTTGTCTTTTCATAGGGAGGTCAGTGATAAAAATCATCCCACAATACATGAACAAAGACAGCTGCAACAAAGACAGTGATTCAGTCCTGCTGCTTATCTCCCCCTCTCTGGATAATGTACCTTCAGGGTCATAAAATGGACATTTGGCTGGATGGCAAAGGTTTATTACAGAAACAAACTCACTTGGTAAAGGACAGAACTTTTGTGTAAACTTATAAAGTGAGTTATAATGGTGAATGATGGTTTAACTTTTTAAAGTAAAGTCATTTCTAAATGATGAGGCTCAGGTTTTTTATTTGGTTACATTTAAATATGATTGTTGACTAAAATTAACTTACCAAGGAAATATTAAAATCAAGAACCAATTTTAAATATTTGATAAGACTTTCTGAGCTTATCTCAAAAAGTCAGATTTTTAATATAAATAAAGATTAACTTTTAGAAAAGTATATGAAAACAATTTTTAGTTTCAATTTTAATGATGTGCTGAAAAGTGAAAAGTTTAAACATTTTAAGGAGTCCTTAACCAGCAAATCCTTACAAATAATTCTTTAAATACTTAAATGTTAATCTTTATTGTTCATGATTAGCATATTTTAAGGACTTTAAAGGAATAGTACACCCAAAACATGATTAGCCTTCATTTTCTACTCACCCCCATGCTTAACAACACTCTGGAGTACTTTTTTGATATCTCAAATGCATCTGGAGATCTGGGAGGCTTCTTGCTGTCTGCTGACATTCAAATAATGGAGGTCTATGGTGCCCGAGACAGAAAGGTCCATAAAAGTCCACAAAAAACGTGTCAATATCCCTCCATACTGCTCGTCCAATGTATTCCAAGTGTCCTGAGTGGGTAGCATCCAGAATTTACTCGAAACAAAGTCATTTAGAATGTTTTTAGAGCATAAACAGTAGTGTATAGGATTTCCTGAAAGCGCGCGCCCGCACGTTCACGACGCTACGGAAGCCGGCAGACCAACCAGATGAAAGTGCGCATTTAGCGTCTGCTCTGCCGATAATGCAAGCGTAGAAGAAGAAATGTGCTGTTTACCTGTGCAAAGAAAGAAACAACGAAAGAAAAATGTCTGAGGACTTCAGTGTTGAGGAAGAGCATGAGTTCTTTACTGAGCTGAATGCGCACTTTCATCCAGTTTGGTCTGCCGCGGTTTCCGTAGCGTTGTGAACGTGCGGGCGCGCGCTTTCAGGAAATCCTATACACTACTGTATATGCTCTAAAAACATTCTAAATGACTTCGTTTCGAGTAAATTCTGGATGCTACCCACTCAGGACACTTGGAATACATTGGACGAGCAGTATGGAGGGATATTGACACGTTTTTTGTGGACTTTTATGGACCTTTCTGTCTCGGGCACCGTAGACCTCCATTATTTGAATGTCAGCAGACATCAAGAAGCCTCCCAGATCTCCAGATGCATTTGAGATATCAAAAAAGTACTCCAGAGTGTTGTTCAGCATAGGGGTGAGTAGAAAATGAAGGCTAATCATATTTTGGGTGTACTATTCCTTTAATGTCCAGAATTAAACAAAAACACTGAAAACACAACATGAAATGAGACCAAACTCCAAAGACCTGGAGAGCTTCACAGCCTATCCTTGAACTCGTTAAAACTATATAAACACATCTGAACTCATTCTAACAAGTCTGCATGTGAACCTATTTCTTGAATAAACACATAAGTTATATAATTCTGAGGCATTTACTTCAGGGGTTAAGTTTTCTGTGTAACCTGATACTAAATTAGCTAAAGCTGGATAAAAATTAAGATTCTTAGACAAACACACAAAAAACTTTCCATCGATCAGCTTACGAATATTTTTAACGTAACAAATTTGAAATACTTTTTCATTTTTAATGAAGGTCACATAGCCTCATTCTCAGAGTACAAGCTAATAAGAATAGCTAATAATTAAATTTTTCCATCCATCCATTTTCTTACATGCTTATTGCAAGTGGGGTCACGACGGGTGCTGGTGCCTATCTCCAGCCGTCTACAGGTGAGAGGTGGGGTACACCCTGGACAGGTTGCCAGTCTATAGCAAGGCAACACAGAGACACACAACCATTCATGCACACACTCAAACCTAAGGACAATTAAGAGAAGCCAATTAACCTAACAGTCATGTTTCTGGATTGTGGGAGGAAGCGGAGTACCCGGAGAGAACCCACGCATCATGAGGGAGAACATGCAAACTTCATGCAGAAAGACCTCGGGCCAGGAATCAAACCGAGAACCTTCTTGCTGCAAGGCAACAGTGCTACCCACTGCACCACTGAGCATTTAAGTTGAATTTGAACTGAATTTAAATTATTTTATTTTTCTAAACAACCTGGTAGAATTAAATAAATAAAACACAATATAACAAATAAATGTTTATACCCGCTAAAATTTATGTTCAGAATGCAACATCTAATATACATGTCTATAAATATATTTCAATAACCATTGTCCTGAAACTGTCTAATATATAATCTGGTGATTTTTATTTTTAAATATCAATGATCCAAATTTTCTGCTTACAAAACGTGTGTGTATATAATTTATTATGCTGTTATGCCATTGCAACAAACAATCTGTAAAAGTCCATGCAGCTTCTGCAGAGCCATAAAACACCATGAAAAAAGAAAAGCATTTTAATAAAGAAAACCCAACAAATCCCTCAGCCAATGAGGAGAAGGTGTTGATTTGCTCCAGCCAATCCCCAGCGGAAGGTGGGGTGATGGATTTAAAAGTCTGACTCAAGTTGCAGTTACATGTAGCTCCTCGGCTCATACTGTGAACCACAACTTTGAAGGCTGTACCGCCAATGGCCGCTTTTAAAAAACAAGACAAACAAACAGAGGAAAAAACAAATAGGAGGTCTAGGTGACTGGAGCGGAATCCAACCAGGAGCTCTGTGCGTAAAAGGCGCAGCGGTTCTCTTTCTGCGCGCAACCTTTTCTTTTTGATTCCTACTAAACAGTTTCGGATTTTCACCCGTGCGGGACTGAGCACATTATGTTAAAAATGACAGAGGAACACGACAAGTGTGTCAACGACCAGCCGTGCAGCCCATCAGGGACAAACAGCTCCATGTCTCAGGATGAGTCCGACTCCGACGCGCCGTCCTCTCCAGCGGGTTCGGACGGACAGGGATCCCTGCTCAGCGGCTTGGGCAAGAAGCTGGATTCCGAGGACGATGAACGCTTCCCAGCCTGCATACGGGACGCGGTCTCACAGGTTCTGAAGGGATACGATTGGTCTCTAGTCCCGATGCCGGTAAGAGGCAACGGATCTCTGAAGAACAAGCCGCACGTCAAGAGACCTATGAATGCGTTCATGGTTTGGGCACAGGCGGCCCGCAGGAAGCTGGCGGATCAGTATCCACATCTGCACAACGCTGAGCTGAGCAAGACACTAGGGAAACTCTGGCGGTAAGGAAGAAGAAAGCATATGTCATAAAATAAAATAGAATACAGGTTTTTACTAAAATGATCACCATGTAGTGATGACTGCAAACAAATATTCACTTACAGGCTTCTTGTGGGATTCTGGGTTAATAAAACTCAAAAAAATAAATAATTTAAGAACATATATGAACATATATATAGTTCAAATGCTAAATAAATGTAAATACTGTGAAAAAATTTTTTTTTTCTTTTGCTATTCAAATTTTCCTTCTATATATTTCCACCAGCCTGCTTTCTGAAAGCGAGAAGAGGCCCTTTGTAGATGAAGCTGAGAGACTTCGGGTTCAGCACAAAAAAGATCATCCAGACTATAAGTACCAGCCACGGCGACGGAAGAATGTCAAACCAGGCCAGAGCGACTCAGACTCAGGGGCAGAGTTGACACATCCCATGTATAAAGCAGAGCCAGTGATGGGGGGACTGGCAGGGATGCCTGATGGACACCCCAACTCTGAGCATGCAGGTATGTGGAAAAGAAATTCAGTAAGAACTAAAAATTGTTAGGGTTAAGGTTTTTTTGTGTGTGTATGTTTAAGTGATCTTATCATTGTATTTGACTTTTCTTTTCAGGCCAGCCTCATGGACCACCTACACCACCCACCACCCCCAAAACAGATCTCCATCATGGAGTTAAGCAGGACCTGAAGCACGAAGGCCGCCGCCTTGCCGACAGCAGCAGGCAAAACATTGACTTCAGCAATGTGGACATCAGTGAGCTGAGCACTGATGTCATCAGCAACATGGAGACCTTTGATGTTCATGAGTTTGACCAGTACCTCCCGCTGAACGGGCATGTGTCGGGCTCCTCTGCCTTATCCTCAGACCACAGTCACGGATCGGTTGCAGTTCCAGGAGGCTCCTATGCTTCCTCCTACAGCAGCAGGGCTTCATCCTGGAGCCGAAAGTGCGCCATGTCCTCCACATCTTCCCCCACTGGCGAGGTTGGCCAGCACCGTCTCCATATAAAAACAGAGCAGCTGAGCCCAAGCCACTACAGTGAGCACTCCCATGGGTCACCGTCGCACTCTGATTACAGCTCCTACAGCAGCCAAGCTTGTGTCACCACTGCCACTTCTGCCGCCTTGGGTGCTACCTCTTTCTCTAGCTCCCAGTGTGACTATACTGACCTGCAAAGCTCTAACTATTACAGCCCTTACTCTGGCTACCCCTCCAGCCTTTATCAATACCCTTACTTCCACTCATCCAGGCGGCCCTACAGCAGCCCAATCCTAAATAGTCTATCCATGGCTCCTGCCCACAGCCCCACTGCCTCCACTTGGGACCAGCCCGTCTACACCACTCTGTCTCGACCTTAAAGTGGACCAGAAAAAAATCAGTTTGCACCAGAGACTCATTCAGTATGATGCACTACTAATGAAGGACATAAGGCAAAAGTGAAGAGATGTATGAAGGGGGCCTGTAGGGCCACCTGCGACCATTTGAACGTGAAACAAACAGAAAAAAGTGCCTGCTGATTTTATACAAAGTTCTATCATTGCCAAGAAAAAAAACAAACCCACACACTTGTACAGAGTTTTTACACAAAAAGAACTTGTGTTGATGGAGAGCCAAACTCCTCCGTGAGGACATGTTACTTAAGCTGACATCTTGTACATCCCTGTCCTTCTCTGAAGTTGCAAAAGTGAACCTTTAAGGAGCGGGAGCAGAACCACTGCAGAATCCTGCAGGAATGAAAAACTTTGGCTAACAGGATGAGTTATGTCGAAGCTGCAGTAAAATTTACATGAATGGCCGGGGCTATATATCGCAGCACACTATTTGCATCAGTGAATCCGCCTTAAAAAAAAAAATAAGGCTCATCTGAATTTTGTGTCATTTTGCATAATAAGTCTTATAAGTATTTATGTTTATGCATTATTGAATTTTTGTTTTTGAATAGATACACATTCTACACGTGGGTTCTTTTTGGTTATTTAGAGTACTGTTTTATTGACTTAAATGAAAGGAGGTAAATGAAATAAAGCACCATGCATTTAATATTCCGTTGAATTTCCAGAAGGATCCTCATTCCAAGTTTGGGAGCAAACAGACAGGACCAACAGACTCTCTCGCACAGGACTCAGAACAGGTGTCTGAAATCTATGCTTGGCAAATCGCGATTAGTCATGATGCAGGCTTAAAGGAAATGGGGTAAAACAACACCACACGCTGAGTGACACGTCAGCTGGACCTCCTATACGTGTCCATGGGCAAGACAAGAATACGTTCACGATCGTGGATCCATGTGTGTTGAAAGAGATAATGTGCAGATGCATGTGTGAGCCCATTTTCTTCGGGGACTGAATATATATCCCATGACATAATCATAATACACAGAAAATGATACAGAAAACATCTTTTTCTTTCTTTATCTGCTGACAGTAAAATTAAGTGTAACTGTTTTCCCATATTTATTTTAAAAAATCATCAAAAGACAATTTTATTGCTGCATAAAAATATGTGCCTTCTAATGCCTATTGTCAGTATTTTGAAATGAAATTGAATTTTTAACTAACACATGGTTCACTCCAGAGACTCATTCCAAACGTTAATAGTTTAATATCGTTCCCTTAAGGACCAGTTTGCAAAATTAAAATAGATGATAACAGCATTTTTTTTATATATATATATATATATATCATTTTGGTGTATCATTTAGGAAAAAAGGCTCTGAAAATGATTGTCCTATTAACCACTTTTACACGCACATGCATATCTAACTCCTTTCCGCTGGCCGTTTTAAAAATAAAATAAATACTTTTTCTTGATGTTTTGTTTTCGTTCCTCTGATTTCCATTCTTCACTACATCCAGTTCAATCCTGTGCTTTTTTTGTGTTCAAATATATTTGGAAGGAAATGTGAAGAAAACTATAATAAAATGAAAAACATTTCAATTGTGGGTTTGACTTTCTGCTGGTTGGTTTAAATTAATCATGTTTAAATTTGAAATGAGACATAAAACACATCAGAGAATTATTTTCTGGTATTCTTGCAACAAAAAAAAAATATATTACGCAAACTGTATAAAAACTTCTATCTTTTTCTTTTCGTTTCTTTTAAAATTGTGTGTTGTCATATTGCAAAAGCTTAGAAACATATCTATCAAAATTGTCAACTTTAGATTTATTCATTAAACAACCATTATAAAAGGAATGAGAAGAGATCCTGTCTCCCTTAGTCCAGTGTTGGCTCCGGTCTGGCATGCCAAGCCACCGTCCCTAACCAGTCTAAGGGCGATGCCAAGTGCCAGGGCAACACTGCTGAATTTTAATGATCCATTATGCTGTGGATGGGGCCCTATTGTGTCCCTTTATCCGGAGAGCTAGAAAGGAATTAATTGGACAGAAAATGGAAGGGCAAGGGGAACTGACAAGCCATTAAGAGGGTCCTGAATGGATGATTGGATGCACTAAGAGGAGAATCTCCCCCCTTCATATTACTGCACTCCACAAACAACAAAATAAACAATAAGAACAACCGCATTGACCACCGGACTAAATAGCAGAAATAATATCAGCACATATAATCTGAAGATAATAAAAGAAGATAATACCACAGCAGATGGGATGTGGGTGGCTCAAGAACGACTTGTTGTTTTTCTTCCCTCAAACTCTTTTTTTCACAAGTGTTTGCCAAATACTTTTAGGAGGAACTCTTGAGAAAGAAGAGGAGTGAATAAAAAGTGAGGCAAAAAGGCTCTTCAGGGTGCTTGGGTCCCGTTTCCTTGGAACAGATCCACAGTTTCTGATTGGGAATTTGGGTGTAAATAGGTGGGATGAAATGCATTGATGAGCTTTATTGTGAAATTAACTAATACAGTGCATTGGAGGAATGGCAATGCATTCTATGAACTACATTGCTATTTATGGCTTTGTGGTATTTCATTGTTGTGAAAAAAATAACCATAAACATAGAAAATCATAGAAAAGGAAAGACTTTAACTTTTATTTAATTAAGAGGTGTCAAATAAATTTATTGGCAAGGAAGGGAAAGGATGATCTTCTGCCCACTAATGCAATGCAGGGTGGACCCAGTAAAGCCACTACTTGCATCCTCCTGACCACATTCAGTAAGCATTGCAAGGAGAGCTGACCTGGTAATAGTCTACCTAATGAGTCTGTCTGACTCGGGACATGTTTGGAGAAAAAGGAGGGACCTGGGAACTGTGAAATGCCCAAGAATGTGAGGCTGATTTGCAAGGGAAATGAAGTGGACATGAAGCACAGTTATGGTCTGCTGCTGAATCTGCATGGCCTTATTTCTCTAGACTAAAAAAGTTTCCTGAATATGTCAGAGTATTTAGTTGGCCAGTGTCTCTATCAATCTAACAAAGCTGTGCATAACGAATTGATGAATTTTGATATATAATCAGTGTTGGGCACGTTACTTTGAAAAAGTAATTAGTTATAGTTACTAGTTACTTCTCCCAAAAAGTAACTGAGTTACTAACTGAGTTACTCCACAATAAAAGTAACTAGTTACTAGTAAAAGTAACTATTGCGTTACTTTTCCGTTCCTCGCCCCCGTAAACCTCACCACCCGGCCCCCACCTTCTCGCCGTGTGTTTCCAAAGCCAGCTGAATAGAGCGGACGACAAAGACAAGAACCTGCAGACAGTTTAGCATTTATTGCAACTCAACGTAAATGACATCAGGGGGGAACGCGATGTGAAGTTTTATAACAGGACATTCAGATCTGGTGAGTATATGAAATTAATAACTGGGGATGTCTAATTCTGAAATCCTGTGTGTTTGGGTTGTTATAGATACTGCAACATCTATCTATCCATCTATCTATCTATCTATCTATCTATCTATCTATCTATCTATCTATCTATCTATCTATCTATCTATCTATCTATCTAGATCTATACTCTGCGTGTGACATAAAATATGGATCTCCATCCCTGCCACAAAGGCCATCAAATAATGTTTAAAATAAAAAATACAGTAGGTTGAGAAGGCAGAGTATCCATCCATCCATCCATCCATCCATCCATCCATCCATCCATCCATCCATCCATCCATCCATCCATCCATCCATCCAGATTTCTCCCTTTCTCCATATAGGCTATCATTTCTGGCTGTTGTCAGGTTCATTTGATCGTTCACGCTCTCCATAGTTCTCCTGTGGCGCGAGCACAGAGCGACTGTTGCGCGCCTTTAGCGAGCATGCGCGTTTCCTGCCGCTTGCGCGGTGACTCTTGCCGCCTGCGCTGTGTGGAGATGCAGAGGAAACCGTTATGTGATGGGGAAACGCAGCTCTACGTAACACCGGTATTTCCATGTGGAAAACGCTGTTTTGCTGCTGGAGTCATCCTCACTCTCCATCTCTCTGTGTGTGCTGTACGTTAACACCCGCCAGCAGAAACACCCACCTTTTCAACTGACAGACGGAATCTCATCCTCCCCTCTCTCATGACAAGGCGCGCACCTCTTGATGACCTAAAAAATAATCTTTAATATCTCTTAAACAAAAGTAGCACAAACAATATTTTTTTCTGCACAAATCTGCACTAACGTTGCACTAACCATTCAGTCTATTTGCAGAGTTTTTTGACGTGGGTGGGGTGTCAGCTTCACGCAGCAGCGCACGAGTCCTATCATGAAAAAAGGTTCATTGTGCGACCTGAGTAACGCGCAGTAACGGGGTGTCTGCAATGGTAACTGCGTTATAGTTACAGTCAAAGTAATTAGTTAGATTACTCGTTACTAAAACAAGGTAACGGCGTTAGTAACGCCGTTAGTTTCAACGCCGTTAGTCCCATCACTGTATATAATGTCCAAAACTATTCATACTCCTGGGAATGTATCACATTTACTGTGAATTACAACTGTAGTGTATTTAGTATCAATATATTTTAATGTGATTTTACTTTGGAAACGCGCAGTGAAAATCCACTGCACCCATTTCAGTAGTTTTAGATTAGCATATAATTTGTTAGCTCACGGTGCTGTGAAATTTACAACTGTTAGTTTGCTACAAAATTCCCCAGACCCTCAGGTTTGTATAACATTTTGCCTCACATGCAAAGTAAACATGAGCGCTAAATGTTAGCGGCTCCACCCAGGCACATAACTTCCTCAACTTTATATGTCCTCTCGTCTTGTTCCACTCATTAAAGGTAGGATTTCTTTTAACCTCCTGTCTCCTGTATTTGCACTTATAGCACGGTGGAGCAAAAGACTGGAGTAAAAAAACAAAATAAAATCTAAATTGATTCTAGCTTCGTCAGAAATTGACATAAGAATGCAGTGCTGCAAGAAATACTTCTTTTTAGCAAACTGGTGCTACTAATGGAAAAATATTTAGGTTATTTCTATAAACCTGCCATCTGATGGTGCTTTAAAGATTTGGTAGTAAATTAGGATAGATATATACCTGCAGCATTTTAAAATCTTTCACTGTCAAAATTATAATGCTTATGTAGGTTTAAAAACTCTATTCATAGAAGTGCCATTTTGTTGTTTAAAGGAGAAGAAATAAATCCTTAATATCTTAATATTTGCAAATAGTATTCTATATTTTTCCTTTGTATTATTCATTTTTCTCACCAATTAGATGCCGGATTCCAGAGATTGCAGAAAGTCAGAAATTATTTACACACTTTTTCTTTAAACTTTTATTTACAACAGATTTCATACATGTACTCCTTCACATCACACATCGTAAAGATGTGAGATATATGTGCATGTGACATACACACACACACATATATATATATATATATATATATATATATATATATATATATATATATATATATATATATATATATATATATATATATATATATATATATATATATATACACACATATATATGATGGAACATCATTTGAAAACAGACATACATAAGCATTTAATTGCATGCTTCACAAATTCTCCATGTTTTGTACAAATGGTTTTATACAGAGCATGGAATTATAACACCAGTTTTTGCTCAGCACAGGTGCAGCATTCTTCAGATTATTAAGAGAAAGTTGACAAAAAAACAACACTTTGACATCTGGTCATTTTCAGCTCCTTGAACAGTTGTCTGCAGTCTTTCACTTTGGTTTTTTTAATTCGTTCTCTCCTTTTCACTTTTCTTGGCAAGTCTTGATCGTGAATGGGGTGGCAGGATAGCTGCTCATCTTATTTCCACAGCTTTAAGACTGAGTCTGTGTTCATTGTCACAACTTTTTTGCTTTTGTTGAACTGTGGCAGACTTCCATGAACATGCACTTCCTGTATGTTCCCTTAAAGCAAGTTCAGCTCACTGTTTTTTAACTTGCTTCTAATTTTAGGCAGTTAAGGACACTTTAGTTTATTGGTAGATATTTTTGCTTGTTTAAAATGCTGTTCTGTCAGAGAATAACACAAAATATTCATCATTTACATCTTTAAAAAAAGCAACGCTCTATGTTTAAATATGTATATAATATTAAAATCTTTCTATGTAAATGGAAAAGAAGTCCATATTACAAGTATTTGTCCATTTCTTCTGCCCTTCCAACTAATACATTGTGGATAATTAGGAAAATTCACTTTAAAACTATACATTTTTAAGATGTTGTTATCCTGGACCAAATAATGAGTGTTCCTGGCTTGTTATTTCAAACTTTTTAAGAATTACTTTAATTCACAATATAATCGCAGGAATAGAAATAATTGAATGGTCGTAGTGCCCTATCTTTGAGGAATTCTGGAGTTAATTTCCTTTAAAATGGACTTGGCATTAATTATAAAATGTAAAGGAAATTTAAAGTGCAAATAAACATGTTTTTTCTTTGCTTAGTATAAAAGAGCTAAGAGAGACTAAATTTTTTTTTCAAAAAATCTAGACTAATGATTAACATAATTTTTTTTAATCACCAAATAATAAATGGCTTTTCACTTACCGGTATGTTATTTCAAAATGCATACAATTGTGAAATTTGGCTTTTGAATTTTTTTATAATTGTTTCCAATAGAGCGAAGTGATACATACTATATCTGATGCTAACAGAGAAACAGACAAAATATAAAATGGAAAATGCAGCTAAAAAGTAATAAAAACAAGAAGCAGACAAAGAAAACCTTTCCATGTTTTTTATTGATATTTAATCTTTTATAATCTTTTACCTTTGGTCATTTTCTACTTAAGTGAGGCTAACATTCATCACTTTCATTATCATTATTTCAGTAAACATTGGCTGTGTCAGAATGTCTGCCCTAATCACTATATAGGGCAGTATATAGTGAAAAAGTGGTGTATTCGAAATTTCCCACAATGCATCTTGAAAAGCAGTGATCATCCTGTCACTAGACGAGCAGATATATCCCGAAGTGCTTTGCACAGAGAGCTCTCCTCGCAAATCATTATGGGATTTGCTGTCACAGTGGGCCGCAGTCTCCACAGGCTCTCACTACCCGACGGCGGTGACTGATTACAAAGCTCAGGCAGGGAGCGAAAAGTAATGATCAACGGTAAGTTAACTAAGTTCACTACAAAGTCTACTATATGGTCCCCACCCTATATAGTGATGGGGATCCAGGGGTTAGAGTGGATGGCCGGATCACAGCCAGTATCTTCATCGAATGCCTGCTGATGGTGGTCAGAGGGCCCGGTGGCACCTGTGTATGACAGCCTCGTGTCTGTCAATGAGCCCCAGGGCAGGTGTGGCTACAATGTAGCACGCCAACATCAGCATGTAAATGTGTGTATGAATGGGTGAATGGCTGGATGTAATTTAAAGTGCTTTGATCAAGTCTCCTAACATGAAAAAGTGCTATAAAAGTACAGGCTATTTATTCCAGCCATATCTATGGCTTAGATATTGGTCTTTCTTTTATGACCAATCTCAACCTCCCAGTGGCAGACACAATTTACACATTTAAATACTTTGGAAAGACCCTGTTTGCGCGTCTTTCCTTTTGCACAAGCAGTCTTTGTAGATCATCCGCAACACACTCACTTCCATTTTTTCCCTCACAACTTAGTGCTCCCTATTTAGAATCTTTGAAGATCAGCCCCTTAATCAGCTGCATTTCCTCACTATCAGATATGTGCATTACACATTGGAATATGATAAGAAAGGGTAAACTTGAAACATGATAATAGATGAAAATTTTATTTGGGAAAAAAAACTGTCCATATAGATTTCATTGAGAAATACAAGTGCAGTATCTTTAAAAAGTCAAAGAATAAATCTGAAGTATAATTAACATTCTGATTTTTTATCTAAAATAATACAAGCGGACTCTTGATGCTGATAGAAACAATGGGTAATTCAAAACAGTTATGTCAAGTATGGAATTTCTCCACTTGCTGTAATTAAGGGCAAGAAATTAGCATATTATTACCCCCCAAAACACTCACATTGTTGTCCTGTCCTACAGCCCTGACATCCATGCACTCCTATGTTACCAGTAATAAAAAGAGACACAGATAGAGAGAGAGGCAGCAGCCTGTGGAGTCCTGCAAGTCCTAGGAATTTCAAGTGTGGGAGGCACATTTGCTTCAAAATTTTCAGGCACAAAGATTGAGGAGACAAAGCCAAAAAAGAAACGGATGACGTGAAAAGATGTATGCAATTGTGAAGAAGAAAAACAGAAAAGACATAGAAACGAAACAAATAAAACATTGGAAAGACTCAGGTAGAGAGTAAAGAAAGAAAACATTGTTTTTTTTTCCCTTTCTTTTTTTTTTTTAAGGAGCTGTTTGGCAGAAAGTGCAACAGGGACAGCAGGCCCAGAGTTTTAAAATGTTGCTCAGTGCTGGCAGAGCCATGTGTGAGTGCACTCTGTGGGAGCACCAAATCTTGTTGCCCAGCACAACATGGTGATTCAGACACAACAGCAGAGACCATCAAAACCCATTTACCCTCCTAGAGCATAAACCCCCCCCCCCCCCCCCCCCCCCCCCCCCCCCCCCCCCCATGAGATGGTAGTTTTCTCAAGGCCTACCATGAGGAATGCATTTTAAAACCGTGTCTGGGATGCTCCTTTTTTTCTTCTTTTACAGTCCTCATGATGCTAGAAAGTACACCGCAACATATTAGGTGACCATCGCAATATTTATCTAATATTCACATGATCAGCAACACATGGCCGCCCTCTCACACTTGATAGCGTTTGTGGTATGACAAAAAGCAGGGGAAGAGGAAAAACTAGGGAAGAGTTTGTTCTCCCATGCGGTTTTGGCCTGTTTTGAGGGGCCTTGGAGTCCAGCCAGTCCTTCCCGGGGTTAGTCTTTGATATAGATGGGATTCATTATGTAACTGAATCTATTGTTGGGGAAGAAAAAACAATATGGGGCCAGAAAGAAGGTGTGTTGTGAGAAGACCTGAAAAAGCAAGTGAGTGAAAGGGCATTTACACCATCTTCTTTACAGCTTATCACAGTCTTGACTGTGGGAGGAATGGTTCATGTTTTGGATTTAAAACAAAATTATTTACATCAACATTTTTTTTTATTGTTGGAGATATGGAGAAAACTCTCCCTTCAGTTCATTCACTTACTTTTCAACATCTGCAAGAAATAAGTGCAAAAGCCTGATCTGAATTATGACGACTGTAATCATCTTCTGAGTGCTACAAATGGATAGCATCAAAGACATTTTCTCAAATATCCAAGAAAATGCTTTCAACGCTTTTTCCTGGTGTTAGAATTCAATATAGCTGAATATGGGAGTGAGTGTTCATTTTAGAATAATAAAAAAAAATCAGCATCAGTTTTCAAGATCTGCCAGAAACTGCTGATTAGATTTAGGTCTATAATTAGCACTATTTTACCACTCTGTCATTCTTCCTGTGCCCATGTTGATCCATCACTAAACTTTAACATTTTTAGCCTTCTATCACTCACTTTTACTCAGCTCTATCCTCTTTTACATTCTGATCACCAAAGGTTCTGAAGAAATGCATTCCTGAGGCAGAATGCTACAACCACATTTTCCATAGACGGAGGTGTGTTCAGGATACGTAAAATCCTAGTTTACTAAAACACATTTAGAACATTAATCAAAATGGTAAATTGTTTCATTCTCTGACAAGAACACCTTGTTCTGCATGCTCTCTGCTCCCCTAACATTATTTGGCTCATATGAGAGCTCTTGTGGCTTTCTTTCAAAAATGGCTCTTTTCTCACCTTTTGTCTATCAAAGCCAGATTTGTGGAGTTTATAACTAATAGTTGTCCTGTGGGGATTTGCAGCTCCTTCAGAGTTACAATGGGCCTCTTAGCTGCTTCTATTACTGTAACAAAGCATCCTTTAGTTGTGTTTCAGCTCAGGCATATCAGCACATCCTATTGGGTAAAAGTTTCTACCATTTTCATGACGATAAACAGGGCCGTGACCATAAGTGGTGTAATGCATGGGATCTTGTTCTTCCACCTGACCCAGATCATTCACGTGTGTCTATTAATAGTGATATCAGACAAGCACAGCACAATTTAGACATTTGTATTTACAATAAATGCTGAAATTCATGCTTACTTTTAATTTTCCTTTAACAAATATGTGCTTCATTGTATTGATGCATATCTTCAAATTTAAATAAAATAAACTAAAGTGAGAGGCATCAGACAAATGAAAAGAAAAACAAAAAAACAGCTAGGTGTCACTGCCAATTTAAATGTACAATTTTAAGCTCTTAGCTGACCATTATTCTTGCTTTCAAGCACAAGCAAAAGAGAAAGTTTGTGATCAGTGTCTGATACAGCTGGAGACCGGTTTGATTTGACTGTAGGCAACAAATTGGCTCCATGCAAATAGACAGCCAGCTGTATTTGGGCGACAAGAGACTGAGGGTGATTTGAATGAACGAAAATGAGAACAGGGTGTTTGATGTTTGAAGGCAGGATATTAGAGACTCAAAGGTAAAGACATACTTTGATATTAAAAGCTTACTTGCATCTTACCAGTGTTACATTCCACATTGTAAAGCAGAGAAAAAGCTCATCTGGGAATGATGGTTTTAAATATAAAAATATGTAAGAAAAAGTCAGGGATAAAAACAAAGCTTATATATTCCAAGCCCTTTTAAAAAAAAAAATTCTTAAGTTAATTTTTGGGGATGTTCTGCTTAACTCTTTCATCACCATACAGGATGTCAAAACGACAATAACTGAAGCTCCTGCTCAGCAGCAAACCCTCACTAAAAGGCCTGTAAATTTCAGCATTCATTTGGCAGCTAATTAGTTTTGTATTGATAAGAAACATGCCAGAAAAAAAAAAAAAGATTTGGTTAAGCAGTCCCGATCTCACTTCTAAAGTATTCTTGGTTGGATGCTAGAAATCCCTCATGACCAGAGATAAAAGCCTCCTTCACAAGTTTCTCTTCAGTTCTTCAGCCAAGAGTCAAGAAGAAACACCCCGTTGTCATCTTATACGCCACTTCCAGTCACATGTCGCCGACAAGCCGCATTACTCTTTATTAACACAAAGTACAAAACAAAACAAAGTATAAACAACAAATATAATTTAAATACTATGACCAAGTATCAATCTTGTCAATATTTTCTTTATTCTTGTCAATATTTTTAAGGGCCAAGACAAACATGAGACTGTTGAAGTATTGGGTCTGATCGAGCTGTAAAGTGAATGTGATAAAATCTGTCACAAGACAGACTTTTCCTTTTTCCGCTGAGTTTAAACTTAGACTTATTTTATGGATTTATGAAAGTCAAATGCACTGTTCAGACAGTGCTAAGGTTTTCCTATTAAAAAAGAAAACGTATTTGTACAAAAAACCTTTACTTTCTCATATCATTGAGGGATAAGTGTGTTGTAATATCCTCTTAAATATCATATTAATGTATTTACTTTACTTGACTTCTTTTAACCCTTATATATGTTGTTTAGAGATTATTGAATATGCATGTTGTAATCTTAATAGAGATGGAAAATGTTTACAATTAGTTCCAGTTTGTTGCAGTATCATAATCTCACACTGAAAATCTTAACTTATTTCACTCAATATGAAACATTTCAGTTGTAAGAAAGAATTATTTTTAACAAAATTATCTGTTCAGCCATTTCGTTATAATAAATTTGGCACAAAGTGCAACAATTAAATGACAGTAGAGGAGACTAAAACATTTCTAAAGCTCACAATGAGTAAAGTCCAACAATAAAAGGCATCTTAATGTCACTGAGTCTCCATAACAACCCCTATATACTTTTGGCAATTAAAAATAGTGTCTAATAATTCGTCAATGGTTTTCCCTACACAAAAACAACCTTCTTAAATTGAGATCATTATGTAGACCTAAATTAGTTCCCAAATCTAAAGATAAAAAGATTAGAAGTGATCCAGGAATATAGTGATATAGATTGCACTTAGAGTTAATGATCTCCCCCTAACCTGGGATAACTGAGTTACCTGTAATTTAGTTAAAAACTGCTTTGAGATAAATAAGTACAAAAGTAAGTTTTTTCAGATACAATCAGTGTAATATAATGTAACTGCGGTGAAGCTTAATTTATTTCAATCAGTTTTAGACATCTTTGCCATTGCTTCATTTAAATTTGAGTTCCGAAGCTGCCTTCTTTAACAAATTACAGACACCCAACAGATACCGGTTACATAAGAAACACACACATACAGAAATGTACTTACACCGCTATCCAGGTAGCAGTGTCACAAGATCTGATTGTGTTGTTCTGGAATAGAATGCCATGTGGTTTCGGAAGATTTTTAAATAAAACAGATCATTTACCGCTGTCTGTAGGGATATCCCTGAGAAATTGTGCTCTCTTTGCTGCAATAAGAGGTTACTGCAGGTAAGCCACTAACACATGTGACTTGGAAAATAGTTTTATCTTTAGCAAATAATGGATTAACAATATCAAGCTAATTTGTTTTAAAATCTTTTTTCAAAGTTTGTCAAATTAGCTCTGGAGCCAACATAGTGTACACATAAAGTGTGAGCGTGTTTATGCATTTTTGAGGCTCTGCACATTTGTGATTGTGGCCAGTCTCCCAGGATGGGGCTAATCCCAGGGCGGCTGCAGTGGAAGAGAAAGTCTCCTCCACTGCACATGTGCAAATCTTTCAACTGTGGTTTGCAATGTTTAGTCTCCTTTTTGTCAGGCCTTCTTGAAACTGGTCCAGAAAAGCTTTCAATAGACCATGATTCCAAAATCCCTCTGAATCCTGATGCCGAATCACCCTCCCTGCATCTGGGGAATATATGGAAAAAAAAAAAATCTTTAACGTGATCTTGAAGGACAGCTTGGTGGGGTAGTGGTTCAACACTGTCGCCTCAAAGGAAGACCATTTCCATTTTATTCTCAGCTAGAGTCACTCTGAGCTGAGACTGCAAACTTGTTTCTGTGAAAGTGTGGGTTTTCTCCAGCTATTGTGGCTTCTCTTCATAGTCCAAAATCATGCATGATAGGTAAAATGGGACTGTAAATCTAACTCTCATTAAACATACACTATGGTTGGTTCAGACCTCTAATAAGTGCAATGATCACTTGAAATATAATAAAATCAAATAATCTTGACTAGCTCTAGTTAAAGATTACCCTTTTCATTGGATATTTGGTCCTTATTTATCCTCTCTTGTGTCCTTGATTCTCCTCTGAAAGTTCTTCAGGGCACCTGATTTGGCTTCGACACAATCCCCTTTCTGACAGAGAAGTTGAGGGGATTTCCTACAAATCTGTGGGCTGCAGTCCATCTGTCAAATACAGCCCACAGGCATATAATTTTATCAAAGTGCATCCAAGTAGATGGGAAAATGCTCATCACATGTTTGTAATCAAATACAGTTAAACATTTAAGTATTACTGATCTAATTTCACTAAAGGTCCAGTATTCCTTTGTCACTTTCTACATGTACGTAAAGTATACTTCTGTTTAAAACAATAGCAATCACATCCTCATCCAGATCACAGCTTATGGTAGATTCAGTGTGGCACATTTACTAAAAGGTTCAGATCCTGTGTGAATTTAATGAAAAATAATAGCAATAAAGTTTACTTAGTAAGGTCAATCTATCTGAGACCAATCAGGTAAGTTCTAATAATCAAGAACTGGTCGCGGCAGATTTTTAAACAGGGCATTTCTCTCTGAAAACCTGATTAAACCGCGTTTTTCAAAACATTTTTCTGAAGATTGTGTTTTGATCAAACACTTAATTGGAGAGTGAAGGGAATAGTGTAGAAAATGTTAGCCTGCTCAGTTAGAACAAGCTAAACACCTGAAAACATTGTTGTTCCAGCCATCTTATAGAAAAATGTTTTAATCCTGTTTCTTTCAGTCACACTTCAATTTATCTCTGGAAGAGACTTAAGTTGCCTAATCTCTATTAGCATAGGGATGTTGGTGCATTTGGGGGAGAAACAGGTTGAGTTTGACTCTAGTGTAAATGCATCAAGTGGTCCATCTAAGTTGTAAAGTGCCTTATAAATTTAGTCTATTAGGCAGCCACACAAAGTCCATTGCAGGAAAAGGCATACATTGTCTTCAAAATAACAATTACAGACAGAACAATCTTTTCCAGCACTTCTAAAACTGATGTTCTCTGTTGCTAGGTTATGCATGTTTGGACATATCAATAGTTTATTGTATGTTTGCCTGACCTCTAGTTACTACAGCGGGCTCAGATAGAAAGCTGCATTACAACACCATGCATGTGTAGAAACAAAAATGCTCATTTCAACATAAACCTGACTATGGTTCTTTGTTTGGTGCATCAAATTCCCAGTGCTATATTGACAAACATGGCATGTTAAAAAAAGATAAATAAATTCAAAGTGTGTTGTTAATTCTGTGAATATCAGTTCTTTCGATTTGATTCGAATTTTTACTAAAGTAGTAGAGTAACTTTATATTAATGTTAGTCAAACAAATATGGTGCAGTAAAATTGCTCCTATGAGAACATTTTCCTCAAAAGGTTCCTCAGCTAGATGTAACCTAATTGATGGTACTTGTTACTATCTACCTCTGCTGAAGAGGTTACAAATGGACAAAAGAGAAATCTTTCAACTTTTACAGACTGATACAAGCAAGGTTGATGAAGATGATTGTGATGATGATGATGATGATGATGATGATGATGATGATGATGATGATGATGATGATAATGATGATGATTATAATTATGATGATGATGAAGATTATGTTTCAGAGAAATGGTGCAGGTCATATTTCTGTTATACTGGGGACTTGACAGATCTCTCTTGAAAAAGACACTTTTAATCTCATAGAGATCTACATTTATAATTAAGGATGCCTAAATACATAATGGATCAGTTTTATCTACTTTAAAAGATCCTTGTTTCAAATGGTTAGAAGATAATGTCCTTTCAGTGTGTGTTTTACAAAATAAAATATTCCCAGATACAGACATACTATATTACAAGATGGTTTTGCGTTCTATGAAACAGGTGTGAATAACTTCTCAGAAACAAAGATACATATAAATTGCTGATATATTTAACAAGAAAGCTTTTTATTCAAGCTCTTTGTAGGTAATGAAGTAAAAAATTATTTAGTTAAGAAAACGTAAAAACAAGTGCTTTCCTTCTCTCCTTCTCTTGTTCAGTGTGTGCACCTTCAGTTGTAATAATACTCAGTGACCCTACACACGACAACTGCTCAGCGCAGCAATCACTTTTGCTTTCTTGGCCCTTTGCAGCTGTCCACTCACCCTGGTCCTTTGGTTCATAACAACAGCTGAGGCTCAGTCGCTTTACATGCAGCAGCCTCCCTGTCACGAGTGCCAACATGACCTCAGACCAAATCCCTAAATATCTGCTTCCTTTAAAGTGCTGCTACGCCTAAAATGACCAGAACCTTTTTCATAAACATTAATCATCTCAATTTTCGCATTAATAGGCGCAATAAATATGTTTTGATTCATCTTGGTCAAACTCTCTTATAATATCTCATAAGAAAAACACATCATCCAAATTTTCACTAACTTATGCTGCTCAGGTTTTTTATGCTTTTCTTTAACCCAGCAGTTGTGAAAGCATGTAAAAGAAAACATATTCTCCACTTACACCCAGGGGAAAGGAGGGGATTGGATGGATTTTTTTTTTTATATAATCAAAAAATATAAACTCTGCCCACTCTGCAGAGAATTTAATCTGAAGTACCACCTGCACCATTCAAAATAGAAATCAGTAACAGCTGGGTGATGCTGCTTGCAAAATTTAAGCAGGGTTGCAAATACTTTTGGTTTTCACTGACTTTTGCTTATGAAAACATAAACTCAACAAATTCTTTCATTAAAAAAAAAAGTTAATTAAAAACTTCCAGGAGCCACATAAATGGCCTTTCAAATGCTTACCACAAGATGGCCCTGCAGGTCTTTGAATGAATGTATATTGAAGATGGGGCCAAGTGCCCCATCAAGTGTTCAGTAAAGAACATTACAAAAAGAACTTGGTCTGTTTTAAAAATCTTTTGCTGGCCATAAGCTATGGTTTTCAGATTTTTGTGGGCATATCATCAAAATGCAAGAAACAAGATTCAATTAATTAATTCATCAATTTATACAACACTTTGAAAAAGCAACCAAAGTGGACCATAGTGCTGCACGTAACTTCCAATGTAAAAATTATACAAGCAAACAAAATTACAAACTATATTAAACAAAACACCTGAAATATTATTTGAACAAAAAAAGAAAATTATTATATGAGGCATTTATTAAGTTATGACAAGTACAGACAGGTTGGGTTTCTTTTTCAAAATGTAGCTAAAAATGTAAACCTTTGGTTTAAACACTTGGCACTGGATTGTCACTTTGTTTGTTGATGTTAATAAATAGTCTAATATCATTCTAGAATTTTCTATGTACAATTAAGAATACATTTATGGTCTAAATGAGCAGGCCTTGTAATTTGAATGCTTTACAATTAATTTCCTGGCAGTCCATATGATATGAGTTGAGATACATGTCGCCTCATTAACTTTTATCTTTCACTATTAGTCTTAGAGAAACCTGGCAACCAGTTGTGTTTGCACATTGTGGCTTTCCTTAGCAACGTATGCATATTTTTATGCCAGAAGACAATAAAATAGCAATGAATTAAAAGGCATAGCTGCAGAGAGGAAAGATGTCCCTGTGGGGGAATAAAAGTAACAAGGATGGTACTTAAAAAGGTTCAAAGTATCACTACAGACAATTCAAAGCAAATCTTTCTGACCTGGGGGGGGTGAACTATCTGTATTTACAAGCTTTAGCTGTATATTTCTAAGCTCATGATTTAAAGAAACACTGTATGTTTTTACAAAAATCAAATGTGTTGTTAGGAAAGTTATTTATAATCAGAAATCGGATTTCACAATACATTTTCATATTGCAGTTTTTGTTAATTTAGCAATAAATAAAGGTTTCAATTCCTCTTTAAAAATTCAATTTAAAATGTACAATTTAAAGTTGGATTTCTAATCATACAATTTGAATGTTAAACTTGAAATGGCCAGTTTTTCTTTTTTCAGTGGCTCTTTTGGTCCTCCAGACTTATACTTAGGCAGCTTTTATTGTCATTTAGTATACAGGGTGTTACACAGGGTGTTTACAAAATGAAATTTCGCTTTGTACAGTTTTCAGACACTGAATGAGCTGCATCTTAGCAGTGAAATGAAAATTTCCATTGCTGCATGTGCAGCAGTGTTTGAATGTGAACAGTGTGGGAGAAACACATGGTGCAAAACGCATTGATTGAAATTCAGTGCGGTGCAAAAACAAATATATATAGCGCAAAAAATGGAGCAGAAAAAAACATTTTTGAGTTGAGTTCTATTTGGTTTGGTGTTATCAATGTGATGCAGTTTTTTTTTTTTGTTTATAGTTTAACAGTATGATGGCAGTGGGGAAAAAGCTGTTACAGAACCTGCTGAACTTGCAGCGGGCAGCAGGGAGAACAGTCCATGGTAGAGGTGTGAGGGTTCGCTGATGAGCGTATTGGTTATGGGTCGCTCCATAACCACTACGCTCTATGGAAGTAGGTTTCAGGCAAGATTTCAAACAGTAACCAGTAGGTTTCTAAAGAGTTTAGGAAAGTAAATAGAAAGGTCTGAAAAAATACCTGATAAGTTGTGGGTAAGTTGCTAGACTTGCATAGTTCAGGGAAGACACGTCATTTCCATAATTCAAAACGTAGCCAGAAAGTTATGGAAATAAGCCAGTTATTTAGTTATAAATATATACTTATTAAAATATAAATAAATAAATACTTATAAACCCAGTTATAAGTTATAAAAAATCCTAATTAGTTCTGGGACTGTTTTCCTGTAAGTTATATAAAGTAAATAGAAAGTTCAGGAAAGTACATTGAAGAAAGATTCAGTGAGGAATAAAAGTATTTCATCGAAGGATATCAGTAGTTCTTTGGAAGTTAACAAGTGGATTCCAGAAAATTGACCAATTGATAAATAACCAGTAAGTATCCAGTGCCTTATTATAATCTTGCACAACCACATGTTTATAAATTTGTGGAATGCGTAATCCAAGAACTATGCAAAAGTAAAAATATTTTAAATCTCATTGATTAAGGTTTGTCTTCATCAACAAGTCAACCTGCTGTTTACGTCTAGCACAGATAGGTCAAAATTGAATTAAAAACAAAGATTTATTTCCATTTATTTATATTTTGATTGTTTGGGAAAACTGTATTTGTACACTATATATATTTATATATACTATATTTATAAATACACTATGTATATTTTTTTTAGATTTATTGTGAATTCAGCAATTTGATTGTTTGATGATTATGCTTCAAATATAAAGTGAAAGTTTGTTAGTGAAACCAAACCTTCATTCATGTATTCGCTCAAAAGCCAAATAACACTTATATAATACTGGATCCACTGCTTCTGTTCATCCCCACCAACAAAAGCAAAAGGGAAGCTGTGATAAATGAGTCTCCAGACCATGAGCTCAATCACAGACCCTGTGTGTTGTCCAACTGTACAGGATGTGGTCTGACTTTCAGTGTTTGGAAAATGAAAAGCTCAGAGGGGGAGCAGATAGTGGAAACTGCAGGATTATAAAGATGAAGATGGAAACACGAGTAACAAAGACATCCTCATTAGTTCTTTGGACGACTGGAAAGAGAAATCAAAGCATAGCAACTGCTTTGATCTATCGCTTTTCATTGCCATGGAAACATTGCAGAAAAATAAGTATTCATTCAAAATCTGAATGAACTTCCACCTTTGCAGGGGTGGAAAGCAAGAATTCCATCCATTCATCTGTCTGCATATATTTCTGATGCCAACAACATGCATACTTGTTAAAAAATACAAACATTTTTGCTGCTGGATATAAAGATTGAAACACCATTTAAGAAGATGTGTGCATGTTTATTAGATCACAACATGATTGGGACTAGAAACATTTCAACTATTTCTTTTGAAATGTGGTATTCAGTTTTGAACTGTTTTTCAGATGACTTTCTCATCTTTGATGTGTCCTAGTTCTATGCCAACAAGTAAAAATTGTATGATTTTTTTTTCTCACCTAATATTAACAACCTAAGATGGTAAAAATGCCTTTTTCTATGTATTTTGTGCATTAAAACACATTCACTGTCATAGGTTGTATTGTTGCTTATCTAATAAGACACAAACCCTTTGTTGCCGGACTTTTTTTTTTTTTACTTGTTCTCCACCTTTACAATGATCTCCACCTCCCCCCCTCTCTTATTATTCATATTTCCCAAGTACTACATTGGGTCTATCTATCTATAATCTTTCCTCTCTAAATGTATCTGGGTCTCAAGCCCACCTGCTGCCTGATACCAGTCTCCCCTTCCTCCTCTCTTCAATCAGCCCGTTTTATCACCATGGGGTGCTTCAGTTGCTCTGGTCTTCAACCCTGAAGATCACTGACTGCTGATCTGCAACACATTATTTCTCTACCACTGCTCAAAACTAGTCTGAGAACACATCTCTTAAGATCAGCGCATACCTCTTAATCTATCCTGTTAATTTTCAATAGTTTGTATTTTCCTAAATATGTATTTTTTAGTATGCTGGCTTCTAAATAAAATGTAATAATAACAATATTATTAATAATAATGATTCTAATAATAATAACAAATTTTACATATAGAGTTTCCTCAATTCTTCATTATATTGTTTCAATAATCTTTGTGAAAATTGCTCAAATATTTTGGTCTATGTTGACATAGCAGATATATGCTATGGGAAAAACAACACAAATCAGATTTTTTTACTGTATGGGACTCATACCTGACTTTGATATACCATCTAAATGGCCCAATTTAATGCATTCTGGGTGAGAATGTTACAACACTAACTGAAACAGAGGTGGAATAAACTATTTGTGAAACAGAAAACTCAGTGTTTCCCTGATTTCAGGTTTAGAATACACAGAGTTTCCCGTAAACCTGGTTTTTGAAACAAACCCCTGTACCGAACAGGCCGTAGTGCAACAGCTGTGTCATATGAATTGTAGTGTGAACAATCATGTGGGAAAAATTCTGATTTCAGCTAAAAAAACTTTTGAATTGAGCATAAGTACCTGCAGTGTGACCATTTTTACACTGTTTTCCAAAGGTGCTCTTTCAACTGAGATTTAGAGACTGTAGTGGTCCTTATACTGCTCCAAACTGTTAATATGAGGCAACAGGCAAACTGTTAGTAAAAGGCTAAATTTTCTTTATGTTGTGTTCGGACTACTTCAAATCTGTCGCATTTCAATTATAGCAAGTCTCTACATATAATAGGCTCAGTCTCCTTTTTAGCAGACATTTCCAGCACTCAACTTGGTCTTCAGCTGCTGTATCCCATCTGCTTCAACGTTGCACATACTGTGGATTCAAAGAGGATATTCTACAAAGCTTGTCTGTACATAAAGGTTGCTTTAGATATGGATCCAAACCATTATTTGATACAACTTACAAATAACCGAAGGGGATTTGATATGATCACATTTTTTAAAGGTGAATTGAGAGTGAAAATGGAACTAAACCTCGTCTAATTTAATGTTTATTTTTTTGTCATTATTGGGACCGGGCCACATATTAAATGTATCATATACTTTTTTTATTTACACAAATAATACATAATAAACTGCAGACAAGAGTTATACATAAGACCATACAATTGTTTAAAACAAAAAAACATGTTTCCTCCTCTTTACTAGGTACCTGTTAAGACAGTGTGTGTTTGAAATATTCTTGCAAATTGAAGCTGTTGCATATTAGGTGTTGGTGCTGTTTGAATATAATTTGAAAATATCAATCTGAGAGATTTTCCAGTTGTAACTCAGCAGACATAAGTGACCTACACACCAATGTCAAGAGAAACCAAGGAACTGTTAAGTGATGTGACTGATGTAACCTTTGTTATGGCACATGCAGAATAAAAGAGATGAGAACACTCAAAGGATGCTTATGTTTTTGCAAAAAAAGATCAAGTTTCAATTATTGGTTTGGCAAGATTAAATAGATTAGGCTTAAAATGGACCATGCAGAAAATTAAGAAAATACTGTTCTCTGATGTTTCTGAACAATACGTTTTTATGATTCTCCATCAGTTGAACAATCTATTTATTTTCTACACCTGCTTATTCTTTAGGGGTAAGCTACTTTTGGAAAGGTGTCAGACTCCTCAGAACAGCAAATAAGCAGATTTTTGCTTTTTTTATGGAGAAATCTTACATTTACAAAATTACTCTTACATACATAGACCAACAAGTGTTTTGGATCCTGGGGCTTACAAATTCACATCTATACAGACAAACTATATAGTTAGCTTTAGCTGCTTCTAAATGCATCTTCTTATTAATAATACTGTGTATTTTTCAGAGAAATTATATGCATTGTTTGTTGGTACTTGAATTCATTTTAATTCAGTTTATTTATATAGCACTCATTCACAACACATGCCATCTCAAGGAACTTTACAGAGAAGATTCAACCAGATCATACAGTCAGACTGGTTCAGTTTTCTATCTGAAGAAAACCAGCTGTCTCATTGACTTGACTGAAAAGCAATCCCTCACACCAAGCATGCTTGTAGCAAACGTGGAGAGGAAAAACTCCCTTTTAACCGGAAGAAACCTCCAGTAGAACCAGGCTCAGTGTGAGCAGTCATAAAAAAAGAATCAGAGATACAAACGTTTAACGCACTCCACAAGCAGCCCAGTCCATGAAACACATAGTCAGGCAGAGGAGCTCTGAGCCAGCTCACGTGTCAGAGGATGAAAGAGAGCACATACAGTTATTCACAGTCAGATAAAGAGGACTACACTATAAATCAGACCAAGCTCCAACATCTACAAACAAAGGCTTTGATGGCAGCAGCACAGCTGATATTTCTCTCCAGGATGGTGTCACAGCCAAGCAGGAACAGACCAAATGAAGCTGCTATAATGAAAAAGTTAGAGATTGAATAAAGAAATTCTTCAGAATGGGAGAATAGGGATAGAATGAAGCAGACTGCTGGATGACCAATGCCCTCCAGCAGTCTGGGCCTATAGCAGCCTATAGTCTAGGCCTATAGCAGCACAACTATAAGGAGCCACTCGAACTATAAGCTTTATCAAAAAGGAAATACCTGGACGTGACCTGGACATCTCCCTTGTAAGGTGTTCCAGGCAAGTCCCACCGGGGGAAGGCCCAGGGGGAGACCCAGGACACGCTGGAGGGACTATGTTTCTCGCCTGGCCTCGGAGCGCCTTGGGATTCCCCCAGAGGAGCTGGCCCAGGTTACTGGGGAGAGGGACGTCTGGGCCTCCTTACTTAAGCTGCTACCCTCGTGACCCGACCCCGGATAAGCGGAAGAAGATGGATGGATGGATGGATGGATGGATGGATGGATGGATGGATGGATGGATGGATGGATGGATGGATGGATGGATGGATGGATGGATGGATGGATGGAAAAAGGAAAGTTTTAAGCCTTGCCTTAAAGTATACAGGGTGTCTTCTCAGGGGCTAAAACTGGTAGTTTCCACAGAAAAGGAGCCTAATAACTAAAATACATACCTCCCATTCTACTTTTAGAAATTCTAGGAACCACTAGTAAATCTGCAGATTGAGAACGAAGTGCTCCGTTAGGGACATAAGGAATGATTATATCTCTGATATAAGACAGACCTTGGCCATTTAAGGCTTTATATGTGTGAAGGAGGATTTTAAATTCTATTCTAAATTTATCAGGAAGTTGATGAAGAGAAGCTAGGATAGGAGAGATATGATCTCTTTCTTTAATTTTCAAAAGAACTTTCTGATTGTAACATATTACAATAGTCTAGACTTGAAGTAAAAAAATGTATGAACTAATTTTTCAGCATCACTTCTGGATAGGATATTTCTGATTTTTTATTTAAATTCTGACGATGAAAGAAGAAACTTCTAGATAAAAAATAACACCAAGATTTTTTACTTTATTATCTGAGATCAGTTTAATCCCATCCAAATGAAATTGCTGACTAATCATCTTCTTTTTCAAAGACTCTGGTCCAAAGACTATAATTTCAGTTTTGTCTGCATTCAGAAGCAGAAATTTGAGAGTCATCCAGGTTTTTATTTCTTCAAGACATGCCTTTAATCTATCTAATGGGTTAGCTTCATTTGGATTTATAGACAGATATAGCTGGTAGAAAAATAATACCATGCTATCCAATAATTCTACCATTTTGGAGTATATATATAGAGGAAAGAGGAAGATTTATCATTAACATGAACAAACAGAAATCTGTCAGATGAATAAGATTTAAACCAGACTTATGCTGTTCCCTTAATTCCAACAAAATAATCAAGTCTCTTATTTAAAGAGTATTTAATAGAATTTCTTAAATTAAACTTTACATTATGATCAACTGTGTCAATGCAGCACTGAGATAGTTCGTTCTTTTTCTTATTCTCTTTATGTCTGCAGGTGTGAGAGCAGACTCAAAATTTATGTTTTCTCCTCTACTTTGTATCTCATTTCCAATATTTTACCTCGCTTCTCTACCATTCTTTTTTGAATTTGAAATTATCACAAATAATCTGATTTTAAAGATACAGAAGTAATCTTTGGCAATTAAATCCAATACTGTTGTAAACAGTTGTTGTAAACCTATTTTTAACTTTAACAGGCTGTTGATGACTGTAATTATATGCAGAAATACTTTGAGAAAATTCACCTACTATCTAAAAAACTTAAAGAAACTAAAATAAAAATTTTCTTATTGTAAAACACAAAAAGCAATGCACTTGTTTATTACAGGATAAATATCTGTGTATCTTAGCTGAAATGTGTTGTTCACTGATTTTTCCTGGACTGAAATTCACAGAGGACCATAGTTAATGAGAAACGAGTTGGCTTAGTCCTCGTTAAGAGGATTTAGGTGACTTTATTGAGCTGTGGGAAAGGTGAGTCACATTGAGACGTGTCTAAAACTCAGTAGAGGAGAATATTAACAGGAATCACTTCTGTTAATTAGATCTTGTAAACGTCTACAAGGGGAGTAGGTGTTATAAATAATACACTGGATTGTTTATTAGATCTCTGATTATAGTATTTGCTTGGTAGCTGCCCCAGGGGGTTTTGAAAATACGACAGCTACCAGTCTGGTAGTTTCTAAATAATTTTGTTGTGCTCTCAGGTTGAAAGCTGCATGTTAACCGCAAAACAGACTCTAACTACATTTGAACAGATTAATATTCCTTTACATTCAAATGTTTTTCAATTTAAATGAGAAACTTTGATGGAATTGCACCAAATCTGGAAGGAATTTCAAAAGAGGTTGTTCTTCTACAGATTGGAAATATGTGATCTTCAGTAATCTTAGATCACAGCCTTCTGGCTAAATTATTTATTCATTATATTTCTGTGGAAATTCAATTCATTCAGGCAAAATGAAAACATTTTTTTTTCTCAGATTCACTTTAGATGCAAATGATTTTCTACACAGGAGGTCATTAATTGATCTCATTATCCTTGAGTAGAATAAAATGCAGGACTTTCTCAAACAAAGTAAGAATATCTACTTGTTGACAACAGTGAGCAGCAGGTGACAATTAAAGATTACTTTGAATGCTCTAAAAGTAATTAGAATAAAAATTGCTTAAGATTTACCTCAAAAAAAGAAAAAGATTTTATTTAGCGCTTATGGGTTTGCCACTACATCCTGTTGTTCAAATCAACTGCTGCAACTGAAAACCTTTTTCAATTTTTCTGAATCCACACACACAGTATGAACCATCTATTGTTCATTCAAGCATCAGGGAGGGTTTGTATTTTCTAAGTAAGCTTCAGTAAAATAAGGTTCATTTGGAACTAGAACTGGTCATTTCTGTCTGCCTAAATTTTATTTGGTGAGGGAAACTCAAACATATCCAACTTATGCAAGATGAATGCTACAGTAATTAAAATTGTATGTCTTTGACTTTTTGTAGCAGTATATATAATAGTTTTTTATATATATTTATATATAGCATTAAGTAATTTTTTCATGTACTATTTATTACTGTTAATAGAAATATATGTTATAATGTTGTTTATATAAAAACCACAACTTGTACGTTCTGCACTGAAAATGAGACACAGCCAAAACGTCTACAGCTTTTATATTGATGCGGCTTTTCCACCTGAACCTAATTTTCTGGCCAGCTTTAGGGGGGTATGTACAGCACAAACAACAAACTTAAACACCAAAAAGTGGTTTCCAGCTTTTTCAATGTCTCTTACTGTCATTCACAAGTTACAGTAATTTCTTTCCAAGAGATTTTCACTATATTTTGATGGTAGTGATGTTTATGGGCTAAATCACAATATGTCAAAATATATTTATAGTTACGGACACCTTGTCAGTAGTTGCTGTTGTTTGTGTATAATTTATTATTGTGTAGTTACAAATTTTCCTAGGCCAGCATGATGGAAATATTTTCTCTGCAGATTGCGCCTAGAGCACCATAGAAGCCCAAATGGATGCATCAAGCATAAATTGAGCTTAAAAAAAGCTCTACCCCCATGGTCCTTAGGCTGACAAAGGGAAAAGAGAGGCAAATGGAAGAGAACCTTGCAGACACCAACAGGTCAGCGTACGACCCCAACAGAACACCAAACTCCTCTCCAACTGAGTTCCCACAAACCCTCTACAGTCCCATCTCCTGCATCCAAGCCAACACCACCGCTGAATCTGTGTCTTTAACATATAAACTCAAAACTCATGCCCCCCCAACACCCCCTTCTCACCTCTACTTTTCAGCCAAACACCACCTAAAAGCTACAAATATCCCTTTAACATCGACTCTGTCTCTTCCACATGCAAAGAAATATGGCAGATTTTGCAATCAGGCACAGGTGTAACTTTCTGAAGGACTTGTGTGGACATGTCCCCACCAAATGTGGGCTGGCGGGGACAGTCCTCACCAATAGTTTCCACTATTTTTCCCCTTTCCGCTCAATTATTTAACTCAACAGTAATTCAAGTTTGGTGTAGCTGTCTGTGTTCAGAGAATTTTCACCAAGCGTTTTTTTTCTCTCTTCCGCTGGTCCAGAGTCCCGCCTATCAGTGTAACATCATCAGATTTGTCTATTTGAGAAATAGTATTATTGGCGGTCGCTATTCACTACGTACATGGTTGGGGGAGAGACATTCAGAAGTAGCAATCAGTGAATTTTAACTAGCAGCTACTTGGATAGATATGTAAGTAAAAGTTATTGGATGAGATGGTAAAAAATATAGAGATCCATCAAACATCAAAAATCTGTTCGTTACATACAGAGCTTTTTTAGCAAAAAAACGGCATCAGATTGTAAGTTTGTAGAAGTTTGAATTGTCTCTGTATTCAATTGTACTATACAAATAAACTTGCTTTGCCTTGTCTTTGGTGATTTTGACTGACAATGGTGACTAAATTGTCTTCCATGTTTGGAAGGAGTTCTGAGCTATTCTTGGTACCCAAGTCACTTGAACTCTGGCTTTTCCACTCAGCCTGATGGCCAGACTGAGCACATAAACCAAGAGCTGGAGACAATGCTTTGCTGTTTGTGTTCTTTGAATATGTCGACCTGGAGTACTCAGTTTTTTTATATCAGCTATGCACAGTAATTCCTATGTGCCTTTTGCCAGAGGACTCTTTCAATTTTAAGCCTCGTTGG
Source organism: Cyprinodon tularosa (assembly GCF_016077235.1). NCBI lineage: Eukaryota > Metazoa > Chordata > Actinopteri > Cyprinodontiformes > Cyprinodontidae > Cyprinodon > Cyprinodon tularosa. The sequence continues at coordinate 351,007 of NW_024039507.1, read as the reverse complement.
GGTAGCAAATTAGCCTGACGTAGTCCGACTCAATTCTAGTCAGAATATGAGTCTGATACTGCTCCATAGAGCTGTGATTATGGGGCGTGTTTTGAACGAACCAGGAAAAAAAATGCCTCTGTACTCAATTGGATAGACCTACAACCAATAAGAGCAACGGAGTGCGTGACGTATCTTAAGCGAGGCATAGTTGTTGTCCACAAAAATCAAAGCGTGCAGTTTCACGCCTAGAATAAGAAGATGAGACTTGATCGCGTTTCTCTGTTCCTCTTTTAAAATAAATTTGCTGTCGATATCTTCTAGAACAGACCTAATAGCAGAATCTACTCACCCAAACTCTCCAGCGGCAGCCATTATTGTTGTCACCCAAGCGCGCTTTGGTCACGTGGTTGATAACGTTACTCTTGATCATCTGTCCATCATCGTATAAAGCCCGCCCTGACAATTTGATTGGATCGCCTGACAGTGGGCTTTAATACTCGCGCTACTATGGAGCAGAGCCAGAACGAACTTCCCCGAACTCAAACCTTGTGGGCGGAACTAAGTTCGGACTGGCACCCAGGCTAGTAGCAAATGCTTCCTGCTGATGAATGGCTTGCTTCATTTTCTTACTTATGGCAGTTTGTTTGACCAGGAGATAGGCTGTTGCTGACCTGAACTGCACTGTTGGGTTAGGGCTCTGCTCCACAGTGCAGCAGAGTAGAGATGAGCCATAAAGGACTCTGGCTCCCCATTACTCTGTTGGTCTGAGGGTTTGGTATCCACCTGGGATTAGCAGCAAAGTTCCTCCCCAGGCAGCAGTTCCCTTAGGTTTATTTGCCACTTTGAGATATCTATTCACTTGGCCACATTGCTCTGTGTCCCAAGCCTTTCCTACAGTCTCAAGATTCATCCTATTTTCCATGTCTCGTTGATCAAGCGTGTGGTCTCCATCCCCTTGTGTTACCAGTTTGAGCACCCTCCACTTTCCAGTGGCATTGATGGACACCCTGCCTATTCTATCCACAAGATCTTGGATGTTCACCTTTGAGGCAGGGGCATCTAGTATATGAACATACTAGAATATTAATATACATACGGCAGGAAGAGTTATGTTACTAAATATCACTTCTGGATTCCTTTACCTTCATCCTGGACCATTCCCTTATCAGCGACTTTCATGCATCTTATTCTGCATCTGTCAGGTGGAGTTACATGGTTTGCCTTACTTCCTTTGAGAAGCTGTTTACTCACAGATCTTCTTGGAGCAAAAATCTGCTTTAAGTCATATCCATTGCAGGTCATCTGTTATTTCCTTTCCTCGAGCTCCAGAGGAGAATTGCAGAGTTTTAAAAGCAGTCCTTTGCAATTTTCGTCGAGAGCTTCGGTAAAGCAAAGAACAGACTACCTCAGTGTCCCTTATCTTTGGCCCAGAAAATCTGTTGCTGACTTAAGCCAGACATACACAGTGCAATTTTTTTCAATCACTGCATGCAGCTACAGCCTGCACTGCATGACAAAATTGCAGCGTTTCATTGTACAGTGTGAGAGCATAGCTCATGATGTATGTTCTCACACTGTGTGGCCCGACGCTCTGAAGTAATCTATCTGTTTACACTGTACGTCTAAAAACCACGCCGGACTAATCTTCTGGACAGACTCATCTATCCAGAAGCCAAACGAATAGAAGAGGAATATGAAGCTCACTACAATGAAGCGCGCTGCCTCGGCAGTTTGTGCAATTTTGTGGGCTAAAAACCCTAAAAAGCAAAGGACAACTTATTTGGACAAAGACATGGCTAAGCAAATGTGGCTACTATGGTCGGTCAATTTTACAGAAAGAACTCCATTTCACTTTCAACCACACCATCCTTGTTTGCGTAGGCCACTGAGCTATTTGCCCACGATGGCCGACTGAAAATCAAACATGTTTGACTTTCTCTCGACCTCATGATTCCTGATTGGGAGGTGTTTGTGAGAGGCCGATCTCCCCTCTTTACCCCTGTGTACTACATGACGCACAACGCACAATCAGGCTGGAAGTCAGCCGAAATGGAAAAGTCTTGCACAACTGGAAAGTCGGCCCAAAAAGGCCAAAAACCCGCACAGTTTAAGCCCGGCTTTATGACATCTCCCCTCTCAAAGCCTACCAGTAACTTCAGCTTAATAAACCCATTTACTAGATCCATTGCAGCAGGATTCTGGAATTGCCTTTGCTAATTCTCTCCCTTCTCCAATCACATCTGCATTCTAGAAGCTAATTTAATCCTTTCATTTTGTTAATAAAACTGCTAACTGCATAACTGAGTCCTTCTGGTGACTTCTGAATGTCAGCCCAAAATATCCTAGTATAAAATTTACATTTTTTATGTTGTTAATAAATTGCAGTTTGTTGGCACCAGCTAACTGCTTCAACTTCCCACATGTTGTCTTGAGTCAGGATCCTGTCAGGGCTTGTAGGTGACACAATTGCTTTATTCTGCCTGTTGTCTTGAAGCAAATTTAGTCATAGAGCCATTAGGGCTACATAACAATAATTTCCATTAAGGGCTCTATGGCAAAATAAGTTCCATGACATCAGGTAGTACAGACAGATCTCTGTCAAGGTTTACTTATTGTGCTCCAAGATGTGTTAATTTACCTTTTCTAAGAGGTCAGCTTCCAGCCAAGAGAGTTACATAATAAACAGTGGAGGGGGGAGGGGTGTCAATTTTTCCTCTGGTTGGCACAAAAGATGAAATATGAAAGATACAGGTGCAATATAAGAACACTAAGTATATGTGTATATATAGAGGTGTGGATTTTGTACCAGACTGTCTTTTTTTGTTCCCGATTTGTGATTACTTTTTTGGTTTTGATTATTTATCATTGAATTATGATTCATTGCTTTCCTTCATTGAAGTGTCATTCTATCAATCACAGTACTATGTTGACGTTTCGCTCTTTCTTAATCTTAGCTTTTAGAAAAAACATTTTCTCATCAATCAATACATACATTACATTTTTATTTCAAACCGTAAAGCAAAAGAATTTTACTTAGAGGTTGTTTTAATTTGGCCTGTCTACCTGAAAATACAGACTTTTCTTTCACTGTGTGTATTAATACTCATATTTTTTTAAAGGATTTGGCAAATGAGCCCCTGATGAGATTATTTTCAGTCATCAGAGGTCCCATGATACTGCCATGCAATGATAGCATTAGCAGTGATTATCATGTCTTACTTTGCAAAGATGATGAGCTTTAGTTTTTTTTTTTTTTGCTTCTTCCCACAGGGGGCAATGGCTGATAATAATTCTCAAGTCGGCAATATATGAGACACCACACCTTAACTTTAACTTATAGGTTAAACTTAATAAAAAATACAATAACTAAATTTAACTCAGCTCTTGACTATTAGAAAGATAAAAACAATAATAACTTAACATTCACTCACTTATGGAGCTTGTGCTACACTAGTTGTCATCTACTATAATAGTTTAATAATTGTACTGTCAATGCCAGTCTTTAATACTGCTTAAGTGATTTTTAAAGTGGGTAGCACTGCTGCCTTGCAGCAAGAAAGTTCTGGGTTTGATTCTCGGCCCGGGTCTTTCTGCATGGAGTTTGCATATTCTCCCTGAGCATGCCTGGGTTCTCTCTCGGGTATTCTGGCTTCCTCCCACAGTCCAAAAACATGACTTTTAGGTTATTAGGCTTCTCTAAATTGTCCTTAGGCTTGTGTGCATGAATGGTTGTTTGTCCTGTGTTGCCCTGCGATGGACTGGCGACCTGTCCAGGGTGTACTGCTGGAGATAGGCACCTGCACCTCTCGCAACCCCAATTGGGACAAGCGTGTCAGATAATGGATGGATAATTTGAATTTGACTGAGGATTTATATCAATACTTTACCGTTATGGATGAGCTACAACACAGCAGATGGGAAACCTAAAAAAATGGATCTATTCATAAACGGTGCCAAAAAGCTTTAAAAAACAAAGATAACGGCATGAAATCCTAACTTCGGCTGACTCAATAGTCCCGAAAAGGTTAGACAAATCACCATATAGAGCTTTTCATTTTCCAACAAATCCATCCTATTAAACTGCATTCGGGATGGGCATTAGAGCTTTTTTTTTTTTTGTTGGATGGAGAATTAATTTATAAGATGGAAAGACATATGAGAGGGAACCATGAGGCCAAGCATGTCTGTTATAAGAAGGGAAAAAAATAACAAATGTTTGGAATGCATGGGTTGTTTCTCTGCCATTACTTACAGTACCCTCAACAAAAGTTGGCTACAGGCAGAGGTCAAATTAATTGAGCATCAGAATAAAAAGCAGCTGCATCACAAGGGCATCTCTCGAGAAATTAACATTTTGCATTTAAAAGTCCTGTGGTCTGGTTACTGCTAATTTCCTAATTTCCCTTCTGTCACCTACTGGACAATTCTGAAGTTAATTAAAGCTGAAGTCTGTAAGTTTTTAAAAATCACTTTTTTGTCATATTGGCTAAAACTGCCCCTATGCCCAGACAGCAGTACATGTGATATGTAACCTGTAAAAAAAATGCTTCAATTGGTCCCGCCTACTGCCTGTATTTCAATCTGGAAATAATATTTCGGGACGAGCCAAAACAACCAATCACAGCCAGGGGAGCGTCTGACGGAGTGTCAATCACAGCTCACACACGCTGAATCCCACCCCCTCCCTCTCACCGCTGAACGTGCCGCTGCCGCCCGGCTGCTGCAGTCAGGAGGACGCGCGTGGAAGTCATGGCGGAGCGACAGCCACCAGCGAAAGAGAAACTGCCCTTACTGCCCCTGCCGACAACTGCTTACACAGCAAACTTCGGTATAACCAGCATCTTATATCTAGCTGCTTGGAGGTGAGCGTTATCGCTCTTACCGGTTCACACTCCATGCCGAGTACGCTGCTTGAACGCTTCTGGTCGCATGCGGTAGCCGCGCAGATGCTGAGGGGTGGAGCTTGGATGTGGGGCATGAGTGAAGCAGAGAGGGTGGGGGAGTGGCGTGAAACCTGTTTTTCTTCAAATTTTCAGTCAAAGTCTGCTCTCTTCTCAATGTTACAGACTGCAGCTTTAAAGAAACAAAAATTAAACGTTTCAAGTACAGAATAATGAAAAGTCTGTTTAACCGATGTTCTGATGTACAAACATTCTTTATGCATCAACTATTAATAGGACAGAATATTCCAAAAAACTTTCTGGCCTAAGCAGATGAACTATGGATGTCGTGAGAAAATTACAATTAATAAATTTCACCCTCAAGCCTCTGAGGTAGTCAAAAAGGTTAAAATTAATTGCCAAATTAAACAAACATATCCACTTTAGCACTTTAAAGATGGCATTCATATCTTAGGTCAGATGTGTGTTCCTTCATAAGGAAGAACATAGTAACAACAACTAAAAAAAAAATCAAAAAATCTTTCCTTAGCCTGCTCAACAAAAAGAGCAATTCTCAAATGAGAATTTTTAGGCTTTTGTAAGCATTTTTAACAGAGATTACAGATTAAAATGTATATTTATGCATGAACTGGTGCTATTATCATGTGAGCTGTACGTCTTTCTGAATGTTTATGATTGTGCTTCTCTGTACCTGTGTGTTATTGTGTCCTTGTGTTTTTTGCAAAGTGGCTGTTTCAGAGTGGGGCAGACACGTGTTGCTGTGTGTGAGCTAAAGAACAAATTGGACGTCAGCATTTCAGTAGAGAAGCAGAAAAGTGGCTTTGTGTGCTTCTCTGGTAAAAGGTCTGTTTTGTTTTACTTTCTCTACAAAAAAACATGATGTTGATTTTTATCTTATTGTTTTACATTTACTTATAAAGAAACCTTTAAGGAATTGAGAAGACATGTATAAAACTTCCTGCATAATTTTATAAAGCCATCCTGTCATTTCATGTTGGTTTCTACCATTAAATCACTAAGGAAAGAAACAGATGCTTAAGCTTGTCAGTGTTACTGGCACACTGTTGTGCTGCTTATTGGACCGTATGACATCTGGGCAACTTTGGATATAGGGCAGTGCCTGGGACATTTCTTACAGCTCTTTGACCTTTTATGACACAACTGCCTTTCCAAAAATGTATCTTTTTCACCCTAAAATATATCTCAGTGCCAAATTTGAATATAGTTTTTGAGGTTTTTATATGTAAGTACAAAACAAGGTAGAGCAGGGGTGCTTAAGTCCAGTCCTCAAGAGCTACCATCCTGTCACGTTTAGATGCATCTCTCCTCTAACAAACCTGAATCGAAAGGCTCAATCCCCTCATTTAGCCCAGCAGAGGCATGGTAATGAGCTAATCATTCAATTCAGGGTTGTTAAAAAGGGGGTTTATCAAAAAGCTGCAGGATAGTAGCTCTTAAGGACTGGACTTGAGCACCCCTGAGGTAGAGCATAGTTGTGTCATGAAGCTGACACTGATGACTGGCGAGATTGTTCTTTCCATTCACCTGTCTAGCTCCATTCTGTGTAACCTGCACCTGTCTCTATTTAACCTGCCTTCTTCCAGTCATCAGTGGCAGATTATTCAAGCCCTTGGTGAGAGTCTTCTACCAAATATTATTTTTTCTGATTGCTTGAGCTGTCTTCGGACTCCTGCTAGATTCTGCTTGTTGACTGAATCTGGTTCTGCTTCCTGACACAGATCTGGATTTTCCTGTGGTACCTCTTCGGATATCTGTTCTTCTGGTCCAGACTCTTGTGAAGCGCTTTGACACCAGCTTAGACTTCGACCTCTGGATATTTCTCCCTTTCTTTGTCTGCTTGAATCTGATCTCCTGCCAGTTCTGCAGTCTTCAAGGCTTTATTGTCAGGACTCTTGAGGCAGCGTTTGTCTGGGCATGGACTGAACTTTAAGACCAGAGGTTCCTGCCTTAGATGTGCTTGCAGTCACTCCCTTTTTTAATAAACGCGGTGACTGAGAAACCTTTCTGTATGCCTTGCTTATTGGGTCCTCTGTTCTGAGCCTAGACAAGTTGTTCAAATATTATAGCTACAAAAACTAATCCCCCCTTTCTTCTTATATGGCAAAGGCTCAATCAACGTAGACATGCTTTGATCCAAGCCATTTTATTGTAGTTCAGGCAGTTTGCTTAAGAAATTCACCTCAGTCCCAAATGATTTTTTTTTTTACCATCTGTAGTCATGTATTAAGCTAAATCTTTTACCAATTCTGATCAGCTACCCTTTAAAAGCTAAAGGGCAGATTATACTTCTGCAAACGCACACATTTGGTCTCAAACCAGTTTTGCTGGTATGCTTGTGCAACATCAGTCTGGAATTTCTAGGGACGCACAGCAGTTTCCCGCCAAAGCGCAAGGGGGAGCCTATTCGAGAACTCGCGAGAACTTCGGCGGATGGTCACGAGAACTTCTTCTGCTGTGCCGGTGTTTATTTTCCAAAACATGTCTGAGTCATTCTACAACTGGTTGTACTTGTGAACCTCCTTGATCAGCCTTTCGTCGTCATTATCCATTGTTGTTATTAATCCTTTGTTTTTAAAAATGGCACGCCCCGGCACCAAATCAAGAAGGCCGACCACACAGACAGCCAGAAAGGCATACCGAGCACCAATCACAGCTGCTTTTTGTCTGCGCACTTCCGTTTGAGGTCTGTGTGGGTTTGCGACCTTCCGATGTGTTGTCAGGATTTTTTTTGAAGTGCACGACAGATTTGACAGTTGCTGAGGCTATGCGTAAGAAGTATAAATTGGCCATAAACCATTCCACAAATTTATGTTGTGACCACATTTTGCCATGAGAGTGGTGTGCTCAGGATAGAGTACATTATTACTCCAGAAAAGTTAATTACTTACCTAACCTAATTACTTACCTAAACATTTTGTTTTTAACACTTTCTTCTTGTCTCTAATGTTCCTTTTGGCTACTCCACTGATTAATGCTTTTCTGTATTTCGATGCAGTATTAAATTGTGCAGTTATATATCTTCATGGCTGTTAACACATCAAGATTTTTTTCACAGAACACCTTTTTTTCATACTTAGATTAAGTCACACAAGCAGGCTTCATTAATTAATTGACTCTTTAAGGCAATAATTTTAATTAGATTTTTTGTGTATGAGTATCTGAGTGAAATGGGCGCAATAAATTAACACACCACTCTTACACCACTCTTTTTTGTGCTTTTTTTTTTTTTTGAAAATCATGTTACTTTTCATACACAGTTATGCTATATTCTACTCTCAGTCTGTGATTCACATAATATAAATGAAAAATAGTTATCTGTGGTTGTATCATTGTAAGTTGTGAATTAATTCAAGAGATTTATTTGGCTGGGAAAATAATGTATTGAATAGGTATTTTAGCACTTTGCTGTAATAGCTCTGGTCGCATATTCAAATTTTCAATATGTAGAGATGTGTCCTTTTACACAGATATTTTAAACTTGTTTTGAAGAATTTTGGCCATGGCAGATTTCTATATTACATTCATCAAAGTGAAGAACTTTTTTACTATTCAGACCTCTTCATAGAGCTTTTTGAACCTCCTGAAGCCCCTGAGTCTAAGTTTAACCTATTCTAGTCTCTAGAAAAATAGACCTAAACATGTTAAAGAATATATATGGGATGTGAGAAAAACAAGGATCAAGCAGTAGAAGGTTCTTCCTTTAATTATCATGGGAAACGTGAGAATCCTGGTAAACAACCCTTAATGAGACAGAATGACTTCCAGGGACTTAGAGCAGCTTTTCTTCTGATCCTGTTGTTTGGCTGAAGGAAGTCACAATGGAACAAAATATAAACAAATCATCTTCAAATTATTTTGTCTCCATATTATATTTAATTTTCTACTAAGTGTGTTATGTCCCTCTTTTTTAACTGTTTATTTTCTTCACATAATAAAGTTTATAAGAATATAATTTTTAGGGGATAAATTAACTGAAATTCAATTAAGAACAATGGCATGCATGAGAACACATGATTCAATGCTGTTTGACTTAATTTTGAATTATTTTTTCTAGCTTAAGCCAGCAGCTTCACAAATACGCAGTATTGATTATCTTGTTGAATTAATAGAACCTTCTTACTCCAAACCTTAATCTCTGGGACACAGAACGTGTCTACTTCATTATTTCTATAATGATTTGACATTGCAGTGATGTTCAATCATGGCTGTGTATCATTACATGTGTGGAGATAATTTATTTCAGAACTTTGATCTGAATAATGTTTTTTTTTTTTTTAACAGGATTAAGAGTGATCACAACTCAGGATACAACTAGGAAGCAGTCTCTGCAGGAGTGAACAATTTTAGAAAGAAAAAGCCTCAGTATTTTCCATCCAAAGTCAAACTCAGAACTTGAGCTGTGTCTTTGCCAGCCATGCATGTATGTATGCACTGGCAGGGGGGCAATGGGTAATGGGTGTAAATGAGCTTCGAACGGCAAGGTTCTGCATTCATTCATTTTAACCTGCTAAAGTTAATTTAGAACAAGTTCTTGATAATTGTGAACTGTTGCAGTATTCTTATAAGGTCTGGTCTTCAAAAGATTTGCATATATTAAAGCACAAGCAAACCCTCACTTGCAGAGCAAATCTTCAGAGAAGGTGCAAAGCGAGTTTTAGCAATTCAGCAGGCAGTGCAAGCAAATGATTTTTTGTTTTTACAAAATATGGGTTGAGGGAAGCCAAATGTAAATACTTAGTAAATGAAAAGACATTTTTCAAACCAGGAATTCACTGTGGCTGCAGTTTTTGCCTTCAACTTTAGTATGTGTGAAGGTCAGGTGCAAACTTACATGTAAACATCTCTGAGTTCATTTTGGTCATAAAGGAGGGATTGGTAAAATGACAGACAATTCAATGCGCATGTTAACATATTTTGACTGAGGAAATTCAAGTGTGATATCGGTGGAGAATAATATGTCGACACAAATAAATGCAGTGGGAAGCAATTCTATATGTAATTAAACCAAACATTTTACGAATGAACTTAAATACTTGGGGAAAAAAACAAAAAACAAACAAACATAGAGAATATAACTAGCCCCTGCAAAATGGTTCAGTTTGTCCCCTGTTTTCTCATTTTGGTTGAATATACCCAAAAAGAAAATGTATGGTTTCAAAAAAAAAAAAAAAAAAAAAAGATGAACTGCCACCATAAACACAGACCCCAAACATGCATTAGAGAGCTTTTAAACAGACATTTGGAGGGAGAAAGAATCAAAGTGTCCATCTCTGACCTGTGACAAGAATGAATTTATCTCCCAAATGTTCTTTATTGGCTCTATATAAAACACAGTTATGATTTTTTTTTATTATTGTTATGGACCTACTTCATTTTGCAGTATATTGGGTCAAACAGCTGTTGAGTAGAGATGGTGGAGGGAAAGCTAGGTGTATGGAGCATAATCTCTTAGTGAATCTGACTGTAGCTTCTGTTGGGATAGAATAGGTGTGTTATCTTCTTTCGCTATTAAATGTTTTTACTTTTGTTTGCATCACAATGACAGAAATGTAGAGTACACTATAATTCATATTTAGTATTTGTAGTTATTTTCTTAAGAATTGTTATTATTTCTAAGTACATGGGTTACAACTTCCACTTTCTTTTAAGGCTCTCCCCAAACTGCTAGTAGAACAGATGACCTACTCATTTGGATTGGGTAGAACTAAACCAATTTGAAAGTCTTAACATTTGTTTGACCAATCTTTGCCAATTACTGACTTACTGAACACGTTATTTGTATTTATCTATTGATATTTTGTGCAAGCAATTGAAGGTTACTTATTACAAATATTGAGGGTCAATTCCTTAGTGATCAGTTCATTATAAAGTAGAATAATATTGATCTATAGATCGAAAAATCCTTGCTTTTGCATGTTGCTATGAAATCAGTTGTGAGGTTTTCACAATCTTCAATAATATCAAGATGAAGATTTTTTAAAAAGCATTTAAATTTTTTTATTAATTCTATTTCAAAAGAAAAGAAAAGGTCAATTTCTGTTTCATGGAGCGAAACTCTCTCTCTCTCTCTCTCTCTCTATATATATATATATATATATATATATGTGTGTGTGTGTGTGTGTGTGTGTGTGTGTGTGTGTGTGTGTGTGTGTGTGTGTGTGTCTGTGTGTTTATACAATGTAATTGTTATTTATAGTATATAACATGTATTATTTTTATGTGCTGTAGTTATATAAAAATGGCAGTTTTCTGCAAAGCTGTGTTGCAAAAAAATCTTGGTTTTCCTGTAGAGGTTAAAATGCAGTGGTCAACTGGTCAACTTGGCTGTTACATAATGATTTTCATCAGTTTCTCAAAGACAGACAGACAGTACAGAAAAGGAACATGCCTTCAAAGTGCTTTTGTTCTCCCTCTCTGATCACATTTCTACGATTTGTCAAGGGAATTTGAAACTACATTACTCAAGCCTGGGTGAACTGAGTTTTCAGATAGCAGTATCAATGCAGTCTCAGTTTGTATTTGCGATGAGCAGAATCTTCTTGGAATTTGTTCTTATCTTGTCTCTGTACGGAGAAAGAGAACACAGTTAAGGAAGCATGCTGCCTTTTGTTTAGAGCTTTGCTGATTGATTTTCCATGGCCATGTGTCGACTGTCTCAGATCAAACAAACTTATGAAGCAACCTGACATTAGAATTTAATCGTAGTGTTTTCTACTTCATGCTATGTCAGCTTTTTTTCCCTGAAATCCAGAAGATCTCTATAAAATGATGTTTATGTTTGATTATGTCTGTCTTCGATTAGATGTTGACATTCTTTAATTCATGTCTTTATTCTGGGTAGTATATTACCAACTTGCAATACAGTGGTAATGCTTTTATTCAAGTTTAAAAAATAAAAGGAGAGACATTTTTACCACTTTGACAGTTACAGCTCAGTAATTAGTCAGGATATTTTGGTTAAAAATACATTTCAACACAATTGGGAGAGTGTTGTCCGACAAGGGTGATAACTTTTATATACTTGATGCAAGTTAAAATAAATACTTAAACAAAGAAACAACTAAATTAACAAGTATACTGCAACACAAACTATGTAGATGTGATGATAATAATGATAATTATGTAAATGCTAAAAGAGGAAATCAATTTGAATAGTACTGAAACAAAATTTTATAGTTCAACAACCCTAAAAGGTATCATTCACACATATGAGAAATAAATGCTTGTAAAATAGGAATAAAATATTATTCATAATAAAGTCTAAATGTGAGTCAAAACTGAAACGGAAAAAGGGGAGGTAAAGAAGCTCCTTAAGTACACTGACTGAAGTTAAATAATACGCTGCACTCAGCTGTCAGAGATAAAGAAGAGAAATTATCTGTTCATTTGGGCAAAGGTCTTCAGAAAGTTTTAACAAGACAAGACTATTAAAGGTTGTTCTCCATTCACTGGCTGCATGGCTCTGTTTCTGTCTGGATTGAGTACAAGGTCTCCATCCTCACCTTCCAAAGCATCAGTGGTAATGCATAGTTGTATAGGTCAGTTTCTAACACCAAGAAACACAGCGTACGATACCAAACAGTTCAGAAATTCAGAAATTCCTTATAATAAAAATCTAAACATTTCAGAAGCAGAATGCCTAGTCTTTAACTGAGCATTCTAACATTGAAGTGGTTGAAGCTATTAAGCAGAAAGGGGGGTAAGTACTACATTTATCTGACTAACTAATTTAACAAAATGTATATCTAAATAAATTTTACTGCACAACACTTTTTTGTTACTTGTGCAACATTTTTAGAAATTACACAGCTTTTATTTGAGTATGACCTCCATCTGCTCACATTTTATCACTTTAATGAATCCCAAACAAGCACGTTTGGAACAAATATACAGCAGAGCTCAGCATATGAATAGCTGAGGCTGCATTTTTTTTCTTTGCCCCCAAGAGTACATAAGTTGTGTCATCAGTTAACAAGTTGTGTCTTGGCTTTGTTTCTTTTTAAGTTTTCGTTTTGAGTTTTATTAGTTTCCTTTCCAGTTTAAGTTGTTTTCTGGATGCATTTGAGTTCTTATGTATTTTTATACCCTCTGTTGCCCTCTTGTGTCAGTCTCCTTCCCCTAGCTCCCTTCTCCCTTCTCCTCTGTCCACACCTGTTCCTTGTCTGCTAATTAGTCATCCCATTGTTTCTGCTTCCCATATATACGCCTCCTGTTCAGTCTCTCTTTGTTGGTTCCTCCTCATTTTCTGATCCTTGTCTGTGTTTTCCCTGAAGTCATCTAGTTCTTGGTTTTCTGAATTTGTTATTTTTTGCCTCAGTTGCCACCCTTTTCGTTTGTATCAAAATGGCAAGAAACCACCTTAGCTTCCATCTCTGCATTTTGGTCCTTCAAACCTCCACTCAACCTGAAACAAACCTTACTGGTTTGGATAATGCTAGTGCTAGTGGTTAAAATAACTGCAATAAAGCTGATAAAACTGCAGATATGTAAAAAGTTACTTTGTCCGAAAATGATGAAACAGTAATTAAAATTGATAAATGCAAAATCAAATATTCTAAACTGCAATTCAAATTTGAATCTTCAAGATTAGTCACAGCGCTGCAAGCTGTAGAGTACACAGAAGTAGATCCATGCATTAGCAACTCCCCACATACACCATGTTACCTATAATTTTGTTAAAATAACTTATGTTCGCAAAAATGTTTTTGCTTTCCTTTTTAAAAAATCACATGTGTCAGACCCCCACCCGTCCCAAAACTCATCTACAGTATACTTCAGTAGGATTAGTCAAAGCCTAAGGCTCAGCATGCTACATACTGCATGTAACATACCGTTTTATTGTCTGCCCCATCCAACCGTCTACGTAATGGCAAACACAGAAAGGACATTGTTCAAGATGTTCCTTGTGCTGCATATTACTGAGGGGGATTAAAACAGGTCTGGTTGTGCAGTCTGAGGTAGTGGGCGTTCTTAGGAGCATAAGTGTGTGTAAGTTGGGGGGTGTGTTGGTGGAGAAGAGATGAGTGTGGAGTGGGAGAGCAGAGAGATCATAGTATTCCTTTTTGTCAAAATAATGGAAAGATGGATATTGCCTATTCTAAATGCAGAAAGGAACTGAGTGTATTTTAGTAGCTGCTTTTGGCAGGAAGACACAACAAAAAGAGGGGAAGGGGGAGTAGGAATAGAGATGTGTGAAGATGTCCAATTCAAAGGCACATATACACACATATAAATCAGACTACATTCAGTTCGCTGAGTCAAAAGGAAGAACAGCCTGTCCACTGTGTCTTTATACCAGTGTATGTGCCAGTTGAGCAGATCTAAGTGTCCTCTTCTCTTAACCTTTTCCACTACAGGATTTTCTTTTGGTCCAGGCCATGCTAAGCACTAGGGATAATGTTCTGCTCTTTCAATCAGGCTTTGGCTCTGGCAGCCTTAGTGTGAAGGTCTTTTGATTATTATGAAAATCAACACTTTGCTCTTGTGTTTCAGTGAAGAAAGAACAGAATGTGGTGGTCACGACTGAAACAAAAAAACTAAATAAATAAACACAAGAAAACAAATCATTTTCCAGAGTAAACAGTCTTCTTTTTTTACTTCCAAACTCAATTCATATCAGCAGGACATTGAAAGCTGTAACAGGATTGATTTCCCATGAGTTCAGTATTAAGTTTGCATAATATAAAGATTTGCAAGTAAAAAGATATTTGTATTTTGTACAAAAGTGCACTAATAATATGGAACTGTGCAAAAATCAATTATATTGATTAAAGGCAGAAAACTGCATGAAACAAGTTTGTGATTGCATATAAAGTCACAATACACTAAACAAAAGCATGGTCCACTAGTGGGTTTTTTGTATTTTATTGATGGAATTCTTTGTGTGTTTAGTATGAATATAAATCAAACTCTGTGTAAAAAATAAAATAAAATAAAGTCGGCAGAGTTGTGTGTCAGTGAAAAAAAATTCACATAACCCCAGGAGACACTTGTTTTCTTGAGGCACCCAGCTATCTTCAAGTTTTTGGCCGACTTGTGGTTTGGTTTGGTTGTAGATGCTGCTGTATCATCAGCACCAAAACAGCCTCACATTAGCATTCTAACATAACCCTGCATAATTTTTTTTTTTTATTGAAATCCTAATGTTGGTGCATTGAACTATAGTTTTTGTCATCATGGCAAAATATATCTTTTTTCTTTCCTTTGACGATAACTATTTATTTCAAACGATCTAAATTTTCCATGTAAAATTCTACTAGTGTCCTCTAAGCAAAAAGTACTACATTTGGAGCAGACAGCTTTGTCTTCATTGCAGTTGGATGTTAAACTCACCCAATAAACCAACCACTTACGATCAGCTCTAACATTTCTGATAAAATAGTTTTTATTTATCCAGGTAAAATATACATAACCTCACTGATTGCATTTGAGACTCTTAACTATATATGTTTAACCATTTCAGATTAATGCACTTAAAAAATGAAATAAAAAAAAAAGTTAATAATAATAATTGAAATCTATTGATCTCACACTGGAGAAATTTACATCTGTGTTTAACCCATGCCCGGGGAGCAGTGTTCTTGCTCAGAGTGGTAGTCTTTTATTCAATTTTCTAACCTTGTCTCAAGTTTCATATTGAGTAAATTATTAAACGAAACAACAAGAATTATTCATACGTGTCATAAAAGGCATTACGTGAAATATGAAAAAAGTCAACAATGAATATATGTAAACATCTCATTTATACTAACACCTCACTAACCGACAATGATAAAGGGCCCCACATAAAACTGGTCTCAAAAAAATATATCAGCTATTCATTGTTTTTGAGCAGAAAGTTCAAAAAGGTTTTAACCTTCTGAGGAGAATTACACTTTTTCAAAGATTATTTGACTGAAAACTTGGAAGCCTTTTGAATACATTTGTGGTGCAGAATTGAAAACTATGAATTTAGCATATTTTTATTATTTATGATAATTTACCCAACATCATCTAGCTATGGTAAATTTAAAGGACCGTCATAATAGGCACCATGTGTCACTGGGTTTAGAACAAACAAACACTCCAGTGGAGGTCTCTGTTCTGGCAGGTGTGTCCTTGTCTCCTTAATGACGGAGAAGATCTGTCTGATAACCCCCCCAGCTGGTGGTGCTCCATTTGAAACTCAGATTGAAGGGCTGTCTCTCTATAGTGTGTTTTTATTAGACCCTACTTTCTGAACAACACTTTAAAGGCCATGTTTTGATGCTTCTTTCTTCATTTAAAATGCTGTAACTTTACAACTACTTTGCAGAAAGAAGGCTGAAATAAACTATTTGAGAAATTACAAAAAGCTTTTTAGTTCATATCTACAGACAGCAACCTTTAACAACCTTTTGAAGCTTGCTTCATATTTCTATCTTGCAGAATGCTTGAAAAAACATATTGGTAAGTACTGTCCTGTTGCTGTAATTAAACCGGGTATTAAGATGCTCACATGCTCTGCAGAGAAGCTAAAACACAGTTTGTTGCAGGGGAGTGATAATGCATGCAATTACAGTGATTAAAGGAAGATCTCGGCAGTCTGTGCTGTGCATAATTATGGCTCGTTATGAACCTAGGTGGCTAATTGTTATGGTACATCCTGTGCATACAGAACTTAATAAAACACACTCTACCTCGGACATGGGAAGCTCTTGCATAAGCATCCTGTGAACATCTTTGAACTCTTTTGTAATCTTCATTAGGAAGAAATTTAACACCTTTTTTAAAGAAAATGAATATGGGTTAAAGTCCTAATGGTCAATATACTGTAAGTGATGTCTGTTGCCATTATTGGTAGAGTCAGTTTTTCAAATAAATTGGCTTATTTAAGCATTGACTCTTTTTCACAAATGCAGTAACACATAAGTTACCATAGTGAATAATTATCTGCAGTTATCCTGCTGCAGACGAGCCTAAACAGTCAGGCTTAGTTTATCTTGGGGATTTACTCGTTCAGAAACTACTGTACACCATCAGAAATCAATGAGTTTTCCCAACGATTTTATTTTCTTATATGCATTTTTTGGTGATTTTTTCTAATCAGCCTAAATTAAAATAAAACTAATAAACATTGAAATTTTGTCAAGTCTTCTTTTTCTTTAATTTAAGGGCCTTGTCTTATGCTGATATTAAATCTCTGGATGGCTGTCCAGGCTATTTGGTAGACACAAAAACATTTTTATTACATAAAATAAATAGGAAGTATGTTTGCAGGTTCCTTCAAATCATAGTACAAGTCATTTGTACATTATAGTCAACATTGTATCCAGGCACTACTAGTAACTAACCCCCCTTCTGTTTAATCTTGACTTGCTGCTAGTTCATCTTTGGTGCTTACTAATGTTGCTTGCAATTGATTCCTAGTCTCCACATTAAAGTCAAAGACCTGACCTACTACATCACAGAGGGAAATGTACAGAGATGGGAAGTAACGAAGTACAAATACTTTGTTACTGTACTCAAGTAGATTTTTCTGATATTTTTACTTTACTTTACTACTTATTTTTATGGCGACTTTTTACTTCTACTCCTTACATTTTTACACAAATATCTGTACTTTCTACTCCTTACATTTTTAAAAATTGGCTCCTTACTTTAGTTTTGAATCATTTCAATGGAGTTACCGTTATTATTTTTCACGTCATCAATACCAAATTCAATCTAATTGGATGGGAATCTACGTTGCATTTGACGCACCACTACAAGATGAATCGACAGATTTGGCGGTATTCATTGGCGGCAAATCATTGCAGCTTGGTGGCGGTGGCATTAGCATAGTAGCATGGACGACGAGATGATTGAAAATGAACACAACGGAGATCTAGTCCTATTGGCAGACATCCATTTAAAATGTAGGCAACGGCATGAAAAAAGTGGTTTCTACTTTTACTTTTATACTTTAAGTAAATTTACAAGCCTGTACTTTGTTACTTTTACTTGAGTAAAGAAGTTTAATCAGTACTTCCACTTTTACCAGAGTATTTTTTAACACAAGTATCTGTACTTTTACTCAAGTACGGAAAGTGAGTACTTTTGCCATCTCTGGAAATGTATGATTTGATAAAATGAGAAGTAACTCCTTACTACTTTTTTTTGTCACACTCCAGTAATAGACATAACAAACTTACCTGAATGGAAATAACTAGACTTACTGTTTTAGACAATAAACTAGCATAGACAAAAAATATATACTACATAGACTAGCATTTTTTTTTAGATCATCCACTATTTTATTTTGCTCTTTCAATTCAGTATTCCTTATTTTGAATCTTCTAAAATCAGGTCCATCATAAAATGAAATAATATAGATCCAAAAGTTCTTTAAAGGTTATTGTCATTATAAATTCAGGATAACATTCTTTACACGTGGAAGATATACAATATACCAGTAGGATCTTTAGAAGCACTTGAAAGGAGAAAATCAACTGTCAAATCTTCTAATACCCAAGTAGCGGAGGGATATGCCTTAAAAAGCACTCGGTAAGCAAGGTCTGTCCATCAGTCTTGATCAGGGATGTAGAAATTGATTGCAGATTGGGGAGGTAATTCAACCATTTGAATCAGGTGTGTTGGACCAAGGATGATGCTAAATGTTGCAGATCTAGATCTGCAACATTTGATCTAGATATTTGGCGGAACAAGCAGTTCCCCACTAAACCAGAGGTTGGCAGTCATGACTATTGACCGCCTCAGCATCGGACTCAACAAGTTTGGAGGTATTTTACTGAAGACAACAGCACAAGGAAAGGAAACATTGTTGGTTTGAATCAGGATCAATTGAAAATGTATGGACAAATTTTATGGTCATGTCTTATCAGAGGTGTGCCTCATGCCAAGGAACAATCCATTTAATTATCAAGATCATGTGTGAGTTTTAGCTATAGGTGTAAGTGATAAGTTGGGGCAAAGTTTGCTACTCAGTGGAGTGCTTTTCTAGTTTTTTCTGAAATTATCTTTGTAATGTTTTAGTTCATTAAATGAAACATACATCTTGCTTCTCCTTGATCTTAAATGAATATTAGGAATGGCTTAGTAAGCTATAAAAACATAGACACACAATGCAAAACAACATTATGGACTTAACAACAGATTCAATGTAAACAGCTTTTATTTTTAAACTCTTTTACTATAAGGCTGAATTGAGTCTATATTTGTTAACTGCACTATAGCACTGGTGGTTTTAAATTATCACATGAATCCTTACTTTCAATGAGGGCCAGCAACTGAGACAGCAGGGAGAGGATGGTTTTATACATACAGCATATTTTGTAAACACCTCAACTCTGTCCATATGCTGTCCATGTGAACAGAGCTTTTTTCTTTAAATTAGACACATGTTCAAACATATACATACTGCATGTAGAAAGGGTCAATTGGTGCAGGTCTCAATAAGTAAGCAGGTTATTTGACCTACACCATCTGGCTGACATCACGTGGCATGTCTTAGGGTAAGGGGTATTTTTCCATACACAATTACTCCAGTTTCTTAACGGAAAAAATAGAGAACTGAGGATTTAAGGAATTTTTTTTACTGGTCTGTTTACAAGAGCAGAAGTAATAAAGGCTGATTCTGAGTCTGCAGATCACCTACACAGGATGAGGATCACTTAAACCTGCATGTCCCTTTCAGAAGTCATGGGTACAGTGTTGTTCAATAAGTGTGGCCAGAGCATATGAGCAATGCAAATGTATCTGCACAATGAAATCAGTTATACTATTTGAAATTACAAAACCATTCATGCCGCTTGATAATTCTATATGCACCCTAAAAACAGATTGGACAATACGATAAAAAACCAGTTGAATTTTACCAATCTGGTTGGTAGTTTGAAGTCTTCGGTTAAAACACCCAATCTATTTTGGTAGTGTTTTTAACCAATAATGGTAAAAGGGTAAACCATTGCTTTCTTTCACAAAAATATTGATTAATTAGTGTAGCTTAAATCAACAACCCTTTGATTGCAGGTCAAACTCCTGCATTCAACAACACTCTCACTACTAGGAATTAAAAACTAGTTTATACAAAAGTTAAAACTAAGATTAACACCATGATTTGCTTACTGTAAAGGTACACATCACTGTAATTGTTCTCTAGGTACATAACTATTATGCACTACACTTGACTACAGCCAAAAAGTCAGGTTAGTAAACCATCAGCTACTATTTTTTATTGGTTGTTTGGTTAACCAATTAAATCTGTTGAACCGAAATCAATGGCTTGGTCAGTTTCTGACCAATATATTGGTTAATCTAACCAAAGTTGGTTAAACCAACTAGACTGGTTGTTTTCCCAACCAATCCATCAGAGTGTGGAAAATATTTAATCCAGAGATATGAATTAGAGGAATTTTGTACTATTACATTTACCTTTAATATGTGAAATATTTCATTTAATCCAACACAGATTGGCCTAAAAAAATCTAAACGTTTTGGTTTGACAGTGGCTGAGATGAAGGCGGATATGAAACGTCAACACATACAGATATTCAGGTATCTGACTCTCCCCTCCAGCTCACCACAGCTGGTACAAGCTGATACTGGCTTTCCCTCACCGGATATCGACTGTGTTGTGTTCCGACAATGTACTGTAAGTGAAAAGTATTTTGCAAAGTAAGCGGATTAAACCCTTTACTCGATGTGTTTGCAAATCTGGTAGAAATAACTACCAAAAGAAATGCAAATGAAATACAAATTTATAAATGCATTTCTCAATAATAATCTAATGTAAAAAAAAAAAAAATCTCCAGAAAGTGTGTTCAAGTTTCTGGTACTAACATGACAAAGGTTGCAGAAATAAATTTCTGTTTGTGTGTAATTTAGAAAGTTAAGCAGTTTTTTTCTGATGCATTTCCTAGTAAGGTTTTATTTTTTCATATTCAATGGAAAAATTTACATTTTTAATGGTTAAATCCTCCTGAAACAAGAACAAACAATTACCCAGTGTCTGCAAAAATGCTCCAGTACTCTTTGTGCTTGGTAGGGCTTAAGTAGTCAGGTTCTGCGAGGTCACAGTCAGAGCTACAGTGGATGCACAGAGTTGCATTACGGGGATAATGATCACTATCGCTCTCCGTAAACATGGCTGTGTAAATCAAGATCTGAAAGGTGGACTAAACCCAGCAGCTGCATGACGCAGACTGAAAACAAGGTCTTGGGCTTCTGGGTTTAGGTGGGAGCTCAGGTAAAGGAGTGCAATGAAGGTCATGTATTGTGTGTATGGGTTCATGTAGACATGTGTTTCAGAAGTCATCTCTGTATGGTCACTGGCTCTCACCTCTTTGCCTTATATCACATTACAGAACATTTGTTCTGCCCCGTGGCGCCATATTGCCACTAAGGCACTCAAAACGGTCTGAACTAATTAGATGTAATTAGCTTGGTGCCAAGCTAACAGGCAGCCTATACAGACAAGTCCATCTTTACCTGTGTACTCGGTTGGAGCCTGTTGTTATAATGGCTGTTCAGGGTCTAGGAGTTCTCTTTAGGAAATGACCTCCGCTAGAACATGGCCTTGTGTTCTTTTACAGTCTGAAAGCACAGAAATAATACCACCTTCTATTTTTAGCTCCAGGAACAGGAGAGGAAATTCTATTTCAGCAATTTCTAAATGGAAAGGGGGGTGGTTTTAGCTCTCTTATAACGACACTCAAGGCATTTATATCCCACATATTTAATTTGCACGTATTTAACCGTTATTCCATGCATTGTCCTTGCAGTTATCAGCAGACTGAGATAAAAAAAAAAAACGTGCCTAGAGAAGGACAGATGTTCAAAAATTGTCTTATTACCAGGTATTTCTGGATTTCTGGGGATGGGCACACACTCACTTGTGATGACTCACACAGGATAAAGCAGGTATTTCATTTCAGTATATTCAGTTCGGTCTGCTTGTATTGCACCAATTTACAACAACTGTTATTTTGGGCTTTTTATGGCACAAACAGGTCCTGTTCATATGAGATTGCATACATTTCGTTTTATGCATCGATCTACAACCTTTATATTCCAAAGAGACATTTTGGTTCTTAGTCAAAAAAAAAAAATATGTTTAGAACTGCAAACATTTCACAATCTTTTGAAAAAATACAGCTTAAATTTTTCATAAATATCTTCAATAGGAAATATGTTGCTTTTTTAAGAGACATAGTTTTATTTTTTTATATAAAAAAAAAAGATTTTCCTTAAATGAAAATGGAAACATTTTCTTCTTTGGGATGTGATTTGTGGGGGGAAAAAATTCAAAACAATCATATAATTTCCAATAGGCAAAAAAAAAATATGCTTGCATCATTCTGTTGTAATAATTCTATCCAATTATTTAGTGAATAATCTGCCTAAAGTTTGGTATTAAACCTATATTTAAAAGCATAAGTTTGTTCTTCATAATTTTTAGTCAGAGCCATTCTGGAAGTCTCAAAGCCTTTAGCAGCTCTGAGGCCCATTGCATACCACCATCCTGTAAACATCCACTGTAAACACACCATCGAGGGTTTACAATATGTTCTTGCCGAGAACAGAGTATGAACACTAAATGGACAGTTTATTAAATTCATCTTTTCCAAATCTAACACCTTTTTATTCAAAGATTTGGCTTAGATCTTTATTATTTTTTTGGTATATATATTAACATACTGGCATACCATCACTGGTGCAGATCTATGGTCTGCATATCAATATTCAATCACATCATTATGCTGTTTTGTTATTTTAAGATGAGGGTATTTGGAAGACACCGCAGTAAACATTATGTTCAAACAAACCAGTTAAAGCTTTGTGATTTGGTGCAATCCAGTTTAATACAAAACTGTCCATATCTCTAGTATCTCTAGTTTAGGTGTAAAGGCATTTTACCAATATATTTCTTATCCTGAGGCGTTATCTGGAATCTTGATCGAGGTGCAAATGAACACTTAAAGGTATAGCAAAGGATTTTCACCAATTTTTTAAAAGACCTGCCCTCTCCACTTTAAAAAAAAAGCACAAAAAAGCACATGCATATCCCTGTAACCACGCCGAGAGGGAACAGCTATTAAATGCATGCAAGAGCATGCACCTCCTCATGCATATTCCATTTAAAAGTTGCTGTTTTCATAGCTCATACAAGCTTACTGTGTCCAAACATCCGCCCTAACTCCTAAATCCCTCAATCACTGTATAGAGCGGGGACTGACCGTTTGGACGGATGATCGCTACTTTTTGCTACCGTTGGTCACGTAACTCCTCCTGCATCACGCAGCGCCATCTTTGTTATTAGTCACTGTTATTAGCCCGCTGTGACAGCAAATCACCCAATGCTTTGCAAGGAGCGCTCTCCGCACAAAGCATTCCGGGATGTATCTGCCTCTTCTGAGGCCTTTCTTTTCTACTCATGCACTTCTTAGACACTTTTTCTCTTACGACCCTCAGGCATTTTCAAAGAACATTTTCAAAGAACCATGGAAAGGTGAGATTAAATGAATGTCTTAAACTGCTGCTCACCGCAGATTTAAAGTGCGAATACGTAAAATATATAGCTAATGGGACTAGCACGTGGGATGATTGACAATGATTGACAGAATGATTGAGGGCCGCTTATTTAGATGATCCACCTGGAAATAAAAGATTGTCCTCTATACCTTTAAAGCTACAGCGTGTAATAATTACAGGGATATACAGTCAGAAATGTAATATATTATACATAACTATGTTGTTTTATCATCATCTACGAGCTCAGCCTCTTAACCTTAATATTTGCGTTGCCTTAGAATTCGTTATTTATAATTACATAGGAGCGGGTCTCGCAGCCATGGAGGCAGACATCTTTGCGCTACGGCAGCGCAGAGCCAACAAACTAGTGATTGCGAGATCGCCAAAATGTCACAACGATGTAGAAAAAATAACGGGTATATTTATTATCTTAAGTCTACATGAAATCTATACCGTATACAGACTAATGAAATACTATCTTTAAAATTATCTATGTAAACAAACCTCATCACTTGAGAAGGTAGGTGATGCAGTTGCGTGGAAGACATTTTGTCCCGTAACGCTCGCCGTACTGTTGGGGGGGAGAAGCGGTGGGTGGGGGGGGGATGTTCATGTTGCTGCAGTCTGCAGTCTGACCGCTAGATGTCGCTAAAAGTTACACACTGTAGCTTTAAGAGAAGCGTGGTAAGATAAAGAGCTTAATGGAGAAAATATAAACAATAGATGAGGTACAAAACTAGGCATGATGACAACAAGCAAAGAAATGGGAGACACCAGTAA
Source organism: Cyprinodon tularosa (assembly GCF_016077235.1). Taxonomy (NCBI): domain Eukaryota; kingdom Metazoa; phylum Chordata; class Actinopteri; order Cyprinodontiformes; family Cyprinodontidae; genus Cyprinodon; species Cyprinodon tularosa. The sequence continues at coordinate 326,834 of NW_024039507.1, read as the reverse complement.
AGATACATGTAAAACCAACTTTTTTAACACTAGGACAGTGAAAGGGTAAAGGGCAAGGCAAAGATTTGGGAGTAATCAGCTGAGAAATGGACAACAATTAAGGAGACTTAAGGCTGAGATTGATGGGGGGAGATAACAATGACCAAAGGGAAACTAAATGGAATGTAGGATCGAAACTAAAAATTAACATGACAATTGAATAAAAATTGAAAACAAATGAAAGGCAGCAACAGAAGCACATAATGATGAAAACAGAACAAGAAAACACCTGAAATTGAAACAATCAGGTACATAAGGGGGCTTAAACAAGGCACATTAGCAGTCCCAAATGAGAAAGGAAAATGTGCTTTATACCACCACCTAAACAGTTTATATGTAGGATGGATGCTTTAGTGTTTTAACAACATTCTTTTATCCAATGCAAATTTAAACAGACAGAATGTATTCTAGAAACACAGCTACCAGTCAAAATCAGTAAATACTTATTTTTTTTTTATTAATCTGTCATAGTATTTCATGTATACCTTTGATAGAAAAACTGGTTCTCTACATGTTCCAGGACAGTTTTTTCTTCATCAAGAGATATATCACAATGGAACTTTAATTGCCTGATTGACTTTATTAACTCAAGCCTGCATCCAACATCAAATTAAGCAGGCTACATTGATGTAACAATAACCGTTAAGACTTTCAACCTGTAGGTATCAAATTTGTTTAGCAAATTTGTTACTTTGGAGGTGTTCAGTTAGAGTAGTGAAGGAAGAAAAGAGTCTATAAGAGAAACAGAAGGTGAGCAGATGGTTTATACAAAAAAACAGTTATCATAGTGGTGTCATTTGGGCCACTTTTCAATATGAGAATTGCAAGGGAGGATGTTGGAAATTGTACAGAATCTAAGGCAGCGCTGTAACACAACAGACTGAGCAGCTGACAGGGCGACAAGCAGAAGTGAGGGAGCTGCCATCCAAATCGCCCACCTGGACAGGTTCGTTTTAATAGAAGGATTGTAAATGTGAGCTCAATTGATATCATAAAGATAGTTTTACATCATCTTCATTTAATCTTTATAAGATATGAACTCCTTTTTTGTTTTTAGGACAATACATATAAGTTTGTCTTCTATCCTGATATATTAATTGCATTCTGCAAAATATGCTTCAACGATTAGAAGGACTGAATAGCAAATGATTGCAGCCACTACTAAAAAACAAATAAAGAATGAAGAACAAAAATTACTGCACTATAAATCTCCTGTCTGATAGAAAATTGTAATAATTTTTTTCTCATTAATCTTTTTCTGCTAATTAGCTATGATACACTTCATAAGGATGCTAAAGCTTTTATCTTCCACAGCATATGTAATTTTCAAGTATCCAGCATAAAGGTCACCAGGACATAGCATTCCTGTGAATACATGCTATCTTTTTAAAGATTGGCCATATCACCAAACATTTTCTGTAAAAAGGAGATCAAACCCTGAGGTCACATTTCTTTTTCCAGTCCCACAAAACATCAAGAGCGTTGGTTTCAGTTTAACCTCATCGTTACATCATCTCTCCATGTTTACTACATGTAGAGCTGTTTGAAAAATATAATAGTGTTTAATTTTTTTGGCTTGATTTTATATACACCCTTTTTTTAAAACAATATCCTTTGGAAACATTGAATTTTACTAAGCACAAATCTGTTTAATGCTCAATTGTCTGGGTTCTGCTTCCTTAAAAAAACAAGTCAATATGTAAAAAAGGAATTGCAGCATCTTTCTTTTGTGAAACTAATCAGAAATCCTTACTTAAAAAGAAAGGTGCTACAACTTAACTGCCTGTCTTATCATGTCCACGTGTACTTTGATATCCTTGTGATGCTTTCCTGTTTACACACCTGATAAATCACAGAGACAGACCCGAACTCTGCAGATATCAGCAAACATTTCAAAGACTCAGTCATATTTTCAGCCTGAAGACCACCAGTGTACTGGCCATGACTGTTCATGCATCCTATGTAATTATTTGAATGTAATATGCATGTATGCCTTATTAGTTGAACAGCGGGGATATCCGTGTTAACTGCTGTGTAGTAACCACCTCAGCGGTTTGCGAAATTAGCATCAAACTGGATTAGAATTTGAGTCAGTTACAAAGTATCAAGGTAAACAAAAACAGAGGAAGGGCCACAGAGGGGTGTGATATTTATCATGTGTTATGATATACTGATGTGAGTCATACTATCTAGTGAGCATATTCTCCCATACATGTAACATGTAGATGTTAAAACATATATTATTATTTTAAATTTGAGAGAGTATTTTCAAATCTAGTATTCTTAATTTTATGAAATTAGAAGGATTGGTGATCTTTCTATTTTGTGTTCATTTTATATTGCTTCAAGTCAGGAAATTCCTTCAGAATGAGGTGGCTGCTTCCATAAGGCAGATAAATGTCTGGGTTTCCCTTCTACCTCTTTTAAGTGGAAGGGAATTAATAAATGAATAGACAGATAAATAAATGGAACAATCAAAATATGATTACAGTTTTAGCCTCCAAAGAAGATTTTTGCAAACTGTTTTTTTTTTTTTTATCTTACCTAACCAAACCATATATATATATTTTTAAATTACAACAAAAAGCACAGGTGAAGGACTTTGACCACACCATCTCCATAGTCAAACATGGTATGTGCAGCCTCATGCTGTGGGGAAGCTTTTCTTCAGAACTATATGATACAACTGAAGAGATTTAATTGAAAACCATGAGACCTATATAAAATAAATGATAATAAAGAAAAGAAACACTTCAGTTAGATACAGATGACCCTGAAAGCAGTGACCCAGGGGGACTGAATATTAACAAACAGCTTTTTTTTTTTTAGGTTATCTGTAAATAGATAATATAATATGCTATGTACGGTAGCATGGCATATAGTAAAAAGAACTTAGAGGGGGTTAATATATTTAACTTTGCAGAAATGCTACACAAACTATAGGCCACCAAATAAAGACATGTTGTTTATGTTTTTAATATTTGGAATTCCCCAGTCGAACATCAGACCTGATCGTAGACAATTATCTGGAATGTGGTGAATCATGATTATCCTCTCATTAGGATTAATCACATCAGGTGTGTGTGACAAACCGCTATCTACCCCTGACGCAAAACATTTGGTGACCCACAAACAGCTAATATGTGGTGAGAAGTGAATCATTTTGAATTCATTTTAGTCATAGATGTCAACAGCAAACACTGTTTGCAAATCTTGACACACAAACCATACATACTTTACTATTTCAATAGTCAACTGAATATGCTTTTAATTTGAAAATATTTGTGATCAAGAAACATAATTAGATCTTAAAACTGAGACCGGGATTATGAACATTTTAATCATTCTTTGCTTCAAACTGCTGCAAATATTGTCATGACATCAAAATTAAATGATAGAGCATTGATGGCTACCACCACAAATAGATGTAAATGCACTTATTGTCTCATTTGTGGTCTCATTTTTCTGACTTTGCCTCAACAGAGAGATTAGGGGTGTGCACCTCAATCTGTCAAGCTTGCAGTTATCAAAAATGTTCTATAGGAGCTTAAGTCATGGAGATTGTACCTAAGCAGAAATATATTTGTTCAAATGTCTTAATGCAACCATGACTTAACACAATGCTTTTTACATTAATTCCATAAATTTTACTGATAAAGGTCAAATTTGCACTTGTTAGAAACAAACAAATATATTTTTTTACTCTTTTAAGTTTCTCTTTTCTTTGTTGGTCAAAGCATTAGTATTACGTAAACAGCTGCAAAGGGCATCTGCTCATTGACGTCTACAGTTAAGCATTTATAAGATCACTCAGTTGTGGCCATATTTACTGACGGCACTGCTCAGTGAAGTACACAGAGTTGGAGATGCTCGTTTCCACTTTCACAAGTCAGCTAAATGCTTCATGGAAAAAAATAAAGCACATAAAGCCAGTTTTCCAAAAGCATTTTACTGTTTCTCTGATTGACTTGCATTCAGCTGTTTATTAATCTAGAGAATTTTATGGTCCACTTGTTACTGTTTTTGGCAGTTCATTTCAGGACAATGCCTGAAGCAAACTCACCCTGTTCACTCAGCCTCGCTTTAACTATAACTCTCATCTTTTTAATTTTTTTAATTGCTAAAATGGCACAAAAAACAGATTCTCCACTAAAATGGATTGTGCTACACACCAGAGCTCATACTACAGCATTCTTTTATCCAAGAAAAAATACATTATCTTCAACATTTCTTTAGATTTCAAGTTAACCACGGCATAAAGTTCTGCTGATTTCCAGCAATGCTGGTCTTCATATTCAGAGTATGTAAACAAAACTTTAAATTTCTAGATGTGCAAATCTGATAGACATGTTACTGAAAAGACATTACTCTGAGAGATGATTGTACAGCTTATTGTGTTAGGACAGTGATATTTATGTACACCACCTGTCACCAAAAGTGATAAACTATACATCTTTTTTCTTCCACTTGATCATAACACACTACTTTGTATTTCAACCTGATAAGAGTCTTCCAGGCTGAATTTACTCTTAAGGTTCATGTGTTCTCACAAAAAATCAATAAGCTTATCAGAATCTTTGTGGTTGTAACTTGGTGAAATATGAAAAAGATATAAAAGAATAAATACCCATAAGGTACCATTCATAGTACTTCCAAGATATAAAACTTATTTTGCTGCAGGTTTTAATGCAAAAATAAGAGAGAGAGTATCCTTCAGGTAATTGCTGGACATAAACCAGACACCATGTGTTTGGGTTGACTTCTGGTCTGTATAAGCGGTGAGGTGGTGGGTTATGGTAAATCGTTATTAGATAGTTAAGAAAAATTTCAGAGTAGAGATAAAAAAAAAAGTGCATCTAGTCTCATTGTTCTAAAAAGGAGGACATTAGTATTGATCAGACTGAAATCTTTCCAGCCCAGACTCTGGGCCCAGGTAATGAGATGATTTGCAGAAAACTGCTTATGAGTCCATTATGAAATTAACCACCAGGCATAAAGGTCGATTGAGGCAAACCCTGTGAACTGCTGTTTGTTCAGTGCAAGCAAGGTCGGCCAGCATTCCCAAATCATTACCGATCATTTGAGGTTTTTCCAAAAAGTACATGAAAACTAAGTATCTAAACAGATTTTGTTTTCGGTTATAATGTTCTACCATAAAGCTAATAAATGATAGGCTGATGGAGATGTTTTTACTCATATATTTACAACCTCATGCACCATGCGTAAAATCACTGCTCATGTCGCAGATAAAAACACAGCTGACAGATTGCCAGACAAGTAAACCCCTCAATTGTTTTGCAAACCAAAGCCCGACTACAGGCAGTCAGTTGATTGGCTCTGACGTTTTAGGCCTTTGTTCTGGAAATCATAGGATCATGCTTCATTCATTGGATTCTCTGCACCGTGGCCTTGCATGACACGCAACGGACCGAGAGCACACGGCATGTAAACACACCACGAGGTGGCCTGGTCTGTTTTCTCCAGAATCCCACTGAAACACAGACAGGCCCTATCAGCTGCTTTACTCGGACTCTGCAGATTTCAGAGCTGATAGTTCTAGACTTTCAATGTGGAACTAGAGTTCTCAGAATTTTCTCTTCTCTGTTGTCACAATACAAGCACATGACCAATGTTGTCGGACAGATAACTCCTCATTCCTCTATTTTGACTTTTAACGTTGTATCACAATTGTAGTTGCTGAGCACAAATACAGCTAAAAAATATATATTTTTGTAGATGCAAGTGTGAGACAAATTTAAATTTTTAGAGCAAAAGTTTGACATCTGATTTTTAAAAAGAATAATCTGTTTCTCGTTGGTTATTGACTTTCAATGGTTTCTCATTGGTTTTCTTCTTGGAAAGAACTTAATGTTTTGTCACTTGATACGTGGCACTAACAGTTCTTTGAATATCAACTTGCCTTTTCTTCAAGATATCTGGTTCAGGAAACTGATACCAGTAGAAAATCTCCAGTTTTTGCAGTAATGCATTAACCAAAATAGAGCTTCAGGAACAATCACACCAACATATATCACATGAAATAAACAAATCTTTGAGAAGAAAGGAACAAAAGATAAAAAAAAAAAAGTGATGTTCCCTTAGCACAGGTATGTCTATGTTCTAAACAATGAGATAAGTAATTGCAAAGTTAATAGAGGGCAAGTACAAAATTAATTAAAATCCAACAGATATATTTTGGGGGGAAAAATATTCATGTTTGCTTATGTGATATCATATTCTTAAATGTCATGGTATTGTTATTATTATAATTAACAGAAATTAAGACTTAAAAACACATTATTGTTAGTATAATTTACTAGTATCTGTGTTTCTTAAAGTTAAATAAGTACTAGAAAAAATTTCTTTTTAATAATCTTCTACTGGAAAACAACTAAACAGCCACGAACAAGTGTCCCTGTATACTGTTAATTTTAATTGGTCATTGATTTGATATTTAACATCAAACACAGTCCTAATAGTGCAAATATAAGCTGCAATTTCAGAAACAAAGGTTGTGACATGATTTCAGAAACATAGCTGTTTGTTCTGAAGAGGAATCCTCCATCTTATTTGGCACCAAATTCTATCATTGTTGTTTGTCAGACAGGATTGCATTACCTTATTTTGACTGTGTCACACAGTCTGTAGCACAATTCCCTTTCTTCATGAAGGTCTCAGGTTCAAAACCTGGTCTAGAGTTTTTCTACATGGAGGCTTTACTTTTTCTCTGTATGTCAGTTCTACCTGGGTACTTTGTCTTTCTCCTGCAGTACAAAACAGAAAAACAACCAAGAGATGTGAAGAAGAGTAAAAAAAAATTATTATATTTTAAAAGTCTAAGTATTTGTGGAAGTCAAGACACTTTTAGGCTTAAGTGGTACCACTCATCCATGTCTCTAAGGCTAAAAGGCCTCCTTACCATCACTCTAATCTTTACTGTTCTCCAATGATTATCAGCTAAAATCAAGTCAGATAACATTTTGCTCAGATGAAAGGATCTGTTCAAACCTTAATCTGCTTTTGATCTTAACTCTACATTAGATCATTAATTACACCCACCCCACTTTTATTAGATAAAATGCAGATCAGCTGTGGAGGCAAATATTTAATTGGACTGCAAATAAAAAATAACCATCTGGATCCCAAAGCCATGTCAAGGAAATAAAAATTAATAATAGATTTAAATAATTTCCCAAATTTGTCTCTGTAAGAGGCAAACATTAAGAAGCAAACAAACAGAACATTCCCCTCTGATTAGAGTCGTACTGGTTTGACTTATTTTCCAAAATAACTTGGCTTTGAAGAGAGGGTGAGGATGGGGCAAACAAAAAACAGCAAACATGTTTCCACATGAGCTGTGAAGCATTTTGTCCTCATACACAAACCCCACTTATATTTTATTTTTTTCTTTCAAAACTTATCTGTCTTTGCTACTAATTGGCGAAAGCAAACATTGGTGAGAGGAAAATTAGTATAATGTGAATAATTGTTCATGGCGTGAGGGGGGCTGCCACCCGTATGTTTACTCTGCTGCACCATGTTGCCAGGATAGTGTGTGTGCAGAAGTCCATCTCTCAATGAAAACAGACTAGAGACTGACTTGGGCACAAAAAACATTTTCCATGTGACTGAGAATGAGGACACGGTATCCTATGGTCAGTTAGTGAAGAAAGAATAAGACACAGTACAGGAGGTGAGAGGTGTAATTTTGCAGATGAATCCAAATTTGGTAAATGCATTAAAAAGCCTTCTACCACCCTTCATCCAGGCTAATGCTAAGGAGATTTAAAACTTTGATACTGACCAACTAAACTGCTGTTTCTAAGAACAGGTCCTTGCGGTGTCATGCTAATGGTGTTATTCTGCACGTGATATGTTTTATGCAACTCTAAGAGAAAGCTGGCTTACATTTCTAACCAATAGTCAGTGATGTAGCACGGGTTCACCTCACTGTCCAAGCACATATCCTTGGCTGAGACTTCGAACAAACCTGGCTTAGGTGTATACCTATCTGATTTCAACCTGTTGCCCCACAAAAGGCTAAAAAAGGTCACCACCATTGGTGGGTATGAGGTTTCACAAAATTTGATGAGATAAACACAGAGACATATGGCTAAGGTTGTCTTCAACTCATGCATTCTGAATAAAGACATACATACATACTGTATATATATATCTATATATATATATATATATATATATATATATATATATATATATATATATATATATATATATATATATATATATATATATATATATATATATATATATATATATATATATATATTATTTTCTTTTTGTGCTCTTAGAGAATATTTTCATAAGGTTAACATGAAACTAGCGTTGAATTTTTATAATGAGCAAAATCCTTATTGTGGACCTAATAGACATTCGTATTTCTTCAATATGATAAAAGATTGCACGGGTTTTAAACCTTTAAAAAATAAAATAGGGCAACTCCATATAGTGCAAGCAGCATTTTTTTTTATTCCACTTTTGTTCATCACATGTTGCCCTGAAAAAAAAAAATCTACATCTTGCTTTATAACAAGAAAATTGTGAGGAATTTTGAGGGATGTGATATGATTTTAAAATGCTGTCCTAGCCCACATGTAGAAGCCGAGTAAATGGAATGGTAAAAACAGGCAATGTGGCGAGTTAAATCTGACTTAAAATTTAGAACTGAGTTCTAGAGGAAGGTTTGTCACATGTGGCAGCACAGGCAACACTTGAATCGAGTTATAGGCTTTCCTTTTAACCAGCAATCGTTCTCTTCTTCCCAGATGAGAGGATAGGTGAAAGGTGATGAGTCCTTAAAGCAGGCAAAATGGATGAGCAAAGCCTGAGTCACAAACGGCAGGCTCTATCTTGGGCTCCCTTAATTAATAGGCCATATGAGAAAGTCGATACAGATTGGATTGAATGTCTTGCAGGCAGTAGTTACAGCCAGCTGGACTTCTCCTGAGGTTTTCTTTTTTATTTATTTATTGTCATCCTTTTATCCTCTGTGATGTTTACTGGCACTATGCTTACATTTTCACATTTTATCCAGGCAGCAAAGATATACGTTATAATCAATGTAAAGGTCAGAATATCTGAGGTTCAATCAGGGTTAAAAAAAATGCTTGCTTTAATTCTGGGCTGTTGGGGGTTTTTTTTGAATGGGCACCCTGGTTTTCTGCTCAGGGTGACACACCAAATGGGAAAACCATGAAAAACTCTTCAGTTACACTGAAAAGCTTATTTTTACTTATGTCCATGGCTATCATTGTAATGGATGTGACCTGTTGGTGTATAAAATTCACCTGGCCAGTCAGACTGACTTACATGGGGCGTAAAAGCTCACTTATGCTTGACACATTGAAGTTCCAACAAGAAAACGATGCGCACAGACACACCATCTGCAACTGTCATACTCTGTGTGGCTTTTCCACTTGTACCTAATATTCTGTCCAGCTCCAGCGCTACAATAAATTAGGAAGTAGAAACACATTTTACACATTCTTCATGTCATACAAGAGTGACAGTCTTTCAAACATTTTTTACAATCTGTGAATCACAGTGATATTTATGGGCTAAATCAAGATGTCTCTTAAAGTTTATATTTGTGAACCCTTGCAGTAGGAGCTGTTGCTCCTCCACCAAGTATTCCCATGTGAGGCTGTATAATTTTGATCTCACATAGCTGAATAATGATGACTAAAATACCACTGAAAATATATCTTGTAGAACTTTTTTCAACAACGTTTTTCCTTCCACTCAACTTTCCACAAATATGTCTGGATAATTATTTTCTCTAAACAACAGGATTATTTTAAAATAAAAACAATTGTATGTTATATTCATGTGTGGAGAATGTCTGAGACTATTTTCAAGGCAGCTTTCGAGCCTCCAGCATGATCACGTTAGCCTTAACTGAAAACGTTAATTCCCTTTACACAAGAATAAACCCAATTTTACGCTTTAATCATCAGTTCAATCCTATTGGCATACATTTCTAATTAATTATATATAAATATGTGGAATAAACAGATTTTTTGATACTACTCTAACTTAGTTACAAGCATATGGAGATATAAGCCTGGATCTGACCAGTTTCTGTGAAAAACTGACGCACTATCACAGCCTAACCAGGCGCTCTGACTGCAGGTCTCTGCTCCTGCTCCCTGTGGCGCACCAGGGTGACGCGTGACGCAATGGAGGCGCGGCGATCTTCCCCAATAAATTCTCCGTCAGCAGCCCCTCTTCCTTCTGACAGAGCGTGTTCTCACTATCCCCATCACTGACTGGATCTAAAAACTCTCCTCACACCGACGAGGCACCGCCGAACACCAGGTGCAACCCGCTGCAGCGATGATTAAGAAAATGTCTCCATCCGAGAACGACTTCGACATTCCGGCCAAGAATTGCCACAGGATGGTCATTCTCGGCTCCACTAAAGTTGGGAAGACGGCCATCATCTCTCGGTTTCTCAACGAGAGGTTTGACGACCAGTACACACCGACTATTGAAGACTTTCATAGAAAGTTTTACAGCATCAGAGGGGATGTTTACCAGCTGGACATCCTTGATACATCTGGAAACCATCCTTTCCCTGCAATGAGGAGACTTTCAATTCTAACCGGTGAGTTTAGCTCAGAAACAAACAGAAAAGTAAATATTTTCGCGCTTTATTTGTTGTAAATCAATTTTCTACAGTGTATTAAATATTAAAACTTTTTTTCTCTTGTCTCAACAGGTGATGTTTTTATCCTGGTGTTCAGTTTGGACAACAGAGACTCATTTCAAGAAGTGCAGCGCCTGAAGCGTCAAATCCACGAAACCAAGTCCTGTTTGCGCAACAAAACTAAGGAGAAAGTGGACGTGCCGCTCGTCATCTGCGGCAACAAGTGCGACCGGGATTTTTACAGAGAGGTGCAGGACGAAGAGATCGAGAAGCTGGTCGGAGACGAGAACTGCGCGTACTTTGAGATCTCTGCAAAAAAGAACACAAACGTCGACCAGATGTTTCAGACTCTTTTCACCATGGCCAAGCTGCCCAACGAGATGAGCCCAGACCGACACTGCAAGGTGTCTCTGCAGTACTGCGACGTTTTGCACAGAAAGTCGTTCAGGAGCAAGAGGTGCAAGGATGGGAACGCGTACGGGATAGTTGCGCCTTTTGCGCGCAGACCGAGCGTGCACAGTGACTTAATGTACATCAAAGAGAAAGCCATTGGAGGCGGCCAGGCCAAAGAGAAAGGCTGTGTTATTTGCTGATATCTTTGCAAGACACTTTCCGGAGCTGTTGCATGTCTATATTCAGCTGACCTGCAGAATTCAGACCAAAAATAAGAAAAAAGAACTAAGTGCAAATAGGGATCCAGGCACGGTGCAGCAGATGCTCTCAAAAGACTGTGACATTAGTGTCTCTTTCAGAGCAGCATTAAAGGGAAAAATGTTTACATTTTGCCATCGTTTACAGATGGAATGACACTTTGAATGTTTGTTTAGCAGATTGAACAAAATGAATACATGTTTATCTTGTCTGTCAATATTTTTGCATAAAGAAAAAATAAAACTTCATACTTTCCTAACCTGTTTCTCTTGTATTTAATTTCATGCTTTACAGTCAGTTTATACATTTTCCAGCCTTCTTTTCTTCTTAAAATCTTCAGAAGTAAAACTACAAAATGTCCAGAGATTTAAAATTGTTTCTAAACAAGTTTAATGCCTTCCTTAACATTAAGCATATTTCTTTTAATTTACCCTTTAAACTGACTCTAAATTAAAGAAGTGCCAGAGAAGAATTAAAACCATAAAAAAGTAAGGTTTAGGAAATTATTTTAATACAAAATAATTACAAGAAAAACAATATGTTTACACTCAAACCCATACAAAAGAATGCAAAAAAAAACATGATTCTCAACATCTTGCATTGCTGGAAAATTCATGTCTATGCCATGTCCTTGACCAGTATGATGTTTCCCCATCAGTCACTGAAGTATCCAACCCCAAGGGTCATGATGCTTTGGGTACGTCAAACATGCACAAGCTTTTGTATTTCTGCAGCAGTTGGTTTTTGGTGTGCACCTGCTCCCTCAGAGTGGCGAGCTGCTGCTGCTGCTCTTGCGGACTGCTGTCTATTCCAGGCATGTTGGAGATTTGTTCCCGAGCTTTCTGGATCTTGGTTTTCAGCTTTGTCAGCTCTTGATGAACTTCCTGCCCATCCTTGTCCTTGTCCATGCTTAAAAAAAATAAAAACAAAGCAAAACTCAGTGTTTTTAACCTCGTTCTCATAAGCACATTTTTTCAGGGTAACATGTCAACATCTATCCTCAGACCACCAGACATCCTGAAGGTATCAAAACCTTGGACATATCAAAGATTTACAAAAACATGATGGGATTCCTAATCAAAAATATTTAGCGTAGACAAGTTTTATTTACTGTGAATCCGACAGCTTAAAAGCACCAGTAGTGAAAGTGCTGTTGTCTCTATCAACTTCACATTTATCTTTTCTTGTGTTTTCATCTGCAAGCTAAATATATATGGATAAATGGGCAAACTTACACAATTAAAGACAAATTAATTCACTGAATGTTATTTTGCTATTCTAGTTGTTTAATCAACATATAGAATAGAGACTTTAAAACATGCCTTTAGCTGACAGAGCGACCCACTTACAGCAGTTGTTATACCAAGATTATAAAATATAAACATATTGCATTTAAGATAAAAAAAAATAAATAAATAAATAAACTTTTTCGTCTGTCAATATTCTCTATCCAGAACTCCTCAAGTATAAAAGTTTTAGTTTCACCTGGTTTAATTTCATAAAAAGTCTTCAAGGAACCTTTTGCTATCCGATTATTAATCAGAAAAAAAATTATAAAAATCGACAGATTATTAAAATAATCGTTAGTTACAACCCTACATGGTAAACATGTGAAATGTATCCACATTTAAATGTTTTTAATCCAACTATTACAGTAATCAACCATTACATTGTTTAAAATGTAGATTTTATTCTTTTTTTAGAAAACCCTGATATTTCAAAAACTTTCTGTGAAAAACTAAGTCTATAGAATTATAAACATACATTAACTTTTTTATAGCACAGTTTCTTCCTGCAAATATGGTATAATTATATATATATATATATATATATATATATATATATATATATATATATATATATATATATATATATACATATATATGTAGCAAAAAGACATACAATATACAATATTGCCTTTAAACAGAAGATAAATTTTACTTCTAACACTGGTAAACTTTGACACTTCAAGCATTGCTTTTAGGAGCTTAAAAATTGCTATTCAATGTGCAGCATTTAGTGAAATTGAAACATTTAGGTCACTAAGGCTACAGTTTCTCCTTTAGCCAGTTACTCACAATCTTGGTCCTAGTTCCTTTTTAACTGCCAGCACTTTTTAATTTTAAAACCGCAAATAATTGCAGACATTTTTTTCTAAGTAAATGTTTAAAATTACGTGTTCAAGTCATGACAAAACAACTTTGTGTGTCAATATGCTTTATCCAGAACTCCTCAAGTGGAAAAGTTTGTTTCACCTTGATTTAATTCTGTAAAAATTCTTCCTTCTTTAAGGAAACTTTTGCTATATTATCATTCATTAAAAAAAAACCCGACAGATAATTCAATTTGCAATTGGATTAATCGTGATTAACTGATTACTGAAATAATCGTCATCCAATTTAGTAATCGATTAATCGCTTACCGAAGTGTAGAAACACTAAAACACTTTAGAGACACTTTAGCTGACAGATCAGTAATTATACAAGAATTGCAAAAAATAAATGAATAAATAGCATTTAGATAAAAACCTTTTCAATATGCCCTATCCAGTTCTCCTCAAGTGGAAAAGTTTTAGTTTCACCTGGCTGAATTGAACAAAAACTCTTATTAAGGAGCCTTTGGCTATCCGATTATTAATTGATTAATCAAAAAATAATCCACCGATTATTTGCAAAATAACCATTAGTTTAAGCCCTAATAGGGATATATTTCATAATTTTGAAGTATAAAAAGAAAGGAAAGCTTTTAGTCAATGTTCTTGCCAGGTGGTTTAAAGTAATTTCTTCACTAATATTTCAGAAACCTATGATATTTGAGCAGCAACAACAACAAAATTTAAAGCATAATAGTTTACAAAACATAACATAGTAAATATATCTACATTTTAATTGTTAAGAGTATTATGAGCACAAAGAAGTATTAATAGTAATAAATATTAGCTGATCATACCATGCAGCCGTGCAAACATCAGCAATGTTTTGTGAGTTTTGCTGATTAATATTCAGATAACTAGTTTAAATAGTCTTCCAAGTGTTTTGGTTGACTGATAAGAAACTGCACTGCACAGCTGCTTCAGTCACATGAATGTTTTCAATAAAAAAAAAAAAATGTTTTTGGTTGACATGACAAGGGCCATTATCCCAGATCAATGTATTGAATAGACTGAAAGCACCAAACTGTTACCACCGTTTATAATGTGTTTATTTGGGTTATATTCTCATATTGCCACAGCATTCCACTGCTGAGGTTTATGCTCTGCTGAGCAGCTCTGATACTTCTCGATGGTTTGTTTATGAAGCGCCAGGACAATCAGACTAAAACAAGCTATCTCTATTTGGCTAGATGTATTTAAACCCAACAGAAAATGCTCTACTTAAGTCCAGAATACATGTCTGTACCTCAATGATAATTCCTTTTTCCTGTCCATCTCAGAGGTAAGATAGCTTTAGCTAACAGATCATAAGCATGCTAAGTAACGCCGCTAGAAAGGTCTAAACAAGTACATAAGTGCATTACAGCACACTGTTCCTTTCACTTTGCTCTTACCACTTGATAATATCATGAACTAAAGGCAACAGAGAAGAGTCTTCGTCGTCTTTCTCCATCCTCGGTTGAGAGACGGCCGCCATATTTCTTTGTATCGTTCTTCTTCTTGAGATTTTTTTATGGCGGTTGGCAAAAACGTTAGGTGAGCATTACCGCCACCAACTGGTAAGGAGTGTGGGCCACATGGCAAATAACAAAAAAAAAAACATATTCTGTTATACAATTTAATCAGTATATCCTCTGCTTCCTGATTCCTTTGGCAGTAATTCAACATTGTCACGGTTCATTTTCATATTACTAAGTTTCCTAATTAACTTTTTTCCCGGAATCAAATATTTCCTACATCTCAACATATCCCACTGTCTCATCTTCCCCACAGTCACATTTCTCTGTCTGATGTTTAAAAAATAATGACCTATTCAATCCTGTATGTCCTATTCTAAGTCGGGAAATAATTATCTCTTCTGTTCTGTTCCTTTTTGTTCTTATTTGTCCAATTCTCTTTTAGATTTTATAGAACCACCTTCCTTTCTTTTCTTCTTCCCATAACTTTGTATAGTTCTTCTTCTTCCTTCCTTTGAATGGCTGATTGCAAACAACTAATAGGTGCATACCACCATCTATTGTACATGATTATGCAGCTTTTAAGGTTCCATCTACTATTTTTTTTTATTTTGAGTTGTGTAAAAATAAAAATAAAACGCTTTATTAATTACCCTGAATTTCCTTTACGTAATACTCCATTCTCCCCCTTTTCCCTAATTACTTCCCTCATCCTCTCTCTTTCTGTCATAGAAAAGCATTAAAACATGGTCTACATTTTCTTCTCTTCCACAACCCTCACATAAATCATTATTCCTCTTCCCATGTATAAACAAAAACTCATTAAAGTATGTGTCGCAGTTCTTAGTCTAGCGGAAATGATCTCTTCCGTTCTGCTTCTTTCTCAATAGCCTTTAAATAATACTGATGGTTGAACTATATACACTTTTTCTTTTCCATCGTTCTATTTCTTTCTTTTTAATTATTGATTTACCTTCCCCTTTCCCAAATGGCATATGAGCAGTAATCTGCTTTCCCTTTTAAGCCAACTTATCTGCTGTTTCATTTCCTCTCACCCTTTCATGTGCTGGTACCCAACAGAACTGAATTCCTATTCCATATCTAAATAACCTGAATAAACTCTGTTGTGTTTCTAAGACATCTTTCCTATATTTTCTTTTTGTATGAAAGCTTTCTATTGCTGCTTTTGAATCTGTGCATATCACCATCCTGTCCGGTCTAATCTCCTCCACCCACTGTAAACTGATCATTATTGCTACCATTTCTACTGTGTGTTCAGACAGAAGTTCCAATAATCATTTACAAATATATTAAACTCTTGAATGTATTTCCCTATTGCCACATTTATTTTTGAATTTTGTGAACTATCTGTGTAAGTTCTTAAATAACTATATACAATTGCCTACGATATAAGATCATATATAAGTTTTAACCCCAAATTCGTTATATTTCCAATATCTTCTAATTTCCTGTATTTTTAAGTCAACATCTAATCTGGAAACAACCATGCTGGCGCTGTGCTAATAGCTTTATTTTTAGAGAATTTCTCATCATCTAACTTGTAAGTAAAGTAAGTAAGTAAACTTTATTTCTATAGCACTTTTCACAGACCAGGGTCACAAAGTGCTGCACAAATTTGGACATTCATTTCCTGTCCAGACAAAACCATTTCTTTTAAATTTTGGAATATTCCCAACAGTTCTTTATTATGCTGGCTGCTGGGTTATCTTTACTACTACTTTTAATTGTGATCCAGTAAGAAAGTGATATTTTGACTCGTCTAATTTCTAAAGGAGTTGGAATTTCAAACTTCAAAAATTGACATTTTTAGCACAATACCCTAAAAGTCGGAATTAGTAGGGAAATCAATGCAACCCAACCATTCCCTCCAGCCTGCATTCAAAATAGCTGCTACAAGCATTGGCAGCAGTAAAGTGTACTTACTTTGGCTCTTGGTATAGTTAACGAAACCGAAAGGTTGCTACTTAGAAGAACCTAGAATATACCGGTAATACATGTTTTCATTTTTTGTTAAGTATATAATTCCACATGTGTGAATTCATAACTGTGATGCCTTCAGTGTGAATCTACAATTTTCATAGCCACGAAAATAAAGAAAACTCTTATTGTATATATATATATATATATATATATATATATATATATATATATATATATATATATATATATATATATATATATATATATATATATATATATATATATATATATACTATAACAGCTGAAGTCTTGTATTTGACAGAATAATTATACAAGATTATTGCACAGGGTATTAAATGGGTATTTATATAAACATGTATTTATAAATTACACAAGCATTGCAACATTAACAGTGGAATAATTATGTTTTAAGAATTAAGACTGTTCCAGCTATGCTGTCTTGGTGACTGAATTTTTTCTCTTCTGTCTTCATAAGTAGCTTGGGCTTAATAAGATTGGATAGGTAGTATTGTGAACATGAATTTGAAAAGCTTGACCAAATTCTTATTTGGGTTAAAGTCCTACTTGGACTTGGCCTCTTCAACACTTGGACATTTGGATCTTTGGAAGTTTCTTTTTTCATATATTAGTTGTTTGTTTAAGAGGTGGGTCTAAAGTCTTTTGTAACCTATAAGCATTTTAATTCAAGGATTGTCCTGCATTTAGCTCCAATAATGCTCCCATCAACTGTAACCACTTTCTCTATACTTTGAAGTTGAAGTAAACCATCCTAATCTGTTCTGTGTTTTATGCAGTTTGTTGTTTGAAATGTTAAGCAAAAATGTTAACACAATGACAGAAGTACACTTATGATCACAAAAAAATAATTTGTTGTTTGTGTTTTCCCCTTTACAAAGTTTCCCATACTTGAGGGAAATAATGCATCTTTCTGTTTCAATGGGGGAGTTCTGGATAACTTTTTGGCCTGGGTGACACTGGAAGACTTCCGTTTGAACCCATCTAATACTCCCCCAGTGACTGGGTTTGCCCTAACCACCCCTTGTAATGACGTGAATGAGCAGCTGACAGTTTCCAACAGATGGGTCATATCAGCATCTATGGCTCACAGCCAGCTGGATGCAAATGTCCCGTCTGACGATTAGCCAGCTAAACTTAGAACTCTCTACTATATTAAAGAAGGAGTCAATTACTATTGTTTTATGCCATAAATATCAATGCTCATAAAACATTTTTTTATTATCGAAGATCATTTATTTACTATGTAGAAAAATCAAACACAACAAAGTAGTTGCAAACCAATTGACTGCAAATAAAAGATTAGTAAATTATTTTCCACTAATCCATCTTATCACAACAGATTTCAAAGTTTTGCTTCATTATTTCACAACATCCTCCTTTTACTCACATTAGGGATCCTGTAGGCACCCATCACAGATATACTGAAAGAGGATTACAAATCAAGAGAAATATTTCACTCTTCTTGTTAATATCCTCTTAATTTTTTTTCTTATGTTTGTTATGCTTTGTTCATCTATTAATTTATTGTCATCATTCTAGTCTGTGAAGGCTCAGGGTTACAAACCTTTATGGAGCAGCTTTTTGTTGTCCAGCTGTATAAGGTAACTGAAAAAGTTACAATGTATTGTGCACTTTCTTAAAAATCGGTATCTCAATAAAAACTAACATAAATTTTGAGTAATTCACATTTCATGACAACTTACTAGAAGCATCACCAATCAAAAAAAGTAGCCAAGTGTTTGCTTTTACTTGAGCAATTCAAGTTAACTTCATCTCATTTTATGCAGTTTACTTCAGTTTATTTTAATTCAGTTTTATTAAATTTTATGTAATGCAATTCAGTTTGGTTTGGTTTGATTTAATTCAGTTTGATTAGGTTCAGTTAATTTCAATTAAATTCAAAAACACCCTATTAATTCTAAAGAGGAATTCAATGTAACTCGAAATCTTATCAATCTATATTTCAATTTTTTAAAGGATAGATGTCGTAATTGATCTATATCTGTTAGGTTCATTTAAAAATCTTTATGAGTATTATGGATAGGAAAATTACCAGGGATTGTAATTTTTCTAGCTATAGTCTGGGTGATGCAAAACCTGCAAAACTCTTTCTTTAAAGAATTTTATTGAAAACAACAGCAGTGATTTTGAATCTTTAAGGCCAAAACTTAAACCCATGGTTATAGGATTTTTACCCACACATTTTTTGATCACCCCATAAGGACTTTATTAGAAAAAGTTGTAGAAAGCCTTTGAAACATATAATGCAATTGCTGTGCAGCCCTTTTAAAAAAATATATGTGTGACGTAAGATGTTAAAAGATCTAAATGAAATTGAAAAAAAACCAAAAACATTTTAACCCATAACAAGTACACACATCCCATTTGAATACATAGAAACAGAGGAAATATGAGAGAGAATTTTTCAAAAAAGGTATTTTCATATGGGTCTTTATCCAAAAATAAAACATAAAATAATGAAAGATTTTTTCTGAATATAGTATAGAGTTTCCTTTGGAAGACAGGAAATGAGCTGGGGGTAATAATCCTAAAAGTAGAACAAGAGCATGTTTTTCTTTTTTTTTTCTTTTTTTTTTTTTTTTTTTTTTTACATACGACATGGTGTTGTTTGGCCACAGTTAGATGATTTTGTTGATGGGGTTGCTAGTTCTCTGTGCACTGCCTTAGACAATGTAGCCCCTTTTAAAAAGAAAAAAAACTTTAAAATAGAAAGCTGGCTCATTTTGAAGCAAAATGCTAGGAAACTGGAGAAAATGGTGCTCTACATGCCTTCAGTAATCTTACCTAGTCTGGAAATGCAGTTTACACTGTATCAAATGACCCTTTATAAAGTAAGAACAGCATTTTTCTCCTCATTAATAGAGAAGAATAAAAATAATCCTAAATTTCTTTTATACAGTTACCAAACTCACACAGAGACATAGCTCTGTTTAACCAACTATCTGTCCTTCTGTTATAAGTAATTATTTTATGGTATTCTTTATAAATGACATTAATTCTATCATAATGACACCCCTCTAAATATGATTGGTTTATCTCTGGAAGGTGAGACAGCATCTGAAGTAACTGCAGAATCTAAACCAGGTTTAGACCCCTTTGATCCAGTTGGACTTTCAGAGTTAGCAAAACTATTATCTTATCTAAGCCTTTAACTTGTATATAAGATTATCAGTTATATAAATAATGGTAAATGGCATGTACTTATATAGCGCCTTTTTTCAAGTCAGGAGACTTGACCAAAGCGCTTAACATTATATTCATTCACCCATTCACGCACACACTCACACACTGATGGTGGCAAGCTACATTGTAGCCACAGCTGCCCTGGGGCTCACTGACAGAAGCGGGGCTGCCGTACACTGGCGCCACCGGGCCCTCTGACCACCATCAGTAGACAATGCAGGTGAAGTGTCTTGCCCAATGAGTTCGAGCCGGGGCTTGAACCGTCAATCCTTCAATTTCAGGGCAAACCCCTACATCCAACGCACTGTCGGCCAATAATAAGTATTCCCCCTGATTTCCATCTCCTTTCTAGATTTGATTAATCTATCCTTGTTACAGGGATATGTGCCGAAGGCTTTCAAAGTTGCTAGTTAAACTTTTATTTGAGACACCGTCTCTTGACTGAGTTGTTGTGGTCAATTATAGACCTATATCCAATCTTCTTTTCTTATCTAAACTTCTCAGGAAAGTAGTTGTCAAACAAATGTGTGACCACTTACACCAAAATGAACTTTTTGATGAATTTCAGTCTGGCTTTAAAGCTCATCATGGCACTAAAAAAGCTTGGGTGAAAGTCACAAATGATATTCTCATGGCCTCAGATAATGGACTTTTATCTGTACTTGTTCTGTTAGATCTCAGTGCTGCGTTATTATGCAGTTGATCTTAATATTATTTTAGAAAGACTTAAAGGAACAGGACTAGGCTGGTTTGAATCTTATTTATCTGACTGATTTCAGTTTGTTCATTTTAATGACAAATCTTGCTCATGCCCCAAGGATTTGAGTGGAGTACCACAGGGATCATTGCTAGGACCAGTTCTCTTTACTATATACAGCTCCCAGTCAGTAAAATTATAAGACAGCATGGGATTCATTTTCACTGTTATGCTGATGATACCCAGCTAGGTCCGTCTATAAATCCGGATGAAGCTAACCCATTATATAGACTACAGGCATGTCTTGAAGACATAAAAACCTGGATGATTTTTAACTTCTGCTCCTGAATGCAGACAAAACAGAAGTTATAGTTTTTGGACCAGAGTCTTTGGGGTGGGGTTACATTGATCTCAGATAATAAAGTAAAAAAGTCTTGGTGTTATGTATTTTTTTTTGTCATTTAAATCCCATGTCAAAGAGGTTTCTAGGATTTCCTTCTTTCATCTCCGAAATAATGCCAAAATTAGAAATATCCTGTCCAGGGGTGATGTTGAGGAACTAGTCCATGCATTTATTACTTCAAGGCTGGACTATTGTCATTCTTTACTATCAGTAAGTCCACAAACTGTAGTTAAAAGTCTTCAGCTGATCCAAAATGCAGCAGCCAGAGTTCTGATGAAAATCAAAAAGAGAGATCATATCTCTCCTATCCTGGCTTCTCTTAATTGTCTTCCTGTTAAATGCAGAATAGAATTTCAAATCATCTCACATATAAAGCCTTAAATGGCCAAACTCTGTCTGATATCAGAGTTCTTATTTTCCCTCATGTTCCTAACAGAGCACTTCACTCTCAATCTGCAGGTTTATTAGTGGTTCCTAGAATTTTAAAAAGTAGTTTGGGAGGCAGATCTTTTAGTTATCAGGCTCCTCTCCTGTGGAACCAACTACCAGTTTTAGTCCGTGAAGCAGACACTGTATACTTTTAAGGGTAGGCTTAGAACTTAGCTTTTTGATAACGCTTATAGTTAGAGTGGCTCAGCTCAGCTGAGCTATCTCTGTAGATATGCTGCTTTAGGCTTAGACTGCTGGAGGACATAGGGACCCCTATTTCATCATTCTGCTTCATTCTATCTCCATGCTCCCACTCTGCAGTATTTGTTACGGTAGTTCAACTTTATGCTCTCTCTGCTTTTTCTCATAGTAGCTTCATCAGGTCTGTTCCTGTTTGGCTGGGACTCCATCCTGGAGAGAAATATCAGCTCTGCTTCTGCTATCAACACCTTTGCTTATAGCTGTTGCAGCTTGTTCTGTTTTTCAGTGTTGTCTGTTTCTCTGACTGTGCCTTACAGTATGCTCTCTTCCTCCTCTGATGTGGGAGCTGGCTCAGAGCTCGTCTCCCTGGCTATGTGTTTTCCTGGACAGGGCAGCATTTGAAGCTGGTTGACAGATGCCTTATGTATCTTTGCTTCTTTCTGTTTAGCTGCTTCTGTTTCCTTGAACCCCAGTCAGCCTCAGCAGATGGCCACTCACACCAAGTCTGGTTCCGCTGGAGGTTTCTTCCTGTTAAAAGGGAGTTTTCCTCTCCACTGTCTCTACAAGCATGTTTAGTGTGAGGGATTTCTTTACAATGAGTCAATGCATCAGCTGGTTTTCCTTAGATAGAAAACACTGAACCAGTCTGACTCTATGATCTGGTTGTATTGTCTCAATAAAGTGCCTTGACATGTGTTGTGAATTGGCGCGATTTAAAGAAACTGAATTGAATTAGATTTTTTGGCCACATGTAGTTTTTATGTTGCAAGGGCAGAGTCAGCCAAGTGCAGAGATAAGATAAAGAGAGCAATAAGAAGGATGAGCACTCCACTGGGAAAGAGTATGAGCAGAGACATGCTAAGACACGCAAGCAGCTGTGAAATGTAAACACTGCACATCTGTCTGACCGCGCTAAATGAATTGCTAACTGTGCACTGAAGCCAGTGGCACAAAATGGCAGGTAGCAGCTATTCCTGGAATTTATTTCACTAAATATTTCTACATAACTGTACCATTCCAGTTTACTTAAAACACTGGGTTGTAAAGATTTTACAGAAAGCTCCTTAATCCATAATCTGACAGCAGAAAGGGTATAACATCACAGGAAACCTACCAAAATATGCCTGCTCAACTATGCTAAGATAAAGTCTAGGCGATATTCACAGAAACATCCAAGAAGCTCATGGTAACTGTGAAGCAGCTTAAAGATGAACAGCTGATACTCTGTTGGGAAACAAAAAAAACAGCTTCTAACCATGCACTTTGGAAAACTGTTATTGATGGAAGAGGGGCAAAGGGGAAGCAATAAAAAAACATCACTAGGCTGTTTGTTCCAATCCATGCAGAGGTGCTCTAATGAAATAGGACTCATTATCTTTTTGACCTACATTCAAGAAACTACAGAATGTGTGATGAAGAACTAAAGTTGCACATTGCCCTGATCACACTATCCCCACGGGACTGGCAGCATCATGCCGTGAGCATGCATTTATTTAGTATCCTCAAAGTATGATGCTGCTACAGGATGGCTAATGAAGCTAAGGCGGAAATTCAACTGAAGAAACTCTGATTACTTCCATTCAATCTGAGGCTGATCTGCCTCCGACGCAGCCAACCCGCTTCAAGCCACTTTCCTCGATGCCCAATCATCTTCCAGCACTCTACTTAAAGCCACTCCAAATCATCTCTAGGCCATCTCTTCAACAAGCGCAAGATCCATGGCTCCTATGTCGGACTTTGATTCAGACAACCCACCTCCATCCCCTTCTCCACCATTGTAGTAAGCTCATCCGACTCCTCCTCGATGCTCCTTCAACCTCACCTCCAGTGTGTACTCCCTCCAGACTTTCATGGAGTTCCCTGTCACTTTAAGCGGTCCGGCAGAAGACCGCCACGTTGAGCCTGGTTCTGCCAGAGATTTCTTCCCAAAGGGGAGTTTTTTCTCTCCACAGTCGCTCTATGCTTGCTCTTCATGGACAGTTCATGGACAGTTTATGCAAACTTTGTTCATTCAGTGACATCTAACTCAAGCATCACCCTGTATACCAGCCTCTATGGATTAACCAAACTTCATCTATCTAAACTCCACCACCAGTTTCAGGCCCTGGGGGAATATCCTTATTCTCATACATCAGTTTATCTGCATTAAAGTATAAATCAGCGTTTATGTTTCCTGCCGAGGCCTGAGCGCCAAAGTTCAAACTATTGTATCAATAAACTCTTCTAATTGCATTTTTCTCTCTCTGTGAGTTTTTTAGATTGAATTTAGCTTTGATAGAAAGATTAATGGAGCTGAAGACAGGGAAATTCTGGAAGAAAATCTGTTAATTTGATGTAATTTATTCATATAATGTTGCACCAATTCTAGCTGATATAGCGTACGTAGGACAAACACGAGTAAAAACTGATACCAAATAAAATCCAAGCATTTGAATGAACCAGTCTATGTTGACATTAATAAATTGTTGGTTCACATAAAATCTCAATTAAATATTGAAGTTTGTAACTGTTTGTGATAATAAGTGAGAAGTTTAAGCTGTTATGAACTCACTTGAAAGCATTTTCCGATACAGAAACTTTTGATTTTAGTCTTGAAATGTGTTCTATGTTCCACATAGAGTCAAACATGTATGACATGTGCTGCTTGTGTTACTTTATCTTATGTTTCACTTAATTTTAGACACATTTATGAACAAAAATGAACAAAAAAAACATGGTCTGCTTTTGTTTTTTAAGGAAAGACATTGTTTATAAGAAATATTCACCAGTTTCTGAAGAAAATCTATCCCCCAAAAAAATACTGAAATTGTGTCTGTCCAATCAGGGCATGGCTATATTATTCCAGAGTCCATTTCGCTGCTGTGTTTTTGCAAGTAAAACGTATTGACTTGAGGGTTTTAGTCTCTGCTCCTTCCTGGAAAATCACAATGAAAAACATTGCATAGAAGATTCATCAGGTTTTCTTATTCATTCCACGTTCGCCTAACACCCTGGTTTCCTCTTACACATTTAAAAAACACCCAGTAAAGACTTACCTGAATGTTTCCTTCACAACAAACATTGTTTGAAAGACATGAATCTAACTCCAGAAAATCTAAACAATATAAAAATGCAATGGGATAGATACTAGGACTGATGACAAAACTTATTTAATTAGGTTTGATTTGTTTGAAATGTAAATCTTTTTGGTTTGCAGTTTTGTAGGATTATTATGGACAATTAGTAACCTATATCAATGTAGACATGAGTTGTCCAGTGATTTAAAAGTTGCATAAAATAAGAAATTTGTCAAAGCAGAATCAAAACTGCTTTTTAGCTTGTTGTTGCATTGCCAGCCATTTTTATACAATATTCATTGAGTATAAGCGGTTAGTTCCCACCACAGTTCAAAATTTTGACCTACACCGCCCCCAAGTGAAATAAAATGGATATAACACCACACAATATATCAATTTATTTTTTTTTCTTTTATTGTCTTCTCTTTTCTTTTCTTTTATTTGCCGTAATTTGACATAACCTTAATTTAAAAGGATCGTTGTGAAGGAGAGATAGTTGAGAATCAAATGATGGACAAATGTTGTTATTACATTACATAAACTTTATTTAAATCACTACAATCTTTCATATTCCCTTGTGGATCAACATGAATCTAAAACGTCAGGTAAACTATAAACACCATTCTACTCTGAGTGTCTTTATTGCAGTTAAAGTGTAAATTATAAAATAATTTTGGGCTTTACGTTTAATTACTCAAGTTTAAACCAGCTACTCAGCTGTTAGTCACATCCTTACCATAATAAACTTTAGGGTTATGGTCAGTGTATGCTTTATTCAAGTTATTTTTTTTTAATGAAGATATATAATACTTTCTAAAAATTTTACTGAACTGAGAGAATTATAAAAGAGGTGGTAATTTTTGCCCCATAATATTTAATTTACAGCTAACTCCCACTAGGTGGCAGGCTTAAAGAAATGTAATAGTCCTATATTCAAAAGGGTATGAGGATTCTTTGATAAGTTTCATTATAACTGACTGTCTAAATTTTTAACCATTGTATTAGATATCAATAAAAGAGTGAATTATTAATCAGATAATATTTTTCAGTACAAATTGCTTGTTAATGTTCAGCTTTTCCTCAATGAAAAAGAGGATCTCCAGTTTTTAAAAAAATAACAACCATCATACCCAGTTAGATCTCAGTAAGGAGATATTATTTAAAAGCTGGGTGAATTTCATTAATCAGACAGAAAGGTGTGGAGGGTGGACTATGTGGCTGACCTGTGAGTGGTGGTCTCTTTAAGGGTGCATATTTTATAAACTCTGTCTTTTTCCAGTGAACAGAATTTTCATATCATATTTTAACTGTACATCGTCAATAAAGCAAAACAAAAACAACAAACAAACAAGTAAACAAGTTTATAGCTTCGAGTACAGTGAGAATTTGTTTAGTTTTACTTGTTTAGTTCCATCATAAACTATTTTGTAACAACCGATATTAAATGACTACTATTTAATGCATTAATAACAATAATTTGGAAACATTAATAAGTTAAAGAAAAGTATAATTAAATTAATATGATAAAAATACAAAATACATTGGTAGAAATGGCCATTTTGCTACCAAAGGTCAGTTATACAAATCTAGCAAAATAAATGAATAAATCAAAGGACTATCTGCTTTTTCAATTGTTTATTAATGTAAATCTTTAGAAAGCAAATGAATGATGCAACAAACAAATGAATACATTACTCTTATTTAAGCTATGTATATTCCACTTTTATCCTGTAACATCAGAAGCTCTAAAAAAAAAAAAAAAATACAAATAACACAAGAAATGGCAAAAAGAAAAAAGAAAAAAAGCATTTATGTTGTAATTGTAAATCAAGTTTGTTTGGGGAAAAATAAAAATACCAACAATTAGTAAATAGTAAACATATAACATAAATATAGCATAAATAACATAAATAAAAAATGCAGAGAAAATCATTCTTTTTTTCTTTTTTATTATTATTATTTTTTTCTGGAAGAGTGAAGATTGGCTTTGCACAATCACAATAGGATTTTTGAGGATTATGTAAAAAAAAGAAAAAAATTACTCTTAAGAAAAATGTACATCTGAAATACAACCGTCACCTTGATATCTCAATGGGATAACCCCTGGTTCTCCAGAGGATTCTTAATTTGGATGGAGTAAACTCTTATCCTCATCGAGGTACTTTACACCATTCAAGAATAAGTCTGTTACAAATCCCGGATCACCCTTATCCCCCCGGTTATCCTGAATGGGTGGTGTGTAATGCCCCCCCTGTGACAGCGTCATTGATAAAAATGCCAACTCGAAAGACGGCACGCACTGTACAGAAAACTCAACGCACCCAACGTGTATCGAACCTACGTAATGACGTAACCTCTTTGTGTTGACAAATCATGATCCACATGGGCGGGTATAGTGAAGCCGTAGTTGAGAGTTAGCACGCTAACTAATCGTGAGAGTGGAAGTGGGGCTAACGTAAAAGGGAAACATAACTGTCAAAAGAGCAAGGAGAGTAAAGGGTTTCACTCGGCTCAGAGCACTGCTAGATGGCTACATGAACTGATTCAGGGTTAGCCATTAACGACTGAGTTTATCAGATACCCGGGGAGCATTTTTGGATACTACACCGATTGTCCCGTTTCCAAACGGAAACGTTTTCTGGACACAGACAGTTGTGCTAGGTAGCCTAGCTGAGTGATTAACCCAGGAGACTCTTCATTGTCACCTCAAACTCCTTCCTGAATGTTTTGTCTGTCATGAGTCCGGCCGGGTGCTCCCATGTGAACGGTTATAAGGTGGATAATTGGAAACAAAACCTCCGAGTCATATATCAATGCTTTGTCTGGAGTGGCACTGCTGAGACCAGGAGACGCAAGGTAAAAACATAAAACACACAAGAACTGCACCGTTTGACACGAAAATAAAAGGGGGTATATATATATATATTTATTTTTTGGCACGTAGAAACCGTGGTGTCCCTCGTGAAGCACATACACAGCTGAACGAAATTACGGTCCAACGGCTCAAGTAGCTAGCTCTGCGGTTAGCCGCCGGTGAGTTAGCTGCTGTGGGTCTGAACTGCAAGGACCGGTTGATTGTTTGCCACATTGGAACTTAAAAAACTGCAGCCTGTCTTTGGGCGCTACACTTGAGATTTGGCTGAACGGTGTTGTTTAGTGGTTAATTAAACGTAAAAGGGAACAATTGTGGCGACAAGCTGCCATTACCTCACCAAATATGAACCCATTGTGCCCCCCCCTCCTTCCTCTTCCTCAAACACGAGTGGTGTGGAGTTCTCCCTCAGGTCTGCGTGGACCACAGCTTCCCTGCAGCCATCGAAAACGCGATTACACTTCATCACCATTTCTCTTTTCTTTATATTTTTTATTTGAAATTCCATAATTGCTTTAATTCTAGTGATTTATTGTGCATTGCATTGCAACAGAAGTGGGCTTCTCTTATAAGTTGTACGTTTTTATGTCGTTGTAATAAATCAGGTGCTTCAGAGTGATGCAGGATGGACAGATCTGGTGAGTTGATGCTGCTCCCCCCCCCTCATCTTCACTGACATAATGCAGGTAGAGCAGATGCATAAGCCATGGATTGCCTTCCTTCCCCAGTGCCTCTTTACTGAAAGTAAAACAAAAAAGGTGAAAAGCAATATAAGCAGGAGAAATGCGTCAGATATTTGCACCAGATGGCTCAACAGTTTAAAAAAATCTGAATAAAATGTGAGATAAGACCAATTCAAAGTAGCCATTCTTAAAAATTACATAAAAAGTGCATTTATTTTGTAAATTTGCATTTTATTCATTAAGAGATGTCTTAGAAAACTAAAATCTTTGTGAAATTATTCCTTTATAAGTCTAAACAGTTCAGGTGGGTGATAGCTGTCCTTTTCTTGACCCAACTAGACATCCACAAGCTTTGGTCAGAGAATGGTCAGCCCCTAATGATCCTCTCAGCAGACCTAAGTGGTTGTTGCAGTGCAAACCTGTTGTTTTGTGGATAAGCTAAACGATACAGTGATGGATGAGCACTGGTGCTGGCTGAAGAATTGCACTTTAGAAGATGACCAGCAGCTTTTTAAGGTCTTTGTTTTTTGATGAACTATTCATGTCATGAAAAAGAGTAGGTCAAAGGCATTGGAGGTAAACAACATGGATAATGTTGCTGATGAAGCTCACAACAGCTCCAGATGGTTTTTACCACACTAGTGGACCAGCCGATCCAACTCACGTCTGCATGCGGACCTGTAATTGTCGGTAATGGGGCCAATAACAGTGGTGTCATCTTCAAACTTCAGGAGTGTAATCCCATCTGTCTGCATCGTTGTAAGGAAACAGCAGGGCCTTGTGATGCTTTAGCACTAGTCCCTAACGGATTGTATGATGACGTAGCTCAAAGTGATGGATATAACCAGTGATGGTGGACTTTTTTTGCACTTGGATGATAGTGGAATGTTGTCGATTATGTTTTTTAAACCCTTTCATGCTGCTTCTGGATCAGTAGCTGTTTAGCAGCTGTTTAGATTCTGACCCTAGATTCTCTTAGAAAAAGGCTTAATTTCAAGATATTTTAAAGACTAAAAGATAAAGAAAATCAGCTTACATTAAAAAAAAAATACAGTATGCATTTTGTCTATTATAATTAAATTAAAATCTTCCACTGTAGGGTTTTAGTGATAATAAGTAGGCTAAATTAAGATATGGTCATCTATAAGGCCCGTATATATTTGGTTAACAGATACTTGAAAATATAAACAGACTATCTGGTTTATTTAAAATGTCATATAATTTAAAAGACAAACATTTCAGTAATACGCTCTGGGTATGTTGCTTAGAGGAATCAGAAGAGAAGTTCCATGTATTTTTCTTTAAATATTTTTTGCTATACAGTAACTTAAAATGGCTCATAAATGAAATGCTCTTATTAAAGGTACTCTACTATCCACACCCCAATCAAGCCTTTGGAGCTAAACATTGTGCTATAATTTCTATCATTCAAATCAGAAAAGCAAAACTTTTATTTGCTAGTGCTAAAATTTTTATTTATAAAATGTTTAAGTATATATATCATTACAATTTAAGGATTTTTTTTTTCCTTAAGGCTTTTAATGAATGAAAGGAACTCTATACCCGCCTACAAATTACAACCGACCAGAGAACCTTCCTTAGGAAAATAAAACATTTATTTATTTCTGGTTGTGGTTATGCGTGTGATTATTAATTCATCTCAGGATGTGTTTTTGAAGCAACGTCTTAAAGGAGGAGGTTGAAGTCTGGTCTCATTGAATTCCATTTTGGGGATAAAATCAGAGGTCTTTTACCTCATGCTTTTGCAGAGCCTCCTAGCTGGTGTGACATGCAGAGCAGCAGTCGTGCTCCACACAGGGATTAATTTACTACATCCATGAGTTCCCAGCTTCAGTATATTCCTATAAATGCATACACTAAATCTGGATCTCCATTTTGATCCAAAAGTGAGAGCAGTAGATTGAAGTAGCAGGAAGTGTTATGATTTTGTATGATTACTGTCTGTTTTCAAAAAGACGAGCATAAAGCTGCATTGCTCACTGCTTATTCATCCTCCAACAATGCACAAATGAAAAGCGGCTCAAATCTAGAGCTGCATTCTCAATAGTTTCATGGTAAGAATATTTCAGGAGCTTTTCTCTTTATTTTACTCTGCTTTTACACATTTTCAGAAATAATTTGGTTTTTCACCAAAAATTAATTTAAAGCTTCTCTTATACTCTACCCACAGTTGAAATCAATTCCAATGCAACGTTTAAGAGCTGATCTGTCACCTGCTCTGAGTGCGGTCAGAACTCTGCTTTGGTAACGTGTTCACTGGAAACCTAAAGGTTAAATTTTCTTGGTCTCTGAGTAAACCTAAAACTTTCATTCTACAGATTTGTGGATATGTTCATCATTGAAAAGAAATCACTGTGTGGCCTGAAACCATTATTGCCTTTGGCTTTAAATAGAAATGGGTGTGTGTTGCATTAGGTCTGAGTTGGTTCAAAGCTGATTGTAATGCTTACGTAATATTTGGTTGTGCTTCATTACGTTTCATTCTGCTCATTTGAGTTAAACGACTCAGCCTACCAGATAGTCAAAAGTCTCAGCTTAGTCACACCTGATTGATACAAAGACTACAGCCGTTATTTACCAATGCAAGACAAGAAGAATAAAAATCTGCTAATATCCTTTTTTTGTTCCCATCAGTCCTACTTGTTTTCCTTACTATTCTTTTGTCAAACTAGTATTAGAGTACCGGCATTTAATATGAGATTTCAAAGCAACCTTTTACCATAACAGTCTTTTTTTCCCCATTTAGATAAAATTATCTTGATAAGATAATTAACAGTGAATTTAGTAATTGGTTGCTGTTTAGTCGGTGAACTAGGTGGGTGATTAGGGGAATGTTTAAAGAGCCTTTTATTGGTGATTTGATTGAATAGACCAGTTATATTTTGTGAAAGATTTTGAAGTTAAATTAATATGATTGATGGCAACTGAAGACCTGAGAAGTTTTGAACCATCTCTTTTTTTGCAATTGCAGCAACAAATCTTTAGGTGTAAGACTTTACCACTTTATTCCAGTGAATTTATTTTGGAATTCCTGAATAAACCAGGCATCTTTCTATAGATTTAGTTTGATTCAGGCTTGGACTTTTTTTGGCCCACTTTCAGACTATTCCACCATAACCCTCTTTGTATTTTCGTCACCGTTGTCTTGCAGAAGACATCCCTCCAGTCTCTAACAAGTTTATTTTGAGGACAGCTCAGTGTTTACCCCAAGCATCTTGCCATTATCTCTGACAAGCTTTATTATTGTTGTGGGTAGCACCATAATACTGCTACCACCGAGGTTCATGGTCCAGTTGTATTTTATGAGGGGATGTTTAGGTCAAATTTGTGGTTAATGGTTTTCCTTCCAACAGATTACTCCCAGCTGAGCACTGCATCTCCTTCAGAGTTACAAATAGCCTCTGCTGTGTCTCACCAATAACCATTGCTTGCCTGTATCCTTAGGTATCCATCCATGTTGGCCTTCAAACCACTATATTTGTTCTAAGATAGTAACAAACACAGAGTTTTTTCTCTAAAGAGAAGTTGTAGATGTATGCACAGTGCACAAAAATGTACAATTTGAATTCTACTTTACATTTATATTAGTAAGTGTTGGTAAAATACTATTTTAGTATCGGATTTGCGTTGACAAGATGTGAAACTCCATGGATGTTTTTGTAAGGCACTATATGGAATCTATATTTCTAAATATTGGTCCTACTACTTTCAGAAGGATTAAGTGCATTATCTGGGTTTGCCAGAGATATTTCACATCAAAGATGCACTTTCATCAGAGCTATTGCGTTAGGTTGTGTACGTATTAAATTAGATGAAAGTGTGATGGCTTAAACTGACAGTATTTAATGTTGGATCTGCTTTGGAGAATTGGCTGTTACTTTGATTAAATATGGAGGAATGTGATCATAAACCTCTCAGCGCTAAGAGGTAAAAACAAAACCATCCACATCATCTCCAACCCTCAAGTGCTAACCAAGATGCACTATGCAAAAGGGGTTGCTAGGGATAGAAACCGTATATATTTTTTAAAGCATTAAACATTTATGTTTCTCCTCTAGTCTTTTTTCTTTTCACTTTGACGCACATATTCTTAAGCACAAATGCGCTGAGGCATGATTAAATCCACAGAGTGGTTGGTTTTGGTGTTGTGAGCAGATCTTTGTCAGATCCATCTCCATCACATTATGGGCCTCCTGCTCTGTGACTCATCAGCATACATTTGGAGCAGCTAGAGTTATTCCTACAGACTGCTCATGCTGCTTGCTTGTTCCTCTTTTGCCTTTGCTCCCACGTTACTGTTTCCCTCTTTTTTTTTTTTTTCCCCTGCTTTCATTTTTCTCTCCTTTCGATGTCAGCCTTGTTAAAGCCATGATTCATGTTGCTTCCTGAATGTGTTGTTGCAGATTTATGTGCTGAGAAAAGCAAATGTTCATATGGCTCATATTTTATAAAATAATATATCCAATGATTGCACATAACCAAAAAGCTATACTGAACCCTGATATATCTTTTCTTTGTTATCCTTCCTTTTTAGTCTCTCATGCCTGTGCCTTATAGATGATGCTCAGTAGTTGTGGTTATGTCAGATGTTGGATTTGGCCCCTATCCAAATCTGATTCCTGCATGTCTGTATGCTTTCTGTCACTCCTGTTTTGTCTGATGTGGCTTTTGGTTTGTCAGTCATGATGACTTTGGTAAAATGACTCAGTCCAAACAAATGTAAAGCCCTCTATGGGTAATCTGCTTTCAGATGCGTCACCGTCCTGTTTGCCTTTCAGTTCTTTAGCCGCAGATACTCCATCATAATATACTTCTATGTCCAGCAGCTTCTTGCAGTTTTAAAGCACTTCTTTTTCTGTTACTGTTGCTCTTTTTTTCTCATATTATATGTTTAAGTCCTTAGAAATGATCGGAATCGACGTCTGGAAATCAGGTTCAACCAGGAAGTGCTGGATTGCCTCTTCTCAGTGCACCAACAAAGGGAACTAAATAATAGTTTTTATTGGTTGGTGATTTTTTTTTTACAGGGAACACCATGATCTAAGCCTCAGAATAAGAAACTTCCTTGACCTGCAAAAACAACACGAGCAGCTCCATGAAATCCATTTAACTCCACTCGTCTTCTGTCTTTTTTATCTTTCCTTTTCTCCCCTCAATGTGAAACGATCCTCGTGATTTCAGTGCTCAGCTGAACGTGGAAAAGCCTTTTTGCTATAAAACTCGGTGGTAGGGGTTTGAGCTAGCCCAAGGCAGCCATCCAGGCCCCCCAGAACCACCATCTGGCTAATGAGCTGTCCATCACTTTTGTGTCTGTTTAAGCCCAGAACCAAAATGCAATCAATCTCTGTGTGGACACTCTGTTTTTGCATACTGGTTAATCTTTGGATGACATATTTTTTTTCTACTTTAGATCTAATGTATAGCAGTAATCTAAAGAAAAGTATTTTGTTTGTTTAAAAAAAATTTGAAAATGGGTGGCGGAAGATCGTAGAAAGATAATGAATTCAATTGATCGGCTTTTTATATGCTCACACGGCGAGCTGATAATAGCTGTCTTATGCCTCTATGCTTTAAGATTTTTCCAGAAGCTAATGGCTAAAAGAGATTTTTCTGTCACCCCCCCCCCCCCCCCCCCCCCCCCCCACCCAATACTATTAAGTGATGGGAGAAGAGAAATATTTAGGCAAAATACCTGCTTTTCAGTCCATATTTTCCATGGGATAATTTGGAAGTTAAACTTAAAATGACCTCGTCTGTAGTTGAGTTACTCATAATGTATGTCTTCTGCATGCACTTCCTGCTCCATTTTTTTTAAATGATTCCATGGTGCTTTGTAAAAAATAATTCACATCTTGTCATGTTTCAACCACAAACTTGTTCTTATTGAGATTACCATTAAGTAGAATTTGTTTCTACCAGCTTTAAGCATCTAGAAACCAAATTTGTTTGCACATTATCCTTAAAAAACTTCAATCTTAGTGAGAGAGCATCTGTTGATCTAATTTTAAGTCGACAATTTAAGAAATTAAAATAGAATATATACTTGTGTAAGGGAGCGCATACAACTTCATACCTGTTGTGCATCATCACAGATTTATTCCATTTCACCTACTATTTTCGTAGAACTAATGAAACCCTGACTTTATAGCCAGGCGTTTGGGGTCTAACTATAACATCCCAATAGCAATTTGTGACTGTATGAAGATAAGCCACGCACTCTAACAATCCCTGACGTCCAGGAACTCAGGGATTTGTTAGGATGAGGTGAAAATGCGTGCTCAAGCAAAGCTCCACACACTGTCAACAGAGACCACTCCAAGCAGATGGAAGAGAAAAAGAAATCGTATTAAAAATTAGTCTCATGGGCATTTTGCTGGCAGTGCATATTGAATACATTTTACCAGGGCAGAAATGGGGGGGTTGCCATCTAAAATGCTATCTTGTAAAGGCACTGACAGACACCATCCCTATGGGTTCAGTTGGCTGCAATGAGCATCACTGCAAGTTTCTCCATCTTACCTTCTCTTGTTCAAATTAAATATAGATTTAGAGGGGTGTGTGTGGTGTTTTGTATGAATCTATTTGGATACTCGGAACATATATTGGCCAGCTTTTTTTGCAGAATGGTTTTGCAAGCATTTGCAAGCCTTGTAATTTCAGCTGAATGCATGCGCATTCAGAGACTTATAAATGCTATGCAGAGTGGTGAGTCACTGTTCTCATATAGCAATGTGCCCCTCCATCTTTGTTTTTGCAGCAGCTAGAAAGTATTCAGCAGATCCAGATGTTCGTCCACAGTGTAGTTGTCATTTTCTCTTCTTAGTTACAGCACATCTTATTAGCATCCACAGTAATACATTGTCATTTAAGTTGAATAACAAGAGAAGCAGTGGCTATATAAAAAAATACAAACACGATTATACAAACATTAAAGATATTTGATGCTTTATTTAGAACATTAGAGGATTTATAGGCTATAATTGTTATTTGTTATTGTCTTAGTCAAGAGGCTGTGGTCAGATTGGCCTATAAACGGAATGGTGTGTGGCAAAGTACCTCTATAGATCATTCTAAACATGCCATCACACCAATGAAATATGATAGTGCTAGAACCATGCTTTGTTGCGGCTATCATTTGGTGACAGGAAGCTCTAAAGAAAATCTTTTGAGAAAACGACTTAAGTCTAATAATCCCGCTGAAATAAAAAACAAACAAAAGCATAAACAAGTCTGTTACATGGCCCAGGAGGCCAACATTTTTAATAGTTATGGTCTTGAGGAAGATTTCATGTTTAATGTTGATGCAGGCTGGATAAAGGATGATGTGATATGGACAGACGATTGCTACCTGTGCAGCAATGGTCTCAGTAATCTGAGCCAGCAGCTGATCAATAGGCGATCTAATAGAACATTATAAGGCCCCCGGCAAGACTGCTAAAAGTGAAAAAGACTGGATCGGCCATGGTAGGGGGCAGAAGGCTGATCTATAGATGTCCTGCTCTGTGAGGAAGTGTGGAAGCAGAGGAGACTGAGGAAAGGAGGGCAAGGCGTGGCATTCACTGGCTTGTGTATGTGTTGGACTTGTGGTGCATCGAGGGGAAAGTAGACGAGCTGCTTTGGGAGGGTGCACAGAGAGGCACCTAATGCGCTCATTTAGGATTTTGCGTATCAATGTTTTCTCAATTTGATAAACACAGGTCATGTTCTCTGCCATTTAAGCAATTCACTTTTTTATCTTAATACAAGTCATATATGTAGATAAATATCATTGAAAACTAAGTTACATTTTTGCAAATTCTTTTGAATAGCCTTTACTGCTGTATTATCACAATCCATGTCTACTATCCATGTCTACTATCCATGCCTGCTACAGCTCAGCTCGTATGCAGACACGACTGGGAAATTGTTTCTGCCAGTTTCAATAGATATAATATTATCATGTTACGTTAATGTTGAATTCAATGCAGTGTGCTCACCAGGAGTTTTTAAGGGGGGTGTGGACACACCTATATTGTATCTGCTAATTAAGCTGGCATGTTCATATTCCCCCCCTTAAGATGCAACTATCCTCCTGCTGCTGCGTAACGGGGGGCTAACGCATACCGGAGCAGCAACACTGCGTTTTAGAGGGTAGATAAAAAAAATAAATAAAAAAAAACAGCTAGACAGACACAGTTTGGTAATCCTTCCTAACCATCTCACTTTACCCCTGGTTTTTAAAACTATCTCTGTCTGCTGGCAGTGCATGTGTTCAGATATATTAAGCTTTAGGGTGAGTCCATGACAGCGTCTGAAGGGCATAAGTGTGCAAGTAAGGAGGCAAATGTGTTTCCACAGCCATCATTAAAAGTCTGTGTATTAGTCTAATTTCAGTGTAAACTGGGTTTTTACTGAAATGGGCTGGACAGAGAAGGGAGCCCAAATATCTGTCTAAGAGCTGATATGACCATAAAAAGGCTGCATAAAGGACATGATTTGAGTTTAACGGGGACAAATGAGACATTGTTGTCTTAGACTGCTCACATACATCCACTTATTTTAAATAGCTGTCCAGCAAATGTGTCAGAATCTACTGAAAACTTTTGTTTGCATATAATATTTAACAGCAGCAATCTCATTAATTTAACATGGTAATGAAAGTAAGCAAACAACACCAAATATGATGGATTAGAGAGGAATATGAAGAATTTGGATAAGTAAAGTATGGTAATGAATAATCTTAGAGGAATAGTTTTAAATGATTCTCAGGTGGATTTTTTAAATCAGTTGTAATGACACTTTTGTCATTTTATTCACTCAGTCAAAGTCGGGTGACAATAAAAGTTGGAGGAATACTTTTGATCCATGTTGCTTATTCTACTGAGCTAATTTTCTCCTGTTAAGGCTTTAGCATACAAGGAAGAGGTGGACACAGGAAAAATATTTCCTATTTCTTTTATAAATAAAACCTGCATAGAAAACGCACTATTGTTTAGTACAGCATTGAATGTTGCATAGAGGGCAGACTAGTTTGGCTAGCTTATGTAGGTGGGTCAGTAGTTAACTGTTTACACCACAAACTGTCCACAATAACCTCTTTAGAGTTTGATAACACACTAGAAATCCCTCGAGGGATTCCCACTCTTCTTATTTTACAAATATTCAAAGAGCTTATACAATACTGACAAAATCTTACCTCTTTGGAGTGCATTACTTTGTAACATGTAAATACTTATTTCATCAGTGATGTAGTCTTTTTTTTTTTTTTTTTGTCTACATTTTGTTCTACTTGCATTTGTACTTTCACCCTATGGCTGAAAACTGTGTTCAATAAAAATCCAATAGCAGGATATCAATAATTCAGATTTTTCTCACCTCTCACTTCTCACTGAACGCAACTCAACAGACTATTGCATAAGCATGAACTCTTTCACTCCATTAATGATCATGGTGGATGGTCTATATATTTTTTGTTTTATTGTTATGAGCATTATAAACACAACTTATTATACATCTTATACTATTTTTGTTACTTTTCTATAGAGCAGAACAACAAAAAATTTGAATATTTTATAATGATTTACCAAATAATTAGCAATTTTTTATACATATATAATAACTGTGTTCTTTCAAAAATGTATAAATTAAGATGAGATTTTAAAGCCAATACTATTTGAACACTAATAATCACTGCTTTCACTTTTTTTGTGCTGAAATGACCTTTTGCGATATTTTAACCATACATTATGGTGGTTGATATGATTTGATACTGATTCTCTTATAGATTATTAATATTGTATTAATGGCTAATAACAAATATTTAAGGATAATGCCCAACCCTTGGGTTACCAGCATGACAAAACCACACTGCTTTTATTGCTTCTCTGCTTTATACACTACCCTAACAGTACTACTGCATCACTGTCACCGACCCTAACAAATATTATAAGTTGTTCCAGTTTTAGCCCATACTAATAGATAAAAAAATTACAAACATCTGCTGATCTTCAAATTTTACCTGTGAGGCTCTCACACTGGCATCTACCTGTTTCACTTCTGCTATCTAAGCTACCCTTAAGAGGAAAAAAATTGAAGAGATCCTAAGTGAATGTCTTAAATAACTCTTTTTGGACTCATCGCAAATCTGTCTTGATAACCTCAGCCTCAGACATTTAACCTTTAAATTAATGTCAGAACCTGGAACAAAAAAGTTGACTAAAACAAAAATGCAGCAGATTCTAATTTACTACTTTGCAAAGCTCAAAATGTACAACTTTCAGATTAAGTCTAAGTGACACCTGAAATAACAGCAGACATTTAGCTGTAGAAAATGCAGTTTCTGTCTAAAACCCTCTCATGTCTCTGCTTCCTCTGATCTGAGTTCACTTGCAATTCTTAATTATTTCCATCATAACCTGTTGGTCCTTGGGT
Organism: Cyprinodon tularosa; assembly: GCF_016077235.1. Lineage (NCBI taxonomy): Eukaryota > Metazoa > Chordata > Actinopteri > Cyprinodontiformes > Cyprinodontidae > Cyprinodon > Cyprinodon tularosa. The sequence goes on along the minus strand of NW_024039507.1, from coordinate 287,910 downwards.
ATGGTTTGTTCATGGATTGAAAAAAAATGTCCGTTTTTGAGATTGCAATGCTGCCATAGTTAAAGCAGCTCTAAGTACGGTACTTTTTGTGTTGTGTTCCCTCTACATGACCTTTTAAAAATAGCACCGTTGTAAACACTGACTTCCCTCTGCGAGTTGCGCACCCTACAGCTACAGTGCTGTCACCCTCTAAGCATCTGGTAGATGCATATCAACCAAATATCTTAACAGGTGGCCAGTATTGTACATAATCTACTTTATACTAGTGCACAGCAGCGTTGTCGCTTCAAATTGTTCCTTTCATACAAGCCAGTTAGCTGTAAAGGACTGTTTAGTAAAACATGATTCAACCTCTCTTTGTTCTATTTTGGCATGCTAAAAATCAATCTCTAAAGTCAAGATGGTTAGACCAAATCCCGGTACCATGTCTGCTTCTTTATTTTTGTTTGTGGGCCTGCAACGGAACAAAAGCCCTGTCCAAATTCACTGTTCTGTGAGCACTGTCTCAATCTAATTCTCGGTTTTCCCTTCCTTCCCTTCTGTAACACTCGCCCAGTCATGTCATAAGCCTCAAAATAAATAAATGATAAACTGTTCTATAATTCCATCTGCGTAGTGGTGATATTGTGGGACAACCTGTTTTATCGCCAGTAAATTGATCAACCTGTGGCTTATAGTTAGCATTTGACATATTAGCTAGCTATTCATCTTATTTGTACGTTTTTAGGTGCTTCGTACCAGATATAAAATCATAGAATACAATGAATATTCCATCAATAACTACTATGAAGTTATTAATCAGATTTGAGGCTCCTGTAGTCCAAGTTTCTAAAAAATTACCTTTGCTGATAATAGTGGAATGAATATGTCCTTTAGAGGGTGTGGTCTCACTTCTTCCACTATTGAACTGTATTTTATGTGCAGGAGATTCAGACAAGGATACATGCATATAATCAAGTGTACGTTAATTAAAACTTGTATTTTAGTCCAGATTATTCTGCAGTACATATTGATGTTGCATTTTAAATGCCCGTAAAGGAAAGCTTCAGCTGTTGCATTTTTTGTTCATTCCCAAAGACTAATCCTGTTAAGAAAAAAAATGCATTATCAAGTTCTAAAATGTCCAGAAATTATAGTTCTAGTGGCAGCTCATCCAGCATTCAGATGCACAGTTTTGCAGGTTGCTTCAAAAATATAAACCAAAGCAATGGCACACAGCTACTGCTGATGTTTTGCCTGTGTGCCTCAGACAAATTTTGCTCGTCTCTTCCAGTGCGCTTGCCAAACAGTAAATCCCATCATCGCCTGTGTGTGTTAAGGATCCTACGTGGAAATATGTTGTTTTTCGACTGTATTTGATTTGTCAACAGACAGAGCAGCCATCAGTCTGCTTTTATGTCAGGTTTATTCAAGCAATGTGTTCTCTGAAGTGTTTAGTGGAGCAACTGGAAAATAGAAATCTGTTTCAGCTGGCAAAGAGTTTGTCTCTGTATACTTCCCACTCACCATGAGTGTTCTGTTATCTCCTTCTTCTCTCTCACTCACTAGCTTCTCTCTCTTGTCTTCACCAAAACCCCCATCCTCCCTGTTTTTTTATGTATTTCTTTTACAGGCCAAGTCGTGTATCTGTCACATGTGTGGCGCCCACCTGAATCGACTCCACTCTTGTCTGTACTGCATCTTTTTTGGCTGTTTTACAAAGAAACACATTCACGAACACGCAAAAAACAAAAGACACAATCTAGGTAAGTACCCCATTGTTTCAGAACTGGTATTGCATCCCAGTATATTTTATAGTTGTCCTTTCTGTTAGTAACTACTTTCACATGAATCTTTACTATAAATTTTATTTTTTTCTACTAAAATACATGAACTTTTGAAATATTTTCTAATTTATTGATATGTACATTAGTCATCAGCAGCAATCTGAACTTAAAGTCAATAGGTATTCATAAGGAGGTAGTCTATATAAAGGTTCTAAGCCTCATCTATTAATTTTAAAAACTACCTTAGCACCACAATACAAAAAGCGGTCTTTATTTTACCACTCTTTTGAGAACGACTTATCGTGCATTACAGAAATGTTGCCCATCTACTGTAAATTTGATCTGTGTGTGGGGATGTTTTTTGGTTACCTCACAGGGACAGTATAAGGCCAAATTCTATGGTATCCATAATATGCTACATTATGGGGACCTACATGTCCTATGGGGACCTACATGTCCTAATATGAACCTGTCAAGTGTTTCCCATGAGAAACAGGTTGGGGACTAAGTTGTTGAGTTATATCTAGATTTGTATTGGAATGGGTGTGGTTAGGGTAAGGGTTTCAGTTAGTTAATAGAAATGAATGGAAGTCATGACATAGTCCCCATAAGGATTGCAAAATATAGCCCTGCGTTGATGATTGTGTGTGTTGTATAAATTTATAGAGGGACTGATCTAATACTTGGATATCAGCTGCCCTATTCACTTATTTGCTGGATCGGATATCACATAAATGATGCCTAGTCAGTATTTACATCCATTCATTTCTATTTTTATTGATATATACAGCAATACAGTTAGAGCGATCTAGTGACTTCAATTTTATGACTGCAAAGCTGATTACGCTATCATGCAGAGCGAACACAATAGCTAATGATGATTTATATCTGTTCATTTTTTACCTTTGTTAAAAATCTTTCTTTGTTTAAAAATCTTAAAAATCTTTGTCGAGCATGATGCCTTTACTCACATAGCAGGATATAAAGTTATTTCAGTAAACAGTTATATTGGATCTATATCGGATATTGGTCAATATTCTCAGCCCATGTATCGGTTTGGATCAGTAAAAAAAATAGATTGGTCTAACTTAAAAAGTGATATGTATAATTAAAAAACTCATTATTACCTAAATAAATTATATTTTCTTTTTTATATTTTTCAACCACGGATGTCGTCCGTGTACACCTAAATTCGGCCAATTATATATCCATGGTCAGCTGTCTATTTTTTACGGTCATAGCATCTTAATTCATATGTCTCGGCTAATATATTCAATGGTTGAAATAAGAAATAGGAGTTCTTTACTTTACCTTTTGAGTTCTGTCCCAGTGTTCACGGGGATGGACATTTGTGTCTTCAGCAGGCGTAGAGCTAACAGAACTGGCAGTGTTGCTAAGCAAGGGCTCAAAGATGTACATAAGCCTTCTACACCAAAGGAAGCTTCTGCTTGGGAACCTACTAGCACTAAGTTGCTAACTGGTTAGCGAGATGCTTCCGACAAACTGGCCACAATCAAACTTGCTTGCAAACCTTCTGCCACAACAATCCCGCCCTCTTGATAAATGACCAATCACATTCAATATATTCACTCATGTTCACTCGTGCACCACTCGGGGAGAATTCGGAAATGCAACGGTTGGAGCAGCAGTTTCCCTACGACTTGAAGAAAATGATTTGATCCCAATGCTTACCGTGAACAGCTTCAGTTAGAAACTAGCTCTTTGTAGCAAAGCGGTCCAGCTGGGTTTAGCATCTCCTAGCAGCAGCCGCATAATCACTAACTTCTTTGGGTAACGCTCAACTTTTCCTCCTTTTTTTTTCTCATCTGCATTACCACTTGTGATTTTTATATTGTCATAAATGCTTACATGCTCCACTTCAAATTGAAAAGGTCTAATGTTGCATATTACTGTTTTGGCTGAACAGCGCTAGTGCAACAGGACATACCATATATCTGTTACCCAGAATGCATTAAAGCATAAAAATGCCGACGTCCATGTAATATTTTGCTTTATTAAAACTAAACAGCTTACAGTATTTTATTGTACAGTATTTACATTGAGAATAGATATTTTGCAAATAAAGTTTATTTTTACAACTAATCCTTGATCCCTTAAAAAGCTTAAAAACTTAATTAAACTCAACTCTTTGGTTAAAGACACCCAAGTGAAGGAGTAAAGTATTAATTAGCTTTGAGCTATACAGGAGCTGTTCTGACATTGGCTCTCTGCTCATCACTGCTTCAAATCAAATTAGTCCAAACTCCCGAGCGTGCTAAACGGTTGAATGGCAAGCTTCACCCTCAGGGCTCCTTTTAATGCTGTTTTAACCTGTTTGTTCTAAACATTCTCACTCTTAGATCTCTTCAGACCTTCTTCTCTTTTCATGTCTACTTTCTCTTCCCTCTCATCTCCCCATCTTTTCATTCACTGTTCTTATGCTTCACTCAGGTGAGGAAAGTAATTGATTTCTGTCTATATCAGTGAAGGTCTTTCAGTCAATATATTCTCCCCTCTTCACTGCGGTATTCCCTTTTTCCTCTATCTTAAATCTAAAAATTTCTGCCCCTTTTTTTAAGGTTTATGAATAATGCTGAAGCTTACTTTTACAGTGTGGGTAGCGCCAAAAACAGAAATGCGTCCAGTTAAACTAAATATAGGTTGTCACGGCAACAGAGCTGAGGTATTGTTGCTGTGGACTTGGAGGATAGAAGATGGTGGCGTATGTGTTAGTGCATGGGTGGGAGAGGTGAAAGAAATGTGCCTTGAACACTTCAGTTGCATAGTTACTCGGTCTGTGATAAATTGATCACAATTAGATTCTGATGGTATAACTTTGACCAGTTTTGTGGCATTAAAACACATTTTAAAAAAGAAAAAAATTAGCATGATCTTCTTTTATTTTAATTGGAGAAGAAAAAATATTTAGAATTTTAACATTTTTAAATTTTCCTACAGCTTTGAAACATAAAAATATATAATTACCACCTTCTAAAGTTAGTAGCTACATTGCAAAAATTAGAATATATGTGAAAGCCATTTTTTTTTCTTGAAAAAACTATTTTAAATAATTGATTGAAGCAGGTATGACAATTAGGCAATTAAACAAAAATAATTTCAGTTTGAAATAAGAAAAAGCCTCTCCATCATCTTATTTCAAGTGCCTAATATCTTATTACCTCATTTTTAAGAGTAACAATACTCAATCCATTAGCAGAACATCTTATTTACCTGATCAAATGAAAGGCAAATATACTTAAGCTATTTTCTGCTTTACTTGGGTTTAGATTAGTTTATGCAGTATATGATTTTGAAAGTTTTGAAAGTTCAGTTTGTAGATCTTTACTTTGGTAACGCTTATTATGATTGTTTTGGTTAATACTAAGATCACGCTTAAAACTGTGCCTCTTTTAAAAGGAAGTGTATTCAGTGCATTTGAAGCCCTAATCATAAGGTTTTACCTGATTACTTCATGTTGAATCTTCCTTTAAAGTAACTGAATTATATTTATCATGATGTAGGACATGGTATGAAAAACTAGCAAGAGGAAAATATTTAGATCTCCATCTGAGAAAAAAATATGATCAAAACATAGAAGAAGAATGGGACCACAGTTAATAGTAGCCCCAAGTTTTAGTGCAGCTTATAAAATGAGCTATAATTTTTAAGTTTTTTTTTATTTATTATAATCATTGACTAAATAGACCTTGCATTCCATTAAGTGGATTTCAAAGGATTCAGACAGATTTATAGGATTTTTTTTTTTATCTCTTACTTTGAACAACTGTGGTAAACCAATAAAATACGAAAATGAAAGTGACCCAAACCTACAAACATACATTTGTAAGAACTTATTTATATTTCAACCAGCCTTTTTCTTTCCCCCTTCCAGCAATAGACTTATTATATGGTGGAATATACTGTTTTGTGTGTCAAGACTACATATACGACAAAGACTTGGAACAGATTGCCAAAGAGGAACAGAGGAAAGCCTGGAAATTGCAAGGTATAGCCTTCTGCTTTGTCTCGAACTGAATTAATGACATGTTTTTAATTCATCTCTTCTGATAACTCTCTGTAGTTACATTTTCATTTCTTTTGTATATAACAGGAATTGGGGAGAAATACACAACGTGGGAGCCCACTAAGAGAGAGCTAGAGTTATTACGACACAATCCAAAGCGAAGGAAAATCACTACCAACTGTACCATAGGTAGGCAATAGAGTACACAGTTCAGCCCTTATGTCTTAATCAAAACAGTTTTTCATCTTTTGACAGTTGTGTATGTTCCTGCTTTTTGTACTTTTGTTCAAGTGTGCTTGAGGTTAGTGTTGCATTTAAGTGTGATACTCAAGGTCAGCTGCACAGAGCAGCCCCACAGGCAGAGTGCAGCGAGATGAAGAACATGTTGTTGCCACGGAGATAGATGCCCATCACAAGCTTTGTTTCATCTCGTATTCACTCAAACTGTTGTTTTTTAGCAATATGTTGCCTTCTTGTACTTTGGCGCTCCCTGTTTTATCTGTTTGGACCTTTTATGCCATCAGATCTTCAGACAGATTAACTGGTCTGTCCAACTGACTGATAAATTGTGTGTTCTCCGTGTTAGCATGCCAAAACCAGTCTAGAGTGTTTAATCTCTCACTGAGCACCCTCTTCCAGTACTAAACCTTGCTCGGTTTGGATCACACCCAGGCCGTGGCTGTGTTCCACCTGTTCAACCAGCCAACAGTAGAGCATTTTATAAATGAATCGGTTCTCAGCTTCTTCTCCGGACTCTCACATATTGCTGGCTTCCACATCTCCACCAAAGTTATGTTTATTCTCATGCCATGAATCAAATTGATTTGAAATATGAAAAGTTATTGTTTTGTTTTTTTTTCGGGGGGCACAGATGCTCTGATGGTTACTGATTTCAACACAATTCGTATAAGATTGCCTGGATGCCAACAAAACTGTGAAATAGTCCTTTACCACAGTGAGCTAAATATTTACCTGTATAATAAATCAGTTCTTTCTGGCTAGAAGTTTCATTCATTTGAAAGCAGGATATGTGCATTCTTCCTCTTATGATGTTCTCACACTTCTACTGTCTTCTCATCCTGCAGGTTTACGAGGGCTAATAAACCTGGGCAACACGTGTTTCATGAACTGTATCGTCCAAGCCCTAACTCACACGCCGCTGCTGCGAGACTTTTTTCTCTCTGACAGACACAAGTGCGAGATGCAATCAAACTCCTGTCTGGTGTGTGAGATGTCGCAGCTTTTTCAGGAGGTATGATGCTAGCTTGTTTTTAGGATGCTTTCAGTGAAATTAAGGTATAAACAATTATGAGGTAGAAAATAACACATGGCTATAGTCAGTTGGTTATAATAACTGTGCAGTGCAGATTTCCTCCCCTCGAGTGTAATCTGCTGCAAAAGACTGAGTCACAAAACCTGGAGAGGAGGATAATATCCTTGTTAAGAGGAATGTACAGAGGCACTAAAATGAATGAAGAGGAAGCATTGTTGAAGGCTTTTTGTTGTACCAGATTAGTAATTGAATGTCATGTAGTTTTTCCTCAAAATATTCCTTCTTTTATCATCTCAAACTGTTGCGTAATAGGAGCCTGACTGCTCCCACACTGCCTCACTGTCTTCCTACATCTTCTCTCTTTGCAGCATACATACAGGCCCACAGATGGCGAGTGGAGCTCTAATGTGTTGAGTTGATTCTCCACCCCCAACACCTTTAACAACACAGACTAGCAGAGCTCAAGTCTCAGTTGATATGTTATTAAGTACATAGAAGAGAGGCGCGGATAGAAAACCTTTAATAGATTATTATAAAATGTGAGCATTAATACCCTTTTATGTTCGGATTTTAATCTAATGTATATTTTATATAACAGATCGAAACTCAATGTTGTGTGACTCGTTACTCACAAATGTAAAGAAGCTTGACACATTTTGAGCTTGCTATATTATAATTTTTGGTTTACTTTACTACTGTTTAACTGCAAAAAATGAAGTGGACTTTAAAATATCTGTAATGATGTGTCAGTATGGTTTCATTTTTCCTATACAAGCCAGTTCCAATTAAGAAATCATAAAGAAGAGAGCTGTATTTAAAACATCTAAGAGTTGAAAAATGAGAATATTGAGCTTCCTTTGCTCTATTTCATTCCAAACTTTCCACTTGGTTCTCAAACCTTTTTTTGTTTCCTTATACCCTTATGTGCTTCCTACAGGGTTTGATTTTTCCTATTATTATTATCTATTGCATGGCACACTATACAACGTGGAATAATTCATATTTGGGACAACATCATATATAATGTGTGCACATTGTGCGATCACTGTTTATTCACTAGATTAGCAACTATTAGCGTTAAGAGTGTGTGCGCCTCGCAAACAAATCTGAAAACAGAAGATTTTGGATTCACTCGGGTTTGAGGAAAAGAGACCAACTTGGGAAGGTGGTTTACTGAGAGTTTGACGGAAAAATTAGATGCAAAAAGCCTTTCAATATTCATTGCATCAAATTCCACTCCAGGCCCTAAAAAGATATAATAACAGGGAGTTTCTTTTTTATCAGTCTAGCCTACAATCAGAGAATAGGTATAAAATAACCCTCTCGTTTGTGACTGCCATATAATCTGAGGTTGCTGCAGGAGTTAATGCTTCATGTCACAGTTTGATCCAGTTGGAGCAAACAGGACAGGTCTTCCACAACAGAAAGTGATTCAGAAATCTGAAACATATTAGTTTTACTTTTTCTTTGTTATGTGGGAAATCGTTTGGAGTCTCCTGAGTGTTTCTTGCTCGACCTGCCAAAACTTTCCCCCTTATTTACGTTACCGTGGTTGCAGAGGATTCTCATATTGGATAAAAAAAATTACATCTTTGTATTTATATTGCATGCAATGAAACTGAAATATTTTAATTTTATATTAATAAGTGAAGACAGTCAAAGGTAGTACTTAAAGATGGCTAATGTGTTAACTTTACATTTATTAGGCTTCTTATTCATTAGCAGTTTTTAAAGTTTACTGGTATACTTTTAGAATTAGCATGTGATATTTGGGCTGATGCTTTTCTGCATATTTTTCTTTGAATCATAAAACTCTTGGAAAGATCACTTTGTGTTCATTTTCTCTATTTGATCTTAATGTGGCACATTTCCAGCAGCAGTCGCATTCCTATTGGTTATTTAGTCGTGGCATGTCATAGTAGTTGTCGCACTGTGGGATTGTTATTATTAAAGGGGCTTAAACAATTAATCAGGTTTGTCGTGATTATTGAAATAAATTTCAACTAATTTAGTGATCGATTGTTAACTGGAGTATAAAGACTCTAAAACATGCCTTTAGCTGAAACAGCAACCCACTTAAAACATTAATTATAAAAAGCATTGTCAAAAAATATATAAATATTTTGCATTTAAGACAAAAAAAACTAAACAATTTTAGTATTTCAAGTATGCTTAATCCAGAACTCCTCAAGTGGAAAAGTTTTAGTTTCACCTGGTTTAATTCTGTAAAAAATCTTCTTTAAGGAACTTTTTGCCATCCAGTTATTAATCGATTTATGGAAAAAAATAATCGACAAATTAATCGATAATCAAAGTAATCGTTAGTTGCAGATAGGGTTGTCAAAAGTATCGAAACTCAAAAAAGTATCGATACTAAAATTTTGTATCCGGATACAATACTCGTTTTTAAAAGTATCGATACAGTGCCGTCACCAGTGGCACCTAAGCAGTCATTCATCTAAAGTGCAGAATAGAGGACAATGCACTTTCTGAACACTGTGTGATTGAATAATTCTGTGCTCTTTTCAGTTTCAGACTTTTTTTTTGTAAGAGGTGCAGCTGCTGAGAATTTTTTTTGTTTCTTAACTGGTTTGGCTAGTGTCATTGTTATGTGTGCAAAGCATAGCCAAGGAAGGAACACTTAATTTGAATTTTATAAGTTTTTTATCAAGCTTGCTTAATATTATGCACAGCATACAACCTTTATTGTGTTTATTTATTGTATTTTATTTATTAATGAAAATATTTCTGTTGAATTTTGGAGTCTTTGTTTTTATCCTTGTGGTATCGAAAATGGTATCGAGTATCGAATATTTTCCTTAGTATCGGTATCGAGTTGAAAAGTTTAGTATCGTGACAACCCTAGTTGCAGACAAATTATGAATGTCAGACACAGTCAGAAAACCATTGCAAGTTATCTGTGACTGCAAGATGTTAAACACGGCCATCGTAGAACCTGCCTTACTGTGCAAAGTTAGACCACAGATTTTTTTTTCAATACCCCTCACCTTTGTCTGCGGCGGCCAGTAAGTGCCCAGTGTATGCCCGGCATAAGGTGGAGTGCAATACAGTCCACTTCCTAAGACATCTTAAAACCCTTAATTCTGTTTGATGATTGCAACTTTTTACCCCCAAATGTATAATTTATAATTATACACCAAATTAATTATTTGCACAATAATAGGACATTTGTGCTGTTTATTGTATTTATCAATAAATTATAAGTGCTGTTAATATTTAGACCTGAGGCATCTTTGATTAGACAAAGCTGATAATGTTTTAGAGATGCTTTCATGTTCAGTTCCAATAAAACACCATCCCGAGTGTTAAACATGATGGTGGGGGCATCATGCTGTGGGATGTTTTTCCCTCAGCGAGGTTGGGAAAGCGTGTATGAGCTAATAAGAAGCTGGAAAATATAAATGGAGGTGAACCTGTTAGAAGCTGCAAATGACTTTATACTGGAGCAACAACTTAAGCTCTATAACTAGAGATGAAATGGCCTGCTTTAAATCAAAGCACATTAATGTATTCTAATGGATCAGGGACAATAAATGAAATCGTATAACAGCCTCAGCAGCTGTATATTACTGCTGGACACGACCATTAGAGGCTTCTCTGTCTGCTCATTTCTGCAACCTGCCAGTAAAGATGTTTTTTATTGTCAAAGCTTTTTTACTGTCTACATGTCAATACCACTGGGTTCACAACTTATCGTTCTTGATGGATTAACAGCTTAGGGACAGGTTTTTTTGGGGACTCCTACTTTAAAAGACTGGCAACTTGTAGTGCAGCACAAGATGATTTTACATCGCATCTTAATTTGGACCCTCAAAGTAATTCTTGCCATATGTCTCTGGTCTTAAAACCTTGCCGCCTTTTCCTTCATCTTTATGGTTATATAGTTAATGTTCTCTCACATTTGAGCCCAATCATAATAATACAGTGTTTTAATTTGTAACCTGAGAAACGGTATGGGGTGAAAGACACATTTTTGCATAGCCCTGTAAAATTTTCCTTTGTATCTTCAGTTCTACTCGGGTCACCGTTCACCGCACATTCCCTTCCGCCTGCTGCACCTGGTTTGGACTCACGCACGGCACCTCGCAGGTTATGAGCAGCAGGATGCCCACGAGTTCCTTATTGCAGCGTTGGATGTTCTACATCGGCACTGCAAAGGAGACACAATAAGTAAGCTTTGCGCATAACACTCTGACCATTCCACCAAGTGAAAAGGTATACTCAGTTGGAAAAAAATTTTATAAATCTTTTATATCTGAACTTACTGCAAACGTACAGAAGAGAGAGAACCCAATAGTGTTAATGTAGCAAAGCTTACATCTAGTTGTGGAAAAAGGGCAACTGGTTTTCCAGATTGTCCTCTTTGCGTTTGTGTGTTTTAACATCAGTCTTTTTTCCGTGCAGGAGACGACAACGGGAAGAAGACCAACAATCCAAATCACTGTAACTGCATCATTGACCAAATCTTTACTGGGGGCCTACAATCTGATGTTACCTGTCAGGTTTGCCAGTAAGTTTGTAAGACTTGTTGGTGGCAATTTAAACAAAGAGTTTTCATTCCCTTTTATTTACTCATCCATCTATCTTTACCTACCCTTCGCCCACGGGTAGATCAAAATGTAGGCTGTCTGTTTTCAGATGGTGTTTAACCATGTGGCTCTCCTTCTCCTATTCAAAGAGCCCGGTCCCTGCAGAGCTTCTTTAATGGGGGTTGTCTAGACAGCAGCACAATTGAAGCGCTGCCTGCCTGCCCCCTAGAGCTGTCCTGTCGCATTAACACATGCACACTGCACTGAATTGTAAAGCACCTAGCCAAACTAGCAGGCAAACCTTGCCTATTGTAATACCTGCATTATCTGTTTGAACATTTTCTGAAGAGGTTTGCTGCTTAAAGACTATAAGTGGATAAATGATTAAGGAAAAGAATGCATGAGCTCTTTGAAGGAGGGAGGAAACCTAATGGTGCCAGGTTACTGCAGGGTGGCACTCCCATCATCATAAATGCTTACCGATTTGATTTATTGGTCTCCCACTGGTACCCTTTGAGTATTAGAAAATAGTGACTCATCTCAACAGCCTTGGTAATGTGCAGTAAGTCTTCTCTTACACTATGTATTTATGCATATAAGCCAGTGTGGGCCACAGTCTACAGTCCTTAATTGCCATTGTGTTGAAAGGCTATAGATTTCAAAAAGCCTATTCTCTTTGTAACCTTATCTTGTAATATCAGCTTGGATATTATGTACAGACACAGGTTTCCACACCCAAGGTTAAAACAAAAAAAATTTCTAAATCGAAGGAATGGCAGAGTTAAAACTTGTGCATTGCAGCTTATGTCATCATCCTTTCATCACCTGCAGTATGTGACAAACAGGCCAACAGAAAAGCACTTTCCACTTAATCTTCATCCTGGACTAACCTCTCTTTCTGCTCTTTTTTTCTAAAGTGGGGTTTCAACAACCATAGATCCATTTTGGGACATCAGTTTGGATTTGCCAGGTTCATCTACGCCTTTTTGGCCTCTGAGCCCCGGAGGGGACAGCGGCACAGTCAACGGCGAGAGCCACCTGTCAGGATCCACCACACTCACAGACTGCCTACGCAGGTACAAGCTTGTCTCCACCACTCTATTTTGACTTTACTGTTATTTCTTTTTTAAGATAAGTTTAAAAGTAACTCTTATACATAATGGAAAAATCATGATGCATCTATTAGTAAATTATAGGTAAATTTGTTTGTCTGGTGAAAAGTCTCTTGGCATCTGCTGTTAATAATATTACTATCCACAATTATATTACCACTGCTTTTATTGCTATGACAAAAATTGTTCTAAAGAAATGTATGCAAAAGTATGCATTGAATATTATCATTGGTTTGAGTCAGTATTGTTAACTTAGTTCCCTGCCATGTTATCCAACATACTGTAGGACCATTGAGTCCCAGGTTTACGCGGTTGCATAAACAGGATAAGTGTTTTAGCTCAACTGAAAAGGGAAACTTAAGCAATACTATAAACCAGTGGCAACATGGAATGATGGTGTATTTTCCCCCAAACTCTGAGATCAAATGGTAATGATTAAAGGATAAACCACTCAACTGGCCAGAGATTAAATAAAACAAAACAATTAAAGGCTTTCCCTCCTTCTTTTAATGCATGAAAATATATAGGTATATACATGAACACCTTTGAATCTTTGTGTTTTGACAAAAAAGAAAAATGTTTTTTGAGATGCATTGTTAAACTTTTTCTCTTGGATATAGAACTTTTGGTTTTATTTGTCAGACAAGAAATGTTATTAATCCTGAAAGCTGAGTTCAGTGTATCTCTACCAGTGATCTCTATTGCTTCTATTGGTTTTTTGTATCTTTTCTGTCAAACTGGAACAGTAATCCTGCTTATCCTTGATTTGGATTAAAAGAAGAAACAAAAAGATACATATGTGTTATCTCACTTAGTCTGTTTCAGACACCACACGCCCCCCCCCCCCCCCCCTCCCACTTGTATAAAGGGTCACATATGGTGTCTGCTCAATCCCAACAACCCTGTTATGCTTGGTTCTCCTCTTGTCTCATCACCTGGTTGACAGAGCAGGTGTGACCTCGCAAATTCTCCACTGCAACCTCCTCGTTTGGCAATTTCTTTTTCACTTTCCCTCATCTTATTTCATTTCCCTGCCTCTCTACCTAATTCCTTTCCCCCCATGCCCTCAATCTCTACCTCTTCCATTTGTTTCACCCCCAACTCTCTTTTTCTTTTTTTTCTCGCCTTCTATTTTTTTTCACTGCAGCACCTCACACACCCCTACTTGCTGCAGCAAGTCTCTTAAAGGTACAGAGCAGGCTGAAGCTGTTGCGCTTACTCAACTGAGATCAAACGAAACCTCCATCCAAATTAATGATAAAAGCCAAGGGTGTTCGCTGTGAGATCTGTAACCACACAGAATTACGGTTTGCTATAAATGCTGTCCTCTGGTCTGCAGGTTTACACGGCCTGAGCATCTTGGAAGCAGTGCCAAAATCAAGTGTGGGGGTTGCCATAGTTACCAGGAGTCCACCAAACAGCTGACAATGAAAAAGCTCCCCATTGTAGCATGTTTTCATCTCAAAGTGAGTCAGTAGCAAAGCGCTACCAGTTTGTTATTGTAAAGCTGTAGGTCTTCACTCTGAAACAGTTGATGCACTCTACACAGAAGCCTTATTATAAGCATATTTATTCTTTTATCTGTACAAGCGGTTTAGAGTTTTAGTGCATCGGTGTGTTTTTTAGTCCATGTAGCTGTTGTTGCTTTACCTCCTGCTGTTTTAGTGCTTTAATGTTTAGTCCCAGTATCTCCCTCAATCTAACAAATCCACTCCCCATGTTTTATTTATTACATGGAGCTAGAGACATAAATAATGATATTCATGGTATTCATTTGAACACACTGTAAAAGCCTTTGAGCATATTCACATTGTTAAATCAAGGTTGAAAACATATAAATTGTATTTATTATAAAGTGTTGCTTTAATTTTACCTTTGCTTCCTTTCCCATCCCTCCCTTCTTTTAACCTTTTTCCTTATCACTCCTCTCTGGACCCCCCCTACAGCGGTTTGAGCATTCTGCTAAATTGCGGCGGAAGATCACTACATATGTTTCCTTCCCTTTAGAGCTGGACATGACACCTTTCATGGCATCCAGGTAATACTTGAAATTTGTTTTTTTTTTTTTTACTAAAGCTGCACCAGTGATTGGTCTATGGCTGTGACTATAAGTCAAAAATGTTGTTCCCTTATATATACTATTTTGGGTCTAATAAATACTTCAGCTAACAGCAGAAGTTCTGTACTGGTTCAAGTCTGTATGAATGTATAACTGAGTAAAAATTCTTTATAAATATAAAAAAATAGCTTTAAACAGTCTATACAGTAAATATAATTAATCTATGTATGAAAGCTAAGAAGGAATCTTCTTACCGTAAAACTCTTTTGATGTTTTTATTCCTTAAAAAGCCACATACGGGTTATTTCCCTAATTGGGAAGAAATTGTCTTAGATAAATGGATAATTCTGGGTATAAACTGTAATTATAATATACTGGCCTAAAATGGATGTTTTCAGTTTGAACAGCTTTCCAGCACCACTGCCATGATTTCTGGATCAAAATTAATAAATCGAACTAAGAATTGAACACTTGATGCCTTAAAATAGTCAGATAATTTAGTTAATTAGTCAGATTTAAAATTTTAAAACCTTCTTTTCACAAGGAGAATTGCTTACATATAATTTTTTTGACATATTGTCTATATTTAACTGAATCCAAACACTAGCTTGAAATCTTACTATGTGATATTGAAAACAAAGTTGTTACCAATTAAGAATGACCTGTAGATGTTCTTTCAAAATAATATATTGCTGATTAAAAAAAGCTAAAATTTTTATTTTGGAAAAGCCCCTTTTTAATAAAAAGGTTGCTTTAATTGAGAGAAGTGCAATCAGATGAATTTTCTTTGAACTTTTTTTCTAAAGATTGTTTGTGGCCTACCATAAGGTCTTTTTAAATGCAATGCAAAACTTAGAGGTTTTAAAAAACATTAATCAATAATAATACATCCTCCTACTCTGGTTAATGTTTTGTCCTACTTTATGTATTAAAATAAGTTAACTGAAACTTGTAAATAGAAGACTAGCATGGATTGTATTGTAGATAATGGAAGCAAGTTGTCTTACTTCAAGCATTATATAAAAAAATAAAAATGTCCTTAACATTACAATTTCAGAACGGACGCATTACTCATGCTCTGCTTCAGACCAATAGTCCCATAGGGGACGTTTGGTGGTGTTGGGTATGGCATAGTGCATTTACCAGTAAAACTAACAGTTAGCTGGTTTAAATAGAATTTTACAAATGGCAATGCTAAAATTTTATTTGCAACTATGTATAAAAGTTGTTTCAATTTAAAGAACAAAGTGGTCTCGGAGGGACACATGGAAATACATCTGTATACATCTATAATTACATCTGAGAATAATGACTGAAATCAGTACAGCATTAGTTTTACATGATCTATAACAGAAAAATAACTAAAACGCCAAATCGAATTAAGTATCTTACATTTAGTCTGAAAATGTCTGAAATTTAGGAAACATAGAAATCATAAATTGTCCTATTCTGCCACCTAGTGGATTTATATTCTCTAATAAAACCAGTATGTGATGTTTTTCTTATCCACAGTAAAGAGAGCAGAATGAATGGGCAGTATCAACAGTCAGTGGACATATTGAACAACGACAATAAGTGAGTACCTATGTTGTAGCATATAGGGAAAAAATTCATTTATAAACCTTTTGCTTTCAGCAATTCAAAAGCAACATTGTGATCGCGGAACTTTATTAACTTTTGCTTAGCAATAAATGCTAAAGACTTGAAGCATCTGGCTATAACTTAGTATAATTAGGCTTCTTAGTTTTCCTCGTCCATAGCAGCTACTGTAGCATCTAGTTTCCACAAAATTTATTGGAGAATTACGTGGAAAAAATACCAAAACTGCATGTTGTGGACGAATGGAGATGTGCAAATATTCTTTTTGTCTAATTGCACAGGTTATATAGGTTGATAAGCAGTTTTATTCTATAAATTGCCTGCTCACAACTACATAACAGCTTAAATTGGAAGCCAACCAGATGTTTCAACACCTATCCAAGAGTCTTCTTAAATTCTATCAGTTTGCACTACTAGATGACAGAATTGTTTTTGTTTTTTTTGTTTTTTTAACATATCACCAATTTACAACATAATATTAAGGCAGTTTACGGAGACAAATTCAGATCTTATATTCCTGATTGGTAAAACGTATGTCAATAAACACCTTTATGTTTTCAGGTATTCCTTGTTTGCTGTGGTCAATCACCAAGGCACATTGGAGAGCGGCCACTACACTAGCTTCATCCGTCAACACAAAGACCAGTGGTTCAAATGTGACGATGCCATTATCACCAAGGCCAGCATTAAGGATGTACTTGATAGCGAGGGGTAAGAACCAAATATGGACCTTAGCAGAAATCTAAATTGGATGAATATAATCTAAGTCTGATCTTGTTTTTCCCCTCACAGGTATCTCTTATTCTACCATAAACAGTTCCTTGAGTATGAATAAATCCTCTGACCATTGATCAGGAAGAACCACTGCTTCAAAGGGGAGAGAGCGAAGAGACAAGGGTGCAGGACGAAACGAAAACACACAAACCTACCTGAAACCTTTTTCAACTACCAGTCTGCTCCTTCACTGAGAGCTATTTTAAAAAAAAGACATAAAATCATGGAAACTAATAAAAAAGAAAAGCACTGAGCTACTTCTTGGCATCTACTTGACAAAACTGAATGAAAAGGAATGCTGGTGGAAGAGTCGTCCATCACCTGTTCAGATGTGGGCTCAGGGAAGAGGCACCAGACCCCTCAGTCTCTCTGTCCCCTGACCCCCTTTTGCTGCAGGGATGGAGTGTGATACTGGGCACACCTGGGATTTTCTTACAGTATTCTAATCTCCATGCCCCCTCCCCTTCCATTTCTCTCCCATGGTGCTCTCATTTCAACTGACCAAGCATTTAAACCTGCTCATAATGAGGATCATATGCATATAGGACTAAATGCAAACAAAAAAAATAAGCCCTAACACAGACCAGTGTATTGCAACTTCTGCTAGGACCCTTTTGAAGGTTTGGTCAGGATTTTTATCATTTGTGACTTTAGTTTTGAAATACTGTATGAATCCTAGCATACATCTACGTTTAAGAGCAAAGAAAACATGGGAGAGCTTAGAAACGCTGCCTTTTCAGTTGCTGGAGAAGCGCTGCCATGGAAACTAAACAGATCTGAACCTGAGTGTTCTCATGTTCATTTTGTGTTATTCTTTTTTGTTCATTTTAAAGTGGTTGAGGGCAGGAAATATCTATTTTTTTAGCAATTCATTAAATTTTAAGTTTTTGTTTACCTTTGTTTTTTCAGTGCATTTTTTTCTACGTTTTCAGTACAGTCACATGTTCCTTGCTGTTCTGGTACCTGAAATGTTTTTTGGACGTATTATTCTTTCATTCTCGTGAAATTGTGGCTATAATGGCAGTGTGGATCTATCGACTCACCTTTGTGATGTTAAAATATGCTAAACGAGAGCATACATGTGGCATTCTGACAAGGACTTGATATGTGAACTTAAAATCTGAACCTTTGTGCAAAAGAAAATACCCTACATAAATTAACATGCTGCATGCAACCAGGCTTTTTGTGATCACGTGTTTAAAAAAAAAAAAATGCCTTTAGATGCGGTTTAGAGATTGCTCTCAAGGAATAATTCACAGAATGGGATGTGTAAGTTTAACTAACACTTTGCACAGATATGGGGGCCATTTGACCACAGCCTGGCTCTGATTCCATCAGTGTTAAACTTCTTCATTGGCTGGTACGGACCACTGTGCTTTGTGGTGTCGTTTCCCTCTGCAGATCAGCAAAATACACGTTCAGTCAGACTCTAGATAATGCACATAATTCCTGTCAGGGTAACTGAAAGTGTTTGTATAAAAATATTCCCTCATGTGAGAAAAGACATATGAGGCCATTTACCTGAATTGTAAAAAAAAAAAGAAAAGATTCTTATGTTTTTCTGCTCTGTAATTAAATTCAAACATATCTCTTTTTTTTTTTTTTTTTGGCTAGAGGAATATAATGGTTTATGGAAAGTAAAGTTCTACACATAATGTGTAATGATCATGGTTTCGATGCATTGTGGTCCAGTTCAGACCATCCGAAGGCATTCAGGGAAACAGCTGAAACAAAAAATTAGAGCTTCATTGTCTGTTTCAGTGATTAAACTCAGAACAAAACTGGAATGTGCATTTGGTGTGCTTTTTTTTTTTTTTTTCTGAAAATACTAGACGATGCACTGTAGTACATCTGAGCCAAATCTTTATAGTTTTCTATTGTCAGGTGTACAGTTTCTGTATTCTACTTCAGTCATTATTATAGCAAGGCAAAAATAATAAAAAGCATATATACTGTGAGCTGCAGCTTTGTAAATGTCGAATTCAACCATTTTGTTTCTGCTCTTTGGGCACCTTTCACTCGCAAGGGTATGGCTCCACCCTGTGGTCGCATATAGAAGCAAAATGCAGCGTAAAGGAAATGAATTCACATTTCTGGCTTTAAAAATTCACTTATGCCTTATAGACAGGTATTTTTCTCTTTTTATTCTAAAATGTTGCATATTTCTAAGGAAAACAAAGGCATTAGTTTGGAGGTCATAACTTATGTTAAGCATGTTCATAAGTTATTTTCTCTTTCACATTTTGATTTTATAACGGTAAAACTACCAGTTCTATTAGTGAACAAAGCTGTTAGCAGTCTTGGCTTATCAAGCTTTTTTTTTTTATTTCAAATAAGCAGAGCTTTTGGGACAAAATCAAATCACAGATATACAAACTTGATACAGAAACAGTTTCCATAACCAGACTGAGCAGAACAAATACATTTGGCTACATAATGCATCTTTAAAGATAAAGTAAGGTATATTTTCATTAGCACTGTTAGAAAACAATGTGCTAATGTCATTTTAAATTGAAATATGCTACTATGATGTATAATTTGTGCTTTTTTTGTACCACCTAATAACAGAAAAGACTAATAGTTTTGCTTAAACATTTTTCTTCGTTCCATCACACAATGTCTAGTACAGATATATATATATATATTTTTGGAAATCTTTAGCAACTTTTACATGCATAATGTGCATAATGCCTGGTGTTGTTAGCCAAAGTCATTACCAATAAACATGGTTTCACAATGAACAAGGTTATCACAAATTATGGGAGAAATGTTTGCAGCTTTTTAATGTAATTTGATTCTACGGTGGAGCAAGAAATATTGACTTTTCTTTCCTGTTTTATAGTAACTTACTAAAACATGCAAAAAAAAGAAAAATTTGGATAGTCAGCCCTTTTTCATGTTCAAAACAAATGAATTCAATGCTAAAGTTTTCTCTAATGTGAACCATTTAGAATTACAGTATGTGTGATATAAAACCATTCCCAATGACGATTGACACATTTTAATAGTTCTCAGCAGAAAAGACTTCATGTACATATATGACCTCAAAACACATAAATATGTCAAAAAATGTGTTTATTCCACATTTGCTTCATTGCATCCCCTTCAGGATTTAAAAAGGGTCGTACAGTGTCTGTAGCTCAAGACTTCCAAACATCGGATCTTTTCCAGACAAATATACCATTGTTTTGTATTTTTTAATCCTTGAACCCAAGACAGCGATTGCATGGAGTCACTGTCCAGTGTGAGACATTAGCTCTTTGCTTCAGGCCATCAGTCTCAAACTCAAATCCTCAAAGGTCAGAGTCCTGTAATTTTACACACTTAAGTCAACAGCTAAACTGACTCACTAGCAGAGAGTCAGGCTTTACAGAGCCCTGCTAATGAGCTAATATTTAGGACTGGATTGTTAAGGTAAAACTAAAATTTACCAGTCAATAGCCGTTGAAGTCTGGAGCTTAAGATCGTTGTTTAGAAGTATTTAAGTTGTTTTAAACATTTTTTAATATATAATACTTTAAAACAATGTCATTACACCGCTTTAATCAGTGACATATTTTTCATTTTAAGTATCCCAAATTTTCTTTTGTTTTTTTTTTCTTGCTTTTTTCCACTGGTAGTAATTCTAAAAAAGATTCTCTTTCTTGTATTTTGACTGCCAATTCCTTAAAATACAGCAGGTCTACCAGCAAATTTTAGGTGTTTGCTCTATCCTGCCTCGTTATTATGAATATTTCACTTATAGTATTACCTTACACAGACCAGGTATATTTAGTG
The DNA here is from genome assembly GCF_016077235.1 of Cyprinodon tularosa. Taxonomy (NCBI): domain Eukaryota; kingdom Metazoa; phylum Chordata; class Actinopteri; order Cyprinodontiformes; family Cyprinodontidae; genus Cyprinodon; species Cyprinodon tularosa. The sequence continues at coordinate 266,976 of NW_024039507.1, read as the reverse complement.
TAATATTTGGAAACTTTTTGTGTATGGATGAGGAGATTTTAAGAAAAAACATAAACTTCTAGAAAATAATTGTTTGAGGCTTCCATCGAATGTTAGAATTTTTTCCCCCCAGAACTTTTAATTGTCATTACACTGTTACATGTACAGAGTAACGAAATTCACTCTCTGCATTTAACCCATCCCATCGGGGAGCAGTGGACCACCATTTGCAGTGCCCAGGGAGCAGTGTGGAGTTAGGATCTTGCTCAGAGAACCAGAGTGGCAGTCTGTGGGAGTGGGTTTTGAACTCACAACCTCAGGATTCCAAGCTCTATGCCGTAACCACCACTCCCCTTGTAAATAAAACTTGCGTGGTTTGGAAACTAAAATAAGTCTCCAAACCCTGATGACTATATCCAGTTCCAGCAGCTGTCACTTAATGGGGTTTTCCTTTCTTTTTGGAAATGAACCATGTTAATTCCTGAAGTTTTTCAATATACATTTTTATTTAATTATACAATTTCTTTCTTAGGCTAGGGAATTTGAACATTTGAAATGAAACATTTAAAACACGTTATTTTAGTTGTACAATCTTGCTTTGGTGTTGGTGCTCTGTTGGTTTTTCAGCCACAGTGTATTATGATTCACCGATTAATGTAGCGTTTAGCCTCTGAAAAATACTTTAACGGCATCGTGTGATTTCTTGTGCTGTACAAAGCAGTAGAAAATAGTTTATTATACAGCACCGCTTGAAAGGAGTAAGTAAATCTGCTTATTAGCTCTCATTAGTAAGCAACTCACTTTTTTGGACAATACTGAAATTAAATTATACATTTCTTGCTATGAGGCTCATGAATTGTCTTTTACAAAAGAAGTATGCACATATAACTTTTAAGATTTAATCCTCACTATATAAGTTACACATAATAGCAAAACAGGTGTGATACAGATACGTTCACAACCCATCTATTTGGAAACTATGAGATGGAAATCCTACATCTGGCGGAAAAGCAATTTTACTGTTAAGTTAGGCAGGTTGTGAGGTTGATGTGTGTTTTCAGCTGCAAATTAATACTAAGACGATAGTGGTGGTGATAAAGGAACACTATAACCTCTTAAGGATAAGTGTTCTAGCCCTTCACAAATCCACATCACTCACTCAGCCTGTGATAGAGAGGTTGTTACACTAACAATTGCTCCCTCTCAAACAGCACAAGAAATTTAAATTATATAAGTTTTTTCTTGAGTGGGTCAAAGCAAGTTGAGTTTTTTTTCTTTTGACTTTGCAGAAAACACATAGAAAATAGGGCACAGCAATCTTTGAAGCTCAAGCAGCTCCTGACAGATGGGTCCACAGCAAAGACGAGTACAGTCATCATTCATGAAACATTATATGGACAGGTTTCATGTGCTGACATAACACAAACACACAACAACCCAGGATTCATACTGAATAATGTAGAGTCACATAATCCAACTTTTTTTTTTTCAAAGAGACGTAATTTACATGGTCAAACTGTACATTAATCAATTGAATTATACATAAGCAGTAATGCAAAACACTATCCCACATACATTTAGAGTGATGAACATCAGCAAGAATATTTTTTCCTGTTTAACACTGTGCTGTAGGTTACTGGAGCTACAACTTTAACGCACTATTGCCACGGAGCCAAATGTTACCTACATTTATATAGATATTTCTCACAAGTAAACTGCTCCAATAAATAAGAATATCCACACTTCAAAGGAAAAACACAAGAGCGTTGAAGCTCATTACATTCTGCTACAGAGGGATAATTTATATTTGAACATAATTGAGAGTTTTATGAAATATGTACATCATAGATTCTGTTTTATATACAATCTTTGCGTCCAGATACACAATTATTTACAAAAATATTTTACTTCCCCCAAAAAAATCACAACCAGCTAAAACAACTGCAAGTTTCGTTATACCCGTGTTGTTTCAAACACTGGTAGGAAATCTAATGCAGGGCATGTTGTAAACAACATATATAATCCTGAGTCTCCAGGGAAATTTACGTCACCCAGGAGACCATTTGCAAGTGGGTGTGATTTGTTATGTTCCCTCAGGTCTACATAAAGTAATCACAGTTGTCAATCACATTTGGCTTAAAGCCTACTGATGACATTTAAATAAACCTGTGATTTATTTTTTGGAATCACTAAAAAATCCAACAAAAACACAAGAATAGTGGTTTTGACATGCTGCCTTTTCCTTCTAAGTTCTGGGGCCTTTTTTGGAGACACCTTGCAGAGGTTGGTAAAGTCTATTACGATTTCCTCTTAGATGCTGGTCTGCAGGTCGCCATTGAGCAAAGTACTCTGTGTCTCTGTTGGATCGTTCATCATCCGAGATTTGTCCTGCCGGCTGTCACTGCGCTCAACCTCATCTAGCCCTCCGACCTTTTTAAGGCACAGAACATTCTGGAAACTCTTCTTAAAGTTCTCTGATAGAAAGGCATAGAGGATAGGGTTGGCACAGCTGTTTGCGTATCCTAGAACCACAACAAAGGCAAAGGTGCTCCTCAGGATGGGTGTGGTGCTGATGCTGCCTGTCACAGAGGTCACATTGAAAACATAGAAAGGCAGCCAACAAAATACAAACACAGCCACTACGATGGAAACCATTCGAGTGACCCTTCGTTCTGATCGCTTCCTTTTGGAAGAGCCTACTCGGATGCCTGAAGACTTCACCTTAATTATGATGAGTAGGTAGCAGAGACAAATGACCAAAAGGGGGAGAAAGAAACCTAGAATGAAGGTGTAAAACATGAAGACTGTGTAGTAGGTCTCTTGAGGTTCTGGCCAGACAATTGTGCAGAAGCAACCATTGTGCTTTGTAATCACACCACTATAGATAACAATTGGCAGATTGACCAGCAGGGAAACCCCCCAAACGGCTAAATTAATAGTCTTGGCAATGCGCGGTTTCCGCCACTTGGTGGACTTTATAGGATGTACCACTGCCAAGTAACGGTCGATGCTCATCACCATCAGGCAGAAGATGGAAGTGAACTGGTTCAGGGAATCCACAGTCATAACGACCCTGCAGAGCACGGGTCCAAAGGGCCAATGAACCAGAGCCAACTGAATAGCAATGAATGGCAGACCAAGCATAAATAGCACGTCTGCCACTGCCAGATTGAGGATGTAGATGTTGGTGACTGTCTTCATCTTGGCATAACGCAGGATGACATAGATGACAAGGGCATTTCCACAAAGACCCACAGCACAAACCAGGAAGTAAATACAGGTGATGACCACTGTGCTGGTTTGGTTAAAGCTGTGGTCTGTATAGCTCCCATTGATGATGGACTCATTCCCCTGCATGAAGCTGTCATACATGAGGTGCTCGGATAGGTTCGGCAGAGATGATGGGAACATCCACGGCTCCATGACGTGCCTAAGCTGATTACGGCATCCCACCTGCACACAAAGAAAGACAACTGATTTTGATATAATTATCAATCTAATGTTGAGGGCAATCCCTCTTCATTTCTGCACCAAGACAACTTGCTGACAGTCGGTCTGGTTGACCTCAACTTAATGACTCACTATCAAATAGCAATTTCCATTATTGCTGTAAACAAGATTTGCATGGTACAATTCAATACTGCGAGTTTAGCATTTTAGGTTCATGTAGTATATTTACTTTTTCTGGTCACGCATAAGGACAGCCCTTCCTGGAAGGAATTTATTGATTTTACTTGAGAGATAGCCCTTCTTGAGAACTCACCTGACTGAGAGTGTGTCTGAAGAAGGACCCAGTCAGAAAAGGACCTTTCTTACACAGGCTAGAGCACTTTGTGTATCTGGTGAAGTCCTTGAAATATCAAGGGAAATAACACACAAAGCAATTACAAGCTCTCCAAGTGGAAATAACAAATGATCAGATGCGACAAGTTACTCTAAATTTCCCCTCAGATTCTGTGTTTTCAATTTATTAAGGCCTAGCCATGGATGTAAATTAACCCAAGCCAAGTAATTGAAAGCAGAGAATCAGGGCACTGCCAAGCTGCTTTGCTTCTGTCAGATCAAAGTGCCTTTCACTGCATGCCTGTTCATAAGCACAGACATGATCTGATAACTTAGTCTGGTGCCAGAAACATCAGTTGTTTTATTGCGCTAGTTTCTTTTTCTTTCTTTCTTTCTTTCTTTCTTTCTTTCTTTCTTTCTTTCTTTCTTTCTTTCTTTCTTTCTTTCTTTCTTTCTTTCTTTCTTTCTTTCTTTCTTTCTTTCTTTCTTTCTGCGTAACAGTATAATGGAGCGGACTGTAAACATAAGGTGAACATGCAACCTCATGCTGAAATGGATGTTTGACCTCAGTGACAGCTCAATGTCCATTGTTGGAGTCAGGTGGGCTAAAATACATTTGGATAAAACTTTATCTTTGGACATTATAATATAGATAATAGTCCAGCAATAAAGAGAGAGAATATGAAAAATTACCATTAATCAGTCAAAAGAACATTATTTTCTTTGGCACAATTAAGACAAAGCAACAAAGCAGTGATAAGAAATATTAAAGGAATAAAAAGTGAAGAAATATTTTTCAAAAATATACAAAATGTTGCTCCCTGTTGTGACAATGTCTCATCAAGATGCTGCAATTTTTTTTAATCTCTCTCTGTTATTTCTCAATTTTATGAAAATATCACAATTACTGCGCAGCAGTGACAATATGAGTAAAATCCAATTATTGGAAGTAAATTTGCACTATAGTGACATGCAATCTGAGTGAACGTAAAAGAAGGGAGGTCATGTTAGTCATTAACGATGTTGAGAAACTCTGCACACACCAGTCGTGTTTGGTTTGTACGGAATGAACTAACACGTGTAAATACATGTAGTTTTTTTTTTTTTTTTTTTTTAAACGTCATTATTTGTACAATTATCTCAGGAAATCATTAAGTTGTGTGTTTAGAACATGTTGATCCTATATATATATATATATATATATATATATATATATATATATATATATATATATATATATATATATATATATATATATATATATATATATATATATATATATATATATATTTTGTTGGAATAGTAAAAAAAAATGTCCACTAAACTGCTATATTTAACCATACTGCTATATTTCTGCAGACTGACTAAAAAAGAAAAGAAAAAAAACATCTTACCTGTGGCTGGGTTGAATCGCATTGGTCAGAAAATATGCGGCACTTCTTCGGAGTTTATGTCTGTTTATCTCCTCACGTCAAGGTATTCCTCATAACCGTGCCTTACTGGTTTCGATAGTTGAAATGTTTCCCCTCATGATCCCCTAACGAGTTGCGTAAAAAGAAAAGAGAGAAACGACGAGGCTCTGATGCGCTCCTGGTGTGGCGCGCGCCGCGACTGTCTCCAGCTGGAGAGCGCGGGGATGTTAAAGGACACGCAGGAGCGACGGCGGCTGTGGAGATTCACCTCTGAGCGGGAGAGAGGTGCTGCTGGAAACAGATAACCATGTCTTCTAAAAAAAAAAGCTGCTCATTCAAGCGTGGTTATTAATGGTCTCTGTTCTGTTGCGCCTCGACGCACTGGGAGCTTTGAGCACATGATGAGAAGAGAGAGAACTTGACATGTCAATAAAGTCATAAGTGAAAATACAACAACAGAAGTCGCATCATAGAAAGATAATAGTTTTTTGACGCACAGCATATCCATGTATGTTTTAGACACATGGGAAAGTAAATATGGATTACTACAATAAGAATGGTCCTTTGCTAAAGGAGGCATGTGGCATTTTGTCACGTTTAAACCTAAAAATTCCAAGGTAGGCCTTGTTTTATTAAGATTTTCTATGATAGCCTTACACATGACCTTTATGGACAAGTGGCAAGAAGAGAGCTGTTGCTGATAGAAAGATCTCATCTATGCAATTTGGCTCAAAACTTTAACACTCTGAATGTACTGTATTAGGATATTTTTTTAAAGACAGAGAAAAAGAAGATACGGAAGAAGATTAGGGCCAATGTAAAAAAAAAAAAAGAAAACTGATTTTTAAATTGTATTTCAGTTTAACTTTTTTTCTCAGAATTTTGACTTTGTTCTCAGAATTCTGAGATTAAAGTCAGAATTCTGACTTTTTTCTCTGAATTCTGACAATAAAATAGTCAGAATTCTGAGAGAAAAGTCAGAACACTGAGATTAAAGTCAGAATTCTGAGATTAAAGTCAGAATTCTGAGATTAAAGTCAGAATTCTGAGAAAAAAGTCAGAATTCTGAGGTTAAAGTCAGAATTCTGACTTTTTTCCCCATACTAAACTGAAATAAAATTTAAAAGTCAGAATTCTGAGATTAAAGTCAGAATTCTGAGAAAAAAGTCAGAATTCGGACTTTTTTCCCATATTAAACTGAAATAAAATTTAAAAATAAGTTAACTTTTTTTTTCCGCTGGCCCTAATCCTCTTCAAGAGCTTCTATTACAAAAAAGAAGAAGAAGAAAAAAAAAAACTCCAAGAGGCTCCAACTTGAAATTGAGGTGAAGCATTATCCTCCAGCTTGACAACAACATATCAAACAACTGCTACAATTACGCAATTTGATTGAAACATACTCATGTACGTAAAAAGGTCCAGTCAAAGTCCAGGCCTTAATCTGACAAAATAAGTAGATCTTCTTAGATCTTAAGATTCCGTGTAAGAAATGTTGCAAATATATCTCAGTTCCTAGATGTCCAAGCTGGAGACAAGCTCTAAACTGCAAAGAATACAACTGCATACAACTTTTTTCCATATCTTTTTTATGTAAACAATAAAACCATGTGTAATTTCATTCCATTCTATTTCTGTTTCATGCCTTACATCTGTGTGGTTTGTCATGTGATACAGTCCACTGATGTCTGTGGATGTAATGTGTCAAAATGCAAACAATCTTAAGTGACGTGAATATGTTTACAAGGTTTGTTTGCATCAAAACACGTTAATGGTTGGAAAACCTTTTGCTGGAGGAAAAAGTATTTTTTTTAATTATGTTCAAAAATATTCAATGGTACAGATGTATATACTTTTCTCAGTATTTTTGTTTTTGTTACTATTTGTATTTCTACTAAAAAGGTTTTATTCAGTATTAAGTTTAGACTGACCTTTAGTTGCTTTGTGGGTATTTTTTATTTTTAGGCTTCAAAAGGTGAACCTGAATGGCCTAAGTAGAATTGATCGACTCAGTCACTGAAAGATATTTTACTCTTTCACCTTTAAAAAGGCCTCCGGTGCCCTTTGGGTTATATGAATTGAGAAGCACAGCCCGATAATCTTTGCTGAATTTGACAGAATTTGAGGTGACAGTCGTCTTAATGACTTCAGAATTCATCCGACTGCTTCTGACTCAAATCCATGAAAAGTAGCGACACAGTGCCATTAACATTCATACGTGACAAAGTCAAGATGGGTCAGATGTCTCTTTTACCATTCCATGTCTGTATTTGGTTAAAGTCATGAATCTAAGCTAAGTTTGATAGTTCTATCCACCTGAAAAGTATATTTCACTTTCATGCTTGAGCATGCATTACAAAGAGCAGATATCAAAAACATGAGCCTTCGTCTTCTTGTAAAGTGTGTATATTGTCACTGAATATATTATTGGTTTTGTCTCTGGCTTTGCAAAAATTTTATTGAACTTGGATAGAAAATAAAACAAGTTTGCATCTTGCATTAAAAGTATAGTGGAGGATGTTTTTTTTTTTTTTTTATCCGGGCGGATCATCAAAATAAGTGGTCCTCCTAACTGTAAATCATTCTGGTGATATGTTTATGTAAGGCTGTCCTCTTCCCCATATTTCCTCTCCACCGATAAGACGGTGAGTCTGACATAGTGAAAAAATTGAAAATCTACTTTTGGAAAGTTAGCTTGATGCAAACAGCAACTTTTTAACAGAATATGCATGAGGAGAAACGGGCCCATGCATGCTCTCGCACGTGTTCAATAGGTGTTTCCTTCCCGGGATCCAGTACAGGGTTGTGCATATTTTCTTTACAAAAAAAGAAAAAAACAAACAAATTTTATGTTGAGATATTTCTCACCACGTATTCTTTTATTGGCTAACTGTATGTATGTTTTCACCAATTTGGTAAAAATATTCAAGGAAGGCTAGTCTTACCTTGTCTTGTTTTCTAGAATTTGAATGACCTCACTAAATATTGCTCTTGCCTACATTATTCTTAGTTAAATGTATGGAAGAGGATTTGGGCCACTGGGAAAAAAAAAATTAACTAATTTTTGAATTTTATTTCAGTTTAGTATGGCAGTTTAGTATTCTCAGAATTCTGACTTAAATCTCAGAATTCTGACTTTTTTATTGTCAGAATTCAGTCTTCAGACTTTTTAAAAATTTCAAAATCAGTTAACTTTTTTTTTTTTTTTTTCCCAGTGGCCCAAATCCTCTTCCGTATAAATAGGACAAAATTGAAGACAAAAAAAGAAAATCTTCACAAATGTGATAGGGAAACATTGGAAGGTAGAGTTAGGTTGGCTCTGTAGAACAATAATGATCAGATCAGATGAAGGCTCTTGGTAGAAATTAAAGCAATTACGAGTATAACTAATTTATCAGTCTTTTTTTCCCCATGCAAAATCAATAGCCAGGGAACTTGATCTAATTCAAAATGCAATGTGGGCAACTGATGAGTTTAGTTTCTCCTTTTAACTTTGACATTTTAGGTAATCAAAATAATTTAAGCAGATGGTCTATTTGAGAGCAAAGAAAAAAAAGCTTTTTGATAGCTTGCACCAAAGTGACCTTCAGGAACATTATTTTTGACCATTCTAAAAGTGTAAAAAAATGCATGTCAGTACACATTAAAACTGTTTAATTGCATGTGAGGTAATATTAAAGGTTGATCAGCTATGTCTATGCCTACTAATTACTACGGAATGAACAAGTGCCTCTTGGATTTAGACCTTGGATTGAAAACATTGATTAGATATCCTGCTGTGGTAAATTCACAGACAATAAGCAGCCCCAGGTAGATGAAAAACATTTCATGACTACTGCTGAAAGCATTTTCTAATGTTTCTTTTATATTTTGGTGCTGGAACAAACAAATAAAGCAGGCAAATTGAAAAAGATTAATGCAACAATATGGCTCAGAAAAAGTCATTGTTTAGTGGATTCAAGGGATCTGTTTTTTTTTTTTAAATGTAAATTACAGTAAGAAAAGAAAAAATATAATTTAAGGTTTTTAATGTGATGGATCAGACCATTGCCTCTTTGGATGTTTTCAAAACGAGCACATCTACTTAACAGAATATCTCTACCTCTTATATTAAAAAGTAATTGCCTTTTGATCAGAGTATTTACTGATTATCGTCAGTTTGACTTTAATATAATTTCAAAGTTGTCAGACGAGAACTGTCATTTTATGCCTTCTGGAGAGACCTTGGAGCAGAATAGTCTAAATAATGAATGCTTTTGTGTGTTTTTTTTTACCTGTTGTTTGATATTTGCACCTCAGTTCACAAAGAATAATTGTGTCTTAGAGCTTTTCTCTGATATTCTGATTCATCCATTTCAAAATCAAGAATTTTATGTAAACACTCTACAAATATCCCCCGTTTCTTCACTTTGACTCTTATCGGCTGAGGCAGTCTCAGTCAAAAGCCTAAGCCAATTTGTGTTGTCTGCTCTATTCATATTCTTCTGACACTGCTTTTTGTTTACATAAAACAAGTCTGGCTCCTGTGATAAAGCTAGATTTAGCCTACTGCACATCTCAGCGGTGGAGCTTTGGAGATTGTCTGATCCTGGAGGATGCTATACTCTCCCAATTAAAAAAGAAAAATCATTCAAGGATTAGCATAAAAAAAAAAGCTAAATACGCATCTTTAAATCTATTTTGTTGCTTTATTCATTGTTGTCTTTAATTTATACTATCTCAATTAAAGGTTTAGTATAGTCCTAAAGCAGCAGCCGGAATCTTTGATGAGTAAAGAAGCTTTTATTTTTATACAGACCACAGCCACAGAACCTTTACGGCATTTATTGTTGAAGCTATAGAGGTAGGAATATAGTTTTATACAATTGGGGAGGTAGGCCTACTAATCATCTACAATCATACCAATAATCATGACAGGTCCTGCTTAGCAATGCATGGATTGCCAGCTATTAAGGTATCAGATTCCTAATTAGACATTAATGTAATATTTTGAGTTGCAGTTTTCTACTTATGCATAGAGATTACAGCAACTTGTTACCGTGAAATAACCTTTATTTACCCCAAGCAGAGATGGGGGATCTAGAGTTATCAAGTCATCTCTATGTCATGTATTTGTTCTGACCAGGTGAGTCCAATCTGCACAGGTTAAACCAGATTGGACTAACCTGGTTCAGTGGCTGGGTAGATAGAGAGATGACTTGTTGACTCCAGATCCCCCATCTCTGACCCCAAGTTATCATTGAAATGTTTGATATGCTATATGTTACATCAGTGTTTAAACCTTAAATAAAGTTTCAGTTTTAACAACAACTCAAAACATGTCAGCACATGCAGTCACCATTTGCTTCGTGTTAGCTTGTTGTAAACAACATTAACTGCCTGAAACGAGCAAAAATCATGTCCGGTTTGGAAAGGCTTAGTTATCTCCAGTAATCAGCAGCTTTGCATGTCAGGCCCGCAGAAAGAAAGCTTTCCGTCCCAGAAACTCCATTCCACCATTCTTTGGCTTTTTATTGTTTCCTGTGAACTAAGACAGAACAAAGAAGATAGCCTAATGCTTCTGCTCAATTTGAAATTAGGCAATGCACAGTGATGGTAATATAATTATATCAGCTGTAGCATCCTAGATTTATTTTTGGGTAAAGATGTATGTGTCCATCAAATTAATATACACTATATTGCCAAAAGTATTTGCTCACCCATCCAAATTATTGGAATCAGGTGTTCCAATCACTTCCATGGCCACAGGTGTATAAATTCAAGCACCTAGGCATGCAGACTGTTTTTACAAACATTTGTGAAAGAATGGGTCGCTCTCAGGAGCTCAGTGAATTCCAGCGTGGAACTGTGATAGGATGCCACCTGTGCAACAAATCCAGTCGTGAAATTTCCTCGCTCCTAAATATTCCACAGTCAACTGTCAGCTGTATTATAAGAAAATGGAAGTGTTTGGGAACGACAGCAACTCAGCCACGAAGTGGTAGGCCACGTAAACTGACGGAGCGGGGTCAGCGGATGCTGACGCGCATAGTGCGAAGAGGTCGCCAACTTTCTGCAGAGTCAATCACTACAGACCTCCAAACTTCATGTAGCTCAAGAACAGTGCGCAGAGAGCTTCATGGAATGGGTTTCCATGGGCGAGCAGCTGCATCCAAGCCATACATCACCAAGTGCAATGCAAAGCGTCGGATGCGGTGGTGTAAAGCACGCCGCCACTGGACTCTAGAGCAGTGGAGACGCGTTCTCTGGAGTGACGAATCGCGCTTCTCCATCTGGCAATCTGATGGACGGGTCTGGGTTTGGCGGTTGCCAGGAGAACGGTACTTGTCTGACTGCATTGTGCCAAGTGTAAAGTTTGGTGGAGGGGGGATTATGGTGTGGGGTTGTTTTTCAGGAGCTGGGCTTGGCCCCTTAGTTCCAGTGAAAGGAACTCTGAATGCTTCAGCATACCAAGACATTTTGGACAATTCCATGCTCCCAACTTTGTGGGAACAGTTTGGAGCTGGCCCCTTCCTCTTCCAACATGACTGTGCACCAGTGCACAAAGCAAGGTCCATAAAGACATGGATGACAGAGTCTGGTGTGGATGAACTTGACTGGCCTGCACAGAGTCCTGACCTCAACCCGATAGAACACCTTTGGGATGAATTAGAGCGGAGACTGAGAGCCAGGCCTTCTCGTCCAACATCAGTGTGCGACCTCACAAATGCGCTTCTGGAAGAATGGTCAAAAATTCCCATAAACACACTCCTAAACCTTGTGGACAGCCTTCCCAGAAGAGTTGAAGCTGTTCTAGCTGCAAAGGGTGGACCGACGTCATATTGAACCCTATGGATTAGGAACGGGATGTCACTTAAGCTCATATGTGAGTCAAGGCAGGTGAGCAAATACTTTTGGCAATATAGTGTATCTTCCCCAATTTCAAATGACATATCCTTTTAAGAAAGTAGTTTTGTATTTTCGTAATGTTGATCCCTGTACAGCTCTAAGCAATTTACTATGTCTTACAAACAGAAAGAATAAATTGCTTTAACGCTTGGACAGGGTACATATGAATCATAAATATTTCAGAGAGTCATTAAAAACAATGTAATTCCATGTTTTAGCTTTGTTTATAAAATGCATCTACTTTATTTTTGTTTTTTTCTTTACATGCTGATCAAAATTTCCATGCATTCAACATAGTGAATCTTGATATTAGCAGATCTTAATTGAACATTATAGGTCAGGTTTACTAAAAAAAGCACAGCAATCTGCACTGAGTTATATAATAGAGTTGTTCTGTTATAGTCCTGTAATAGGTAGAGAGTCCTCATATCAAAGACAAAAATTTATACTTGTAATCCAGGATTTTGGGATAGAAAAAGCAAAGCTATACAAGTCTCTAGAATTCTCCTTCCCAAAGCACTGACCACAAACCTGTTGACAGTTTTTGACTATTATTATCATTTCTTATTGCAAAGTTCTTAGATATACACCCTGTTTTATGCCTTAAGCAATACACTGATGTTACAAAACAGTTAGATGATCCTCCTAAACCTATTAAGAAACAATAACATTTTAGATAAAATGTATGACTAATTTTGATGCTGTGTGGATTATGAAAATTCCACAATAAGTTTCAAGATGTGAACCAAAATCTTGTGTTTTAAATTAATTAATAATCTTAAAATTCATCTCTAAAAAGAGCTTAATCGAGAAAAATGTATTTTTAACATCACACTAATCCCCATGAGTGTGCACAAACTTATGAAGAAACTATAATGTTGTGATTACCTTGATGAACATTTCCTGAATTGTACTATATATTTCATATAGATGTGGTTTGTATTTCTCAAGCAAGATACTCTATGTTCACCATAAAAATGTCAGCATCAAAATTAATTACTTTCATTATTTAGGCACTTGGCAGAAAATTAGATTACAAAGCAATTTCAGATGTCTCATAGAAAATGGTTAAATGATATTTGGCAGCATGCAAATTCCAAATTAATCTGTATTGTTTCGCTTTTTCATAGGAAATTCAATTATATTTGAATGTAATAAAGCTGACACTAATCTGCAATCAGATTTGAGTTTAGTAGAACATTCACACAGCAGCTGTTCTCTATCTTTTTACAGAATATACCTGAAAGCTGGTCAGTTCCCGGAGAGGCGGAAACTGTTCTCAGAAAATAATAAAGACTTGTCAAAACCTGTCATCTGGCATAAAATTTTTTTTTTGATCTAGTTTCTATTACTTCTTACTGATACTGAGGTGCTAAAATAAGTCATATTCATATACAGCAAACTTCAAAAGCCCTGGTCTTCAATTGAAAAGTTTATTTTGCTTCTAATTTCAAACTGTGGTAAACAATGGAAGATCTTTTTCTTTTATGTTCAATCAACTCTAAGAAGACGAAAATATCTGAAGACGTCATATGAAAGTGTTTATGGTGCTGTGTCAGTCTTTTTATTTTTTACTTCTTATGGATTATTTCCCCTCAGAATAAATAATGTGTGGTTTTGATATTTATTGACAAGTTTTGCAGTTTTCATTACACTCCCAGTTTGGGTCCACATACATTTCTACTTCGGGAGGAATTGGGTAACTATATTAAAATGATAGATATACATACTCCATGCTGCTTTCATAAAACAATATAATAATATAACATAATATAATTAGTATAACCATAGTTCCTTTGCATTCAGTATATTTATGCAACTTACTATTATCTAAATGTCTACTTCATCTTCTTTACGAAAAAGAATATTTACCTTTTAGTCACAGAAGTGAGACTGTCTGACTCATACTTTATGTCCCTCTTTGGATTATTGTCTTGTTCTTACATAATGTTTAAATAGGGTAGGTTTGCAGTGATGTTTAAAATGTTCCATATTCAAACAAATTTACTATATAGAGGGACAGTATTATCTAATTTAGTGACACCTAGTGGTAAATTTACAAAATGCAAGCAACTGTATGCAAAAAATTGCACGAAACACTTAACAAAAATTAAAAGACTAGTAGGGGAAAATCCGCAGTCTCTGTCGAGATAAAGAGCTCATCTATCAATGAAACCAAAAAGTATTTATAGACAAATGCAAAGGAGTAAATACCATATGAAGTATTTTACATTCTGACCTATCACAACGGTATATATCTTAATATAATTAAAGATTTGAACACCACAAAGTGTTCGGTATGAGATAAAATAGATAGCATCTAGTAATATCTGCTTTCATGTCCTGCTCCAGATTCAGAGGCGAATTTAGGTCTAGGCTATGACTACTGTAGGTCACACCGATATGTAACCCAATTGTGCCTCTACTTAAGCAGATATTCTTCCAGGATTGTGCTGCATTTTTCTCCCTCATAAAAAAAAAGAAATAAATAAAATACCCTAACAGCTTGATTCTGTAACAACCATGTTTCGAAGAGGGCCTAGATTGGTAGAGGTAATGTCCTGTAACAGCTTTCTTTATGCTACAGGTTTGTTTTGTCCAATGTGGTTATGGAGTGGGACATTCAGACCTGCAGGTCAAGGAACAAAATTTGGTTCAGTTAGAGAAACACAATGAGGCCAAGGGCTAAGAGCAAGGAGTGCTATTAATTAATATATCCTCAGGCTGTTTTGAGTGACTAGAACCTGACCAGAGCTTTTGGGACTTCACTTAAAGGGTTGGAAAGTACAACTTTGCGATCTGAAGAGCCGTCAAGATTGCCAGTTCAAACCTCAAGCTTTCCCTCTCGGTCCCAAAGCAAGATTTTAAACCTAAAACCTACATCTAAAATGCTCCCGAGGTGCTGCTACTCAGGCTTGCTTCACTCATGCTGCTTTCTGCTTTCACAAAGAACGTGGTAGGATCCAGCTGGAGGGCTGTCAACTAGATGACTCTCCCCAGAGTGTCCCCGGATGCTGCAGCCAGGAATGCCGAAGGCTGGACTGAGCTGTATATAAAGAAGCAGGAGCAGGTGGATTAGATGAGTTGTAATTGGAAACCAGGCAGAGTTAGGCAGGTGAATGAAATTAGCAATTAGGCCAGCCCTAAGAGCCAGGATCATGACAAAGAGAAGGTTTAAATGCCGAGGAATAATGTTGTTGTGATGTAAAATTGCAGAGACAAGATAACTATCTATTATTATATATATTGTTATATAACAAACATTTATATGACATCATTTATTTTTAATTAGAGATTAAAACTAATATCTTTTCTATTTAATGAAACAGATATGATTTCCTAACATGTGTCTGCCACATGTAATTTCTAATCAAACATGTTATAATGGTTGCAATGGTTTGAAAAGTGAAATACCACAGTATTTGGGATTCAGGTTGAATACCTTTTTAAAGCAGCTAAGGTTGTATAACTGATGCTTGCATTCAATAGGACATGCTTCCTTTTTTACTATGACCATGCCAAAGTGTTAAAAAGCTTATCAAATAATTTTAAAAACTGTGACTAAAAATCATCAAATCTGTTTGAAGAACAATTATATTTCTGTCTTATTCAATACATTTAACATACACATACAACATACAGTACATTTGATGTATGTTTTTTTTTATTATTCTTTCCTGTTTATCTGTAAATCTCCTAAAAGACGACCGGAAGCCCTACTTGCAATATCAGTTACCAGTGTTCCGTTTTACTTCCAACAGCATTCAGTTATTTCTTTAAATCACCCTTAAACTTGACATCACTGTTATTAAATGTGTGAATTATAGCTTGAATTACCCAATTCCAGCTTTATTGCTTTTAATATACAAACCCTTTCATTCTCAAGAGAATGCTGACAGGGAGATTGTTCTCTGGACATCATGTCATTGTAAAGGCAAAGAGGTGAAGCTTGAGGTCAACACGGCCAGCTTTCTAATCTTATGACTGAAACCAATTGGTTTTCAGTGCTCCCTTTATAACCCATATATGACCGATAATGAAACTCATAGAGCAGAGAAGCCATTGGATAAGATCTTTTTGTTTGTCACTGCTTGAGTAAGCTGCCATTGACACTCTCCCTGATTCACTGTTTTAGGTCTGGAAAAAATTTTTCAGACTTTATTTAAAATTTAAGTTTACATTTCAGAAGGATGTTATTTTTATATCTTTATTGTTTTTGCTAGTCCTCTTATGCAGTATTACAACAATAGAGTATATTCAGCAAAGAGCTGGACTGAGCAGTTCTGATACACATTTTCACCTTCTGCTACTAGCTTATCCTTTTGATCTTTTATCAACTTATTATTACTACCATTATTAATACTTCTTTTGATTCTGTTACAATATTAATTGATACGAATTTTCTACTGATACTTTTTCTCGTTAGTTAAGTTATTGTGCATTCAGCTATATGGGGTTAACTTTGCTGGTGATCAGTGAAAAATATATTTTTCTATCTAAATGTCCTTTGAAAGCATTATATTTCTTACATGCAGTGTTTTAGTTTATAATGTGCAGTGCAATTCACCTCATTAGTTAACAGTGCTTCCAAGCCGGTGTCTGTGCACCTAATGTATTTAGATTGGGGCTGGGGTAATAACGACAGCACTGCCTGCGGCTCTCCACTTGAAGTGTAAACAGAATGCATAGCCATCTGCGCAACACAGAGCTCTCATGAACTATACTCCACTTAAAGGGATATTCTGTAACAATTTCTCTTTTTTACTGCCTGAAAATGAAGGCTGCATTCACCTATGTGTTATTAGTAATGCATTATTACTTCCACTAAAGATCAGACACATTTTCATAAGAGATTGATTTTATATTTGTTTCTACATAAGGCTGGTGACCTGTTTGCAAAGAGTTTGTCATCTTCAAAGTACAGACACCGGCAAGGGATAAAGTAGTATTACCTCACAAAATAACACATTCCTCATTGCTGGCAGTTCAGTGTGAGTAAGACGCAAAAGTGATAATCATTTAGAGATGCTAATCGAACTAGTGAAAGTCTGCACTACTGCAGCACAAATGCAGGACCATGCATAAGCAGCAGCAGCAGCACAAGAAACAGTTTCACCATCCCCATGAAAGTGAAAAAAAGAACTTAAAAAAACAACAAAACGTAAAATATGATGATTAAATTA
The DNA here is from genome assembly GCF_016077235.1 of Cyprinodon tularosa. Lineage (NCBI taxonomy): Eukaryota > Metazoa > Chordata > Actinopteri > Cyprinodontiformes > Cyprinodontidae > Cyprinodon > Cyprinodon tularosa. Next base: position 249,734 of record NW_024039507.1, on the reverse strand, counting down.
ACAAACTTACCCCCTTGACAAGTTTATACTAAATAACTAAATAAACACTATCATGAAGAATGCTTGTCATGCACTGTAATTTTAAATTTTTGCAATTAGATTTGAGTGCTGCATTTGATACATTCTATCACAAACTCCAGGGTTACATGTGAAGTACCACAATGATCAGTGCTAGGACTCCAAGCAGTCAAAACTGTCCTGGAAATTATTCCGAAGAAGTTACACAGGCACATTTATTGCGATTCAAATGGCTAAACATGAAACCCATTTAAAACAACACACTCCCACGACCCATGAGAATGACTATTGGGTCTCTTTACTTTACAAATGCTCTTAATTGGTAAAAATAATTAGACAGCATGGGATAAATTACCACTGTAATGCTAATGATACCATGCTATATGCTATATTTGTCCATCAATTCCCATGAAACTAACCCATTACATAGACTACAGGCATGCCTTGAAGACATGAAAACCTGGATGACTAAACCTTCTGCTTTTGATTGCATGCAAAGCAGAAGTTATTGTCCAGAACAGAGTGAAAAAATGTGATGGGTCAGTCACTTCATCTGGATGGCATTGAAATAGTTTTAGATAATAATGTAAAAAATAACAATGTTATTTTTGATCAGGACTTGTAATTCAAATTCCATTTTTGACAGGTTTCTAGAATTTAGATTATTTTTTATTTCTCGAGTATTGCAAAAATCCGAGGTCTGATCTGATCATTCCTTATGTTCCCTATAGAGCACTTCACTCTAAATCTGCAGGTTTACTAGTGTCTCCTAGAATTTCTAAAAGTAGAATGGGAGGCAGATCTTTTAGTGATCAAACTCCTCTCCTGTGGAACCAATTGTGAGTTTTAGTCTGTGAGGCAGACACCCTGCCTAAATGTTGCCTTTTTGATAAAGCTTATAGTTAGAGTGGTTCAGGTTATCCTGAACAATCTCTATTGTAATGCTACTATAGGCTTAGGCTGCTAGAGGACAACCTCTGTCATCATTCTTTAACTCTGCTGTATTTGTTATTTCGGCACTTTCTGTTCTCTCTGCTTTTTAACATCATATTAGCTTCATCTGGTCTGTTCCTTTTTGGTTGTGACACTATCCAGCTGGGCTACTGCCATTAAAACCACAGTTTTATAGATGAAAGAGTTGGCCCTGTATTTTAGTGTTTAGTTCTGCTTCTTTCCAAAACATTGCTATGGGTTCAGCTTTTACTATGATTAACTGTATGTGCGCTGTTTCTCTCTTTCTTTATTATATTGAGATGTTTCCTAAGCTTTATATACATGTATAGATTATCTGGGATCTTTAATAAGCTAACTTTGACATGAAGCCATGTCCATTATATGCCCATTTTAAATATATAATTTAAATATATAGCTATAATTTCAAAATATATATCCAAGAAAGTTTCATAAGCCTAAAGTCTGGGAGCTTCAGCTTTCTGCGTAGTATCTTTGCTGTTCTATATATTCAGAGATCTGGCACCACTCATGCCATTACCTTCCAGGTCTTCTCCAGGTCTTCTCTGAGCGATTGGTATTTCTCTGGTTTCTCATATTCCTTTTTCCTGATGTTGCAGTCATTTGGTATTGCTATGTCTTCCACACTGGCTTTTCTCTGCTCTCTCATTCATAGACAAGACACTAATCCATAAATGGCAACTGCTCTCACAACTTGAGAATCCATTTTCTAGTCTTTAGCTTTGCCACTTTATTTAAATATGCAGCAGAACACAACATGTACTCCGGCATAGTCTCACTCCTCTTCCTAGCTATACTATTATTAGCAAGATAAGGTCGTGAGAGAAGGTTCAACAATGTTGGGCACTTGTTAACAAAATATGAACTGTGTCATGAGATAAATGTTCATTTGCTAGTAACCTAAGTATTATCATGATAAAATAACATTACTGTGGTGCAGCAAACAGTGATGCATTTTACTCACCTTCTCCCTTCAGCCTCGGGGAGGGAAACCGCGCCTTCCAATGAAGTAGTACTAAATTCCATTATGTATTTATATACTGTATTTCATTGTAACATTGTTACTCAGTGTTGTCAAATCCGTGAATTTCTAACTGTGCTGCTGTGATAGTACAGAACTTGTGATTTAATCGGGTTTTTTGATTTTGGGATTTTACTGTAGAATAAGAAATATCCATCCATCCATTTTCTGTCATGCTTATCCCAAGCAGGGTCGTAAAGGGTGCTTGTGTCTATCTCCAGCTGTCTACAGGCGAGAGGCGGGATACATCCTGGACCATCGCAGGGCAACACAGAGACAAACAGGACAAACAACCCTTCACACACACACTCCCACTTCTAAGGAGAATTTAGAGAAACCAATTTACCTAACAGTGATGTTTTTGGACTGTGGAAGGTACCCTGAGAGAACCCATGCATGCTCAGGGAGAACATGCAAACTCATACAATACAGAAAGGGCCCGTATTCGAAACCAGGACCTTCTTGCTGCAAGGCGGCAGAGCTACCCACTGCGTCACTGAGCAGCCGGAATACGAAATTAATGTTTTAATACCCAACAAGACTGTGATTTTGAGAGGTATTAATTTGGGATATTAAAGGGAAACGTAATTACAATAAGTTAATGTAAAATAATACTGTTAATTATTGTGGAGAGCTGGTCATTTCTAACAGTGTGTGTGCGTGCTCCCTTAGTCTCACACTCTGCTTTATATCTAAATCCTATCACTGTTTTATGATGCAAATATAAGGGGACTGCCAACCTTTATGAGCACGGTGAAAATGGCTTAGTTCTTTTGAAGTTTTAATGTAGATTGTCTGATTTAAACTCAAGAGGCAAAGACAAACCTGCAATTAGATTAAATTAGATATTACAGATCAGGGGGAAATACTGATTGCATCACAACTCTGTCTTTAAGGATGTTCTCTCAGAAAATTATTGTGCTAATTATTTGTAGTTGTCACTTTTGAAATAGTGTAATGCATTATGAATACTGAAGAGCCATACAGCAGTCAAGCAGACAGCATGCATAATATTTCAGCTTGATTTTTATTGTGTCCACAATAACACCATTGGAGAAAATAATGAGGGTTCTTTTAAATTGGTGGAGGATGAAATGTGATCTGATGTGGGTTGTTCTCTAATGCAGACTGTCTGAGATTACCTGTTCGTAGTGGTGGCTTTCTTTATGATCACAATAATCATTCTGCATGGGCCCAGCAAGACTGCACAAGTGCATTAATATGCAAAACTCTCCAGCCTCCCCCCTCGACTAGAAGTGAGCATTATGCAAAGGTCTATGTGACTCATGGTTCGGTGTAAAAGCCTTCAGCTATCTATTCTTTACACTTTTCTCCTTAAGGACCACACTTTTTATGTATCTCTTTGAAGCAATGACATTCTTTCATTTTCAGCTGTCATTTTCAGATTTCCAAGGAATGTTTTTGTTAAACTATCTACACTTAACTTTGAAGTGTAGATAGTTAAGGCATATATGGATGCAACACTATTCTGAATAGAAATATAAGTTCAGTGACTTCAAGACATTTGGTTAAGAGTTAGGGGTGCTTATCAGTGTTTAGTTCTGTTTTTTCTCTCATAGACATGGCTATGGGCTCAGATTTTTTACTGTGACTAACTGTATGTGTACTCTTTCATCCCTTTGACATGAAAACTAACTCATAGCTTTCTGTCAAACTGTTTCTTTCCTTGACAGAGCCACCTATGGAGATAGTGTTCCATTAAATTTTCTGACATAAAAAGTTTTTTTAGATCAGTGCTTCAATGTTTGTTTTGTATGTCTACTTCTATCTTGTTGAACCCCAATTGGCCTCAGAGGAAGGCCACTCACACTGAGCCTGATTCTGCTGGAGGTTTCTTCTTTTTAAAGGGGAGTTTTTCCTATCCACTGTTACTGCATTCATGCTTGTTGTGAGGGTTTGCTGTTAGTGTTGCACCGATAACGATACCAGTTTCGGGCAGGACCCCGATCCAGAACTAAAATGGTGGTATCGGTATCAGGGCCAAAAAATGGCATCGGCGAAACTCTAATTGCTGTGGTCAATGACTAAATGCAAGGGAATATTTACTGTCTCTACAAGCTCATCCAGGAGGAGTATGTCCTGTAAATCAATGACTGGATGCAATCAGCTGGTTTTTCTCAGAAAGTTTTTACAAATCTGATTGTATAATCTAATTAAGCTTGCTCTCTAAATTGCCTTGAGATGAGATTTGTTTTGAATTGGTATACTATACAGAAAAATTTTACTGATTTGAAAAAGAGTCCTGAACTATGAGGAGAAACACCACCATTGCATGATGTTTCCTCCCCTATTTCTCAGAGTAAGTTAGATTTCTGCCATGCAACATTTTGCATGTTAAAAGGTTAAAAAGCTGAATATTTTCTTTAACCTAATAGGAGCATCTTCTACAAGATATTTACTTTCTCCCCTGGATGGCTTTTGGTCAAATCCAAATTGACTCATTACTGTTCTTTAAGTTTTTTTGTATGAAAGAAGGATTTGTGGTCATAAATCCCAAAAGCTATAAAGAATTGTCATTTTCTCCCACTAGAACTTTAGATCCATAGAGTTCCACACGACTTTCCCTGAGAATGTTTATTGTTTCCTAGCTAACGATCTCTTGGCTTTGCTGTGCACCTGTGTCTGGGTAAAATTACACTGTAAGATAAAGTGAAATACTAGAATATATAAGCAAAGTACTGCAACATACCCATTAAGGCAATTACCACTTAAGTCAATTTAGCCTAACACGCATGGTCTTAGACTAGAGGGAGAAGGCTAAATATCCAGAAAAAAACAACAACAAACAAACACGTATGCACACTGAGGTCATTGACCTACCCCCACATGAAGGACACAGAGAAATAGATCACAAGTGACTTGAACCAGTGACCTTCTAGCTTTGGAAACATTACAAGCTCTCCTTCCAGCAGGCATCCAACACATATAATCAGAAAAAAAATTGCAATGTTCCTTTTGAATTGCTTAAAAGCACATACATTGACTCATGTAAATTTAATATGATAAACCTGCTCTTTTAATTAATCTCTCCGGTTTTGACAGATGAGGATTTTAAAGAGGAAATCAGACTTGACAGGTTGAGTATCTGCAAATAGACTTGACAAGCAGGTGCGATTGATGACAAGAGCAAGAGTGCAGGTGAGGTTGGCTGAAAAGGCATGACAACAGCAATGATGGACCTGATAGATACAGAGAACAACAGGAGAAACAGAGAAGTGAAGCTGATTAATTGATCTTAGACTACTCATTTCAGAATGCAATTTGAATGTTATTCTTAATACAGCCATCCACACCTTCACATACAACCCATACACACTCTTTCAAGAATACATATTTAAGAAGATACAGACAACAGGAAATGGTGGAAAATAGAAGAGATGAGTCAAAGGGAAACAGCAGGGATAAACCAAAGAGATTTCAGCAGCTGTGACAGCGGAGGGATGGAAATAGGTCACCTCAGTGTTTCTCTGACTGTATCTGTAGACGTGCAGATGGTGCTGATTTGTCAGCAGAGAGGGAAGCCAGAGCTTTGGTCCAGCACACATCAGTAGCTTGACTCTTTTCTATCCATGAATGTTGATTAATTGACATGCCATCACAGAGCTTTCTGACACTCTCGTCTTTTGTTATGATCCCACTTATCAAGGATGTCAAATGCCTAAATAACTGCCTGAATAGTCAACAGTAAAGCTGTCAGAAGATGTTGGCATTGCGGAATCTGAATTACCCATTGTTTAATTCAACATGCAACTCACTTCAATGGAAACCTCTGATTCTAAAGAGTTGTGGGGGTGTTGTCATATATTGACATATTTCCACTCAAGGTCTTGAACAAAGCTGCCTTGATATGAATCTGGCAGCTCAAACGATTGTTGATGCAATGCACCAGGACCATAAAGCTACACGTTCCTGCTGGTCAATTTTATATATATGTTAGTTACATATTACATATTTTAAAAACAAAGCGGAGTGTGAATGAAGTCATCCGCGCGCCAGACTAGAGTTGTGACAGGCAGCCTGGGCCACAGACGGCTACGTTTTACTCCTTCTATTCGTTCAGCTAGCTAATCTGAATCGTTCAATTCCATTTCGAGAGCGAGATCATCTGTGGTAGTAGCACTAGACATCTTCCAGGCATGTGGGTAAAACTAGCAGTAGTTAAGCGGACAGGATGAATAAACGTTAGCCGGCGTGCTGGGATGACGTCATACACGCTCCGCTTTGTTTAAAGAAAATATATAAATATAAAAAATATAACCGCGACAGTGATTCGCCTACATGTTATGAATGCTGCCGTATATTATAGAATAAATTATGAACAGTTTAGTTTGTGCCTTCAACTCGTTGCTTGGATTACAAAACCGGATATCTTCAGAACAGCTCCAAATGACACAAAACTAATATGGTTAAGTGGAACATGATGTAATAATGTAAAATCAAAGGGAAAATGTAAAAAACATGAAACAAAAACATAAAAAAAATATGGTGTTCCCCTTTAAATGCAGGCTTGAGTCTGAAATAATATCTAGGGTATTTGCTTTCTCTGTATTCCCTAGCATCCTATAGTCCTATTCAGCTATAAATTCTAACCTTGCATCTCCGGGGGCAAACACGAATACTTCTATCATTTCACATTAAACCTAAGGAAATAATTTCCTGTCCATTGATGGATAATTGGCTGTAGTGGACTGTGGTAAAGAAATGATAGAAATGGTTGAAACTGTCAAAATTGTAATAGCACAAGAATAAAGGGTAGGAGAGGGAGTTTAAAGAGGCAAAAACCAAAAAAACATTTTAGCAGCAAAACCCAAATCCCAAATGAATTATCCACACAGAAAACAACAATGTGCTGGAGCCTAAACTAGCAGGGTGATAAAGTGCACAGCACATTAGGGAGATGTTGCTACCAAAAGAGCCCCCTGTCAGTGCTGCAAGCTCTCAGCTGCTGAAAAAGAAAAGAGCATTTATATACTGGGGCAATATCAAGCAAATCACATTGTGGCTAATAGGGAATGACTAATACATGGACAGCAACAACTTTAAACAAAAAAAACGAAAAAGCAAAATAGTAAAGCACAAACTAAAATTATTCATGCATTCTGGTTACATAAGAAAAACAAATAAAATACTGCAAAAAAAGCAAAACACACCACACATTCACACAGACTGCAGTTTACATTTATAAATCTTTTTCCTGTGCTTTAGTGTAGTGTGAGATTGACTGCAGCAGACACCACACAGTGAGGCTGACAATGTTATCAGTGAAATCTTACCTTCTGATATAGAACAGGCCTGTGTGGTGAGCAAGTTTGTTTATACAGCAGAGTTAAACCAGACCCCATGTGAAAGGTGGACCTTAAACGCTGCTTCAGGGCACCTAGAGGACAAAATGAATAAAAAGGGCAAAAGCAAAGCAAAGAGAGTAAACCAGCAATGTTCCTGCAAGCTACTGTTAGGTGGTGACCGAGATAGCAGTGGATAGCCTTGTAATATTCAGCAGATAACAAACTAATGTGACATTTCTGGGAAAATAAGTGGTCACCAAGGCTTATGATTCTTCACCGGCTGTTGCGTGTGGTCCATGGAGACAAAATAGAAGGAAATAACTGGTCATCGACTGGAAAATAAAGAGAAAACACTCTTGGCACATCTTGGTTCCACCAAGTAGTGTTGGAGCAGTCATAAATGTGTCATTCAAATGAATGAAATATTTTGTGAACAAAATTTAAAAAATCACTATGATTAACCGATTTTTTACTAAAGCATCAAGAGTGCAGGAGGAGGAGCTTAGTTGCTAAACACTTTTTTTCTAAAATCAGTTTAAACCTTTCAGAAAGGAACTTCACGCTTTGCGACTTAAATGACTGCATGTTGTACTTTGAAGGTTTGCATCGACAAGCTAACCTAGTAAAAAGAAAAATGCTGCTGAGGGATGATTGGACAAGAAGTACTTACCAAAATGCTACTCAATAAAACTCTGTGGCACTGTACAAATCTGTGGTGATTCATCTTGGGCCATGATATAGATGGTTCAATCACTCATCCACTGTACATATCAGGCTCAGTTTTGCTTGAGCTGTGATTGAGTCGGGAGTCGGGATTCCCTGCTCTGCATTGTATCAATGCTTCGCAGCATTCAATGCAGGACCAGCAGATTCTGCAACAGCTTCTTCCCCACTGCCATCAGACTGCTGAACTGTTGAAAAAAAAACTCTAAATCAAGTCACAGACTCTGCATCACCATGGTAACACCTGTTGTGATATTTTACCTGTAGATTATTAATGTATATATACTTCACTAGAACTTGATTAATTTAATGGATTAAGTTGATGGATAAATCATTCACAATCGAGGGTAAAACCAATGTAATTTTCTTGATTGAATATTTACACCTATAACCTGTTACTCACCAGGATTTTAGGGCTCTAACACTACGGGTTGCTTCTGGACCGGCTGTTAAAATCCAGTTATTTTCACCAGTTTAGTAGCCTAGGCTAGGCTATCATCAGAGCTATTAATTACCAACCAAAGAAAAACTGTCTCTGTTAATTCAAATGTCACCAAACGGAGGGTGAATCTAGCCTGAGTGATAAACCATTCTCTGTACAAAGCATAAACTACTGCAAATTAAAAGATGATTGCACCTCAGCATTGTTGCACCCCAGTAAAACTTCATTCAACTAAATTAGTTAAGCCGGGCTCACACTGTGCACTTTGCCCTTTTCCAGGCGATTTTCCAGTTGTGCGAGAATTTTCAGTTCGGCCTGACTTTCAGCCTGATCGTGCGCCGTGCGTCGTGTAGTGTACAGGGGGTAACGAGGGGCGATCAGCCTCTAACGACCACCTCCCGATCAGGAATCGTGAGAAAATCAAACATGTTTTATTTTCTCCCGACCGTCATGGGCAAAACGCTCAGGGCGCATGCGCAAACAAGGATTCTTGTTTTTCTTCTTCCTCGCAGATGTAAACACAGAAGCATGGCGGGGGTGCGGGCAAAATGGATTTCTTTCTGTAAAAGTGACAGATCGTAGTTGCAATGTTTGCTGAGCCATGTCTTTGTCCAAATATGTTGTCACCTTTTATTTTTAGGGCTTTCAGCACAAAATTGCACAAATTGCCAAGGCAGCGCGTTTCCCTCCAGTAAGCTTCATATTCCTCTTCTTCTCAGTTTGGCTTCCAGATAGGCGAGTCAGAGTAGCTCCATCTCACTGCGGAGCTGAGTCCGACGTGGTTTTTAGATGTATAGTGTGAGCAGGTAGATCACATCAGAGCGTCGTGCTGCACATACATCGTGAGCTGTGAATTCACACTGTATGAGAAACCCTGTGGTTTCACTGTACAGTGTGAGCTATAGCTGCGTGCAATGATTGAAGAATATAGCACAGTGTACGTCCGGCTTTAGATGAAGGGGCAGGGTGCTTTGATGCAGAGTCAACAAGGTAGAATCAAGATGGTGGGCCCCTACCATGTGCTCTGCATTGAGGAAGAAACAGGCTGGAAAACCACTGGGTGGTGATTACCAAATGGTTGACCTTATCACATGATTAAAGGGGAAGGGTTGGACTACATGGGGCGTATCTTAGACCCCGTCCACACGAAGTCAAAACGAACACGAAACGCTAATATTTTCCAGAACGTTTGTCGTAAAGACGGAGACAAAAAATAAATGTGATCGACCACACGAATGCATGAAAACGCTGTAAAATGTATGCCAGGCCTGTAAGTGGCGCTGTGGTGCCAAAGCAAAAATAGGCGAAAACAGGCAACGAAATGTTGGGCATGCGCAGTAATATTTATACAACAACCAAACCGGAAAACCCCTGCGGGTCCATTTTCGTGGTTCAGTCAAATTCAGGTGCTGAACTATGTCGTCTATATTGCTCTGTTCTTCCTGGAGATATTCCAGAAGAAGAAGATTCTGTTGTAAGCCCGAGAGCAGGGTGAGTAGCATGAGCAGCAACCATTCAACACAGTACGGCGCCATTGTTGTTGTGATACTGTGTCGCGCATGCATGTTTAGAGGCGACGCTATGACGCATGCGTGTAAGAAAAAAAATGCGGTTAGAGCTTAAAGATGGAACCGCGAAAACGGCGTTTCAAAATCTTCCCACTCTGAAGTCTGAATAAAAAAAAGAGCGTTTACAGACCCCCGAAACGCCGGCTTCGTATGGATGAGAGGCTGGTTTGGTGAAAAATTTGTGCGTTTAGGCCAGGGTTTGACTTCGTGTGGACGGGGCCTTAATTTATGAAGTCACAAAATGGCTGCTCCTATCTTACGAAAGAGGAGGGGTTACAGATCTCAAGACAATAGACCATAATACTCAGGGTTTTACAGGGTTTACAATCCCTAGTTACTCTAATACCCTAGCCTCAGGACAAAAAGGGAAACGAAGAAAATGAAGATGAAAGAAAACACATAAACTCAATCAAATTCATTCACACCATGAAGCCAGAGCTCTTTTATTAACCCTTTTAAATATAGATTCCCAAAGTTCAAATAAACGCTTTGCAAAACGTGATTTAACAAGCTCGCCCAAGTTCAGCACATTATTCAAAGCATCAGATAGAATAATGGGAAGGTTTTACTGTGAGATGACTTGCAGGTCCGTTTCTGAGGAGGAGGGAAGGCAGCTTTGAATGTCGGCCCAACACAGATCTGTCTCCCAAACCAGGTTAGTTCTTAGGGATGTCTTAGATCAGTCTGATGCAAACAGCAAGGGAATCTGATGGGCTTTAATCGAGGTAGTTAACTGACGGCTATCAACGAGGCCGTCCCCCCAGGATTTGACCATAACGAGACTGCGACGCTGGTTCCTCCAGGGGGAATTCTGCAGGGAGCAGTGTAGGCTGAGGCTCTGTCTTCGCACCCAAGCTCAGCAGGTCGGTACGGTGATACACTGCAGTCAATGGCTTTTGACGGCAGGACAAAAGGGAGAAGCTATGGTCAGCTAGGTTCCAGGAAAATTCCCACTTGGAATTTATCTCTTCTGACGAGTATATGCCCATTGGAAAAGAGAGAGAACAGCTCCCGCTTCTTGCTTTTAAAGCTGAATGATGTTGGGGTGAAGCAGCACCTGGATCACAGCTGACTTCCAGGCGATTGGTCTGAGTGAAGTGATGTTTGGGGAAGCAGCGCCTGCATCACAGCTTCTCCAAGGTGATTTTCTTTGAGTGAAATGATTCTGGAGTAAGCTGGAAATTTCTGTAACTGACTGTACTGACTCTAGTGATTTAGTTCACTCAAAACAACTGCCATTCATATCACTACCACCAAGGCTAAAGAACTCTGGGTTCCACCGTGTTTCCAATTCCCTTGGTTTTCACTCTGGTTCCAAGCTCGCCTTAAAACTGTCAGAGCCAGTAAGGCTTTAAGACTTCAGTCCTGAGCTTCTCAAGCCTTCAGACCTCTTGTCCGAAACCATATTACCAGATCCCTGTCCAGAGTTCAAGTCTTTAGAGCCACATACTGTCCACACTTCTTCCTGATCTCTCAGCAATATTAGTCCAGGGTACCTGTACCAACTTAGCTCCAATATTCCAGTTTATCCCTGTTTAATTACTGCTCTCTCGACCAGAGCTTTCTGTTTTTCACTAGATTCTGTTCAACTGTGTGTCTTAGTGTCCTTGTTTTACCTACCATATTTTTTTCCTTAAACTATAAGCTTACTTCCCAGCATCTGTATTTTGGTTCTGACAACCAGATAACACCATCTTTTATTTCACATTACAAATATTTCTCTGATCAGTAGACAAAAAAACTTTACATTTCTTTTCTTGTAATATAGATAGACTGAACAGTGGCAACTACACCATATGTAAATAAAATATTCACCATCTACATTTGTTGTCCAACCTATTGCTGTTCACTGTGAGTTCAAACAGAGGGTAAGCTGAGTCAAACACCCAACAGCTGGTGGCTTTGACCAAATAATTTTCCCAGTATAAGCTCAGTTACAGTGCTTAAGTCACATAACAGCAGTAAAAGCCAAAAGCTTTTTATTCTATTCACAAATAGGAAATAATTCATATGTGGGAATGGCTATCTTGCAATTTACCACACTAGGGGTTTGTGTGTGTATGCCTGTTATTCCAAAACGCATTTGTTTGGCTCCTTTCTTTACTGTTTTTATATGGTAATTCATATTACTAAAAAGCTGTTTATCAGCCAACTTGCCAACCTTTGTCAGCAGTTACTCTCTTAATCTTTTTAAGAAAATTTCCTCCCAGAAGCTAAACTTCTGGGCAAGTCAAGTTTATTTATATACAGTATCACAATTCAGACAATTTAAATGCTTTATATGAATTAAACATTAAAATTTAAAAAAAAAAATTAGAAGAAAAGCATGTAAAGAAAAGGAACATGATAAAAGCAGGTAGTAAAACAAATAAAATGGTTGGGGCACAAACTAAAACTCTTGATACCACAATTAACTATTTAAATTTAACAGTCAATGGTAGCACTAAATAAATTGTTTTTTAACTTTGACTTAAAAGAACTCAGGCTTTCAGCACCTTTACAGTCTTCTGGAATGTTATTCCATATAAGTGGACCATAGGAACTAAATGCTGCTTCTCCCCGTTTGGTTGTAGTTCTGGGTGTACAGAGTAGGCTTGAACTCGTCGACCTGAGGGGTTTGGGAGGTGGAAACAATGACAACAAATCTGCTATGTCTGAGTTGCTGATCTATTCAGCGATTTACCGTATTGATCCCAATATAGGACAACCCTGATTATAAGACAACCCTCTCTTTCCAGGACCAATTCTTAGGAACAAAACACAAAGACCAAAAATAATTTGTTTTAAAGAAACTATTCTGTATTGAAGTGCTAAGAATTTGATGATAATATTGCATTGAAAGATTTGTGCAATTAAACATTAAAAAGTAAAAAAAACAACAACACAGTAATGGGACATCTAATTGAAATCTTGCAACACTTCAAGTAAAATGCACTCTGAACTTTAATCATGGAACGTCTCTAAAACCTGCACAAGGTTTTTACTCACAGGCATCTTCTGCATCGCTGTCACTCCCACTCTCACCTTGGAATATTTTGATAAACTTTTCTTCTGCTTTTTGCATTTTTCCGGTCTTTTGAATGTGCCATCTTCTGACATTGCAATCTGTAACTCCATATGTCTGTGCTGCCTATGATTTGTTTGATGCTTCCGCTGCGTTGACCACTAATTTAAAACGTAAATGAGCAGATCAACCAGGTCTGATGTTCCCACTGTATCACTGATCAGTGAGCTGTTCCCACTGCCACTAAATTGTGATTGTTTAAACAGTTTTTTAGCCAGTGGGAAAAGGGTATAAAACAGGTAAAACGTCTTAATAAAACCTGTGAGCAAAAGACTACAGGAGGAGGTATTTAGCTGCTAAACACTTTTTTCTAAACTTTTGCAGTTTATTGGCAAAATTAAAGCATTTTAATAGTTTATTCTAATTTGTTACAGCATTGATCACTAACAGTGGCATCTACTACAAGTTTAAGAGTTACTCTTTCAGAAACCCCTGGTAGTTCTTGGTAGTTCTTAAAAATCCCAGACAAAAATACCAGCTTCTGACATATTTTATGACATATTTTCATATATTTTGTTCAAATTTTTATGATCATACATGGAAAAGACAAGAAGGAACATAATTAAGCAAAATAGTTAAGTCGATTTTTCGTGGTTGCCCTGATTTTATATTTGTAGATATTTTCCTATTTGTTTCTAAAAGTCTTGTTTGAAAAACAAGTTTTATCTTCCTTGTTTACAACTCACATTACCAAATAATGGGTTTTTGATGGCATACACTTGCTCTTTAAGCTGCAACAATGACTTGCAATCTTGTTTGGAATAAAAAAGATATACTGAGCATGACTTGTTGTGTTTTGTTAGCCTCACTAATTAGAGCATATTCTCTCTGAATTGTTTGCTTGCATGCTATTGCAGCCAAGTGAAAAGTCACATTAACCAGTCATGATGTCAGTCAGCTGCAATCACATTCATTGCTTGTATTTATTTACTTGCATGACTTATTCATCATATCGCCCCTGTAGAACAACCAATATTTAACGGATGTATAAGGCGCCAAGTGACAAATGAGTTCAAACTCTGATGGTTTATGGATTTAGGCTTCAAAAACTGTATCTACGAGGGCCGCCTAATGATTGCTCGGCAACACAGAACACAAAACACACAGGCAGGGGGACAGATGGCTGTTTAAGGACAAACACTGCAAGTGGGAAACTGAGAGAGGGGGGAGCAGAGGAAAGGGGTGGTGGCGGTGGGGATGGGGGGTTCTTCCTGTGGCAGCGGCAGCTTGTTGCCTTGTACAACCTGAAGTGGAGTGACAGAGATTGAGAGCTTAGCCACCTTCTGCTTTTAATAAATGTTCAATATTGAACAGCTCTAAGCATTTGGTGAGTTAAGACCTAAAGATGTGTTTTTTGTGAGTGTAACTGAGCTGACAATAATGGTAAAAAAAAAAATTGTTTGCTATTATATCAAAAACAACAGATCAAGAAAAGAACATAATTTGCCTTGATAGGGTTTAGTATTTACAGTGTAGTGCTAATGTAATATTAACTATCGCTCATTATAGTTTGCAAAGATTGATTACACAGTAACAGGGTTGAATTAGTACTGTACAAGGCAAATAAGGAGAAACTCAGATGAACATTGCAGATGAGTTTACACTTTCTGAAAACAACCTCTGAGAGAACAGCCTGCCCACTCTTTTCACACCAAATGTTCCCCAGTAAGACTCCCTTCAAATCACTGCAACATTACCCTAGTAAATAGCCACAGCCTGTTGCTTATGTTCACATAACTCTACATGATGGTTTTGTACTCTGATGCACTCAGTCACTTCTGCTGAGGTGAACCGATCTAGATGCATTGGCTTTAAAGGAGTTCAAACTGTGAAAGGAAAAGAACAGGCAGACATGACTCAGTCTGCCAAACATCCTGCTGTCTGTAGAAGAGATAATGTGTACTGGTGTCACTCAGGAGTTCAGATTGTGTGTTAACACATACACACAACGGATATTAAAGACCAGAAGGAAATGACATATTAAGTTAATGTGCTTCATTTGCTTGGAAAAGCGAGGTTAGTTCTAGTTTTTCTAAAATGTGTTGTCATGAAGCAGTAATTATTTGTAATTATGTTTTATTTCTTTGTGAAGAAAGCCTAAATCAAGTTATCTCAGTTTAATCAAATCCCTTACTCAAGCCTATTACCCTGATATCAATAATAACAAGTAAAGATAAACTCTGCTTGCATGATCTCCTTTTCCTACATTTAATCTTTGATTAAATGTAGGAAAAATTGTTTGATTGCTTCACTGTAATTGTAGAAGGATTACATGAAACCTGAGCATCAAAAGCAGACCAACTGAGATGACCAGATATGCAGGGGATTTAAAGCCCCATAGTCCCTACAATTGAAAAATTCTTTTAACTATTTTATATATTCAACGGTAGACCTTCGAATTTCGAATCCATTCCACAATAAAAGCTGAAAACTAATTCTTAAACTAATCCCTTCCTGGATTTGGTAAATATATAAGAAGCAGTAGCAGAGAATATATGAACCGTAAAACTCTACATTTTTCTTAAAAATGTATATTCAACTGGACTGTTGATATGAAATTCATGCCTGGTATCAGTATCACTAGCATACCACGAAGATCATACCTAAAAATTGTGTAAAATAAATAAGTTCTTAAGATATATGTAATAAAATAGAATTAGAATTAAAACAAATGTAGTGAACACAAAAAAAGCTGCAAAAGGCATGGAAAGCCCTAGCCTGACGTAGTCCGACTCAATTCTAGTCAGAATATGAGTCTGATGCTGCTCCATAGAGCTGTGATTATGGGGCGTGTTTCGAACGAACCAGGAAAAAAAATGCCTCTGAACTCAATTGGATAGACCTACAACCAATAAGAGCAACGGAGTGCGTGATGTATGTTAAGCGACGCATAGTTGTTGTCAACAAAAATCAAAGCGTGCAGTTGCACGCCTGGAATAAGAAGATGAGCCTTGATCGCGTTTCTCTGTTCCTCTTTTCGAATTAATTTGCTGTCAATATCTTCTAGAACAGACCTAATAGCAGAATTTACTCACCTCAACTCTCCAGCGGCAGCCATTGTTGTTTTCACCCATGTGTGCTTTGGTGACGTGGTTGATTACGTTACTGTTGATCATCTGTCCATCATCGTATAAAGCCCGCCCTGACAATTTGATTGGCCCGCCAGATATTGTGCGAGCATGCTCGCGCTACTATTAAGCAATGCTAGACAGAAATTCCCGACCTCAAACGTTGTGGGCGGGACTAAGTTCGGAATGGCACCCAGGCTAGGAAAGCCCATCCTCATAGAATCATTTGTCATTAGCTGCCATGTTGAACTTTTAATATGAGAGAAGGTGAGAGTGGTAATACTAGATTTAAAACCACTGTTCCCCATTTAAACCTCAGATCCAGTGATACCAATTACTAAATGCTGGGAAATTACTAATTGGTCACAATTTTGAAGTTTTCCACAGGGATGTACCTAGTATCGTGACCTGTCCAATGCTATGATTTTTACGATTGATTTTATGCCATAAGCGGGGTCGCATAAGAACGCTGTCTGGTTAAATTACTGTATAGTGTCCTGTTGGCTTGTTACATGTCATTTATGTGTTATACATTTTTTGCTCCTTTTTATTTAGCAACCTTAAAGGTATAGGGGAGGATTTTCCTAAATGTATGAAAAGACCCGTCCTCTCCACTTTAAAAATAAAAATGCACATAACCATGTACCCTCTCCCAAGAGGGAACGCCTATTAAACGTGTGCGAGAGCATGCATGAGCCCATTTATCCTCGTGCACGCTCTTTTTACAAGTCTTCTCTGGAAAGTTACAATATAGAGGTAGATAACTTTTATGATTTTAGATTTTTTTGCATTATTTTTGCATCTAAGAAACCTTCTTGAAGTTAATAGAGTAAATAAGTCTAAACAATTACTGTCATATATAAAATATAAAAAAATATAGAGATAAAGTATTTGCTTAAAAGCCCCTTTTGTTGTTGAAATCTTGCCACACCAAGGATTAGTAAATAGATCTTATTTCAAGCATACACCTGTCCTGTAGTAGAAATTTATCTCCATGGGAGGTTCTGGAAAGGAGCCAAGAGGGACGGGGCATTATGTTTTTATGTTTATGTGCTGCCACATAAACTGTAACTCTTTGGTCCCTGGCATTGATTCCTTTTTTTCCGCGCGATGATAGTTTTATGTTACAATAACAGCGTTGCACTTTTAGCATTAGCCATATTGAGATTCAATCCCAGTTTTCATCTGCCCGGGGCCTGGAGCCTGCAGTTCCAGAGCTGCATGTGGCTCACTTGATATATCAAAACATAAACTACTGCCTTTTTTTTGTTTGTTTCAATCTTTTGTTCTGTGCTCCCATATGAAAGCATGCACTCCTTTGTTAAATCTGGTCTAGTACGAACCCTATTCATCTCCTTCAATAGTTGTTTGGGGAATCATAGCATTCAGGGGTAAATATAAAAGAAAACGCGACTTTTCCTTGGTGTTACAAGAAAAATGTTGATTCTAACTCTACCAAGGATATGCTGTATGTTGTTTATATAAGAGATAATGTCCTTTAAACCCTGAGCTGAAGGTTACTAGTTAAAAGGCTATGCATACTGTATGAGAATCAATGCTCGAAAAAAAAAACAAAAAAAAACTGGAAGGGTTACCACAGAACTAAATAATCCCTGAAATATTTAAAGTCCTAGGGAAATCATATTTAAATGTCAAATCATTCTGGCTTAAACATGTATATAAATTTACTCTTTATCAGATGATATTGTCCCAAAATTTAGAAAATTTATATTTAAAAAAAAATCCCGTCTTAAAATCTGTGGGGGTTTTTTCTTGATCTTATGCAGGCCAGTTAGTTATACGTCAGCCTGAACACCTAAATTCGGCCAATCACTGTGCAGAATATAACATTTCCACAGACTGATTATCTTTTTAAATATATCACACTGTACACATTGAACCTTTTGTCGGCTTGTATCATCATATCCACAAATCTTCATCCTCAATGGTCCTCGCAGGCAGGCCATAACGCCCAATCCAGTTTGCCATGACTGAACATGAGTTCTCCAGAGCTTTCTGCTCTTTGGCGTCAGGTTTGTACAGTGGGGGTGCTCCCAACATCTCTGCAACAGACTTCCCGTCCTTCCCCCACTTCTGATTATCATCAGTGGTGTCAAAAGTACACACATTTGTTAGTTAAGTAGAAGTATAGATACTGCAGTTTAAAAACACTCTGGTAAAAGTTGAAGTATCAACTTGACCTCTTTACTCAAATAAAAGTGAAAAAGTATGTGCTCCAAAAACTACTGAAAGTGTAAAAGTATACAGTAACCTTTAAAAAGAAAAACAGCCAGATGCCACTATATGAATTGAAAGCTCCATTTTTCGACAAATTAGAAAAATTCTTTGAGATAGGGCCAAGGATGAGGAAGGTCTTGTTGGTCTCCATCTCCATCTCCCGATACGCTCTCGCCTGTGTCCGACCTTTCAGACATTTCAACATATTTTTCTGAATCTGACATTGTAGCATGGCATAGACAATTCATGTTTACAGTTTGAAGAGCACCTCCTTGCTTCTGATGATCTCCTTTAGCTAACCAATGAGTGTTTGTGTTATATGACTAAACCAATTACACTAGTTTTAACTAGATGCGGATGGCACCAATGATCTACATTCGATGGCGCACTTGACGTGAAATTAATATTTATAAACATTAAACCAGGGGTGACCGATTCAAAATCAGTGGGATCAGAATAAAGAAAATCATCAACCAGTAAAGGTCCGGAGACATTTTTAATGATCCTGTTACTTTAAAGAGAATATAACACTGAAATAAAATTAGGTTTTTATGCATTCATGTTATGAATTTGGAAAAATAAAATAAAAAAACAATAGAAATTTCAAAAAATGCATCCTGTGCTAGCTCAGTTGAGTTGACACTATGACTGTATTCCTGTATATCCATCTGTACAGTAGTTAAAGGAAAAGGGTCAGCAAATGCAAATTCTGCCCCGTAAAACAATGACAACGTAATTGTCGCTGTATGATCTGAAGCTTTATTTGGAGCTTTTACACAGGCTTTTGAAAAACTGGTAATTTGCTGCGGTAATATAGATTTTTTTTTTAGAATAAAAAGCTAGCAGATCTGCATAATCAAAAAATAACAGAAATACAATTATAGAGCATTCAGTATTTTAAGAAAGCCCACACTGTTTCTGAATAAATACATTATTGTATGAGTTAAGTTCTTTTCAGTTTATGTCTCTTTCCTTGTAAGTATGAAATGTCCTATGCTCCTGAATGCACCATAGCTATCTGACAATCGGGAATGCATCACACTGGTCTGTGAACACTGTGCTGTGTAGATGTGCGTTTGATTTTCCGCTTAAGACAAAGCTTTGCAGTTTCCAAACTCCCGTCGGCTATCACTGTTTATTGTTGTGTGTGACTATAACAAATAAATCTGCCGTACCTTGGACAAAATCTTTGGATTTAATTTTGATACGCTTATATTAACAATTACAAATTAATTATAAACAATTACAATTTTAAATGTCCATTCGTCCATGGCTTGTAAATTTCCTCTGGTCTTAGTCTTGTTTACGAAAATAATTTGTTATTCTCGTAATGGAAACAATTTTTGTGTGTCATCGTCTCGTTATCGTCACTGGAAAAAGGGGCGTTAACGAAATATTTTCGTCATCGTCCTGGTTGACAAAATTAACACTGGTCCCCACTTTCCTCCTCTAAATAAAAAATGTATGGAGACTCGTCCACAACCTCCGACACAAAACTCTCCTCCTCTTGCATGTTTCTGCTGTCCATAGCGTTCCTTGACAGTGTTGTTGCTAAGTCACCAATTTAGTGCTACTTGGAGCCAATGTAATTTCCCATTGGGAACCTACTAGCATTAAGTTGCTAACTGGTTAGCAACCATGCTTCCGAGATACCGGCCATAATCAAATTTTCTTGCGACCCTTCCACCACAACAGTCTCGCCCTCTTGATAAACGACCAATCAAATTCACTTTATTCACTCGTGTAAAGTCATGCACCACTCAGGTGAATTCCAAACTGCAACGGTTGGAACGGCCGTTTCCCTACGACTTTAACTCCTATTTTACCATTTAAAACTAACCAACATGTCACTTTACAACAAAACCTTTTTGATGGCAACCCAGGCTAATGAGCCGTGTTTAACTGTATTCCTTTCAAAAATGTTGTTTTTTTTTTAACAACAACCCCATGACGGGCAGTAGCAGTTAAAATGTCCCTTTACCAAAGTCTATTATGGTTTTTATTACCATCATGCTAATGGTCAGATTCATTATGTACTTGAGGATTGTTCACACAGTGCTCTGCATGGCCAGCTCATTCCACTGTTTTTTGAGAATAAACCAGGGCCAGAGGCTTGTTGACAGGGATCATCTGTGTACAGGGCACAGTGTTATTTAAATCATACAGCATTTAAAAAATAGCGAACAGGTTTATTTTACCTATATCACAACCAGCACGACAACTAAGATCATAATAGAGGGAACATTTGAAGCAAAAGTAATATAAATCTACTTAAAGCAAATATCCAGTTGATATCATGGAGATGATGTGGAGTTGGTAGTGTATAAATAGTGTTCACCTGGGCAACAAACTCCAGTGGAGATGCTGCTGTGAAGTTGTTGCATAATCTAAATTGTAGACTGTATAATCTATAGGAAGCTTAGGTCCTTTGGCATTTCCAGTAAGATGCTAGGAATTTATTATAAGGTCTGTTATGCAGAGTGTGATCTCTTTCTCCATCATCTGCTGGGGTAACAGCATCAGAGCAAATGATAAAAAAAAAAAAAGCTCAACAAGTTGATAAAGAAGGTTGCCTCTGTTTTATAGAGCTCTGCTAGAAACTCTGGAGATTATTTCACAATGAAGAACTCTTCATTAAGTGAATAACATTATGGAAAACAGTGAGTATCCTTTTCAGAAGACTGTTGAACAGCAACAAAGTGTCTTCATTAAGAGGCTTCTCCAGATCCGGTGCGAAAAAAGACTGCTAAAGAAGATCCTTCCTGCCTACAGCTATCAACACCTACAACTACTTACAATACTTTTAAAACCATTATTGCTTAATCATTCTATTTATTTAAAAAAAAAAATGATTTCAACAGATGCATGCTTAGTTTGCCACATTTTCCTGCAAAAATAGTTTTTCAATGTATCATTGCTTTTTTTTAAATAATATTTTAAAATATTCTTTTGAAAGACTTCTAGTCACAACAGATGCTGCAGAGCTAAAAAAAAGGACTGAACAAAAAAGAAATGCATATTTTCTCTGTATGTTTTAGAATTTACATTAAAGGTATAGTGGATGTTTTTCCTTTTTAGGGTGGATCATCAAAATAAGTGGTCCTCCTAATTGTCAATCATTCTGGTGATATGTTTATGTAAAGCCGTCCTACATGCTCATCCCATTTTCACTAACAGGTCTGAAATAGTGGAAAAATTGCTAATCTTGTAAGCTTGTATGAGCGATGCAAACAGCAACTTTTAAACAGAGCGTCCACAAAGAGAAATGGGCTCTTGCATGCTCTCACACACGTTTAATAGACTTAGACAAACTATATTGTCATTTTGTACACACAGGGTGTATACAAAACAAAATTTTGTTCGGTACAGCTCTCAATATATTACTATTTCTTAAAGTGCAGCGGTGATAAAATTTAAACATGGTCATCAAATGTAAACATCAGACTGAGATATGATTTTGAGTTTTTTCAAAATTTTTTTATTTTTTTTAAATTCAAAATTCAGCAGCTAATGGCAGTGGAGAAGAAACTGTTTTGGAATCTACTGGACCTGCATCGAATGCTGCGAAGCCTCTTCCCAGTGGGAGAACAGTCCATGGTGGGGTTGTGAGGGGTCATTTATGATGTTATGGGCTCAGGAAATGCAGCGCTGGGATGAGATGTCTTTAATTCCCCACACCACACAGTGAGCCAGCTGTTCAAAATGCACTCTATTGTGTAGAAGGTCATGAGGATAGGTCGGGGCAGGTGGGCTCTCCTCATGCAAAGTATATGCACTTCTGTGCCCTTTTGACCAGTGAGGTAGTGTTTACAGTCCAGGTGAGGTTGTCTGTGATGTGCGCCCCCAGGTATTTGGTGCTGCTGACCACCTCTACTGCTGATCTATTGATGATCAATGGAGCGTGACCAGTTCTTCCTAAAGTCAACGATGATCTCCTTCATTTTCTTCACATTGAGGATCAGGTTGTTGTTTCTGCAGCAGCCCACCAGCTGCTCCACCTCCTCTCTTTAGTCCTGGTCGTTGTCGTTTCTGATGAGGCCCACCACTGTGATGTCGTCTGCGAACTTCACGATGTGATTGGTGGTGAACCTGGGGATGCAGTCGTGTGTCATCAGATTGAACAGCAGGGGGCCTACGACGCAGCCCTGAGGGGAGGCTGTACTTAGGGTGATGACATCAGAGGTGTTCTGTCCAACCCGGACTGACTGAGGTCTGTTTGTGAAGTAGTCTTGCAGCCAGATGCAGAGGGGTGTATTGAAGCCCAGCTGTTCCAGTTTCCTATCAGATGCTGTGGGATGAAATGTGTTGAAAGCTGAACTGAAGTCCAGGAACAGCATTCACACAAAGGTGTTCTTCTCCCCCAGGTGTGTCAGGCTCAGGTTAATAATGGAGGAGATGGTATCTTCAGCGGTGTGGTTCTATCGGTAGGCAAACTGGAATGGGTCGAATTTTGGGGGAGAATAGAGACGATGTGTTCTTTAACCAGCCTTTCGAAGCACTTCATCATGATTGGAGTCAGTGCGACAGGTTGGTAGTCATTGAGTAAGGTGAGGCATTTTGGGACCGGAATAATGGTGGCATACTTGAAGCTTGCTGCCACTATGGATTGGTCCAGTGAGGTGTTGAAAATGTCTGTGAGGACACCAGCAAGCTGAACTGCACACTCTTTGTACACCTGCCCAGGTATGTTATCGGGACCTGGGACCTTTCTTGTGTTGACTCTCCTCAGAGTTTTCTTTAATCCTCAATCCTGTCAAGGTTGAGTGTCTTCTCTCCCTGTTGTGGAACAGCTTTCACTACTGGAGTGCTGTTTAGTGCCTCAAACCTCCCAAAGAAGTTGTTTAGTTATTTTAGGGAGTCAGCATTTGCTACATCTAGTGTGTTGTAGTCTATGATCCCCTGTGTGCCTTGCGACATCCTCCATGTGTTAATGTTTATGTGCTGGGTGGCGACATAAACAACAGTAAAGCTAACCACACTGAACTCTCAAAGCAGATAGAACTGTCAGCATTTAAAAGTCAGAAACTCAATGTCTGGAGAACAGAAGCTGGGGACCGATCTATCATTTTTATACCAGCTGTTGTTAATATACACACACAACCCACCACCCCGAGTCTTACCACTGAGTTCTTTTTTGTTTCCATCCATGTGATATGGTGTTAGCCCCTTCATCCTAATAGCATTGTCCGGTATTGCTGGATGAAGCCAAGATTCATTCAAAATGATGGAGCAGCAGTTATACATCTCCTTTTTTGAAAAGAGTTTGAGTCTGAGATTATCCATTTGGTTATCCAATAAGAAGACATTGGAGAGCAGAATGTGATGGTAGCAGTGGGCTGTGGGGATTCCTCTTTTGCCCGGCCCTGCAGCCTCGCTTCCTCCATCTCGTACATCTCTTCCTTCGGCCTGGCCTGGTAAGTGAGCCTGCTTTTGTTTTGTTTTCATCTGTCCGTAGCACTCTGCAGCTTTTTAAACGGTCAAGAGTGGCTGTATTTAAAACATTTTGTGACCATAGCTCCAGCAGACGCTGGCGGTCGTAGATGCGGGATCGATGCCTGGTTTGTTGAGTTTTGAACAGCATATTTTGAGGAATTTGTCGAGAGCTGTACCTGGCTGCTGCCGTGAGGCAGTGCAGCAGCTGGACACAAATTATACACAGCAAAACATGGTAGAGTCTGACTTTTGACCTTGGATTTTTTTTTTTCTTGATAAAAATATGTTTAACGCCGGGTAAAATATTGAATAGGTGCATTTACCAGTCAATGTTATTCATTCTTGTAAACATTTGTACTTGCTGTTGAAAAAAGATAAAGATAAAGGATCTTCTACACCTCTATATTAATTAAAAATGTTCATTCATGGTGATGCAGAATAGTTACTAATGGTGATGAAAATGCACCAATCACTATCAGTCCATATTTCCTGGTGACTGGGCCACTCAGTATGTTCCTGTTTCTTCCTTGGGTTTCTTAGCTACCAATAATCTTTATAGAATGAGTTCCCAATTATAAAGTCTTCCCAAAGAACAGATTAATTTTCAGATGTTAAGAGTCCAGTGTTGGTGGTAGGAGCTGATATTATGGGGTTCTTTAATGCTGGGTACTGAGTACTGTTCTCTTAAAGTTGAACTAGAACCTAACAGGTTTTTAAGCTCTCATTTGCCCGCTGTTTCTGGCACAAAGGATCTGTGAACACAGCAACAGCTATATTCCACACATGCAAAATCATTTGAAGATTCATCCACAAAACCTTATGTGAAAGCAAGTGCTGATAATGTTCTCTATAAATCAATTTGACGACTTAGCAACACAATATAATTCTAGTCCCCTTTATGGGAATGAAAATGGCTGTTGTTATAAAAGCAGAGAACAGCAAGGTGAAAGACTTGATTGTAAGGTGTTAAAGGAAAGCTCTATGTTTACACCTTCAAGCTTTCTCTCTCTGGTTCCTTTTCCTGAAAAGAGATCACTTAGGACAAACTCTTTAAATAACACTTCATAATGTTCTATGTATTAAATAACCATGAGACATGAGAACAGTTTTGATAGAAATTGTCATATTACTCAGATCAGAGAAGTTTCTTTGAGTTACACAAGGCAGCTGCTTATCAAACGGGTTCAAATCTTGTGAAGGGGCCACAATAAACAGATAAACAGAGAAGCATTTTATACATCTCCAGTTTGCCACATCATCATATCATTACATCATACACGTTTGAAAATCCATGGCTCCAGCTTATCCGAATATTACACTTTGTCAAGGACACAGTTATTATTCCATTCCCAAATCTTTGCCACATGCAGAATGAAG
The DNA here is from genome assembly GCF_016077235.1 of Cyprinodon tularosa. Classification (NCBI taxonomy): domain Eukaryota; kingdom Metazoa; phylum Chordata; class Actinopteri; order Cyprinodontiformes; family Cyprinodontidae; genus Cyprinodon; species Cyprinodon tularosa. The sequence goes on along the minus strand of NW_024039507.1, from coordinate 224,504 downwards.
ATGATAAAATTATGTGTATCCTAACAAAGGAACTGTTCTAATTAGATAAACTACTGGGGAAATCATTGATTCTGACACTCAACAGGCAGGTAATATTAGGGTGTAATAAAGTCACACATCATCTATGAAATTATCCCAACAATTCCCTCAGAAAAGGGGATGCTTTTAAAGTCTCCTTTAAACAAACACTCATATGTCAGCAAACCCATTAATGTCTGTTCATGACCAGGATATTAAAATAGAAGAAAAACTTAAATCGCTGTTTCATTCATCATAGAATCATGGAATAAACAATCAACAGTCCCCCTGATGATGTAGTGTTATTCAGAGATCAAAAGTAATAATAAATCAAAACTTCACAGACCAGATGTTGTCACTCAAGACCATATTTTCAGCATTTAACTACAATTTGGGTTTCATCTTATTAAAGGAAGGCTGTTTTAGTTTCCTATGTGCACATTATTTAAATTTACATTAGACTAGGTAACCTAAGCCTATATCTGTAATAAGGTCAAATCATCTGCTGTCACTCCCACCTGGTGACCGCTCTTCACGGATTAACTATCCGTCCACATTTACCAATCATATAGTTACAGTAGGGGACATCTCACGAGAGGCAGGGCCATTTTCCACTGGAAAACCCTACCTTATCTAAAAGGTAGTAAAAATCCGGGTGACCCCAGGGAAATCCCACTCTCTGGCTAATCTGAGCATCAAAATCCCGTTTTGAAACTGACAATTATCATTATCGACTAATTAAGGAGCCTTTTAAGGCAATCATACGGTGGTGCAAACCATCATTATAAAATCTAAAAAACTTTTACAAGTTCCAAAACAAATGATCATTTCAGAAAACAAATTTCCATTTAAAAAAAACTTTTGCAAGTTAAAAAAAAAAAAAAGATAATTTCAGAAAACAAATTTACATTAAAAAAAAACAACAAATAAACCAAACACTTTTAAAAATTTAAAACAAATAGCTTTTTAAGAAAACAAATAAAAAACATTCAAACACATTTACAAGTCCCACAACAAATTATCATTTCAGGAATTCAGCCCGAAAGGGTGGGTACTAACTGCGAGGCTGAACCGGTCTTGTGCGAAATTCTGTTTCTGTTCCCCCTGTGTCGGGAGCGTGCATTGTAGCCAGAGAGATGGATCTGAGCATTTTCACGGTGCTCCTGATAATTTTTTGGTGAAAACAGCTCATATAATCATGTCAACTTTGTTACATTCAGTTTATTTGGTTGCGCTTTTTACAAATTTGTAAGATAAATACATTAACGAGGTCTTCTTACGCTGTTTTGTGTTGTTTTTTTAAACGCCAAGAGAATCGGTATTTCTCCAACTTTTGTTCCTTCAGCCTGACAGAAATAAACGTAAGTCACCAAACACAGATTTCCAACATGTAGTGTGTTTTTAAATTTTCATTGCTAATATAAGAGAATGGAAACTGGCTGACAGTAGGCCACACAAATTAAGATGTCCTGCGAAGATGAGAGTGTAGAATTTCTGTTTAATCCCCTTCTAATGGATTTACTGTATTACTGGATTAAGGGCATTTCTAGTATAACATATCACACATATCAATTTTAGAGAAATTGGAAACAGTTGCTCTTTATTTCCCAAAGATATGGGATGAGGAGAGGAGAGAATGGATGTTTCAGCTGCCTGAAATAATCTGTTCCGCCTTGAAAATGGTTAGCCATTGTAACAAAGGTGACGTATGTGTGCCTACACCTATTACATTTGTTTGGTCAGATTCCACAATTTAGTTTGTCACAGTCTTGGTTCTGTTAAGTTTTCATTTGAGTATTCAGATTTACTTTGCTCCATGTTTTCTAGTTTTATTATGGATGTATTTGAATTATTAGGCTTTTATTTGTTGCCCTCTTGTGTTGGTTTCCTTTTCCTTAGCCCTTTTCCTAGAAGCCTCAGTTCACACCCGCTCCCAATCAACTCGTTAGTCCTTCCTTTGTTCAGTCAACCATAAATACTCTCCTGTGCAGTTGCTCAGTTCTGGTTCCTCGTCTTTCCTCATCTTACCATGGCTACTTGTGATTGTTTTCCCCTGATATCTTCATGGTTCTGCTTTGTGTTACATTTTAAGTTGGATTTTGGATTCCTTCCTCTGTTAACTGTTATCATAAAATAAACCTTCAAGAACTCACCTCTGCCTCCCTGCCTCTGCACCAAACCCTAACATAGCTCTGAAAGAACAGCAAGAGTGCTAAAATCCTAGCTTGTTGTTTCTCCTGCTGCTTGACTTCCTCATTTATTACAAGTTTTGGCTAAAACCAAACTTTGGTAGGCGGGCACTACTGTATCTGTCCAATCAGCTCTCAAAGGTCAGCTGATTGTCCCTTCGCTTGGATGGGATTCATTGGGAGCAGATTCAGATTTATAATGTAGAACTAAACTGAGGGGTCCTCTTATTGTAGACCCTTTCTGGACATTCTTACCTCATAAATATTGCATCTGTGGTTGGTAGAATACAACAGAATAGCATGTACATTTTAAAAACAATATATACTAAATGGCATTAATGTGTTTACACACCAACTCAGCCATTTAAGCTTTGCAATACCTAACTTTTTGTGACCCTTACAGTTAAGAATTTCTTTATAAGCACTGATCCAACTGCTAACCATTTTGGGAAATATTCCCTTACACTATATTTATCAACAATCACTCAGACTGAAAGTCAGCTTACCAGAAAGTAAGTCGACCATAGAAATATTAATATTTTCAAAGCATTAGTCATTTGGAGACTATCAGTTTTCTGATGAAACACATTCTCTGAGTTTTTTTTCATTGATGTATAAGTATTTTGTTCTCAAAGGCAAGTTATAACAAGATAGCGACTTTCTTATGGAAATAACAGTTTTATATTAAAATGTTTAAACCTAAAAAAGAAACAAGGGAAAAACAGTACAAACAAAATCCTTAAAAGAAACTTGTCACAGACCAGGGTGTTTTAATCAATTTGACCAGCAGGAAGCACCATTGTACAAACCAGGTATATGGCGCTTTCATCTACACACAACACTGAGTACCAAATATTTATATGGACATTGACACAAAAAGATTCTTCTGTCTTAAATCAGGAGGGCAGACCAAAACTATTTATATGCGCTAAATACCAGAACAATGAGGAAAGATTTATTCTATATTTCTTTAGGGGGTATAAGCCGTCTGTGCTCTTGTCTTCAGGTCCGTCTCCAGACACTTGCAGTTAAACTCTGCTAGTTTTTGGCTAACCTCCTGATAAGTTTCACTGTGGGTTCCTTCAAACTTTGGGCCAAGAGTCTCACCTCTGGTTCAGCCAAATTGCTGACCTCTTCAGGAGTTTTTCCCTGCCACCAGGCTGACGTCCAGAACTGTTTCACAATCCAGTGGGACACTAAAACTGGCTCCTATGAGAAGAGGATGCCTTAGTTATAGTTAAAATTGCAGTTTTTAAATCCTCGCCATGCTTAGAAACAGCAGGCATATTGGATGCATTAAATTCCCTATTCATTTTTCTTGCCCGCATGCAGAGTGATGAACAGGTTGGGAAGATGTAGGCATTGAAAAAGGTGTTTAAAAGCTCTACTGCAAAAGTAATAGATGGGTAAAAGCTACCAAACTGCCTGGAAATCACCCATGTTGGACCCTTGCTGCTGTTTAAAAAAACCCAAAAACTTTTATGAAGGGATGTATATCATATAAGATGTAGACTTGTATTGGGATTGTTTTAATGCTTTTATAAGATTATTTCAGCTGCTAAAATATGTGCAGGAAAAATACTGAAGAGTGACTTTTAGAATTGAAGTAAGGAGAAAATGATTTTATATGTTGTACAATCTATGGATTAAGAAATCTTGTAATAGAATATATCTTTTATTAATTCTATCTGATGATATTACATATAACAAAAGCCTTTTAAAATGAAATGATGTCCATCAATATTGATTTTTAATGCAGAAAATCAATCCCTCCTATTTAGTACTGGTTATATTTGATCGAGGGCTGCAAATCTAAGATCCACCAATATGTTCAATGTCCTTCTTTATATGTTGTGTTGTTACATAATAAAATTGCAATGTAACTGATTTCACACTTAAAGAGGGATTTGATGTTTTTACTATACGTCTGCTGACCCCTGCTCCAGTCATCACTTTCAGATGAAACCAAAAAAAAAGATGCTTTGTTATAAAAAAAAAAGCTCATTTTACAAAAAGAAAAATTCTATGAACACTTTTAACCAATAACCAAATTGCTGTAAAGTACAGTAAGTGCTTACACTGTATTGTCTGAGCAAACAGGAAGGTTTTCGTACTCAAAATGTGACTGTGCTTTTTTGGCCCACTTGGAGACTTTAAAACAAAGATATCATTATTGTGTGTCTTATCTTCCAGTTCCACATTGCAATAAACAAAACAGAAATTGTTCAATTTCATCGCCTTCTAATATAAGTCAGAATGGCCCACAGAGAGATTGCATAGCACTGGGAGACAGCAACAGCAGTAAAAGAAGAAAATCCAATCAGCCTGATAAATTCATCATATTTGACAACCATAATACACCAAGAGCCACTTGAGGCAAACCTGTGCCTATTACAAATGGTGTTCACTTCCAATTGGTAAATCTGCAACCTTTTCATGCAGTTGTGGATAAAACTGCCTTTTCCCATCAAGCTTCATCATTTTAATGTGTTAAATGTCAATAGTCCAGCTCTGAGTGACATTTTCCTTTAATAAATCAGTTCAGTGGCTCTCTGAGGCAATATTTTCACCTTTTGAGGATGTAGCTGAACACCCATTTTCCTCATTATTAGTGTGTAATGAAGCATGGAAAAAGAGACATGATATGGAACCGTTTACTTTGTTTGATTTATTGTGTTGTACAGTTATTGTAATAAACTGTAATCTTAACTATTTCAAATTCAACAATATGAGAACAAAGCAAGAGAATAAAAAAAAAAGTTATCAAATGTGTCATATGTTTTTACACTTTGATCCTGATTAATAAAGAAATTAATGAAGAAAAATAGTATTCCTAAAAAACAAATCTGAGGCTACGTATATCAATAGGATGTTTTGTGACAGTACGCATACAAATAAAAAGATGAGTCAATTAGGGTTGATGTGATTGAGTAATAAATAAATAATAAATGTAAAATAGCTTTAATTCACCTTTGTAAATGGGATATAGATCAGTAAACAAAAACAATGTTATGAAATGCAAAAAGATTTATAATTGTGTTTTATAGACATGTTTGACTTTCCCCACAGACATTCTACAATAGCAAATAAAACTGTCTTCTTTTAATGTCTTACTGACAACTTTGTTTGTTTCATAAATGTGCATTTTTCAGGTAATCAGTTAATGAAACTTATGAAACTTTATCTGTCATTTTCAATGACTTGGGTTTTGTCTATGCTCAATACACTCTTTAGTCACATAAATAGGCTTTCCAAAAAAAATTAAAAAAAAAAAGTTGTGATGTTCTGTTCTAACAGGAGCCATTCTACAGCTTTTGAAGGCACAGAGGACTGCAGTAATCAAGAAGACATGGATAAAAGATGTGACTGAGCGTATGAGCATTAGAGAAAAAGATCTTGGATCATGGATCTTATTTGGGCAATATTCTTAATTTGATATTAAGCAAGTTTTTATGAGCTCAAGATTCTGTTGTTAGCTAAGGAAGTTAGGCGCTGACAATGAACCATGTCAGGCATTTTTGTGGCTGTGAATGCCTGCCAGGCATACAGTACAAAGACCTGGGAACAGGGAAATTATCCTGTCAACACGACCAAAGATTTGCAGCACTTCTGCACATCTAATAAGCTTTATATAGAACTGCCTATCTATCTATCTATCTATCTATCTATCTATCTATCTATCTATCTATCTATCTATCTATCTATCTATCTATCTATCTATCTATCTATCTATCTATCTATCTATCTATCTATCTATCTATCTATCTATCTATCTATCTATCTATCTATCTATCTATCTATCTATCTATCTATCTATCTATCTATCTATCTATCTATCTATCTATCTATCTTAAACCTGATAAATATTAAAGACAGGCTTTAGTATTCATTACTTCTATTTGTCTGGAACATCATAGTAACAAAATTACCAGTCATCATTTATAAGAACCCAGAATTTACTTCAATAATTGTTTTGGTTTATCTTTATGGATTTCTTTCTTCAGACTGTAGTTTCATATGGTTACTAACTACCTGAAATATTGACAAAGTGTAAATTTAAAGTAATTACATATTATGATTCAAACAGAGCTTCTCAATACTAGCGCTAATACAATGATATTGTGATGATAATATAATTTATACTGAAGCCTTAATGTATAACAGTTTTTCAAGCCATCAACGTATGATCTTAAAAACCCCCAAACAATCCTTGTGACTCACAAAAGATGGGTCCTAAATCTATCTCAGTAATAACTGATCAGAGTTTAGTTTTGTTTAAGCATAAATTGTCATATAAATCTACGCTGCCCAAAAGGTCTCTCTTTTCAACCTGCAAGTTTGCTGCAAGGGTGAGTTTAAGCCTAGTTATCATAAAACAAGGCATTAGTGTTTTGTTTTCCCACTGACAGACAAACCGAAACAAGATCCAGAATGAGCATTGTGTTTTTTTATCTTCATCTTTGCATTTTGCCTCAGCCTCCGTATCAGCAAAATATTTTCCTCACTATTTCTGTGGAATGTGACCTTTTTGCTCTTCCAGATTATTTTTAGTACAAAGAGAAAAACACTTCCAGTTATACTCATGATGGTGTGCCTCTCTAAGTGCATCTGACAATTTACAATTACCTGGCTCTAATCTGAAATGTCAGGCAAGAATAGAAGCTTTACAAAGGCCAGCATTATAATATAACTCTCCTCATTAGCTCCTGTTAAATACCACAAGTTTGACCTGTTGATCTTTTTTCTTTATGTGAATCACTTAAGTACAGAGCCCCCTGATCTGTCAAGCTCCTTTAAAGACAGAAAAAAGCTTCAAAGTAAATATCAAAGCCAGGACACCAAATCCAAAGTCATCCAGTAAAATAAAGTTTATTATCATTAAAACAAATAAAAAGTAAAAGAATCATGGGCTCATAATGTACCCAGTATTCAGGCAAGACAGGCAGTGGGAAAGTTCAAAAAATTTAATAAAACAGAGAGAGAGAACGGAATGCGGAGCTGTGGATCTGCAGTTGCGCAGCGGCTGCATGGGGAGGAAGGGCACCACTCATCACTGGGACTTTGGTTGAGGGAAAAACACAGGTAAGTGGCCATAATAATCTGATGGAAGATTAATATCTGTGTGGGTCACTTACCTGGTTTAACAGTTCAGTCCATCCTCTTGAATGAGGCAGGATCCAGTTGATTGACTGCCAAAGAGATGCAGCGAGCGAGAACCGCCCAGAGTGTCCCCGAAGCAGCAGCCGCCGATGAACAGGCAGGAGTTCGAGCTAGGTCAGGGAAACAGTTCGAAAAGGAAGGTTCTGACATCTAGGAGTCGTAACCCAGTCGGGGTTTCCGATCATAACAGGAACAGACAGATCCAGGGTTCGAGGAATCCACAGAGCATTCAGGCAGGTTCAGGGTTTCATGAGTCCAACAGAGAGCTCAGGCAGAAATGTTCACATGGAAAACAAGTAGGCTTAATAGTTGAGGGGCAGAGACAAGACATGGTACCAAGAGAACTGTGGAACTTTAAACTAGCTTCCTCCACTGGGCCAACACAGGAACAAAGCATGCCCAATGGATAAGAGCAAGGACTATGAAAATTTAGACGTGCTCCCTCCACCAAGCCAAAACAGGAACAGGATGCGCTCAGCTGACAAGAGCTGGGACACAATCAGCAAATGAAAAGACAACACCAACACCCTCTCTAACCACTGGCCCAATGAGAACGAAAACATGAACCCTGGAAATCAGCCATGATCTCTAGCTAAAACTAAAAACACAAAATCATACAATGATCTGGCCCTGATAGCTGGGCTGAGTTGTATATGAAGCAGCAGGAGCAGGTGGATAGGATTAATGATAATTAGTGACCAGGGAGGGGTAAGCAGGTGAGTGAAGTGAGCAATTAGGTCAGCCATCAGGGCGGCGATCATGATAAATAGTAAGAATTATGTAAAAAAAAAAAAAAAGAATTGCCCAGGTAAATAATATCATGTTTTAAGCTTTATTTTCCACAATATGCAGTGTAGAATTTTATTCAAGGTGTCCTTCCTGCAAAACCATGATCTTTATTCACCATCTATTGTTAGCTTACAAAGGTATATAACACTAATACAAACAAAGAGAAAAAGGGTGTCTTGCCCAGATATGTGATTTTCCTATCTCTCCTTTTTTCTTATTTGTATGTAGATTCTTTTTGTATTATGCAAAAATGCCCTTTTTTGCCAATCTGCTATGCTACATTTCCCCTCAGGTATATTTCAGTTGGATTATTCAGCACTTGTCCATTGTGTCATGCTGTTCTCTTTTCCCTTCAACATACTGTACAGTTTTTTCCAGAAAGGTTCACATCAAGACACATCCTCAATACATGTTTAACTTTTCTTTATATATTGATTAAACAATAAAAAAAACATTATTTTTGATTGATCTCTGCAAAAGCATTTTAAAATTTAATAAACAATTTGTACCTAATTCCAACACACTGTCCACAGGAGTCCTTCAGTCGGGTGTATTCAAGTCCATTGCTTTTAAGCTGTGAATGAATGACTGCAATTTTTAAACATTAGGTACCCTTACTAAAAAATTTGCATATGATCGGTCTGTAGTAGGATTCATTCAATTGAAAAATGAATTATTATCTAAAGCAGAATATGAACGTCTTAACTGTTATCCACATGGACATATTTCATCGTCAGAAGTTGGGCTGGATAACATTAAATTCCTCACAGTGCAAATCTCTAACCCCATCTAGTCAAGAACATCACTCGGATCAGGAAAAAGGCCAAGTAGACACTTCACCTTTTGTAGAAATTGAAACAGACATCAAGCACCATAACAGCATTGAATAGAATGCAATACTGCATCTAGACAAGAGGGCCCATCTTGTCTAGGATAGTAAGGACAGTTGAGAAGATTACTTGAGCATCCCTGCCTTCTATGCAGGATCTGTTTTAGAGCATCTAAAGGGGCAGAACTTTGAATAGTTTCAGGCACTCAAAAGTTGAAAGTTTTGAAAAACTACCACTAGGAAACCAGAACCAGTACATTGAAATTAAAACCGTCGGACCGTTGCACAATTTTCTGCTTCTAGTTGTTAAAATGAGCAACTTATTACAATAATCTCACAACACTGCCCTCATTCCATGAATTCTAAGTTGTTGTTTTATATGTTAAAGATTCCAGAGACATGCCATATAGTTGTGTTGTGTTATTAGTTTTAAAAGAATATGGCTGACAATTGATATGAATTATTCCGATGCTTACTTTTACTTTTTATTTATTCATTTTAATCATTTTCTGCATTTGCTTATTCATTTTTGTACATCATTTCAGGTAAAGAAAAACAATTCAACTCAAGATGTTAAATCTTCATTTGGTGTTTTTTGTTTTTTTTTATCGGAAAAAGTCAATACAAAGGTTGTATTGATGTTTACTTTTTGAGCTGAATTAATTTAACCGTTAAAATTTTTTTAGGAGTTTTCTGACTGAAATCTAGCTTTTAAACACACACCAAGTCTGTGCCTTTGTTATACATGCTGTACAACATATATTCAGATATACACCAGAAAAAATTGCTTTGTTGTTAAGATGGCTTTCTTTCTAAATACTCGAAAATACAAGGTTTACAGCCAAAGGAGAATTTTAGAGAAAATCTATGCCTCTGCCAGTCACTTTCTTCAGTCTCTAGTTTGTTTTGCTTCAGTAGATTAATTGCAAAACAGTTATCAACAAAGTCTTCAAAATCAGGATTAAAGTAGCTTTGTTGTGTTATTATAGTTGGGCAGAAAATCAGCAGAGCTCATTTAATGTTCCAGGCTTCATTGTGAAAATCAATGAAATAAATCAGAAAGAAGTAAAAAATCATTTGAAAGGAGAGAAAGGCAGATGGAAGTTTTGGCTGACAGATAGTTATTTGGATCAATCCTCAAAGGACTGCAAAGACTGTGATGGCTCAGGCCTGCCTTAGTTTGAGTCCTCTGAAACCAGTTCCCTTTGATGTCAATTCAGTTTTGGAAATCAGTGCCAATCATAAACTCATAGGGTTTGTAATATGCTGTGATCACAGTTGTTCAGGTATCTTTGCTGCAAACTTCAGCACATCCAAGATTTGTTCTTCAGTTTTCCTTCCCAGATATTTCACACTTATGTCGATGAGTGATCTTTGGTGGTGTCAGTAATGATGGCCATCGATGTGGCTTGGCTGCACATGCCGAGATGTGTGATTAGCGCCCACACAACAACACTTTCATCAAAATACCACTATCTGCATTCACTCACACCACATCCAGAGCTTTAGATGAGTGTATTGATAAAACAGCAAATAAACCCCCCGAATAAGACAGAACTACAACAAATAACCAAGATAATACCACTATAACTTATGATAAGCACGGCAATATCCTGCTGTCATGCCTAGATGAGGCAGTATTGATTCGAGGGAAGAAAAACAAATCTGAAAGAAACGGCAGACGGCTTGAGGAAGAAGCACAGCAGATCTATCAAGGAGATTTGTTCCATCTGGGGGCATACATCTCACAAAGAGAGATTTGCGAGACTAAATTGGTCCTCATACCCTTTTTTTTAAAACTATATCACAGTAGAGGGAAATGTCTTTTGAGGGCATGATGAATGCCTGTGATCTCAAAATCACTCAGACATAAATGAAATGTCAGTGATGACAATTTTATTTTTCAAGCAAACCCCCAAAGAGGTGTTAATGGTCACTTTTTTTTCAGAAATCCATTCAAAATGTCTTTAAGGCAGAACTCTTGTTCTTATGTTTATAAAGGACTTGATTAATATGCAGTGACCAGCCTGCTAAGCAATTACATGATTATAGGCTCAGCAGGCAAATCTGCTTCAAATATTCACAGATGGCTGCTGTCGATGGTGGTGCTGTGTTACCAGCTGCCTGTGGAGTCAGTGCAGAGGTGGAAACTGTCACTGCAGAAGATATTGAGATTAGAGGAATGAACAAACAAGTCAAGTCTGTCAGCTGTACATGTAAACCTTATAATAGATTGAAAAGTATTCATGTTTAACTTCATAACAACAACTTCACTATGGTTGATTGATTTTTATACTCATGTTTTGGTTCTGGTTATGTTTTTTTTATTTTTTTAGTTCAGTTTCACTTTGATTCATGTCTTTCTGTGTTTTCTAGTTTTTTTTGGGTTTAATTCCCATTTTGTGGTGTTTTCTGGATGTATTTGAGTTCTTATGTATTTCTTGTTTGCCCTTTTGTGTCAGTCTCCTTTCCGCTAGCTCCCTTCTAGACTCCTCTGTCCACACCTGCTCCCAATCTGCTGATTAGCCTGGTCTTTTTTTTCTGCCTCCCATATATACACCTTCTGTTTGCTGATTACTCGTAGTCATTTTCTTTGCCCCTCATTTGTGTTTTCCCTAATTACCTGGATTTTGTTTTTATCGAATTCTGTTTGTGGACTTTTGTTTCTGTTGCCTCTATAGATTATTAAGCCTTAAAGAAAACCACCTCAGCTTCAGCTTCTGCATTTGGGTCCTCAAATGACCTCCTCACAACCAGACAGATATTTTTTTCTTTTACATACAGTGCAAACAGGAAACCCATGAACTTTTTTCCATTACCTGACATAACAACCACTAATTCCAATGGCTTTATTAACACATAGTCTACATTAGAGACTTGTGTCCTTATACTCCCTCTCGGAGGCTGAGGTCTCAGGACCTGAACTTGCTCATGGTCCCTCGTACTCCTTACAGGACCAGGGGAGATTGTTCCCTTCAGGCGGTCGCACCGGCAGTCTGCAGCGAAACTTCCACTGTCGCTGCACTTACTTTATTCTGTTGATGTTTTTAAGAGCAAACTAAAAACCTATTTGTTTAAGAAAGCATTTTAATTCTAGTAGATTAAGGGTTGTTTTATGACCATGTGTTTTGTGGCTGTAAATGTGTTTTTATTTGTGTTGTAACTTTGTGAGGCACTTTTTGACCTATATGCCTGTGAAAGGTGCTATATAAATAAACACTACTTACTTGCTTATAAGGAATGAAAATTCTTATTTTAACAGTTTTGCAAAGTAGTGTAAGCCCAATCAGACAGATTTGAGAACACATAATTAGGATGATTTGAAAAAATAAATATGATTTCGAACTAAGCTACTCTGTAGCTCTTCCTGTATGTTTACTGTCATTATCCTGGGAAACAAGGATCTTTCACCCCAGGCTGAAATCTATGGCAGCTCCTAACATTTTTGTTTTCCAGGTTTACACTGTATTCAGCATATCCCACCTTTCCACCGCTTTGATTAGTCTTTCTTTTACCGTTAGAGAAAAAGATCAACCCAGGGCTGTGCTGCCATACCCACATTTAAGCCTAGGAATAGTGTTTTTAGGTTTTTTTAAAATCTAAATGAAAACAGTATATCATGAAAAAGCTAAGATATATGTTACTCATTTTAGAAGATGGAGTCCATATATAATTAAATCATTACATATTAAACAGTAGAAGATCAGTATCTGCTGAGGTATAAGGAAAGCCATAGTTGCTTTGATAGCAGCCTTCAGGTCATCTAAATGGTTGAATATTGTGTGTCTCATCTCTTCGTCTTGACAATACCTTAATGATTTTCTTTTGGATTCAGGTTTTGTGAGTTTGCGAGGCAATCAAATGCCACTGTGTTTTGTTTTAAGCTGAATATTACATAAAATGTGAAATAAATACATTGTCCCTCATATTCTAAAATAAAGAATTTGAAGTGGTGTGAAAGCTTTTAAGATATAGTAGTTTATTTTTTCCATCTTTAGTAAATGCTTTTTAAGCTGTATGTAAGAACTGGGAACCAATTAATTCCAGTGTGATTTATGAGTGTGCATATGATAAAGAGTTCATTGCAGGTCTACATAGGAAAAAGATAAAAGTGATTGCTTTTTATTAAATTGCTTTTGTGCAGTGGATGCAACATCTATTCATCTCTGTGTTGTGCGATAATGCCCCCTTCTGGATTCCTTTTGGCTGTGCATCATTTTATAAGCAGCAATCATGCTCGTTTCAAAACAATGTCAGTTTTGAAACAAGTTTATGTTGTAGTTGTATAACTCCTGCATTCTCTACATATAACTTCCCTTTTTTTTTAAAAACACTCGCAAGTAAGGTTTGGACAGTATTTAATCACAGGAAAGAAAATATGAAATGATATGCCCTAAGGGGACTGGGTGACAGTGTTAAAGTTACACACCTGTTTTTGTCATAAATTCCCTGTGAACCCGGTCCCATGTAGGTCATCAACTGTGCCCATTCTTGGTTACACATTTGAAGAAGAAAAAAAAAGGAAATCCAGCAACATGTGGAACAAAGCGTGCACTGTGTGTCTCCTGGAGATATTCGTCACCTGTGGTAACCGTATGATGTAGTAGAGCTGGGATTACAAGGGTTTAGGAAGATGAAGGGTGACAGCTCTGACAGAATGGCTATTGTGAAGGGCATAACCCACACTTGTAGGAAAGATGAAAATGATTTGAAATGGTGATCCCTTGTTTTTTGAGGTAAGGAAGATTAAATGCTTACGATAATACAGCTGTAGATAAACAAAGAAAAGTTAGAAAAGGGAAGTATGGAAAAATGCACATATCTTTAGTGTTATTTATAGTTGTCGCAAAAGTATTAAAAAAGTGTTACAATCACACACACTCTATTGTTATTTATTTGGGATGTGTCTACCTGCTTTGTACATCTACTATAGAAACACTTTTTTTGTCAGTTTGTCAGTTTCCAACCACATTTCTGTAAATACAGAGTTAAATGCAGTCTGATCAGTTCGATTTAGATTTACACCATTCTGGCTATGTGTCGGAAAGTAAGCCTATTGCCATACAATCAAATACTCCACAGTCTCTAAAAAGTATGAGCAGAAGAAATAGACCTTCTCAGCATGAAACTGCCCCCATCATATTTCAAGGCAGGGGAGATGTGTTGATGTATTTTTTGTATGTTGGTCAAACAGTTACATTTTTGTCTTCCATATGTATGCTGCAGCCCTCTAACATCTTGTGACAAATCTTAGCACTCTTCTATAATGGTATTCTACATAAGTTATGGACCAATGAAGCCAACAGAGTTACTATAAGTCTCCTGCACCTTTCTGTAATTCATGTGTGGCTTACCCTGACTCTTTCAATTACACACTATATTGAGTTTAGCTATCATAAAAAAGATCAAATAAATTATACTTTATATTATACTTTACATCCCAAATAACAACAAAGGCATGTTGAGTCCCGAGCCCATAACATCATCAGCGACCCTTCACACCTCCACCATGGACTGTTCTCCCTGCTGCCTTTTCGGAAATTGCTCCGTAGCATTTCCTGCAGGTCCAGCAGGTTCTCCATCAGATTTTTCCCCGCTGCCATCAGAAAGTTGAACTGTTGAAGCTCTAATCAAGTCTCTCTATCACACCTGAAAACATCAAATTTGCACTACCAAAGTGGCTGATTTTGTTTACATCCATCCATCCATCCATCTTCCTCCGCTTATCCGGGATTTTGTTTTCATAATCTCTTTAAATAGAACATAACTCAATGTTCTACTGGATTTTGCACCATATTTATTTATTTATTTTCCATATTAATGCCTTTTGCTGCATTACTTTCAAACTGGTTTTCTTTTCTCCTACACTGTCTACATTCTTGATTCCTGCTACTCTTTATAAAACAGTAATGTTAATTTCACTTTTGTAATCTGCTCATTCACTGTTGAAAGCTGTACGCATCGAAATTTCGTTTTGTCTACATTCTGTGTATACCAAATGACAATAAAGTTTGTCTAAGTCTAAATATTAATACATGTTGTTGAGAAACATTGTTTTCTTAACCTCTGTAATAAAATAAAATTCGGTGCTCACACAATATAAAACAGAAGAAGGCAAGATTACATTTTCTGTCAACTAGCTTACTCTTTGTTCACTAGTTGCAAAAATCATTTGCTTCAATCCATACTTACCATTTTACCTTTTTTTTCCTATTGTTTGTTTGGTCTACTCTGTAGCTCACTTTGCTACTACAATAATAAACTGTGTTCTGATACGTTTACATAATAGCCAATACAAAAAATAAAAAAAATGTATTTGGGGCCTTAAAGTTACACATTCAAAAATAACCGCATGTTTAGACAAAGTGCTTTTGTAATGCTAACAGCACAGCCATATATTTTACCCTGAAAACTTTCATACCTCCACCCTTGCAGCTGTTCCACCAGACTTAGTTGTAATTGATCCAAGAGGAAACTAAAAAAAAAAACAAAAGGGGGAAAAAATGAATAGCATCACTTTATTCTCAGTCCAGATGGGATGCATTATGGTCTTGCTCTTTTTATAGAGCAGGTTTGTGCCTTTATGTGTTTTAGCAGGCCAGCAGCTGGGAGTTTTAGATCTCTCCTAAGAAAAACAAGTGAAAACATGTAAGAACATTTGGTGGGTTGGGAATATTTTCTCACACATGTAAGGTGTATGTAATGTAGGGCGTTGAGGGAATGTGGCTAGAATAACTGGGAGGACTGGGGCCCTCTGGAATGCGGAATAAACCACATTTGGGAAAAGTAAGTCAGTAAAAGGGATAATTATGTCTGAAAGTGGTGCAACTTGAGGTGCAATGGAGTTCAACATGTCAAATTTGAAACTTGCTCTAACATATTGCAGATGAAAGTGGAACAATTCAAATAAAATATAACATATCCATAAAATAAAATTTTTGGAGCTAAGTATTTATTGGAGTGACTGTCTGTACTTAGGACAAATTAATCAAATCTTGTATATATGCTATATTCTAGAAATATTTGCAGTTAAACGAAACATTACAACTAAATACATATAACATTTGAGATGCATTACAACAGGGGTCTTTATTACCAGTCCTTGATGCCAGGTGTTTTGCACCTTTAAGATGTGTCCAAGAGACCTCAATCAAATTGAATCACCTCCTCAGGATGCTGGCAAAGGCCCAGTTTCCATACTCACACACTACACCCTATGAAGTGCACATTTGGTCAAAGTGCACATAAGAACTTAAGTGCCCAAGCTCCAAATGTGCAAACATTGGAGAATTATGACAGTGAGTATTTGCATCATTGCATTGTATCAGAGACATTGAACATGAAGGGATCTGGCCCTGTTCTTAGAATCTTCCCACTAAACAATGGTTTTAAAACTGCTAAAATAAATATTTTCATATTCATATGTGCAGGGCAATATTTATACCTAAAACATATTTTCCGGCACATGCAACAGCGCTTTTTTAAATTTATATAAACTTTATTTGAGTCGAGAAAATGTAACTTTAAATCAGAAATTAAAATCTTGGAACATACTAAAAAAATTGTGTTTGATGCACTACACAGACAGGAAGCCTAATACAGTACAATGTTTAAGAGGAAAGTAATGAGAAAAAAAAACTCTCAAATTTGAACCTTTACTCTTAAGATAGTGATTGTTTTTTTAATT
Organism: Cyprinodon tularosa; assembly: GCF_016077235.1. Taxonomy (NCBI): domain Eukaryota; kingdom Metazoa; phylum Chordata; class Actinopteri; order Cyprinodontiformes; family Cyprinodontidae; genus Cyprinodon; species Cyprinodon tularosa. The sequence goes on along the minus strand of NW_024039507.1, from coordinate 207,832 downwards.
AGTTCATTGAGAAGGAGCCAATAATTACAATTGTTGATTAAAGACAGTAGCTCAGAGACCAAACAAGATAGCAACCAGAGGTGTGTAATGAGATATAGAATGAAGACGAATTCAAGCTACAAACTTTAAACTCGACTTGATGAATAGTGGAGGATGTGGATCATCAAAATAAGTGGTCCCCAAAATACCAATCATTGTGATGATATGTCCGTCCTAGGTGCTCGTCCCTAAGTTATCGTGGGAAGGTTAGTGGTTATCTTGGGGAGGTAAATTATTTTAGTGGTTAGAACAATGTGCTCGTGTCCCCAAGGTTCTGAGTTCAACTCCAACAGACTGCCACTCAGCTCCTTGAGTAAGACCCTTAACCCTAGCCTAACCCGTAACCCTCACCTGGTGCCACACAGTGGCACCCAAAACAAACAAAGAAAAAAAAGTGAAAGTACTCTTTCTGGTGTAGTGAGCTACGGTTTCAGCCAGTCATTGAAGCTCACCTTTCTCACCAAGGTTCTTGTAGTAAATACATTCTCACTAACCAGTGGTGAGTCTGACATAGTGGAAAAATTGGAAATCTTCTTTTGGAAAGTGAGCCTGATTTGAGGGATGCAAACAGCAACTTTGAAACAGCATATGCAAGCGCATTTGTCCTTGTGAAAGCTCTTGCACTCGTTTAATATGGCGTTCGCTCTTTGGAGCGGGTGCAGGGTGATGCATGTGCATTTTCTTTAAAGTGGAGAGGGCGGGTATTTTCAAAAATTCGAGAAAATCCTCCCCTATACCTTTAATATTCCCTACCCACCTTCATGTCAAGCAGACATTTTTATTTATTTATTTAACCTTTATTTTACCAGGAAGTCCCTTGAGATAAAATCTCTTTTTCGAGGGAGACCTGGCCATGAAGACATGGAGACATGAAGGGGGACGGGTCTTTAGTATTTAGTAGCTAAAAATGTTATAAATTCAATTGTTACAATTCTTCAATGTTGTAGAGTATTGCTATTCTGCTTATGACACTTTTTCTTAGTTTGTATATTTTCATATATTTAAGAAACAAATTGCATTTTAAAATGATCTAAATTGTTCTCTACCTCAAATAGATGAATATTAAATTAAAAACCGTGAAAAGCTGCTCATGTTGAAAAATATTAATATAGCTGAACACGGGATGAAGAACTATGTTTTTCATTTACATGGCATTTCAGGATTTCATCTTTATTCAGTGTAACAAGCAGTTGCTTGTGTTTGGCTTGATGCTCCAGGTAGTTTTTAAAGTCAGTAAGAAAGGATTCTTTGTCACAGTCATCATCTAAACCCAGTCACATGGATCATTTTGTTCAGGGAGTCCAATTAATTTTCACCGCTACATTCCTGGACAGTTTGGTAACACCCATAGGGGTCTTTTTCCTCCCCTCCACCATCTCTCATTTACCTCCTCTTGCCTGGATCCCTCCATCCATTTGACTTAAGTCCAAATAAAGAAATTAGTTTCACTTTTACAAATGTTCATATGTCTTTAGACGGAACTCATTTTGGAATTAGTCTCAAATATTCAGTTCAACAGTGAATATCATGAAAACTTTCAATAGGCTTTGTAACTAGTTATAATACTCATATAACATAAAATTTTCCACAAAATATCTCGAGATACATTTTAAGACCACAAAAACATATTTTTTCTAAGAAAAATCCATATATCTATTTTAGACGGTTATCTTACCAAGCCCAGCTAATTTCTCCTCTTAGTTATTGGTATGCTTTATTCTAAGGTAGTATCTGGTGAAAGAGAAGAGGAACGTAGTCTTAATAGGAAATGTCAATAAATTATTATAATTATTATACTACAACTAGCTAGAAATAAGAAGACAAGACAGACACACAAAATAGCTGGAAGCAATGTCACCTTTAGTGTTGTCAACAGAAAAGGCAAGCTTAGACAACATTAAGTTTATGAAAAAGAAATCATTTGGTAAATTCATTATCAGATTGTATTCTCTTTTGTGAATCACTTTCTGTTTTCACATCATATAGTTCTGAAAATAAACAGCATTTTTTGTTTAAGATATGTAGCATTTGTTTTAAGGGAAGCTCTACATATAGTGCTGAACTGTTTCAAAACCTTCAAGCATTCCCACTCCTCAAATGTATCCAGTGCTTCACATAAGGAAAATTTGTGGGTACCATCCCCAAGTAAAATCAGAATCAGGTTATGCCAATCAAGATATTTTTTAGAGCATACTGACACTGGATTATGAGCGGTCTCTGTTCTGCAAGCATTGCAGGCTCTGCAGGCTATAAAAAAAAGAGACACAGTTAAAAACTAAAGAACTGATTCAGGGGTATTTGATATTAGAGAGAAAACAATGCAGAGCACTGTGCAATGATGTTCAAATAAGGTTATTTTAGAAAATAAATAAAATACAAAGTCATACGCAAAAAAGCAATATATTGGGAGAGAGTAAGTGCATAGGCAAAGATGACAGTAACATGAATGTTAGAGGTCTTTCCCTATAGCATCTAATTCAACAAACACAAGCATTGCCAGTTAGCCAAAATGCCGGTGTCTGTGTAGTTTGGCAGGAACAACATTGTGGCGGATGAAGAAATGACTGTTTTGAAAAGGAGCTCCATCAGACTAGGTGTGAATCCAGCTCAACGGTGTGTTTCCTCAAAGAGATGGATTATGTCTATCGGGAGGACAGTGTCCACTTTTGTTAGCTGGAATGCAAATTAAAGAGACTAGTTTTATGTGGACTAAGCAGGATAATCATAATTGGATGGTTTGCCAAACAGCTCAAACCTACACTCAAATGAATCTCTTTGTTTTCTCTTCTTTCAGAGGAATAAGATTATAGCCCTTAGGAAGGAAGCTGTTGATTGTCTGAGTGAAAAACATAAGTTTTTTTTTGTTTTGTTATAAGTAACCGCAACTATTTTAGGGATTTTAATATTGTAACTTTTCCTAATTCATATTCATCGTTGTCTACTCCTTTAGTTTTGCCTTTCAAAACAGCTAACAGTTTCTATTAGTGGATTTACCTTAATTATATTCATATCGACACCTTTCTCACTTATGTCAGGCTTGGCCATACAATAGAAACACACTTTTGATTCACCTAGTGTTTATCTTGGCAGATTCTCTGTATATGATCTGTTTTACCATCCAGCCTTATCCTATCACACCTTGTCAGCCTATAACGTTAAGAAATGTTTCCACATGCCAAAAATCCAAAAGAATATATGTAATATCCCTGATCATAGGGGATGTAGAGACAGTTATTGGAAATATCTATTTTCTTTGTTACTTCATTTAACATAAAGTAACAGACAGCAAAATAATTCCTGCAATATACATTGAGTTGTATTTTTTTTACCCTGATAAAGGACTAAACACACAATTTCCAGTATCTGTTTTTTGTTTTTGCTCTATTGTGTTTCTTAATGTTGATTCAGCTGATGCTGTTCAAAGCTGTTTCAGTAATTTAAATATAATTGAGAGTTTTAATTAGCAGATTCCTTTTCACATGGGAATCACACTATATTAATATGAGCTATAGCATTATAAGACCACACATTGTTTACAGCCTATGTAAAGTTAAAGGCAACGCACTCCACTTTTGCTCTCACTGTTTCTCCTGAGATCTCATTTTAAGCAGGGATTTCTGTCATTAATTCCTTTGCATAAAATGTGTCAACATAAACCTCAGGTAAAGACTGTAGGAAAATGCTTTTTACTAATTTTTATGAGCTACAGCCTTTCTATTTGTCCCCACAAATGCAAATGTGGGATCTGAATTACAACGAGTAATCTGTTCACCTTTTTATTTACTCCACATTTCGCCCTCATAGTGGACTAAGCAGGTGCTACAAGAGTTCACTTCATAAGCACCTGTTGAGAGTTTGGAGTAAGTTGAAATAATTGGCTGACCGACTCTGGAATGTATTTCATACCGTTGGAATTAACAAACTCTGTATACCTCTGTTTACGTTTTAAGCTAAGACATCTTTTTTTACAAGCTCATTAACATGCCCTTAAGGTTTGCTCAGCTTTATCTGCAAGAGATCCAACATCAACCTGACTCTGAGTCCCAACCTCAGGTTTAACCTCACCACAGTATGGCGATCTGAAAAACCTAAACTTCTCAGGATGAGAGAACTTTAAATCTAAATGTTATTCTTCTAGCCCTCAAAGGATACATTGTGTGGGTATCCAGAAGGACATACCAGGCTGTGAAAGAGGCTCTTTCTTGTTTTTTGCCCATTGGCCCCCTCCCAGTCTCTCCGGGGCGGCCTGTCTCTCCCCGACAACAGCTGCTCGCTGCCTGTGGAGGCCGGGGGTGAGCGGCGCAGCTCCAGACATCTGTAGGCCCCGAGCTTGGGCTGTCTTGGTCTGTCTTTCTTTTTCACACACACATACACTGGAGGCCACAGTCTGCCCATTACAAAGAGCTACATTCATTCCACTCATACAGTCTCTACTGGTGAGGAGACTGTCTGAAGCTCAAAGCCTCTCAGTCTTCTTTTTATATCACCTGTCATTCTCTCAGGTAGTTGCTCTCTTTTCAATCTCTCAGGCTTTTTTAGATTGAGGGCAAGTCAATTCAAATTATACACTACAATTTACAAGCTACTAGGGCCGCAGATTGCAATTAGATGAGGCACACTGACACCTGTTTCACATCAGGACATTTACAAATGTGACTATCTTCAAAATCTGATAGAGCATATGTATGCAACATCTTCCCTCAGTAAGTGTTTTACCTCCTCACCCTAAGAACGGGCATTCCGGTGCTAAGGGGTTGCTGACTAAGTTCACAAAGGGATACTGAGGGAGGCCAAAGTGAACAGAGATCCTTTGTACCGGAAGAATGTGGCCATGAGAAGTTTGGAAGCAGGAAGGTTTGTGAAGCATCACAAAGTTGCTTTTTAAGAGCAACTTCCCACTGATTGCAGAGCTTTTACTTTCAACGCCAAGACTCAACGGTGGCTCTATAGGCTGTGACAAAGCTAGTCATCCCACACCAAAACAGCATGGAGCTAGTGTGAGAATTTAGCACTACCCAAATATGTTCTGTGAATAACATATCTAAGTTATTGAAATACAACATACCAGTAAATCTAAAACCCAACAATACTCCCAGGTTTATTCGAACAATAGAACATCCAAGTTGAAGCTGTGCAGCTAGTATGGCTAAGAAGCTGCTGCTGGTGGAAAGATACTGCAGTACACCTGCACCTTAAATGCACAAGACACACCTTTGACAACCATCGATGTTCAAAGAGAAGACAGATGGTTTAAAAGAGAGTTGAAGCAAATCCAGAAAGTAAAACACTGAACATATGGGGAAGGTTGTGTTTTCAGCTCCTAAGCATATATAACCTTGGATAGGTTTCAAAACTTCCTCTAAAAAACTGAGCAAAAGTCTGGTTCCCCCTTATTTACACCTGTTTGTGGTGAACTCCAAATAAATGTGAGTGCACAAATTGACAGAATGAGATATTAATTTACACACTATCATTTGTTCATTCTACTTCTGCTTTAGTTATTATAGAAATTTAGTACGGAATCTAAATGTATTAAATATCTATTTAATTCTGTCAAACATAAAGTTTAAGGACCCAGTTTTCTTAATTCAGAGGCTTCTTTGCTTTTTGGATTTAAACTGAGGACACTAAAGATAAACTTGATGATTTTAGAGGGGGTTTATAGATGGCTCAATGTTATTAGCTGCTTGAGTGGACATCCTTGCATGTCAGGTTTGGTGGATGTTCTTTAGAGAACCCAAATGCGGAGGCTGAAGCAGAGATGGTTTCTTGTAGTTTTGATAAAGAACAGAAGCATGAATCCAGACTAAACAGGCAAAACGATGAGACACTTAAGAGGAACATACATAAAAAGGAGAAGATGATGATGATGAAGATGAGAGCATTAATACTTTAGAGATTTACTAGAAAAACAGAACCAGAAGTTTGAGGAAGGATGGGCCTCTCTGTATCGAGTCGAGTTAAAAAACATTTTATGTGATTTTCTAGAAGACTGAAGCTGGGCCGCAGAGCTAAATGTTTGACATAGCTTGGACAGGAAACAACTACATCGGTGCTTTGTTTCACAAATGTTTGTTCTCTTGATTGCAAGATGGATTATTTACAGTTTTGAGTAGTCACTCTGTATATACATCTTGAAATATGAGATTGCCATGCTATTGCAACACATCTCAATCCACTTGATTTTTAAAGTAGGCTAAGATCCAGAAGTTTTCCATTCAGATGAAAGCTGATATAGTGATGAAAGGACACAAAAACAAGAGGAATTCACAAAATCAACGATTCTTGGATAATCTGTAATATATCAAGAGAAATTTAAATAACATCAAATTAGCTCTTTGCTAACCTTGAGAGGTCTTTCATTTAAAATGTTTGTAGTTGGGCCAACTGCCAGTGGTGGCTGTTAGAGTTTTCTCCATGAGGGGCTATAACTTCAAAATAGACGTATACCGAAAACCAATCAGATGTATATAAGGTATCACACCTGTATATTTACATGAATGCCAACAACAAAAAACTAAATTATAAACATTTTTGACATCTGACAACTGAAAAAGGAAGCAGGGAAAGCAGAATAAAGCATTAGCCTCACTGCATGCAGTTAGCCAAGCCTTGTTGATAAATAATTATATAAACCTGTCAATTAGCTGCACTTTATAACAGACGACTGTGACGTCAGTGCTCTGGTGGGAGGTAGTGTGCAAATAAAGTTGCTTTCAGCTCTGGGTGATGGAGAGCTGCGCCCCATGATGGTCCTATCTTTTCTATTGAAGAGGAGCTACTAAAGATTGTTACGCACCAGGGCAGAAATACATCACAAATCTGACAACAATCAAACCAGTTTTACTCGTCATTAATAATGTAATTTATCTTGCACATCTAAAAAATAAGAATATTCGTATATTTTGAAATATTTTATTTTTATAATTCCATTTTTATTCGTTTTTTGTGTGTCCTAAGTCAAGATCATTGGGTGATTGGGGCGCCGCTCTTGTGCCCTCTATTGCCCAGCTGCCACTGTCAACTGGTTCTCCTACTCTTACTTAATGAGGTTAATATAAGGCAGTTTTGTGTCAAACAACATTTAAAAGTCCTGTGATTATATTAATGGGGTTGGTTTTTTTTTTTTTGCATAATGGTGTAATCAAACTAAATAGTGTTTTATCTCCGGTACATAAAACATAAAACACTTGGGTTGTTAGCAGAACTCCATCAACTAAAACAACATTTCTTAAATGCTAACTTTGCTGTGAAAGACAACAGCTTTTTGTTTCATCTGCGGGGGAAGAGGAGGAATGCTGATAGAGACATGCGTGACATTGATCTGCTGAGAAGGAATTAGCTTTACATCTAATCATGTAATCAAACTGATAATGCATTCCATTTACCCTGAAGCTCAGAATAGGGAAGTGACATTACCTCCGTTGCATTCCACTCTGTTCGATGTAGTATTAGGACTAAAAAGCAATATGAATAACTAAATGTCATATAAAGTAAAATTAACTGCAAAAAAGGGCCAAAGTAGAAGGGTTTAACTATTGCTGATGCCAGTAGCAGCCATCTTGAACGTGGAATGTGGTGCTGATGCTTCGATTGTCTGAATCATAAATCTATTCTGTCATTATGATACAAGAACGTGTTATTGTTGTTGCTATTATCCATATAAATAAACTTTTTCATCTAACAGGAAGCACTGCAGCCGTAACAGGTTGTTTAGCTAACCGGCAGATACAGAGCATTTCATTGCATGAAATGTGAGACCTGCATGTTAGAGCAGTTTTGCCTGTTGCAAAGAAATGTACACAATCTAAAATGACTGTTACATTTTGAAAAAAAAATACAGGGGGGATGTTATCTTGTTTCTTTTAAATTACTTGTAAAATATAAGGTAACTGGAGAGTGACCTAATAGTTGAATTTAGACAATATAACTTCCTAAATTAACATAATGGAAAAATTAAAAAAGATTTAAACTATTACATCAGGAGAAGAAAAAAATTTATTAACATAAAGTTTTTACCGTCAATATTATTCCGCAGTTCTACAGGAAAATCAGCTTTACCTTCACCCAAAATAAACATTTCATACAGTCATTGCAAACCTGTGTCATCATCTGCTTAAGATTAGTAACAAAATTAGCTATGCTGAATAGGAGATATGGATCACATTCCTCACGAGACAAACCATTGGTGCACAGCTCTTATATAGGAAAATGGTTGCAGCATTTTGGACATGAATAGTGCACTTTTTCCAGGTTGCAAACTGGTCCAGGACAGGGGGCTGTTTCCAAAATGGATAGGCAGAAGAATTTTAAATTAGACATGTAGAGAAATTGACACCTACACAGTATTAACAGATTATCTCCATCAGACATAGCTCATAAAGAGGCTACAGACATTAGGCACCAGGCTTAAACCAGGAAAATAATCAAGAAACACAACATTCACTCTTTTAATTAATTAGAAAAAAAAAAAAACATATAATGAGCAACATCCTTTGTCTCCCTTCAATGTTCTCACAAGGAGTCTTTTCTGTTAGCACAACAAACACATTGGTGTGTTTTGGATCACTTGCAGTATATCACTATCATAATTATCTTGTTTACCCAATTTGGGTTTGGCCACTCTGTGGTTATGCTCAGCTTACAAGGTAAATGTATATCCTTATCTAATGGAGAGGAGATGGCACAGCTGACTTTCAGGCCACATTCATATACAGACAGATCACTCTCTTCACAGCACTTCCTGTCAGGTATCCATTGCTTATTGTTGCAAAATAGGCTTCCAATAAATTAGCAGGCTAGTAAACATTAAACGGTTTGTTGTTTCTTACTTGTCCTGCAACAATGGATCTGTAACCTGTGGCTCTGGAGCCAATGTGGCTTTTTGGATCCCCTACAATGACTCTTAGTAGTGGCTAAAAATAATATAAGCTTTAGAGTATTTGAAGAGTATTTGAATCACATTTTTACAACAGAATGGCATTTAAGGAATGACAAATATGTTTTTAGAACATTTTTTCTCTAATTTTCCTGGAAATATTGAGTTTTATTAATTTTTATTTTTTGTACATCAAATAATCGGCTATTATTTATCATTTTTAAAAGCTAAAAATGTAAACTAACTATTTGTTGCGTAAGATGGCAACATATTTCCTATGGCAGATAGTAAACAGAAATAATATGTTAGGTTTTAGTAAAAGTCATGTAATATTTTACGTCTCTAAACAACTTTTACTAAGCCGGACTCAGGGCAGAATAGCTCTTCAGATCTGAAAGGTTGCAGACCACTATTCTAGAATGACACAGATTTATGGGCAGCCGGGTTACCACAGATCCTACTGTAGGACACCAGCTTCTAAAGAAATGTGCTACTCATAACATTTTGAGCTCAAATTTAACAATGTTACATTAAAAAAAATATAAAAAAACTAAAATAGGAAACTAATTCAACTGCAAGTATAGAAAGCCAAAAACTATTTATAAATGTGAACAAGCATGCATCAAAGATAATGGGTTGATCATTATTCTTAGTAGATACATTATGTCACGATATATGCTTTCCTTTAAATACCTTAAAATATTACAGTATTTTCGCGACTATAAGGCGCATATAAACTTCTTTTTTTTCCCTCAAAATGTGCGGCGCGCCCTATAGTGCGGTGCGCCCTATGTGTGTTGTTACTGCGGACGTTGTTGAGACCACCATGAGAACATTAAAGGGGGAAGTGTGGGCGTGGATTGTGTATAAAAGAACAGGTATGTGCTTTATGCAGAACATTGTTGTCTTAACAACCCTGAAAATGGCAAAGAGACACGCCTATGAAGCACAGGTTAAACTGAAGGCTATCTGCTACACAGAGGAACATGCAAATTGAGCAGCAGCAAGAGAATTCAAAATTAATGAATCGATGGTTCGCAAGTGGAGGAAGATGGAAAACGAACTCCGACAGGTGAAGAAGACGCAGCTGAACTTCAACCGCTCGACATCAGTGTGAACCGGCCGTTTAAAGTAAGGCTGCGAGCGGCGTGGGAGCGATGGATGACCGACGGAGACAACAGTTTCACGAAAAGTGTAAGGCAGCAAGTTACGCCACAGTTTGCGGATGGATTGTAGATGCTTGGGCTAATGTGTCTGCTGGCACTGTTGTTGCGAGCTTTCGCAAAAGCTGGCATCATTTCGGAGGAGCCGCACGGCACGGAAAGCTACTCTGACAGCGAAGAAGGGGAAATTGGCATTTCTGATTTAGCGCAGCTGTTTATTTCAGAAACAGAGGATGATGACTTTGATGGGTTTGATTAATACTTTGTAATAAATACATGAATAAAGCACAAACATACTCAGTTTTGCTCCCGCTCTATTTTTAAATACACAGTAGAGGTATTTAAATGTAGTAGAGGATATGTACCGGTGTATAAAACCCGCGTCCTATAATCCGGTGCGCCTTATGTGTGTGTTAAATACAGTAATGGCACACATAACTGAGACTGCGCCTTTTAGTATGGTGTGCCTTATGGTCGTGAAAATACGGTAGTTAGATAGATAGCTAGATATCTATGCCAACTTGCCAATAAATATATTGGAAAATGCAAAGTTGGAGGGACCTTGGGAGGGACCGGGGGCACATCATGTTATCTTGTCTTGGGCCCAGCCAAAGCTGACAGCTGGACTGGCACTAACAACTTTAATTATCTTTGCTGCACCCACTTTTACACTGTACCATTCTGCTGCATCAGCATCAAATTAAATCAACTTCAGAGGTTATTGACCTGCAACGCAGCTACATTCTGACATAAATGACTCATAACATGTGGGACTCTAAACCATAAAATCTCCACACAGACCAGTGCTGTTATAATCTTTCATCATCACTCTCTCCTTTGTAAGTTCTTTCACCGACAATGAATGCTGTTCTCCCCCTTAACTGTTTGAAGGTAAAACTTTACTGATTTGTTCAACCCCAAATAGAAATTAAAAGCACATTGAGAAAAACATATGGGCTGCAGATGTGAAAAGCCTTACTTTGATACAATCATCTGACTTGGGCGTGCTTGGTTTTGCAAGTGTTTTTTATAGCATTGATAAGTGCTGTTGAACAAAACCAACAAAAGTGTGTTTTCTTATGTCAACAAAAGAAAGACTTGCTGTCTACTAGTGTTGAATCACTTTATCACCCACATGTGTCATGAACCAAGAGACATACTCTAGCAGATTACCCTGACCTAGGTTAAAGTTTAAGTTTAATTTCAATTCAACTTAATTCTAAAATACTTTATTGATCCCAAAGGGAAAATAAAGGTCTGGGGAACTCAATGGGTTTGTTCAGCAAGTTGTCGTACATGTTGAAAGCTGTAGGCAGGGGGGATATTCTGTAACAGTGTGTCCTGTCTTAAAGGTTCTAGAAATTCTAATGGGATTCTCAAAGGTTTGGGTAAATGCTTAGCAAGATATTCTGCAGTGCAATTATTATTTTAATTTCCTGTTGTGCATTATGAGTTTGTAGGATTATGTTTTCCTTACTTTTTTTTTTACTTACTTTTTTTTTTACATTTAAAGCTAATATAGATATTTGTTTCTTTATGTTAACAATTCCTAATAGTGTACTACTTAAAATTAAAGTAAAGAGTATTTTCACTTATATATGTATATTGAAAAATCTAATTTCCATAAGATAAGATTTTTAATGGGGGCTGTTCACTGGCGCTGAGGGTAGCACTGCTGCCTTGCAAAAAGAAGGTTGGTCATGGATTTTGCATGCCTGGGTTCTCTCCGGGTACTCTGGCTTACTCCCACAGTCCAAAAACATGAATGTTAGGTTAAAGCTGCAGTCTGTAACATTGAGGAGAGAGCAGACTTCGACTGAAAATTTGAAGAAAAACAGGTTTCACTCCACTCCCCCACCCTCTCTGCTTCACTCATGCCCCACCTCCAAGCTCCACACCTCTCACAGCATCTGCGCGGCAACTGCATGCGACCAGAAGGGGGGGGGGGGGTTGCGGGATTCAGCGTGTGTGAGCTGTGATTGACACTCCATCAGACGCTCCTCTGGCTGTGATTGGTTGTTTTGACTCGTCCCGAATTATTCTTTCCAGATTGAAATACAGGCAGTATGCGGGACCAACTGAAGCAGTTTTTTTCACAGGTTAGATATCACATGTACTGCTGTCTGGGCATAGGGACAGTTTTAGCCCATATGACAAAAAAGTGATTTTTAAAAACTTACAGACTTCAGCTTTAATTGGCTTCTCTGAATTCTTCTTAGGTGTGAGTGTGAATCGTTTTTTGTCCTGTTTGTCTCTGTGTTGCCCTGTGATGGACTGGCGACCTGTCCAAGGTGTGCCCCGCCTCCCACCCGTAGACAGCTGGAGATAGGCACCAGCACCCCTTGTGGATGGATCGATGGAAGATTTGATGATCACTGCTACTTGAGTGGGGTATGAATGCTCTATTATTTTTATTTCTCATGTTTTCATGCAGATAACTATGTACTGTGAGAGATTGATTCCAGGTTTGGATTCACCTTCCCAACAATCTCAGTGATCATCTTTATGTCTGTGTCCTGCTCCTCTGCCTCACTTTTTACATCATGCAAATATTTTGTTATTGCCAGGTGGCGGAGTTATCAATTTGTTATGCTTGTTGACTGATTACCTGTTTTTTTTCCAGGGCTTTTTTTATTATGTGTTAAAAACAATGTATCATGGAGGAGCATGAAGTAGCAGTTTATTGCACTTTTATTTTGCAGCAAGAAGGCCCTGAGTTTTGATTCCTGGCCTAGGGTCTTGTATTGTAAATGCAGTTTTGAAGAAAAAATTGCCTTTTGTGAAGCTTTCCTTCTTTGGTGTTTGTTTATCTTATTAACCCCCACCTATTGAACTGAAGGTGTAGTGCACTTTCACTGCTCCTCAGGACCTCTTGAGGTTGATTTGCATAAATCTTCTATGTTCATTCAGGCCACTGAAAACAGGAGGCACAAAAATTCCCTCAGAGATTTGTTTTAAATGTACATGACTGACAGATGTACATTTCACATTGAAATTAGACGCTTATACTCCCTAGGAGGTGTTTACAACACAATCTACAAGTTCACAACACAAAATGCAGAAGTAGAGAACACAAAATGTTTCCAACATTTTCAAAGCCTTTTCGCGTCATCAAAGAGTCACCGGGATTTATTTTCAATCTCCCAATCTCTTGATCATGGCAATATCTATGTATCAAGATGTTTCCTAATGATAATATTTGCGAACCCTCACCAGTAGGAGTTGTTCATTGTCTACTATGTTTTTTCCTCATGGACATGTACAAGTACTTACACATTTCCTTCGTAGTGCTGTGCAGACAATCAGGCCCAGGGCCGGTTCTAGCCCTTTGGTTGCCCTAGGCGAGATTGAGTTTTGTGCGCCCCCCCCCCCCCCCCCCCCCCCCCCCCCCCCCCCTCACTTTTGCCGTGCGAAATACCAGTACTGTTTTCAGCATCTGTTTAGTGCTTCATTGAGTTGTGTTTACAGTTCCACAAAGAGTGCTGTGCGGTGAATTGTGCCTACAGTTGTGCAAAGTGTGTGTTACAAAATTGCAAATTGAGTGCAAAGCAGTGTTTGTTCTTTTAGTTTTGTGAACTCAGTGAGTGGATTTGCTATAAGTATTAATAGTTTTAGAAATTGTGCTATAAGAATCAAGGTCATGTTTAAGGATTCAGAAAAAACTGTAGCTTAGCATGGAGTGATGCATAGACAAATACCAGAATAGGTTTCAGTACCTTTTCTTTTTTATTATTTTAAATAATTTATTACACACTCAAAGTTAGGACTGTGCAAAAACACTTTTAACCATCTGTAAGGACACTTAGGTAAAGTATAACTAAAAAACTGGATTGAATCATTGAATGAATTTATTTCAGACAATTAACAAATTTAACACACATTAAACAAATATTAAATAAATCAATTTCAGAAATTACCAAATAACAATAAAAAATAATACATTTAAGAAATTCTTCAACCAAGGACTACATAAAAAAGTAATTGATAAACATTAAATTAAATTTTCTGTTCCAGTTCAATTAAATCATTTGAACATAAATAGAAATGAGATAAACAAAATTTTCCTCTAAATAAAATATATCAGGTATATTTACCCTGATTTCTGACATTGATTAGTGATTAAAGAAAGGATTAACCCTCTACAAACAAAAGTGCTTTTATGAATACCATTACAAAATTAAAAGTTTGAAGTTGTTGTTGTTTTTTTTTGTTCACATATTCTATGATGAACAGCCATAACTTCATATATTTTGATGATTATTTGTACATCCCTTTTGAATACTCAATGCAGATAATCACTACAAAATATTTTATTTATATTAGTATCTTCTACCCATTCTCAAGCTAATAATATAGCACATAATTCTGCTGCATATATACTGAGAAAAAAATGATGTCAACATTAGGGATGGGGATCGTTAATATTTATTGATATCGATACCTTTATCGATACTCCTTATCGATCCGAGTCTTTATCGATACCACTATCGATACTTTTCTGTTATTTGGTGGAAAGACGATGCAACAAATTTTTTTTAACAGAACTGGTATTGCTTCCATTGCTTAACAAGTGAGCATAACAAAAACGTTTCTAGCCTTCAATAAACATGGCTAATGTAATAGGCCACTTCGAAATGACATAAAACTAACTAGAATATATTTTCACAATTGTTGGTTAATGTATTGTCTACTGTCACTTTTCATCATGTTTTTAGTGATTAGAAAATATTTAACAAATAAATAATTGTATTTTAAATTAAATGTAATTTTTAATAAATGTTGGCATCAGTAGTTTAATTATATATAGAGCAATATACAACTGTATTACTCATGTTTCTCGCCAAAAACAAAATTTCCCGTTTTCTTTACGTGACACTTGAACTCATCATGATAACCTAATTGTCGTTTTACTGAGCCAATCTGAACGCATCATCACACAGCACGTCTGAAACTTTATTTACTTTTCAAGCTAACTAGCTTGTGTGCTTCCGATTACAACACGGATTTCACAATTACTATTTTTAACTGACCGGACAAGCTACAAAGTCTGTGTGCGCTAACCAGTGGTACTCTGAGTGGATGATTGAGATGGGCCCGACTGAGGCGGCAGGAGGAGGAGGAAAAGTTAAGTGCCATACTTCACTTGTTTTACTTTTAATATCTGTTTGCTTACAATTTCATTCCAAAACATTGGTGTACATGCTGCAGTGATTGACGTCACGACTTCCGGGTTGGAGGGCGCTTGAAAAGTGATCAGAATCTTTTCCGATTTTCTCTTCAATGGAAAAAAATAAATAAAAAAACGGTGGTATATTTATTTGTTCATATTTTGCTATTTATATATACGTAAGGTTAAGTCAAACTGACGGACGCTTCATAACCGGTTTAATTCGCTTTTTTTTCTAATTCTATGATTAATGGGAAGTAAGCCTAAGGGCGACGCTAGAGGGCGCCCCCAACACATTTGTCGCCCTAGGCAATTGCCTAGCTCGCCTATAGCAATCGCCGGCCCTGATCAGGCCTCATGGAGGGGCGTTGGCGAAAGAATTACATTACATCAAACCTAAACCAGGCTAAACAAGGTCAAATAAAAGAAAAAATTAAAATCTTGGTGCTTTCAGTTTGAAATTGGTTGATGACTTGTACCATTATCTATTTCCAATATGTATTTATTACTTTTTGAGATGTTTTGCCTTTAATTATGTCATAAAGCTCTAAGGGTAACAATATTCAGAAATACACAAAGGAGATATACATATCCACAGGACAAGATTCAAAGTTTCAAACACATACAAGAGAAGTTTCACAAAACATTCCTGATGCATAGAAAAAGAAAATATGCATCAGATCATATGTCAAGTCAAGTCAGTGGATTTTCAAAAATTCACACAAATTCTGTGAGGTTCACAGTCCACAAGTAGTTAGTAAATCAAGATTTGTGAATGCATCAGAAATACATTTTGTGCATCTGTGAATAACGTGTGTGTATTTGTGAATATTGATCTTTAAGTTCATTTACAATTTAAAAGGGGGAAACTATGGCCAAGATTCAGGGGTTTACACTCATCTCCAGGACATTGGTCATTTTTTAAGGGATGGCGATGTTCTCATCCAGGATAGGGAGGAAGGCTAGTTTGAGAGATTTTTATAATCGGAACTGTCCATTTTAAAACAGAGGGATCCATATTTTTCCTTCTTACAAAGCTGTTACTGATAGCATGAGCCAGTCTTTGGAAACAGTAAATGGTCATCAGACCACTGACTTGCACAATTAGTTGTTAGACCCTTGTTCATCATTTGCATGTGAGTAACCAGTTTTGATTGTCACCATGAACTATTTGATCCATTATGGAAAAGGTATTGCTTCAAGTCACTCGAAACTTAAGAAACTGAAAGTTTCTTAAGATAGACTAAATATTTCAAGAAGGAAAAACACGTCCAGAAAATTTATTAAACCTTTATTTGGAGTATGTGGGAATCATTTCTCTTTCACAGTACCTTCAGTTTTTGCTCTGACTGAGGGGACTGTATTGACCTTGATGGTGTGCGCTATGTTTAGCCAAGGTTTCTTCCATCCTTACGTTTTACGGAAAAACATTGAAGCATAAACAGGAACCTGTCTGAGACTCAACTCCACAAGATGCGTACCACATAGCCAAGTGCTCTGTAACGAAACAAGCAAAGTTTCAAACTTTTCTCCCCTCCTCTTCACCGCTCGGAGCAGGGTTCATTTGAAAGGCACTGTTTGTTAAGGCTTTAGCGGTTAGTAAGTACTTCCTTTGTTTGGTGGGAGCACGGAGACGGGGGTTAATATCTCCCAGGGAGTGCCATACAAAGAGGGCCTTCAGCTCTCCTGGCCGGAGAAGGGTTGGCTGGATGAATGAGGCCAGGGCACAGGGCAAAGGTGCCACAGAGGGCGCTTGAGGGTGGGGAAGTGAAAAGGGCAGGAGCCAGGACAGAGCTTCACAGGTCCCCAGGGTAATAGAGCAGAGGGATTGATTGGATGCTTTGCAGAGGGCAAGTGATTAGAAATGGCATCATTTACATCTGTAGCAAAGGTTACAAGAGTTACAAGAGGTTAGGGTCACTATCAGTGCCCAGCTAAGCTGAAACAACCACAAAGAAGAAAGCAGTTATTTGATTATGACCTTTGGCACTTTGGCCATTTTCAAAAGTGGAACATATCAACAGGAAGACGTGCTATGTTTTTTTTTGTCACAATATAAGGGACTTTCAGTTTTTGCTATAACAATGCAAAGTTAAAATGTTCAAGGGTATAAATCAGCCAGCAGGTCATTGCGAGTACAATCTATAATTAAAACCCTACATGTAATGGGGTAGTGTGGCAAGATGGAGAATAATAGGATTTCTGTCAACATTTTAAATGAGAATGTTACATGTGAGTTAGGTCTGTGATTTGGATTACACTTTGTGCTCACAACATAGACTATGTAATGTAAAATTTATTTAAAACAAAAGCTACATGTATTTATATATATTGGATCAGGAAATCATCTTGAAGTATTCCCCACAGCATTGAATACCTTTTGATCATTGGTCCAACATCACAAGTAGGAAAACCACGGCGAAGCCCATCAAATGTCCATTGCAATAATTACAGATAATGCTTTAATAATGACAGATAATTTATGACCAAGTCCTTCTTTTTAAATGGAGTGTGTCCATTAATGTGTTTTAAATTACTTTTACTACACTGTCATTTGTACTGTAATGGTGCATATCTCTTGTTAATTAAAAAAAGAAAAATTACCTTGTGGCTCAACCATGAGAAGGGGGAGAGATGAGTCTCATCTAGGTCATGGCTTCTCCTGCAGTGGTTTAATTTACTAGTGGTCTGTTCTTGTCCACCTAAGACCTCTCTCTCTTCTACTTATTGTCCTCTCTTTGTCTGACCACACAGCAAATTTTTCTTTTTGGAATACTTTCCTGGGAGTCAACAATGTAATTACAGTGTACATGACCACATAATAAACTCTACAACTGAGTAAAAATGTCTATTTTTGTTGTTGTTGAGTTTTCTTTTTTAAAACGGTACTCCTCAGCATCTCATGCATAATAGAGTGCGCGGCTTTCATACTCAAAGTTGGCAGTAGGAAGGAATCCAAAAAGTGCAAAAGAAAAAAACACTAGATGTATAAAACTATTGAATAGTTTCTGCACAGCTTTCCTTTATAGATTCAAATTTGCAAAAAAAGCAACTGTAAGAATTGCTTGCAACATCAGGGGCCGGCCTACTAATTAATATCTAAAGTAGTATAAATAGCCCAAAGGCTCCCCACCCCGTGTCAAAATAACCTTGGCATACAATGCTATCAGGTAGCCACAGAGAGACTATATCAACCCACCTTAGGGATATTTATTACAGCATACCAAAGTTTTAATGTATCACAAAAGATGCTGAGTAGTTTTTTTTTTTTTTTTTTTTTAGTGCTTCTGAAAGTCTCCTTTAATTTTCATTGATGGTCTCCACACAAAGCGGTGTTAGGTTGTATTAAATTTTTTTATTTGCTTAATCTATTTCTAGTATATGGGGTCAAGCGGCTGTTGAAAGGAGCTGTTGGAGATAAATCCAGCTATTTAGAGTCTAATCTGCTGGAAGTCTGACTGTGGTTCGTCTGATTCGTCTGAATTATAACCTCCATCCCCATAACTTTTATAAGATTATATTTCTTTTATGGCCATCTGTAGCACATCCAGTGGTTTTAATTGGGCTCAAACCAAATGAGTTTGCATGTCCTAAAATATGCAAAGCAGTCTTTTTAAAGCACCCGCAACAGGCCCACCTATTGCAAAAGTGCTCCTGAATTTCAAGTCAATTATGTAAAGTTATTTTCTAAATTGCCCTAAAAAATAATAGCAATGTCATAAAATTGCATAGACGCCAGGGTTTACACATGTAGCCTGCTTGGAGCCAATTCCCATTGCTTATCATATTATAGTAGCTATATTTATTAAAACAAAAGTTACACCTGCAGATCGCGTATTATAGAAATAAGGGCTTACCCAAATTTTAAATCCATTTGGAAATAGGCTCCTCAATTTAAATTGTGCCTCGATGATCAATTTAAGCACATTTTAAGATAACCTTATACATACAGAATCTGAACAACAATGGTTTTCATGGGAACATCTCACGGTGACTGGTCCTGAATCTGTCAATCAGCGTGTTTTTAAAGAACTGCTGTTGCACAGAGTCGTAGTTAAATCTTGAAGTTGCATGGGGACACGTGATTCCTTATTGCCCCTATTTGCAGTATATTAATAATCTAAGCAATAAATGAGCCATCCATCATCCTTTACCAGCAGGACTACCTGGATCCCACCTCCTATTGCTCAGAAGAATTCCTCCATGTTCTCCAGCAGTGCCAAAGCTGCCATCCTAGCACAATAACTTTCTTCCTGCTATTGATTAGTGATTGTCTACAACTTGTCCACCTGATCAAACGTCAAATATGACCAGCTTTTTGTTAATTAGCTGGTTCACCACCTTTCTTTCTGTTTGAATCAAAGTGCTCCTTTGAAAATAAGTGGATTTTATTGTTGGCGTTGCACACGCCGATGTACATCCCAACAGCCCAAACACAAGACCTTTCAAAGTTCACATCTGAATCAGCCTGTTTTAATCAGTCATTAAAGTTTCTTAGTGCGTTCTATGAGGATAGATGTGATTCATTATACAAGTTTAAATCATAAATTCTAAACTTATGAATAAACATCAAGGTGTTATGCTCCTTTAGTTTAAATTAACTGAACAGAGTGAAATTTTATTTTATTCGGTAAGCATTTTATTGTTTTTTGCAGATTATTTACTAGGATTTTTTTTCTTGTTCTAACATCTTTACATTTATTAGAACAACAGAACATGAAATATACAACAAACTGGGACTGTATTATAAATTTCTAGTTGTCATTGCAGATTTAAAAAGTCTGAGTTGCTGCAGCAAATTCTTATGGCAGGTAAAGCGTTTGTATGTATTGTGACATATTTTATGCATCACCATTTTTCCTTTAAATGTTCCCTTGCATCTATGTGCATGCAGACACGCTTTATACATGTGTTAAATAATCAACCTTGTATTTTTTATTTTCTATCTCTTGCACCTTGTATTCATTATTGTTTTTGTCTTTTTTTAAACATTTGATTTAGATGTTATTCATATTGAGGTATCCACCCATCTTAAAGTAGTTGTCTATCAAGGTCACAAGGACCTGGTTTCTTTCTCCAGCAGTCTGTGGGCAAAACAACAATATAAACTCTGGACAGGTCACCAGTCCATGGCAATAAACCTCATAGTTTCTGGTTTTGAAATTGAACCCTTAACAAACCCATGAAGAAGTTTTGTGTGTGTGTGATTAATTTTCAGTGAGGAAAGAGAGTGGAGTCATCCGCTCTGCTCTGACTGCAACCAGGGGTTGGCTGCTGAGTCATCACCTGTTAGTGCTTTGGAAGTTGGAGGGGCTTACATGCTGGGTGATTGGTGCTTTCTATTGTTGTCACCAAAGTCTCCAACGACACAGAAAAAATGTCACTAGATTTGTTGCAATTCACTTTTTTGAAAGAAAGTTTTCAACAAAACATCATTTGACAAAACACTTGGCATCAGTGGAAAATCTGAATGAACGGGCAAGTGGTAGTCTATGTGTAACAAGGTGATTGTTGCTTGGTTTCACAGCACAGCTGCTGCTCAGAAAGCAGAATTCATTACAGTTACTTAGACATCCACTAATTAAACTGTCTTCAGACAAAATGACAAATGTAACCAGAGTCCTCTGGATACTGACATCCTCGCTGCAAGTATTGAATGATAGAATAACATTTAATTAGTAATTGCAGAATTGCATGATATATAATGATGTAGCCTGATAAAATGGACAATTGCTTCTAAGAAAAAGAAATCTAGTCAATTGTTGGAAAACTGTTTGGATAACAGCTGACTGATTTTGTAAGAGTCCTGCATCAAGTCAGGCACACTCATGAAATTTGTTTGTACCTTAGGGTAGATTAGAAATGAAAAAAAAAAAAGGTGAATGAAGCACTATTTGCTCGTGAATCACTCGCACGAATGATTTAAGAATAAATTTGATCATACGACCACTTTTTGCATGAGGCCCATTGATTTGAAATGTATGCTGACAAATATTTCAACATGCATGTATGAAATAATCCAGTCCTATTAGAAATCTAATCTCAGTTGCTTTTAAAGCAAAAGTTCCAGGCAACACTAAAAACAACAACATAAAACATGTCATATTTTCAAATAAAACATGGTTCTTGCAATCATAAAGGTTATTGACTTATGATATAATCCTTAACCATTTAAGTGGCTAAACAATACAAACTCATGCATCTATACAGAAAAGGCCAAAGTTTCCATACAGTTTTTAAGTACAAAAAGATAAGGGTGTGAACATATGATGACATTTAGCTCAAGGTATTTTGTTTTCTTTAAGGGAGCAACATAAAGGCAGTTTGACTGCCACAGTTTTTAAAAAATTCCTAGTAGTACTTTTACCCATTCGCCAACCTAGAAACAAGTGTCGCTATATATATATATTTTTTTATCATTTCATCTGTTTCCTTTTATTATTTTTTCCACCCCTCTGGACCCTTTTAATATTTTCCCTGTTCGGCAAACATTTCCTCCCCTTTTTACAGCAGTCATATCCCATAAATGATCTCATCCAATCCTCACAGCTTTAAATTTGGTGTTCTGTAGTAATTCAAAGCAGTCCTTTGAAAGACTAATATTTACTCTGTTTAATCCCCCCTCTCCACCTCTGCACATTCTCCAGTGAACAGAACTTTAGGAGTGTGCCAACAATAGCTCCCCTCCCATTTTTTGCCTTCTCTGCACCTCACTTTCCGCCCGCTCCGCGGGGATGTCAGCGGAGGAGATGACAGGTGTTTGGATACATTTGCTTTGCACTAGGAAAATAAGTCTAATCTATAGGAATGAATTCAAAAGAGAATGAATGTTGAATAGTTCATCAAGGATATCATAATAGGCACTGTTCTCCTCTGAGGTTAACCTGAGCTCTCCAGGGTCCAAACTATAAACATCCCAGCTGTGAATAGTGTGGGGAGTTTCCAGCTAAACAAAATGTGTTGAAATCTTTAACCTCTATACTTTGCTGCAGCATAACTCTGCAACTAGTAGGCTTTAGGAACTTCGTGTTACCAGATTTTCTGCATGTTATTATTATTTAATGCTTATTTAATGCTGGATGTTGAGATGTTAAACCCATCTTGAAACATGTTTAAACAAACCACATCTTTAAAAGTTGTAGTATTTTTAAAGATGTAGTCTTTAAAGATGATGACTGCCAGCTATGGTACAGTATTTTAGTTTATGTCATTAAAATCAATTGCCACCTACTCAAATATGACTCTTAGTTTGCTATTTGGTGATGCATGAGTTTATAAGACACTATGCCCCCAATTGTGACATAGAGTCAGGGGCATAGTGTACAGTCTAAATATTTTTTGTCTCATCAACTAAGGTTTGCCAATAATCCCTTTTAAATTGATGTAAAGACTTGACTACTTTTGAAATGCTCTGTGGTCGTTGAAAAAGAAAAAGCAAATGAGGAAAGTGAGTTCAGCATGACCCGAGCCTGCCCCACAGCCCAGAACTTTGGTTTTGGTTTGAGAGAAACAGAAAGTTCAGCCAGAACACCGCTGCACTCTCCTTACCTCTTGGCTTATTAATCACAGATCTACTTCCATCCAAGTTACTTATAATATAAACATAGCTAAGGCATGTTTTTCTGTTTTAAATACTGTTAGCTTTTGAGTGAGAGAGGTGAAAAAGTCAGCCTTTTCTTTTTGTTTTTTTGTTTCTTTTGTTTCTTTTCCAAGAAAGTGGAAGCTTTTTTTTTTTTACTGGTAGAAACAAACAGTTAACAAGATCTTCACCGAGATATAGACCCACGTGCACTCTTCCAAACCCGATGACTGAAAGGACGACACTGCAAAAAACCATTAAGTGTATTTACCCTTAATTTGAGCAGGTAAATAGATGGTTTGCCAATGGAATCAGAAAGTTTACTCCTAATATAAGATAACTAGATATCAGAGGTTAAACTACATTGGTCATATTGCTCCAAAATGATAGCAAGTCAATAGTAGTGCTCCATATGTATATTCTCTGAGAAACATTCCAGACACCTTGCTGAACATATGCCATGCAGAAGTATGGGATGCAAACAGTTTTATTTTAAAAGCAAACTAAATGCTTTTGAATGCACACCATCTTTGGATCAGACAGAAATGTTCCAGATGTAAACACTCTTGATGGACTCTACTGTGACTGCAGCTCAAAGAACAGATGCAACGTCTAGACTACAGCTAAACAAAACATGTTAAGCCATCTTATACCCTTCAAATAATTTGGCAACAGTTTTAAGGACATTGATCTTAATTACACCTAGATGAAAGGTGCGCTTCAAGACAATTTACAAACAGTAGTCGGATTATGATGATGAAATATCAAGATGAGTGCTTTCAGGGCTTTGTCCAGTCACACTATGCTTGTTCTGTGATTACACAGGATTATGCTGAACAGCCTAATTTTTTTTAAGAATCCCACCCTTTTAAAGACACCTATCATTCTAACTGTTGCTTATTATTTTCTTTCGACTCCTCTCACCCTGAGCTCCATCTTTCCTGTTCTACTCTTCTCATCTCTTTTGCTCTCTGTGGTTGTAAAGCCTTTCGTGACTAGCTGTCATTAATCTTCACTCTCTCCAGGGGCAGGATCTTGACTGCATGCCAGGAGGCGCTCATACAAAGCCAAGACAGCCATCCAAAACACAGAGACGCTTTCTTGTTTCCAGAGCAGAGAGCTACGTAGCTAAAATTCACACCGCTGCACCCCTTAGGGCAACACAGCAGCAGCATGCAACAAAGGAATGACTCTGTATGCAACCTCCCATATAACACCTAGAAACTAGTATATATAGATTGATTTAAATGTATATTTATATAAATAACATACAGGCACATCTCTTTTTGATTTTTCATATCTACCACTGAGTTAACCTTCACCCATATGATTTAACCTATAGTATTTATGTCCCTGAACTTTTAAACACTTCTTCACACAATATTTCATTGGGATTTATGTAATGAACCAACAAAAGTTTGAACAGAGGTCATAAATGTTATTTATGGCTTTCCAGATATTTCAATTAGTCGATCCTTTGTAGAATCACATTTGTCTGTGATTACAGCTGCACATCATTTGGGTCATGTCTCATATTGTACATTAAAAGATTTCTTTACAGAATAAGTGAAGCATAGTCAGATTTGTTGGAAAACATCTGGCGATGACAGTTTCCAGATCTTGCCACAGACTCTCAATAGGAGCAGTGTATTATTTCCCTTGAACTTCACAATCATGTGTTACCCTGTGTTGCTCTTTCATATTAAATCCACCAACGAATACACTGACGTATGTGGTTGTACAACAAGAAAAACGTGAGAAGGCTCATGATTCTGGATACTTTTGTACACCCCCCCCGAATATATATTTGATGATTTACTTTACTTTCTAAATGATTCTTTTTATATGTTATTCCTATATTTTCAGCTGTCCTTTATTTCATAACTTAGGAAAACACACACAGTAGCATTAGAGTGGGGGGAAAAAATCAGTTACAAGAATAACATGTCAGTCAACCACTGTTGACATCAGAGTGTGATATTATCAAACTGCACACCTGTTTACAAGAAGGAACAAAGAGCACAGAAATGTCCACATACCTTTCTCACCATGTAGTGTTTTGCAACAACAGAGCACTGTTTCTAATATTTTTTTCAAATATTTGAAGTTTCTTTTTCACAAAATGTATAAGTGTTTGATTATATCTGTAAATCGTACTGTTCAGGTGGTTATGTTTTACAGCTCTAACTTTAGTAGTGTCCTAGAAGAGCTTTCAGTAGGGTGAGGCAGAGTTTACCTAAATGGCTGAGCTCAGTAGGTGAACTGAGTCAAAGCGTCATCCTCAGTGTGTTGGCAGCAGACTATGGACTTTGTGTCGCAGACAGTAAATAACACACTGCAGCAATGGGGAGAAGAATGAACTGTAATTTCAGCATTTGCCTGTCATAAATATGCAGGTCATTTACCATCATAAAGAGCTACTGTGAGATTTATAAACCACTGGTAACAATAGAAACATCAGAAAGAAGATACATAGATGACTACAGAAATACAGATTTGTGGCAACACCATCTTTTTTCTTTATTAAATTGCAAATCCTCTTCTCCATCTATACCCTGGCAATTATTTATCTACATTTTGTATCTATACTGAATATTTAATTCAAACACAAATCTCAAATCCAATTAAATCAAATCAAAACTGTTTCTTTTCTCATAAAATGAAATTGGTGACAACGTTAATAAAACGCAGATTACATCAAGTCATTGACTTGCAGAATTCACTCCTATATGTAGCAACAATGGTGGTTTGCATTGTGTTGTGACTTTGCAGCAATTGCGTATTCACAAATATGCATGTATTGACAGTGGAAAGAAATCTCATACATACCAAAAGAAAGATCCAGCAGAACCAGGCTCAGTGTGAACGTCCAACTGCCACAATCAACTAGGAGTTCGAGCAGAGGGAACATTTACAACAAAAAGCATAAATATTTACACTCACCGTATAAAAGGTACTCAAATCACTCATTTTGTTTGGCTGTCTATCACATACAGGGTACTGTATGTGATATATTTCAACCATATAATTAAAATAGTGTTATAAATAGATCCACCTGCAAGCCTGACAATTCACATCAGAGCTATTTTTTTTCTTTTGAATTACTTCATAAACCTATTAATGAAAAAATAATGCAACCATTCTTGGCATTTACTTAATCATATTTACAGTACTTACTTAACATATTTTCTTTCATGCTAGCTTAAAATAACTAAATACTATTAAGCAGATTCAGAAAACTGTTGCATTATTTTTTTCAGTTCAGGCATGTTGTTTAATGTTTATATATATATATATATATATACATATATATATATATATATATATATATATATATATATATATATATATATATATATATATATATATATATATATATATATATATAAAATTTCTTGCAACACTTTGCTGTATCTTTTGTTCAGACAGGCTGTTTTTACGTTCCTCTTTTCACTAAGCGGAGATACAGTAATCTGCACGGTAAAAACAAATAAGGGGCCACCAGCAATAGGTGTGCTGCAGTATCACTTACGTACAACAAGTGCACCATTCAGCCCTCATCAACCACATCAAAACACACACATACCCTTTTAGAGCACATCAGCCAACCTGCAAAAACCACCACCACGCACTACTTAACTCACCCGCTCCCTCCTGCCCTTAGATCCTTCAAAGCTCCTTTGCCTCAGTCTAGACAGACCACCATGCTTCTACTGAAACATTCCCGCCATCTTCAGTGATCCAAAAACAAGAACTTGAATCACACTTCAGACATGTGAATAAATAAATATAAAGTGAACAAAGTGGGATTTTCTTTTTTCAGTTGAATATTCAGGGGACCACAAGTCTTTATTGCTCTTTTCAGATAAAATATCCATAAATTCTTTGCACAGTTTATGGGCTGTGGAGGTATTGCAGATATGAAAATTGGGTTATAATTTTGCAACGGTGCAGCCATGTGAAGGTGTTTAACAGCTGTATTTCTTTAAGGTTTAACAGAACATTCTCCATTTGAGGCATCTAATTAACTGTATGAGTCTGGAAATAATTAAGTTGTAAAAAACAAACCTCGATATATCATGTATATATGTTCTGCTTATAAAAAATGCCTCTCTCTGAGTGGTATCTGCTCTAATATAACAACTGAAGTACTGGAATTAGGGCTGTGAATCTTTGGGATTCCCAGGATTCGATTTAGAATCGATTCTTGGGGTCACAGTTCGGTTTTTCCCCCAGATTCTTTTAAATCCAAACGATTCGATTCAGAAACTATTAATTTACGATTCTAAATGATTCTGAGGATCTATTCTAGTCTGCTGGCATGAAAGAAGAGTACACTTATAAGGATTTTATAATTGTAAATGCTTAATTTTATCTATTGCAATAATGTAAACACCGAAAGGTTTATCCAATTCTACCAACAACTCTGGGTGATGTCTTTCGAGATGAGAACGAGAATTTGAAGAACTCCCAAAATACTTAACTTTACCGTTGCAATCTCTGCAAATGGCATGAGTCATGTCAAGCCCTTTCTTACCCAGGCTGGGTTGAAGGTAAAATCCAAAGTGTTTCCAAATAGTTGATTTTAAAGACCGTGGAGGCGGTTGAATTTCTTTTTCTTCGTCCTTCATACTTTAGCGACAAGAAACACAGTAGCTTACACAACACTACACACCACTCTGTAGCCTGCTAGACTAACGCTTGCATGCCTATGTACAGCTCACGCTGCTCATTGGTTTCGCCAAACATACAGTGCCAGAAAAAAAAATCGTTTTTAAAGAAAATGAGAATCGATTCTGAATCTTTAAATGTTAGAAACGCGATTTGAGTTAAAATCAATTTTTTTTTCTTCACCCCTAACTGGAATATGTTTTTAGTTTCGACAGGAATTACATGCATTGCAAGAGCTCCAATGCAGAGATATACACTCACCGGCCACTTTATTAGGTACCATGCTAGTAACGGGTTGGACCCCCTTTTGCCTTCAGAACTGCCTTAATTCTTCGTGGCATAGATTCAACAAGGTGCTGGAAGCATTCCTCAGAGAGTTTGGTCCATATTGACATGATGGCATCACACAGTTGCCGCAGATTTGTCGGCTGCACATCCATGATGCGAATCTCCCGTTCCACCACATCCCAAAGATGCTCTATTGGATTGAGATCTGGTGACTGTGGAGGCCATTTGAGTACAGTGAACTCATTGTCATGTTCAAGAAACCAGTCTGAGATGATTCCAGCTTTATGACATGGAGCATTATCCTGCTGAAAGTAGCCATCAGAAGTTGGGTACATTGTGGTCATAAAGGGATGGACATGGTCAGCAACAATACTCAGGTAGGCTGTGGCGTTGCAACCATGCTCAATTGGTACCAAGGGGCCCAAAGAGTGCCAAGAAAATATTCCCCACACCATGACACCACCACCACCAGCCTGAACCGTTGATACAAGGCAGGATGGATCCATGCTTCCATGTTCTAGACGCCAAATTCTGACCCTACCATCGAATGTCGCAGCAGAAATCGAGACTCATCAGACCAGGCAACGTTTTTCCAATCTTCTATTGTCCAATTTCTATGAGCTTGTGCAAATTGTAGGATCAGTTTCCTGTTCTTAGCTGAAAGGAGTGGCACCCGGTGTGGTCTTCTGCTGCTGTAGCCCATCTGCCTCAAAGTTCGACGTACTGTGCGTTCAGAGATGCTCTTCTGCCCACCTTGGTTGTAACGGGTGGTTATTTGAGTAACTGTTGCCCTTCTATCAGCTCGAACCAGTCTGGCCATTCTCCTCTGACCTCTGGCATCAACAAGGCATTTCCGCCCACAGATGTGCCGCTCACTGGATATTTTTTCTTTTTCGGACCATTCTCTGTAAACCCTAGAGATGGTTGTGCGTGAAAATCCCAGTAGATCAGCAGTTTCTGAAATACTCAGACCAGCCCTTCTGGCACCAACAATCATGCCACGTTCAAAGTCACTCAAATCACCTTTCTTTGAACTGCAGATGATTGTCTTGACTATGTCTACATGCCTAAATGCACTGAGTTGCCGCCATGTGATTGGCTGCTTAGAAATTAAGTGTTAACGAGCAGTTTGACAGGTGTACCTAATAAAGTGGCCGGTGAGTGTATAACAGCTTTAGTGATAAAGGTTATATTAGAGCTGCACCTTTTAGAATGTTGTGGTAAGCATTTTCCTATGTACATCTTTTTTGTTTTGCTTATCTTGGCTGTAGAATATGAAAGTAATAGCATTCATTTTTCGAGAAAGAAAAATGACCTGGTTAAAACAATCAAATATGACTCTAGGGTCACCATGGATTTAGACAGACACACTTAAAACAATTTTGCTGTACTTAATTCAGCCTCTCTGTTACCTCCCAAAGTTAACTGTCTGTCTATCAAGACCTGAATGAAAAAAAGAAAAAAAAACTGTTTAATTCAGATACTCTCAGTCAACTTCATAGATTCTTTTTTGAGAATCCCAATAATTGGTTATCAATTAAGACCAACAAAGAAAAATAAAATATTAACAGACCTGTTTTGCTTTGGTAATACTAATATCGAAGTCTCAGAATTTAATTGTTGCCTGTTTTAAATTTCTAAGCTCTGCACATGATAACTTGCCTGGTAATTAACCAGGAACTGTGTCTGTGACAAAGGGCAAAATAAATTTGCAGGTAATCTTTATAAAAAACGAGTAAACTTACAAAACTATATGTGCAGTGCATGTGTTACATTATACATGATGCTAAACTCCAGCCTGTACTGTAATCATTTTTGTCAAGGGATTGTAAAGTTAAAATATTTTGCTTGTTTGAAGAGAACTTTCTGTCCCTGGCCTGAGGGCATCAGTTAGTCTGTCATTTTTCGCAGTGCTTGTCTTCAGTGGAAACACTTTAACCTGCCTCTGCTGTCACGCTACACACATAGCTGAGGGTGAGTCAGCGTCAGAGGGGGATGTCAGACCTCGGCACGCCAATCCTGCACATCAAAAGAGCAGGCTACAATGAGTCCATACGGCTGGCCTTTGTGGTATGCACTGTTTGAAAAGAAACCGGTCAGTGGACCAAATAGGAAGTAAATATTTTAAAGAGAGATTGCTTTGTGTTAAAAGGCAGCCTTAAAAGCAGTAATGACGGTAGTAGAGTTTGTGCTAATTATACTGGATTTGTTAGTCATGGAAACAGTTTATTTTTGCTTTGATGTGGTTTTTGAGTTTGATGCGCACCAACATTCCCTGACAGTGCAGATTTAAATGCAGCTGGAATGGGCCTTTTCAGATTAAGCATGACTGTACATTTTCTTTTTAATAAAAATAACAGCAAATGCATATATTTTAATGTTAGACATCCAAAACCACACAAACAAATAGATATGATTCAGTTGTTGCGTTTTTTTGGATAATTGGAAAGTTTTACCTCGTTTTTAGAAACTTACAAAGCCTGTATGTTTACACTAATACTTTTGTTGTAATATGCGTTTATAGTTTATAATTACAAAAATAAGTTTACTTAATATCACTGGAATTGATGAATCTGCTTTAAAGATTCTTCATGCTGCTCCTTAATAGCGTGCCGAGCAGAAACCTGTGCATTCCTGCTTCAATTTTTATTAAATAACTAGGCTGGCAAGAATGCAGCAAACAAGGTGTCACTCACTAAAATTACCTCTTAGTTTGGGTTAATATGTTAAATAATTGAAGAACAACAATATGACATAACATGGGAGAAAAAAAATCTGAATTATATTAATGTATAACTTTGATAAACGGTAACAGCAATATAGAATATTTAGAACGATTTTTCACTCAAGCACTTCTGTCTGTTCACTAATTTCAGACCCTATCTGTTGTGCAAGCATTGCCCTTTTGTTGTACTGTTCTACTTCCAAACTAATTTAACACATACATATGTCAGCTTTTTATCATATTGGAAAAGATTTTAAAGAATCATGCAGATAGAATATAAAAAATGTGATGTCCAGTTTATTTTAATTACATTACATTTTTTTTATTATTTTAATTACTTTTTAACATTTAATCATGTTTTTCTATCCCCATTTGGACCATTTCACACATAAGCGTTGTTAGACCTATTTAAGGGGGGCTTCAGTCATCCTTTCTTTGGCATTAGCCACCCTATAATTATTTTGCGATTTAAAAAAATATATTTTTTTTTTCTGTATTTATTTTTTCCTCATATTTTCCCAAAACAAATGCAGTAAAGCACAGAATAAAAGCCATAAAGAAGACAAGTTAATCTGAACAATCATAGGCGTAACTTCCTTAAGGACTGGTGTGGACATGTCCCCACCAATCTTGACCGGTAGGGGGACAGTCTCCACCAATATTTTGTACACGTATTTTGCTTTCGGTGCTGTGTATATCTGATTAAAACCCCATTCATGCCGCTCCTCAGAAAGAAAATAAAAAAAGTTCTCCCCGCTGCTCACCGTCCACAAACCCCGACAAAAAAAACTCAGAAAAAAGAATCTGTTGCCTCTCGCTTTCTCCCCATCACCCCCCTCCGCCCTCTCTCCATAACACCTGTCGCTTCCCTCCAAAAATGCTAACCCATTCAGGGACAGAAGTGGACTCAGACTTGCAGGTGAGAGGGACTTGTGGAAATATTAAGACCTAATTTTAGTCAGGAGAGGCTTAAAGTAGTAAAAGAATAGAGAATAGTGTAAAAATAAGTTAATACCGTATTTAAAATATAACTGAACCGATAGCCTATGATGTGTTAACGGGTCGGGTTGCGGGTTAAATATCAACGGGTCGGGTCGGGTTTGGATTTGAATTGAAGATATCCGCGGGTGACGGGTCGGGTTCGGTAGTCATCCTAACGGGTTCGGGCGGGTGCGGGTTGGTAAAACTCGACCCATGCAGGTCTCTAAGCTACACTACATTCAGTATCGTTGCCATAGAAACAGACAACAGCGCCAATATATCAGAATTATACTAAAACACACGCAAATAATTTCCCACATAAAAAACAGGACTTTCAGTCCATTACAGTTTTCAGTTTTTAGAGGGTTGTTTATTTTGCGTTTATTAAGTGATGGCTGTGGTATATTAGCTTTCACTGCTATAAGCTTTCGCAGCAGTGATTGATAAATTTAAACACCTGCTCTACTGATGGTCTATCGGAGTTGGTGTTTAGGTTGAACATAAAGAACACCTTTTATTTAAAACTTCTTGTAGCTACTGTTTTAATCCCGGCTTTACTTAAAACTTTTTCCTGACCTTGATAGTGTTGCCATTCAGTAGCAAGCACTGCGCCCCTTTTTCTTTTATATGTACACGTAGGCTACATTTAAGATTTAGCGTGTTAAGTTGACAACTCATGAGCAAGCTGCTTTTTGCAATCTAGCAGGGAGGTGTGACGTCACTCTGCATGGGGTCCAAAGATAAAAGATTTAAACAATTTTGGCATTGGAATTTCAGATTTAAGGGAGTTAGAAAGTTCACTTAGTAAAAGTGCAAATAATAAATCTGATTACCGATTACTTTTAAGCTGGTTGAACATACTGCGACAGACTGGTGACCTGTCAAGGGTGATCCCACCTCTCACCCAGAACGTGGCTAGAGATATGCACCAGCACCTCCTGATCCCACTGAGGGATAAGGTTAAAGAAAATGGATGGTTGAACATAGTCCGCTCTCCCAGATTCTATCAAATTAGTATTGATACCCTCAGGGGCGGATTTAGGAAATTTGGGGCCCTAGGCAAAGACAGGCAGGGGGCCCCCTGAGAAGAAAACCCATAAAACAGACCCATTCTACAGATAGAGAAATGTTAATAGAATAGACATCCATTATTTGTTCTAGGTTGTGTCCCTCTCTTCTTGTCCCTTTTTCCTCTCTATTTATCAGCGTTCTGATGGCATTTTAGCCAAAGGATTTTTATCAAAAACATTTAATGTGCACAAATAAGGATTAGTTGTATTAACCATACATGGAAACAGAGTTTTATGGGGCCCCCAGGAACTTTTGGCCCTAGGCAACTGCCTAGTATTGCCTAATGGTGAATCCCCCCCTGGATACCCTGCTGGTGGATGTTCTTGACAGAAAGACGGAGTTGCTTAATCATATTCTGCTTAAGGCCCCATAAGATATTGTCCGAGTCCTGGTTTAAAAGTAAATTAATTTTAAAAAGTGACCCAAAATTGACTGTCAATAAATGTTCTACAAAAATGATATATTTATTTGATTTCTTTGATTTGTACTGTCTGTTTAGATTTATGTGATATTTTTTGCACAAAATATATAAGTGAATATTGTAACAGTTATGTTTTCAACTGTAAGCATTAAATTGATAAATGTTATTCGCATTTTTTTGGCTTTATCCTTTCCAACAAAAAAAAAAAGGCGTCGTGCAGGTAGCTCCCTTTCCTTATGAGCCGTCCCCACCAACTTTCAACACAAAGTTACACCCTTGTCTTAGACAACGCCTTAGCAGGTGCACTGAAAAAATTTCAGCGCGCGCTTTGCGCGCGCAATATCTTCTAGGGGCTGAGACACCCTTGTCTCTTAAACCTAGAGACGCCCCTGATTTCACACCTCTAAAAATTACAGGTATAACAAAACCTGAATGCTTGCCTGCTGATAGATTTTTTTTTTTTACAACTCTGAGGCCCCGTCCACACGAAGTCAAAACGAAGACGAAACGCTGATTTTTTCCAAAACGTTTGCCGTAAAGACGGAGACGTAAAATAAATGTGAGCGTCCACACGAATGCATGAAAACGCTGCAAAATGTATGCCAGGCCTGTAAGTGGCGCTGTGGTGCCAAAGCAAAAATAAGCGACGAAATGTTGGGCATGCGCACTAATATTTATACATGGTTGCCCTGCGGGTCCATTTTCGTGGTTAAGTCAAATTCAGGTGCTGAACTATGTCGTCGATATTGCTCTGTTCTTCCTGGAGATATTCCAGAAGAAGAAGATTCTGTTGTAAGCCCGACAGCAGGGTGAGTAGCATTAGCAGCAACGGCGCCATTGTTGTTGTGATACTGGTCGCGCATGCGTGTGTAGAGGCGACGCTATGACGCATGCGTGTAAAAAAAAATATGCGGTTAGAGCGTAAAGATGGAAACGCGAAAACGGCGTTTCGAAATCTTCCCACTCTGAAGGCTGAATAAAAAAAAGATCGTTTACAGACCCCCGAAACGCCGGCTTCGTGTGGATGAGAGGCTGGTTTGGTGAAAAATTTGTGCGTTTAGGCCAGGGTTCGTCTTCGTGTGGACGGGGCCTGAGTCACAAGTCTGAGCCAAATTTTCTAACAGATGGCCATGAATAGATCACTGGAAACTGTTATAAATTAACAGCTATAAAAGAATAAGCAGTTTAATCCACAAAATGACCTCATAGATTAAATATATCAGCAAAGGAGACATAAAGTCTGAATTTTTATAACAATAACTTTAACATAGTAACATTTTTTTCAGTATATGAACTTAAGCTTTAGAGAAAATTGTTGACAATTGGAGGTCTTACATTATTATCCATGCTATGGGAGTGCCAACTTCATCTCTCTTTTACAGGCTAGTAGTTCACATAATTTTTTCATTTAAATTGGGTGTTCCGAAACTGTTTATCACCTGTTAGCCACTTTTGCACAAGCAGTTTTGCACCACTATATGGAATCTTTGAACCTCAGGCATTAAAAGTCAGAGAAAATGTTGAAGTCCCCCTACTTTTTTTCTCCAGAAACTGTATTGTATGTCTTGGATGCTTACTCAAATATATTCTTACCTAGCCGATACACTTAATGAAAAGAAACAACGGCTCATTCAGCAGCTATGTGTGCAAGTTTCCAGAGAAAACTCACTTCACCATAATGCTTCCACATTGTTAGGCACACCTTGGGATGTGAGGAAGGACAATCAACCCTTTCACTGCTCTAACCCAGCTGTCACACCTTCTATCCGGGACATCCACTGGCTCCATGTGGACAAAGGCAATTGTTCCCAGAGGAGCAGCAATGAACTCAGCGTTCACAAACAATAGACAGACAAACGCCAAAGGTTAAAGTTACAGGAGAGCTAAGGGAGTCGTAAAAGTCTGTTTGCATGGAGTGTTTTTTGCCGTCTGCTCCTGGTTCACACTCTTTGAGCCAGCGAATGCTAGAGAGTCTGAGAAGTATCCGTTCTTTCTTTTAGGCCAGTTGCTTCATATTTTCCCATTTAAATAAACCCTTTGTCTCAATGTTTTGCTTTGCAAAGCTGAACAGTACACTGCATTGACGAGACGCAGACAGATTATCTTGTTTGAATGGCTTTTCCAGAGCAACAGAAAGGCCAGCACAACAATAGGTAACTTGTTGGAGGCAAAACAAATCTAATATTCATTTAACATAGCCCTGTTGTAGGCTATCACACTGGTACTGTAGCTATTTGTATTTGCATAATACAGTTCACAGTTTAGATGAAGCCAAAAGGCAGCTGATAAAAGAATGAAGCGCGACAATTATTAAAGACAACAATGTAGGCATTGAAATAATTTCTTAAGTTTGTAGACCAGCCAACAGGGGGCTTTTACAGGTGTGATTTCTCCATAAATAGTGATAAATCTCTCTTGCATATAGATCAGCATGTTAAAATCAAACTGGGATAGGCATGGGGTGTCAGAATGTGTCAGATCTCTTCTCAAACATAACATTTGTGTTTGAGAGCAGCTTGAAGGAAGTGACTGACAATGGCTGGCACAGGTAGCAAAGCTGGCTCTTATACTCCAGATTTGGGCTTGTTTTATTACCCTCTGTGATAGTTAAACATCTGTTAGATTGCAATCATTCTTACACACAGTGATAATATATACACAGAGTTTCCTTACTTTCTGAAATCTGGAATGTGGATAGTCACAGTATATGAAGCATAGTCTAACATATAAGGATTGAAATTGGTCTATAAATTATTTTGCTGATAATATTTTCTAATACATGTCATATTCTTCATTTTTTGGACCTTTTGATAGGACAACAGCCTATCCCAAGTTAAGACACAAATGCTATTTTTTATGCATTTTCCTTCCTTCCTTCCTACCTACCTACCTACCTACCTACCTACCTA
This sequence comes from Cyprinodon tularosa, assembly GCF_016077235.1. NCBI lineage: Eukaryota > Metazoa > Chordata > Actinopteri > Cyprinodontiformes > Cyprinodontidae > Cyprinodon > Cyprinodon tularosa. The sequence goes on along the minus strand of NW_024039507.1, from coordinate 171,940 downwards.
CCTACCTACCTACCTCCCTCCCTCCCTCCCTCCCTCCCTCCCTCCCTCCCTCCCTCCCTCCCTCCCTCCCTCCCTCCCTCCCTCCCTCCCTCCCTCCCTCCCTCCCTCCCTCCCTCCCTCCCTACCTCCCTCCCTCCCTCCCTCCCTCCCTCCCTCCCTCCCTCCACCATCCATCCATCCATCCTTACATTTGCAACACAGGCAAACAACCTGTATGAATATGTTTATTACATTAATTTCTACTAACAAAGAGGAACACACATGTAAAGCGCAAGCCTATATTGAAACAAGTGAAGTTGCTGCAAAGTAAGTTGGTCAAACATCTAAGTTTTTCTTATTATATTAATTTCTTATGTTAATTTTGTATTGTGGTGTGTAAATATTTTTGTTTTTGCTTCACGTTGTTCTTCAGCTTTTATGTAGGGTAATCTGTGTTCTGGATTACATTATTGCTGCAAAGGCAAATGTGTATTTACAAGACTAATGTTGACAGAAAGGGAGAAATTTGACTTAAAGTTCTAAACACACTGTACATTTTACCTGAATCTGTAAAATATGTAATATGTAATATAAAGGTATGCAGACATTTCCCTGAATTAACAAGAAAGATCAACAACAAATCAGATGGATGATTTGTTGGAGCAATTAAGATCTGTGTTCTTTGAAGAAAGGAGATGAGAACAAAATCCATTCCCTTTGTTGTGTTTTATCTAATAATTGTTTATTTTTGTTTCATTTAAATGATCATAGTGCTATCATATACAAAAAAGAATGAAAAAACTAAATGTGGGGTCTTTGAATTGTAAATATCAATGTGAATAAAAAAAAAACAATTCTAAAGGAAAATTGGAAAATTAACAAATTTCCACCTAAATTTTTACCCTATGTGTCCAGTTTATCATCCATCCTGGTTTCGGGATTATAGTAGATATATTTTCAGCTCAGCTAAACAAAGCTATAAGCCAGAAGGTAAGAAAATTCCCTTTGCAAAAGCTAAATTCCTTGAGAAAGAAAAATGATGCTCTTAGAAATCTTCATACAAACAATTTAGAGGCCAAAATATATATATTTTTTTATTTTAAATATTTAAAACTGGTTAACTTAAAGGATTCGGATATATGTTTTATTATAATTAGAAACACTTTCACTATTTACTGTAGTCTTCCATGTTTTCTATGCTTTTTTTAACAAGGTAAAAATGGACCTGCTTAGATAGCAGAATTAAGTGATGGATTAATAATAATGCGTTAAACAGAAAATATTGGATCCACCCCAGTGACACTGATGAAAATCCAGGGAACAGACAATGAGATGGACTCTTATAAGAACAAAGGTGTTTATCTGAATTACAAACTGGACTGGAATCACAAAACTAAGGCTCTATACAAGAAGAGTCAGAGCGGACTCTTCCCGCTGAGGAGACTGAGGTGTTTTGGAGTAAGTGTCTGTTGGAGCAGTGGCTTATCTGTAGCTGAGAAGAGCAGCTGGATAAGCTGATCAGGAAGTCCAGCTCTGTGACTGGATGCCCTCTGAACTCAGTGCAGGAGGTGGAAAACAAAAGGATCCTAACTAAATTAACATCTAGGTTGGATAATGTCTCCCACCCCATGCATGAAGGTGTTGCAGAACTAGAGAGCTCCTTCAGTCACAGACTGCTGCACCCTAAAAATCACCAGGGAGCGTTATCACAGATCCTTCCTCCCAGCAGTTGTAAGACTTTATAACCACTACTGTTCCCAACAGCCTAAGTAATTTGTTACATTCATGATGATTTTGCACAGTTTCTATCTTAGTCAGTTCAATAACATGCCGCTGTCATTTTGCACATCTCTGATGTTGCTGCTATTTTTCAAATATCCATTACGTCCATAGCTGTATATTGGTTATTCATTGTCCAGGTGCACAGTTTCATATTGTTAAAAAACTTTACAGTACAGTATTTTATTGTTTATCTTTTAACTCTTCATATCTTGTCATTATTTTATTCTTCTACATTTTTTTTAGGTCTACATGTTTGTGACCATTTTTTTCTCTAATCGTTTTGCTGCTGTAAGCACCAGAATTTCCCCATTGTGGGACAATAAAGGGGTTTTCTATTCTATTCTATTCTATTCTATTCTATTCTATTCTATTCTAATCTAATGAATTTAAAATGGTGGGATTAAGTCTTGGAGTGCTGTTGGTAATCAGTAAACATACGCAGCCTTCAATCAAAATAAACCTTATAACCTTCATAGGAAACAGGTGCTGAGTCAGTGAGAAAAGGAATGTCAGAAGAATGGGGAGGGAAGGCCTGCGTGTCAGTGTGGATATGGGTAAGAAAGAAAGTGTGAGGTGAGCGTACATAAGTGGTGAGAGTGACTGTGTGTAAGCGTGTGTGTGAGCTAATGTGAGTAACAACTGAGGGGAAGCCGGGGAGCGGAGGAGAGAACAAGGGGAGGAGACTCTCCGGGGGTTGCGTGCGGACATCAAATGTTTACCTGCAACAAAAAGAAAGGGGAAGGTGTACAAGGCAGAAAAAGGAGAGGAAAAAAAAGGCCGTGGTTTACAGGGGTGGGCGGGGATCCGTGAGCTTCGCACGCAACTTAACAATACTACCTTTATGAAGACTGTGTTGCATTAGTCAGTGAGCACACTTGTGTACACACAACACACATTCACCAAAGTTATCAGAGACACTCACACAGCAATGAATTTACCAGGAATAGATGACTAAATGTGCTTTAATCTCTAGAAAAGGAGTAAAACCAAACTTTGTGATTATAGAAGCACATAAACCAAACATCTTGAACCAGTATCAGATAAATTATATTTCTTACCGTATATGGTTTATACCATTTTTCCTTTATTCTAAACTTTATTCTTACTTTCTGTCTTTTATCCTACACTGGCATTTAAACTGAATGATAAACAGCATTCAGAAATATAAAATAGATGCAACATGCCAACAGGCACTGTTGTTTTCATTTTGAGTCTTTACTTGAATTTCTATCTCCCATCTAGAGTCACAACTCCCTTTCTCAAGCTTCCCTTATCTGAACTGCAAATAAAGATCCTGCAATAACATGGGTAGGTGTTTCTGAGATAACACATTATTAACAACAGTTGTATGTTTATTTTACAAGTTAAATCCCTAAATTGGGAGCCTAAATAAAAAGCGTATTTCTTACCAATAAAGAGTAAAATAGTGGGAGTTAGGAATGGGAATCGATTCAAATTTCAATAATTGATCAAGATTCTCAAGATCAGAAGCAATTATTTTCAATCTAGTCTCATCTGTAATTTGATGCTGGTATCAAAACATTTTTTATCTGTAACCTGAATAAAATGTGTAATTGTGTGGTTATAAAAAATATTAATATTAGTTTTATATTAAGGTTAGACAGCAAAATGAAAAAGTAACAGAAGTTAATGGGGGAAGTAAAGACAGTGGAAATTTTACTTTTTTTTTATGAATCTATGGCTATATGAATCCATCTTTAGAAATTTTTATGAGAAGCTATTAAGAATTGGAAAATATTTTTTTTAAAACAGCCTTAGTGGGAGTATAGTTTATATTTGCTTCAGCTTAGATTGGCAGCTAAGGTGCAAAAGGCAACATTTTAGGATTTACTGAAACCCAGGGCGCATCTGGTCAGAAAAATATGTGTACTATAAATAATTCTGCAAGTAAAGTCGTTTGGTTGTGTGAGAGCAGAGATAGCGCGAGACAGCTGCACACTCTTACACACACTTAGATCAGGGCTTTCTACCTAGTGAGTGTCTTCAGTCAAAGCGCAGGTACAAAAGAGAGCATTGTTCAGCTGGCAGGCCCCTGCGTGCCGACTCCCCCTCCATACCTGAGCACAGAGACAGGTGTATTCCTCTTAGTCACGCATATGCCCTGCCACACTCCAAGCTTCTGGCAGAATATTTGACACCTCCATCATCTTCGCACTCACATGCAGACACACGCAGACCAGAAAATTATACATTTTTATTAACTGAGATCTTACTTGTTCTAGATATTTGAAATATAGTTTCAAATATTTTAAGTGGCATGTAAGCAAGAATATCAGAAAGACAGTTGAGCTAGAACATCCTCCTCTGATTAAGATTCAGAGTTCAATGAAGATCAGGTCATTAGTTTGCATGCAGACATGCATCTCTCTGTTTCTCAGCTAATGTCTTTCAGTATTGTGGCATTTTCTGAAACCCCCACCCCCTCCAAAAAAAACAAAAAAACAAAAAAAAAACATCAACACCTACTTTGCAGGTATTTGCGTTTGATAAATTCAGTTGGCAGCTTTTGTTTTGGATGAGCTGTGTTCAGCTCTTTGTTCCATTGCAGCTCTCCCTTGAGCACAGAGTGATCTAACTTTTCAGATACAGATGTGATGTTTTATGTTTTTTTTTTTACGACGGAGTATTAGGGCCACACATGAGGAGAAAAAATATTTTTATCATGACGAGATTAAACTCGACATGTCAACTTTAAAGTCGACATGTCGACTTTAAACTCGCCATTTCGAGAATAAAGTTGAAATGTCTTGTTCAGTTTAATCTCGACGTGTCGACAATAAAGTAGAAATTGGTTCAAGAGAGCCAACCGCTGCACCGGTTACATGCACAGAATCCAGAATCAGACGTGCCTAGTGTAGATGATTTGGTCAAATTATACTTTCTGTGATGATTATACAGTTATACAGTTGCAGCACGTCAAAGACTACCTTCACTCTTAAAACGCAGACTGCAGCTGTGGAGCGCGGTTGCTCTTTTCTCCAAACTTTGGAATGTCGAGATTAAAGTCGCCACGATATATCAACTTTATTCTCGAAATGGCGAGTTTAAAGTCGACACGTCGAGATTAAACTCAACAAGACATTTCAACTTTATTCTCGAAATGGCGAGTTTAAAGTCGACATGACGAGTTTGACATGTCGAGTTTAATCTCGTCATGGTAAAAATATTTTTTCTCTTCATGTGTGGCCCTAATACTCCGTCGTATTTTTTTTTATTACTTCTTTGTCTATTTTTTTTTTTTGGATACAACTTGATTGCACTGTATAATAGCTCTATAAAAATGGCCGATAAACAATGGGGTAGGTCATAGCATCAGATTATTATAAAATAGTAGAAAGGTTGATTGTTTCAAGTCGATATTGGCATTTAACTATGCTTTAAAACCTGATTTTGATTTCAAAATTTTTACTGCTGTTGCTTAAATAGGAAATATTTTTAACAAAAAATGTGAGCCTGAGTGTGCCTAAATGTTTTTCGTTGGCGTGGATCTAACAGGGTGTTCTGTCATTTATTACGTGACTTGATTCACTTATTTGTAGAACTGACTCAGTGACTTTCTTGAAGGAGGCTTGATCAGTGTCATTGCACAAGAGGAATACCTCTTTATCCTGTTTGCTTATGAAGAAAAAGATGATCAGGATATTTCTTGTGATGTAAAAACAGGCTCAGGAGTACATTTTTTACATTAAGAATCCTTACATACATAAGCTTAAAACATTGCCTTGATCAGGGTTTAGCTTTATTCATTTTGTATCCTAATTGCACAGAACTCTGCAAGTTGGCTTTAAAAATTGCACCAGCTGCCAACATAGAATGTGGTCTTAGGTTGTCCAAGTGATTTCCCATATCAATTCCCTATGAAAATAAATTAGTAAAATGAAACGCTTGGGTATAAAGGTGTTTAATTACATCTGCATAAATGCTGCCTGTGAAAGAACCATGGTGCCGGTATTAGTGAACCTTATTTTATTTTACTACATGCCTGGGAATCTAGGTTAGGCTTACTGATACAGCACTGGACTGGTTTAAATCACACAAGAAGGGCAAGTCCTTTTTGGTGTCAGTAGGTAACTATAAATCGAACCACAAAAATCACATGGGGTAATCTTCAAAAGCCTACCTAGGGGCCCCTTTTTATTCACTATCTACTTACACCCCTTACTAAGATAAAAACATTAGTTACCATGAATATGCAGAGACACACAGCTGTACAATATAATGTCATCACAGGATTATGAATCCCTTCAAGCACTGGGTATATGCATAGAAGAAATAATTGAACTCTTATCACACAGCTTCTGTTAATACAGCTGGAAACCACCAAATTCTGGGTGTAGAGACGGACTCAGACCTTAACGCATAGGCATCCTTAAAGAATTGATCAATAGACCCAATGTCTTGGCAGGATCTATGAAAACTCATTCATGAGCGGTCTTCAGGAGAACTTATTACACAATGGCGTCTTACAGCTCTTCCAAAAAAGTCAATCAGAATGCTGCTGCCTGCATCCTCACCAAAATTTAGAAAGTGGAAACCCAGTTCTTAGAGGACCTGGGGGAAGGAATTGGGAAAAAATTCACATCCATGTCCAGTTTGGTAATACTTACTGATGATTAAGCATTAAAAACCAAAAACAACGAGCCCAACCACTTTCCTTCAATATGCTATGTGTTGTATATTGTGCTGCAATTCGGGGACTGAATTTACCTACGGTTTTGATGTCATTTAATGCTGAATGCACAATCCCGACAGCTTTGATACATGAACTTGTGTTTTTCTTATGTAGTAGCAGTAGAAAACGTGCATGACATGATGCTTGTTGCTGTCACCAAATACGTCTGGTGGTCTCATAGTAAACTGTCACAGAGAAAACAGCATTACATCATCACCATTGCAGTGCTGTGAATACACAAACCGGGCGCAGCAAGCTGAATTACTGCGAAATCTGAGGTTTCAGTCTCACAACAAATCAATCTTGAAAGACTCCTGCTAATAGGTCCTTCTCCGAACAACCAGCAAGCCGGACCAATGACAGGCCGGCATTGTTTTTTTGGGGCGGGATGACAGTCAGAAGGCCCTTCCTGGGGTGTTACAAACATGTCTACGCTGGAGGACTCACCTGTCGATACCGCAATTGACTTGGTTTTTATCTCAAATATAGTAACAATTTCTCATTTAAAAAAGGAGTAAAGAGAAGCACTTTGTGCATTTCCAGATGGGAAAGATATCTGTGCTTTACTTCCGACAGGATTCGAAAAAAGTTTGAGTTATCAGCTTACGAAACACCATGATTCGCTGCTGCAATTGGCTGAAAGCGTATTATGGAAGGCGGGTACTAGCTGGCACGTCACCCAATCAGCTTGAAGTATTGCACTAAACATCCTGCTTTTCATGGATAGACTGAACAGCAGCCATCCCAGAACTCAACTGAGTTCTACACGTGTAAATCTCGCTACTGCCAGGTTAGTGAATATGGCTGTTCGCTCCCGGAGGCAGGATGAGGAAATTAATCTAATTTGCTCATCCTACCTCTGGTTCCTCTAAGTTTTTACACTAGCTCCTAGCTTAGAGAATAGACCTTAAAATTCTTCTGATTGTCAGAAATAACTGAATGGCTTATCACCAAAATACTTTACAAACTTGTTTTCCGTATTTAAACCCCTCACACCTTTCAGGTCTTCTAGCTCAAGTCTACTTTTCATATCTAGAACCAGAGCCTTTAATTTTTCCATCTACAACACTTTGAATTGTCTTGGTTTTGAAATATAACAAATAAACTTGCTTTGCCCTGTCATATATATCCTTTCTGTACAAGCATTTGTCTTCTTCCAGTCAATAATACCACTCATCTCATACTAAAATACTTTATAAGCCCTCTCTTCTGGTCTCTTAGAGCCTTGTTGTCTATCATGATGCTAAAGTTGGGCCACTTGGAGCCAAATAAGGAAACATTTGTTCCCACTCTGGTTGAATAGAGCCTTGTTTTGGAGGTAGTCAAAGAGATACAAGGGAATAGAACATCCAAACAGCCCAACACAAGAGCTCAGCTCTGAAGCCCCTCTCTGTCTGAGCTGAACAAGTATTGAATTTGCTCCAGTCTTAATCACTCTCAGAGCTTATGATGGAGATATGAGTGACTCGATTGTCCTCTGTGTTGCTTGAACCCAGAGCTTTTATAAAGCCTTTGGTGTCAGAAAATGTTACCAGAGTACAGAAGATTTCTACATGTCATAAATCTGACACTTGTATCTCAGTGGAAAAGGCCAAATAAAATGTTAATGCTGCTTAAGATTATCCTGAGGCTTCCTATAGTACACTATCCCTGCCACATTTTCCCTGGATTTTCACATGCATTTCTACCATCTGTTACAGCAGATGGGTGGAAACTTCAGAACAGTTTTTACTCTCTGGAGATGATTAGCCCTGTCACACCAATCTGGAAAACATTTTAGTTCTGATTACTACATACCTAAAACTGGGCACACACACATTTTAGGCTCTTTTGTCCATACAGGGCTATGATTACAGACATATACCACATGTGAAAAAACGAGTTGATGCAATTTAATTATATCTAAACATTTTGTAAAGCTAAGTATAAAAGTAAAGAGAGCTTCTGGCTATGTTATTTGAATTTGCTGCATAGTTTTGGTTTAAGAACTGCTACCAGTTAATTACCCTCATTAGATATCTGATCATGCTTAATGCACTTTTAATTCATCAGTATTGAATATAGTGAGAACTTGTGTGAGAAAAGCGAGGTCAACACAGTGAACCAGACAAAAATGCATTACCCCCTTTTTTTCTCTTTTTCCTTTTTTTTTCCTCTAAAGGAAAAGAAAACCCTTCACACAGCAGCGGTGGCTCAGGAATGCGAGACAGGAATGCTGCTGAGTTACTATAAAGGGGGTTTGATCACTGAAAACAATGTCTTTGTGTTTTCATCTCGAGCTCTAGTCACGCAATGCCATGTGCGCAAACCTCAGCAACTTTTCAACCCTGCATACAAGAAAGCCATCAAGTACCTGCAATTGACAGAATCGCGTGCAATTCAGGTAGTCCCGGACTCTGCTGCAGCTTGGCCTAAGGAGCTTGGGAAAAGCTGGAGTGGAGCTTCACCTGTTGCGCAGATATAATGCATAAGAGTGTGAAACCAGTGTGTGTTGTAGATTTAGTTAAGGTAAAGAGCAAAAGGAAGTTCTAAAAAAAATAAATACTTGGCCAAGGGAATATCCCATTGGCCGACTGGTCAGGGTTGCATGTCTTTCACCTGGGAGCTGATGACTGAATCCTGCTCAAGTCCTCTCTTGTCTACCTTGCCACATGTCGTGCATGGCAAATATGTGCAAGAAGTTGCTTTGGTCAAATGACCAGTTTCACTTTTTTAGCTTGTTTGTTAAAACATGCTTTGAGGAAATCCAATAATAAGTAACAACTTTGCAACCCTGTCCTTGTGGTAGAAAAAGGTGATAGCAATGTCATACATTGGGGATGCTTTTTTTTTTTTTTTTTTTTTTTTTTCAAAATAAGCATATTCTCAGATTTTTAATTGTATAACAACTTTAAAACCATCAATATTTTTTTTATGAGACTTAACAGTTATTGCAGCTTTTTGTTGTCTATCACATAAAATACCCCCCAATACATATTACATTGGTTGAAAAAAAAAAAGAACTTTTCCGAATTTTGGCATTTAATAAAAATGCATAGGTTTATATGTTAAATATGTAGTACAGGAAACAAATCTACTTTTTTATATAAGACCTAAGGCAGTTTATTTGAAAAATATTTACATTTGCAAATAAAAAACTATTTCCCATCAGAGCAGATAGGAATCTATTTCACTGTACTGAGCTTTTTCACAGGTGGTTAGTCAGTGTCTTTTTGCTATGTACTCCACTCCTTCAAATCCAGTTGTTGTTTTCGTTTTCTCTCCTTGTCAAGTTTAAAGGAAGCTATGATCCCAGATATACAAGCAAGCCTGGAGGTGGTTAGGACATGAAAGTGAGGTAAGAGAGACAAGAGATTCATTCATGGGAGGGTGATTCAAGGCATCGCTGTATCTCTGCGGAGCGACACATGATCATTATTAATCACACACTGCTCACACGCAACCTGGAATCTGTCCAAACAGATGATAATTGATCACAGAGGCATTATAATGATCATTTCAATTTATAAACTAATCTATTTCTGGCTGTTGCGGCAATAACATAAACCTTTATGTTAGTTTTACTTAAAATCTAAGAGAAAATATATTTTCTTACTATTTTTTAAATTCCAGTAGTCACTATTTTCATAAAAAAATCTTTTGTATATAATTAAAACTGATTTAAATCCATCTGGTAATTCCATTAATGAAATAGCGTCACCTGGGACCCCTCTGGCATGTAAAAAGTTGCCTAATTTCATCATTTTTCAACAATGTGTTACTGGCCCTCCCAAACAACTCACATCTTTGTCAGTGAAGCTGAGTGCTACCACATCTCTTTCTACATGGTGCCCATCTACATTAAGATCCAAAATTTTGAGATTAAAGTCATAATTCTGAGAAAAAAGTCGTAATTCTGAGATTAAAGTAAGCATTCTGAGATTATAGTCAGAATTCTGAGAAAAACGTCATAATTCTGAGATTAAAGTCAGAATTCTGAGAGAAAAGTCATAATTATAAGATTAAAGTCAGAATTATGAGAAAACAGAATTCTAAATAAAAAGTCAGAATTCTGAGATTATAGTCAGAATTCTGAGAGAAAAGTCATAATTCTGAGATTAAATCAGAATTCTGAGAAAAAAGTAACAATTCTGAGTTTAAAGTCACAATTCTCAGATTATAGTCAGAATTCTGAGTTTAAAGTCAGAATTCTGAGATTAAAGTCTGAATTCTAAGAAAAAAGTCTGAATTCTGAGATTAAAGTCAGAATTATGGCTTTTTTCTCATATATCACTGAAATAAAATTTAAAAATCAGTTAACTTTGTTTGCTTTTTCAGTGGTAGAAATCTCTATATGCATTTAATATATGTATTTTTTTTCAGTTTGTAACTAACTCCATTTACCATAATGCAACGCGCAGTTAAGTGAGCTGAGGGGAGCGTGTGTCGCTCTGCTCTGTTCAAACTATGGCTCATTGAAGCTGCGGCTCTTCACGGGGGAGAATCATAACAGCGGAGCAGCAACGGAGAACATCACCGCACTGAGCGATTGGAGGATCCAGCATCTTTGAGTCCTGATCGGAAATAATCTCCTGGATCCATTCTGGTTAAGGATTCCTATATATAACAAGCTTAAAAGAGGAGTTAAAACAAACATGTTACTTTTCAGCGCTGACACGTGTGGAAAACTTCTGCTTTCATCTGTTCGCACCAGCTGATGGATTAAAACACAACAAAACTATGGATCGTTTTGAATGAAAAAGAGGATTTATGTTTCCCAGGATGAGTTGGATCTGCTCCTGTCTTGCTGCTGCTGTTGGACACTCCATTCTCTTGGGATACACGCATGCTCCAGAGTGGTCAATAAGAAGATGTTTACTTTTCTGGATATATGCAACTTATACATACTTGGGGATTTGGACGTACCATGAGGAAAAAAAGTATAAGGAAATATCCTGGAGTATAACTGAAAGCTTATCTTAATTGGATGTCCAGTGACTGTTATGGTCAGTGTGACTCTCCTCATCAATCAGGTATGTAAGTCAGTTTCTTGCTTATTAGCAGTAAAATGTTTATTTATTAAAGTGCGTTTTTCCCCCTCTGTTACCTCATTTGGTCAACAATGGACCAGCTGTTTCAATGGATCTCTATTTGGAATAATCTATTATTTCCAGAGTGTCTGTTTCTGTCAAAGGTTTCATCCTTATCTTCCTAACACACTCTTTTGGACATTTTTTTTCTCAACCAAAGTGCTCCTTAAGATAAAATTCCAATATGGGATTCCTAATTAAAATTTGGGATGATAAAACTATTAGAATTTAATCATTAATTTAATTTTTCCAAAATGAAAATATAGAAAATATATATAAATCTAACAGCAAAAAGACATCTGATAAGTTAAAATCCAACTGTTTTATTCTTATTTATTTATTTTCTTTTGGAGGGAGGGGGAATGATTCTGGTTGTTCTTGTTTTCTCCCATGATTTGCAAAATAAACATACAAATGCTTAAGACATAATGTGTTTTTGAAACAGGTCAGGTTTTAACTATTTCTTCAACAATCAAAATTACAAATAGGCATGATTTATAACAACCACAGATGTGCTGTTATTTTGCATTGGCATTATTGCTGTTATATTTGATACCAGCATTAGCACTGCTGCTAACTTTGCTAAAGAAGAATGCTAATTTAAACTCTGACCCCATCACAGAAAGTCCCCCAAAAGAAAACTTAATTGCTGTTTTTATTCGTTAATTAATATTCATTTATAATTCAAGCAATATCACATCAGCTTTACTATATTCTGTTGGACATGAAAACTTGCATGAAACTACCTAAAAAATGGGATTTTTTTTTAATCAAAATAAACCAATTATTTTTTTTAGTATTACAACCTAATTTACCAGCTAGTATGCTTAGATGATAAAAAAAATAATAATAAATAAATTAAATGGCTGTAACGCCTACCAGAATTAATATTTATAGTGTATATGATGTTCAGGCTCACTTTTACTAAAGTACAGAGGCTGTTATGGATAGATATGTAATCAATTTATAACAGATTGAGACATTTGATGTAGTCAGATAGACAATATTTAAAATTCAACCCTTAATACGGTGCAGCCATGCACCTGTTTAACTTCTCAGCTCTGACCTGTTACAGGTTGTTAAAGATCGCTTACAACAAAAATAAATGCATGCACAGAGTGGGTCTCTGTGAGCCTCCGCCTCCTTTACAGTGACTCCATTCAGGTTACAGTAACCTGGTTGTGTCTGGATGCTCCTCTCCTGTTAAGTGACTCTCATTATGTCTGGCTACAGCACCTCTACCTGACACTGCAGGTGTGCTTTCACTTCTCTCACACTTCATCAGAAAAATGAAAATTAAAAAATCAACCTAGTGTTAAAACTTATAAAAAGAGCCCTACTGTACTGTATGCATGCATAGAGTAAGAGAACTTATCACCCTCCATCCACCCCTTGTATTAAAAATCTTCTCCAAACAAGACCCCCTTTCTTTGCTGAAGAGGGACTCTCTGTCTAATGCCAAGTGACTCTCATGGCCAGCATTGATGGTGGGACACTCACTGCACAAAGGGGGCTGAAGTGTCAAATAAACTCGGTCATAGCCCCCCGACACACAAGAATTCCTTTATCTGGCACCCTGGGAGGCAGACAAAGACAGACTGTGTCAGTGAGCAGGCTTTGACTAAACAGAAGATTTTTTTTTACTCTTCTTCTCACAACTCTGGTTCCCTCCTTCTGCCTCTGTGGTTTAAACAGCGGAGCGGGAATGTGCCTGTTGGTGTGACCTTCGCTCGCTCAGACTCATATGGTCATCTGTTTTTGGAATGAAAATGTCCATTTGTAGACTCATCTCTGTTTGAATGTATAGTCGAGGATTGTATTGCTGGAATTCACTTTCTCTTCACCCACTTTGTACGAGCGTTCTGCACTGTGATATGATATACCTGTGGTGAACCACATCAGATGTATAACAGCCTTGCTTTTATTTGCTAACCAATTTAGTGGACATTTCTCTTGATCTGCACTTATTCGTGAATTATGACTAATCTGTTGTCTCATATTTTAGTAGAATGGACCGATTATACAGTTTTGCTACTTGAATTATGATATTCCATTCCTCTTATACTCTACCAAAAGTTAATACTTAATTGATCCAGGGATTTACCCTACCCTTAAGTGTTTGAAGCTTTATGAACAGGTAATTCAAACCTTGTAGTAAACTTCAGAGTGGCCACAGTGAGGTACCCCACCCCTTGGGCATGCTAATACAGGCTCAAAGAGGGAAAAATAGCCCCCCTTGCATAGTACTTTAGGCAAACAGATAGAGTTGCTGTGGTGTGGTATGTTAATGTTGTGTTTATGAGCTTATCATGTCTGGTTTCCTGACTTTGAGCGAGCTTATTGAATGCTTCATCACCTGAGCTTTGTTTTTAAGACTATTTTCTAACCTATTTAACAGTTTTTAGGATGATTTTTTTATTTTATTTTGCAAAAACAAATTAAGAATTGCATCATGTCATATACCTGTTGAAAGTTTGTATTAGAAGAACAAATGTTCCCATCATTACTGTCGGATTGGAGGTTTATAGACCTCCATGCAAGCTATCTGTTGTGTATCTTTGCATATAGGGAGCTATTTAAGCTCAGCTCAAGTGTGTTTAGAATACTTTCTAAAGTTTGCCTAAACAGGAGAACTGTCATTTATTAGTGGTGCAGGAACAATGGGGAGCTTGTCTCAGGGGTAGTGGTGGTGTTGGGGGGCTTAGGTGGGGGGTCGGTGGAGCCAGGGGAGGCTGGTCTGAGATTGGGCAGCAGCCTCGGACCAAGAACAAGCCCCTGTCTGATGAAGAACTGCTGACCCTTCCTGAGTAAAATGGCACCTTTGTTTCGAGGTGTGTTTGTGCCTATTTGTTTATGTCCGTGTGAAAGGGAGAAAGGGGAGGGGGTGTATTGAAAAAGCTTGGAATGAGTGTGTTTT